>NW_027422728.1:0-1350000 GCF_048934315.1 Petromyzon marinus
CCTGGCCGTAATATCCCTGGCTCTAATATCCATGGCCCTAATATCCCTGGCCCTAATATCCTTGGCCCTAATATCCCTGGCCCTAATATCCCTGGCCCTAATATCCCTGGCCCTGATATCCCTTGCCATAAAATCCCTGGCCCTAATATCCCTTGCCCTAATATCCCTGGCCCTAATATCCCTGGCCCTAATATCCCTGACCCTAATATCCCTGGCCCTAATATTCCTGGCCGTAATATCCCAGGCCCTAATATCCTTGGCCCTAATATCCCTCGCCCTACTATCCCTGGCCCTAATATCCCTGGCCCTAATATCCCTGGCCCTAATATCCCTGGCCCTAATATCCCTGGCCCTAATATCCCTGGCCCTAATATCCCTGGCCCTAATATCCCTGGCCCTAATATCCCTGGCCCTAAAATTCCTGGCCCTAATATCCCTGGCCCTAACATCCCTGGCCCTAATATCCCTGGCCCTAACATCCCTGGCCCTAATATCCCTGGCCCTAATATCCCTGGCCTTGATATCCCTGGTCCTAATATCCCTGGCCGTAATATCCCTGGCCGTAATATCCCTGGCCCTAATATCCCTGGCCCTAATATCCCTGGCCCTAATATCCCTGGCCCTAATATCACTGGCCCTAATATCCCTGGCCCTAATATCCCTGGCCCTAAAATCCCTGGCCCTAATATCCCTGGCCCTAATATCCCTGGCCCTAAAATCCCTGGCCCTAATATCCCTGGCCCTAATATCCCTGGCCCTAATATCCCTGGCCCTAATATCCCTGGCCCTTATATTCCTGGCCCTAATATCCCTGGCCCTAATATCCCTGGCCCTAATATCCTTGGCCCTAATATCCCTGGCCGTAATATCCCTGGCCCTAATATCCCTGGCCCTAATATCCCTGGCACTAATATCCCTGGCCCTAATATTCCTGGCCCTAATATCCCTGGCCCTAATATGCCTGGCCCTAATATCCCTGGCCCTAATACCCCTGGCCCTAATATCCCTGGCCCTAATATCCCTGGCTCTAATATCTCTGGCCCTAACATCCCTGGCCCTAATATCCCTGGCCATAATACCCTTGGCCCTATTACCCCTGGCCCTAATACCCCTGGCCCTAATATCCCTGGCCCTAATATCCCTGGCCCTAATATCCCTGGCCCTAATATCCCTGGCCATAATATCCCTGGCCCTAATATCCCTGGCCCTAATATCCCTGGCTCTAATATCCCTGTCCCTAATATCCCTGGCTGTAATATCCCTGGCCCTAAAATCCCTGGCCCTAATATCCCTGGCCCTAATATCCCTGGCCCTAAAATCCCTGGCCCTAATATCCCTGGCCCTAACATCCCTGGCCATAAAATCCCTGGCAATAATATCACTGGCCCTAATATCCCTGGCCCTAATATCCCAGGCCCTAATATCCTTGGCCCTAATATTCCTGGCCCTAAAATCCCTGGCCCTAATATCCCTGGCCGTAATATCCCTGGCTCTAATATCCCTGGCCCTAATATCCTTGGCCCTAATATCCTTGGCCCTAATATCCCTGGCCCTAATATTCCTGGCCCTAATATCCCAGGCCCTAATATCCTTGGCCCTAATATCCCTGGCACTAATATCCCTGGCCCTAATATCCCTGGCCCTAATATCCCTGGCCCTAATATCCCTGGCTCTAATAACCCTGGCCCTAATATCCCTGGCCCTAATATCCCTGTCCCTAATATCCATGGCCCTAATATCCCTGGCCTTAATATCCCTGGTCCTAATATCCCTGGCCGTAATATCCCTGGCCCTAATATCCCTGGCCCTAATATCCCTGGCCCTAATATCCCTGGCCCTAATATCCCTGGCTCTAATATCCCTGGCCCTAATATCCCTGGCCGTAATATCCCTGCCCTAATATCACTGGCCCTAATATCCCTGGCCCTAATATCCTTGGCCCTAATATCCCTGGCCCTAATATCCCTGGCCCTAATATCCCTGGCCCTAACATCCCTGGCCCTAATATCCCAGGCCCTAATATCCCTGGCCCTAATATCCCTGGCCCTAATATCCCTGGCCCTAATATCCCTGGTCCTAATATCCCTGGCCCTAATATCCCTGGCCCTAATATCCCTGGACCTAATATCCCTGGCCCTAATATCCCTTGCCCTAAAATCCCTGGCCCTAATATCCCTGGCCCTAATATCCCTGGCCCTAATAACCCTGGCCTTAATATCCCTGGCCCTAATATCCCTGGCCCTAATATCCCTGGCCCTAATATCCCTGGCCCTAAAATCCCTGGCCTAATATCCCTGGCCCTAATATCCCTGGCCCTAATATCCCTGGCCCTAATATCCCTGGCCCTAATATCCCTGGCCCTAATATCCCTGGCACTAATATCCCTGGCCCTAATATTCCTGGCCCTAATATCCCTGGCCCTAATATCCCAGGCCCTAATATCCCTGGCCCTAATATCCCTGGCCCTAATATCCCTGGCCCTAATATCCCTGGCCGTAATATCCCTGGCCCTAATATCCCTGGCCCTAATATCTCTGGCCCTAATATCCCTGGCCCTAATATTCCTGGCCCTAATATCCCTGGCCCTAATATGCCTGGCCCTAATATGCCTGGCCCTAATACCCCTGGCCCTAATATCCCTGGCCCTAATATCCCTTGCTCTAATATCTCTGGCCCTAATATCCCTGGCCCTAATATCCCTGGCCATAATACCCTTGGCCCTATTACCCCTGGCCCTAATACCCCTGGCCCTAATATCCCTGGCCCTAATATCCCTGGCCCTAATATCCCTGGCCCTAATATCCCTGGCCCTAATATCCCTGGCTCTACTATCCCTGTCCCTAATATCCCTGGCCGTAATATCCGTGGCCCTAAAATCCCTGGCCCTAATATCCCTGGCCCTAATATCCCTGGCCCTAAAATCCCTGCCCCTAATATCCCTGGCCCTAACATCCCTGGCCCTAAAATCCCTGGCCATAATATCACTGGCCCTAATATCCCTGGCCCTAAAATCCCTGGCCCTAATATCCCTGGCCCTAATATCCCTGGCCCTAAAATCCCTGGCCCTAATATGCCTGGCCCTAATATCCCTGGCCCTAATATCCCTGGCCCTAATATCCCTGGCCCTAATATTCCTGGCCCTAATATCCCTGGCCCTAATATCCCTGGCCCTAATATCCCTGGCCCTAATATCCCTGGCCGTAATATCCCTGGCCCTAATATCCCTGGCCCTAATATCCCTGGCCCTAATATCCCTGGCCCTAATATTCCTGGCCCTAATATCCCTGGCCCTAATATGCCTGGCCCTAATATCCCTGGCCCTAATACCCCTGGCCCTAATATCCCTGGCCCTAATATCCCTGGTTCTAATATCTCTGGCCCTAATATCCCTGGCCCTAATATCCCTGGCCATAATACCCTTGGCCCTATTACCCCTGGCCCTAATACCCCTGGCCCTAATATCCCTGGCCCTAATATCCCTGGCCCTAATATCCCTGGCCCTAATATCCCTGGCCCTAATATCCCTGGCCCTAATATCCCTGGCCCTAATATCCCTGGCTCTAATATCCCTGTCCCTAATATCCCTGGCCGTATTATCCCTGGCCCTAAAATCCCTGGCCCTAATATCCCTGGCCCTAATATCCCTGGCCCTAAAATCCCTGGCCCTAATATTCCTGGCCCTAACATCCCTGGCCCTAAAATCGCTGGCCATAATATCACTGGCCCTAATATCCCTGGCCCTAATATCCCAGGCCCTAATATCCTTGGCCCTAATATCCCTGGCCCTAATATCCCTGGCCGTAATATCCCTGGCTCTAATATCCATGGCCCTAATATCCCTGGCCCTAATATCCTTGGCCCTAATATCCCTGGCCCTAATATCCCTGGCCCTAATATCCCTGGCCCTGATATCCCTTGCCATAAAATCCCTGGCCCTAATATCCCTTGCCCTAATATCCCTGGCCCTAATATCCCTGGCCCTAATATCCCTGACCCTAATATCCCTGGCCCTAATATTCCTGGCCGTAATATCCCAGGCCCTAATATCCTTGGCCCTAATATCCCTCGCCCTACTATCCCTGGCCCTAATATCCCTGGCCCTAATATCCCTGGCCCTAATATCCCTGGCCCTAATATCCCTGGCCCTAATATCCCTGGCCCTAATATCCCTGGCCCTAATATCCCTGGCCCTAATATCCCTGGCCCTAAAATTCCTGGCCCTAATATCCCTGGCCCTAACATCCCTGGCCCTAATATCCCTGGCCCTAACATCCCTGGCCCTAATATCCCTGGCCCTAATATCCCTGGCCTTAATATCCCTGGTCCTAATATCCCTGGCCGTAATATCCCTGGCCCTAATATCCCTGGCCCTAATATCCCTGGCCCTAATATCCCTGGCCCTAATATCACTGGCCCTAATATCCCTGGCCCTAATATCCCTGGCCCTAAAATCCCTGGCCCTAATATTCCTGGCCCTAATATCCCTGGCCCTAAAATCCCTGGCCCTAATATCCCTGGCCCTAATATCCCTGGCCCTAATATCCCTGGCCCTAATATCCCTGGCCCTTATATTCCTGGCCCTAATATCCCTGGCCCTAATATCCCTGGCCCTAATATCCTTGGCCCTAATATCCCTGGCCGTAATATCCCTGGCCCTAATATCCCTGGCCCTAATATCCCTGGCACTAATATCCCTGGCCCTAATATTCCTGGCCCTAATATCCCTGGCCCTAATATGCCTGGCCCTAATATCCCTGGCCCTAATACCCCTGGCCCTAATATCCCTGGCCCTAATATCCCTGGCTCTAATATCTCTGGCCCTAACATCCCTGGCCCTAATATCCCTGGCCATAATACCCTTGGCCCTATTACCCCTGGCCCTAATACCCCTGGCCCTAATATCCCTGGCCCTAATATCCCTGGCCCTAATATCCCTGGCCCTAATATCCCTGGCCATAATATCCCTGGCCCTAATATCCCTGGCCCTAATATCCCTGGCTCT
The DNA here is from genome assembly GCF_048934315.1 of Petromyzon marinus. NCBI lineage: Eukaryota > Metazoa > Chordata > Hyperoartia > Petromyzontiformes > Petromyzontidae > Petromyzon > Petromyzon marinus. Next base: position 5,003 of record NW_027422728.1, read on the forward strand.
AATATCCCTGTCCCTAATATCCCTGGCCGTAATATCCCTGGCCCTAAAATCCCTGGCCCTAATATGCCTGGCCCTAATATCCCTGGCCCTAAAATCCCTGGCCCTAATATCCCTGGCCCTAACATCCCTGGCCATAAAATCCCTGGCCATAATATCACTGGCCCTAATATCCCTGGCCCTAATATCCCAGGCCCTAATATCCTTGGCCCTAATATTCCTGGCCCTAAAATCCCTGGCCCTAATATCCCTGGCCGTAATATCCATGGCTCTAATATCCCTGGCCCTAATATCCTTGGCCCTAATATCCTTGGCCCTAATATCCCTGGCCCTAATATTCCTGGCCCTAATATCCCAGGCCCTAATATCCTTGGCCCTAATATCCCTGGCACTAATATCCCTGGCCCTAATATCCCTGGCCCTAATATCCCTGGCCCTAATATCCCTGGCTCTAATAACCCTGGCCCTAATATCCCTGGCCCTAATATCCCTGTCCCTAATATCCATGGCCCTAATATCCCTGGCCTTAATATCCCTGGTCCTAATATCCCTGGCCGTAATATCCCTGGCCCTAATATCCCTGGCCCTAATATCCCTGGCCCTAATATCCCTGGCCCTAATATCCCTGGCTCTAATATCCCTGGCCCTAATATCCCTGGCCCTAATATCCCTGGCCCTAATATCACTGGCCCTAATATCCCTGGCCCTAATATCCTTGGCCCTAATATCCCTGGCCCTAATATCCCTGGCCCTAATATCCCTGGCCCTAACATCCCTGGCCCTAATATCCCAGGCCCTAATATCCCTGGCCCTAATATCCCTGGCCCTAATATCCCTGGCCCTAATATCCCTGGTCCTAATATCCCTGGCCCTAATATCCCTGGCCCTAATATCCCTGGACCTAATATCCCTGGCCCTAATATCCCTTGCCCTAAAATCCCTGGCCCTAATATCCCTGGCCCTAATATCCCTGGCCCTAATAACCCTGGCCTTAATATCCCTGGCCCTAATATCCCTGGCCCTAATATCCCTGGCCCTAATATCCCTGGCCCTAAAATCCCTGGCCTAATATCCCTGGCCCTAACATCCCTGGCCCTAATATCCCTGGCCCTAATATCCCTGGCCCTTATATCCCTGGCCCTAATATCCCTGGCACTAATGTCCCTGGCCCTAATATCCCTGGCCCTTATATCCCTGGCCCTAATATCCTTGGCCCTAATATCCCTGGCCCTAATATTCCTGGCCCTAATATCCCAGGCCCTAATATCCTTGGCCCTAATATCCCTGGCACTAATATCCCTGGCCCTAATATCCCTGGCCCTAATATCCCTGGCCCTAATATCCCTGGCTCTAATAACCCTGGCCCTAATATCCCTGGCCCTAATATCCCTGTCCCTAATATCCATGGCCCTAATATCCCTGGCCTTAATATCCCTGGTCCTAATATCCCTGGCCGTAATATCCCTGGCCCTAATATCCCTGGCCCTAATATCCCTGGCCCTAATATCCCTGGCCCTAATATCCCTGGCTCTAATATCCCTGGCCCTAATATCCCTGGCCGTAATATCCCTGCCCTAATATCACTGGCCCTAATATCCCTGGCCCTAATATCCTTGGCCCTAATATCCCTGGCCCTAATATCCCTGGCCCTAATATCCCTGGCCCTAACATCCCTGGCCCTAATATCCCAGGCCCTAATATCCCTGGCCCTAATATCCCTGGCCCTAATATCCCTGGCCCTAATATCCCTGGTCCTAATATCCCTGGCCCTAATATCCCTGGCCCTAATATCCCTGGACCTAATATCCCTGGCCCTAATATCCCTTGCCCTAAAATCCCTGGCCCTAATATCCCTGGCCCTAATATCCCTGGCCCTAATAACCCTGGCCTTAATATCCCTGGCCCTAATATCCCTGGCCCTAATATCCCTGGCCCTAATATCCCTGGCCCTAAAATCCCTGGCCTAATATCCCTGGCCCTAATATCCCTGGCCCTAATATCCCTGGCCCTAATATCCCTGGCCCTAATATCCCTGGCCCTAATATCCCTGGCACTAATATCCCTGGCCCTAATATTCCTGGCCCTAATATCCCTGGCCCTAATATCCCAGGCCCTAATATCCCTGGCCCTAATATCCCTGGCCCTAATATCCCTGGCCCTAATATCCCTGGCCGTAATATCCCTGGCCCTAATATCCCTGGCCCTAATATCTCTGGCCCTAATATCCCTGGCCCTAATATTCCTGGCCCTAATATCCCTGGCCCTAATATGCCTGGCCCTAATATGCCTGGCCCTAATACCCCTGGCCCTAATATCCCTGGCCCTAATATCCCTTGCTCTAATATCTCTGGCCCTAATATCCCTGGCCCTAATATCCCTGGCCATAATACCCTTGGCCCTATTACCCCTGGCCCTAATACCCCTGGCCCTAATATCCCTGGCCCTAATATCCCTGGCCCTAATATCCCTGGCCCTAATATCCCTGGCCCTAATATCCCTGGCTCTACTATCCCTGTCCCTAATATCCCTGGCCGTAATATCCGTGGCCCTAAAATCCCTGGCCCTAATATCCCTGGCCCTAATATCCCTGGCCCTAAAATCCCTGCCCCTAATATCCCTGGCCCTAACATCCCTGGCCCTAAAATCCCTGGCCATAATATCACTGGCCCTAATATCCCTGGCCCTAAAATCCCTGGCCCTAATATCCCTGGCCCTAATATCCCTGGCCCTAAAATCCCTGGCCCTAATATGCCTGGCCCTAATATCCCTGGCCCTAATATCCCTGGCCCTAATATCCCTGGCCCTAATATTCCTGGCCCTAATATCCCTGGCCCTAATATCCCTGGCCCTAATATCCCTGGCCCTAATATCCCTGGCCGTAATATCCCTGGCCCTAATATCCCTGGCCCTAATATCCCTGGCCCTAATATCCCTGGCCCTAATATTCCTGGCCCTAATATCCCTGGCCCTAATATGCCTGGCCCTAATATCCCTGGCCCTAATACCCCTGGCCCTAATATCCCTGGCCCTAATATCCCTGGTTCTAATATCTCTGGCCCTAATATCCCTGGCCCTAATATCCCTGGCCATAATACCCTTGGCCCTATTACCCCTGGCCCTAATACCCCTGGCCCTAATATCCCTGGCCCTAATATCCCTGGCCCTAATATCCCTGGCCCTAATATCCCTGGCCCTAATATCCCTGGCCCTAATATCCCTGGCCCTAATATCCCTGGCTCTAATATCCCTGTCCCTAATATCCCTGGCCGTATTATCCCTGGCCCTAAAATCCCTGGCCCTAATATCCCTGGCCCTAATATCCCTGGCCCTAAAATCCCTGGCCCTAATATTCCTGGCCCTAACATCCCTGGCCCTAAAATCGCTGGCCATAATATCACTGGCCCTAATATCCCTGGCCCTAATATCCCAGGCCCTAATATCCTTGGCCCTAATATCCCTGGCCCTAATATCCCTGGCCGTAATATCCCTGGCTCTAATATCCATGGCCCTAATATCCCTGGCCCTAATATCCTTGGCCCTAATATCCCTGGCCCTAATATCCCTGGCCCTAATATCCCTGGCCCTGATATCCCTTGCCATAAAATCCCTGGCCCTAATATCCCTTGCCCTAATATCCCTGGCCCTAATATCCCTGGCCCTAATATCCCTGACCCTAATATCCCTGGCCCTAATATTCCTGGCCGTAATATCCCAGGCCCTAATATCCTTGGCCCTAATATCCCTCGCCCTACTATCCCTGGCCCTAATATCCCTGGCCCTAATATCCCTGGCCCTAATATCCCTGGCCCTAATATCCCTGGCCCTAATATCCCTGGCCCTAATATCCCTGGCCCTAATATCCCTGGCCCTAATATCCCTGGCCCTAAAATTCCTGGCCCTAATATCCCTGGCCCTAACATCCCTGGCCCTAATATCCCTGGCCCTAACATCCCTGGCCCTAATATCCCTGGCCCTAATATCCCTGGCCTTAATATCCCTGGTCCTAATATCCCTGGCCGTAATATCCCTGGCCCTAATATCCCTGGCCCTAATATCCCTGGCCCTAATATCCCTGGCCCTAATATCACTGGCCCTAATATCCCTGGCCCTAATATCCCTGGCCCTAAAATCCCTGGCCCTAATATTCCTGGCCCTAATATCCCTGGCCCTAAAATCCCTGGCCCTAATATCCCTGGCCCTAATATCCCTGGCCCTAATATCCCTGGCCCTAATATCCCTGGCCCTTATATTCCTGGCCCTAATATCCCTGGCCCTAATATCCCTGGCCCTAATATCCTTGGCCCTAATATCCCTGGCCGTAATATCCCTGGCCCTAATATCCCTGGCCCTAATATCCCTGGCACTAATATCCCTGGCCCTAATATTCCTGGCCCTAATATCCCTGGCCCTAATATGCCTGGCCCTAATATCCCTGGCCCTAATACCCCTGGCCCTAATATCCCTGGCCCTAATATCCCTGGCTCTAATATCTCTGGCCCTAACATCCCTGGCCCTAATATCCCTGGCCATAATACCCTTGGCCCTATTACCCCTGGCCCTAATACCCCTGGCCCTAATATCCCTGGCCCTAATATCCCTGGCCCTAATATCCCTGGCCCTAATATCCCTGGCCATAATATCCCTGGCCCTAATATCCCTGGCCCTAATATCCCTGGCTCTAATATCCCTGTCCCTAATATCCCTGGCCGTAATATCCCTGGCCCTAAAATCCCTGGCCCTAATATGCCTGGCCCTAATATCCCTGGCCCTAAAATCCCTGGCCCTAATATCCCTGGCCCTAACATCCCTGGCCATAAAATCCCTGGCCATAATATCACTGGCCCTAATATCCCTGGCCCTAATATCCCAGGCCCTAATATCCTTGGCCCTAATATTCCTGGCCCTAAAATCCCTGGCCCTAATATCCCTGGCCGTAATATCCATGGCTCTAATATCCCTGGCCCTAATATCCTTGGCCCTAATATCCTTGGCCCTAATATCCCTGGCCCTAATATTCCTGGCCCTAATATCCCAGGCCCTAATATCCTTGGCCCTAATATCCCTGGCACTAATATCCCTGGCCCTAATATCCCTGGCCCTAATATCCCTGGCCCTAATATCCCTGGCTCTAATAACCCTGGCCCTAATATCCCTGGCCCTAATATCCCTGTCCCTAATATCCATGGCCCTAATATCCCTGGCCTTAATATCCCTGGTCCTAATATCCCTGGCCGTAATATCCCTGGCCCTAATATCCCTGGCCCTAATATCCCTGGCCCTAATATCCCTGGCCCTAATATCCCTGGCTCTAATATCCCTGGCCCTAATATCCCTGGCCCTAATATCCCTGGCCCTAATATCACTGGCCCTAATATCCCTGGCCCTAATATCCTTGGCCCTAATATCCCTGGCCCTAATATCCCTGGCCCTAATATCCCTGGCCCTAACATCCCTGGCCCTAATATCCCAGGCCCTAATATCCCTGGCCCTAATATCCCTGGCCCTAATATCCCTGGCCCTAATATCCCTGGTCCTAATATCCCTGGCCCTAATATCCCTGGCCCTAATATCCCTGGACCTAATATCCCTGGCCCTAATATCCCTTGCCCTAAAATCCCTGGCCCTAATATCCCTGGCCCTAATATCCCTGGCCCTAATAACCCTGGCCTTAATATCCCTGGCCCTAATATCCCTGGCCCTAATATCCCTGGCCCTAATATCCCTGGCCCTAAAATCCCTGGCCTAATATCCCTGGCCCTAACATCCCTGGCCCTAATATCCCTGGCCCTAATATCCCTGGCCCTTATATCCCTGGCCCTAATATCCCTGGCACTAATGTCCCTGGCCCTAATATTCCTGGCCCTAATATCCCTGGCCCTAATATCCCAGGCCCTAATATCCCTGGTCCTAATACCCCTGGCCCTAATATCGCTGGCCCTAATATCCCTGGCCCTAATATCCCTGGCCCTAATATCCCTGGCCCTAAAATCCCTGGCCCTAAAATCCGTGGCCCTAATAACCCTGGCCTTAATATCCCTGGCCCTAATATCCCTGGCCCTAATATCCCTGGCCCTAAAATCCCTGGCCCTAATATCCCTGGCCCTAACATCCCTGGCCCTAATATCCCTGGCCCTAATATCCCTGGCCCTAATATCCCTGGCCCTAATATCCTTGCACTAATATCCCTGGCCCTAATATCCCTGGACCTAATATCCCTGGCCCTAATATCCCAGGCCCTAATATCTCTGGCCCTAATATCCCTGGCCCTAATATCCCTGGCCCTAATATCCCTGGCCCTAATATCCATGGCCCTAATATCCCTGGCCCTAAAATCCCTGGCCCTAATATCCCTGGCCCTAATATCCCTGGCCCTAATATCCCTGGCCCTAATATTCCTGGCCCTTATATTCCTGGCCCTAATATCCCTGGCCCTAATATCCCTGGCCCTAATATCCCTGGCCCTAATAACCCTGGCCTTAATATCCCTGGCCCTAATATCCCTGGCCCTAATATCCCTGGCCCTAATATCCCTGGCCCTAAAATCCCTGGCCCTAATATCCCTGGCCCTAATATCCCTGGCGCTAATATCCCTGGCCCTAATATCCCTGGCCCTAATATCCCTGGCCCTAATATCCCTGGCACTAATATCCCTGGCCCTAATATTCCTGGCCCTAATATCCCTGGCCCTAATATCCCGGGCCCTAATATCCCTGGCCCTAATACCCCTGGCCCTAATATCGCTGGCCCTAATATCCCTGGCCCTAATATCCCTGGCCCTAATATCCCTGGCCCTAAAATCCCTGGCCCTAAAATCCCTGGCCCTAATAACCCTGGCCTTAACATCCCTGGCCCTAACATCCCTGGCCCTAATATCCCTGGCCCTAATATCCCTGGCCCTAAAATCCCTGGCCCTAATATCCCTGGCCCTAACATCCCTGGCCCTAATATCCCTGGCCCTAATATCCCTGGCCCTAATATCCCTGGCCCTAATATCCTTGGCACTAATATCCCTGGCCCTAATATCCCTGGACCTAATATCCCTGGCCCTAATATCCCAGGCCCTAATATCCCTGGCCCTAATATCCCTGGCCCTAATATCCCTGGCCCTAATATCCCTGGCCCTAATATCCCTGGCCCTAATATCCATGGCCCTAAAATCCCTGGCCCTAATATCCCTGGCCCTAATATCCCTGGCCCTAATATCCCTGGCCCTAATAACCCTGGCCTTAATATCCCTGGCCCTAATATCCCTGGCCCTAATATCCCTGGCCCTAATATCCCTGGCCCTAAAATCCCTGGCCCTAATATCCCTGGCCCTAATATCCCTGGCCCTAATATCCCTGGCCCTAATATCCCTGGCCCTAATATCACTGGCCCTAATATCCCTGGCACTAATATCCCTGGCCCTAATATTCCTGGCCCTAATATCCCTGGCCCTAATATCCTGGGCCCTAATATCCCTGGCCCTAATACCCCTGGCCCTAATATCGCTGGCCCTAATATCCCTGGCCCTAATATCCCTGGCCCTAATATCCCTGGCCCTAAAATCCCTGGCCCTAAAATCCCTGGCCCTAATAACCCTGGCCTTAATATCCCTGGCCCTAACATCCCTGGCCCTAATATCCCTGGCCCTAATATCCCTGGCCCTAAAATCCCTGGCCCTAATATCCCTGGCCCTAACATCCCTGGCCCTAATATCCCTGGCCCTAATATCCCTGGCCCTAATATCCCTGGCCCTAATATCCTTGGCACTAATATCCCTGGCCCTAATATCCCTGGACCTAATATCCCTGGCCCTAATATCCCAGGCCCTAATATCCCTGGCCCTAATATCCCTGGCCCTAATATCCCTGGCCCTAATATCCCTGGCCCTAATATCCATGGCCCTAATATCCCTGGCCCTAATATCCATGGCCCTAAAATCCCTGGCCCTAATATCCCTGGCCCTAATATCCCTGGCCCTAATATCCCTGGCCCTAATATCCCTGGCCCTAATACCCCTGGCCCTAATATCCCTGGCCCTAATATCCCTGGCTCTAATATCTCTGGCCCTAATATCCATGGCCCTAATATCCCTGGCCATAATATCCCTGGCACTAATATCCCTGGCCCTAATATTCCTGGCCCTAATATCCCTGGCCCTAATATGCCTGGCCCTAATATCCCTGGCCCTAATACCCCTGGCCCTAATATCCCTGGCCCTAATATCCCTGGCCCTAATATCCCTGGCCCTAATATCCCTCACCCTAATATCCCTGGCCCTAATATCCCTGGCCCTAATAACCCTGGCCTTAATATCCCTGGCCCTAATATCCCTGGCCCTAATATCCCTGGCCCCAATATCCCTGGCCCTAAAATCCCTGGCCCTAATATCCCTGGCCCTAATATCCATGGCCCTAATATCCCTGGCCCTAATATCCCTGGCCCTAATATCCCTGGCCCTAATATCCCTGGCACTAATATCCCTGGCCCTAATATTCCTGGCCCTAATATCCCTGGCCCTAATATCCCAGGCCCTAATATCCCTGGCCCTAATACCCCTGGCCCTAATATTGCTGGCCCTAATATCCCTGGCCCTAATATCCCTGGCCCTAATATCCCTGGCCCTAAAATCCCTGGCCCTAAAATCCCTGGCCCTAATAACCCTGGCCTTAATATCCCTGGCCCTAACATCCCTGGCCCTAATATCCCTGGCCCTAATATCCCTGGCCCGAAAATCCCTGGCCCTAATATCCCTGGCCCTAACATCCCTGGCCCTAATATCCCTGGCCCTAATATCCCTGGCCCTAATATCCCTGGCCCTAATATCCTTGGCACTAATATCCCTGGCCCTAATATCCCTGCACCTAATATCCCTGGCCCTAATATCCCAGGCCCTAATATCCCTGGCCCTAATATCCCTGGCCCTAATATCCCTGGCCCTAATATCCCTGGCCCTAATATCCATGGCCCTAATATCCCTGGCCCTAATATCCCTGGCCCTAAAATCCCTGGCCCTAATATCCCTGGCCCTAATATCCCTGGCCCTAATATCCCTGGCCCTAATATCCCTGGCCGTAATATCCTTGGCACTAATATCCCTGGCCCTAATATCCCTGCACCTAATATCCCTGGCCCTAATATCCCAGGCCCTAATATCCCTGGCCCTAATATCCCTGGCCCTAATATCCCTGGCCCTAATATCCCTGGCCCTAATATCCATGGCCCTAATATCCCTGGCCCTAATATCCCTGGCCCTAAAATCCCTGGCCCTAATATCCCTGGCCCTAATATCCCTGGCCCTAATATCCCTGGCCCTAATACCCCTGGCCCTAATATCCCTGGCCCTAATGTCCATGGCCCTAATATCCCTGGCCATAATATCCCTGGCACTAATATCCCTGGCCCTAATATTCCTGGCCCTAATATCCCTGGCCCTAATATGCCTGGCCCTAATATCCCTGGCCCTAATACCCCTGGCCCTAATATCCCTGGCCCTAATATCCCTGGCTCTAATATCTCTGGCCCTAATATCCCTGGCCCTAATATCCCTGGCCATAATACCCTTGGCCCTATTACCCCTGGCCCTAATACCCCTGGCCCTAATATCCCTGGCCCTAATATCCCTGGCCCTAATATCCCTGGCCCTAATATCCCTGGCCCTAATATCCCTGGCCCTAATATCCCTGGCCCTAATATCCCTGGCCCTAATATCGCTGGCCCTAATATCCCTGGCCCTAATATCCCTGGCCCTAATATCCCTGGCCCTAATATCCCTGGCCCTAATATCCCTCGCCCTAATATCCCTGGCCCAAATATCCCTGGCCCTAATAACCCTGGCCTTAATATCCCTGGCCCTAATATCCCTGGCCCTAATATCCCTGGCCCCAATATCCCTGGCCCTAAAATCCCTGGCCCTAATATCCCTGGCCCTAATATCCCTGGCCCTAATATCCCTGGCCCTAATATCCCTGGCCCTAATATCCCTGGCACTAATATCCCTGGCCCTAATATTCCTGGCCCTAATATCCCTGGCCCTAATATCCCGGGCCCTAATATCCCTGGCCCTAATACCCCTGGCCCTAATATCGCTGGCCCTAATATCCCTGGCCCTAATATCCCTGGCCCTAATATCCCTGGCCCTAAAATCCCTGGCCCTAAAATCCCTGGCCCTAATAACCCTGGCCTTAATATCCCTGGCCCTAACATCCCTGGCCCTAATATCCCTGGCCCTAATATCCCTGGCCCGAAAATCCCTGGCCCTAATATCCCTGGCCCTAACATCCCTGGCCCTAATATCCCTGGCCCTAATATCCCTGGCCCTAATATCCCTGGCCCTAATATCCTTGGAACTAATATCCCTGGCCCTAATATCCCTGCACCTAATATCCCTGGCCGTAATATCCCAGGCCCTAATATCCCTGGCCCTAATATCCCTGGCCCTAATATCCCTGGCCCTAATATCCCTGGCCCTAATATCCATGGCCCTAATATCCCTGGCCCTAATATCCCTGGCCCTAAAATCCCTGGCCCTAATATCCCTGGCCCTAATATCCCTGGCCCTAATATCCCTGGCCCTAATACACCTGGCCCTAATATCCCTGGCCCTAATATCCCTGGCTCTAATATCTCTGGCCCTAATATCCATGGCCCTAATATCCCTGGCCATAATATCCCTGGCACTAATATCCCTGGCCCTAATATTCCTGGCCCTAATATCCCTGGCCCTAATATGCCTGGCCCTAATATCCCTGGCCCTAATACCCCTGGCCCTAATATCCCTGACCCTAATATCCCTGGCTCTAATATCTCTGGCCCTAATATCCCTGGCCCTAATATCCCTGGCCATAATACCCTTGGCCCTAATATCCTTGGCCCTAATATCCCTGGCCCTAATATCCTTGGCCCTAATATCCCTGGCCCTAATATCCCAGGCCCTAATATCCTTGGCCCTAATATCCCTGGCCCTAATATCCCTGGCCCTAATATCCCTGGCCCTAAAATCCCTGGCCCTAATATCCCTGGCCCTAATATCCCTGGCCCTAATATCCCTGGCCCTAATACCCCTGGCCCTAATATCCCTGGCCCTAATATCCCTGGCTCTAATATCTCTGGCCCTAATATCCCTGGCCCTAATATCCCTGGCCATAATATCCCTGGCCCTATTACCCCTGGCCCTAATACCCCTGGCCCTAATATCCCTGGCCCTAATATCCCTGGCCCTAATATCCCTGGCCCTAATATCCCTGGCCCTAATATCCCTGGCCCTAATATCCCTGGCCCTAATATCCCTGGCACTAATATCCCTGGCCCTAATATCCCTGGCCCTAATATCCCTGGCCCTAATATCGCTGGCCCTAATATCCCTGGCCCTAATATCCCTGGCCCTAATATCCCTGGCCCTAAAATCCCTGGCCCTAAAATCCCTGGCCCTAACATCCCTGGCCCTAATATCCCTGGCCCTAATATCCCTGGCCCTAAAATCCCTGGCCCTAATATCCCTGGCCCTAACATCCCTGGCCCTAATATCCCTGGCCCTAATATCCCTGGCCCTAATATCCCTGGCCCTAATATCCTTGGCACTAATATCCCTGGCCCTAATATCCCTGGACCTAATATCCCTGGCCCTAATATCCCAGGCCCTAATATCCCTGGCCCTAATATCCCTGGCCCTAATATCCCTGGCCCTAATATCCCTGGCCCTAATATCCATGGCCCTAATATCCCTGGCCCTAATATCCATGGCCCTAAAATCCCTGGCCCTAATATCCCTGGCCCTAATATCCCTGGCCCTAATATCCCTGGCCCTAATATCCCTGGCCCTAATACCCCTGGCCCTAATATCCCTGGCCCTAATATCCCTGGCTCTAATATCTCTGGCCCTAATATCCATGGCCCTAATATCCCTGGCCATAATATCCCTGGCACTAATATCCCTGGCCCTAATATTCCTGGCCCTAATATCCCTGGCCCTAATATGCCTGGCCCTAATATCCCTGGCCCTAATACCCCTGGCCCTAATATCCCTGGCCCTAAAATCCCTGGCCCTAATATCCCTGGCCCTAATATCCCTCGCCCTAATATCCCTGGCCCTAATATCCCTGGCCCTAATAACCCTGGCCTTAATATCCCTGGCCCTAATATCCCTGGCCCTAATATCCCTGGCCCCAATATCCCTGGCCCTAAAATCCCTGGCCCTAATATCCCTGGCTCTAATATCTCTGGCCCTAATATCTCTGGCCCTAATATCCCTGGCCATAATACCCTTGGCCCTATTACCCCTGGCCCTAATACCCCTGGCCCTAATATCCCTGGCCCTAATATCCCTGGCCCTAATATCCCTGGCCCTAATATCCCTGGCCCTAATATCCCTGGCCCTAATATCCCTGGCCCTAATATCCCTGGCTCTAATATCCCTGTCCCTAATATACCTGGCCGTAATATCCCTGGCCCTAAAATCCCTGGCCCTAATATCCCTGGCCATAATATCCCTGGCCCTAAAATCCCTGGCCCTAATATTCCTGGCCCTAACATCCCTGGCCCTAAAATCGCTGGCCATAATATCACTGGCCCTAATATCCCTGGCCCTAATATCCCTGGCCCTAATATCCCTGGCCCTAATATCCCTGGCTCTAATATCCCTGGCCCTAATATCCCTGGCACTAATATCCCTGGCCCTAATATCGCTGGCCCTAATATCCCTGGCCCTAATATCGCTGGCCCTAATATCCCTGGCCCTAATATCCCTGGCCCTAATATCCCTGGCCCTAAAATCCCTGGCCCTAAAATCCCTGGCCCTAACATCCCTGGCCCTAATATCCCTGGCCCTAATATCCCTGGCCCTAAAATCCCTGGCCCTAATATCCCTGGCCCTAACATCCCTGGCCCTAATATCCCTGGCCCTAATATCCCTGGCCCTAATATCCCTGGCCCTAATATCCTTGGCACTAATATCCCTGGCCCTAATATCCCTGGACCTAATATCCCTGGCCCTAATATCCCAGGCCCTAATATCCCTGGCCCTAATATCCCTGGCCCTAATATCCCTGGCCCTAATATCCCTGGCCCTAATATCCATGGCCCTAATATCCCTGGCCCTAATATCCATGGCCCTAAAATCCCTGGCCCTAATATCCCTGGCCCTAATATCCCTGGCCCTAATATCCCTGGCCCTAATATCCCTGGCCCTAATACACCTGGCCCTAATATCCCTGGCCCTAATATCCCTGGCTCTAATATCTCTGGCCCTAATATCCATGGCCCTAATATCCCTGGCCATAATATCCCTGGCACTAATATCCCTGGCCCTAATATTCCTGGCCCTAATATCCCTGGCCCTAATATGCCTGGCCCTAATATCCCTGGCCCTAATACCCCTGGCCCTAATATCCCTGGCCCTAAAATCCCTGGCCCTAATATCCCTGGCCCTAATATCCCTCGCCCTAATATCCCTGGCCCTAATATCCCTGGCCCTAATAACCCTGGCCTTAATATCCCTGGCCCTAATATCCCTGGCCCTAATATCCCTGGCCCCAATATCCCTGGCCCTAAAATCCCTGGCCCTAATATCCCTGGCTCTAATATCTCTGGCCCTAATATCCCTGGCCCTAATATCCCTGGCCATAATACCCTTGGCCCTATTACCCCTGGCCCTAATACCCCTGGCCCTAATATCCCTGGCCCTAATATCCCTGGCCCTAATATCCCTGGCCCTAATATCCCTGGCCCTAATATCCCTGGCCCTAATATCCCTGGCCCTAATATCCCTGGCTCTAATATCCCTGTCCCTAATATCCCTGGCCGTAATATCCCTGGCCCTAAAATCCCTGGCCCTAATATCCCTGGCCATAATATCCCTGGCCCTAAAATCCCTGGCCCTAATATTCCTGGCCCTAACATCCCTGGCCCTAAAATCGCTGGCCATAATATCACTGGCCCTAATATCCCTGGCCCTAATATCCCAGGCCCTAATATCCTTGGCCCTAATATCCCTGGCCCTAATATCCCTGGCCCTAATATCCCTGGCCCTAAAATCCCTGGCCCTAATATCCCTGGCCCTAATATCCCTGGCCCTAATATCCCTGGCCCTAATACCCCTGGCCCTAATATCCCTGGCCCTAATATCCCTGGCTCTAATATCTCTGGCCCTAATATCCCTGGCCCTAATATCCCTGGCCATAATATCCCTGGCCCTATTACCCCTGGCCCTAATACCCCTGGCCCTAATATCCCTGGCCCTAATATCCCTGGCCCTAATATCCCTGGCCCTAATATCCCTGGCCCTAATATCCCTGGCCCTAATATCCCTGGCCCTAATATCCCTGGCACTAATATCCCTGGCCCTAATATCCCTGGCCCTAATATCCCTGGCCCTAATATCGCTGGCCCTAATATCCCTGGCCCTAATATCCCTGGCCCTAATATCCCTGGCCCTAAAATCCCTGGCCCTAAAATCCCTGGCCCTAACATCCCTGGCCCTAATATCCCTGGCCCTAATATCCCTGGCACTAAAATCCCTGGCCCTAATATCCCTGGCCCTAACATCCCTGGCCCTAATATCCCTGGCCCTAATATCCCTGGCCCTAATATCCCTGGCCCTAATATCCTTGGCACTAATATCCCTGGCCCTAATATCCCTGGACCTAATATCCCTGGCCCTAATATCCCAGGCCCTAATATCCCTGGCCCTAATATCCCTGGCCCTAATATCCCTGGCCCTAATATCCCTGGCCCTAATATCCATGGCCCTAATATCCCTGGCCCTAATATCCATGGCCCTAAAATCCCTGGCCCTAATATCCCTGGCCCTAATATCCCTGGCCCTAATATCCCTGGCCCTAATATCCCTGGCCCTAATACCCCTGGCCCTAATATCCCTGGCCCTAATATCCCTGGCTCTAATATCTCTGGCCCTAATATCCATGGCCCTAATATCCCTGGCCATAATATCCCTGGCACTAATATCCCTGGCCCTAATATTCCTGGCCCTAATATCCCTGGCCCTAATATGCCTGGCCCTAATATCCCTGGCCCTAATACCCCTGGCCCTAATATCCCTGGCCCTAAAATCCCTGGCCCTAATATCCCTGGCCCTAATATCCCTCGCCCTAATATCCCTGGCCCTAATATCCCTGGCCCTAATAACCCTGGCCTTAATATCCCTGGCCCTAATATCCCTGGCCCTAATATCCCTGGCCCCAATATCCCTGGCCCTAAAATCCCTGGCCCTAATATCCCTGGCTCTAATATCTCTGGCCCTAATATCTCTGGCCCTAATATCCCTGGCCATAATACCCTTGGCCCTATTACCCCTGGCCCTAATACCCCTGGCCCTAATATCCCTGGCCCTAATATCCCTGGCCCTAATATCCCTGGCCCTAATATCCCTGGCCCTAATATCCCTGGCCCTAATATCCCTGGCCCTAATATCCCTGGCTCTAATATCCCTGTCCCTAATATACCTGGCCGTAATATCCCTGGCCCTAAAATCCCTGGCCCTAATATCCCTGGCCATAATATCCCTGGCCCTAAAATCCCTGGCCCTAATATTCCTGGCCCTAACATCCCTGGCCCTAAAATCGCTGGCCATAATATCACTGGCCCTAATATCCCTGGCCCTAATATCCCTGGCCCTAATATCCCTGGCCCTAATATCCCTGGCCCTAATATCCCTGGCCCTAATATCCCTGGCACTAATATCCCTGGCCCTAATATCGCTGGCCCTAATATCCCTGGCCCTAATATCGCTGGCCCTAATATCCCTGGCCCTAATATCCCTGGCCCTAATATCCCTGGCCCTAAAATCCCTGGCCCTAAAATCCCTGGCCCTAACATCCCTGGCCCTAATATCCCTGGCCCTAATATCCCTGGCCCTAAAATCCCTGGCCCTAATATCCCTGGCCCTAACATCCCTGGCCCTAATATCCCTGGCCCTAATATCCCTGGCCCTAATATCCCTGGCCCTAATATCCTTGGCACTAATATCCCTGGCCCTAATATCCCTGGACCTAATATCCCTGGCCCTAATATCCCAGGCCCTAATATCCCTGGCCCTAATATCCCTGGCCCTAATATCCCTGGCCCTAATATCCCTGGCCCTAATATCCATGGCCCTAATATCCCTGGCCCTAATATCCATGGCCCTAAAATCCCTGGCCCTAATATCCCTGGCCCTAATATCCCTGGCCCTAATATCCCTGGCCCTAATATCCCTGGCCCTAATACACCTGGCCCTAATATCCCTGGCCCTAATATCCCTGGCTCTAATATCTCTGGCCCTAATATCCATGGCCCTAATATCCCTGGCCATAATATCCCTGGCACTAATATCCCTGGCCCTAATATTCCTGGCCCTAATATCCCTGGCCCTAATATGCCTGGCCCTAATATCCCTGGCCCTAATACCCCTGGCCCTAATATCCCTGGCCCTAAAATCCCTGGCCCTAATATCCCTGGCCCTAATATCCCTCGCCCTAATATCCCTGGCCCTAATATCCCTGGCCCTAATAACCCTGGCCTTAATATCCCTGGCCCTAATATCCCTGGCCCTAATATCCCTGGCCCCAATATCCCTGGCCCTAAAATCCCTGGCCCTAATATCCCTGGCTCTAATATCTCTGGCCCTAATATCCCTGGCCCTAATATCCCTGGCCATAATACCCTTGGCCCTATTACCCCTGGCCCTAATACCCCTGGCCCTAATATCCCTGGCCCTAATATCCCTGGCCCTAATATCCCTGGCCCTAATATCCCTGGCCCTAATATCCCTGGCCCTAATATCCCTGGCCCTAATATCCCTGGCTCTAATATCCCTGTCCCTAATATCCCTGGCCGTAATATCCCTGGCCCTAAAATCCCTGGCCCTAATATCCCTGGCCATAATATCCCTGGCCCTAAAATCCCTGGCCCTAATATTCCTGGCCCTAACATCCCTGGCCCTAAAATCGCTGGCCATAATATCACTGGCCCTAATATCCCTGGCTCTAATATCCCAGGCCCTAATATCCTTGGCCCTAATATCCCTGGCCCTAATATCCCTGGCCGTAATATCCCTGGCTCTAATATCCATGGCCCTAATATCCCTGGCCCTAATATCCTTGGCCCTAATATCCCTGGCCCTAATATCCCTGGCCCTAATATCCCTGGCCCTGATATCCCTTGCCATAAAATCCCTGGCCCTAATATCCCTTGCCCTAATATCCCTGGCCCTAATATCCCTGGCCCTAATATCCCTGGCCCAAAAATCCCTGGCCCTAATATCCCTGGCCCTAACATCCCTGGCCCTAATATCCCTGGCCCTAATATCCCTGGCCCTAATATCCCTGGCCCTAATATCCTTGGCACTAATATCCCTGGCCCTAATATCCCTGCACCTAATATCCCTGGCCCTAATATCCCAGGCCCTAATATCCCTGGCCCTAATATCCCTGGCCCTAATATCCCTGGCCCTAATATCCCTGGCCCTAATATCCATGGCCCTAATATCCCTGGCCCTAATATCCCTGACCCTAAAATCCCTGGCCCTAATATCCCTGGCCCTAATATCCCTGGCCCTAATATCCCTGGCCCTAATACCCCTGGCCCTAATATCCCTGGCCCTAATATCCCTGGCTCTAATATCTCTGGCCCTAATATCCCTGGCCCTAATATCCCTGGCCATAATATCCCTGGCCCTATTACCCCTGGCCCTAATACCCCTGGCCCTAATATCCCTGGCCCTAATATCCCTGGCCCTAATATCCCTGGCCCTAATATCCCTGGCCCTAATATCCCTGGCCCTAATATCCCTGGCCCTAATGTCCCTGGCACTAATATCCCTGGCCCTAATATCCCTGGCCCTAATATCCCTGGCCCTAATATCGCTGGCCCTAATATCCCTGGCCCTAATATCCCTGGCCCTAATATCCCTGGCCCTAAAATCCCTGGCCCTAAAATCCCTGGCCCTAACATCCCTGGCCCTAATATCCCTGGCCCTAATATCCCTGGCCCTAAAATCCCTGGCCCTAATATCCCTGGCCCTAACATCCCTGGCCCTAATATCCCTGGCCCTAATATCCCTGGCCCTAATATCCCTGGCCCTAATATCCTTGGCACTAATATCCCTGGCCCTAATATCCCTGGACCTAATATCCCTGGCCCTAATATCCCAGGCCCTAATATCCCTGGCCCTAATATCCCTGGCCCTAATATCCCTGGCCCTAATATCCCTGGCCCTAATATCCATGGCCCTAATATCCCTGGCCCTAATATCCATGGCCCTAAAATCCCTGGCCCTAATATCCCTGGCCCTAATATCCCTGGCCCTAATATCCCTGGCCCTAATATCCCTGGCCCTAATAACCCTGGCCCTAATATCCCTGGCCCTAATATCCCTGGCTCTAATATCTCTGGCCCTAATATCCATGGCCCTAATATCCCTGGCCATAATATCACTGGCACTAATATCCCTGGCCCTAATATTCCTGGCCCTAATATCCCTGGCCCTAATATGCCTGGCCCTAATATCCCTGGCCCTAATACCCCTGGCCCTAATATCCCTGGCCCTAAAATCCCTGGCCCTAATATCCCTGGCCCTAATATCCCTCGCCCTAATATCCCTGGCCCTAATATCCCTGGCCCTAATAACCCTGGCCTTAATATCCCTGGCCCTAATATCCCTGGCCCTAATATCCCTGGCCCCAATATCCCTGGCCCTAAAATCCCTGGCCCTAATATCCCTGGCTCTAATATCTCTGGCCCTAATATCTCTGGCCCTAATATCCCTGGCCATAATACCCTTGGCCCTATTACCCCTGGCCCTAATACCCCTGGCCCTAATATCCCTGGCCCTAATATCCCTGGCCCTAATATCCCTGGCCCTAATATCCCTGGCCCTAATATCCCTGGCCCTAATATCCCTGGCCCTAATATCCCTGGCTCTAATATCCCTGTCCCTAATATACCTGGCCGTAATATCCCTGGCCCTAAAATCCCTGGCCCTAATATCCCTGGCCATAATATCCCTGGCCCTAAAATCCCTGGCCCTAATATTCCTGGCCCTAACATCCCTGGCCCTAAAATCGCTGGCCATAATATCACTGGCCCTAATATCCCTGGCCCTAATATCCCAGGCCCTAATATCCTTGGCCCTAATATCCCTGGCCCTAATATCCCTGGCCGTAATATCCCTGGCTCTAATATCCATGGCCCTAATATCCCTGGCCCTAATATCCTTGGCCCTAATATCCCTGGCCCTAATATCCCTGGCCCTAATATCCCTGGCCCTGATATCCCTTGCCATAAAATCCCTGGCCCTAATATCCCTTGCCCTAATATCCCTGGCCCTAATATCCCTGGCCCTAATATCCCTGGCCCTAATATCCCTGGCCCTAATATTCCTGGCCGTAATATCCCAGGCCCTAATATCCTTGGCCCTAATATCCCTGGCCCTAATATCCCTGGCCCTAATATCCCTGGCCCTAATATCCCTGGCCCTAATATCCCTGGCCCTAATATCCCTGGCCCTAATATCCCTGGCCCTAAAATTCCTGGCCCTAATATCCCTGGCCCTAACATCCCTGGCCCTAATATCCCTGGCCCTAACATCCCTGGCCCTAATATCCCTGGCCCTAATATCCCTGGCCTTAATATCCCTGGTCCTAATATCCCTGGCCGTAATATCCCTGGCCCTAATATCCCTGGCCCTAATATCCCTGGCCCTAATATCCCTGGCCCTATTATCCCTGGCCCTAATATCACTGGCCCTAATATCCCTGGCCCTAATATCCCTGGCCCTAAAATCCCTGGCCCTAATATCCCTGGCCCTAATATCCCTGGCCCTAAAATCCCTGGCCCTAATATCCCTGGCCCTAATATCCCTGGCCCTAATATCCCTGGCCCTAATATCCCTGGCCCTTATATTCCTGGCCCTAATATCCCTGGCCCTAATATCCCTGGCCCTAATATCCTTGGCCCTAATATCCCTGGCCGTAATATCCCTGGCCCTAATATCCCTGGCCCTAATATCCCTGGCACTAATATCCCTGGCCCTAATATTCCTGGCCCTAATATCCCTGGCCCTAATATGCCTGGCCCTAATATCCCTGGCCCTAATACAACTGGCCCTAATATCCCTGGCCCTAATATCCCTGGCTCTAATATCTCTGGCCCTAACATCCCTGGCCCTAATATCCCTGGCCATAATACCCTTGGCCCTATTACCCCTGGCCCTAATACCCCTGGCCCTAATATCCCTGGCCCTAATATCCCTGGCCCTAATATCCCTGGCCCTAATATCCCTGGCCATAATATCCCTGGCCCTAATATCCCTGGCCCTAATATCCCTGGCTCTAATATCCCTGTCCCTAATATCCCTGGCCGTAATATCCCTGGCCCTAAAATCCCTGGCCCTAATATCCCTGGCCCTAATATCCCTGGCCCTAAAATCCCTGGCCCTAATATCCCTGGCCCTAACATCCCTGGCCATAAAATCCCTGGCCATAATATCACTGGCCCTAATATCCCTGGCCCTAATATCCCAGGCCCTAATATCCTTGGCCCTAATATTCCTGGCCCTAAAATCCCTGGCCCTAATATCCCTGGCCGTAATATCCCTGGCTCTAATATCCCTGGCCCTAATATCCTTGGCCCTAATATCCTTGGCCCTAATATCCCTGGCCCTAATATTCCTGGCCCTAATATCCCAGGCCCTAATATCCTTGGCCCTAATATCCCTGGCACTAATATCCCTGGCCCTAATATCCCTGGCCCTAATATCCCTGGCCCTAATATCCCTGGCTCTAATAACCCTGGCCCTAATATCCCTGGCCCTAATATCCCTGTCCCTAATATCCATGGCCCTAATATCCCTGGCCTTAATATCCCTGGTCCTAATATCCCTGGCCGTAATATCCCTGGCCCTAATATCCCTGGCCCTAATATCCCTGGCCCTAATATCCCTGGCCCTAATATCCCTGGCTCTAATATCCCTGGCCCTAATATCCCTGGCCCTAATATCCCTGGCCCTAATATCACTGGCCCTAATATCCCTGGCCCTAATATCCTTGGCCCTAATATCCCTGGCCCTAATATCCCTGGCCCTAATATCCCTGGCCCTAACATCCCTGGCCCTAATATCCCAGGCCCTAATATCCCTGGCCCTAATATCCCTGCCCTAATATCCCTGGCCCTAATATCCCTGGTCCTAATATCCCTGGCCGTAATATCCCTGGCCCTAATATCCCTGGCCCTAATATCCCTGGTCCTAATATCCCTGGCCCTAATATCCCTGGCTCTAATATCCCTGGCCCTAATATCCCTGGCCCTAATATCCCTGGCCCTAATATCACTGGCCCTAATATCCCTGGCCCTAATATCCTTGGCCCTAATATCCCTGGCCCTAATATCCCTGGCCCTAATATCCCTGGCCCTAACATCCCTGGCCCTAATATCCCAGGCCCTAATATCCCTGGCCCTAATATCCCTGGCCCTAATATCCCTGGCCCTAATATCCCTGGCCCTAATATCCCTGGACCTAATATCCCTGGCCCTAATATCCCTGGCCCTAATATCCCTGGTCCTAATATCCCTTGCCCTAAAATCCCTGGCCCTAATATCCCTGGCCCTAATATCCCTGGCCCTAATAACCCTGGCCTTAATATCCCTGGCCCTAATATCCCTGGCCCTAATATCCCTGGCCCTAATATCCCTGGCCCTAAAATCCCTGGCCTAATATCCCTGGCCCTAATATCCCTGGCCCTAATATCCCTGGCCCTAATATCCCTGGCCCTAATATCCCTGGCCCTAATATCCCTGGCACTAATATCCCTGGCCCTAATATTCCTGGCCCTAATATCCCTGGCCCTAATATCCCAGGCCCTAATATCCCTGGCCCTAATACCCCTGGCCCTAATATCGCTGGCCCTAATATCCCTGGCCCTAATATCCCTGGCCCTAATATCCCTGGCCCTAAAATCCCTGGCCCTAAAATCCCTGGCCCTAATAACCCTGGCATTAATATCCCTGGCCCTAATATCCCTGGCCCTAAAATCCCTGGCCCTAAAATCCCTGGCCCTAATATCCCTGGCCCTAACATCCCTGGCCCTAATATCCCTGGCCCTAATATCCCTGGCCCTAATATCCCTGGCCCTAATATCCTTGGCACTAATATCCCTGGCCCTAATATCCCTGGACCTAATATCCCTGGCCCTAATATCCCAGGCCCTAATATCTCTGGCCCTAATATCCCTGGCCCTAATATCCCTGGCCCTAATATCCCTGGCCCTAATATCCATGGCCCTAATATCCCTGGCCCTAATATCCCTGGCCCTAATATCCCTGGCCCTAATATCCCTGGTCCTAATATCCCTGGCCGTAATATCCCTGGCCCTAATATCCCTGGCCCTAATATCCCTGGCCCTAATATCCCTGGCCCTAATATCCCTGGCTCTAATATCCCTGGCCCTAATATCCCTGGCCCTAATATCCCTGGCCCTAATATCACTGGCCCTAATATCCCTGGCCCTAATATCCTTGGCCCTAATATCCCTGGCCCTAATATCCCTGGCCCTAATATCCCTGGCCCTAACATCCCTGGCCCTAATATCCCAGGCCCTAATATCCCTGGCCCTAATATCCCTGGCCCTAATATCCCTGGCTCTAATATCCCTGGCCCTAATATCCCTGGCCCTAATATCCCTGGCCCTAATATCACTGGCCCTAATATCCCTGGCCCTAATATCCTTGGCCCTAATATCCCTGGCCCTAATATCCCTGGCCCTAATATCCCTGGCCCTAACATCCCTGGCCCTAATATCCCAGGCCCTAATATCCCTGGCCCTAATATCCCTGGCCCTAATATCCCTGGCCCTAATATCCCTGGCCCTAATATCCCTGGTCCTAATATCCCTGGCCCTAATATCCCTGGCCCTAATATCCCTGGCCCTAATATCCCTGGCCCTAATATCCCTGGCCCTAATAACCCTGGCCTTAATATCCCTGGCCCTAATATCCCTGGCCCTAATATCCCTGGCCCTAATATCCCTGGCCCTAAAATCCCTGGCCTAATATCCCTGGCCCTAATATCCCTGGCCCTAATATCCCTGGCCCTAATATCCCTGGCCCTAATATCCCTGGCCCTAATATCCCTGGCACTAATATCCCTGGCCCTAATATTCCTGGCCCTAATATCCCTGGCCCTAATATCCCAGGCCCTAATATCCCTGGCCCTAATACCCCTGGCCCTAATATCGCTGGCCCTAATATCCCTGGCCCTAATATCCCTGGCCCTAATATCCCTGGCCCTAAAATCCCTGGCCCTAAAATCCCTGGCCCTAATAACCCTGGCATTAATATCCCTGGCCCTAATATCCCTGGCCCTAATATCCCTGGCCCTAAAATCCCTGGCCCTAATATCCCTGGCCCTAACATCCCTGGCCCTAATATCCCTGGCCCTAATATCCCTGGCCCTAATATCCCTGGCCCTAATATCCTTGGCACTAATATCCCTGGCCCTAATATCCCTGGACCTAATATCCCTGGCCCTAATATCCCAGGATCTAATATCTCTGGCCCTAATATCCCTGGCCCTAATATCCCTGGCCCTAATATCCCTGGCCCTAATATCCATGGCCCTAATATCCCTGGCCCTAAAATCCCTGGCCCTAATATCCCTGGCCCTAATATCCCTGGCCCTAATATCCCTGGCCCTTATATTCCTGGCCCTAATATCCCTGGCCCTAATATCCCTGGCCCTAATATCCCTGGCCCTAATAACCCTGGCCTTAATATCCCTGGCCCTAATATCCCTGGCCCTAATATCCCTGGCCCTAATATCCCTGGCCCTAAAATCCCTGGCCCTAATATCCCTGGCCCTAATATCCCTGGTGCTAATATCCCTGGCCCTAATATCCCTGGCCCTAATATCCCTGGCCCTAATATCCCTGGCACTAATATCCCTGGCCCTAATATTCCTGGCCCTAATATCCCGGGCCCTAATATCCCTGGCCCTAATATCCCTGGCCCTAAAATCCCTGGCCCTAATAACCCTGGCCTTAATATCCCTGGCCCTAATATCCCTGGCCCTAATATCCCTGGCCCTAAAATCCCTGGCCCTAATATCCCTGGCCCTAACATCCCTGGCCCTAATATCCCTGGCCCTAATATCCCTGGCCCTAATATCCCTGGCCCTAATATCCTTGGCACTAATATCCCTGGCCCTAATATCCCTGGACCTAATATCCCTGGCCCTAATATCCCAGGCCCTAATATCTCTGGCCCTAATATCCCTGGCCCTAATATCCCTGGCCCTAATATCCCTGGCCCTAATATCCATGGCCCTAATATCCCTGGCCCTTAAAATCCCTGGCCCTAATATCCCTGGCCCTAATATCCCTGGCCCTAATATCCCTGGCCCTAATATCCCTGGCCCTTATATTCCTGGCCCTAATATCCCTGGCCCTAATATCCCTGGCCCTAATATCCCTGGCCCTAATAACCCTGTCCTTAATATCCCTGGCCCTAATATCCCTGGCCCTAATATCCCTGGCCCTAATATCCCTGGCCCTAAAATCCCTGGCCCTAATATCCCTGGCCCTAATATCCCTGGCGCTAATATCCCTGGCCCTAATATCCCTGGCCCTAATATCCCTGGCCCTAATATCCCTGGCACTAATATCCCTGGCCCTAATATTCCTGGCCCTAATATCCCTGGCCCTAATATCCCGGGCCCTAATATCCCTGGCCCTAATACCCCTGGCCCTAATATCGCTGGCCCTAATATCCCTGGCCCTAATATCCCTGGCCCTAATATCCCTGGCCCTAAAATCCCTGGCCCTAAAATCCCTGGCCCTAATAACCCTGGCCTTAATATCCCTGGCCCTAATATCCCTGGCCCTAATATCCCTGGCCCTAATAACCCTGGCCTTAATATCCCTGGCCCTAATATCCCTGGCCCTAATATCCCTGGCCCTAATATCCCTGGCCCTAAAATCCCTGGCCCTAATATCCCTGGCCCTAATATCCCTGGTGCTAATATCCCTGGCCCTAATATCCCTGGCCCTAATATCCCTGGCCCTAATATCCCTGGCACTAATATCCCTGGCCCTAATATTCCTGGCCCTAATATCCCGGGCCCTAATATCCCTGGCCCTAATATCCCTGGCCCTAAAATCCCTGGCCCTAATAACCCTGGCCTTAATATCCCTGGCCCTAATATCCCTGGCCCTAATATCCCTGGCCCTAAAATCCCTGGCCCTAATATCCCTGGCCCTAACATCCCTGGCCCTAATATCCCTGGCCCTAATATCCCTGGCCCTAATATCCCTGGCCCTAATATCCTTGGCACTAATATCCCTGGCCCTAATATCCCTGGACCTAATATCCCTGGCCCTAATATCCCAGGCCCTAATATCTCTGGCCCTAATATCCCTGGCCCTAATATCCCTGGCCCTAATATCCCTGGCCCTAATATCCATGGCCCTAATATCCCTGGCCCTTAAAATCCCTGGCCCTAATATCCCTGGCCCTAATATCCCTGGCCCTAATATCCCTGGCCCTAATATCCCTGGCCCTTATATTCCTGGCCCTAATATCCCTGGCCCTAATATCCCTGGCCCTAATATCCCTGGCCCTAATAACCCTGTCCTTAATATCCCTGGCCCTAATATCCCTGGCCCTAATATCCCTGGCCCTAATATCCCTGGCCCTAAAATCCCTGGCCCTAATATCCCTGGCCCTAATATCCCTGGCGCTAATATCCCTGGCCCTAATATCCCTGGCCCTAATATCCCTGGCCCTAATATCCCTGGCACTAATATCCCTGGCCCTAATATTCCTGGCCCTAATATCCCTGGCCCTAATATCCCGGGCCCTAATATCCCTGGCCCTAATACCCCTGGCCCTAATATCGCTGGCCCTAATATCCCTGGCCCTAATATCCCTGGCCCTAATATCCCTGGCCCTAAAATCCCTGGCCCTAAAATCCCTGGCCCTAATAACCCTGGCCTTAATATCCCTGGCCCTAACATCCCTGGCCCTAATATCCCTGGCCCTAATATCCCTGGCCCTAAAATCCCTGGCCCTAATATCCCTGGCCCTAACATCCCTGGCCCTAATATCCCTGGCCCTAATATCCCTGGCCCTAATATCCCTGGCCCTAATATCCTTGGCACTAATATCCCTGGCCCTAATATCCCTGGACCTAATATCCCTGGCCCTAATATCCCAGGCCCTAATATCCCTGGCCCTAATATCCCTGGCCCTAATATCCCTGGCCCTAATATCCCTGGCCCTAATATCCCTGGCCCTAATATCCATGGCCCTAAAATCCCTGGCCCTAATATCCCTGGCCCTAATATCCCTGGCCCTAATATCCTTGGCCCTAATAACCCTGGCCTTAATATCCCTGGCCCTAATATCCCTGGCCCTAATATCCCTGGCCCTAATATCCCTGGCCCTAAAATCCCTGGCCCTAATATCCCTGGCCCTAATATCCCTGGCCCTAATATCCCTGGCCCTAATATCCCTGGCCCTAATATCACTGGCCCTAATATCCCTGGCACTAATATCCCTGGCCCTAATATTCCTGGCCCTAATATCCCTGGCCCTAATATCCCGGGCCCTAATATCCCTGGCCCTAATACCCCTGGCCCTAATATCGCTGGCCCTAATATCCCTGGCCCTAATATCCCTGGCCCTAATATCCCTGGCCCTAAAATCCCTGGCCCTAAAATCCCTGGCCCTAATAACCTTGGCCTTAATATCCCTGGCCCTAACATCCCTGGCCCTAATATCCCTGGCCCTAATATCCCTGGCCCTAAAATCCCTGGCGCTAATATCCCTGGCCCTAACAAACCTGGCCCTAATATCCCTGGCCCTAATATCCCTGGCCCTAATATCCCTGGCCCTAATATCCTTGGCACTAATATCCCTGGCCCTAATATCCCTGGACCTAATATCCCTGGCCCTAATATCCCAGGCCCTAATATCCCTGGCCCTAATATCCCTGGCCCTAATATCCCTGGCCCTAATATCCCTGGCCCTAATATCCATGGCCCTAATATCCCTGGCCCTAATATCCATGGCCCTAAAATCCCTGGCCCTAATATCCCTGGCCCTAATATCCCTGGCCCTAATATCCCTGGCCCTAATATCCCTGGCCCTAATACCCCTGGCCCTAATATCCCTGGCCCTAATATCCCTGGCTCTAATATCTCTGGCCCTAATATCCATGGCCCTAATATCCCTGGCCATAATATCCCTGGCACTAATATCCCTGGCCCTAATATTCCTGGCCCTAATATCCCTGGCCCTAATATGCCTGGCCCTAATATCCCTGGCCCTAATACCCCTGGCCCTAATATCCCTGGCCCTAATATCCCTGGCCCTAATATCCCTGGCCCTAATATCCCTCGCCCTAATATCCCTGGCCCTAATATCCCTGGCCCTAATAACCCTGGCCTTAATATCCCTGGCCCTAATATCCCTGGCCCTAATATCCCTTGGCCCTATTACCCCTGGCCCTAATACCCCTGGCCCTAATATCCCTGGCCCTAATATCCCTGGCCCTAATATCCCTGGCCCTAATATCCCTGGCCCTAATATCCCTGGCCCTAATATCCCTGGCCCTAATATCCCTGGCTCTAATATCCCTGTCCCTAATATCCCTGGCCGTAATATCCCTGGCCCTAAAATCCCTGGCCCTAATATCCCTGGCCCTAATATCCCTGGCCCTAAAATCCCTGGCCCTAATATTCCTGGCCCTAACATCCCTGGCCCTAAAATCGCTGGCCATAATATCACTGGCCCTAATATCCCTGGCCCTAATATCCCAGGCGCTAATATCCTTGGCCCTAATATCCCTGGCCCTAATATCCCTGGCCGTAATATCCCTGGCTCTAATATCCATGACCCTAATATCCCTGGCCCTAATATCCTTGGCCCTAATATCCCTGGCCCTAATATCCCTGGCCCTAATATCCCTGGCCCTGATATCCCTTGCCATAAAATCCCTGGCCCTAATATCCCTTGCCCTAATATCCCTGGCCCTAATATCCCTGGCCCTAATATCCCTGGCCCTAATATCCCTGGCCCTAATATTCCTGGCCGTAATATCCCAGGCCCTAATATCCTTGGCCCTAATATCCCTCGCCCTACTATCCCTGGCCCTAATATCCCTGGCCCTAATATCCCTGGCCCTAATATCCCTGGCCCTAATATCCCTGGCCCTAATATCCCTGGCCCTAATATCCCTGGCCCTAATATCCCTGGCCCTAATATCCCTGGCCCTAAAATTCCTGGCCCTAATATCCCTGGCCCTAACATCCCTGGCCCTAATATCCCTGGCCCTAACATCCCTGGCCCTAATATCCCTGGCCCTAATATCCCTGGCCTTAATATCCCTGGTCCTAATATCCCTGGCCGTAATATCCCTGGCCCTAATATCCCTGGCCCTAATATCCCTGGCCCTAATATCCCTGGCCCTATTATCCCTGGCCCTAATATCACTGGCCCTAATATCCCTGGCCCTAATATCCCTGGCCCTAAAATCCCTGGCCCTAATATCCCTGGCCCTAATATCCCTGGACCTAAAATCCCTGGCCCTAATATCCCTGGCCCTAATATCCCTGGCCCTAATATCCCTGGCCCTAATATCCTTGGCCCTTATATTCCTGGCCCTAATATCCCTGGCCCTAATATCCCTGGCCCTAATATCCTTGGCCCTAATATCCCTGGCCGTAATATCCCTGGCCCTAATATCCCTAGCCCTAATATCCCTGGCACTAATATCCCTGGCCCTAATATTCCTGGCCCTAATATCCCTGGCCCTAATATGCCTGGCCCTAATATCCCTGGCCCTAATACCCCTGGCCCTAATATCCCTGGCCCTAATATCCCTGGCTCTAATATCTCTGGCCCTAACATCCCTGGCCCTAATATCCCTGGCCATAATACCCTTGGCCCTATTACCCCTGGCCCTAATACCCCTGGCCCTAATATCCCTGGCCCTAATATCCCTGGCCCTAATATCCCTGGCCCTAATATCCCTGGCCATAATATCTCTGGCCCTAATATCCCTGGCCCTAATATCCCTGGCTCTAATATCCCTGTCCCTAATATCCCTGGCCGTAATATCCCTGGCCCTAAAATCCCTGGCCCTAATATCCCTGGCCCTAATATCCCTGGCCCTAAAATCCCTGGCCCTAATATCCCTGGCCCTAACATCCCTGGCCATAAAATCCCTGGCCATAATATCACTGGCCCTAATATCCCTGGCCCTAATATCCCAGGCCCTAATATCCTTGGCCCTAATATTCCTGGCCCTAAAATCCCTGGCCCTAATATCCCTGGCCGTAATATCCCTGGCTCTAATATCCCTGGCCCTAATATCCTTGGCCCTAATATCCTTGGCCCTAATATCCCTGGCCCTAATATTCCTGGCCATAATATCCCAGGCCCTAATATCCTTGGCCCTAATATCCCTGGCACTAATATCCCTGGCCCTAATATCCCTGGCCCTAATATCCCTGGCCCTAATATCCCTGGCTCTAATAATCCTGGCCCTAATATCCCTGGCCCTAATATCCCTGTCCCTAATATCCATGGCCCTAATATCCCTGGCCTTAATATCCCTGGTCCTAATATCCCTGGCCCTAATATCCCTGGCTCTAATATCCCTGGCCCTAATATCCCTGGCCCTAATATCCCTGGCCCTAATATCACTGGCCCTAATATCCCTGGCCCTAATATCCTTGGCCCTAATATCCCTGGCCCTAATATCCCTGGCCCTAATATCCCTGGCCCTAACATCCCTGGCCCTAATATCCCAGGCCCTAATATCCCTGGCCCTAATATCCCTGGCCCTAATATCCCTGGCCCGAGGTCAGAATACCAAGAGAGCAGACACCAGACGCCAACAGGGTAAATCGTATACATATTCTTTTCCTTATTTTCCAGTAAAACAACAACAACAAAAATTAAAAGGCAACAACAAGAATAAGATAAAAGTAGCGAGCCTAACGCTCACTCCAATTAAGAACAGGCCACCAGACACATCAGTGAATTATTATCCAATGATTAATTCGCTATCAAATGATTTTCACCTTTAATACTTTTACTGTTAAAACAAAGCTGGGAGCAAGAAAACCGAGTCACATCAAAGGTTATCGAGAAGGAATGAGACAACGAGCAAACTTGCGAAAGAGTTTAAACAATATTCCAAGCAACCCCGACCACATTTGTCTCTCTCACAGCGCGGAGAAGCAGGAATTACACCTTATCACAAGGGGCCATCTGGAAAAGCCAGCCGGGTTTGATGAGGAGACACACCCACCCCACACACGGCAACCAGGCAAAGAAAGTTTTAAAGAAAATTGCAAAATAATATTAATAATAACAACGTGTTAACCTTACACGACATTCCATTATAGAACCTTACAGAACCAAGGGATATGGATTCCAACAATCAAGAAATGGACCTCTTAAACTCAGGATGATAATTATTTTTCTTTTTAATAATTCCATCATAACAATTCGAACCTCGGTAAAACCGAGAGGTGTCGGGAGGACGTAGTTACAAACACGAGTCTTGGCGAACATGGGACCAAATGGTATTTGAGAAATATAAGTCAAAAGTATAAAGAGGTGCTCCCGGCCACCTTTGTCTTTCCCTGCAGCACGTGATAAAATGCATACGCTCGGAAGAGCATCTTCACTTGGAAATAAATCAAATACTATGAATCACAAGCAGGATCATAACTGTGTATGATAAGATACCAACTGTGATGTGAAATGTTAAACTTAAAAAAAAATCTTAACCATTTCTTTGTGCGTCGGAACGCGTACGGAAAAGGGGGGGGGGGGAACCCGCCCCTCTCTCTGGGTGGAGGGATTAGACAACCAGATGCCACCAAGATGAATCGAGGTGTCTGTTGTCTTGATGTTTATGGCTTGAGGAAAGACCCGAACAGGGCCATGTCATAAATGACACACACACAAACATACACACTGACACACGAACCCCCCCCCACCACCGACACACGAACCCCCCCCACCGACATACGATCAGATCAAAGATAGCTCCACCTCGTGAGGGGGAGCCGAGAAGGGGAGAGATTTTTGGCATAAAAAGGAGCCGTTTCAGCATTGAAATCAACTCATCAGCCCTCGGGGGCAGCTCAACAGAAGAAGACTCATCTCAACTCAGCTCAACAGAAGAAGACTCATCTCAACTCAACTCAGCAGAAGAAAAACTTGACCTGTCGCTCGCGAGCGCAGCGTCAGATACTACAGCAGCGTCAGATACTACAGCAGCGGAAAGAGCGCGCGCCGGCGTAGCTCATCCAGCAGTGGAGGAAACTGCTGTCAGCGAACCAGCACGGGCGCTTTCGCGCATCTTCAAGGAGAAAGAGCGCGGCCAGCAACGCCAAGCAAGAGCGTGCAGCAGCTCAGCCAGCAGTGGAGAGAAACTGCTATCAGCGAACCAGCACGGGCGCGTTCGCGCATCTTCAAGGAGAGGGAGCGCGCGCCACCAGCGTGCCATCAGCACCAGCATCAGCACCAGAGCGTGCCAACAGCGCGCCACCAGCGTGCCACCAGAACCAGCACCAGCGCCACCACGAGCGAATCGTGAGCCTGCAATCTACAACCGCCGACGACGGAGCACCAGCGTGCCGCTGCGGGCGTGCTTCTAACGCCGTCTACCAGACGGTCATCTCAGCTACAACAACGCATCTACTCGTTCACCAACGTCCGTCGAGTCCGAACCAACTACTGAAAGAAGAATCAACTGATACGTATGATACACTGCCCCCCACTACACACAAACCAGACGTCTGCTTGACGCAAAGAATCGATTCCGAACATTGGCCTACTCTTTCACCACTCACACCATTCAACACACACACACACGGGTCATTAACAAAGCCTAAAAACCTCAAGCCATTGAACCATCCGTGATTGTGGAAACATCGCAACGACCGAGTGAATAATCTATCGTTTTTAAGAGTGTTCATAATTTTCTCTGTAATGTTGTGCTGGGGCTGTACTTCTAACCGCATAAATTACCAACTGACCCATTAACAAGGATTCGTTCTTGGCACCTCACCACGGAGCGCCGCTCGCGGGGTTGAAGAGCGGGTTCAACCGGTTCCCTGCCAGGGGTCTGGCCACAATCAATTAAAAGATTGGCCCGAGATAAGGATCTCAAAAGGAAACATCGCCACCCATTGAGTCGCGTTGAGAAGTTGATTAGGAATACTTGAGTCGTTCGTTAATATTTGTCTTTCTGCATAATCTTGCCGGTATCCACGAATGAAATAACGAATTCAAACGCATATTTGTGCCTCCAAGAATAATACTGGTTGGAGTGCCCTGTCAACGAGTAGCGTTGCATAATAATCAGTCATCCTATTGTTAACAACGTGACAATAATTGCATTAAGGGCCGCGCATGATCAATGACCGAATGCTGTTTTGTCTGACAATTCAAGTAACGAAGCATTGTGGCCAACGAGTGGTGTTGATAAGGCAATTCGAAGTATTTCAGTCGAACGCTTTAAATGCATAATCATTATGAATCAATGAACGAACATCAACGTGGTACTGTGCTGACGATTTCAAGCATAATAGCTTCGCATATCAGGATGTATTAAGGATTGGATACGAATCAAAGACCAAGTGCCGTGTTGTGTAACAATTCAAGCATACGAGTTTGCATATTATAAAGTTAAGGTTTGATAGAATAGTTCGCATGTTTTTAATCTCTCTCTCAACAACCGATCAATTGCGTTACGCGTCGGGAATTAACCACAGGTGCCGCTATCGAGGTGAAACAACGCAATCGTGATGGTATCATGTTCACGCTGTGTTGAAATTCCAAAATCCCGAGATTGAGTTTTCATATTATCCAAAAATTAAAGTTAGCTAGAAATAAAATTGATTAAAGCAGAAGGTTTGTGTGTGATTCTTCCTGAAATTCTGCATAATATTGTTCTGCGTATGAGATCTAATTCCTGGGGACCTATCATAAGCACACTATCACCACATGATCCATAACACACATAATCCGTAATGTTCAATCGAGAGTAATCGTATTCTTATCGATAATACGGAATTAAAGAGCAGAGTCGAATCGACTCTCTCTCATTCACGCTCACAACGCATGCGTCACTGCATACGATTAATTGCGTTATTCCAATTCATAACACAATCCTCGTCACTGAGGCTCGACCTGATAATCCATAACGACCTGCATTATCCTAACCACGCCCACTCGCATAAATTAATACGATTATCTCTTGAATCTGCATAATTTATGCACATAATTACACTAATTAACATAATTTCGGATAAATTATGCTAATTTCAAATTTCATTTAATTTTCATTATTTTCATCAATTTTCATAACACCTACATATACAACAGTATACATATGGTAGAACATATATGATATTAGACGAGGACCAATTCAGTGCTAACATCGGTAACACGGACCCAGATCGTCATCAGCGACCAACATCGTCAACAGGGATGCTCGCCGCGTCAATAGAGACCCACATCAAAAGGGACGCTCACCTCTTTAATCCGGACCCATATCTTCAATCAGGACCCACATCGTCAACAGTGACCCACAACATGAATATGGACACTCACCTCGTCAGTAGGGACCCACATCGTCAACAGTGACCCACAACATGAATATGCACACTCACCTCGTCAGTAGGGACCCAGATCGTCAACAGTGACCCACAACATGAATATGGACACTCACCTCGTCAGAAGGGACCCACATCGTCAACATTGACCCACAACATGAGTATGTTCACGCTTTTGTTTGTTGCGGTTGCACCCGAGTCAAGGGCCGCACGGCTCACAGGACTCTACACCTGACACGTGAAACAAATTAAACTGAAGACGACGTCTCGCCAGCATGCGTCTATCCTCCACTCGTGGCTTCTGTCACGCGGCTTCCACGATTTCGCCTGAGAGTCTCCCGCCGCGTGCCCCCATAGGTCTTCTCCATCGGTCGCTCGACTCGCGTAGACCATTCATCCGCGTGGTCCACGTGGTCAAAGAAGAAGTTGGTACCGGCCAAGGCAGCACAACGCCAGTAACACAGACTTATGTTAATGGTCGATAAGAGTGAAGTACAGTACGTCATAACCCACTCATTTCAAATGCTTGCCACATAATTCGTTGCTATTGGTCACATAAAGAACTTGGAATTGCTAATGCTGTGCCACCTCAGGTTCTAAGGCAAAGTGAAATGTCTGCTCTGGGCCGGTCAAGGGCACCATTTCTGGGATGAAACTATCACATTCACGACACGTGATAAAGCATATAAGCAGTATGCACTGCTGTAACCTTAGCAGATACCCACCACAGTCAGTATGCACTGCTGTAGTGAAATCAGGTACCACCACAGCATGCACTGATGTAATTATAGCAGGTACCACTAGTCAGTATGCCTGCTGTTATCATAGCAGGTACCACCACAGTATGCACTGCTGTAACCTTAGCAGGTACCCACCACAGTCAGTATGCACTGCTGTAGTGAAATCAGGTACCACCACAGTATGCACTGATGTAATTATAGCAGGTACCACTAGTCAGTATGCCTGTTGTTATCATAGCAGGTACCACCACAGTATGCACTGCTGTAACCTTAGCAGGTACCACCACAGTCAGTATGCCTGCTGTAATCATAGCAGGTACCACCACAGTCAGTATGCACTGATGTAATTATAGCAGGTACCACTAGTCAGTATGCCTGCTATCATAGCAGGTACCACCACAGTCACTATACCTGCTGTAATCATATCAGGTACCACCACAGTCAGTATACCTGCTGTAATCATAGCATGTACCACTACGGTTAGTATGTACTGCTGTAATCATAGCATAAAAAAATATAACGATACTATCATAGAATGTTAACTAAACGAGCATAAATTTTTAACTAATTTAGGATAAACATTAAACTTAATGAGTATTAATAAATATACTGTATTAGCATACATATTAAAATTAATTAGCATACCAAAATTAGCATAGGACAACCGTTGACCAATCGCTGCGCACCATCGCCGGAGACGCGCCCAGGTTTGCCTCTCGACCAATCGGATCGCTGGCCCTCCCCCCTCCCCACTTTGGCACGCGGCGACCAATAAGATCGCGGGAGGACGCTACCGTTTTTAATGCCCTACACGCTGAACGCCGCGCGCCCATGTGCGTGTGAATGTTTAGTTTTTGTTTTAATTATTTTAATCATTAAAGTTCGCGAGTGTCAAGGTAAGCTACGTTGACTTTTTTAAAGCATTTTCTCAAGAGAACCGTTGTTGCTGCGGCTGCGGTTGTTGTGAAAGGCCCGGTACACCCTGAGGCCTTGCCTAGACTAAGACTAGGACAGCCTTGATGTCACGTGGGTCCACACTCTTTGCGTCTTTCGGTAAAGTCACGGAGGTAGAAAATAAAATGTATTTATTATTTAATTTAATTACATTTTATTTTATACCTACGTTAAATTTAATTTAAAATTTTAATGAAGTAAATTAAAATTCATTTTATACCTATGTATTTTTTTATGAATGAATATTTTTTATAATTTAAATTAAATTTATTTTGTTATATCTACGTTTAATTTAATTTTGTAATAAATTAAAATTTTTAATTTATTTTATTTCATACCTACGTAAAATTTAATTGAAAATTTGTATTAATTACATTTATTTCAATGAATTTTATTTTATACCTACGTTAAATCATTTTTTTATAAATTAAATTTATTTTAATTACATTTATTTTATACCTACGTAATTTTTTTTTATAAATTATTCTTTTTACATTTATTTTATCTTATACCTACGTTAAATTAAATGTTTTAATAAATTAAATTTATTTTATTTAAATTACATTTATTTCATTTAATACCTACGTTTAATTTAATTTTTAAAATAAATTACATTATTTTATTTAAATTAATTTTATACCTACGTTAAATTACATTTTTTATAAATTATCTTATTTTATTTAAATACATTTTTTAAAATAAATTACATTTATTTTATTTAAATTACATTTATTTTATACCTACGTTAAGTTAAATGTTTTAATAACTAAAATTTATTTTCTTTTAATTAAATTTATTTTATTTCATACCTACACATGTACAGTCATTTTAACTGCTCTGACTGCTACAAGCTAAGTGCGGCCTGGAAGCGTATTAAGTAATACATTTTACAATTCCTTATAGAGGAACCCCATACTAATGAACTGACTACGTATCTATATAATTATAAGACCGCACGCAGATACCGCAAAAGCGGACCCCGTTGTCAATGATATAATTCGATGTACGTACAGCAGTTGCAGCAGTTGCTGTACGTACATCATTAAAATTACACCGATTGCAATACGTCACCAAAGACACAATTTTAATTTGACCCCCGGGTCTGATCGCGTTAACTGTGCAGGTGGCGGGTCGAGAGGTTACTTGCACGTGTGTGCAGCTTGTTGAATATTGACGTGCGATGACTTGTGGAGAGGAAGAATGATGCTGATGATGGCGATGCAAGTCTTGAAGTCTGACGTTGTTCTCCGAGTCGTGTAGCCTACCGCGTGCCACTTTGGGGATTGCGTAATGTCATTTTAGTTTCCTCTGTGGAACTTTTTATTTTGTTGATTCTAACGATTGAATTAACGTAGGGCGGGCTTGGGAGCGGCGTTGACGATGTGTTTTGGCGTTACACCAACCAGCACCTTTGCATTCAGAAGTTGGAGGTGCTTTGATTGTTACAGCGAGAGGTGGAATCATCACCGCCATCGTCATGGGTTTAAGTGGGCACGGAGCCCGTCAAGGGAATGGGTAGGTAGAGGAATGGGGTTGGAGAGTATACACAACTTGCATTTCTAGTCATTTCAACAATTTATGGGCATGCGCATTATTAACAGTATCCTGATTGATGAGCTAAACAAAATCGCAATTTAATCGTGAATCTATTGTCATAAATGAGTCCGAAATATCAATAGTCATGCTCAAAACCGCATTCCTATTGTTATAAAAAATCATTGTACCCCCATTCATGATGACAATTCCAATATGGTCATTATGATGCTCAGAATTAGTTATATTCTCAGAATCATGAACATTTATTAAAACAGCAGTGTGCTCAAAATGCTCATTTAACAATTTCAACATGTACACAATCAATTCCAAGATTCTAATCAAAGTAAGTCCTATGTATCGTGGTGTTTTCATGCATATCCATTATTGCGTGCCCCCCCCCAAAAATATACAAAAGTCTATTTTTATAATGTTTGCACGGTGTACAGTCTGGAAATTACCCACATGGCAAATTTAAAGCTTGGTGCGTGTCGGGAAGTACGCTAAACATTTTGAACAGACGCACACATTCACAACTTTGCCTTTGATATATATGGAGATTGGTAATAAATTGTTAATTTAACTACTTTCAAGCTGACTGATTGGAAATAGGAATAGCACTGGCTCACCACGGGGCTTGTCGCATGGTATCTGGGCACTTTATTTGAAACGTAAACCCCACAGTGTGTGAGTTAAATTCCTCGCAAGTTGCGTCCACAGAGACAGACAGACAGACAATGACGTTTCTAGGTAAGAGTAAGAAATTAATCTACGTGTCGAGGCGAGACGAGAGAGCCAAGAGGTCACCTCGTTAGATGGGGCGGCGCGTCAACCTTAGTCACGTGACTGAAGGAGTGTGGGCGTGCCGTGCGTGTGTGTCGTGTACTGTGTGTGTGTGTGTACCGTGTGTGTTTGTACTGTGCGTGTGTGTGTACTGTGCGTGTGTACTGTGTGTGTGTACCGTGCATGTACCGTGCGTGTGTGTGTACTGTGCGTGTGTACTGTGCGTGTGTACTGTGCGTGTGTACTGTGCGTGTGTGTGTACTGTGCGTGTGCGTGTGTACCGTGTGTGTGTACTGTGCGTGTGTATACTGTGCGTGTGTACTGTGCATGTGTGTGTACCGTGCGTGTGTGTGTGTACTGTGCGTGTGCGTGTGTACTGTGCATGTGTGTGTACCATGCGTGTGTGTGTGTACCATGCGTGTGTGTGTGTACTGTGTGTGTGTGTGTACACTGTGTGTGTGTGTACCGTGTGTAACGTGTGTGGCAGTAGTCTAGCGGTTAGTGCGCTGCTCTACAAACATGACGACCCGAGTTTGATTCTCGCTCACAGCCAACACCCAGTGACGATTCTTTAGGATATGTTTTTCAAACGAACGGTTGTTTGGGTTGCGTTGTGTTCTTTAAAGTTACTTGCAATTCAAATACAGGTGTGTTGCTGGTGGTTGTGATGCCAGACGATAACATTGTGAGGAGCAATGCCTGAATCCTTACCCTTGGGGTTCCTCATGAGGGTGCAGAGTCCTCCACTCGGGGCAGGAGACTGCCAAACAACAAGGAGTGGCTCTTATTCTGAATAAAAGAATGAAGGCGGCGTGGGAAGGTGGCGGCGAGGTGTGGGAAGCTGTAAGCCCCAGGCTACTTTGGGCTCGCCTCCCCATCAACAGGAGGCAGAGAATGGTGGTGGTGGTGGCTGCTTACGCCCCCACCGAAGATGAACATCAGTGGAGGGATGCAGGCAAGCCCGTGGATTCAGATTCCTTCTATAACCTCCTGTGACAGGTGTTAGCTAAAAGTGGCCCCTCGGGATAGAGTCATCCTGTTGGGTGACTTCAATGCCCGAGTTGGTCATGATGCTGGCACCTGGTCTGGAGCGATTGGAAGGCATGGGCCAGATCAACTCAATAACAATGGTAGGAGGCTGTTAGACTTCTGTGCAGCCTGTGGGCTTGTCATTGCCAACACGCTGTTCTGGCATCTGTGCATCCAGACAACATCATGGATTCACGCCGGGTCCAAGCAAGAACATCCGCTGGACTATATAGCAGTGGACCAGCGAATGCAGGCCCATGTCTACAGTGCTGCTGACCTCACTGACCATTAGCTTTTCATATGTAAGATCTGTGGGCTGGGTAAATCTGTGAGCAGGAGCGAGAGACAATTAAGCTCCCAAGCATTCACTACGTTATACACAACATATTTACACTCATAAGTCACTTGCCTAATTGCCTCAGCAACTTGGTGTTTCGTATCGAATCTCATCTCAAACAATCGAAGGGCGCCCCTAAGTGGCAGCTGCCCCTGTGTGGCACAAGGTGGCCCTCCACCGGCCTGCACGTGGCATGAGTCTGTCGGTAGGGGGCGATCATTGACACGTCATCTACGTTGTGGAGTTTCCGGATAATGTTTTGGAATTACCACAATTTTGACCGTGACACCAACATGCAATGATCTGTGCGTTGTGAGTGACACAATACTCTGTTTTACATCCGCCGTGAAGCAGAACAGCGCATAATGTGGTGAATGTTACTGGGGTTGCCAGGTGTGCCTGTCGGATTTGAACTTTGAATCTCTGCAACAAATAAAGAATGCGCTACCATATTCCTGGTTCTTTCGGCAAAGTCACGTAGATAGAAAACAAAAAATAAACAAAATAAAAGATAAAAAAATGAAAAAATACAAATAACAAATAAAAATAATACATTAAAAAAAATAATTGATTATAAGATGCCATGGGTCGACTGACTCAGATGACTGGCCGATGCATCGCCTTTGCCCCCCACTACACACACACAGTGTGTGTACATGTACACACACTGTGTACATGTACACACACTGTGTGTGCACGTGTACGCACACAGAGTGTGTACACACACACACTGTGTGTTTGTATACAGTGTGTGTGTACACACAGTGTACACACACACTGCATACGCAATAATGTCCACGTTGTTGCTGAGTTCACACACCCAAGGGAGGGGGCAATGGAAAATGAAGCTAAATCAACTTAGACTCCATCCCCGCTCTGTGACGTCACCACTCAGCATGACCTCATCGGCATAAAGTGCCAGCGGGAGGTGTATCTCGCTAGTGACGTCATGTCACCAAGGTATTCACACTCCCCCAACCCCGTCCACAGTGCTCTTGATCGTGACGTCACCTCCGCTTGGGTCACTGCCGATATCAATCCAGTGGCAATCCTTATTTGGGCAAAGGTACGCCCAGTGACTGGCGGTTCATTAACATAATGTATCCGTTGAAGCCGTCGAGTGTTTATTGCGACAGGTTCAGCAGCCACACCCCATTCCTCGACGTATGGCCCGGGCTCATTAACATAATTTATTCAGTTACAGAGCCGCTCTTTGTGGGAGGGGCGTGTCTCTTATCCCGGCAGTGACGTCATGTTACCTGCTTACCCGTGTGACGTCGCGAGGTAACAGGAGGCTGCCGATCCGCGCTTGCACTGAAATCCGAGATGAGAAATTCTCATCGTTGTGGTGGTTGTTGTTGTTTACCAAGGTAGAGCCTCTCTCTCGTAGGGATGTCAGTTGAGTAGCAGCGAGCATGGGAATCGATGTCCAGGTTGGAACTTTACAACGCGGGGCCTAGCCACGCGGGGCCTTGCCTCCTGCCCTCACCTGATTGCGTTCGCTTTAATTATCTCGCTTAAGTTTAATTTGTCTTCACCCGGCTCGCCACTTTGTAACTTTGTTTTATTGTAAATATTCACGCAGTTTTTATTTTCGTTTTTTTGTTAGCAGGCCAAGCCCGCTTGAGCTGCTATACCGCTCTTGTTATCAGAAGCGACCTGCCCACAACAACACAAGGTGAGGCTTTGTCAACGTGTGTGAATGTTTTGACTTAAAACTTTGGTGACTGCAGGAATTATTATTCTTGGTTTTTTCGGTAAAGTCATGTAGATAGAAAATTAATAAAAATAACAATGAAAATAAATAAAAAATAAATTGTAACTAAAGCAAAACAACTCACGTCGTTTTGATCGCAACACAAGTGGCCTTTATTTAATGTAATTGTATTATCTGTTATTGTTATTTTTTATCTACGTAACTTTACCGAAAGAAACAAGAATACGTGTGGCAATGTCTATCGGTCAAAGACGCTATACGGAGAGACGCGCAAACTCCAAATATACAGCAGGCGTCACGGTTGGGATCGAACCCATGACTTCCTGTATACCAGGTGAGGTAGTTAACATCTCACCACGGAGAGAGACACGCAAACTCCAGTTAGCCACGGCTATGTTCGTTGATCCTCAATTAATTACTTGGTGGAGTGAGAAAGCATTCATGCCGAGCAGATGAAGGTGGCCAGGCATGATTCTAGACACGTCACCGCCTGTTTACTCAGTGACAGTGTACAGTTTGTGTTTGCAGTAACATCTATTAACTCTGTTGAACACGGAGGTTATATCATGACAATTGTTTACTTTTGTTTTCCTCTGGAACTCTTTATATGAATGTAAACAGGAAGTTAACACAGCACACACATGCAGCTGAAGTCGGAACTGTTCATCCCAGCATTTAAGGACATCTGAGCCTGGATTCACACCTCTAAGTTGCGATTGAACGTTAATTTATGCATTTCTGCCTAACACAAATAGTATTGTTTTCAACACCCTTTGCTATGTCAGCTGAATTTAGCTCTCATAAATATTCCTTTTGTAGCCAGACAGCCGAAATTGTGTGCTCGGAGTTTTGGGTGAACATTCATTTTGAAGATTCGAGGGCTTCCAGGCATGTTTATGACCATTTGCCCTCTCAGTGTGTGCCATAACAGCCCGTGTGATGAATTTGGGACACTTTTCCACTATATCATGAATATATGAATAAGTATAGACGTGTAAGTCACGTGCTACTGTGTATATATGCTTTCCTCTGTGCATCGATACTGACGTGTAGATGGTGTGGATATTATTTTTTTCTGTCTGCAGCTGACACTTCCTCTGACGCTTCCTCCGCAGAATTGGTCTGATGGAGCAAATGCACTCAGCGCAGCTCGGTAGGACAAGTCAACAATGCGACCAGCGTGCATACAGCACAGATCGGACTGGAAATTTGACACGGCATGAGAGAACTCACACGGGAGAGAAACCCTTCAGGTGCAGTGTGTGTGGGAAGGCGTTTGCACATTCATCTACTCTTGTAGCACACCAGAGAACACACACGGGAGAGAAACCCTTCAAGTGCAGTGTGTGTGGGAAGGCGTTTGCACATTCATCTACTCTTGTAGCACACCAGAGAACACACACGGGAGATAAACCCTTCAGGTGCAGTGTGTGTGGGAAGGCGTTTGCACGTTCATCAAATCTTGAAGTACACCAGAGAACACACACGGGAGAGAAACCCTTCAAGTGCAGTGTGTGTGGAAAGGCGTTTGCACAGTCATCTACTCTTGTAATACACCAGAGGACACACACAGGAGAGAAACCCTTCAGGTGCAGTGTGTGCGCGAAGGCGTTTGCACGTTCATCTAATCTTGTAGAACACCAGAGAACACACACGGGAGATAAACCCTTCAGGTGCAGTGTGTGTGGGAAGGCGTTTGCACGTTCATCAAATCTTGTAGCACACCACAGAACACACACGGGAGAGAAACCCTTCAAGTGCAGTGTGTGTGGGAGGGCGTTTGCACATTCATGTACTTTTGTAATACACCAGAGAACACACACGGGAGAGAAACCCTTCAAGTGCAGTGTGTGTGGAAAGGCGTTTGCACAGTCATCTGCTCTTGTAATACACCAGAGGACACACATGGGAGAGAAACCCTTCAAGTGCAGTGTGTGTGGGAAGGCATTTGCAAATTCATCAAATCTTCAAGTACACCAGAGAACACACAAGCATCAGAAGATCCACAAGGAGTGCAGTCTGAAATCAGCTTGTGAAAGTCAAAGTGCCGCAATGAG
This sequence comes from Petromyzon marinus, assembly GCF_048934315.1. NCBI lineage: Eukaryota > Metazoa > Chordata > Hyperoartia > Petromyzontiformes > Petromyzontidae > Petromyzon > Petromyzon marinus. The sequence continues at coordinate 47,758 of NW_027422728.1, forward strand.
CCCATCCCTCATGAAACACGAACCGGAGGAAAATCCCAGCTTGGACACTTTTAAAGGTATCGAGGTGAAATATGAAGAGGTGATGGTGAAATGTGAAGAAGTGACGGTGAAATGTGAAGAAGTGATGGTGAAGAGGGAAGAAGTGAAGGTGAAATGTGAAGATGAAGATTCAACTCCAAAATGGGACCTTCACATCGATGGAGGCAACGTGAAGCAGGAGGAGAATTCTGACTGAGGCAGAGCGAGGCAACTCCCAGCAGTTTGTGGAAGTGGAGGTGTGGGTGGACTTCCTAGACAATACAAAGTCAAATGGAGACCCGGTAGATGTGTAAACTTTGCGTTTAATAATTGTGTTTTTTTATTTTATTTTGGGCACCTTTATAATACATGCCACAGGACCCGCACGAGCTTAATCCGGCACTGTCCGGGATACCGTTCCAGTGGCCAACCAGGCTGTTGAAACCACCGCGGGTGGAGTTGAGGGTGACGGTGGAGGGCGCGAAGGGGGCGAGTGATGCCGATGGGCGGCGAGGGGGTCATCCGAGAGGATGCCCAGTGGGGAGACGAAACAATGAAATCGCTCCACGTGTCAGGTTATGTTGATATCGAAAACTGACACATAACTGACATGCCATAAATAGGAAATTAACTCTGCTTATTCGAATCAATGTATTCATATATGTTGATAAACTGTTTTCAAGCAGATTGTCTCTAATGGTGACAACAGGGACCACGTGATTGTTTAAAAATGTCTTTGATTATAACTATAATTGCCTACAATTCGTCATGTGTAGCTTATTTAGACTATAATTTATTCACTACCCAAACTGTATTTACTTGAAAACATAGAGCTGATATTTGTAAGCAGTCTTTTTTATTTATACGTTAAGTGGAATTGGTAAAAAAATATTTGTACACGTACAGGCGTTGTGGTCCATAAGTCTGGTGACACAGAGGCGTTGTGGTCCATAAGTCTGGTGACACAGAGGCGTTGTGGTCCATAAGTCTGGTGACAGAGGCATTGTGGTCCATAAGTCTGGTGACACAGGCGTTGTGGTCCATAAGTCTGGTGACAGAGGCGTTGTGGTCCATAAGTCTGGTGACACAGAGGCGTTGTGGTCCATAAGTCTGGTGACAAAGGCGTTGTGGTCCATAAGTCTATGGGCAGTGTTGAGTCTATGGCAGTGTTGAATCTATGGAAGTGTTGAGTCTATGGGTAGTGCTGAGTGTGTAGACAGTGTTGAGTCTATGGGTAGTGTTGAGTCTATGGGCAGTGTTGAGTCTATGGCAGTGTTGAGTCTATGGGCAGTGCTGCGTGTATGGGCAGTGTTGAGTCTATAGTAGTGTTGAGTCTATGGGTGGTAGTGTTGAGTCCATGGGTAGTGCTGAGTCTATGGGCAGTGCTGATTGTATGTGCAGTGTTGAGTCTATAATAGTGTTGTGTCTATAGTAGTGTTGAGTCTATGGGTGGTAGTGTTGAGTCTATGGTAGTGTTGAGTCTATAGTAGTGTTGAGTCTATGGTAGTGTTGAGTCTATGGGTGGTAGTGTTGTGTCTATGGTAGTGTTGTGTCTATGGTAGTGTTGAGTCTATGGTAGTGTTGAGTCTATGGGTGGTAGTGTTGTGTCTATGGTAGTGTTGTGTCTATGGTAGTGTTGAGTCTATGGGTGGTAGTGTTGAGTCTATGGGCGGTAGTGTTGAGTCTATGGTAGTGTTGAGTCTGTGGTAGTGTTGAGTCTATGGTAGTGTTGAGTCTATGGTAGTGTTGAGTCTATGGTAGTGTTGTGTCTATGGTAGTGTTGAGTCTACAGTGAGGGAAAAAAGTATTTGATCCCCTGCTGGTTTTGTACGTTAGCCCCATGACAAAGAAATGATCAGTCTATAATTTTAATGATACGTTTATTTGAACAGTGAGAGACAGAACAACAACAACAAAATCCATAAAAACGCTTCGCTACGTGGCCACGAGTGACGGTGAAATATGAAGAAGGGGCGACCTTGAAGCGTGAAGGTCAGGAATCTTCTCCGGGTGCTCCTCCTCCCACGTTTGCAGGCGCCTATCAACGTCATCACAGCATCCCAATGGCAGTATTCTCGACACGAATATCTCGAGACTCAAGAAGGCTATTCTGGATAAAAATCATTTGCGTTATTCTCATGATTATTGTAATTCTCATGTGTGTATGTTGAACTCCTTTCGCACAGTACGTAGCCAACCTTGCTATACATCCTAAAAAGACTAGAATAGTCATCCTATGCAGAGACCGGTGCCTGCCAATAAATGTGTAACTTCCACCCTCGAGCTCAGATAAGAGCCGTCAAATGTATATTTGACAATGGTGACACTTTGCTTTGTGTTTCTGGATAAGGTTAACATATAGGTTGCATTTTGCATTCAAACAGATGACTATACAGGAATACAGCTTCTGACCTTCAAGTGTGCATAACGTTCATTTTATTTAAGCCGAGATGCCATTCATTAATGTGAATGGAAATAAGCTCAAATATACGTTTTATGAAAGTATACCACATTGATGAAATTTATGGTGTGCATTATTGAAGGTCTGTGAACTTTATAACAGTCTTCCCAGCAAGTGAAGAAACTTGTCAAGCATTTCTAAAACACTTTATATAAACAAGGTTAATGTTTTAATGGTATCTGTGAAAGCAGAGGATGGAGCTCTTTTTTCATCAGCGGAGTACGGTGCCACACTCCTCTTACACAGCAACTCTTTGAGTTTATGGATCACGCAGAGATCGTAAAACTCTGCACGCCCGACTTGCAGGGCAGCACTGTGGTGTCTGTAATGAAATATGGATGATGAATGTTAGCAACTGCTCAGTCTGCTGTGTGTGTATATATATTTACATTTCTGCTCTAATTTGATGCGTGAGAAGGGGAGATCCATTTTTCACTTAATGGGAACCAGTCTTTCCAAAAAAAGACTGCAGTATAGTGGCTGTACAAATATACTTACAGCTTTGTTGAACAGCACCGCTCACCTTCATTACAGTGGAGATAACCCATGTATATCGGTTCACCAACATTGATCTGTTGTTCACACGTTACTAAGGTTGTGGTTATGGTGGTGGAGACAGAAAAACACATTCTCATCCCCACAGTCCACAATTGTAATGCGAGCTTGTGATCTTTGCAGGTCTTTCTCCGGGTCAGACCACCTTGCCTTGCACATGAAGAGTGTTGTACGTGTAGAGGTGTTACGGGAGGGTGACACGCGGTTGTGTAACGGTGGCCACAAACACGTGTAGAGGCGTTACGGGAGGGTGACACGCGGTTGTGTAACGGTGGCCACAAACATGTGTAGAGGTGTTACGGGAGGGTGACACGCGGTTGTGTAACGGTGGCCACACAAACACTTGTAGAGGTGTTACGGGAGGGTGACACGCGGTTGTGTAACGGTGGCCACAAACACGTGTAGAGGTATTACGGGAGGGTGACACGCGGTTGTATAACGGTGGCCACAAACACATCCGCTACGGCCACCACCCTGGGGGACTGTGGGGGACGCTGTGATCACTCCCAGCCCCGCCCCTCAGTGAGGGACACTATAAATGGTGGGACCCGGGGAGCTGAGAGGCAGTTCGACTCAAGCAAGATGAAGAGCCAGTGAAGAATGAAGATCGACTAGCCAGACCCTGGAACTCCTTTGGCCCGCTGCCCTTCTGAGTGCCGGGCAAGGCAAGCCAGGGTGTGACACCAGAGCCAAGAGGGCCGATGTCCTTCGGAGGGCCGGACTCGTGTGGCTGGTGATCGGGACCTGCGCCCAAGCTGGGCCAGGTCAGACAGCCTCCTGAGAGAGGACCAGGATAGAGGGAACCAGGGAGCTAGCATGGGCTAAGGCTCGGGAAACGTTTCCCTCTGTAGAGTACGGGCGAAGAGGCCGTTACCTCTTCAAGTATCAGATTAGCCACTGTGGAGTGAAGTGTTTGTAATGAATACGTGTTGCCTCTGAAGAATAAGTCTCCGTCGTCAATAAGGCCACTACACTTGCACAGCTGCTTCTGAAGTTGCTTGAAAGAGCCATTCTTACCCAATAGACAGTTATTCACCATGACACAGGGGGTTATTTTGGGGGGTTATATATAAATGTTGTGTCGTTAAATCTGCCACCACCCGGAGCAGCCAACTAGTAAGGTGTTTCACTTAAACAGAAGACGCCAATTCGTCACTAGTACAACTCACGCCGGTGTGTTGGGGAGCGAAGCCACAACATTAACAATCTGAGTACGACTTGGCATGTTCTGTTTGTGACGAACCTTACAAATTGGCTGTGTCGGATGGTGGCAGGTTTCACGACACAGTTACGTATTCACGCGATCTAACCCAATAAAACCTACGAGGATGATATTTTGATTTATAGCTTTCGTGACTGCAGGGATTCATATTCTTGGCTCTTTCGGTAAAGTCACCACCACATAGAAGCGAAACAATAAAACCAAGAATAAGGATGATATTGGTCGCAAAAGCCGACGTGTTAAACAGTTCTTCACCACATTTCAATAATTCAGCAATGTATTTTGATCGCTCAAAGGTAAACTACCATATATGTAAATGCAGAAATAAATGTTTTACAAGACTGTTTGTTTGAGCTCTTGTTGGTGATTTGGCTAAGATCTTCAACTTGGCTACACTTGAGAATCTGGTTTAATTTTGCACGCTCGCCTGGGTTTGAATCCAGGATCGGCGGTGCTGGGCTCAGTCATTTGACGCAGCATTACACCTCCAAACCACCTGTCGACTTTCTCATTTATTTTTCTTTATTTTTCACCTACGTGACTTTACCGAACAAAACCAAAAAGTATGAATCCTTGCAGTCACGAAAGCTTAAAATCTAGAAGGAAAAAAATGTCTATATTTGTGCCTTCAAGAATAATACTGGTTGGAGTGCCCTTTCAACGAGTAGCGTTGCATAATAATCAGTCATCCTATTGTTAGCAACGTGACAATAATTGCATTAAGGGCCGCGCATGATCAATGACCGAATGCTGTGTTGTGTGACAATTCAAGTAACGAAACATTGCGGCCATTGAGTGGTATTGATAAGGCAATTAGAAGTATTTCAGTCGAACGCTTTAATTTCATAATCGTTATGAATCAATGAACGAACATCGACGTGGTACTGTGCTAAAGATTTCAAGCATAATAACTTCGCATATCAGAATGTGTTAAGGATTGGATACGAATCAAAGACCGAGTGCCGTGTTGTGTAACAATTCAAGTATACGAGTTTGCATATTATAAAGTTAAGGTTTGATAGAATAGTTCGCATGTTTTTAATCTCTCTCTCAACAACCGATCGATTGCGTTACGCGTCGGGAATTAACCACAGGTGCAGCTATCGAGGTGAAACAACGCAATCGTGATGGTATCATGTTAACGCTGTGTTGAAATTCCAAAATCCCGAGATTGAGTTTTCATATTATCCAAAAATTAAAGTTAGCTAGAAATAAAATTGATTAAAGCAGAAGGTTTGTGTGTGATTCTTCCTGAAATTCTGCATAATATTGTTCTGCGTATGAGATCTGAATCCTGGGGACCTATCATAAGCACACTATCACCAAACATAATCCATAACACACATAATTCATAATGTTCAATCAAGAGTAATCGTATCCTTATCGATAATACGGAATTAAAGAGCAGAGTCGAATCGACTCTCTCTCATTCACGCTCACAACGCCCGCGTCACTGCATACGATTAATTGCGTTATTTCAATTCATAACACAATCCTCGTCACCGACCTGATAATCCATAACTACCTACATTATCATAACCACGCCCACTCGCATAAGTTAATAAGATTATCTCTCGAATCAGCATAATTTATGCGCATAATTACACCAATTAACATACATTCGGATAAATTATGCAAATTTCAAATTTCCTTTAATTTTCATTATTTTCATCAGTTTTTATAAGACCTATATATACAACAGTGTACACAGACATTGTACACACACACACTGTACACACACACAGTGTACACACACACAGTGTACACACAGTGTAAACACACAGTATAAACACACACAGAGTGTACACACACACACAGTGTAAACACACAGAGTGTACACACACAGTGTAAACACACAGTAAACACACACAGTCTAAACACAGTGTAAACACACACACAGTGTACACACACAGTGTACACACACGCATTGTGTACACACACAAACAGTGTACACACACAGTGTACACACACACATTATGTACACACACACATTGTGTACACACACAGTGTACACACACACAGTGTACACACTGTGCACACAGTTTACACACACACACAGTGTACACACACACAGTGTACACACAGACACATTGCGTACACACACAGTGTACACACAGACACATTGCGTACACACACAGTGTACACACACAGTGTACACACACACAGTGTACACACACATTGTGTACACACACAGTGTACACACACACACAGTGTACACACACAGTGTGTACGTGTACACACACAGTGTACACACACACAGTGTACACACACTGTGTACACACACAGTGTACACACACACAGTGTACACACACATACAGTGTACACACAGTGTACACACACACAGTGTACACACAGTGTACACACACATACAGTGTACACACAGTGTACACACACAGTGTACACACACACAGTGTACACACAGTGTACACACACACAGTGTACACACACAGTGTACACACACATACAGTGTACACACAGTGTACACACACACTGTACATACACAGTGCACACACACACAGTGTACACAAACACTGTACACACACAGTGTACACACACATATTGTGTACATACACACAGTGTACACACACACAGTGTACACACACACACACGGTGTACACACAAACAGTGTATACACACAGTGTACACACACACAATGTACACACACACAGTATATACACACAGTGTGCACACACACAGTATATATATACAGACACACAGTGTACACACACACAGTGTACACACAGTGTACACACAATGTACACACACACAGTGTACACACACACACTGTCCACACACACAGTGTACACACACACAGTGTACACACACACACTGTACACACACAGTGTACACACACACACAGTGTACACACACATACACACAGTGTACACACACAGTGTATACACACAGTGTACACACACACAGTGTACACACACAGTGTACACACACACAGTGTACACACACACACTGTACACACACAGTGTACACACACACACAGTGTACACACACACATACACACAGTGTACACACACAGTGTATACACACAGTGTACGCACACACACACACAGTGTACACACACAGTGTATACACACAGTGTATACACTGTGTGTGTACACTGTGTGTGTACACTGTGTGTACACTGTGTGTGTACACTGTGTGTGTACACTGTGTGTACACTGTATGTGTGTGTATACAGTGTATACACACAGTGTATACACACACACAGTGTACACACACACAGTGTACACACACACAGTGTATACACACAGTGTACACACACACAGTGTACACACACACACGGTGTATACACAATAATGTCCACGTTGTTGTAGCTGAGCCCACGCACCCAAGGTAGGGAGCGATGAAAATTAATCTAAATCAAATTAAACTCCAATCCCGCTCTGTGACGTCACCACTCAGCATTGCTTCATCGGCGTGAAACGCCAGGGGGAGGTGTTCATCGCAAGTGACGTCATGTCACCATGATATTCCTCTGCGCTCTTGAGCGTGACGTCGCCTCCGCTTGGGTCACTGCCGATTGAGTTCCAGTGCCAATCCTTATTTGAGCAAAGCTACGCCCAGTGACGGCAACTCATTAACATAATTTATTCGTTAAAGCGGACGAGTTCATTGCCCACGACACATGGGACAAGTAACATTAACATAATTTATTTATTCTCTATTTAGTTGTGGGAGGAGCGTGTATCGTTCCCCGGATGTGACGTCATGTCACCTGCTGCCGCGTGACGTCACGAGGTAACACTGCACTGAAATCCGAGGTGAGAAATTCTCATTGCGATTGTGGTTGTGGTGGTGGTGGTTGTTGTGGTTGTTGTTTACCAAGGTAGAGCCTCGCTCTCTCTCGTAGGGATGTCAGTTGAGTAGCAGCGAGCATGGGAATCGATGTCCAGGTTGGAACTTTACAACGCGGGGCCTAGCCACGCGGGGCCTTGCCTCCTGCCCTCGCCTGATTGCGTTTACTTTAATTATCTCGCTTAAGTTTAATTTGTCTTCACCCGGCTCGCCACTTTGTAACTTTGTTTTATTGTAAATATTCACGCAGTTTTTATTTTCTTTTGTTAGCAGGCCAAGCCCGCTTGAGCTGCTATTCCGCTCTTGTTATCAGAAGCGACCTGCCCACAACAACACAGGGTGAGGCTTTGTCAACGTGTGTGAATGTTTTGACTTAAAACTTTGGTGACTGCAGGAATTAATATTCTTGGTTCTTTCGGTAAAGTCACGTAGATAGAAAATAAAATAACAGATAATAATTTTTCTTTTTTACAATGAAGCAAAAACCCCACAACGTTTCTATGGCAACATTAATGTTGAAGATGCGAGGGCTTGCAGGAATATTTATGACATTTGCCTTCTCATTGCGTGCCATGACAGTGCTGTTTGCACAGTCACACTTAGCCACTGTAAGATGTGTTTCTTGGTCGTGTTTTTGTTTTGTTGCTTGTTGTGGTTGCACTCCGATTCAAGAGCAGAATGGCTCATGGGACTATAACCAAAATAAATCAAACTGAAAATCAAAAACTGAAACCGCGTGATGAATTTGGTGAAGTTTTTCACTGCATCTCCAAATATATATAAAAGGCAAAGTTGTGATTGTGTGTTGTCTGTTCAAAATGTTTAGCGTACTTCCCGACATGCAACAAACTGGAAATTTGCCATGTGGGTACTTTCCAGACTGTACACCGTACTAACATTATACAAATACACTTTTGGTTTTTTTGGGGGGGGGAGGGGAGCTCAATAATGTATAGATTTTTTGCACGGCAAGTGAGCTGTGACGTCAAATTTGTCACGTGACCCTCGCACGTGGAAGCGAAACTCATTGTAGTGTAGTGGTTAGCGTTGTCTGTGTGTGTCTGTGTGTGTCTGTGTGTCTGTGTGCGTGTGTCTGTCTGTGTGTTTGTGTCTGTGTGTGTGTCTGTGTGTGTGTGTGTGTCTGTGTGTGTGTCTGTGTGTGTCTGTGTGTGTGTGGAAGAGTAACGCATTGTAGTGTAGCGGTTAGCGCTACGCTACGCTACAAACCCGGCGACCCGGGTTCGATTCCCGCTCACGGCCAACACCAGTGACGATTATCTGAACCGGTCCCAGGCCTCCCCTAGGTCGACTCAGCCTCAAATGAGTACCTGGTGCGGTGTGTAAACATTGCCACTAGGGAGACAAAGGCGGTCGGGCGTGGTGCTGGCCACCCACCCCCTCGTGTACCGTTCCGGCCTTCATAGGTGCTGCTCGCTAACAGCACTTGCCCCAACAGTCTGTCAAGGCTATACGGGGGATATTTGTCTTTGTGTCTGTGTGTGTCTGTGTGTGTATCTGTGTGTGTCTGTGTGTCTGTGTGCGTGTGTCTGTGTGTGTCTGTGTGTTTGTGTCTGTGTGTTTGTGTGTGTGTGTCTGTGTGTGTGTGTCCATGTGTGTGTGTCTGTGTGTGTGTACGTGTGTGTACGTGTGTGTGTACGTGTGTGTGTACGTGTGTCTGTGTGCGTGTGTCTGTGTGTTTGTGTCTGTGTGTTTGTGTCTGTGTGTGTGTGTCTGTGTGTGTCTGTCTGTGTGTCTGTGTGTGTGTGGAAGAGTAACGCATTGTAGTGTAGCGGTTAGCGCTACGCTACGCTACAAATCGGCGACCCGAGTTCGATTCCCGCTCACGGCCACCACCGGTGACGATTATTTGAATCGCTTCTGGGCCTCCCCTAGGTCGACTCAGCTTCAAACGAGTAACTGTTGTGGTGTGAACATCGCCACTGGGGAGACAAAGGCAGCCGGACGTGGTAGATCCAAGTCCCGGGCGAAGCCGGGTAGTACAGCTAGTCATGAATACGTAAATGAATATAGACGTGTAAGTCACTTGTGACTGTATATATTCATTCCTCCATGGCTCGATACTGACGTGTAGATGGTGTGGATATTCTTATTTTCTGTCTGCAGCTGACGCTGGTCTGATGGAGCAAAGGCAGTCAGCACAGCAGCTGGGTACGACAAGTCAACAATGCGACCAGCGTGCATACAGCACGGATCGGACTGGACATTTGACACAGCACCAGAGAACTCGCACAGGAGAGAAACCCTTCAAGTGCACTGTGTGTGACAAGGCATTTTCAGATTCATCGACTCTTAAAAAACACCAGAGAACACACACAGGAGAGAAACCCTTCAAGTGCACTGTGTTTGGGAAGGCATTTTCACAGTCATCTGCTCTTAAAATTCACCAGAGAACACACACGGGAGAGAAACCCTTCAAGTGCAGTGTGTGGGGGAAGGCATTTTCAGATTCATCTGCTCTTAAAACACACCAGAGAACACACACGGGAGAGACACCTTTCAAGTGCAGTGTGTGTGGGAAGGCATTTTCAGATTCATCTACTCTTAAAAAACACCAGAGAACACACACGGGAGAGAAACCCTTCGAGTACAGTGTGTGGGGGAAGGCATTTTCAGATTCATTTGCTCTTAAAACACACCAGAGAACACACACGGGAGAGAAACCCTTCAAGTGCAGTGTGTGTGGGAAGGCATTTTTAGATTCATCTCATCTTCAAAGACACCAGAGAACACACACGAGAGAGAAACCCTTCAGGTGCAGTGTGTGTCGGAAGACATTTTCAGGTTCATTTGCTCTTAAAACACACCAGGGAACACACACGGGAGAGAAACCCTTCAAGTGCAGTGTGTGTGGGAAGACATTTTCAGATTCATCTCATCTTCAAAGACACCAGAGAACACACACGGGAGAGAAACCCTTCAAGTGCAGTGTGTGTGGGAAGACATTTTCAGATTCATTTGCTCTTAAAACACACCAGAGAACACACACGGGAGAGAAACCCTTCAAGTGCAGTGTGTGTGGAAAGGCATTTTCACAGTCATTTGCTCTTCAAAGACACCAGAGAACACACACGGGAGAGAAACCCTTCAAATGCACCGTGTGTGGGAAGGCATTTTCACAGTCATTTGCTCTTCAAAGACACCTGAGAACACACACGGGAGAGAAACCCTTCAAATGCACTGTGTGTGGGAAGACTTTTTCAGTTTCATCTGCTTTTAAAACACACCAGAGAACACACACGGGAGAGAAACCCTTCAAGTGCAGTGTGTGTGGGAAGGCATTTTCACGGTCATCTGCTCTTAAAACACACCAGAGAACACACACGGGAGAGAAACCCTTCAAGTGCAGTGTGTGTGGGAAGGCATTTTCAGATTCATCTCATCTTCAAAGACACCAGAGAACACACACGGGAGAGAAACCCTTCAAGTGCAGTGTGTGTGGGAAGACATTTTCAGATTCATTTGCTCTAAAAACACACCAGAGAACACACACGGGAGAGAAACCCTTCAAGTGCAGTGTGTGTGGAAAGGCATTTTCACAGTCATTTGCTCTTAAAACACACCAGAGAACACACGGGAGAGAAACCCTTCAGGTGCGGTGTGTGTGGGAGGACATTTTCAGATTCATCTACTCTTAAAAAACACCAGAGAACACACACGGGAGAGAAACCCTTCAAGTGCAGTGTGTGTGGAAAGACATTTTCAGATTCATCTCATCTTCAAAGACACCAGAGAACACACACGGGAGAGAAACCCTTCAAGTGCAGTGTGTGTGGGAAGACATTTTCAGATTCATCTACTCTTAAAAAACACCAGAGAACACACACGGGAGAGAAACCCTTCAAGTGCAGTGTGTGTGGAAAGACATTTTCAGATTCATCTCATCTTCAAAGACACCAGAGAACACACACGGGAGAGAAACCCTTCAGGTGCAGTGTGTGTGGGAAGACATTTTCATATTCATCTACTCTTAAAAAACACCAGAGAACACACACGGGGGAGAAACCCTTCAGGTGCAGTGTGTGTCGGAAGACATTTTCAGGTTCATTTGCTCTTAAAACGCACCAGAGAACACACATGGGAGAGAAACCCTTCAAGTGCAGTGTGTGTGGGAAGGCATTTTCAGATTCATTTGCTCTGAAAACACACCAGAGAACACACATGGGAGAGAAACCCTTCAAGTGCAGTGTGTGTGGGAAGACATTTTCAGATTCATCTCATCTTCAAAGACACCAGAGAACACACACGGGAGAGAAACCCTTCAAGTGCAGTGTGTGTGGGAAGACATTTTCAGATTCATCTACTCTTAAAAAACACCAGAGAACACACACGGGAGAGAAACCCTTCAGGTGCAGTGTGTGTCGGAAGACATTTTCAGGTTCATTTGCTCTTAAAACACACCAGAGAACACACACGGGAGAGAAACCCTTCAAGTGCAGTGTGTGTGGGAAGATATTTTCATATTCATCTCATCTTCAAAGACACCAGAGAACACACATGGGAAAGAAACCCTTCAAGTGCAGTGTGTGTGGGAAGACATTTTCAGAATCATTTGCTCTTAAAACATACCAGAGAACACACGGGAGAGAAACCCTTCAGGTGCAGTGTGTGTGGGAAGACATTTTCAGATTCATCTACTCTTAAAACACACCAGAGAACACACACAGGAGAGAAACCCTTCAGGTGCAGTGTGTGTCGGAAGACATTTTCAGGTTCATTTGCTCTTAAAACACACCAGAGAACACACACGGGAGAGAAACCCTTCAAGTGCAGTGTGTGTGGGAAGGCATTTTCAGATTCATCTCATCTTCAAAGACACCAGAGAACACACACGGGAGAGAAACCCTTCAAGTGCAGTGTGTGTGGGAAGACATTTTCAGATTCATTTGCTCTTAAAACACACCAGAGAACACACACGGGAGAGAAACCCTTCAAGTGCAGTGTGTGTGGGAAGGCATTTTCAGATTCATCTACTCTTAAAAAACACCAGAGAACACACGGGAGAGAAATCCTTCAGGTGCAGTGTGTGTGGGAAGACATTTTCATGGTCATCTGCTCTTAAAACACACCAGGGAACACACACGGGAGAGAAACCCTTCAAGTGCAGTGTGTGTGGGAAGACATTTTCAGATTCATCTCATCTTCAAAGACACCAGAGAACACACACGGGAGAGAAACCCTTCAAGTGCAGTGTGTGTGGGAAGACATTTTCAGATTCATTTGCTCTTAAAACACACCAGAGAACACACACGGGAGAGAAACCCTTCAAGTGCAGTGTGTGTGGAAAGGCATTTTCACAGTCATTTGCTCTTCAAAGACACCAGAGAACACACACGGGAGAGAAACCCTTCAAATGCACCGTGTGTGGGAAGGCATTTTCACAGTCATTTGCTCTTCAAAGACACCTGAGAACACACACGGGAGAGAAACCCTTCAAATGCACTGTGTGTGGGAAGACTTTTTCAGTTTCATCTGCTTTTAAAACACACCAGAGAACACACACGGGAGAGAAACCCTTCAAGTGCAGTGTGTGTGGGAAGGCATTTTCACGGTCATCTGCTCTTAAAACACACCAGAGAACACACACGGGAGAGAAACCCTTCAAGTGCAGTGTGTGTGGGAAGGCATTTTCAGATTCATCTCATCTTCAAAGACACCAGAGAACACACACGGGAGAGAAACCCTTCAAGTGCAGTGTGTGTGGGAAGACATTTTCAGATTCATTTGCTCTAAAAACACACCAGAGAACACACACGGGAGAGAAACCCTTCAAGTGCAGTGTGTGTGGAAAGGCATTTTCACAGTCATTTGCTCTTAAAACACACCAGAGAACACACGGGAGAGAAACCCTTCAGGTGCGGTGTGTGTGGGAGGACATTTTCAGATTCATCTACTCTTAAAAAACACCAGAGAACACACACGGGAGAGAAACCCTTCAAGTGCAGTGTGTGTGGAAAGACATTTTCAGATTCATCTCATCTTCAAAGACACCAGAGAACACACACGGGAGAGAAACCCTTCAAGTGCAGTGTGTGTGGGAAGACATTTTCAGATTCATCTACTCTTAAAAAACACCAGAGAACACACACGGGAGAGAAACCCTTCAAGTGCAGTGTGTGTGGAAAGACATTTTCAGATTCATCTCATCTTCAAAGACACCAGAGAACACACACGGGAGAGAAACCCTTCAGGTGCAGTGTGTGTGGGAAGACATTTTCATATTCATCTACTCTTAAAAAACACCAGAGAACACACACGGGGGAGAAACCCTTCAGGTGCAGTGTGTGTCGGAAGACATTTTCAGGTTCATTTGCTCTTAAAACGCACCAGAGAACACACATGGGAGAGAAACCCTTCAAGTGCAGTGTGTGTGGGAAGGCATTTTCAGATTCATTTGCTCTGAAAACACACCAGAGAACACACATGGGAGAGAAACCCTTCAAGTGCAGTGTGTGTGGGAAGACATTTTCAGATTCATCTCATCTTCAAAGACACCAGAGAACACACACGGGAGAGAAACCCTTCAAGTGCAGTGTGTGTGGGAAGACATTTTCAGATTCATCTACTCTTAAAAAACACCAGAGAACACACACGGGAGAGAAACCCTTCAGGTGCAGTGTGTGTCGGAAGACATTTTCAGGTTCATTTGCTCTTAAAACACACCAGAGAACACACACGGGAGAGAAACCCTTCAAGTGCAGTGTGTGTGGGAAGATATTTTCATATTCATCTCATCTTCAAAGACACCAGAGAACACACATGGGAAAGAAACCCTTCAAGTGCAGTGTGTGTGGGAAGACATTTTCAGAATCATTTGCTCTTAAAACATACCAGAGAACACACGGGAGAGAAACCCTTCAGGTGCAGTGTGTGTGGGAAGACATTTTCAGATTCATCTACTCTTAAAACACACCAGAGAACACACACAGGAGAGAAACCCTTCAGGTGCAGTGTGTGTCGGAAGACATTTTCAGGTTCATTTGCTCTTAAAACACACCAGAGAACACACACGGGAGAGAAACCCTTCAAGTGCAGTGTGTGTGGGAAGGCATTTTCAGATTCATCTCATCTTCAAAGACACCAGAGAACACACACGGGAGAGAAACCCTTCAAGTGCAGTGTGTGTGGGAAGACATTTTCAGATTCATTTGCTCTTAAAACACACCAGAGAACACACACGGGAGAGAAACCCTTCAAGTGCAGTGTGTGTGGGAAGGCATTTTCAGATTCATCTACTCTTAAAAAACACCAGAGAACACACGGGAGAGAAATCCTTCAGGTGCAGTGTGTGTGGGAAGACATTTTCATGGTCATCTGCTCTTAAAACACACCAGAGAACACACACGGGAGAGAAACCCTTCAAGTGCAGTGTGTGTGGGAAGACATTTTCAGATTCATCTACTCTTAAAAAACACCAGAGAACACACATGGGAGAGAAACCCTTCAAGTGCAGTGTGTGTGGGAAGACATTTTCAGATTCATCTCATCTTCAAAGACACCAGAGAACACACACGGGAGAGAAACCCTTCAAGTGCAGTGTGTGTGGGAAGACATTTTCAGATTCATCTACTCTTAAAAAACACCAGAGAACACACACGGGAGAGAAACCCTTCAGGTGCAGTGTGTGTCGGAAGACATTTTCAGGTTCATTTGCTCTTAAAACACACCAGAGAACACACACGGGAGAGAAACCCTTCAAGTGCAGTGTGTGTGGGAAGATATTTTCATATTCATCTCATCTTCAAAGACACCAGAGAACACACATGGGAAAGAAACCCTTCAAGTGCAGTGTGTGTGGGAAGACATTTTCAGAATCATTTGCTCTTAAAACATACCAGAGAACACACGGGAGAGAAACCCTTCAGGTGCAGTGTGTGTGGGAAGACATTTTCAGATTCATCTACTCTTAAAACACACCAGAGAACACACACAGGAGAGAAACCCTTCAGGTGCAGTGTGTGTCGGAAGACATTTTCAGGTTCATTTGCTCTTAAAACACACCAGAGAACACACACGGGAGAGAAACCCTTCAAGTGCAGTGTGTGTGGGAAGGCATTTTCAGATTCATCTCATCTTCAAAGACACCAGAGAACACACACGGGAGAGAAACCCTTCAAGTGCAGTGTGTGTGGGAAGACATTTTCAGATTCATTTGCTCTTAAAACACACCAGAGAACACACACGGGAGAGAAACCCTTCAAGTGCAGTGTGTGTGGGAAGGCATTTTCAGATTCATCTACTCTTAAAAAACACCAGAGAACACACGGGAGAGAAATCCTTCAGGTGCAGTGTGTGTGGGAAGACATTTTCATGGTCATCTGCTCTTAAAACACACCAGAGAACACACACGGGAGAGAAACCCTTCAAGTGCAGTGTGTGTGGGAAGACATTTTCAGATTCATCTACTCTTAAAAAACACCAGAGAACACACACGGGAGAGAAACCCTTCAGGTGCAGTGTGTGTGGGAAGACATTTTCACAGTCATTTGCTCTTAAAACACACCAGAGAACACACACGGGAGAGAAACACTTCAGGTGCAGTGTGTGTGGGAAGACATTTTCAGATTCATCTACTCTTAAAAAACACCAGAGAACACACACAGAAGAGAAACCCTTCAAGTGCACTGTGTGTGGGAAGACATTTTCACAGTCATCTACTCTTAAAACACACCAGAGAACACACACGGGAGAGAAACCCTTCAGGTGCACTCTATGCGGGAAGGCGTTTGCAGTTTCATCAAATCTTCATGTACACCAGAGAACACAGAAGCATCAGAAGATCCACAAGGAGTGCAGTCTGAAATCAGCTTGTGAAAGTCAAAGTGCCGCACGCAATGAGCCCATCCCTCATTAAACACGAACCGGAAGAAAATCCCAGCTTGGACACTTAAAGGTATCGAGGTGAAATGTGAAGAGGTGAAGGTGAAATGTGAAGAGGTGATGGTGAAGAGCGAAGAAGTGAAGGTAAAATCTGAAGATGAAGATTCAACTCCAAAATGGGACCTTCACATCGTGAAGCAGGAGGAGAATTCTGACTGTGAGGCAGAGCGAGGCAACTCCCAGCAGTTGGTGGAAGTGGAGGTGTGGGTGGACTTCCTAGACAATACAAAGTCAAGTGGAGACCCGGTAGATGTGTAAGCCAGAGACGATGTCGCTACAATAGATGCACCTTTGTCACAGGCCTTTAATGACAAGAATGTGAAGTTGAACACTTTGTGGGCCCGTGGGTTGGGTCGATCTCTAACCAGGAACAAGAGCCAATAAGCTCCCAAGCATTCACTATGTTATCATAATAATTGCTTTTACACGGTGCTTGCTTAATCGCCTCAGCAACTCGGAGTTTTGTGTCGTACCTCGTCTGAAGCACTCGAAGAGCATCCCCAAGTAGCAGCTGCCCCTGTGTGGCACAAGGTGGTGGCCCTGCACCGGCCTGCATGTGGACAAGAGCCTGTCAGTAGGGGGCGATGATTGATGTGTCATCTCAGTTGTGTAGTTTGTAGGTAATGTTTAGAATTTGCTACATTTTCACTCAGCCGCCAGCATGCAATGGCCTACTCGTTTTGAATGACACAATAGTATGTTTTACATAAACTGTCAAGCAGAATGTGCAACTTTTTTTTAAAGCTTCTTGTTAATACGATGTAACGTGATGCAGTATATTTCACTGCAGTAATCCAATTTTGTTAATATGCCTGTCAATAATTTAGAATGTTTCCTTGTCTGGTTTTGAGCATTCTTGTAACATTTGATCTGTAAGGGTCAAACATTGAATAAGTGATGTTAGGACAAAGTGTGTGTGTGTGTTTGAAAGTAACCTGTACAGAGAACTCAGGTGAGACCCGTTGTTCTTGTGATACAGGTCAAACGGTGTTTTTGTGTTTCACGAAGTGTCTGGAGCAACTCATTGTCTTTGAAATAGGGAGCACGCTCGGATCATTCATCAGTTATAAGGCATACCACTTAAAAGGTACACGTATAGGAGGAGGTACATTCTCTACAACACGAATTGTAGTTTTGTCTTATGTGTTGACGTATATTTTGTCTAACTGGGACTAGAAATGCTCCTTGTTGATTCACGTCTGGATGTTCGTAACCATCGGTTGAAGCAAACCCCACTGCTGTTGTTGAGACGCTGTGCACCAATGAGGGTCCAACACATTGACGGCCTTCAGGCCAGGAAAGTCACAAGATTTACGGCACACGAAGGACGCATTCACGCAAGTACCCCATGCTCCGTTTTGAAGTTTTAAAATGAAACATCGTTGAATTGTGTTGTGTTTTGAATTAGATGATTTTACTTCTTCATTAAAAGCTTGTATCAATTTACATGTGGAAGACTTAATTTAAAAGGACATTTCGTGTGAATATTCTCTCGTCATTAAGTAGATGGCCTTGCCGGGGGTTCGGTTCAATGCGGACACAAACAGTGTACACACACAGTGTACACACACTGTATAGACACAGTGTACACACACAGGGTACACACACAGTGTATATACACGCAGTGTACACAGTGACACACACAGTGACACAACAACAACCGCCATTCGCCACTAAGTGGCGATGACGTCACCACGACGCTTGTGCCAGGCACAGTGACACACAGTGGCACAGTGACACACACAGTGTATACACATAGTGCACATACACACACAGTGTACACACACACACAGTGTATACACAATAATGTCCACGTTGTTGCTAAGCTCACACACCCACGGGAGGGAGCAATGGAAAATGAATCTAAATTAACTTAAACTTCAACTCTGTGACGTCACCACTCTGCATACCTCATCGGCGTGAAACGCCAGGGGGAGGTGTACCTCGCTAGTGACATCATGTCACCAAGGTATTCCCCCTTCCACCGCGCTCTTGAGCGTGACGTCACCTCCACTTGGGTCAATGCCGATATCGTTCCAGTGGCAATCCTTATTTGGGCAAAGCTACGCCCAGTGACTGGTGGCTCGTTAACATAATGTGTCCGTTAAAGCCGTAGCGAGTATATTGCGACGGATTCAGCAGCCACGCCCCCATACCTCGACATATGGGCCGGCCTCATTAACATAATTTAATCAATCATAGAGCTGCTCGTGGGAGGGAAGTGACGTCATACTACCTGCTGTCGAGAGGTAACAGGAAGCTGCCGTGTGCGCGCTTGCACTGAAATCCGAGGTGAGAAATTCTCATCGTTGTGGTGGTGGTTGTGGTTGTTGTTGTTTACCAAGGTAGAGCCTCTCTCTCTCTCAGGGATGTCAATTGAGTAGCAGCGAGCATGGGAATCGATGTCCAGGTTGGAACTTTACAACGCGGGGCCTAGCCACGTGGGGCCTTGCCTCCTGCCCTCGCCTGATTGCATTCACTTTAATTATCTCGCTTAAGTTTAATTTGTCTTCACCCGGCTCACCACTTTGTAACTTTGTTTTATTGTAAATATTCACGCAGTTTTTGTTTTTTTCACCAGGCCAAGCCCGCTTGAGCTGCTATACCGCTCTTGTTATCAGAAGCGACCTGCCCACAACAACACAAGGTGAGGCTTTGTCAACGTGTGTAAATGTTTTGACTTAAAACTTTGGTGACTGCAGGAATTAATATTCTTGGTTCTTTCAGTGAAGTCGCGTAGATAAAAAATGAAAAAAAATAACAGATAATAATTTATTTCTTTTAAATGAGGCAAAAAACCCCACAACGTTTCTATGGCAACATTAATGTTGAAGATGCGAGGGCTTACAGAAATATTTATGACATTTGCCCTCGCATTGCGTGCCATGACAGTGCTGTTTGCACAGTCACACATAGTCACTGTAAGATGTTTTTCTTGGGCGTGTTTTTGTTTTGTTGCTTGTTGTGGTTGCACCCGATTCAAGAGCCAAATGGTTCACGGGACTATAACCAAAATAAATCAAACTGAAAATCAAAAAACTGAAACCGCGTGATGTATTTTGGGAAAGTTTTTCACTGCATCTCCAAATATATAAAAGGCAAAGTTGTGATTGTGTGTGTTGTCTGTTCAAAATGTTTAGCGTACTTCCCGACATGCAAAAAACTGGAAATTTGCCATGTGGGTACTTTCCAGACTGTACACCGTACAAACATTATACAAATACACTTTTGTGTTTTTGTTGGGGGGGGGGGGGAGCTCAATAATGTATAGATTTTTTGCACGGCAAGTGAGCTGTGACGTCAAATCTGTCACGTGATCCTCGCACGTGGAAGCGAAACTAGCATTGTCAGTGTGTGTGTGTCTGTGTGTGTGTGTCTGTGTGTGTCTTTGTGTGTGTCTGTGTGTGTCTGTGTGTGTGTCTGTGTCTGTGTGCGTGTGTCTGTGTGTGTCTGTGTGTTTGTGTCTGTGTGTGTGTGTCTGTGTGTGTCTGTGTGTGTGTGTGTCTGTGTGTGTGTGGAAGAGTAACGCATTGTAGTGTAGCGGTTAGCGCTACGCTACGCTACAAACCTGGCGACCCGAGTTCGATTCCCGCTCACGGCCACCACCGGCGACGATTATTTAAACCGCTTCTGGGCCTCCCCTAGGTCGACTCAGCCTCAAACGAGTAACTGCTGTGGTGTGAACATCGCCACTGGGGAGACAAAGGCGGCCGGACGTGGTGGATCCAAGTCCCGGGCAAAGCCGGGTAGTACAGCTAGTCATGAATACGTAAATGAATATAGACGTGTAAGTCACGTGTGACTGTATATATTCATTCCTCCATGGCTCGATACTGACGTGTAGATGGTGTGGATATTCTTATTTTCTGTCTGCAGCTGACGCTGGTCTGATGGAGCAAAGGCAGTCAGCACAGCATCTCGGTACGACAAGTCAACAATGCAACCAGCGTGCATACAGCACGGATCGGACTAGAAATTTGACACGGCACCAGAGAAGTCACACAGGAGAGAAACCCTTCAAATGTACTGTGTGTAATAAGGCATTTGCATGGCCATCAGTTTTTCAGAACCACCAGAGAACACACACGGGAGAGAAACCCTTCAGGTGCACGATGTGCGGGATGGCGTTTACACAGTCATGTAATCTTGTAACACACCAGAGAACACACACGGGAGAGAAACCCTTCAAGTGCAGTGTTTGTGGGAAGACATTTTCAGGTTCATTTGTTCTTAAAACACACCAGAGAACACACACGGGAGAGAAACCCTACAGGTGCACGATGTGCGGGATGGCGTTTGCACAGTCATATCATCTTGTAAAACACCAGAGAACACACACGGGAGAGAAACCCTTCAAGTGCAGTGTTTGTGGGAAGGCATTTTCACAGTCATCTGCTCTTAAAAAACACCAGAGAACACACACAGGAGAGAAACCCTTCAAGTGTACTCTGTGCGGCAAGGCGTTTTCAGATTCATGTCATCTTGTAACACACCAGAGAACACACACGAGAGAGAAACCCTTCAAGTGCAGTGTGTGCGTGAAGGCATTTGCAGATTCATCAAATCTTTGAAGACACCAGAGAACACAAAAGCATCACAAGGAGCGGAGTTGGAGTCTGAAATCAGCTTGTAAAAGTCAAAGTGCCGCAATGAGCCCATCCCTCATGAAACACGAACCAGAAGAAAATCCCAGCTTGGACACTTTTAAAGGTATAAAGGTGAAATGTGAAGATGAAGATTCATTTCCAGAATGGGACCTTCACATTGATGAAGGCAACGTGAAGCAGGAGGAGAATTCTGACTGAGGCAGAGCGAGGCAACTCCCAGCAGTTTGTGGAAGTGGAGGTGTGGGTGGACGTGCTCCCAGACAACACAAAGACAAGTGGAGACCCGGTAGATGTGTAAGCCAGAGACGATGTCGCTACAATAGATGCACCTTTGTCACAGGCCTTTAATGACAAGAATGTGAAGTTGAACACTTTGTGGGCCCGTGGGTTGGGTCGATCTCTAACCAGGAACAAGAGCCAATAAGCTCCCAAGCATTCACTATGTTATCATAATAATTGCTTTTACATGGTGCTTGCTTAATCGCCTCAGCAACTCAGAGTTTGGTGTCGTACCTCGTCTGAAACACTCGAAGAGCATCCCCAAGTAGCAGCTGCCCCTGTGTGGCACAAGGTGGTGGCCCTGCACCGGCCTGCATGTGGACAAGAGCCTGTCAGTAGGGGGCGATGATTGATGTGTCATCTCAGTTGTGTAGTTTGTAGGTAATGTTTAGAATTTGCTACATTTTCACTCAGACGCCAGCATGCAATGGCCTACTCGTTTTGAATGACAATAGTATGTTTTACATACACTGTGAAGCAGACTGCAACTTTTTGGTAAAAGCTTCTTGTTAATACGATGTAACGTGATGCAGTATATTTCACTGCAGTAATCCAATTTTTTTTTATTTAAAGCTTTCGTGACTGCAGTAATTTATGTTCTTAGCTCTTACTTGTCTGGTTTTGTGCATTCTTGTAACATTTGATCTATAAGGGTCAAACATTGAATAAGTGATGTTAGGACAAAGTGTGTGTGTTTGAAAGTAACCTGTACAGAGGACTCAGGTGAGACCCGTTGTTCTTGTGATATAGGTCAAAGGGTACTTTTGTGTTTCATGAAGCATCTGGAGCAACTCATTGTCTTTGAAATAGGTAGCACGCTCGGATCATTCATCAGTTACAAGGCATACCACTTGAAAGTTACACGTATAGGAGGAGGTACATTCTCTACAACACGAATTGTAGTTTTGTCTTACGTGTTGACGTAGATTTTGTCTAACTGGGACGAGAAATGCTCCTTGCTGATTCATGTCTGGATGTTCGTGACCATCGGTTGAAGCAAACCCCACTGCTGTTGTTGAGACGCTGTGCACCATTTAATGGTCCAACACGTTGACGGCCTTCAGGCCAGGAAAGTCACAACATTTGCACACGAAGGACGCATTCACGCAAGTACCCCATGCTCCGTTTTGAAGTTTTAAAATGAAACATCTTTGAATTGTGTTGTGTTTTGAATTAGATGATTTTATTTCTTCATTAAAAGCTTGTATCAATTTACATGTGGAAGACTTCATTGAAAAGGACATTTCGTGTGAATTTTCTCTCAACGTTAAGTAGATGGCCTTGCGGGGGGTTTCGGTTCGATGCTGACTTTCACTTGTTTGGGATTGCGGGATCGAGATAAGGCGACACGGAGCTAGCCGTGCGAGAAGACCGCCGTCTGCAGATCGATTCCAACGTAATCGAATGTCTGTCCCTGCGCCTCCGTCGTCCATGCAGGGGGTGCGTAGGTTTGCAGCGCCCCCTGCATGAAAACAATGGAAAGTGCAGCGTTCATCACATAGATAAAGTTGTGCGCTTATATTTAAAATGTTATTCTTTTATAAGGTGATGTTGAAATCGGAAAGTGTTTAGCCAGTTGATGATTTCAATCAGATTGATTCATTTATTATGCACCACATATCCGAGCTTTTGTGGTCCTGTTGACCTAAAGTTGGAAAAAGTCCGTGACTATAACTTCGCTCAATATTGTAAACGTGTTTCCGTTATTTAGTTATTGTTGTTTAATACAAACTACTTCAGATAATGGGTTTCAAGATGTACTTGAATGGCACGTTCGTTGTTCCGGTGTTTAATGGCTTGGTCGTCATGGCAAATTGCTTCCATCGATGTGGAAGTCAATGGTGGATGATGATTTGACGTTTCGGTGTTGATTTGGAGTAGATTGTTCAACTGTTGCATACCGGGTGGTGAAATGCTTTGCCGAGTACCTGAACTGTTTGACCAAGTGAATTCATGAAGAGTTCGATACGAGTTTGAGCGTTAATATTCTTGCGGAACAGCAAAGGTCTAATATTTTAAAGATTCCTGATCGTACGTTTATTGCGACAATGTTCAAGGGGAACACGTGTGGAGGAGAGTTCCGGGTGAAGTCTCCCCTTACCTGGCAACCATGGTGGCTGTCCGCTGATCACTCTCACTCCGTCACAGCTACGAGCTGTAGGGACAGGATTCTCCACCTTGGCGCTGTTTTAATTCACATCACCAAGAGCGGAGAGCCTCATCCCTGCAGTTCCCTCCTGTTGTGCCGCAGCATTTACCGCGTAACGAGGCAACGTTTTCATGAGCAGTGCGTTCCACTACACACCCACACGAGCGAACCACGTGCAACAGTGTGCGTACATACAGACACGAACAAACACGCGGGTGCACATACACACACGAGCGCTTACTTGCAAGCACGAACGAGTGGAGATGCACGAGTGTGGTCACCACCTCGCTAGCTGCACTAGTCACGTGATAACTAGTATACTAAACTATACACTATACACTACTATACACTACACTATACACTACACTATACACTACACTTCTATACACTACACTATACACTACAATATGCACTACTATACACTACACACTACTATACACTACACTATACACTACTATACACTACACTATACACTACACTATACACTAAGCTATACACTACACCATACACTACTATACACTACACTACTATACACTACACACTACACTATACACTACTATACACTACACTATACACTACACTACTATACACTACACTATACACTACTACACACTAGTGCTGCACTAGTCCCCAAACTGCAAAGACAGGCTCCCCAATGTAGACTGACGCATCCACAGACCCACACATGGACCCACGGACTCGCACAGAAACCCACGGACTCATCGACTCCCACTGGGCGTGCGCTGTTAGCGAGCACCGGTGAGGGTCGCAGTGGAACAACACCAGGGGCTGGTGTGGACAGAACCACGGCTGGCCGCTCGTCTCTCAAATTCTGATGTTAGCACCCTCACCCACCTCACCACCTCCTTAATTATGGCTGAGTCCACCTAAGTGACGCTCAGGACTGCTTCAGGTAAGGGGCCGACCTTAAATGGCGTCACGCGATTTTAGAGGATTTTTGACCCCCCCATCGTCGCACGACGTCACAAAAAGTCAGACCCCCCTCAAATATGACGTCACAAAGCTCGTTAATTTGGCGCTGCACTCTGATGTTGTAGGTAGAAAACATCACAAAGTCTAATTAAGTAGAACGTGTTTATTTTTATTTCAAGTTGTGCAATTTGATGTGACGTCACTTTTCTCAAACCCCCCCCCCTTGTCACACATCGTCACGAACGTCTGACCCCGCCCCCCCCCCCCCCCCATAGGTGCGTGACGTCATTCACGGACGGCCAATAATTGTCGCTGGTATTGGCCGTGAGCGAGAATGGCGCAGCGCCGCTAACCGCTACGCCGTGATGGTGCCCTTACCTGCATGAACGGAGACACGGTCAGACGATGGGTGAGCCGTTGGTGCTGGCAGGACGAGTGATCTTGGGCGTACCTCCTGACGTGGAAGGCGAGGGAGGTCGAAGTGCGCGTGTGAAGAGAGACGGCAAGGGGCGGGAGGAGAGGGGGGCGATCGGACTGAGCAGAAGCAGGAGGACGAGGGCAGGAGAGGCAGCGGAGCCGTGGAGGAGTCTGGGCACGCTTGATGGTGAAAGTTGACGTGGACGCACGCCGCAGAAGAGAAGAAAATCTTCACGCTCGGCGCCACACACAGCCAGACGTAGCTCACCTCATCCGTCTTGCTGACGATGTGAAGGACGACTAGACTCTGTGGAAAGATGGAGAGGTGTCTTGGGTCAAACAAGGCCCTCTGCCACCGGTGTGGGCGGGGGGGTACCCTAGTGGAGGGCTGAGCGTGGGAGTGAGTCGAGGGGAGGGTGAGTGGTGGTTGACATGAATTTGAATTCTTATACATGCTATGTATTGTAACATTTCTTGTCATATGGGTATTGTTGTATACGGCCCTTTTTCCACAATTAATATCCGTAAGAATATTTACGGATGCATACACCTAGATTTATTTTTCCTTTCTTTCGTGATAAACAATATATATATTTTTAATAATGAATCAAACCCGTAAGCCAGAAACACGAAAAACCAGATGTCGGTCATAAACAGACCATTAAGAAATAAAGAAATAATAAAACTCTCGAGGCGAGGATGTAACAGCTATCGGCGAAAATCTCCAGATGAACAAGAGTTTGATGGGCCCCTTAGGAAAGGTCCCCCCGAGGTCAGAACACCAAGAGAGCAGACACCAGACGCCAACAGGGTAAATCGTATACATATTCTTTTCCTTATTTTCCAGTAAAACAACAACAACAAAATTAAAAGGCAACAACAAGAATAAGATAAAAGTAGCGAGCCTAACGCTCACTCCAATTAAGAACAGGCCACCAGATACATCAGTGAATTATTATCCAATGATTAATTCGCTATCAAATGATTTTCACCTTTAATACTTTTACTGTTAAAACAAAGCTGGGAGCAAGAATACCGAGTCACATCAAAGGTTATCGAGAAGGAATGAGACAACGAGCAAACTTGCGAAAGAGTTTAAACAATATTCCAAGCAACCCCGACCACATTTGTCTCTCTCACAGCGCGGAGAAGCAGGAATTACACCTTATCACAAGGGGCCATCTGGAAAAGCCAGCCGGGTTTGATGAGGAGACACACCCACCCCACACACGGCAACCAGGCAAAGAAAGTTTTAAAGAAAATTGCAAAATAATATTAATAATAACAACGTGTTAACCTTACACGACATTCCATTATAGAACCTTACAGAACCAAGGGATATGGATTCCAACAATCAAGAAATGGACCTCTTAAACTCAGGATGATAATTATTTTTCTTTTTAATAATTCCATCATAACAATTCGAACCTCGGTAAAACCGAGAGGTGTCGGGAGGACGTAGTTACAAACACGAGTCTTGGCGAACATGGGACCAAATGGTATTTGAGAAATATAAGTCAAAAGTATAAAGAGGTGCTCCCGGCCACCTTTGTCTTTCCCTGCAGCACGTGATAAAATGCATACGCTCGGAAGAGCATCTTCACTTGGAAATAAATCAAATACTATGAATCACAAGCAGGATCATAACTGTGTATGATAAGATACCAACTGTGATGTGAAATGTTAAACTTAAAAAAAAATCTTAACCATTTCTTTGTGCGTCGGAACGCGTACGGAAAAGGGGGGGGGAACCCGCCCCTCTCTCTGGGTGGAGGGATTAGACAACCAGACGCCACCAAGATGAATCGAGGTGTCTGTTGTCTTGATGTTTATGGCTTGAGGAAAGACCCGAACAGGGCCATGTCATAAATGACACACACACAAACATACACACTGACACACGAACCCCCCCCACCACCGACACACGAACCCCCCCCCACCGACATACGATCAGATCAAAGATAGCTCCACCTCGTGAGGGGGAGCCGAGAAGGGGAGAGATTTTTGGCATAAAAAGGAGCCGTTTCAGCATTGAAATCAACTCATCAGCCCTCGGGGGCAGCTCAACAGAAGAAGACTCATCTCAACTCAGCTCAACAGAAGAAGACTCATCTCAACTCAACTCAGCAGAAGAAAAACTTGACCTGTCGCTCGCGAGCGCAGCGTCAGATACTACAGCAGCGTCAGATACTACAGCAGCGGAAAGAGCGCGCGCCGGCGTAGCTCATCCAGCAGTGGAGGAAACTGCTGTCAGCGAACCAGCACGGGCGCTTTCGCGCATCTTCAAGGAGAAAGAGCGCGGCCAGCAACGCCAAGCAAGAGCGTGCAGCAGCTCAGCCAGCAGTGGAGAGAAACTGCTATCAGCGAACCAGCACGGGCGCGTTCGCGCATCTTCAAGGAGAGGGAGCGCGCGCCACCAGCGTGCCATCAGCACCAGCATCAGCACCAGAGCGTGCCAACAGCGCGCCACCAGCGTGCCACCAGAACCAGCACCAGCGCCACCACGAGCGAATCGTGAGCCTGCAATCTACAACCGCCGACGACGGAGCACCAGCGTGCCGCTGCGGGCGTGCTTCTAACGCCGTCTACCAGACGGTCATCTCAGCTACAACAACGCATCTACTCGTTCACCAACGTCCGTCGAGTCCGAACCAACTACTGAAAGAAGAATCAACTGATACGTATGATACACTGCCCCCCACTACACACAAACCAGACGTCTGCTTGACGCAAAGAATCGATTCCGAACATTGGCCTACTCTTTCACCACTCACACCATTCAACACACACACACGGGTCATTAACAAAGCCTAAAAACCTCAAGCCATTGAACCATCCGTGATTGTGGAAACATCGCAACGACCGAGTGAATAATCTATCGTTTTTAAGAGTGTTCATAATTTTCTCTGTAATGTTGTGCTGGGGCTGTACTTCTAACCGCATAAATTACCAACTGACCCATTAACAAGGATTCGTTCTTGGCACCTCACCACGGAGCGCCGCTCGCGGGGTTGAAGAGCGGGTTCAACCGGTTCCCTGCCAGGGGTCTGGCCACAATCAATTAAAAGATTGGCCCGAGATAAGGATCTCAAAAGGAAACATCGCCACCCATTGAGTCGCGTTGAGAAGTTGATTAGGAATACTTGAGTCGTTCGTTAATATTTGTCTTTCTGCATAATCTTGCCGGTATCCACGAATGAAATAACGAATTCAAACGCATATTTGTGCCTCCAAGAATAATACTGGTTGGAGTGCCCTGTCAACGAGTAGCGTTGCATAATAATCAGTCATCCTATTGTTAACAACGTGACAATAATTGCATTAAGGGCCGCGCATGATCAATGACCGAATGCTGTTTTGTCTGACAATTCAAGTAACGAAGCATTGTGGCCAACGAGTGGTGTTGATAAGGCAATTCGAAGTATTTCAGTCGAACGCTTTAAATGCATAATCATTATGAATCAATGAACGAACATCAACGTGGTACTGTGCTGACGATTTCAAGCATAATAGCTTCGCATATCAGGATGTATTAAGGATTGGATACGAATCAAAGACCAAGTGCCGTGTTGTGTAACAATTCAAGCATACGAGTTTGCATATTATAAAGTTAAGGTTTGATAGAATAGTTCGCATGTTTTTAATCTCTCTCTCAACAACCGATCAATTGCGTTACACGTCGGGAATTAACCACAGGTGCCGCTATCGAGGTGAAACAACGCAATCGTGATGGTATCATGTTCATGCTGTGTTGAAATTCCAAAATCCCGAGATTGAGTTTTCATATTATCCAAAAATTAAAGTTAGCTAGAAATAAAATTGATTAAAGCAGAAGGTTTGTGTGTGATTCTTCCTGAAATTCTGCATAATATTGTTCTGCGTATGAGATCTGAATCCTGGGGACCTATCATAAGCACACTATCACCACATGATCCATAACACACATAATCCGTAATGTTCAATCGAGAGTAATCGTATTCTTATCGATAATACGGAATTAAAGAGCAGAGTCGAATCGACTCTCTCTCATTCACGCTCACAACGCATGCGTCACTGCATACGATTAATTGCGTTATTCCAATTCATAACACAATCCTCGTCACTGAGGCTCGACCTGATAATCCATAACGACCTGCATTATCCTAACCACGCCCACTCGCATAAATTAATACGATTATCTCTCGAATCAGCATAATTTATGCACATAATTACACTAATTAACATAATTTCGGATAAATTATGCTAATTTCAAATTTCATTTAATTTTCATTATTTTCATCAATTTTCATAACACCTACATATACAACATATTGGGCGCGTCGTCCGGGATCTCTCGCAGACAGTTTATGCTTGAATTAAGGAACAAATCACTGTTGTATTAACCAAGGTTTTATGATCTAACGTTACCCTGTGACTGTAACGGGTGTAAAGCAAACAAAAAAACGCACTCTGAAGGGAAATTCCAGAGTAGCAGGGTATAACAAAGACAATTGAAGTAAGATTATTTGCTCGAGTCAAACTGACCATATCCTGTGATACAATTGTTTATACGTGCTCCAAAGGGAATTTCCAGAGTAACTCACACCACAAATGAAATGTCAGAATTAAGATACACTCTTAAGTCTATCAAGTACACCACATAAGATAGATGGAACTGGATCTGCAACATTCGGAGGCTGACACCCCAACGCATACCACTGACTCAGAGGGGACCTCCCCGGAGGAGATGGAATCTATGGAAAAACAATATCGTGAACTTGTGTTAAAACGTACTGGCCGGACTGCTAAAGAGCAGGCAGAACAGAGAGACATATGGAGGGGACACATATCGAGGACATTAAGGAACATCGGAAAAAACTTCTTAAGGACGTGATAAAATGTAACAAATCCGAACGTGATGTAAAAATTGCGGAAATAGCAAGGTTAGACTCACACCTCCTCATACAGACAGACAGGGAAAGGGCATGGAATGCGGAAAAATTTGAAAGGGAAAGAGAGGATAAACTGTCCCTGATGGGGGAGGTAGAACGTCTGCGCGCCCTCGTGGGAGAGAAAGGATCAGAGCTAGCTGCACCAGTGAAACCCCCAGACGTTGATACACATAACCCATACGGGAGTAGCAGTTTACCATACTCCGAGCCACGCATACGTAGCCCAGGGCCAAAATCCCCAAAAAGTATGACCACCAAAGAAAGCAATTTTGACAGAGAGACCCCCTTGCAATTCGAGAGGAAGGAAGGAGAAACAGTGATAAAAGTGGAAAAACATGCGGATGACAACCTCGAAATTAGAGAGACACAAAAACCCAAAATAAAATTGCCAGGATACGCAGTACGAATAGCACCAAAAGGGGCGGAACCAGGGCGGAATGAGTGGCACAGAGACAATTCGCCAGAAAGACGCACGCTACGCAAAAATGACCGATATGATGCAGAGGACAGAGACAGCTCACTAGGAAGACACATTCCACACAAGCCCGACCGACGTAGAACCCACAGCTCTCCAGAGAGGCGCACAGCACGCAAAAGTGACCAGTCAGACACAGACGGCTCACCAGAGGAACGCACCTCACGTAAACATGACCGACATGACACGGGTACCAGGGACAGCTCCCCAGAGAGACGCGCAACACATAAAACTCACCAACGCAAAACAACCCGCACCACAGAAGACAGACACAGGAATCCTGACAGTCACAAAATACGAGACCAACGTAAACGCAGCATATCACCCAGCAGACACCACGCACGTGATAGACGGTATGAAGGTCAAGGACAAAGACACTCACCACATAGACACAGCTCAAGGAGATCACACACACCAACCCACAAGCACGATTCACCAGACCCACATAGGAAAAACAAAGGACACAAGCCACGGGACAGATACAAATCCTCGGACAGAGGGAGACCACGGCACAGGCAAGGGAAACATGACAGCAGTGATAGCGAAGACAGGGACAGCTCGAGTGAGCACTCCTCAGGAACAGACACCACTGACGACGAACAACACACTTTTAACAGTAAAACCCTCAAACGAATGGATAAAGCGCTCGTGAGAATTCCCTACTTCGATCCACACAACAAGAACAGGGATATCCACACTCACATAGCCACAGTAGGACAGGAGGCTAAGATCCGGGGTCTGTGTAAATCAGCAGAAAAAGCATGTCTATTATCAAGAAGCTTGCATGAGTCAGCCAGACCATGGGTAACCTCCCTGCCCAACAGGGTCAGGAGCGATTTCAAGCAATTAAGCCGAGTAGCAGTTAAGAGATTCGGGGAATACTCCACACTGTCTGAAGGATTGAATGCGGCAAAATTGATGACTCAGCGTGCAGACGAGGACCCACGAGATTATCTCCTACGCCTCAAGAGAGCGTATTACGCAGGCGACGTGGATAACGCCCAAGAAGAAGGGAAAATATTAAAAGTTATGTTCTTCCAATCCCTAAGACCTGAAATAATGAAGATAGTAGGAATGATGTTGGATCCCGAGACTGCCTCCCTGCGCCAGATTGAAAGCAAGGCTCACACGGCCTGGGTGAACGGCCGAAGAACCACAAACATAGCCAAAACACACATCATCACCAAAGATAAAGAACGACTTGATCTGGAGGGAAGCGAATGTCCCAGAAATAATAACAACACCATACGGGATGGACATGAAACCCCCCTGGAGAGGGCGCCTAATCTACTACAATCAACACCCATCAACGGCATGCTGAATAACACTCCACGTGGGGAGAGGAGCGAGGCAAGAGGGACTTGGCATCCACGGACAACACAGCCATGGAATACCGAAGGAGGCGGATCCTGGAACTATGGAGGAGGAAGAGCGAGTGATGAATCATACCTACACCACGGGGGCCGACGCCCACCGAATCAAACACCATATCGTCTTCCACTGCCGCCTCCACTAGCAATCGAGCATAGACCACAGTCAGCCAACAGGAGTCGATACGCCCACCACATTCGGATGGAAAGAGGACACCAAGAGAGTATGAAGACTCCGATACCAACACCAAAGACAAGAAGACCAACAGAACACACCCAGGAAGAGGGCACACCCAACGCCAGAGTAGACCAAGTAAACATAGGAAACTCAAGAAACACCAAAGCAGTCGCCGAGGTGATACCAGAGGGCAAAGGGTACCATCTGGGAGAATTAATTCCCGCAGGACCGGTCGGGCGAGTCCACATGGAAGTAACACTGCAAGACACACTGACCAGCCAGGGCCTTTGTGATACTGGAGCAGAAATATCAATGATATCCAGGGACCTATTTAACGAACTCCAGACTGCCCTCCAGAGGAAGAATGAAGCACTGCAGATGATGCCAAGCAAGCTTACCTACTCTGGATGCGAAGGGACCCACATGCGACCATTGGGCAAGGTCACGATGAAGCTCAAGTTCAACGAAGTCAACATGAGCCATCCATTATATGTCGTACAGAACCCAGGAAAAGAGCTGATCATTGGGATCGAACTACTGAATCGCCTTAAACCCATTATGAACCTTGAATCCCGACAAATATGGGCACAGTCAATGCCGGAGCAGCATAGGGATCCAGAAGAGGAAGAAGTCGCAGAAGACTCTATGGGAATTCAAGTAACCACACCAGAACTCAACGACCTATCACAGACAACCAAGAACAGAACCAAGCGTCCAGCAGGAATACGAACCACTCAACTGCTGACAAATAAACCGGGAAAGGACCTTGAGGAAGCAGACCTACGACCAGCAGTTCCCAAGGACTGTCCCCTCGTGGGGTATATACCGCCTACTGGTGGTCAAACAGGTGAACAGGGGACTTTTGAAGGACAACACAAGATCAAGAGTATATTCCACTCCAGTGAAGCAAAGGCAATTCAACCGATAATAACGCAAGGGAAACAACCCACTGAGCTACCAGGAATCACAGAAGCCTTAGACCCAGACCAAGGAAAAAGAGTCCCTACAATAGAAGAACAAATTGAACAACAAATTGAAGCGGCAGACGCCCTTGAAAATGACACTCAACGAAACGAGCTCCGACAACTGCTCCAGAAATACCACTTCCTGTTCTCAGAAGACTCCTATGACTGCGGCAAAACCGACCTACATGTGGTATCTATTCCCACCCTGGAGGGAGCACCAGCGGTATACGTGAAACAATACAAGATTCCACTAGCCGCCTACGAATCAATCCAAGAAACCTTGGGAAACCTACTCAAGAAGAATATAATTCGGGAATGCAATTCAACCTACAACTCACCAATTTGGCCTGTGCTAAAACCCACTGGCAAGTGGCGACTCACCATCGACTATAGGCAACTCAACAAAACGGTTCCCCTATCTCGATGGCCCATGGCGGAAATCGACCAAAGTCTCAACCAAATAAAAGGCGCAAAAATACTCACCACAATGGACCTATCAAATGGTTTCTGGACCATGCCCGTGAAAGAAGCAGATCAATACAAGTTGGCCTTCACATTCAACGGGATACAGTATACTTGGAACCGATGCCCATTTGGATACTCAAATTCACCTGCAGACTTCAACATATTCCTACACAAGGCAATGGGTGACGCAAAAGAGCGAGGCACCATCGTCTATGTCGACGACATTCTGGTCAAGGACTCCTCATGGGAAGAACACCTCGAGAACCTCCAGCATACCCTCGAGCAGTTAAAAGAAGCAGGTGCAAAGATATCAATACAAAAGGGACAGTGGGCACGTAAAAGGGTGGACTACCTCGGGTTCCAGATCGGCACTGAAGGAATGTTACCCCAAACGAAAAGACTTGAAGCCCTCCACGCGCTCAAACCGCCCACCACAGTCACGACCCTTCGGAGCTTCTTAGGGATCTGCAACTACCTTCGACAGTTCGTGGACGACTACGCAGGGATCGCTCGACCCCTAGTCAAACTACTTCAAAAAGACGAACCATGGGAATGGGGACAAGAACAGGAATCTGCAGTGGAGGAATTAAAACGACAGATCACAGGGGCATCCTGCCTGGCATACCCAGAGAAAGGAAAAGAATACTACCTAGAGACCGCATACTCAGATCATAGTATCAGCTCGGTACTATACCAGATACAGGAAGCAGGGAAACGAATTATTGCCTATGCCAGCAAGGCCCTCCGTGTTCTCTGAGTGCGAGAAGGCAATATTCGGAAACATCTGGGCTATACAACATTTTCGGAACTTGTTGAACGGAGAGAAAATCATCCTAGAAACGAATCATGAATCCTTGGCGTACCTCAATAGTAAGAAGATTCGAGAGGGCCGTGTAACCAGCAGCCGGATAGCCAATTGGGCACTGACACTCCAAGGCCTACCAATCACAGTAAAATACGCAAAAAACAAGAAAAGTCCAATGGCCAAAGGTCTGGCTGACTTACATGATTGCACGCTAGACAGCATAGAAGCATGTGCCGCAAAGGTACCTCCGGAGGACAACAGGCACCTGCCCTTCAAAAAGGAAACATGCGCCGACCTACCAATGGTGTACATCGATGGATGCTCCAAAATGAAGGAAAACAAACTCCACGCCGGATCAGGAATCGTTTGGGAAACTGGCCCACTCACAGGGATTCAAGCGGGATTTCAACTGGGACCAAAGTCCAACCAGTATGCAGAATTGGCCGGGGTACACATCGCCGTCCAAATGGCATCCAATAACCAAATACAGACCATGGTGGTGTGTACTGATTCCAACTACGTACAGCACAGCTTCCTACACCACTTGCCCATATGGAAAAAGAATGGTATGAAGAACCATAGAAATAAACCAATTCACCATCAAGAACTGTTCAAGGCCATAGATACGATGGTTCAGAACAAAGATATGAAGATATTTTGGAAGAAGGTCAAAGGGCACTCCAAGATACCTGGCCAAGAGAAAACTGGAAATGACCAGGCAGACGCCCTCGCAAAAGCGGGAAGCCTGGAAGGCACACCGTGGAAGCTAGAAAGCCAAACCGAAAGAGACGGACAACAAGAGTCGACGAACCAAGACCCTGCCGTAATAAGACTGATCACCAGGAGTGGGAAGAACCCTGCAGAAGCTGGAGTCAGAGCCCAATTGAACAGTGCACAGCCTTCCGAAGATCTAGTCAGAATGCAACAAGAGGACGAAACCCTAAAAACACTGGCTGATCATATCCAGGATCCAACAGGAAAACCAATCACTACCGACAACCTGAACGACAACAAAGAGCTCGAGATCATGCATAACCAAATCAAAAGGTTCTCAATACGAAAAGGGCTACTGGTATATACGAACGAAAAAGACGGTAAAACTAGATGGGTAGTCCCCTCACAATACCGAGAGATAATGTTACAACATGCCCACGACGAACCATGCAGCGGCCACCGATGCGAGATGAACACAGGACAGATGCTGCGGCAGGTGGCCTACTGGCCTAAAATGAGTCAAGACATACACGAACATGTGTCCAACTGCCTCGTGTGTTGCAAGTACCAGCCAACGACCTCACAGCATAGGGCACCCCTACAGAAGAGGGGAACAGACTATCCATGGTCCAACCTACAAATCGACTGGATAGGACCTGTCAACCGATCAACCAAAGGAAATAAATACATGCTGACTGTGACCTGTGCATTCTCCAAATGGATAGAGTGTTTACCAGCACCCAACAACACCGCGGAAACGACAGCTATCCTACTGATCAACCAAATATTCAGTAGGTGGGGCCTACCGTCAACAATCGATTCAGACAAAGGAAGCCACTTCACAGCCGAAGTCATCACAGAAGTGTGGAAGATGTTGGGAGTAAGAAGACAACTACACATCGCCTACCATCCACAATCCTCAGGACAGGTGGAAAGAGCCAACAGGACCATCGTGAGCCTCCTAAAGAAATATGTGTCCACCACGGGACGCGACTGGGATACGAAACTACCCCTAGTATTGATGGCCATGCGAGCCACACCCAACCGAGCTACAGGCAGGACACCATTCGAGATCATGACAGGGAGATTAATGACCCTCCCAGTGCACCTGCTGTATGTCCCACTGGAGGACGAGACCCCAACGGCAATGACGCCCACTGAATACCTAGCGGGACTGAACAGTCACCTACAGAGCACATTCGCTATGGTCAGAGACCAGTTGCAAGCAGAGGCTCAGGGGAGCAAAGCATACTATGACCAAAAAGCCAGCCACGCAGAATACCAGCTCGGAGACCAGGTGTTGTACCTCAATTACGAAAAAAGAAAGCAGAAGTGCAGGAAATTCCTCCCTTCCTGGACAGGACCACACGAGATTGTTGACAAAATGTCCCCAGTTGTATATCAGCTAAAAATCACAAAGACAGGAAGAGAGCAGCAGTACAAGTGGGTACACATCAATCAAATCAAACCGTACCCTGTGCTGGGAGAACAAGAGGAAGAATAAAGAGACAAAAAGGGGGGGGGCTAAACTAAATTGGGCATGTGACACTAAGATAATGTATAAATGTTTTCCAGGGAATGGCAGCCCTCCTGCTCGCGCTCCTGCTGACTTGCTTTGCCAAGCTAGAGGGCAGCCAAGATCTACTCAAGCCAGGACCAGAATCCGGGGTGATGCTGAGAGACTTTTCCGGCTTCCTAGTGACCGAAACGAAAATAATAACCCAACAAGTCTATGTTTCCTTGGAACCTGCCGTAGTAATAGAGAAACACTTCGGGAAGATACCACCCTCAGCTACCAGAGCAACCCTAATCTGGTACCACGACTTCCTAAGATACAGTGAACTGAATATCGGAACGATCCTGAAGCAATTACAAAGAACCATGATACTTCCCCCCACCACTCCCAACACCACACGCCCCAAGAGATCGATCGGCATGGGAGGGGCCTTCGGAATACTCTCCGGCCTTAGCTCCTTAATCACACTAGGAGTATCCATATCCAACGCCGTGAAGATTGGACACCTCACACAAGGCGTCGAGAATTTACAGCTCGATATGCGTCAAATCCGTCGGCAAATCCAACACCAACAAAATAATCTGATCGAAATGGGATCTACCCTCAGAGACACCGTAGTTCTTGTTAACCTGCATTCCGCCATGATTAACTTAACAATTCAAGAATTGGGTTTCGCAATCCAAGACCTATACGAAGAAGAGAGTACTCGACAGCCAATTCAATGGTTGATCCAAGACTGGTTGCGTAGCACCAGCGGCAGCATCAGTGATCTTATCCAAGGACAAATCCCTTCATATCTGGTAACTCCAACACTGATAAAGAATGTGCTGCAAGCAGCATCCCCAGAAACGATCAGTCCAACACAAGTACAAATTGCCTTTAACATGGGTACAGCCACACCCATACATGTAGACCCCCAAACCAGACAGCTGGCATTCCTGTTAAATTTACCACTGGTTAAACCCGGAAATGTATTTCGATTGCGGACAGTATTGAACGTGGGTACATGGAATAATGACATTTACTCCAAGATGGAAACCCCCTTAGTGGTGGCCTACCAGGAAGAGGGTCCCCTTAAGTACCTAGTGCCTGACATAAACATGTGCCAAATAATGAAAGAAGTTCACTGGCTCTGCCCAGGGGAGCCATTCCTAATCAATACAGCAGAAATAATGTGCGGTCTGTCAAACCTAAGCTCTAGGGAAACGTGCAAGTTCAAGTTAAGTAAACCCAAAGAAAAAACCGAAACAGTAGCCATGATAGCCGATGCTCAGTGGTTAGTAAGCACCCCTCTAGATACGGCAACCGTTTCCACGGACCAACACTCCGTAACCATGAAAGTGCCGATTCCAAGCCACGTCGCACTGGTCACAGTACCAAGAGGAACATTCGTACACATAGGGGACAAGGTATTATATAATTTAGACAAAAGCCTACATCAAGCAGAAGTAGAAGTAGTAAACACACTCCGAAGCCACAAGTTTGAAATAAGCAGCACTCTGTCTAACCTGTTGAACAGCAAGGAATTTCATACAGTGAAATTAGCCATCAGCGAGTCAGAGATCAACGTACCAGACCTAACTTGGGCAACCGAAGAAGCCGGATATCAGAGGAATAAACAGATGGGACTGGGAATCACAGGGGCAACAGGAATGATCGTATTAACCATGGCTATCCTAACCCTAGCATACCATATGGCCAAAATGAATGCCGAACTTAAGAGACTAATCGCGGGTACAAGCCACATACCATTCGAGCCCAGGAACAAAGGTAGAGTCAAGGCCTGACAACCCCCCCCCCAAAAAAAAAAAAAATTCAATCAACAACTTCCCCTATAACATGTAGTCAGTAGAATACTTCCTTATCTTATGACAAAAAAAAATCCCTTATTAATTCAAATATAATCATGCTAAGTTGTGACACGTACGCGCGCGTTGTAAGGAAAAATCACAAACTTGATGGTTCATGGTGGAAAAAGGCATTTTTCTTTAATATTAAAAATAACCGGTGGCAGACCACCGATCATTTTTAAAAGGGCGGAATGTTGTATACGGCCCTTTTTCCACAATTAATATCCGTAAGAATATTTACGGATGCATACACCTAGATTTCTTTTTCCTTTCTTTCGTGACAAACAATATATATATTTTTAATAATGAATCAAACCCGTAAGCCAGAAACACGAAAAACCAGATGTCGGTCATAAACAGACCATTAAGAAATAAAGAAATAATAAAACTCTCGAGGCGAGGATGTAACAGCTAACGGCGAAAATCTCCAGATGAACAAGAGTTTGATGGGCCCCTTAGGAAAGGTCCCCCCGAGGTCAGAATACCAAGAGAGCAGACACCAGATGCCAACAGGGTAAATCGTATACATATTCTTTTCCTTATTTTCCAGTAAAACAACAACAAAAAAATTAAAAGGCAACAACAAGAATAAGATAAAAGTAGCGAGCCTAACGCTCACTCCAATTAAGAACAGGCCACCAGACACATCAGTGAATTATTATCCAATGATTAATTCGCTATCAAATGATTTTCACCTTTAATACTTTTACTGTTAAAACAAAGCTGGGAGCAAGAATACCGAGTCACATCAAAGGTTATCGAGAAGGAATGAGACAACGAGCAAACTTGCGAAAGAGTTTAAACAATATTCCAAGCAACCCCGACCACATTTGTCTCTCTCACAGCGCGGAGAAGCAGGAATTACACCTTATCACAAGGGGCCATCTGGAAAAGCCAGCCGGGTTTGATGAGGAGACACACCCACCCCACACACGGCAACCAGGCAAAGAAAGTTTTAAAGAAAATTGCAAAATAATATTAATAATAACAACGTGTTAACCTTACACGACATTCCATTATAGAACCTTACAGAACCAAGGGATATGGATTCCAACAATTAAGAAATGGACCTCTTAAACTCAGGATGATAATTATTTTTCTTTTTAATAATTCCATCATAACAATTCGAACCTCGGTAAAACCGAGAGGTGTCGGGAGGACGTAGTTACAAACACGAGTCTTGGCGAACATGGGACCAAATGGTATTTGAGAAATATAAGTCAAAAGTATAAAGAGGTGCTCCCGGCCACCTTTGTCTTTCCCTGCAGCACGTGATAAAATGCATACGCTCGGAAGAGCATCTTCACTTGGAAATAAATCAAATACTATGAATCACAAGCAGGATCATAACTGTGTATGATAAGATACCAACTGTGATGTGAAATGTTAAACTTAAAAAAAAATCTTAACCATTTCTTTGTGCGTCGGAACGCGTACGGAAAAGGGGGGGGGGGAACCCGCCCCTCTCTCTGGGTGGAGGGATTAGACAACCAGATGCCACCAAGATGAATCGAGGTGTCTGTTGTCTTGATGTTTATGGCTTGAGGAAAGACCCGAACAGGGCCATGTCATAAATGACACACACACAAACATACACACTGACACACGAACCCCCCCCCACCACCGACACACGAACCCCCCCCACCGACATACGATCAGATCAAAGATAGCTCCACCTCGTGAGGGGGAGCCGAGAAGGGGAGAGATTTTTGGCATAAAAAGGAGCCGTTTCAGCATTGAAATCAACTCATCAGCCCTCGGGGGCAGCTCAACAGAAGAAGACTCATCTCAACTCAGCTCAACAGAAGAAGACTCATCTCAACTCAACTCAGCAGAAGAAAAACTTGACCTGTCGCTCGCGAGCGCAGCGTCAGATACTACAGCAGCGTCAGATACTACAGCAGCGGAAAGAGCGCGCGCCGGCGTAGCTCATCCAGCAGTGGAGGAAACTGCTGTCAGCGAACCAGCACGGGCGCTTTCGCGCATCTTCAAGGAGAAAGAGCGCGGCCAGCAACGCCAAGCAAGAGCGTGCAGCAGCTCAGCCAGCAGTGGAGAGAAACTGCTATCAGCGAACCAGCACGGGCGCGTTCGCGCATCTTCAAGGAGAGGGAGCGCGCGCCACCAGCGTGCCATCAGCACCAGCATCAGCACCAGAGCGTGCCAACAGCGCGCCACCAGCGTGCCACCAGAACCAGCACCAGCGCCACCACGAGCGAATCGTGAGCCTGCAATCTACAACCGCCGACGACGGAGCACCAGCGTGCCGCTGCGGGCGTGCTTCTAACGCCGTCTACCAGACGGTCATCTCAGCTACAACAACGCATCTACTCGTTCACCAACGTCCGTCGAGTCCGAACCAACTACTGAAAGAAGAATCAACTGATACGTATGATACACTGCCCCCCACTACACACAAACCAGACGTCTGCTTGACGCAAAGAATCGATTCCGAACATTGGCCTACTCTTTCACCACTCACACCATTCAACACACACACACACGGGTCATTAACAAAGCCTAAAAACCTCAAGCCATTGAACCATCCGTGATTGTGGAAACATCGCAACGACCGAGTGAATAATCTATCGTTTTTAAGAGTGTTCATAATTTTCTCTGTAATGTTGTGCTGGGGCTGTACTTCTAACCGCATAAATTACCAACTGACCCATTAACAAGGATTCGTTCTTGGCACCTCACCACGGAGCGCCGCTCGCGGGGTTGAAGAGCGGGTTCAACCGGTTCCCTGCCAGGGGTCTGGCCACAATCAATTAAAAGATTGGCCCGAGATAAGGATCTCAAAAGGAAACATCGCCACCCATTGAGTCGCGTTGAGAAGTTGATTAGGAATACTTGAGTCGTTCGTTAATATTTGTCTTTCTGCATAATCTTGCCGGTATCCACGAATGAAATAACGAATTCAAACGCATATTTGTGCCTCCAAGAATAATACTGGTTGGAGTGCCCTGTCAACGAGTAGCGTTGCATAATAATCAGTCATCCTATTGTTAACAACGTGACAATAATTGCATTAAGGGCCGCGCATGATCAATGACCGAATGCTGTTTTGTCTGACAATTCAAGTAACGAAGCATTGTGGCCAACGAGTGGTGTTGATAAGGCAATTCG
Source organism: Petromyzon marinus (assembly GCF_048934315.1). Classification (NCBI taxonomy): domain Eukaryota; kingdom Metazoa; phylum Chordata; class Hyperoartia; order Petromyzontiformes; family Petromyzontidae; genus Petromyzon; species Petromyzon marinus. The sequence continues at coordinate 89,502 of NW_027422728.1, forward strand.
AAGTATTTCAGTCGAACGCTTTAAATGCATAATCATTATGAATCAATGAACGAACATCAACGTGGTACTGTGCTGACGATTTCAAGCATAATAGCTTCGCATATCAGGATGTATTAAGGATTGGATACGAATCAAAGACCAAGTGCCGTGTTGTGTAACAATTCAAGCATACGAGTTTGCATATTATAAAGTTAAGGTTTGATAGAATAGTTCGCATGTTTTTAATCTCTCTCTCAACAACCGATCAATTGCGTTACGCGTCGGGAATTAACCACAGGTGCCGCTATCGAGGTGAAACAACGCAATCGTGATGGTATCATGTTCACGCTGTGTTGAAATTCCAAAATCCCGAGATTGAGTTTTCATATTATCCAAAAATTAAAGTTAGCTAGAAATAAAATTGATTAAAGCAGAAGGTTTGTGTGTGATTCTTCCTGAAATTCTGCATAATATTGTTCTGCGTATGAGATCTGAATCCTGGGGACCTATCATAAGCACACTATCACCACATGATCCATAACACACATAATCCGTAATGTTCAATCGAGAGTAATCGTATTCTTATCGATAATACGGAATTAAAGAGCAGAGTCGAATCGACTCTCTCTCATTCACGCTCACAACGCATGCGTCACTGCATACGATTAATTGCGTTATTCCAATTCATAACACAATCCTCGTCACTGAGGCTCGACCTGATAATCCATAACGACCTGCATTATCCTAACCACGCCCACTCGCATAAATTAATACGATTATCTCTTGAATCCGCATAATTTATGCACATAATTACACTAATTAACATAATTTCGGATAAATTATGCTAATTTCAAATTTCATTTAATTTTCATTATTTTCATCAATTTTCATAACACCTACATATACAACAGTATACATATGGTAGAACATATATGATATTAGACGAGGACCAATTCAGTGCTAACATCGGTAACACGGACCCAGATCGTCATCAGCGACCAACATCGTCAACAGGGATGCTCGCCGCGTCAATAGAGACCCACATCAAAAGGGACGCTCACCTCTTTAATCCGGACCCATATCTTCAATCAGGACCCACATCGTCAACAGTGACCCACAACATGAATATGGACACTCACCTCGTCAGTAGGGACCCACATCGTCAACAGTGACCCACAACATGAATATGCACACTCACCTCGTCAGTAGGGACCCAGATCGTCAACAGTGACCCACAACATGAATATGGACACTCACCTCGTCAGAAGGGACCCACATCGTCAACAGTGACCCACAACATGAGTATGTTCACGTTTTTGTTTGTTGCGGTTGCACCCGAGTCAAGGGCCGCACGGCTCACAGGACTCTACACCTGACACGTGAAACAAATTAAACTGAAGACGACGTCTCGCCAGCATGCGTCTATCCTCCACTCGTGGCTTCTGTCACGCGGCTTCCACGATTTCGCCTGAGAGTCTCCCGCCGCGTGCCCCCATAGGTCTTCTCCATCGGTCGCTCGACTCGCGTAGACCATTCATCCGCGTGGTCCACGTGGTCAAAGAAGAAGTTGGTACCGGCCAAGGCAGCACAACGCCAGTAACACAGACTTATGTTAATGGTCGATAAGAGTGAAGTACAGTACGTCATAACCCACTCATTTCAAATGCTTGCCACATAATTCGTTGCTATTGGTCACATAAAGAACTTGGAATTGCTAATGCTGTGCCACCTCAGGTTCTAAGGCAAAGTGAAATGTCTGCTCTGGGCCGGTCAAGGGCACCATTTCTGGGATGAAACTATCACATTCACGACACGTGATAAAGCATATAAGCAGTATGTACTGCTGTAACCTTAGCAGGTACCCACCACAGTCAGTATGCACTGCTGTAGTGAAATCAGGTACCACCACAGCATGCACTGATGTAATTATAGCAGGTACCACTAGTCAGTATGCCTGCTGTTATCATAGCAGGTACCACCACAGTATGCACTGCTGTAACCTTAGCAGGTACCCACCACAGTCAGTATGCACTGCTGTAGTGAAATCAGGTACCACCACAGTATGCACTGATGTAATTATAGCAGGTACCACTAGTCAGTATGCCTGCTGTTATCATAGCAGGTACCACCACAGTATGCACTGCTGTAACCTTAGCAGGTACCACCACAGTCAGTATGCCTGCTGTAATCATAGCAGGTACCACCACAGTCAGTATGCACTGATGTAATTATAGCAGGTACCACTAGTCAGTATGCCTGCTATCATAGCAGGTACCACCACAGTCACTATACCTGCTGTAATCATATCAGGTACCACCACAGTCAGTATACCTGCTGTAATCATAGCATGTACCACTACGGTTAGTATGTACTGCTGTAATCATAGCATAAAAAAATATAACGATACTATCATAGAATGTTAACTAAACGAGCATAAATTTTTAACTAATTTAGGATAAACATTAAACTTAATGAGTATTAATAAATATACTGTATTAGCATACATATTAAAATTAATTAGCATACCAAAATTAGCATAGGACAACCGTTGACCAATCGCTGCGCACCATCGCCGGAGACGCGCCCAGGTTTGCCTCTCGACCAATCGGATCGCTGGCCCTCCCCCCTCCCCACTTTGGCACGCGGCGACCAATAAGATCGCGGGAGGACGCTACCGTTTTTAATGCCCTACACGCTGAACGCCGCGCGCCCATGTGCGTGTGAATGTTTAGTTTTTGTTTTAATTATTTTAATCATTAAAGTTCGCGAGTGTCAAGGTAAGCTACGTTGACTTTTTTAAAGCATTTTCTCAAGAGAACCGTTGTTGCTGCGGCTGCGGTTGTTGTGAAAGGCCCGGTACACCCTGAGGCCTTGCCTAGACTAAGACTAGGACAGCCTTGATGTCACGTGGGTCCACACTCTTTGCGTCTTTCGGTAAAGTCACGGAGGTAGAAAATAAAATGTATTTATTATTTAATTTAATTACATTTTATTTTATACCTACGTTAAATTTAATTTAAAATTTTAATGAAGTAAATTAAAATTCATTTTATACCTATGTATTTTTTTATGAATGAATATTTTTTATAATTTAAATTACATTTATTTTGTTATATCTACGTTTAATTTAATTTTGTAATAAATTAAAAATTTTAATTTATTTTATTTCATACCTACGTAAAATTTAATTGAAAATTTGTATTAATTACATTTATTTCAATGAATTTTATTTTATACCTACGTTAAATCAATTTTTTATAAATTAAATTTATTTTAATTACATTTATTTTATACCTACGTAATTTTTTTTTATAAATTATTCTTTTTACATTTATTTTATCTTATACCTACGTTAAATTAAATGTTTTAATAAATTAAATTTATTTTATTTAAATTACATTTATTTCATTTAATACCTACGTTTAATTTATTTTTTAAAATAAATTACATTATTTTATTTAAATTAATTTTATACCTACGTTAAATTACATTTTTTATAAATTATCTTATTTTATTTAAATACATTTTTTAAAATAAATTACATTTATTTTATTTAAATTACATTTATTTTATACCTACGTTAAGTTAAATGTTTTAATAACTAAAATTTATTTTCTTTTAATTAAATTTATTTTATTTCATACCTACACATGTACAGTCATTTTAACTGCTCTGACTGCTACAAGCTAAGTGCGGCCTGGAAGCGTATTAAGTAATACATTTTACAATTCCTTATAGAGGAACCCCATACTAATGAACTGACTACGTATCTATATAATTATAAGACCGCACGCAGATACCGCAAAAGCGGACCCCGTTGTCAATGATATAATTCGATGTACGTACAGCAGTTGCAGCAGTTGCTGTACGTACATCATTAAAATTACACCGATTGCAATACGTCACCAAAGACACAATTTTAATTTGACCCCCGGGTCTGATCGCGTTAACTGTGCAGGTGGCGGGTCGAGAGGTTACTTGCACGTGTGTGCAGCTTGTTGAATATTGACGTGCGATGACTTGTGGAGAGGAAGAATGATGCTGATGATGGCGATGCAAGTCTTGAAGTCTGACGTTGTTCTCCGAGTCGTGTAGCCTACCGCGTGCCACTTTGGGGATTGCGTAATGTCATTTTAGTTTCCTCTGTGGAACTTTTTATTTTGTTGATTCTAACGATTGAATTAACGTAGGGCGGGCTTGGGAGCGGCGTTGACGATGTGTTTTGGCGTTACACCAACCAGCACCTTTGCATTCAGAAGTTGGAGGTGCTTTGATTGTTACAGCGAGAGGTGGAATCATCACCGCCATCGTCATGGGTTTAAGTGGGCACGGAGCCCGTCAAGGGAATGGGTAGGTAGAGGAATGGGGTTGGAGAGTATACACAACTTGCATTTCTAGTCATTTCAACAATTTATGGGCATGCGCATTATTAACAGTATCCTGATTGATGAGCTAAACAAAATCGCAATTTAATCGTGAATCTATTGTCATAAATGAGTCCGAAATATCAATAGTCATGCTCAAAACCGCATTCCTATTGTTATAAAAAATCATTGTACCCCCATTCATGATGACAATTCCAATATGGTCATTATGATGCTCAGAATTAGTTATATTCTCAGAATCATGAACATTTATTAAAACAGCAGTGTGCTCAAAATGCTCATTTAACAATTTCAACATGTACACAATCAATTCCAAGATTCTAATCAAAGTAAGTCCTATGTATCGTGGTGTTTTCATGCGTATCCATTATTGCGTGCCCCCCCCAAAAAATATACAAAAGTCTATTTTTATAATGTTTGCACGGTGTACAGTCTGGAAATTACCCACATGGCAAATTTAAAGCTTGGTGCGTGTCGGGAAGTACGCTAAACATTTTGAACAGACGCACACATTCACAACTTTGCCTTTGATATATATGGAGATTGGTAATAAATTGTTAATTTAACTACTTTCAAGCTGACTGATTGGAAATAGGAATAGCACTGGCTCACCACGGGGCTTGTCGCATGGTATCTGGGCACTTTATTTGAAACGTAAACCCCACAGTGTGTGAGTTAAATTCCTCGCAAGTTGCGTCCACAGAGACAGACAGACAGACAATGACGTTTCTAGGTAAGAGTAAGAAATTAATCTACGTGTCGAGGCGAGACGAGAGAGCCAAGAGGTCACCTCGTTAGATGGGGCGGCGCGTCAACCTTAGTCACGTGACTGAAGGAGTGTGGGCGTGCCGTGCGTGTGTGTCGTGTACTGTGTGTGTGTGTGTACCGTGTGTGTTTGTACTGTGCGTGTGTGTGTACTGTGCGTGTGTACTGTGTGTGTGTACCGTGCATGTACCGTGCGTGTGTGTGTACTGTGCGTGTGTACTGTGCGTGTGTACTGTGCGTGTGTGTGTGTGTACTGTGCGTGTGCGTGTGTACCGTGTGTGTGTACTGTGCGTGTTGTATACTGTGCGTGTGTACTGTGCATGTGTGTGTACCGTGCGTGTGTGTGTGTACTGTGCGTGTGCGTGTGTACTGTGCATGTGTGTGTACCATGCGTGTGTGTGTGTACCATGCGTGTGTGTGTGTACTGTGTGTGTGTGTGTACACTGTGTGTGTGTGTACCGTGTGTAACGTGTGTGGCGGTAGTCTAGCGGTTAGTGCGCTGCTCTACAAACATGACGACCCGAGTTTGATTCTCGCTCACAGCCAACACCCAGTGACGATTCTTTAGGATATGTTTTTCAAACGAACGGTTGTTTGGGTTGCGTTGTGTTCTTTAAAGTTACTTGCAATTCAAATACAGGTGTGTTGCTGGTGGTTGTGATGCCAGACGATAACATTGTGAGGAGCAATGCCTGAATCCTTACCCTTGGGGTTCCTCATGAGGGTGCAGAGTCCTCCACTCGGGGCAGGAGACTGCCAAACAACAAGGAGTGGCTCTTATTCTGAACAAAAGAATGAAGGCGGCGTGGGAAGGTGGCGGCGAGGTGTGGGAAGCTGTAAGCCCCAGGCTACTTTGGGCTCGCCTCCCCATCAACAGGAGGCAGAGAATGGTGGTGGTGGTGGCTGCTTACGCCCCCACCGAAGATGAACATCAGTGGAGGGATGCAGGCAAGCCCGTGGATTCAGATTCCTTCTATAACCTCCTGTGACAGGTGTTAGCTAAAAGTGGCCCCTCGGGATAGAGTCATCCTGTTGGGTGACTTCAATGCCCGAGTTGGTCATGATGCTGGCACCTGGTCTGGAGCGATTGGAAGGCATGGGCCAGATCAACTCAATAACAATGGTAGGAGGCTGTTAGACTTCTGTGCAGCCTGTGGGCTTGTCATTGCCAACACGCTGTTCTGGCATCTGTGCATCCAGACAACATCATGGATTCACGCCGGGTCCAAGCAAGAACATCCGCTGGACTATATAGCAGTGGACCAGCGAATGCAGGCCCATGTCCTTGACACCAGAACCTACAGTGCTGCTGACCTCACTGACCATTAGCTTTTCATATGTAAGATCTGTGGGCTGGGTAAATCTGTGAGCAGGAGCGAGAGACAATTAAGCTCCCAAGCATTCACTACGTTATACACAACATATTTGCACTCATAAGTCACTTGCCTAATTGCCTCAGCAACTTGGTGTTTCGTATCGAATCTCATCTCAAACAATCGAAGGGCGCCCCTAAGTGGCAGCTGCCCCTGTGTGGCACAAGGTGGCCCTCCACCGGCCTGCACGTGGCATGAGTCTGTCGGTAGGGGGCGATCATTGACACGTCATCTACGTTGTGGAGTTTCCGGATAATGTTTTGGAATTACCACAATTTTGACCGTGACACCAACATGCAATGATCTGTGCGTTGTGAGTGACACAATACTCTGTTTTACATCCGCCGTGAAGCAGAACAGCGCATAATGTGGTGAATGTTACTGGGGTTGCCAGGTGTGCCTGTCGGATTTGAACTTTGAATCTCTGCAACAAATAAAGAATGCGCTACCATATTCCTGGTTCTTTCGGCAAAGTCACGTAGATAGAAAACAAAAAATAAACAAAATAAAAGATAAAAAAATGAAAAAATACAAATAACAAATAAAAATAATACATTAAAAAAAATAATTGATTATAAGATGCCATGGGTCGACTGACTCAGATGACTGGCCGATGCATCGCCTTTGCCCCCCACTACACACACACAGTGTGTGTACATGTACACACACTGTGTACATGTACACACACTGTGTGTGCACGTGTACGCACACAGAGTGTGTACACACACACACTGTGTGTTTGTATACAGTGTGTGTGTACACACAGTGTGTGTGTACACACAGTGTACACACAGTGTACACACACACTGCATACGCAATAATGTCCACGTTGTTGCTGAGTTCACACACCCAAGGGAGGGGGCAATGGAAAATGAAGCTAAATCAACTTAGACTCCATCCCCGCTCTGTGACGTCACCACTCAGCATGACCTCATCGGCATAAAGTGCCAGCGGGAGGTGTATCTCGCTAGTGACGTCATGTCACCAAGGTATTCACACTCCCCCAACCCCGTCCACAGTGCTCTTGATCGTGACGTCACCTCCGCTTGGGTCACTGCCGATATCAATCCAGTGGCAATCCTTATTTGGGCAAAGGTACGCCCAGTGACTGGCGGTTCATTAACATAATGTATCCGTTGAAGCCGTCGAGTGTTTATTGCGACAGGTTCAGCAGCCACACCCCATTCCTCGACGTATGGCCCGGGCTCATTAACATAATTTATTCAGTTACAGAGCCGCTCTTTGTGGGAGGGGCGTGTCTCTTATCCCGGCAGTGACGTCATGTTACCTGCTTACCCGTGTGACGTCGCGAGGTAACAGGAGGCTGCCGATCCGCGCTTGCACTGAAATCCGAGGTGAGAAATTCTCATCGTTGTGGTGGTTGTTGTTGTTTACCAAGGTAGAGCCTCTCTCTCGTAGGGATGTCAGTTGAGTAGCAGCGAGCATGGGAATCGATGTCCAGGTTGGAACTTTACAACGCGGGGCCTAGCCACGCGGGGCCTTGCCTCCTGCCCTCACCTGATTGCGTTCGCTTTAATTATCTCGCTTAAGTTTAATTTGTCTTCACCCGGCTCGCCACTTTGTAACTTTGTTTTATTGTAAATATTCACGCAGTTTTTATTTTCGTTTTTTTGTTAGCAGGCCAAGCCCGCTTGAGCTGCTATACCGCTCTTGTTATCAGAAGCGACCTGCCCACAACAACACAAGGTGAGGCTTTGTCAACGTGTGTGAATGTTTTGACTTAAAACTTTGGTGACTGCAGGAATTATTATTCTTGGTTTTTTCGGTAAAGTCATGTAGATAGAAAATTAATAAAAATAACAATGAAAATAAATAAAAAATAAATTGTAACTAAAGCAAAACAACTCACGTCGTTTTGATCGCAACACAAGTGGCCTTTATTTAATGTAATTGTATTATCTGTTATTGTTATTTTTTATCTACGTAACTTTACCGAAAGAAACAAGAATACGTGTGTCAATGTCTATCGGTCAAAGACGCTATACGGAGAGACGCGCAAACTCCAAATATACAGCAGGCGTCACGGTTGGGATCGAACCCATGACTTCCTGTATACCAGGTGAGGTAGTTAACATCTCACCACGGAGAGAGACACGCAAACTCCAGTTAGCCACGGCTATGTTCGTTGATCCTCAATTAATTACTTGGTGGAGTGAGAAAGCATTCATGCCGAGCAGATGAAGGTGGCCAGGCATGATTCTAGACACGTCACCGCCTGTTTACTCAGTGACAGTGTACAGTTTGTGTTTGCAGTAACGTCTATTAACTCTGTTGAACACGGAGGTTATATCATGACAATTGTTTACTTTTGTTTTCCTCTGGAACTCTTTATATGAATGTAAACAGGAAGTTAACACAGCACACACATGCAGCTGAAGTCGGAACTGTTCATCCCAGCATTTAAGGACATCTGAGCCTGGATTCACACCTCTAAGTTGCGATTGAACGTTAATTTATGAATTTCTGCACTACAGAAATAGTATTGTTTTCAACACCCTCTGCTATGTCAGCTGAATTTAGCTCTCATAAATATTCATTTTGTAGCCAGACAGCTGAAATTGTGTGCTCGGAGTTTTGGGTGAACATTCATTTTGAAGATACGAGGGCTTCCAGGCATGTTTATAACCATTTGCCCTCTCATTGTGTGCCATAACAGCCCTGTGATGAATTTGGGAAACGTTTTTACTACATCCTGAATATATGAATAAGTATAGACGTGTAAGTCACATGTGACTATATGCATTCCTCTGTGCCTCGATACTGACGTGTAAATGGTGTGGATATTATTTTTTTCTGTCTGCAGCTGACGCTTCCTCTGACGCTTCCTCCGCAGAATTGGTCTGATGGAGCAAATGCACTCAGCGCAGCTCGGTAGGACAAGTCAACAATGCGACCAGCATGCATACAGCACGGATCGGACTGGAAATTTGACACGGCACCAGAGAACTCGCACAGGAGAGAAACCCTTCAAGTGCACTGTGTGTGACAAGGCATTTTCAGATTCATCGACTCTTAAAAAACACCAGAGAACACACACGGGAGAGAAACCCTTCAAGTGCAGTATGTGTGTGAAGACATTTTCAGATTCATTTGCTCTTAAAACACACCAGAGAACACACACGGGAGAGAAACCCTTCATGTGCAGTGTGTGTGGGAAGGCATTTCCAGATTTATCTATTCTTAAAACACACCAGAGAACACACATGGGAGAGAAACCCTTCAAGTGCAGTGTGTGTGGGAAGGCATTTTCACGGTCATCTGCTCTTAAAACACACCAGAGAACACACACGGGAGAGAAATCCTTCTTGTGCAGTGTGTGTGGGAAGACATTTTCTGATTCATCTGCTCTTAAAAAACACCAGAGAACACACACGGGAGAGAAACCCTTCAGGTGCAGTGTGTGTGGGAAGACATTTTCAGATTCATCTACTCTTAAAAAACACCACAGAACACACATGGGAGAGAAACCCTTCAAGTGCAGTGTATGTGGGAAGGCATTTTCAGATTCATTTGCTCTTAAAACACACCAGAGAACACACACGGGAGAGAAACCCTTCAAGTGCAGTGTGTGTGGGAAGGCATTTTCACAGTCATCTGGTCTTAAATCACACCAGAGAACACACACGGGAGAGAAACCCTTCATGTGCAGTGTGTGTGGGAAGGCATTTTCACAGTCATCTGCTCTTAAAACACACCAGAGTACACACGGGAGAGAAACCCTTCAAGTGCAGTGTGTGCGGGAAGGTATTTGCACATTCATCAAATCTTCAAGTACACCAGAGAACACAGAAGCATCAGAAGATCCACAAGGAGTGGAGTCTGAAATCAGCTTGTGAAAGTCAAAGTGCCGCAATGTGCCCACCCCTCATGAAACACGAACCGGAAGAAAATCCCAGCTTGGACACTTTTAAAGGTATCGAGGTGAAATGTGAAGAGGTGATGGTGAAATCTGAAGAAGTGATGGTGAAGAGCAAAGAAGTGAAGGTAAAATGTGAAGATGAAGATTCAACTCCAAAATGGGACCTTCACATCGATGGAGGCAACGTAAAGCAGGAGGAGAATTCTGACTGTGAGGCAGAGCGAGGCAACTCCCAGCAGTTTGTGGAAGTGGAGGTGTGGGTGGACTTCCTCCGAGACAATACAAAGTCAAGTGGAGACCCGGTAGATGTGTAAGCTTGACATGATGTCGCTCCAATACATGCACCTTTGTCACAGGCCTTTAATGACAAGAACGTGAAGTTGGACACTCAGCTCCTAGGTTCAACCTGCAGAGTAAGAGCGGCCAGTCTTTGTGGACCTGTCTGTTGGGTAGATCTTTAACCAGGAGCGAGAGACAATAAGCCCCCAAGCATTCACTATGTTATTATTGCATTTACACGGTGCTTGCTTTATCGCCTCGGCAACTCGGAGTTTTGTGTCGTACCTCGTCTGAAACACTCGAAGAGCATCCCCAAGTAGCAGCTGCCCCTGTGTGGCACAAGGTGGTGGCCCTGCACCGTCCTGCATGTGGACAAGAGCCTGTCAGTAGGGGGCGATGATTGATGCGTCATCTCAGTTGTGTAGTTTGTAGGTAATCTTGATTCGAAGCTTTCGTGACCGCAGGATTCCACACTCTTGAGTTCTTTCGGTAAAGTCACCTCGTGGGTAGAAACATAACAGGTCACGGCGTTGAGATCACAACACAAGCAATCGTCATCAGGTGGGACAACCACAGCAAGAGAAACTGCTGAAGTAGTAGGCGCCTACTCCAGCAGATTCCTCTTATTGCAGCTGTGCTTGTCCCACCTGATGACGATTGCTTGTGTTGCCATCGAAACTCCGTGATCTATTATTTGTAGCGTAATGTTTAGAATTTGCTCAATGATTTAGAATGAATAGTTCATAATAAAGGTTTTTGGGTTAGATCGCGTTATTTATAAATGTGTCGTAACCCTCCACCACCCGACACGGCCAATCAGCAAAAAAAGTCACGTTGACAAAAGACAAATAATTCACTACTTTAGCCCACCGGTGTGTTGAAGAGTGAATCCACAACATTTACAGTTTGAGTAGTACTGTGACGTTTCGCTGGTAAATACATCCAGCATCATCGGGCAATTCGCCAGAATGGTAAAGCCCTCGCTTGCTCCCGGTTTTATATAGAGCAGCAGGGTGACGTCATCACTTAACTCATATCAGGTGCAGTGATTAGAGGCGGAGGGGGGTATTGTAATTATATAATCGATTAGTAATCAGTCATTGGTAATGATTAGTAATAAGTGGTAGATTAGTAATTAGTTGTAATGTGTGTTAGTGATTATATGCTATGTTAGTAATCCGTTAATTAGTTTGTGTTTCCCCTATAAGGAATTGTAATGTGCATTCATGTTCTTAGCTTCCTCGGCAAAGTGACGCTGAAGGGAAACAACAAAACAACAAACATAGATATTCTATTATTTTATTGCTTCCCCCCCAACGTGACTCCACCGAAAGAGCCAAGAACATGAATCACTGCAGTCACGAAAGCTTTAAATCAAAATGTAATGTGTATTATTTAATAATACGCTTCCAGGCCGCACTAAGCCTGTAGCTGTCAGAGTGATTAAAGTTATTCTTATTCCTCTCAATTTCAATGGATTCTCTAATTAGTCTTTGCCAGTAATAATTAGTTTTACACAACACTGCAACATTGTCAAAATCAATTAAGTGTCCTTGTTTACAAGCATGTTCTGCCACTGCCGACAGTTGTGTTTGAGATAATTTATATCTCTCTGATGTTTTTTTAGTCTTACACTGATGTTACGTCCCGTCTGTCCAATATAGCATCTGCCACATAAACAATTAATCCGATATACACCTTCTGTTGATAATTTAGGTAATGCGTCTTTAGTGCAAGATACTAGTTTTTGAATTTTGTGTACTGTACCAAATCTTACTGTAATGTTTTGCTTTTGCAAAACACGGGCTAATCTGTCAGTTACTCCTGAGATATATGGAATTTTTATTGTTTTAACAATCTGATCGCTTTCAGCAGTATTGCTTTGCGACCGTGATTTGGCATTCAGTGCTCTGTTAATTTGAGCATTATTGTAGCCATTCTGTCGTAGTGCGTCTTTAACGTGTTTGATCTCTCTCACTAGACTCTCACCATCTGACACTGTTTTAGCCCGATGTATGAGCATCTTGATAAGAGAGGATTTCTGAGCTGGATGATGATGCGAATCTGCATTCAGATAGGCATCAGTGTGCGTTTGCTTTCTGTAAACGCTGTGTGTTATTTTACCGTTTAGGCCATGTCCAAGCAAAATATCTAGGAATGGGAGTGTGTTATTCACCTCCATTTCCATGGTGAACTGGATGGCCGGGGTTTGTGCATTGAGATGATTTAGAAAATCATTAAGCGTATCTTTACCATGTGGCCAGACAACCAAAGTGTCATCCACATATCTAAACCAAAAAGATGGTTTTAACGTGAATTATTTGTCTTTTGTCAACGTGACACTTTTTTTTGCTGATTGGCCGTGTCGGGTGGTGAAGGGTTACGACACATTTATAAATAACGCGATCTAACCCAAAAACCTTTATTATGAGTTTATATAGGTAGCTCTGCTTAAACGCGTCTCTCTCTCTCCATCCATCTCTGTCTCCACTCTCTCCCTCTCCCTCTCTTCCTATCCCCTGTAGGTTCGGGCCCGAGCGAGTTCCTGCCGGGGATTTGGCTCTTCAGGAGTTGATTCCCCCTGTGGCTTTGTCGGCACGAGGCGACCGCGCGAAGCGTCAAGGGCTCCACCGGGCCCCAAGCTGCCGCCCCAGCACCACCGTAGCAGCCAAACCACCGGTGCTCGGCATGGCCTGTATGAAGGTCTTGCTGGACCGCATGTTGCGCACGGGGTACAGCGTCGTCCAGGAGAACGGACAGAGGAAGTTCGGACCGCCGCCCGACTGGCAGGGGCCCCCTCCCGCCCGTGGCTGCGAGGTGTTTCTGGGGAGGATCCCGCGCGACCTCTACGAGGACGAGCTGGTGCCCGTGCTGGAGACGGTGGGGAAGCTCTACCAGCTCCGCCTCGTGACGGGGCACGGCGGAGAGACCCGCGGCTACGCGTTCGCTACCTACGCGACGCTCGCCCAAGCCACGGATGCCGTCAAGAAACTCGACAAATTAGCGATCCGTCCCGGACGCCGCATTGCAGTCTGCATCAGCGTGGACAATCGCCGCCTCTTCATTGGGGGGCTGCCAAAGAACAAGAAGCGAGCGGAGGTGATGATGGCGATGAGCGGTGCCACGGAGGGCGTGGTGGACGTCAAGATGAGCGTCTGTCGCCGAATCAACTTCCAGCTATGGGGCCGGACCATCAAGGTGGACTGGGCCATCCCGGAGTGGGACACGGTGGCTGCGGCTGCGACAACGGAACACGAGGAGGAGAAGGAGGCGGCGGTGCCAGACCTGCCGGAGCCGGAGTGCACGGGCACCGGCAAAGCCGCACACAGCCTGTTTGAGGGCTGGGGGGCACGGACGCGGCTGTGGTGGGTACCTCTCCACCTGCGGCCCATGCCCATTGCTCTCGAGGCGCTGCCGGAGGCGGCCATGCTGTCGTGGGAGGTGCGGCTGTGGATGCTGTGCCGGACCGCCGGTATCAGCTACCCAATCTTCGAGCTGCACGCTTACTCGGAGCCCGGGATACCCGTAGGCCTCCTCTATAAGGTCTCGGTTCCCGGGATGGGAGAAGGCGCCGGCATCTTCCCTGCATTTCTGAGCTCCAGCGAGGAGGGAGCACGGGAGGTGGCGTGTCAGCTCGCCTACAACATCCTCAGCGATGCGAATCCTCTGAGAATGTGCCCAGCCTCTGCCGCGACACCGCCTCCCAGCCGCCTTTTCCAGGACCTCTCGGCGTAACCCGGCTCCTTCCCCATGACCCGGCAGGTGGTCGCCATGTACTGTACCTGCCCAAAAGCGACATGTACCCGTAGCGCATGTGTCCATTGCAGCGGCGTTCGTCAGACCACTGACGATGTTCTACCCACGAGCCCTCACTTAGCGTTCACTCTGAACCTCACGTCCATTGCGGCGTTCAAACAGCAAATTGTCCGGCCACTCACTCTCCACGTTCACGTTACCGCACGCTCTCCACTCAGCCATCCGCCCCCTTTCCTTTTTCCCTCGTGGGGGGGGGGGGACCACCCCTGACTTCACATCGCGCCTCTCTCATTTGACTCATCGCTCCGCACGTGTCCTCGTTCGCTCCTTCTCACCAGACCACGCGCCGCTACCTCGCTCGCTACGCACGTCTCACGAAATGACTTTCCACGTTAACGTCTCGTCACTGTGCCGGCTCTTCTTGGCCGCGATTCCGGCTGGCGGCGTGACGGCGACGGAGAGAGATGTCGGCGAACGGCGACACGCCAGGACCCGGGACCCCACGCACGAGCCCCGAGCTCCGGGTCTGCTCCCCCATATATACCCCTAGGCGTGACCTTCCAGCAGGTTACACGAGAGGGCGCGGCCGAAGGCGTGGCTAGGCCCCGCCTCCGGCCACGCCCTCTCGTGGAACCTTCCAGCAGGTTACACAAGAGGGCGTGGCCAGAGGCATGGCTAGGCCCCGCCTCCAGCCATGCCCTCTCGTGGAACCTTGGAGCAGGTGACCGGAGTAACTCGGCTAGCCCCACCTGTTGCCTTTGCCCCAGATGCGCCTCCTTCCCTGATTGGTTCTTACCTCTGTGGCTGTACCCGTGAAGCCCTTGCCAGGCCAGCGGGTGTCACCCTGTCATGTCAGCAGGTGTCACCCTGTGATGTCAGCAGGTGTCACCCTGTGATGTCAGCAGGTGTCACCCTGTCATGTCAGCAGGTGTCACCCTGTCATGTCAGCGGGTGTCACCCTGTGATGTCACCAGGTGTCACCCTGTCATGTCAGCAGGTGTCACCCTGTCATGTCAGCAGGTGTCACCCTGTCATGTCAGCAGGTGTCACCCTGTGATGTCACCAGGTGTCACCCTGTGATGTCAGCAGGTGTCACCCTGTCATGTCAGCAGGTGTCACCCTGTCATGTCAACAGGTGTCACCCTGTGATGTCAGCAGGTGTCACCCTGTGATGTCAGCAGGTGTCACCCTGTCAGCAGGTGGCACCCTGTGATGTCAGCAGGTGTCACCCTGTGATGTCAGCAGGTGTCACCCTGTCATTACACTTTAATGTAAATCGACAACAGAATCCTTGAAGAAAAAAAAAACTCATTCAGGTTTTTTGACATGTCGACGCCATTTCGTTTTTGAAAATGCACGGGAGAAAAATATATTTTGTTCACATCGCATTCTGATGTCAGAACATTTGATTGTTTATCAAATTGAAAAACCCTTGAACAACTTTGCTGCACACGGAGATGTTCGTGCACCGCCTCGTTTCCACGGCCTCTATCCCGGTGCCATTTGTATTTCAGTTCTGTTCCTTCGCCTGAAGAAGGCTACTTGTGTTGTGGCCGAAAACGTCGTGATTTTTGTTGTTTTATTTTTTACCTACGTGGTGACTTTACCGAATAGAACCAAAGAGTACACATACAGCTGTTAAGAGTTTGATGTTTTATTGATTTTCAGTTTAGGTGTTTTTTCCGGTAATGTTTCTGTTAATGTTTCAGTGGAAATAAAGTCCTGAAAAGTCTCTCTCCACTCTCTCTCTCTCCACTCTCACACTCTCCACTCTCTCTCCACTCTCTCTCCACTCTCTCTCCACTCTCTCTCTCCACTCTCTCTCTCCACTCTCTCTCTCTCCACTCTCTCTCCACTCTCTCTCTCCACTCTCTCTCTCCACTCTCTCTCTCTCTCCACTCTCTCTCTCTCCACTCTCTCTCTCCACTCTCTCTCTCCCCACTCTCTTTCTCCACTCTCTCTCCACTCTCTCTCTCCACTCTCTCTCTCCACTGTCTCTCTCCACTCTCTCTCTCCACTCTCTCTCTCCACTCTCTCTCTCTCTCCACTCTCTCTCTCTCCACTCTCTCTCTCTCCACTCTCTCTCTCCCCACTCTCTTTCTCCACTCTCTCTCCACTCTCTCTCTCCACTCTCTCTCTCCACTGTCTCTCTCCACTCTCTCTCTCCACTCTCTCTCTCTCCACTCTCTCCACTCTCTCTCTCCACTCTCTCGGCCGAGCCTCTGCCACTTGTGGTTCTGAGTGTCGCACGCTTCGGATCCTTCTTGCCCTCCTCTGCGGTTGTGTGTGTGACCGACGACGTGTGTGGAGAGCTGAAGGGTAGCGGTTAGCGCTACGCTGCACCACGATCCTGGCGACCCAAGTTCGATTCCCACTCACATCCAACACCGGTGACGATTCTCTGAACCGGTCCAGGGCCTCCCCTAGGTCGACTCCGCCTCAAATGAATACCTGGTGCGGCATGTAAACATCGCCACTAGGGAGACAAAGGCCGCCGGGCGTGGTGCTGGCTACCCACCCCCTCGTGTACCATGCCGGCCTTATAGGAGCTCGTTAACAGCACTTGCCCCTACAGTCTGTTAAGGCTACACGGGGGATCTTTGTCTGTGTGCGGCACGGTGAGTGTGTGCAGCGAGGTTCTCTGCTGGGCGTATCAGAAGGCAACAAAAATAAGGACAACTTGGCAGTCACACAGACACAGACACACACGTGCGCAGAGACAGACACACACATGCAGAGACACAGACATACACACGCAGAGACAGACACACACACAGAGACACATAGACACACACTCGCAGAGACAGACACACACGCAGAGACACATAGACATACACACGCAGAGACAGACACACATACGCAGAGACAGACACACGCAGACACACACGCAGAGACGCAGACACCCGCAGACACATAAACACACACGCAGACACATAGACACACACACGCAGACACATAGACACACACAGAGACACATAGACACACACGTAGAGACATAGACACACACGCAACCACATAGACACACACGCAGAGACAGACACACAGACACACACAGAGACACATAGACACACACGTAGAGACAGACACACATAGACACGCACGCAGAGACACAAAAACACGCAGAGGCACATAGACACACACGCACACACCGATACAGACACACACACAGATACATGCAGAGACACAGACACACACCGATACAGACACACACACACAGTCACACACAACAACAACCGCCATTCGCCACTAAGTGGCGGTGACGTCACCATGACCCTTGTGCCAGGCCATGTGCACCTTGAGGCCAAGTGAAGTGTCGAACGCCCGCGGGCAGGAGGTCACGGGGCAGACCCAGGTACCACGGGTCGACTGACTGAGATGACTGGCTGGTGCACCACCTGTGCCCCCTACTGTGCTAACTTGCTGTGCTTTAGCCACCCGGCGCTCCGCTCGAGACAGACACACACAGACACACAATCACGCAGAGACACATAGACACACACGCACACACCAATAGACACACAGACCCACGCAGAGACACAGACACATACCGATACAGACACACACCGAAACAGACACAGACAGACACATAGACACACGCAGAGACACAGACACACACAGACACACGCAGAGACAGACACACACCGATACAGACAGACACACACACAGAGACAGGCGTGTGTGTGTTGGGATGAGTAAAACAAAACCCATAAAAAGCGTTGTTGTTGTGAGGGAGTTTTTGGTGTTTTCACTTTGGGAGCTCATTGATGAGAGATGTAAACATCTCCAATAAATACATGTCAGTGGGTTCATAATGGCCGTGTCAGAGACACTGACACCCTGGGTTCAAGCCCTGGGTCTGGGTGTCTCTCTCTCTCTCAGTGGGTTCATAATGGCCGTGTCAGAGACACTGACACCCTGGGTTCAAGCCCTGGGTCTGGGTGTCTCTCTCTCAGTGGGTTCAAAATGGCCGTGTCAGAGACACTGACAACCTGGGTTCAAGCCCTGGGTCTGGGTGTCTCTCTCTCAGTGAGTTCATAATGGCCGTGTCAGAGACACTGAGACCCTGGCACCCTGGGTTCAAGCCCTGGGTCTGGGTGTCTCTCTCTCTCAGTGGATTCATAATGGCCGTGTCAGAGACACTGGGACCCTGGGTTCAAGCCCTGGGTGTCTCTCTCTCTCAGTGGGTTCATAATGGCCGTGTCAGAGACACTGAGACCCTGGGTTCAAGCCCTGGGTCTGGGTGTCTCTCTCTCTCAGTGGGTTCATAATGGCCGTGTCAGAGACACTGAGACCCTGGGTTCAAGCCCTGGGTCTGGGTGTCTCTCTCAGTGGGTTCATAATGGCCGTGTCAGAGACACTGACACCCTGGGTTCAAGCCCTGGGTCTGGGTGTCTCACAGTGGGTTAATAATGGACGTGTCAGAGACACTGACACCCTGGGTTCAAGCCCTGGGTCTGGGTGTCTCTCTCTCTCAGTGGGTTCATAATGGCCGTGTCAGAGACACTGACACCCTGGGTTCAAGCCCTAGGTCTGGGTGTCTCTCTCTCAGGGGGTTCACAGTGGCCGTGTCAGAGACACTGAGACCCTGGATTCAAGCCCTGGGTCTGGGTGTCTCTCTCTCAGGGGGTTCACAGTGGCCGTGTCAGAGACACTGAGACCCTGGGTTCAAGCCCTGGGTCTGGGTGTCTCTCTCAGTGGGTTCATAATGCCCGTGTCAGAGACACTGACACCCTAGGTTCAAGTCCTGGGTCTGGGTGTCTCTCTCTCTCTCAGTGGGTTCATAATGGCCGTGTCAGAGACATGTGGGGGCTACCGTCCCCCGCCATCACTGAATTGTCGGGGCCGGTGCCCACCGACTCCCCCGTTCCACTCACACCGCTACCCCCCGGCTGCTCTGTCAGGTCCAGACTAACGACCCCTAACCTCTCGCCCCCCTGTACCTCTGCCTGGGATGTCGACCGCGTTTGCGTAGTTTAATTAGCGGCTCGTACGCTTCGTGCTTGCGATGCGCTACACTGTGCAACGGCGGGGTGGGGCTGTAAGTGCGCTCGCCAGTAAATCTCCGTACCGCCCGTAAACAAACAGGCGCGGCGCGTGTTTCCCTCCCACCCGCGCTCCACGTGTGCCGACAATAACAACCACGCCCCTACCCTCCGCCCGTAAACAAACCAATCGCACGCGAGGGGGTTGGAGCTGGGGGACGGGCGGGCGGGGTTTCTGCCGTGCGTGCGCCGCTGATTGGGGACGCTCGCTTGGCTCTGAGTTAAAGGTCCCGCTCAAACAGTCGCGCGAATACACGCGCGCTCGGCGCTTTAATTAGCTACCTCGCGATCAGACATTTGTGCGGGTGCGTGACCGCGGCCCAGCCACCCAGGTACGCGATCGCTAAGCACTATTGTGAGCAATCGTGCGGGCACGTAAGCACCCCATGCTTCGTCTCGAGGTGCACAGCCGCGCATACACGTAGACACCCAGCGCACACTGCCCTCCACTTCACACTGCCAAAAGACCACGCAACACAGTTTTATCCCCCCACTAGCGAATTTTATTTACCTGTGATGGTATGGTCAGTGGACGCTAATCTATCCCTCGGAGGTCTTCGAGTCGATTTCCCCTACCGATCGCCCCGCTCTCTATCCTGGATTTAAAACGCCTAAACTTACTCCTCTCTCGCTCGTACTTACTTCTCCCCGATGTACTGACCGCTGTAAGGGAATGAGGCGGCGAGCCTGCTGATGCTGGAGTACGTCTCACGGACGTCTCGGATGGCTGACTCTCCTGCTCCCGGGACCGCGATGATCTTGAACAAGAAGAACCCCCCTGCTACCCCAACCCCCCTCCTTTTATCCTACCTACAACAAAGGAATTTTTTGCTCTTTCCGACCCTTGGCCTCCCGTCCAATCAGGGGCTCGGATTCTCCCGCCCTTTCGATGCCCGGATCCCAGCTCAGGTGACGTCGCCGCAGTGATCTCACCGACGTCCGCTCTCTGTTCTCCCGCTACCAGTCCACTGACCCGTGCGTGTGTGTGTGAGGCTCCACTCGCGGTGGTTCGATGGCCCTTGCCGCGACCATGCAACTTTAATATCAGGTCGCGGCGCCGCAGTGCATGTCAGCTACAGGGGGAAGATCGCCCAATTTCCCGCCCGCAGGAAACCATGAAGTTCGATCCCACTAGGGACTTCTGGACAAAAACCTATCAGCCGGGTGACCTCCCTTCCTGGCTCTACGTGGGGCGTGTGTACGTTCGTGTGGGGGGGGGGGTGGTGAGGGTGCGCAGCGTCGGCGTCGACATCCCCCGGTGGCGGCTTTGCGGCGGTGGGCACGACCTCGGCAGAGCGGCCCTGCTGCAGCGGCCTCACGACTGTGCAGGGGCCAAAACGCGGACGTCTGAGAAGGCACCGGCTCCGGGAGAGTGGCGGGAAATCCGCGGCATAGGTGATGGCGCCGCGGCAGTGGGCGCGGTTCCGCTGGAGCGGCTCCGCTGCGGCGGCACCACAAAGTGTCGATCCACACACACCCACAGACACCCACACACACACATACACCTACCCACACACCCACACACACACACCCACACACACACCCACACAGACAGACACACCCACCCACACACCCACACACAGAGAAAAAGACAAAGATCCCCCATATAGCCTTAACAGACTGTAGGGGCAAGTGCTGCTAGCGAGTAGCACCTGTAAAGGCTGGAACAGTACACGAGGGGGTGGGTGTCCAGCACCACGCCCGACCACCTTTGTCTCCCCCGTGGCGATGTTTACACACCGCACCAGTTACTCATTTGAGGCTGAGTCGACCTAGGGGAGGCCCGGGACCGGTTCAGATAATCGTCACTGGTGTTGGCCGTGAGCGGGATTCGAACTCGGGTCGCCGGGTTCGTAGCGCAGCGTAGCGCTAACCACTACACCACCGCTCCCTACTTTGACACACACACACACAGATAGACACACATGGACACACACAGACACGGACACACACACAGACACACACACAGACACACACACGGACACACAGACACACACACAGACACACACACAGACACACACACGGACACACACACAGACACACACACAGACACACACACACAGATAGACACACACGGACACACACACACACACAGACACACACACAGACACACACACGGATACACACACATGGATACACACACACAGACACACACAGAGACACACACACAGACACAAACACAGACACACACACGGACACAATGTATAAACCTCCACCCACTCGTGCGAGTGATGAATATAATAGTTAAGTGCCAATATGGCCTTGTAAACACGCGTCCACGTCACGTGCTCTCGCAATTAACTCATTAACCCGATTGGCAATCATTGACATCCACGCGCGTGGCTTCCCAGCGTCACGTGGCCGTCAAGGCATCGGCCAATCAATTATGCAAATTAGTGTCGCAATCCCACTGATTGATGAATCAAGGCGGGCAGGCTGAAGGAGGAGTGAGCCTAGTGAATAGTGAATTGTTCACTCGGTGCGTGTGTGGAGCGGTGGCTACCACCGGCGCTGTGGAGGGCTTGTTAATGATCGTTCACTGGACTCGACATTGGTGGTGGTGGTGATCTTGTAAGGAGTTGGGGCACAAAGTGAAGCTTCACCTGGCCAGGAGCACGGTCTGTTGTCTCGAGTTTACGACGTTTGTTATTCGAGCTACAAATAGCCGAGTGGGGGGTGGGGTGTGGACGCGTGGCAGACCCCCAACTCTGTGCGTTCTCTACCGTAGTCTCCAGATTCATAGACGCACTTTCTGGAGAATGTGACCATTCTTAATTTCAACAACAACAGCAACAACAAACACCGCGTTAAGCAGTAGTGGTAGTAATAATACTGTAGCTCTTGGGTTACGTTATGCATTTCGTACAATGCCGAGCCGTTAGGATGTTTTGCGATGACCATAATATTAATGACTTAAAACTGTCATGACTGCAAGAATCACTTTTATGTTTCCTGCCTCAGCAGCTCTCCCGCTATATGATATTGTTATTATTTTTATATTTTTTTTCTATCTACGTGGCTTTACCGAAAGACCCAAAGAATATAATAATCATGTTTGTCAATCATCATCATCATCATCAGCTGCGATAGCATTAAGTGGCATCATCAGTTGAATCATCATCATCAGCAGCATCATCATCACTGCCCTTGTCGCTATCTGACAGCATCATCATCACTGCCCTTGTCGCTATCTGACAGCAGCATCATCACTGCCCTTGTCGCTATCTGACAGCATCATCATCACTGCCCTTGTCGCTATCTGACAGCAGCATCATCACTGCCCTTGTCGCTATCTGACAGCATCATCATCACTGCCCTTGTCGCTATCTGACAGCATCATCATCACTGCCCTTGTCGCTATCTGACAGCATCATCATCACTGCCCTTGTCGCTATCTGACAGCATCATCATCGGCAACAGAGGCAGCAGCAGCAGCAGCGTCATGACCGCCATGCAGTGCAGCGCTGCCAGCGAGACTCTTCCCAACTCGAACTCCTTAGCAGGAGGAGGAGGAGAGGCCGCAGCCGCAAGCACCACGTGGCCACTCGCAGGCGCTGCGTCACGTGGTGTCGGCACCGGGCTAGTCTCACTATCGCAGGGTTACCTGCACGTACCTCCAGGTGTGTATCAGACAGGTGTGTCTGTGTATCAGCCAGGTGTGTCTGTGTACCAGCCAGGTGTGACTGAGTGACAGCCAGGTGTGCCTGTGTACCAGCCAGGTGTGTCTGTGTATCAGCCAGGTGTGTCTGTGTACCAGCCAGGTGTGGGTGAGTGCCAGCCAGGTGTGTCTGTGTACCAGCCAGGTGTGTCTGTGTACCAGCCAGGTGTGTCTGTGTACCAGCCAGGTGTGGGTGAGTACCAGCCAGGTGTGTCTGTGTATCGGCCAGGCGTGGCTGAGTGCCAGCCAGGTGTGTCTGTGTACCAGCCAGGTGTGTCTGTGTACCAGCCAGGTGTGGGTGAATACCAGCCAGGTGTGTCTGTGTATCAGCCAGGTGTGTCTGTGTACCAGCCAGGTGTGTCTGTGTACCAGCCAGGTGTGGGTGAATACCAGCCAGGTGTGTCTGTGTATCAGCCAGGTGTGTCTGTGTACCAGCCAGGTGTGTCTGTGTACCAGCCAGGTGTGTCTGTGTACCAGCCAGGTGTGGGTGAATACCAGCCAGGTGTGTCTGTGTATCAGCCAGGTGTGTCTGTGTACCAGCCAGGTGTGTCTGTGTACCAGCCAGGTGTGTCTGTGTATCGGCCAGGTGTGGCTGAGTGCCAGCCAGGTGTGTCTGTGTATCAGCCAGGTGTGTCTGTGTACCAGCCAGGTGTGTCTGTGTACCAGCCAGGTGTGTCTGTGTACCAGCCAGGTGTGTCTGTGTACCAGTCAGGTGTGTCTGTGTACCAGCCAGGTGTGTCTGTGTACCAGCCAGGTGTGTCTGTGTACCAGCCAGGTGTGTCTGTGTATCAGCCAGGCGTGGCTGAGTGCCAGCCAGGCTCTCAGAAGGGCCACGCTCGTTGGGGGTTCGCGACGGGCGTGCGGCCGGTGTCGACGCCGGCGTGGGCGGCGGGCGAGCGCCCCGCCCGAAGCCGGAGTCGCGTTCGCCCGGTTGGCAAGCCGGGCGGGCGGGCGGCGAGCTCGCGGGTCGCGGTGCGGGCGACGGCGAAGACGCCGCCGGGACTCGTGCGGGCGCGAGGAGCGGAGGTGACGCAGAGGCGCGGTCTGGCGCGCCCTGGTTGGACGCCAATCCGCGGGGCGCTTCTCACGCAAGTGTCGGCAGCCCAGGTGCGAGTCGCCGCACGGGTGCGCTGCGGGTAGACCCGAGTCCTCCAGGTGAGACTCGGTCCGGTGAGCCCCACCCAGGAGCTGCGAGTTGTGCAGGTGTGCCGCAGGTAGGGCGGCTTATTCCACGTGCCGGCGGAGGTGATGGCAGTGGTGGTATTGATTACGGTGGCAGTGGTGGTTATGACATTGGTGGTGATGGTAGTGGTGGTATTGATGATGGTGGTGGTGGTAGTGGTGGTGTTGGTAGTGCTGGTTGTAATATTGATGGTGGCAATGGTAGTGGTATTGACGGTGGTGTTGGTAGTGATAGTGCTGGTTGTAATATTGATGGTGGCAATGGTGGTGATGATAGTGGTGGTATTGACGGTGGTGTTGGTAGTGGTAGTGCTGGTTGTAATATTGATGGTGGCAATGGTGGTGATGGTAGTAGTGGTAGTGACGGTGGTGCTGGTAGTGGTAGTGCTGGTTGTAATATTGACGGTGGCGATGGTGGTGATGGTAGTAGTGGTAGTGACGGTGGTGTTGGTAGTGGTAGTGCTGGTTGTAATATTGATGGTGGCAATGGTGACGATGGTAGTAGTGGTATTGACGGTGGTGTTGGTAGTGATAGTGCTGGTTGTAATATTGATGGTGGCGATGGTGGCGATGGTAGTAGCGGTAGTGACGGTGGTGGTGGTGGTGGTAGCAGTGGGGTGTTGTGGCATGGCGTGAAAGCCCTTGGCGCTGCTGCTGCTGCCGCTGTGAGCCAGGCAGGCACCAGGCGCGCCCCGCCGGCACCCCCGGCCGGGGTGATCTGCTGCGTGGCGGCGCGCAACGCCTCGCACGGCCGTGCCATCCCACAACGCTCACAGGTAACGGAGCTCCCTCGCCACCCCCCCTCCCTCCCCCCCCCCGCGATGTCGCGAACGTCAACACACATTGCACAGTAGGTCCTCATTAAGACCGCACATTTATTTCACCGATCTGTAGTGCAAACGAATGAATGCACGTGTGTGTGTGTATGCATCTTCATTCGCGTGCGCCTATCTCCGACATTTCAGGAGATTAATTCCCGCCGCCTTTCCAGTCCTGCCAGGGTCGATAAAATAACGACCACTTTGTTAGGGGGGGGGGGGGGGGAGTTGAAAGGGATCGCCCCC
Organism: Petromyzon marinus; assembly: GCF_048934315.1. Lineage (NCBI taxonomy): Eukaryota > Metazoa > Chordata > Hyperoartia > Petromyzontiformes > Petromyzontidae > Petromyzon > Petromyzon marinus. Next base: position 114,865 of record NW_027422728.1, read on the forward strand.
GCCAGAGGAATATGGAATTTCCACCATCGGCTCAGGGCTGTGAAACCGGACATGAGCACCGCCGCTCACCTGAGCGGCAAATCACTTTGACCTCGAGTTGACCTTCAGCAGAAACAAAATCACGTGACGTGCCTTGTGAACGCCTCTGATGCACCACAGTGCCTTGTGAACGTCTCTGATGCACCACAGTGCCTTGTGAACGCCTCTGATGTACCACAGTGCCTTGTGAACGCCTCTGATGCACCACAGTGCCTTGTGAACGCCTCTGATGCACCACGTGCCTTGTGAACGCCTCTGATGCACCACAGTGCCTTGTGAACGCCTCTGATGCACCACAGTGCCTTGTGAACGCGTCTGATGCACCACGTGCCTTGTGAACGCCTCTGATGCACCACAGTGCCTTGTGAACGCCTCTGATGCACCACAGTGCCTTGTGAACGCGTCTGATGCACCACAGTGCCTTGTGAACGCCTCTGATGCACGTGACGTGCCTTGTGAACGCCTCTGATGCACCACAGTGCCTTGTGAACGCCTCTGATGCACCACGGTGCCTTGTGAACGTCTCTGCTGCACGTGACGTGCCTTGTGAACGCCTCTGATGCACCACAGTGCCTTGTGAACGCCTCTGATGCACCACAGTGCCTTGTGAACGCCTCTGATGCACCACAGAGCCTTGTGAACGCCTCTGATGCACCACAGAGCCTTGTGAACGCCTCTGATGCACCACAGTGCCTTGTGAACGCCTCTGATGCACCACAGTGCCTTGTGAACGCCTCTGATGCACCACAGTGCCTTGTGAACGCCTCTGATGCACCACAGTGCCTTGTGAACGCCTCTGATGCACGTGACGTGCCTTGTGAACGTCTCTGATGCACCACAGAGCCCCGTCGCCCCCTGCGCCACGGAGCGGCTGCACGCCGGCTCCCGGGGGTCACGTGACCCGTGGGGCCACGTGACCCCTCTGGAACCCGTGGCCTCCGCGGACCCGTCGAGACTCCGGCAGTGGCCTCCGGGACCCGCGGGGCCTTCGGAGCCGGGCCGACCCCCGGGGCACCCCTGGCCTGGCCAGCCGGTGAGGGGCGGTGTTGGCTGTGCTGTGTTCGCTGTGTTGTGTTGTGTTCGCTGTGTTGTGTTCACTGTGTTGTGTTGGCTGTGTTGTGTTCGCTGTGCTGTGTTGGCTGTGTTGTGTTCACTGTGTTGTGTTGGCTGTGTTGTGTTGGCTGTGTTGTGTTGGCTGTGTTGTGTTCGCTGTGTTGTGTTCGCTGTGTTCGCTGTGTTGGCAGTGTTGTGTTCGCTGTGTTGTGTTCGCTGTGTTGGCTGTATTCGCTGTGTTGTGTTGGCTGTGTTGTGTTCGCTGTGCTGTGTTCGCTGTGTTGTGTTGGCTGTGCTGTGTTGGCTGTGTTGTGTTCGCTGTGTTCGCTGTGTTGTGTTGGCTGTGTTGTGTTCGCTGTGTTCGCTGTGTTGTGTTGGCTGTGTTGTGTTGGCTGTGTTGTGTTCGCTGTGTTGTGTTCGCTGTGTTGTGTTGGCTGTGTTGTGTTCGCTGTGCTGTGTTCACTGTGTTGTGTTGGCTGTGTTGTGTTCGCTGTGTTGTGTTCGCTGTGCTGTGTTCGCTGTGTTGTGTTGGCTGTGCTGTGTTCGCTGTGCTGTGTTGGCTGTGTTGTGTTCGCTGTGTTGTGTTGGCTGTGTTGTGTTCGCTGTGTTGTGTTGGCTGTGTTGTGTTCGCTGTGTTCGCTGTGCTGTGTTGGCTGTGTTGTGTTGGCTATGCTGTGTTTGCTATGTTGTGTTCGCTGTGCTGTGTTCGCTGTGCTGTGTTGGCTGTGTTGTGTTCACTGTGTTGTGTTGTGTTGGCTGTGCTGTGTTCGCTGTTCGCTGTTTGCTGTTTGCCACGAGGGCAACCGCGGTGTGTCAGTGACGTGTGGCCGTCTCTGTGGCGGTCTCTGTGGCGGTCTCTGTGGTGCGGCAGTCGAAGCCCAACGGGGCAGGTCGCGTGCGGCGGGCCGAGGAGTGGGAGTGGCCGCCGCCTCTCCCCGAGTCGTCTTGGCCAGCGTGGAAGAGCAGGCCGACACATTTACCCCCCCCCCCCCCATCGTGAGGGGGTCGCTCGCCCTGTGCTTCTCCTTCCGCAGCGCCGTTCGTCGGGCCCCCGGGCCGGCCCGGTGGCCTGGTGCCCCCCCGGTGCCGCCCCCCCTGTTGTTCCGCACCCCGGCACCGGAGCTCTTCTCTGCCGTGCAGCGTGGCGAGCTGCGAGACGACTCCCAGCCAAGTCTCGTCGATATCGTCCTCCTGCAGCACCACCACCAGCAGCAGCAGCAGCAGGTCCACCACCAGCAGCAGCAGGTCCACCACCAGCAGCAGCAGCAGGTCCACCACTACCAGCAGCAGCAGGTCCACTACCACCACCAGCAGCAGCAGCAGCAACAGCAGGTCCACTACCAGCAGCAGCAGGTCCTCCTCCAGCAGCAGGTCCACCACCACCACCAGCAGGTCCACCACCACCACCAGCAGCAGGTCCACCACCACCACCAGCAGTAGGTCCACCACCACCACCAGCAGCAGGTCCACCACCACCACCAGCAGCAGGTCCGCTACCACCACCAGCAGCAGCAGGTCCACCACCACGACCACCAGCAGCAGGTCCTCCTCCAGCAGCAGGTCCACCACCACCACCAGCAGCAGCCACAGCAGCAGCGGATGCTGCAAGGGGGGTCGTCCTGCGTGGTTCTCAAGGGGTCTCAGATTCCAGCTGGGCTCTGCAGGACTCTCACGGGTCCCTCCGTCAACTTCACCACCTCCACCACCTCCACCACCGTCTGCTCCACCACCTCCACCGCCGTCTGCTCCACCACCTCCACCGCCGTCTGCTCCAGCACCTCCACCGCCGTCTGCTCCAGCACCTCCACCGCCGTCTGCTCCACCACCTCCACCGCCGTCTGCTCCAGCACCTCCACCGCCATCTGCTCCAGCACCTCCACCGCCGTCTGCTCCACCACCTCCACCGCCGTCTGCTCCACCTCCTCCACCGCCGTCTGCTCCACCTCCTCGCGCTCCTCCCGCTGGTGCTCCTCCGCCTCCCCGAGGACAGCGGCTGCTGCCGCGTTAGCTCGGAAGAGCAAAGCGAACGCGCGCGAAAGGCTCCGGGTGAGAGGCCACGATCCCCTTAGGTTGACTCAGACTAAAATAAAACTTGGGGGGGTAGGGGGGGGAGGGGAGGGGGGGTGATATGGCCCGGCGGTGGCATGTTCGAGATTCGGTTCGGATCTCGCAGGCCACCCCAGCGATTACGTGAAAAGAGTAGCCCATCGTGGTCCATGTGAGTGATGTTTTAAACATTGACACTGCGCCTACATCAGTTGGGACCGCACGTAGCAGCGACAGTCTCCTCCCGACTGGCCCCCACTTGCAGGCCGGGCGTCACGTGGTGCAGCACGAGGACAGCTGCCACTGGGAGAGCTGACGGGTGCCCTTTCAAACGTCTGAGGTGTAAAACGTAAAGTCGCTCATCGTCGCGCGAAGAGATGGCCCGCGACAAGGACGCCGCGTAAAACAAATAATTTTGATTTAAAGCTTTCGCGACTGCAGTAATTCATATTCTTAGCTCTTTCGGTAAAGTCACGTTGAAGGGAAACAATAAAATAATAAAATATATAAAACAATAAAAATTCTGATGACGACTGTTTGTGTTATGGTCGAAACGTCGTGATAATTTTTATTGTTTTATATATATTTTATTATTTTATTGTTTCCCTTCAACGTGACTTTACCGAAAGAGCTAAGAATAGAAACAAATAATTATTTAACTTAAAACTCGGAACCATCCGTCCGTCCGTGTGTCCATCCTCCCGCGTGCCCGTTTCTCTCCCCGTGCTTTTGAGTGACTTCGCGTTATCGTGCAACGCGGCACGGGGTGACGCGAGACGGTTTAAGTCTGGTCGAACCGAGTCCTCGCCCACGGGTGGCGGAACGAGTTAAATTCATGGGAACAAAAATCCCGTGCTGGTGGCGAGAGAAGAGCGATAGGGAGGGCGACTGACCGCCAGCGAGCGACCGGAAGCCGATCGGCGATTCACCGGATCGTCGATCGCCTTCGACGCCGCTTGGCCCTCGAGCGCCGTCGCTCAAGGGCCAAGCGGCGTCCATCCCCGGCGCTGACGGCGTGTCCGCGCGCGTCCGTCCGTCTGCGTGTCCGTGCCCTCAGGTGCGATACCTGAACCGCGCGTTCCTGCTGCTGCGTCGCCTGCTGCCGCTGGACCGCCTCCGGCCGTCGCGGGTGGCGACGCTGCGTGCGACGGTTCGCTACGTCGGCCTGCTGCAGGCCGTGCTGGCGGAGACCGCCGCGGCATGCGGCTCCTCCCCGCGTGGCGCGTGACAGCGCGGGGTGTGTGTGTTTGGTGAAGGGTGTCCCGCCGACTCGGCCAGGTGCGTACACGTAGGTGCGTGTGAGTCGGAGATGCGGGAGCGGGGGGGGGAAGGACAAAAACAGTTCTAAGTAATCTTCTTTGGTTCTTTCGGTAAAGTCACGTAGAATGAGAATAAAATAATAAAATAACACAATAAAATTCTCACGACGTTTTGGTCACAACGCAATGCATTGTTGTGAAATGTTAAACTTTAAAAATCTTAACTATTTTTTTGTGCTTCGGAAACGTGTACGAAAAAGGGGGGGGAACCCGCCCCTCTCTCTGGACGAACAGCGTCGACAGACAGACGCCTTCGAGATGAATCGAAGCGTCTGTTTCCTTGATGGTTTATGGCTTGAGGAAGACCCGAACAGAACCAGGACACAAACACACACACGAACGCACACACACACACAGACCACGCCCCCCCCCCCCCCCCCCCTTTTCCACTGCGCGAAGAGAATTGTCTTTGAATATAACGGTCAGCCGCATTTTCAAAAGTCAGTCAAGAGTGAAGCAGCGAGTCAAGACAGATCAGCGAGTCAAGACGTCCACAGGACGAGCAGTCGCATGGAGCGGCTGGCTCCGAGCCTCGCTGAGTAGTGAGGATCGCATGAGTCGCCATGTATCAACAAAAGTGAGTCATACAGCAGTGGAGAGAAACTGCTATCAGCGAATCAGCGCTGAGAGCGCTCGAGCATCTCCACAGAGAAAGCACGTGCAACGTAGCTGAACCAGCAGCGGAAAAGCTTGGACAGCCGCCAACAAATTCAGCAAACCAGCGACCAAGCGCGTGCGACTTGAGTCATACAGCAGTGGAGGAAACCTGCTGCCAGAGAGCCGCCAACAACCTCAACAAAGAGAGCACGTGCGACTCGGCTCACTCAGCAGAAGAAAACTTGACCTGTCGCCCGCGAGCGCAGCGTCAGATACTACAGCAGCGGAAAGAGCGCGGCCAGCAACGCCAAGCAAGAGCGTGCAGCAGCTCAACCAGCAGTGGAGAGAAACTGCTGTCAGCGAACCAGCACGGGCGCGTTCGCGCATCTTCAAGGAGAGGGAGCGCGCGCCACCAGCGTGCCATCAGCACCAGCATCAGCACCAGCGCGTGCCAACATTAACCACCAGCGTGCCACAGCGCGCAACTTTGCATCACCAGGGCTGAGAGGGCAGCGGCCCCGCACTCAACACCCATCGGCGCGACGACGGCGAGCGTCGTGCTGACTCATCCAGCCAGCAGTGGACAGAAACTGGCAGCCGTTCGTATGCAACCCCTCCTCCACACTCCCTCCTCACTCCCCCACCGCGCCGCAACACACAGGAAACACATTTTGAACACAAGAGATGCTAACCTCGGCGTCTGCTTTACGCAAGGAATTGAACCATTGATAAAGAAGACACACGATACGCATATCGGGATAATCAAGAAGGGTGCCACTCCAAGGTGGTGCATTAAAAATCAATTCATAAAGAAAAATACTGCTGTCATTGATGAGTTGCATAATAACCAATCGTCCTACTGTTAACAACGTGATAATTGACTTGAAGGTCTATGAATGGATGTGGTACTGTGTGGGCAATGTTTAAACACGAATTTACAAATTATAAGGTTAAGGTTTTGATAGAATAGTTGCATGTTTTAATCTCTCTCTGAACAACCGATTGATTGTGTTACGCGTCGGGAATTAACCACAGGTGCCGCTATCGAGGTGAAACAACGCAATCGTGATGGTATCATGTTAACGCTGTGTTGAAATTCAAACATCCCGAGATTGAGTTTTCATATTATCCAAAAATTAAAGTTAGCTAAAAAATAAAATTGATTAAAGCAGGTTTGTGTGTGATTCTTCCTGAAATTCTGCATATTGTTCTGCGTATGAGATCTGAATCCTGGGGACCTATCATAAGCACACTATCACCACACATAATCCATAACACACATAATTCATAATGTTCAATCGAGAGTAATCATATCCTTATCGATAATACGGAATTAAAGAGCAGAGTCGAATCGACTCTCTCTCATTCACGCTCACAAAGCCTGCGTCACTGCATACGATTAATCGCGTTGTTCCAATTCATAACACAATCCTCGTCACCGAGGCTCGACTTATTATCATAACGACCTGCATTATCATAACCACGCCCACTCGCATAAATTAATACGATTATCTCTCGAATCAGCATAATTTATGCGCATAATTACACAAATTAACATAATTTCGGATAAATTATGCAAATTTCAAATTTCATTTAATTTTCATTATTTTCATCAATTTTCATAACACCTATATATACAACAGTGTGTACACTGTGTGTGTACACTATGTGTGTGTGTACACTGTGTGTACACTATGTGTGTGTGTACACTGTGTTTGTACACTATGTGTACACTGTGTGTGGAAGCCAACTGTGGACCGGTTTTGGTGGACAATGTCTCAACAGCAGTGGGGCTTGCTTCAAGCCATGGTTGTGAACATCCAGACGTTAATCAGCAAGGAGCATTTCTAGTCCAAGTTCGACAAAATCTACGTCAACACGTAAGACAAAATTATAATTCGTGTTGTAGAGAATGTATCTCCGCTACGTGTAACTTTAAGGTGGTATGCCTTGTAACTGATGAATGGTCCGAGTGTGCTTCCTATTTCAAAGACAATGAGTTGCTCCAGATGCTTCGTGGAACACAAAAACACCGTTTGACCTGTATCACAAGAACAACGGGTCTCACCTGAGTTCTCTGTACAGGTTACTTACAAAACACACACACACGCACTTTGTCCTAACATCACTTATTCAATGTTTGACGTTTATAAATAAAATGTTGCATGTACACACAGGAATTATAACAAAATTTAATTACTGCAGTGAAATATACTGCATCAGATAACATCTGATTAAGAAGCTACTTGAAAAAAAATATGCACCGTCTGCTTAACAGTGGATGTAAAACATACTATTGTGTCATTCAAAACGAGTAGGCCATTGCATGCTGGCGAATTCTAAACATTAGTGACAAATTACACAACTGAGATGAAACATCAATCATCGCCCCCTACTGACAGCCTCTTGTTCACATACTCTTTGGTTCTTTCAGTGAAGTCACGTAGGCAGAAAAAATAATAATAGATCACGACGTTTCGATCGTAACACAAGCGGTCGTCCTGAGGCGGAAAAAATAATAAATGCAGGCCGGTGCAGGGCCACCACCCTGTGCCACACAGGGGCAGCTGCTACTTGGGGATGCTCTTCGAGTGTTTCAGACGAGGTACAATACAAAACTCGGAGATGCCGAGGCGGTTAAGCAAGCGCCGAGTAAATGCAATTATTATAACATAGTGAATGCTTGGGAGCTTATTGTCTCTCGCTCCTGGTTAGAGATCTACCCAACCCACAGGTCCACAAAGACTGGCCGCCCTTACTCTGCAGGTTGAACTAGGAACTGAGTGTCCAACTTCACATTCTTGTCATTAAAGGCCTGTGACAAAGGTGCATCCATTGTAGCGACATCGTCTCAAGCTTACACATCTACCGGGTCTCCACTTGACTTTGTATTGTCTAGGAGCAAGTCCACCCACACCTCCACTTCCACAAACTGCTGGGGGTTGCCTCGCTCTGCCTCAGTCAGAATTCTCCTCCTGCTTCACGATGTGAAGGTCCCATTTTGGAGTTGAATCTTCATCTTCACATTTTATCTTCACTTCTTTGCTCATCACCTCTTCACATTTCACCATCACCTCTTCATATTCCACCTTTATACCTTTAAAAGTGTCCAAGCTGGGATTTTCGTCCGGTTCTTGTTTCATGAGGGATGGGCTCATTGCGGCACTTTGACTTTCACAAGCTGATTTCAGACTCCGACTCCGCTCCTTGTGATGCTTTTGTGTTCTCTGGTGTCTTCGAAGATTTGATGAATCTGCAAACGGCTTCCCGCACAGAGTACACTTGAAGGGTTTCTCTCCCGTATGTGTTCTCTGGTGTTTTACAAGAGCAGATGACTGTGCAAACGCCTGCACGCACTCACTGCACTTGAAGGGTTTCTCTATCGTGTGTGTTCTCTGGTGTACTTCAAGATTTGATGAACGTGCAAATGCCTTCCCGCACAGAGTGCACCTGAAAGGTTTCTCTCCCGTGTGTGTTCTCTGGTGTTTTACAAGACCAGATGACCATGAAAATGCCTTCCCACAAACACTGCACTTGAACGGTTTCTCTCCCGTGTGTGTTCTCTGGTGTGTTTTAAGAACAAATGAACCTGAAAATGTCTTCCCACAAACACTGCACTTGAAGGGTTTATCTCCTGTGTGTGTTCTCTGGTGTATTACAAGATTATATGACTGTGTAAACGCCACCCCGCACATCGTGCACCTGAAGGGTTTCTCTCCCGTGTGTGTTCTCTGGTGTGTTTTAAGAGCAGATGACCGTGAAAAAGCCGTCCCACACACACTGCACTTGAAGGGTTTCTCTCCCGTGTGTGTTCTCTGGTGTTTTTTAATATTAGATGAATCTGGAAATGCCTTCCCACACACACTGCACTTGAAGGGTTTCTCTCCCGTGTGTGTTGTCTGGTGAATTTTAAGAGCAGATGACTGTGAAAATGCCTTCCCACAAACACTGCACTTGAAGGGTTTCTCTCCTGTGTGTGTTCTCTGGTGTATTACAAGATTATATGACTGTGTAAACGCCACCCCGCACATCGTGCACCTGAAGGGTTTCTCTCCCGTGTGTGTTCTCTGGTGTGTTTTAACAGCAGATGACCGTGAAAATGCCGTCCCACACACACTGCACTTGAAGGGTTTCTCTCCCGTGTGTGTTCTCTGGTGTTTTTTAATATTAGATGAATCTGGAAATGCCTTCCCACACACACTGCACTTGAAGGGTTTCTCTCCCGTGTGTGTTCTCTGGTGAATTTTAAGAGCAGATGACTGTGAAAATGCCTTCCCACACACAGTGCACTTGAAGGGTTTCTCTCCCGTGTGTGTTCTCTGGTGTTTTTTAAGAGTCGATGAATCTGAAAATGCCTTGTCACACACAGTGCACTTGAAGGGTTTCTCTCCTGTGCGAGTTCTCTGGTGCTGTGTCAAATTTCCAGTCCGATCCGTGCCGTATGCACGCTGGTCGCATTGTTGACTTGTCGTACCGAGCTGCTGTGCTGAGTGCATTTGCTCCATCAGACCAGGGTCAGCTGCAGACAGAAAATAAGAATATCCACACCATCGACACGTCAGTATCGAGCCATGGAGGAATTAATATATACAGTAACACGTGACTTACACGTCTATATTCATTCATATATTCATGACTAGCTGCACTACCCGGCTTCGCCCGGGACTTGGATCCCCACGTCCGGTCGCCTTTGTCTCCCCAGTGGCGATGTTTACACCACAACAGTTACTCGTTTAAGGCTGAGTCAACCTAGGGGAGGCCCAGAAGCGGTTCAAATAATCGTCACCGGTGGTGGCCGTGAGCGGGAATCGAACTCGTGTCGCCGGGTTCGTAGCGTGGTGTAGCGCTAACCGCTACACTACAATGAGTTACTCTTCCACACACACACACAGACACACACACAGACACACACACACAGACAGACACACACAGACACACACACACAGACAACGCTAACCGCTACACTACAATGCGTGACGCTTCCACATGCGAGGGTCACGTGACAGATTTGACGTCACAGCTCACTTGCCGTCCAAAAAATCTATACATTATTGAGCTCCCCTCCCCCCCCCAACAAAAACACAAAAGTGTATTTGTATAATGTTTGCACGGTGTACAGTCTGGAAAGTACCCACATGGCAAATTTCCAGTTTGTTGCATGTCGGGAAGTACGCTAAACATTTTGAACAGACAACACACACAATCACAACTTTGCCTTTTATATATATTTGGAGATGCAGTGAAAAACTTTCTCAAAATTCATCACGCGGTTTCAGTTTTTTGATTTTCAGTTTTATTTATTTTGGTTATAGTCCCATGAGCCATTCGGCTCTTGAATCGGGTGCAACCACAACAAGCAACAAAACAAAAACACGACCAAGAAAATCATCTCAGTGACTATGTGTGACTGTGCAAACAGCACTGTCATGGTACGCAATGAGAGGGCAAATGTCACAAATATTCCTCTAAGCCCTCGCATCTTCAACATTAATGTTGCCATAGAAACGTTGTGGGGTGTTTTGCTTCATTTAAAAAAAGATAAATTATTATCTGTTATTTTCATTTTATTTTCTATCTACGTGACTTTACAGAAAGAACCAAGAATATTAATTCCTGCAGTCACCAAAGTTTTAAGTCAAAACATTCACACACGTTGACAAAGCCCCACCTTGTGTTGTTGTGGGCAGGTCGCTTCTGATAACAAGAGCGGTATAGCAGCTCAAGCGGGCTTGGCCTGGTGAAAAAAATAAAAACTGCGTGAATATTTACAATAAAACAAAGTTACAAAGTGGCGAGCCGGGTGAAGACAAATTAAACTTAAGAGAGATAATTAAAGTGAACGCAATCAGGCGAGGGCAGGAGGCAAGGCCCCGCGTGGCTAGGCCCCGCGTTGTAAAGTTCCAACCTGGACATCGATTCCCATGCTCGCTGCTACTCAACTGACATCCCTACGAGAGAGAGCGAGGCTCTACCTTGGTAAACAACAACCACCACCACCACGACAATTTCTCACCTCGGATTTCAGTGCAAGCGCGCACACGGCAGCTTCCTGTTGCCTCGCGACAGCAGGAAGTAGCTTGACGTCACTTCCCTCCCACGAGCGGCTAAATGAATAAATTATGTTAATGAGGCCGGCCCAAACTGGGAGGGATGTGTGTGTGTACACTGTGTGTGTGTACATTGTGTGTGTACACTGTCTGTGTACACTGTGTGTACACTGTGTGTGTACACTGTGTGTACACTGTGTGTCTACACTGTGTGTACACTGTGTGTGTCTACACTGTGTGTGTGTGTGTACACTGTGTGTCCGCATTGAACCGAACCCCCGGCAAGGCCATCCACTTAATGACGAGAGAAAATTCACACGAAATGTCCTTTTCAATGAAGTCTTCCAGATGTAAATTGATACAAGCTTTTAATGAAATAAAATTATCTAATTCAAAACACAACACAATTCAAAGATGTTTCATTTTAAAACTTCAAAACGGAGCATGGGGTACTTGCGTGAATGCGTCCTTCGTGTGCAAATGCTGTGACTTTCCTGGCCTGAAGGCCGTCAATGTGTTGGACCATTATTGGTGCACAGCGTCTCAACAACAGCAGTGGGGTTTGCTTCAACCGATAGGTAACGAACATCCAGACATCATTCATAATAAAGGTTTTTGGGTTAGATCGCGTTTATTTATAAATGTGTCGTAACCCTCCACCACCCGACACGGCCAATCAGCAAAGAAAAGTGTCACGTTGACAAAAGACAAATAATTCACTACTTCAGCCCACCGGTGTGTTGAAGAGTTAATCCACATTTACAGTTTGAGTACGACGTTTCGCTGGTAAATACTTCCAGCATCATCGGGCAATTCGCCAGAATGATAAAGCCCTCGCTTGCTCCCGGTTTTATATAGAGCAGAAGAGTGACGTCATCACTTAACTCATCAGGTGCAGTGATTAGAGGCGGAGGGGGGGGTAATGTAATTATATAATCGATTAGTAATCAGTCATTGGTTATGATTAGTAATGAGTTGTAGATTAGTAATTCTTTAAATCAAAATGTAATGTGTATTATTTAGTAATACGCTTCCAGGCCGCACTAAGCCGGTAGCTGTCAGAGCGATTAAAGTTATTCTTGTTCCTCTCAATTTCAATGGATTCTCTAATTAGTCTTTGCCAGTAATAATTAGTTTTACACACCACTGCAACATTGTCAAAATCAATTGAGTGTCCTTGTTGACAAGCATGTTCTGCCACTGCCGACAGTTGTGTTTGAGATAATTTAATATTTCTCTGATGTTCTTTTAGTCTTACGCTGTTACGTCCCGTCTGCCCAATGTAGCAGCTGCCACATGAACAATTAATCCGATATACACCTTCTGTTGATAGTTTAGGTAATGCGTCTTTAGTGCAAGATACTAGTTTTTGAATTTTGTGTACTGTACCAAATCTTACTGTAATGTTTTGCTTTTGCAAAACGCGGGCTAATTTGTCAGTTACTCCTGAGATATATGGAATTTTTATTGTTTTAACAATCTGGTCGCTTTCAGTAGTATTGCTTTGCGATCGTGATTTGGCATTCAGTGCTCTGTTAATTTGAGCATTATTGTAGCCATTCTGTCGTAGTGCGTCTTTAACGTGTTTAATCTCTCTCACTAGACTCTCACCATCTGACACGGTTTTTGCCCGATGTACGAGCGTCTTGATAAGAGAGGATTTTTGAGCTGGATGATGATGTGATTCTGCATTCAGATAGGCATCAGTGTGCGTTTGCTTTCTGTAAACGCTGTGTGTTATTTTACCGTTTAGGCCATGTCCAAGCAAAATATCTAGGAATGGGAGTGTGTTATTCACCTCCATTTCCATGGTGAACTGGATGGCCGGGTTTTGTGCATTGAGATGATTTAGAAAATCATTAAGTGTATCTTTACCATGTGGCCAGACAACCAAAGTGTCATCCACATACCTAAACCAAAAGGATGGTTTTAATGTGCTCTAGGCATGTGCTCTTATTTCAAAGTTTTCCATGTACAAATTTGCTATAGCAGGGGATAAAGGAGAACCCATTGCTGCTCCTTCCTTTTGTTTAAAGAAATCCCCTCTCCATAAGAAGTAAGTGTTATTTAAGCAATGGCCAGCAAGTTTCGGAATATCTTTTTGTAAACCGGTATTCTTTACTAGTGTATCAAGTAATTTAAGCGATTCGTCCACTGGAACCTTAGTGAATAGAGAAATCACATCAAAGCTTACCAGAATATCATCAGGAGTAAGTTTAATATCTTTAATCACATTCACAAGATGTTCTGAATTTTTTATGAATGAAGATGTCTTACCGATGTAGGGCTGTATTTGTTTGGTTATATATTTTGCTAATTGATATGTGGCAGAGCCAATTGTACTGACTATGGGTCGTAATGGGATGCCGATTTTATGAATCTTTGGTAGCCCATAGAGTCTAGGTGGTTTTGAGGCCCTTGGCTTAATTAGGTATTGCTCATTTTTAGGGATTAATGAATTTGCAATTATTGCAGTGGTCTTACGTTCTAAAGTATTAGTTGGATCTCGTTTAATTTTAATGTAGGTACTTTCCTCTAGTAAATTTCTAATTTTATTATCATAATCGGCTCGTGACATCAGTACAGTAGTGCGGCCTTTATCAGCTGCTAGGATTTGGATATCCTTATTTACACGCAGCTCTCTTAAGGCTTTTGCCTCGTTAGAGCTAATATTTACTTTTGGAACTTTGCTATTCTCAATTATTTTAGCAACCTCATGTCTAGTCATCTCTGCCTCATTATGTGGAAGGAGTCTAACTGCTGATTCTACCTCAGCAATTATCTCATCCACTGGAATTGTGCGTGGGGTAACGGCAAAGTTAAGGCCTTTAGAAAGGATAGAGACCATGTCACCGGTTAATACAGTGTTGGTCAAGTTCAGTACAGTTTTGTTTTTACATTTTTGGTTTTCAGTAGGGATTTGTTTATTATGTAGTCTAGAAAATGTATTAATTTGGTTAGTTTTTGTTAGTTTAAACACATTATCAGCCGATTGTTGTGTTATGTTATCGATTATATTCCAATAATGCATAGATACACTATTGCTTATATCTAAGTGTAACTGCTTTAGCGATTCCGAAATGTAAGATAATTCACTCCTATTGTGCTGTATTCTCTCTATTAATAATAATTCGCTAGCTTTGTGTAGTATTTGGTTAGCTTTAGAAGACTTTATGTGATGTGTTATTTTAACTGCGTTTGGTATTACCTTTGAATCTCTGCACCTTTTGAGGAACGCCAGTGAAGATATCAATTTCATCCGCTTAATGCGAAGCTTCTCCAATTTTCTGGTTTTAAGAAAAGTATCCTCCCCATAGAGGTTAGTCAGTTTAACACGTAGGCTTTCGCGACCAATATTATTCATAATAAAGGTTTTTGGGTTAGATCGCGTTTATTTATAAATGTGTCGTAACCCTCCACCACCCGACACGGCCAATCAGCAAAGAAAAGTGTCACGTTGACAAAAGACAAATAATTCACTACTTCAGCCCACCGGTGTGTTGAAGAGTTAATCCACATTTACAGTTTGAGTACGACGTTTCGCTGGTAAATACTTCCAGCATCATCGGGCAATTCGCCAGAATGGTAAAGCCCTCGCTTGCTCCCGGTTTTATATAGAGCAGAAGAGTGACGTCATCACTTAACTCATCAGGTGCAGTGATTAGAGGCGGAGGGGGGGGGTAATGTAATTATATAATCGATTAGTAATCAGTCATTGGTTATGATTAGTAATGAGTTGTAGATTAGTAATTCTTTAAATCAAAATGTAATGTGTATTATTTAGTAATACGCTTCCAGGCCGCACTAAGCCGGTAGCTGTCAGAGCGATTAAAGTTATTCTTGTTCCTCTCAATTTCAATGGATTCTCTAATTAGTCTTTGCCAGTAATAATTAGTTTTACACACCACTGCAACATTGTCAAAATCAATTGAGTGTCCTTGTTGACAAGCATGTTCTGCCACTGCCGACAGTTGTGTTTGAGATAATTTAATATTTCTCTGATGTTCTTTTAGTCTTACGCTGATGTTACGTCCCGTCTGCCCAATGTAGCAGCTGCCACATGAACAATTAATCCGATATACACCTTCTGTTGATAGTTTAGGTAATGCGTCTTTAGTGCAAGATACTAGTTTTTGAATTTTGTGTACTGTACCAAATCTTACTGTAATGTTTTGCTTTTGCAAAACGCGGGCTAATTTGTCAGTTACTCCTGAGATATATGGAATTTTTATTGTTTTAACAATCTGGTCGCTTTCAGTAGTATTGCTTTGCGATCGTGATTTGGCATTCAGTGCTCTGTTAATTTGAGCATTATTGTAGCCATTCTGTCGTAGTGCGTCTTTAACGTGTTTAATCTCTCTCACTAGACTCTCACCATCTGACACGGTTTTTGCCCGATGTACGAGCGTCTTGATAAGAGAGGATTTTTGAGCTGGATGATGATGTGATTCTGCATTCAGATAGGCATCAGTGTGCGTTTGCTTTCTGTAAACGCTGTGTGTTATTTTACCGTTTAGGCCATGTCCAAGCAAAATATCTAGGAATGGGAGTGTGTTATTCACCTCCATTTCCATGGTGAACTGGATGGCCGGGTTTTGTGCATTGAGATGATTTAGAAAATCATTAAGTGTATCTTTACCATGTGGCCAGACAACCAAAGTGTCATCCACATACCTAAACCAAAAGGATGGTTTTAATGTGCTCGAGGCAAGTGCTCTTATTTCAAAGTTTTCCATGTACAAATTTGCTATAGCAGGGGATAAAGGAGAACCCATTGCTGCTCCTTCCTTTTGTTTAAAGAAATCCCCTCTCCATAAGAAGTAAGTGTTATTTAAGCAATGGCCAGCAAGTTTCGGAATATCTTTTTGTAAACCGGTATTCTTTACTAGTGTATCAAGTAATTTAAGCGATTCGTCCACTGGAACCTTAGTGAATAGAGAAATCACATCAAAGCTTACCAGAATATCATCAGGAGTAAGTTTAATATCTTTAATCACATTCACAAGATGTTCTGAATTTTTTATGAATGAAGATGTCTTACCGATGTAGGGCTGTATTTGTTTGGTTATATATTTTGCTAATTGATATGTGGCAGAGCCAATTGTACTGACTATGGGTCGTAATGGGATGCCGATTTTATGAATCTTTGGTAGCCCATAGAGTCTAGGTGGTTTTGAGGCCCTTGGCTTAATTAGGTATTGCTCATTTTTAGGGATTAATGAATTTGCAATTATTGCAGTGGTCTTACGTTCTAAAGTATTAGTTGGATCTCGTTTAATTTTAATGTAGGTACTTTCCTCTAGTAAATTTCTATATTTTATTATCATAATCGGCTCGTGACATCAGTACAGTAGTGCGGCCTTTATCAGCTGCTAGGATTTGGATATCCTTATTTACACGCAGCTCTCTTAAGGCTTTTGCCTCGTTAGAGCTAATATTTACTTTTGGAACTTTGCTATTCTCAATTATTTTAGCAACCTCATGTCTAGTCATCTCTGCCTCATTATGTGGAAGGAGTCTAACTGCTGATTCTACCTCAGCAATTATCTCATCCACTGGAATTGTGCGTGGGGTAACGGCAAAGTTAAGGCCTTTAGAAAGGATAGAGACCATGTCACCGGTTAATACAGTGTTGGTCAAGTTCAGTACAGTTTTGTTTTTACATTTTTGGTTTTCAGTAGGGATTTGTTTATTATGTAGTCTAGAAAATTTATTAATTTGGTTAGTTTTTGTTAGTTTAAACACATTATCAGCCGATTGTTGTGTTATGTTATCGATTATATTCCAATAATGCATAGATACACTATTGCTTATATCTAAGTGTAACTGCTTTAGCGATTCCGAAATGTAAGATAATTCACTCCTATTGTGCTGTATTCTCTCTATTAATAATTCGCTAGCTTTGTGTAGTATTTGGTTAGCTTTAGAAGACTTTATGTGATGTGTTATTTTAACTGCGTTTGGTATTACCTTTGAATCTCTGCACCTTTTGAGGAACGCCAGTGAAGATATCAATTTCATCCGCTTAATGCGAAGCTTCTCCAATTTTCTGGTTTTAAGAAAAGTATCCTCCCCATAGAGGTTAGTCAGTTTAACACGTAGGCTTTCGCGACCAATATTATTCATAATAAAGGTTTTTGGGTTAGATCGCGTTTATTTATAAATGTGTCGTAACCCTCCACCACCCGACACGGCCAATCAGCAAAGAAAAGTGTCACGTTGACAAAAGACAAATAATTCACTACTTCAGCCCACCGGTGTGTTGAAGAGTTAATCCACATTTACAGTTTGAGTACGACGTTTCGCTGGTAAATACTTCCAGCATCATCGGGCAATTCGCCAGAATAGTAAAGCCCTCGCTTGCTCCCGGTTTTATATAGAGCAGAAGAGTGACGTCATCACTTAACTCATCAGGTGCAGTGATTAGAGGCGGAGGGGGGGGTAATGTAATTATATAATCGATTAGTAATCAGTCATTGGTTATGATTAGTAATGAGTTGTAGATTAGTAATTCTTTAAATCAAAATGTAATGTGTATTATTTAGTAATACGCTTCCAGGCCGCACTAAGCCGGTAGCTGTCAGAGCGATTAAAGTTATTCTTGTTCCTCTCAATTTCAATGGATTCTCTAATTAGTCTTTGCCAGTAATAATTAGTTTTACACACCACTGCAACATTGTCAAAATCAATTGAGTGTCCTTGTTGACAAGCATGTTCTGCCACTGCCGACAGTTGTGTTTGAGATAATTTAATATTTCTCTGATGTTCTTTTAGTCTTACGCTGATGTTACGTCCCGTCTGCCCAATGTAGCAGCTGCCACATGAACAATTAATCCGATATACACCTTCTGTTGATAGTTTAGGTAATGCGTCTTTAGTGCAAGAAACCTTTATTATGAATAATATTGGTCGCGAAAGCCTACGTGTTAAACTGACTAACCTCTATGGGGAGGATACTTTTCTTAAAACCAGAAAATTGGAGAAGCTTCGCATTAAGCGGATGAAATTGATATCTTCACTGGCGTTCCTCAAAAGGTGCAGAGATTCAAAGGTAATACCAAACGCAGTTAAAATAACACATCACATAAAGTCTTCTAAAGCTAACCAAATACTACACAAAGCTAGCGAATTATTATTAATAGAGAGAATACAGCACAATAGGAGTGAATCATCTTACATTTCGGAATCGCTAAAGCAGTTACACTTAGATATAAGCAATAGTGTATCTATGCATTATTGGAATATAATCGATAACATAACACAACAATCGGCTGATAATGTGTTTAAACTAACAAAAACTAACCAAATTAATAAATTTTCTAGACTACATAATAAACAAATCCCTACTGAAAACCAAAAATGTAAAAACAAAACTGTACTGAACTTGACCAACACTGTATTAACCGGTGACATGGTCTCTATCCTTTCTAAAGGCCTTAACTTTGCCGTTACCCCACGCACAATTCCAGTGGATGAGATAATTGCTGAGGTAGAATCAGCAGTTAGACTCCTTCCACATAATGAGGCAGAGATGACTAGACATGAGGTTGCTAAAATAATTGAGAATAGCAAAGTTCCAAAAGTAAATATTAGCTCTAACGAGGCAAAAGCCTTAAGAGAGCTGCGTGTAAATAAGGATATCCAAATCCTAGCAGCTGATAAAGGCCGCACTACTGTACTGATGTCACGAGCCGATTATGATAATAAAATTAGAAATTTACTAGAGGAAAGTACCTACATTAAAATTAAACGAGATCCAACTAATACTTTAGAACGTAAGACCACTGCAATAATTGCAAATTCATTAATCCCTAAAAATGAGCAATACCTAATTAAGCCAAGGGCCTCAAAACCACCTAGACTCTATGGGCTACCAAAGATTCATAAAATCGGCATCCCATTACGACCCATAGTCAGTACAATTGGCTCTGCCACATATCAATTAGCAAAATATATAACCAAACAAATACAGCCCTACATCGGTAAGACATCTTCATTCATAAAAAATTCAGAACATCTTGTGAATGTGATTAAAGATATTAAACTTACTCCTGATGATATTCTGGTAAGCTTTGATGTGATTTCTCTATTCACTAAGGTTCCAGTGGACGAATCGCTTAAATTACTTGATACACTAGTAAAGAATACCGGTTTACAAAAAGATATTCCGAAACTTGCTGGCCATTGCTTAAATAACACTTACTTCTTATGGAGAGGGGATTTCTTTAAACAAAAGGAAGGAGCAGCAATGGGTTCTCCTTTATCCCCTGCTATAGCAAATTTGTACATGGAAAACTTTGAAATAAGAGCACTTGCCTCGAGCACATTAAAACCATCCTTTTGGTTTAGGTATGTGGATGACACTTTGGTTGTCTGGCCACATGGTAAAGATACACTTAATGATTTTCTAAATCATCTCAATGCACAAAACCCGGCCATCCAGTTCACCATGGAAATGGAGGTGAATAACACACTCCCATTCCTAGATATTTTGCTTGGACATGGCCTAAACGGTAAAATAACACACAGCGTTTACAGAAAGCAAACGCACACTGATGCCTATCTGAATGCAGAATCACATCATCATCCAGCTCAAAAATCCTCTCTTATCAAGACGCTCGTACATCGGGCAAAAACCGTGTCAGATGGTGAGAGTCTAGTGAGAGAGATTAAACACGTTAAAGACGCACTACGACAGAATGGCTACAATAATGCTCAAATTAACAGAGCACTGAATGCCAAATCACGATCGCAAAGCAATACTACTGAAAGCGACCAGATTGTTAAAACAATAAAAATTCCATATATCTCAGGAGTAACTGACAAATTAGCCCGCGTTTTGCAAAAGCAAAACATTACAGTAAGATTTGGTACAGTACACAAAATTCAAAAACTAGTATCTTGCACTAAAGACGCATTACCTAAACTATCAACAGAAGGTGTATATCGGATTAATTGTTCATGTGGCAGCTGCTACATTGGGCAGACGGGATGTAACATCAGCGTAAGACTAAAAGAACATCAGAGAAATATTAAATTATCTCAAACACAACTGTCGGCAGTGGCAGAACATGCTTGTCAACAAGGACACTCAATTGATTTTGACAATGTTGCAGTGGTGTGTAAAACTAATTATTACTGGCAAAGACTAATTAGAGAATCCATTGAAATTGAGAGGAACATGAATAACTTTAATCGCTCTGACAGCTACCGGCTTAGTGCGGCCTGGAAGCATATTACTAAATAATACACATTACATTTTGATTTAAAGAATTACTAATCTACAACTCATTACTAATCATAACCAATGACTGATTACTAATCGATTATATAATTACATTACCCCCCCCTCCGCCTCTAATCACTGCACCTGATGAGTTAAGTGATGACGTCACTCTTCTGCTCTATATAAAACCGGGAGCAAGCGAGGGCTTTACCATTCTGGCGAATTGCCCGATGATGCTGGAAGTATTTACCAGCGAAACGTCGTACTCAAACTGTAAATGTGGATTAACTCTTCAACACACCGGTGGGCTGAAGTAGTGAATTATTTGTCTTTTGTCAACGTGACACTTTTCTTTGCTGATTGGCCGTGTCGGGTGGTGGAGGGTTACGACACATTTATAAATAAACGCGATCTAACCCAAAAACCTTTATTATGAATAATATTGGTCGCGAAAGCCTACGTGTTAAACTGATCCAGACATCAATCAGCAAGGAGCATTTCTATTCCTAGCTAGAAAAAATTTACGTCAACACGTAAGACAAAACTACAATTCGTGTTGTAGAAAATGTACCTCCTCCTATACGTGTAACTTTCAAGTGGTATGCCTTGTAACTGATGAATGATCCAAGCGTGCTCCCTACTTCAAAGACGATGAGTTGCTCCAGAGGCAGACGCTTCGTGGAACAGAAATATACCCTTTGACCTGTATCACAAGAACAACGGATCTCTACTGAGTTCTCTGTACAGGTTACTTCCAAAACGCACACACACACGTTGTCCTAACATCACTTATTCAATGTTTGACCCTCAGACAAAATGTTACATGCACACGCAAAATCAGACACGGTATTCATTCTAAATCATTGACGGGCATATTAACAACATTGAATTACTGTAGAGAAATTGACTGCATCACGTTACATCGTATTAACAATAAGTTATTTTACAAATACGCACCGTCTGCTTAACAGTGTATGTACACCGTACTATTGTTGCATCATTCCAAACGAGTAGGCCGTTGCATGCTGGCGTCTGGGTCAAAATGTAGCAAATTCTAAACATTACGCTACAAATAATAGATCACGGCACTTCGATGGCAACACAAGCAATCGTCATCAGGTGGGACAAACACAGCAGCAAGAAGAAGAAACTGCTGGAGTAGGCGCCTACTACTTCAGCAGTTTATCTTGCTGTGGTTGTCCCACCTGATGACGATTGCTTGTGTTGTGATCTAAACGCCGTGATCTGTTATTTTTCTACCCACGTGGTGACTTTACCGAAAGAACTCAACAGTGTGGATTCCTGCAGTCACGAAAGCTTCGAATCAAGATTGCCTACAAACTACACAACTGAGATGACGCATCAATCATCGCCCCCTACTGACAGGCTCTTGTCCACATGCAGGCCGGTGCAGGGCCACCACCCTGTGCCACACAGGGGCAGCTGCTACTTGGGGATGCTCTTCGAGTGCTTTAGACGAGATACAAAACTCTGAGTTGCTGAGGCGCTTAAGCAAGCACCGTGTAAATGCAATTATTATAACATAGTGAATGCTTGGGGGCTTATTGTCTCTCGCTCCTGGTTAAAGATCTACCCAACCCACGGGCCAACAAAGACTGGCCGCTCTTACTCTGCAGGTTGAACCTAGGAATTGAGTGTCCAACTACACATTCTTGTCATTAAAGGCCTGTGACAAAGGTGCATCTATTAGAGCGACATCATCTCAGGCTTACACATCTACCGGGTCTCCACTTGACTTTGTATTGTCTCGGAGGAACTCCACCCACACCTCCACTTCCACAAACTGCTGGGAGTTGCCTCGCTCTGCCTCAATCAGAATTCTCCTCCTGCTTCACGTTGCCTCCATTGATGTGGTGCCATTTTGGAGTTGAATCTTCATCTTCACATTTCACCTTCACTTCTTCACTCTTCACTATCACTTCTTCACTCTTCACCATCACTTCTTCACATTTCACCTCGATACAAGTGTCCAAGCTGGGATTTTCTTCCAGTTCGTGTTTCATGAGGGATGGGCTCATTGCGGCACTTTGACTTTCACAAGCTGATTTCAGACTGCACTCCTTGTGGATCTTCTATTGCTTGTGTGTTCTCTGGTGTACTTGAAGATTTGATGAATGTGTAAATGCCTTCCCGCACACACTGCACTTGAAGGGTTTCTCTCCCGTGTGTGTTCTCTGGTGTGATTTAAGACCAGATGACCGTGAAAATGCCTTCACACACACACTGCACTTGAAGGGTTTTTCTCCCGTGTGTGTTCTCTGGTGTGATTTAAGACCAGATGACCATGAAAATGCCTTCACACACACAGTGCACCTGAAGGGTTTCTCTCCCGTGTGTGTGTTCTGGTGTGTTTTAAGAGCAGATGACTGTGAAAATGCCTTCCCACACACACTGCACTTGAAGGGTTTCTCTCCCGTGTGTTTTCTGGTGTTTTTTAAGAGCAGATGGCCGTGAAAATGCCTTCCCACACACAGTGCACTTGAAGGGTTTCTCTCCCATGTGTGTTCTCTGGTGTGTTTTAATATTAGATGAATCTGAAAATGCCTTCCCATACACACTGAACTTGAAGGGTTTCTCTCCCGTGTGTGTTCTCTGGTGTTTTTTAAGAGTAGATGACTGTGAAAATGTCTTCCCACACACACTGCACCTGAAGGGTTTCTCTCCTGTGTGAGTTCTCTGGTGGGTCTTAAGAACTGATGGCCATGCAAATGCCTTGTCACACACACTGCACTTGAAGGGTTTCTCTCCCGTGTGTGTTCTCTGGTGTCTTTGAAGATGAGATGAATATGAAAATGCCTTCACACACACACTGCACTTGAAGGGTTTCTCTCCCGTGTGTGTTCTCTGGTGTGTTTTAAGAGCAGATGACCATGAAAATGTCTTCCCACACACACTGCACCTGAAGGGTTTCTCTCCCGTGTGTGTTCTCTGGTGTGTTTTAAGAGTAGATGAATCTGAAAATGTCTTCCCACACACAGTGCATTTGAAGGGTTTCTCTCCCATGTGTGTTCTCTGGTGTGTTTTAAGAGTAGATGACCGTGAAAATGCCTTTCCACACACACTGCACTTGAAGGGTTTCTCTCCCGTGTGTGTTCTCTGGTGTCTTTGAAGATGAGATGAATCTGAAAATGCCTTCCCACACACACTGCACTTGAAGGGTTTATCTCCCGTGTGTGTTCTCTGGTGTGTTTTAAGAGTAGATGAATCTGAAAATGCCTTCCCACACACAGTGCACTTGAAGGGTTTCTCTCCCGTGTGTGTTCTCTGGTGTATTTTAAGAGTAGATGACTTTGAAAATGCCTTCCCACACACAGTGCACTTGAAGGGTTTCTCTCCTGTGCGAGTTCTCTGGTGCTGTGTCAAATTTCCAGTCCGATCCGTGCTGTATGCACGCTGGTCGCATTGTTGACTTGTCGTACCGCGCTGGTGTGCTGAGGGCCTTTGCTCCATCAGACCAGCGTCAGCTGCAGACAGAAAATAAGAATATCCACACCATCTACACGTCAGTATCGAGCCATGGAGGAATTAATATATACAGTCACACGTGACTTACACGTCTATATTCATTCATGTATTCATGACTAGCTGTACTACCCGGCTTCGCCCGGGACTTGGATCCGCCACGTCCGGCCGCCTTTGTCTCCCCAGTGGCGATGTTCACACCACAGCAGTTACTCGTTTGAGGCTGAGTCGACCTAGGGGAGGCCCAGAAGCGGTTCAAATAATCGTCACCGGTGGTGGCCGTGTGCGGGAATCGAACTCGGGTCGCCGGGTTTGTAGCGTAGCGTAGCGCTAACCGCTACACTACAATGCGTTACGCTTCCACACACACAGACACACACGGACACACACACAGATACACACACACAGAGACACAGACACACACACACAGACACACACACAGACAACGCTAACCGCTACACTACAATTCGTGACGCTTCCACACATAGAGACGCACACACACAGACACACACACAGACACACACAGACACACACACAGACAACACTAACCGCTACACTACAATGCGTGACGCTTCCACATGCGAGGGTCACGTGACAGATTTGACGTCACAGGTCACTTGTCGTGCAAAAAATCTATACATTATTGAGCTCCCCCCCAAAAAAACAACACAAAAGTGTATTTGTATAATGTTTGCACGGTGTACAGTCTGGAAAGTACCCACATGGCAAATTTCCAGTTTGTTGCCTGTCGGGAAGTACGCTAAACATTTTGAACAGACAACACACACACACTCACAACTTTGCCTTTTATATATATTTGGAGATGCAGTGAAAAACTTTCTCAAATTCATCGCGCGGTTTCAGTTTTTTTGATTTTCAGTTTGATTTATTTGGGTTATAGTCCCGTGAGCCATTCAGCTCTTGAATCGGGTGCAACCACAACAAGCAACAAAACAAAACCACGACCAAGAAAAACATCTTACAGTGAGTATGTGTGACTGTGCAAACTGCACTGTCATGGCACGCAATGAGAGGGCAAATGTCATAAATATTCCTGTAAGCCCTCGCATCTTCAACATTAATGTTGCCATAGAAACGTTGTGGGGTTTTTGCTTCATTGTAAAAAAGAAAAATTATTATGTTATTTTAATTTTATTTTCTATCTACGTGACTTTACCGAAAGAACCAAGAATATGAAATCCTGCAGTCACCAAAGTTTTAAGTCAAAACATTCACACACGTTGACAAAGCCTCACCTTGTGTTGTTGTGGGCAGGTCGCTTCTGATAACAAGAGCGGTATAGCAGCTCAAGCGGGCTTGGCCTGGTAACAAAACAACGAAAATAAAAACTGCGTGTATATTTACAATAAAACAAAGTTACAAAGTGGCGAGCCGGGTGAAGACAAATTAAACTTAAGCGAGATAATTAAAGTGAATGCAATCAGGCGAGGGCAGGAGGCAAGGCCCCGCGTGGCTAGGCCCCGCGTTGTGAAGTTCCAACCTGGACATCGATCCCCATGCTCGCTGCTACTCAACTGACATCCCTACGAGAGAGACAGCGAGGCTCTACCTTGGTAAACAACAACAACAACCACCACCACCACGACCAGCACCACCACAACGATGAGAATTTCTCACCTCGGATTTCAGTGCAAGCGCGCACACGGCAGCTTCCTGTTGCCTCTCGACTGCAGGAAGTAGTATGACGTCACTTTCCTCCCACCAGCTGCTCTGTAACTGAATAAATTATATTTTGATTTAAAGCTTTCGTGACTGCAGTAATTCATATTCTTAGTTTTTTCGGTAAAGTCACGTTGACTCTGTATCATAGAGCCCAATCCATATCCGACCAGGAACACATAAGCAGTGAACTCAAGCACGTACACCAAGCTCTTAGGGCTAATGGTTACTCCGACTATACAATCCGCAAAGCTATCACTCAAACCATGAAGAAGAACCCTCTTGAGGAGCCTTTCAAAACCATCACTTTACCCTACATTGCTGGGATCACAAAAAAGATCTCCAAAATCTTGAATAAACACAAGATCCAGGTCCGTTTCAACACATTACATAAAATCTGTGATCTGGTTCCGTCTGTAAAAGATGTGATTCCGGACATACAATACCCTGGTGTCTACAAACTAAGTTGCCTCTGTGGTAGTAGTTACATTGGAGAAACCAAACGCCATATCTCGGACCGCATTCGTGAACATAAAGCAGACCTTAAACACGGTAGGACCAACACCTCGGCCGTAGCAGATCATTGTTCTAATTCAGTAGGCTTACATGCCATTGACTTTTCCAAGACGGAGGTTCTTTGTAAGCCATCTGGCTTCCATGAGAGATTCGTTCATGAGGCTATCCACATATACAAACACAGAGACAATTTCAACCGAGAAGATGGATTCTATCTTAGCAATCATTGGAAAGATTTGATAAATCATTTCAGTTCTTGATTGATTGTTCACGCTTACAGTGGCTTTCAGACAGCATACATAAAAACAAATTTCGTCTCCCCCCTCCTCTTTTCAAAAAATAGATGGACTAGTCCTGGCAAACAGCCAATCGTTGCGCGTGACGCAAACGTTATTTTTATATAAATAAATAAACAAATATGCCGTTTTCAAAATAAATTTATGCAAACCGACACACCTGATGATGACCGTTTGAGTTATGGTCGAAACGTCGTGAGAATTTTTTATTGTTTTATATATATTTTGTTATTTTGTTGTTTCTCTTCAACGTGACTTTACCGAAAAAACTAAGAATATGAATTACTGCAGTCACGAAAGCTTTAAATCAAAATTTAATCGCCTCTACGGGGAGGGTTTTCACATAACTTTAAGATCCTTCAACAAACTCCGGGATAAGAAAGCTCAGCTGATCGAGTCTCTCACCTTCCTGAAGAGATGCCGCGACTCTGGGGTAATACCAATCGCATTTACACTCACCTCTGCTACTGTAACTTCTTCTAATGCGAAACGAATTCTTTTCAAAACTAGCTTAGCTCTTATCTCAGAAAAAATCAGACTTATACGCACAGAACTAGATCAGTTAGACAAGACACTCTACAAATCACACTTATCATTGACGGCAATAATGTCCACATCGGATTGGGAACATGTAGACAATATGACTGCCTCTTCAGCTGCTACTATGTCGACCAAATGTAAGGAAAACCTGATTTCCAAATTTAACCTCCTATTCAACAAAAGACCGGACCCACACACCAAAAAGTTAGACGTTAATAAAGTCGTAATTAATCGCAGTAACAGTTCTATTTCCGATGGTCTGAAATCCGTTTTAGCTAAAGGTCTAAACTTTGCAGTCACACCTAAACACATACCAGTTAATGATATAATTGCCCAAGTAGACGTTGCTCTCAGGGGCCTGGGTCACATCGCTGCAGACGTAGCAAGATCTGAAATCGCTGCAACCCTCAAAAACGCTAAGATGCCAGCTAGCAACCTCAGCAAAAATGAGCGTTTTGAATTATATAAATTTAAAAAGAGGAATGATATTGTAGTTCTCTCAGCTGACAAAGGCAATGCTACTGTTATCATGGATAAAATAGAATACAACAACAAAATTAAAGAATTACTCGACGATGGTAGTTATACAAAAATAAAAAGAGATCCCACCAACAGCCTCGTCACACAAACCAACAAAATAATTTCTGATTCAACCGCATTAATTGATCAATCTAAACAGTTTTCATTGAAACCTTCTGCTGCCAGGCCACCAAGATTATACGGCTTACCAAAAATACATAAAGTTGATACACCTCTTCGTCCCATAGTCTCTACTATCAGCTCCCCCACCTACAAACTAGCTCGTTTTTTGTCTGAAATCCTGCGTCCTTTCACTGGAAAGACCACCTCTGCGGTACAAAATTCTACTCACCTGGTATCAACAATCAAGGGTATTTCCCTGTCCCCAGACGACCTGCTTGTCAGTTTTGATGTAGTTTCCTTATTCACCAAGGTTCCTGTACCTGACACCATTGCAATCATTGAAGACTTGGTTCATCAAGGACTAAACACTGAGGTACCCCCCCTGGTGAGACACTGTTTAACCAATACATACTTCACTTGGAATGGAACTTTCTACAAACAAACTGAGGGCACCCCAATGGGCTCCCCCCTTTCTCCAGTTATAGCTAACATTTTCATGGAGAAATTTGAGACTGACGCCATCCAGACTGCCACTCTGCGCCCAACCTTATGGAAGAGGTACGTGGATGACACTTTTGTCATCTGGCCACATGGCCGGCCTGCTCTAGACCAATTCTTCGACCACATCAATTCCATACACCCAGCCATCAGATTTACCATGGAAGTCGAAATAGATGGCAAGATACCTTTTTTGGATGTCCTAATTAAAAAGAGACCTGATGGTTCAATGAGCCACTCTGTCTACAGGAAAGCTACCCATACGGATGCTTATCTGAAACCGGATTCCCACCACCATCCATCACAGAAGAATTCTCTCATCAAGACTCTGTATCATAGAACCCAATCCATATCCGACCAGGAACACATAAGCAGTGAACTCAAGCACGTACACCAAGCTCTTAGGGCTAATGGTTACTCCGACTATACAATCCGCAAAGCTATCACTCAAACCATGAAGAACCCTCTTGAGGAGCCTTTCAAAACCATCACTTTACCCTACATTGCTGGGATCAAAAAAAAGATCTCCAAAATCTTGAATAAACACAAGATCCAGGTCCGTTTCAACACATTACATAAAATCCGTGATCTGGTTCCGTCTGTAAAAGATGTGATTCCGGACATACAATACCCTGGTGTCTACAAACTAAGTTGCCTCTGTGGTAGTAGTTACATTGGAGAAACCAAACGCCATATCTCGGACCACATTCGTGAACATAAAGCAGACCTTAAACACGGTAGGACCAACACCTCGGCCGTAGCAGATCATTGTTCTAATTCAGTAGGCTCACATGCCATTGACTTTTCCAAGACGGAGGTTCTTTGTAAGCCATCTGGCTTCCATGAGAGATTCGTTCATGAGGCTATCCACATATACAAACACAGAGACAATTTCAACCGAGAAGATGGATTCTATCTTAGCAATCATTGGAAAGATTTGATAAATCATTTCAGTTCTTGATTGATTGTTCACGCTTACAGTGGCTTTCAGACAGCATACATAAAAACAAATTTCGTCTCCCCCCTCCTCTTTTCAAAAAATAGATGGACTAGTCCTGGCAAACAGCCAATCGTTGCGCGTGACGCAAACGTTATTTATATATATATAAATAAATAAATATGCCGTTTTCAAAATACATTTATGCAAACCGACACACCTGATGATGACCGTTTGAGTTATGGTCGAAACGTCGTGAGAATTTTTTATTGTTTTATATATATTTTGTTATTTTGTTGTTTCTCTTCAACGTGACTTTACCGAAAAAACTAAGAATATGAATAAATTATGTTAATGTACACGGCCCATATGTGGAGGGATGGGGGCGTGGGCGCTGAACCCGTCGCAATAAACTCGCGACGGCTTTAACGGATACATTATGTTAATGAGCGACAGTCACTGGGCGTAGTTTTGCCCAAATAACGATTGCCACTGGAACGATATCGGCAGTGACCCAGGCGGAGGTGACGTCACGCTCAAGAGCGCGGTGGACGGGGGAGGGGTGAATACCTTGGTGACATGATGTCACTAGCGAGGTACACCTCCCCCTGGCGTTTCACGCCGATGAGGAAATGCTGGGTGGTGACGTCACAGAATTGGAGTTTAAGTTGATTTAGATTCATTTTCCATTGCTCCCTCCCTTGGGTGTGTGAGCTCAGCAACAACGTGGACATTATTGTGTATACACCGTGTGTGTGTACACTGTGTGTGTGTGTACACTGTGTATACACTGTGTGTGTCACTGTGTCACTGAGTACCTGGTGCGGTGTGTAAATATCGCCACTAGGGAGACAAAGGCGGTCGGGCGTGGTGCTGGTCACCCACCCCCTCGTGTACCGTTCCGGCCTTCATAGGTGCTCGCTAACAGCACTTGCCCCTACAGTCTGTTAAGGCTACACGGGGGATCTTTGTCTTTGTGTGTCACTGTGTGTGTACACTATGTGTATACACTGTGTGTGTGTACACTGTGTGTGTACACTGTATGTGTGTACACTGTGTACACTGTGTGTGTGTACATTGTGTATACACTGTGTGTACACTGTGTGTGTATACTGTGTGTACACTGTGTGTGCACACTGTGTGTACACTGTGTGTGTGTACACTGTGTGTGTACAGTGTGTATACATTGTGTGTGTACACTGTGTGTGTGTGCACTGTGTGTGTACACTGTTTGTGTCCGAACCCCCGGCAAAGGCCATCTACTTAATGACGAGAGAAAATTCACACGAAATGTCCTTTTCAATTAAGTCTTCCAGATGTAAATTGATACAAGCTTTTAATGAATACACTCATCTAATTCAAAACACAACACAATTCAAAGATGCTTCATTTTAAAACTTCAAAATGGAGCATGGGGTACTTGCGTGAATGCGTCCTTCGTGTGCAAATGTTGTGACTTTCCTGGCCTGAAGGCCGTCAATGTGTTGGACCCCAACAGCAGTGGGGTTTGCTTCAACCGATAGGTACAAACATCCAGCCGTCAATCAGCAAGGAGCATTTCTAGTCCCAGTTAGACAAACTCTACGTCAACACGTAAGACAAAACTACAATTCGTGTTGTAGAGAATGTACCTCCTCCTATACGTGTAACTTTCAAGTGGTATGCCTTGTAACTGATGAATGATCCGAGCGTGCTCCCTATTTCAAAGACGATGAGTTGCTCCAGAGGCAGACGCTTCGTGAAACACAAAAGTACCCTTTGACCTGTATCACAAGAACAACGGGTCTCACCTGAGTTCTCTGTACAGGTTACTTCCAAACACACACACTTTGTCCTAACATCACTTATTCAATGTTTGACCCTCAGACAAAATGTTACATGTACACGCACAATCAGACAAGTATTAATTCTAATTAACATTGATTACTGCAGCGAAATTGACTGCATCACGTTACATCGTGTTAACAATAAGCTATTTTACAAATACGCACCGTCTGCTTAACAGTGTATGTACAACGTACTATTGTTGCGTCATTCAAAACGAGTAGGCCGTTGCATGCTGGCGTCTGGGTCAAAATGTAGCAAATTCTAAACATTACGCTACAAATAATAGATGAGGGCGTTTCAATGGCAACACAAGCAATCGTCATCAGGTGGGACAAGCACAGCAGCAATAAGAAACTGCTGGAGTAGGCGCCTACTACTTCAGCGTCTTCTTCTTGCTGTGGTTGTCCCACCTGATGACGATTGCTTGTGCTGTGATCTAAACGCCATGGTCTGTTATGTTTCTACCCACGTGGTGACTTTACCGAAAGAACTCAAGAGTGTGGATTCCTGAAGTCACGAAAGCTTCGAATCAAGATTACCTACAAACTACACAACTGAGATGACGCATCAATCATCGCCCCCTACTGACAGGCTCTTGTCCACATGCAGGCCGGTGCAGGGCCACCACCCTGTGCCACACAGGGGCAGCTGCTACTTGGGGATGCTCTTCGAGTGTTTCAGACGAGGTACGACACAAAACTCCGAGTTGCCGAGCCGATAAAGCAAGCACCGTGTAAATGCAATTATTATTATAACATAGTGAATGCTTGGGGGCTTATTGTCTCTTGCTCCTGGTTAAAGATCTACCCACCAGACAGGTCCACAAAGACTGGCCGCTCTTACTCTGCAGGATGAACCTAGCAACTGAGTGTCCAACTTCACGTTCTTGTCTTTGAAGATGAGATGAATCTGAAAATGCCTTTCCACACACACTGCACTTGAAGGGTTTCTCTCCTGTGTGTGTTCTCTGGTGTTTTTTAAGAGTAGATAAATGTGAAAATGTCTTCCCACACACACTGCACCTGAAGGGTTTCTCTCCCGTGTGTGTTCTCTGGTGTGTTTTAAGAGTAGATGAATCTGAAAATGTCTTCCCACACACAGTGCAATTGAAGGGTTTCTCTCCTGTGTGTGTTCTCTGGTGTGTTACAAGATTACATGACTGTGCAAACGCCATCCCGCACATCGTGCACCTGAAGGGTTTCTCTCCCGTGTGTGTTCTCTGGTGTTTTACAAGATCAGATGACTGTGCAAATGCCTTCACGCACACACTGCACTTGAAGGGTTTCTCTCCTGTGTGTGTTCTCTGGTGTTTTTTAAGAGTAGATAAATCTGAAAATGTCTTCCCACACACACTGCACTTGAAGGGTTTCTCTCCTGTGTGTGTTCTCTGGTGTGTCTTAAGAGTAGATAAATGTGAAAATGCCTTCCCACACACACTGCACTTGAAGGGTTTCTCTCCCGTGTGTTCTCTGGTGTGTTACAAGATTACATGACTGTGCAAACGCCATCCCGCACATCGTGCACCTGAAGGGTTTCTCTCCCGTGTGTGTTCTCTGGTGTATTACAAGATTACATGACTGTGCAAACGCCATCCCGCACATCGTGCACCTGAAGGGTTTCTCTCCCGTGTGTGTTCTCTGGTGGTTCTGAAAAACTGATGGCCATGCAAATGCCTTGTTACACACAGTACATTTGAAGGGTTTCTCTCCTGTGTGACTTCTCTGGTGCCGTGTCAAATTTCCAGTCCGGTCTGTGCTGTATGCATGCTGGTCGCATTGTTGACTTGTCGTACCGAGCTGCGCTGAGTGCCTTTGCTCCATCAGACCAATTCTGCAGAGGAAGCGTCAGCTGCAGACAGAAAAAAATAATATCCACACCATCTACACGTCAGGCACAGAGGAATGCACACGTGACTTACACGTCTATACTTATTAATATATTCATGATGTAGTGAAAAACTTTCCCAAATTCATCAGATTTGATGAACGTGCAAACGCCTTCCCGCACAGAGTGCACCTGAAGGATTTCTCTCCACAGGCTGTTATGGCACACAATGAGAGGGGAAATGTCATTAATATGCCTGGAAGCCCTCGTATCTTCAAAATGAATGTTAACTCAAAACTCTAAGCACACAATTTCGGCTGTCTGACTAGAAAAGGAATATTTATGAAAGCTAAATTCAGCTGACGTAGCAAAGGGTGTTGAAAACAATACTATTTGTGTGATGTACTAATGCATAAATTAATGTTCAATCGCAACTTAGAGGTGTGAATCCAGGCTCAGATGTCCTTGAATGCTGGGATGAACAGATCCGACATCAGCTGAATGTGTGTGCTGTGTTCACCTCCTGTTTCCATTCTTATAAAGAGTTCCAGAGGAAAACAAAAATAAACTATTGTTTTGATATAACTTCCGTGTTCAACAGAGTTAATAGACTTTACTTCAAACACAAACTTGACACTGTCACACACTGCCATGAGTAAACAGGTGGTGGTGTGACCAGCACCATGCCTGGCCACCTTCATCTGCTCATCATTAATTCTTTCTCACTCCACCAAGTAATGAATCGAGGATCAATCAACATAGCCGAGGCTATCCGTGTCTCTGTCTCTCTCTCTCCCCGTGGTGAAGGTGTTCCCCTCCACACATTCAGAGTCAACAGCAGCACGCGCTTAGCGTCTTTGACCGATAGATACATTGACGCACGTATTGTTGGTTCTTTCAGTAAAGTCACGTAGATAGAAAATAAAAATAACAGATTAAATTTAATAAGATAAAGACCACTTGTGTTGCGATCGAAATGTCGTGGGTTTTTTGCTTTATTTTCAATTTTTTATTTAATTTATAATTTGTTATTTTTATTAAATTTTCTATCTACGTGACTTTACCGAAAGAACCAAGAATATTAATTCCTGCAGTCACCAAAGTTTTAAGTCGAAACATTCACACACGTTGACAAAGCCTCACCTTGTGTTGTTGTGGGCAGGTCGCTTCTGATAACAAGAGCGGTATAGCAGCTCAAGCGGGCTTGGCCTGCTAACAAAAGAACGAAAATAAAAACTGCGTGAATATTTACAATAAAACAAAGTTACAAAGTGGCGAGCCGGGTGAAGACAAATTAAACTTAAGCGAGATAATTAAAGTGAATGCAATCAGGCGAGGGCTGGAGGCAAGGCCCCGCGTGGCTAGGCCCCGCGTTGTAAAGTTCCAACCTGGACATCGATCTCCATGCTCGCTGCTACTCAACTGACATCCCTGAGAGAGAGAGAGGCTCTACCGTGGTAAACAACAACAACAACCACCACCACAACAACAACCACCACCACCATGAGAATTTCTCACCTCGGATTTCAGTGCAAGCGCGGATCGGCAGCCTCCTGTTACCTCGCAACGTCATGCGTGTAAGCAGGTAACATGACGTCACTTCCGGGGAAGAGACACGCCCCTCCCATAAGGAGCGGCTCTGTAACTGAATAAATTATGTTAATGTTAACTGGGCATACGTCGAGGGATGGGGCGTGGCTGCTGAACCCGACAGCTTTAACGAACACATTATGTTAATGACCCGCCAGTTACTGGGCGTACCTTTGCCCAAATAAGGATTGGCACTGGATTGATTTCGGCAGTGACCCAAGCGGAGGTGACGTCACGCTCAAGAGCGCTGTGGACGGGGTTGGGGGAGTGTGAATACCTTGGTGACATGACGTCACTAGCGAGGCACACCTCCCGCTGGCACTTCATGCCGATGAGGTCATGCTGAGTGGTGACGTCACAGAGCGGGGATGGAGTTTAAGTTGATTTAGATTCATTTTCCATTGCCCCCTCCCTTGGGTGCGTGAACTCAGCAACAACAACGTGGACATTATTGTGTGTACACAGTGTGTATGTATGTACGTACACACTGTGTACGTACATACGTACACCACGACATCAAACAGAGGAATGAAGTTTAATAACTTTTTTGTCACAACTTCGTTCAACTCACCGTCGAGAAGTACGTCAATGATGCGGCGCCTGCTCACACATCAACGCTTACTTGAATTAATTGGTTATTTTATAAATCAATCTTCAATGTACAACTTTTGTTTGTGTGGAGTGAGGGTGCCCGTAACTCGTTCACACGGAGCAGGCGAGGCGATTCCACAGTTTAGGGACCGCGGCGTTTTTGACCTGCACACAAATATATATGAATAATAAGGCGTCCATACAAAATGTTAATCGCTTTAAGGGAGCCAATTAATTGATTAATTGATGCCGATTTTGATACAGGCATGCATTGTCACCGGATCTGAGTACCATGTGCGAAATGTGGAATTTATTGGACGACGGGAAGTGGACGAAATTTTTATCACAAGATTTGACCACGACAAACAGAGGAATCAAGTTAAGTAAAACCATTTTGAACGCGAATGAGAAATCCCCCCCCCACCCTCCACCGATGACGCGCGAGCGTTGCTAGGGGCATCCCCCGGGCAGCTTTAGCGGCGCAAGGAAATACTTAAATAATGCGAAATAGCACTAAATTATTAATTTAACAACATTTGAAGTTTACGGATGGGAAAACGGAATGGCGCTGGCTCACCACGGGGCTTACGGCGTGGTACCCGGCTACTTTTTTTAAAAGTAAACTCCATGGTTCGCGAGCAAGTGTGCGTCCACACAGAGACAGACGGACATACACACAGAAAAAAAATGCCTTTTATAAGTAAGAAAAGAAAAACGATAACGAGACTCAGATTAACACGTAGGCTTTCGCGACCAATATTATTCATAATAAAGGTTTTTGGGTTAGATCGCGTTTATTTATAAATGTGTCGTAACCCTCCACCACCCGACATGGCCAATCAGCAAAAAAAAAGTGTCACGTTGACAAAAGACAAATAAATCACTACTTCAGCCCACCGGTGTGTTGAAGAGTTAATCCACATTTACAGTTTGAGTACGACGTTTCGCTGGTAAATACATCCAGCGTCATCGGGCAATTCGCCAGAATGGTAAAGCCCTCGCTTGCTCCCGGTTTTATATAGAGCAGCAGGGTGACGTCATCACTTAACTCATATCAGGTGCAGTGATTAGAGGCGGAAAGGGGGGTATTGTAATTATATAATCGATTAGTAATCAGTCATTGGTTATGATTAGTAATGAGTTGTAGATTAGTAATTCTTTAAATCAAAATGTAATGTGTATTATTTAATAATACTCTTCCAGGCCGCACTAAGCCGGTAGCTGTCAGAGCGATTAAAGTTATTCTTGTTCCTCTCAATTTCAATGGATTCTCTAATTAGTCTTTGCCAGTAATAATTAGTTTTACACACCACTGCAACATTGTCAAAAGCAATTGAGTGTCCTTGTTGACAAGCATGTTCTGCCACTGCCGACAGTTGTGTTTGAGATAATTTAATATTTCTCTGATGTTTTTTTAGTCTTACGCTGATGTTACGTCCCGTCTGCCCAATGTAGCAGCTGCCACATGAACAATTAATCCGATATACACCTTCTGTTGATAGTTTAGGTAATGCGTCTTTAGTGCAAGATACTAGTTTTTGATTTTTGTGTACTGTACCAAATCTTACTGTAATGTTTTGCTTTTGCAAAACACGGGCTAATTTGTCAGTTACTCCTGAGATATATGGATTTTTTATTGTTTTAACAATCTGGTCGCTTTCAGCAGTATTGCTTTGCGATCGTGATTTGGCATTCAGTGCTCTGTTAATTTGAGCATTATTGTAGCCATTCTGTCGTAGTGCGTCTTTAACGTGTTTAATCTCTCTCACTAGACTCTCACCATCTGACACTGTTTTAGCCCGATGTATGAGCGTCTTGATAAGAGAGGATTTCTGAGCTGGATGATGATGTGATTCTGCATTCAGATAGGCATCAGTGTGCGTTTGCTTTCTGTAAACACTGTGTGTTATTTTACCGTTTAGGCCATGTCCAAGCAAAATATCTAGGAATGGGAGTGTGTTATTCACCTCCATTTCCATGGTGAACTGGATGGCCGGGTTTTGTGCATTGAGATGATTTAGAAAATCATTAAGTGTATCTCTACCATGTGGCCAGACAACCAAAGTGTCATCCACATACCTAAACCAAAAAGATGGTTTTAATGTGCTCGAGGCAAGTGCTCTTATTTCAAAGTTTTCCATGTACAAATTTGCTATAGCAGGGGATAAAGGAGAACCCATTTCTGCTCCTTCCTTTTGTTTAAAGAAATCTCCTCTCCATAAGAAGTAAGTGTTATTTAAACAATGGCCAGCAAGTTTCGGAATATCTTTTGGTAAACCGGTATTCTTTACTAGTGTATCAAGTAATTTAAGCAATTCGTCCACTGGAACCTTAGTGAATAGAGAAATCACATCAAAACTTACCAGAATATCATCAGGAGTAAGTTTAATATCTTTAATCACATTCACAAGATGTTCTGAATTTTTATGAATGAAGATGTCTTACCGATGTAGGGCAGTATTTGTTTGGTTATATATTTTGCTAATTGATATGTGGCAGAGCCAATTGTACTGACTATGGGTCGTAATGGGATGCCGATTTTATGAATCTTTGGTAGCCCATAGAGTCTAGGTGGTTTTGAGGCCCTTGGCTTAATTAGGTATTGCTCATTTTTAGGGATTAGTGAATTTGCAATTATTGCAGTGGTCTTATGTTCTAAAGTATTAGTTGGATCTCGTTTAATTTTAATGTAGGTACTTTCCTCTAGTAAATTTCTAATTGTATTATCATAATCGGCTCGTGATATCACTACAGTAGTGCGGCCTTTATCAGCT
This sequence comes from Petromyzon marinus, assembly GCF_048934315.1. Lineage (NCBI taxonomy): Eukaryota > Metazoa > Chordata > Hyperoartia > Petromyzontiformes > Petromyzontidae > Petromyzon > Petromyzon marinus. The sequence continues at coordinate 152,390 of NW_027422728.1, forward strand.
GAACACAGCACAGCCAACACAGCGAACACAGCACAGCCAACACAGCGAACACAGCACAGCCAATACAACACAGCGAACACAACACAGCCAACACAGCGAACACAACACAGCCAACAGCGAACACAACACAGCCAACACAGCACAGCCAACACAGCGAACACAACACAGCTAACGCAGCGAACACAGCACAGCCAATACAACACAGCGAACACAACACAGCCAACACAACACAGCGAACACAACACAGCCAACACAGCACAGCGAACACAACACAGCCAACACAACACAGCGAACATAACACAGTGAACACAGCACAGCCAACACAACACAGCGAACACAACACAGCGAACACAGCACAGCCAACACAACACAGCCAACACAGCAAACACAACACAGCGAAAACAGCGAACACAGCACAGCGAACACAACACAGCCAACACAGCAAACACAACGAACACAGCGAACACAACACAGCGAACACAGCGAACACAGCACAGCGAACACAACACAGCCAACACAGCAAACACAGTGAACACAGCGAACACAACACAGCCAACACAGCCAACACAGCACAACACAGCCAACACAGCGAACACAACACAGCCAACACAGCACAGCGAACACAGCGAACACAACACAGCCAAAACAGCACAACACAGCGAACACAGCCAACACAACACAGCGAACACAGCACAGCCAACACAACACAGCCAACACAGCACAGCGAACACAGCGAACACAACACAACACAGCCAACACAGCGAACACAACACAACACAGCCAACACAGCGAACACAACACAGCGAACACAACACAGCGAACACAGCACAGCGAACAGCACAGCAAACACAACACAGCAAACACAACACAGCAAACACAGCGAACACAGTGAACACAGCACAGCGAACACAGCACAGTGAACACAACACAGCCAGCACAGCACAGCCAACACAACACAGCGAACACAGCACAGCCAACACAACACAGCCAACACAACACAGCCAACACAACACAGTGAACACAACACAGCCATCACCGCCCCTCACCGGCTGGCCAGGCCAGGGGTGCCCCGGGGGTCGACCCGGCTTCGAAGGCCCCGCGGGTCCCGGAGGCCGCTGCCGGAGTCTCGCCGGGTCCGCGGAGGCCACGGGTTCCGGCGATGAAGGCGGAGGAGGAAGAGGAGGAGGAGGAGGTTTTGACCGGGTGGTCACCGCTAAGCAAGCGGCGGGAGGCTGCGGCGGCGGATTGCCCGGCGGGACCGAATCCCGATCCCTGCCCGGGCTCCTCTACCTGCCGCGCTCCTCCGCCTCCTCCGCCTCCTCCTCCGCCGCCGCTGCCGGCGGCGGCGGTCGCGGGCAAGCGGCGCTCGGCCCCGCGTGGGGCGATGTTCCACTTCTTCTCGCTGATGCCGCGGCCGTTGGCTGAGCCGCCACCACCGCCCACCGGGAGGCGCCGGGGTCGCGCCCTGGAGAAGCAGCGGCAGCGACGGAGACAAATTCAGCAACAATACCGGCAGCAGAGAGCGTCGTCATCGTCGCCCAGCTGTTGGTCGTTCTCGGACGCATCGTCGTTGTCGTCTTCATCGCCGGAGGAGGTGGTGGAGGGTGACGAGGCGAAGGAGCGGAGGGGCGAGGAGGAGGTGGTGGAGGGTAACGAGGTGAAGGAGCGGAGGGACGAGGAGGAGGAGGTGGTGGAGGGTGATGAGGTGAAGGTGCGGAGGGACGAGGAGGAGGTGGTGGAGGGTGACGAGGTGATGGAGCGGAGGGACGAGAAGGAGGTGGTGGAGGGGGACGAGGTGAAGGAGTGGGGGAACGAGGAGGAGGAGGAGGTGGTGGAGTCTACGGGGGGCGTCCGCAGGCTGCTGCTGAAGTTTTGTGCCAGCCGCCTGCAGCCGAGCGTCGACAGAGCACGAGACGATGGGGAGGTGGCGGACAACGAGGAGGAGGAGAACGAGGAGGAGAGGAAGACGAGGAGGAGGAGGAAGAAGAAGAAGAGGACGAGGAGGAGAAGGAGGAGGGGACTACGGAGATCACGCAGTGCAGCCGATGATGGCGACTGCAAGTCGGGCGACGAGGCGGAGGAGGAGGAGGAGGAGGAGAGGGTGGCGAGTCTCAAGAGGGTGGAGGAGTGCCGGATTCTCAAGCAGATAGACGACATCATGGCTGAGATACCCCAGCTGGAGGGGAGATGCAGGGTGAGGAGGAGCAGATGAGGTGTAGGGTGGTGAGGAGGGGCTGGGTGGTGAGGTGTAGGGTGGGGAGGAGGGGCTGGGTGGTGAGGTGTAGGGTGGTGAGGAGGAGGGTGAGGAAATTCCAGGGCAGCGGGTGAGGGCGTTGGGAGTGGCTCACTCAGTCACTCACTCAGTCACACACTCAGTCACTCACTCAGTCACTCACTCAGACACTCACTCACTCAGACACTCACTCAGTCACTCACTCGCTCACTCAGTCACTCACTCACTCAGACACTCACTCAGTCACTCGCTCAGTCACTCACTCACTCAGTCACTCACTCAGACACTCACTCAGTCACTCACTCAGTCACTCACTCAGACACTTACTTAGACACTCACTCAGACAGTCACTCACTCAGTCACTCACTCAGACACTCACTCAGACACTCAGTCACTCACTCAGTCACTCAGTCACTCACTCAGACACTCAGTCACTCACTCAGACACTCACTCAGACAGTCACTCACTCAGTCACTCACTCAGACACTCACTCAGTCACTCACTCAGTCACTCACTCAGACACTTACTTAGACACTCACTCAGACAGTCACTCACTCAGTCACTCACTCAGACACTCACTCAGACACTCAGTCACTCACTCAGTCACTCAGTCACTCACTCAGTCACTCACTCGCTCACTCAGTCACTCACTCACTCAGACACTCACTCAGTCACTCGCTCAGTCACTCAGTCACTCACTCACTCAGTCACTCACTCAGACACTCACTCAGTCACTCACTCAGTCACTCACTCAGACACTTACTTAGACACTCACTCAGACAGTCACTCACTCAGTCACTCACTCAGACACTCACTCAGACACTCAGTCACTCACTCAGTCACTCAGTCACTCACTCAGACACTCAGTCACTCACTCAGACACTCACTCAGACAGTCACTCACTCAGTCACTCACTCAGACACTCACTCAGTCACTCACTCAGTCACTCACTCAGACACTTACTTAGACACTCACTCAGACAGTCACTCACTCAGTCACTCACTCAGACACTCACTCAGACACTCAGTCACTCACTCAGTCACTCAGTCACTCACTCAGACACTCAGTCACTCACTCACTCAGTCACTCACTCAGACACTCAGTCACTCACTCAGACACTCACTCAGACAGTCACTCACTCAGTCACTCACTCAGACACTCACTCAGACACTCAGTCACTCACTTAGTCACTCAGTCACTCATTCAGACACTCAGTCACTCACTCAGACACTCAGTCACTCACTTAGTCACTCAGTCACTCACTCAGTCACTCACTCAGACACTCAGTCACTCACTTAGTCACTCAGTCACTCACTCAGACACTCAGTCACTCACTCAGACACTTACTCAGACACTCAGACAGTCACTCACTCAGTCACTCAGACACTCACTCAGACACTCAGTCACTCACTCAGTCACTCACTCAGACACTCAGTCACTCAGACACGTACTCAGACACTCAGTCACTCACTCAGACAGTCACTCAGTCACTCACTCAGACACTCAGACACACACTGACACACACACACTGACACACACACACTCAGACACACACTGACACACACACTGACAAAGCAAAAAACAAAGATCCCCCGTATAGCCTTAACAGACTGTAGGGGCAAGTGCTGTTAGCGAGCACCTATACACACTGACACACACACTGACATACACACACCATGATACACACACTAACTGGAGGAGGTGGAGCGTGGTCAACACATCTACGCCTGAAACATTTTAGAAAGAAGCGGAGAATACGGAACAACCCACCTGTTGTTTATTTCGATTTCCGTGTTGCCTCTAATCTTCAGTCTTGCTGTGTATCCACCGTTTGCTGGAGCTCGCCTTCTATAGCGAGGATATCCATCATCTCCAGTTTGTGTCTTTAATAAATTGTCTCGGATATTTCTTGCTGCTCTCTATGTCCTTCATACATGCTGCTGCATTGACATTAAGGTTTCCGCATGGCCCATGAATCATATTTGCAGTCACTACTGCAAACAGATTTTGGGTCTTCCTCTGGATTTGGAAACTCGACAGATATAACATCGATTTGGATTGGATGATTTTTTTCTTTCAGCCAGATTAAAATATGAGCGTGGGGAAGTCATCTACATCATTAGACCTCCTTTGGCAGTACCAAAATATAATAATAGAGGTTTTTACCCTTTTTTCCGGCAACAAAACTGAAACCTTTTTACAAGGATTCATATTACAGCATTAACCACAATACCTGCAGTCAAAATGCAAACAAAAAACACGCACTATGATAATATATATGTGGCATTGTCCTTGAAACAACTTGTTCCACACCAAGGGACGGCTTTCTTGAGAGCCTCGACCCAATTGGTGCTCGACCAGAGGACGCCAAAAGGTTTCAGATTTGTTGCCACAAAAAAAGGGGAAACCCCTATGATGTGGAAGTCCTCGTTTCTGCCACTCAGTTGAGTACATCCAGCATCGTTTCTCCAAAAAACACGACTCTCAGTGAATGCTCTCGATGAATTTGACTTGCTTTTGTCTGAACACCCTGGCTGTGAAGTCGTATCGACGGCTGGGTGTCTGGCCGAATGAAAGTTATTATTTTTGTTTTATCTCAGGCCAAGTTGGATTACATGTAAAGGTAATAAATAAGTCGGGGACATCCATACGCCCGAACGTACGACATGGCACCTTGAGCATATTCGTGCATGCGTCTAGGGCTTCCTGTGAACGTAGCAGACGCCTGGATGTTACAAGGGGGGGGGGGGGGGGATGATGTAGCGCCATTGTTGGGCTGTATGCGTATTACCACGGGAGCTGACCTGTAATAGCGGACATGCGTCAACAGGGGGTGGTGTACAGACCAGGTGTGACGAACAGGGCCCCCAGACCCCAAGAGGGGGGGGGCTGGGGGATGTTCCAGGGCCCCCTAGAGAGTTCCAGAAGGCTTGGCCAGGGGCGGAGAGACCCTGGAATGGGGATAAAAGCCGGACCCCTGAACGGGTTTGGCGGTCCTCGTCCACCTGAAGATCTGAAGAAGTCTCTGAGCGCTACCCTGAAGACCCTGAAGACCCTGAAGCAAAGAGCCCAGTGACCCTGGCTAGGGTCGGGTTCAGACATAACCAGTGTAGGGTTAGCGCTAGAACCAGAGTAAGGGCACCGTAGTGTGGAGGGACTGCCTACTGAGGTTATCGGTTGTGAGGGGTCGTCACCCCTCTGTGCTGTGGTTCCCTTGTTGAATAAACGTGTTGCCTCCAGCGAACCGTCTCGCCTCGTCTTGGACCCACTGCACGTGTCACCTATGGTAATGAAACCTCTTGTCGTAAAAAAATTAGCGGCGTGCGAAAGTGAAAGGTGTTAATGAACTAATAATAACTTTGATTTAAAGCTTTCTTAACTGCAGGGATTCATATTCTTGGTTCTTTTGGCAAAGTCACCACGTAGAAGGGAAACAAATAATACAAATATAAAACAATAAAAATTATCACGACGTTTCGACTGCAACACAAGCAATCATCATCAGGTGTGAAAACCACAGCAAGAAAATTTGAAAAAAGTGGCGTTTTTGTTAACGTTAGCACCACAGAGAGCGATTTGACAGTCATTCAGATGGACGAGCCCATCTATGTTCGGGATAGAGGAGGGGGTAGACGAAAATAATGGATGCGGTCTGAAAGCCAGCATAAGTGTGAACAATCATTTAAGACCCGAAATGGTTTATCAAATCCTTCCAATGATTGCTAAGCCAGAATTCCTTCCTATCGGTTGAAATTGTCTCTGTGTATATGTGGATAGCCTCATGAACGAATATCTCATGGTAGCCAGATGGATTGCAAAGAACCTCCGTCTTGGAGAAGTCCATGTCATGTGAGCCTACTGAATTATAACAGTGATCTGCCACGGCCGAGGTGTTGGTCCTACCGTGTTTTAGGTCTGCATTCTGTTCACGAATGAGGTCCGAGACATGTCGTTTGGTTTCTCCAATGTAACTACTACCACAGAGGCAACTTAGTTTGTAGACGCCAGGGTACTTTATGTCCGGAATCACATCTTTTACAGACGGGACCAGATCACGGATTTTATGTAAAGTGTTGAATCGGACCTGGATTTTGTGTTTATTCAAGATTTTGGAGATCTTTTTTTTGATCCCCGCAATGTAGGACAAAGTGATGGTTTTGAAATGCTCCTCAAGAGGGTCCTTCTTCATGGTTGGAGTGATAGCTTTGCGGATTGTAAAAGCTTGGTGTACGTGCTTGAGTTCACTGGCTATGTGTTCCTGGTCGGATATGCATTGGGCTCTGGTGCAGAGTCTTGATGAGGGAATTCTTCTGGGATGGATGGTGGTGGGAATCCGGTTTCAGGTAAGCATCCGTATGGGTATCTTTCCTTAGACAGAGTGGCTCATTGAACCATCAATTTTTTTTACCAATTCCACTTTACAATAAAATTGTAGACACGGCACAATATATACTTCTGAATCTTTATTTTTACCAACATTTTAAAAAATATTCTCCGTTAAGGCAAACATTCTGAAATATTGGATTTTTTTACAAAGCCTTGTGAATTCACCTTGTATCTGAACAAGTTCAATTTGTGCAAAGATATTTTTTCAAACGTATAAATAAAAAAGACAATGCTTACAAATATCAGCTCTATGTTTTCAAGTAAATACATTTTGGGTAGTGAATAAATTATAGTCTAAATAAGCTACACATGACGAATTGTAGGCAATTATAGTTATAATCAAAGACATTTTTAAACAATCACGTGGTCCCTGTAGTCGCCGTTAGAGACAATCTGCTTGAAACAGTTTATCAACATATATGAATACATTGATTCGAATAAGCAGAGTTAATTTCCTATTTATGGCATGCCAGTTATGTGTCAATTTTCGATATCAACATCACCTTATAAAAGAATAACATTTAAAATACGCACAGACAAGTATTCATTCGTAATTATTGACAGGCATATTAACAAAATTGCAAGCACCGCGTAAAAGCAATTATCATGAGAACATCGTGAATGCTTGGGAGCTTATTGGCTCTTGCTCCTGGTGAGAGATTGACCCAACCCACAGGTCCACAAAGACTGGCCGCTCTTACTCTGCAGGTTGAACCTAGGAGCTGAATGTTCAACTTCACATTCTTGTCATTAAAGGCCTGTGACAAAGGTGCATCTATTGGAGCGACATCGTCTCTGGCTTACACACCTACCGGGTCTCCACTTGACTTTGTATTGTCTAGGAAGTCCACCCACACCTCCACTTCCACAAACTGCTGGGAGTTGCCTCGCTCTGCCTCACAGTCAGAATTCTCCTCCTGCTTCACATTACCTCCGTCAATGTGAAGGTCCCATTTTGGAGTTGAATCTTCATCTTCACATTTCACCTTCACTTCTTCGCTCTTCACCATCACTTCTTCACATTTCACCATCACCTTGTCATATTTCACCTCGATACCTTTAAAAGTGTCCAAGCTGGGATTTTCTTCTGGTTCGTGTTTCATGAGGGATGGGCGTATTGTGGCACTTTGACTTTCACAAGCTGATTTCAGACTCCACTCCTTGTTGATCTTCTGATGCTTCCGTGTTCTCTGGTGTACTTGAAGATGCTGTTGCTGTGCAAACGCTATCCCGCACGGAATGCACTTGAAGGGTTTCTCTCCCGTGTGTGTTCTCTGGTGTTTTTTAACAACAGATGAATGTGCAAATGCCTTCCCACACACACTGCACTTGAAGGGTTTCTCTCCCGTGTGTGTTCTCTGGTGTTCTACAAGAGCAGATGACTTTGCAAACGCCTTCCCACACACACTGCACTTGAAGGGTTTCTCTCCAGTGTGTGTTCTCTGGTGTACTTGAAGATTAGATGAATTTGCAAACGCCTTCCCGCACAGAGTGCACCTGAAGGGTTTCTCTCCCGTGTGTGTTCTCTGGTGTTTTTTAAGAACAGATGACTGTGCAAACGCCTTCCCACACACACTGCACTTGAAGGGTTTCTCTCCCGTGTGTGTTCTCTGGTGTACTTGAAGATGTGATGAAAGTGCAAACGGCTTCCCGCACAGAGTGCACTTGAAGGGTTTCTCTCCCGTGTGTGTTTTCTGGTGTTCTACAAGAACAGATGACTGTGCAAACGCCTTCCCACAAACACTGCACTTGAAGGGTTTCTCTCCCGTGTGAGTTCTCTGGTGTTTTTTAAGAGCAGATGAATGTGCCAACGCCTTCCCACACACAATGCACTTGAAGGGTTTCTCTCCCGTGTGTGTTCTCTGGTGTATTTTAAGAGCAGATGACTGTGCAAATGCCTTGTTACACACACTGCACTTGCAGGGTTTCTCTCCCGTGTGAGTTCGCTGGTGTATCTGAAGAACTGATGGCCATGCAAATGCCTTACCACACACTGTGCACTTGAAGGGTTTCTCACCCGTGTGTGTTCTCTGGTGCCGTGTCAAATATCCAGTCCGATCCGTGCTGTATGCACGCTGGTCACATTGTTGACTTGTCATACCGAGCTGCGCTGAGTGCATTTGCTCCATCGGACCAATTCTGCGGAGGAAGCGTCAGAGGAAGCGTCAGAGGAAGCGTCAGCTACAGACAGAAAATAATATCCACACCATCTACACGACAGTATCGAGGCACAGAGGAATGCATATATAGTCACCTGTGACTTACACGTCTATACTTATTCATATATTCATGATGTAGTAAAAACGTTTCCCAAATTCATCACAGGGCTGTGATGGCACAGAATGAGAGGGCAAATGGTTATAAATATGCCTGGAAGCCCTCGTATCTTCAAGATGAATGTTAACCCAAAACTCTAAGCACACAATTTCGGCTGACTACAAAATAAATATTTATGAAAGCTAAATTCGGCTGACATAGCAAAGGGTGTTGAAAACAATACTATTTGTGTTAGGCAGAAATGCATAAATTAATGTTCAATCGCAACTTAGAGGTGTGAATCCAGGCTCAGATGTCCTTGAATGCTGGGATGAACAGTTCCGAATTCAGCTGAATGTGTGTGCTGTGTTAACTTCCTGTTTCCATTCATTTAAAGAGTTCCAGAGGAAAACAAAAGTAAACTATTGTTACGCTATAACCTCCGTGTTCAACAGAGTTAATAGACGTTACTGCAAACACAAACTGTACACTGTCACTGGGTAAACAGGCGGTGGCGTGTCTAGAATCACACCTGGCCACCTTCATCTGCTTGGCATGAATGCTTCCTCACTCCACCAAGTAATTAATCGAGGATCAACAAACATAGCCGAGGCTAACTGGAGTTTGCGTGTCTCTCTCCGTGGTGAGATGTTAACTACCTCACCTGGTATACAGGAAGTCGTGGGTTCGATCCCGACCCTGACGCCTGCTGTATATTTGGAGTTTGCGCGTTTCTCCGCTGAGCGTCTTTGACCGATAGACATTGACACACGTATTCTTGTTTCTTTCGGTAAAGTTACGTAGATAGAAAATAACAATAACTGATAATACAATTACATTAAATAAAGACTGCTTGTGTTCAAAACGTGAGTTTTTTTGCTTTATTTACAATTTTTTTTTTCATTATGTTATTTTTATTAAATTTTCTATCTACGTGACTTTACCGAAAGAACCAAGAATATTAATTCCTGCAGTCACCAAAGTTTTAAGTCAAAACATTCACACACGTTGACAAAGCCCCACCTTGTGTTGTTGTGGGCAGGTCGCTTCTGATAACAAGAGCGGTATAGCAGCTCAAGCGGGCTTGGCCTGCTAACAAAAGAAAATTAAAAACTGCGTGAATATTGACAATAAAACAAAGTTACAAAGTGGCGAGCCGGGTGAAGACAAATTAAACTTAAGCGAGATAATTAAAGTGAACGCAATCAGGCGAGGGCAGGAGGCAAGGCCCCGCGTGGCTAGGCCCCGCGTTGTAAAGTTCCAACCTGGACATCGATTCCCATGCTCGCTGCTACTCAACTGACATCCCTACGAGAGAGAGAGCGAGGCTCTACCTTGGTAAACAACAACCACCACAACCACCACCACCATGAGAATTTCTCACCTCGGATTTCAATGAAAACGCGGATCGGCAGCCTCCTGTAACCTCGCAACGTCACGCGGGTAAGCAGGTAACATGACGTCACTTCCGGGGTAAGAGACACGCCCCTCCCACAATGAGCGGCTCTGTAACTGAATAAATTATGTTAATGAGTCCGGGCCATATGTCGAAGGATGGGGCGTGGCTGCTGAACCCGTCGCAATAAACACTCGACTGCTTCAACAAATATATTATGTTAATGAACCGCCAGTCACTGGGCGTAGCTTTGCCCAAATAAGGAATGGCACTGGATTGATATCGGCAGTGACCCAAGCGGAGGTGACGTCACGCTCAAGAGCGCCGTGGACAGGGTTGGGGGAGTGTGAATACCTTGGTGACATGACGTCACTAGCAAGGTACACCTCCCGCTGGCACTTCATGCCGTTGAGGTCATGCTGAGTGGTGACGTCACAGAGCGGAGATGGAGTTTAAGTTGATTTAGATTGATTTTGCATTGCCCCCTCCCTTGGGTGCGTGAACTCAGCAACAACGTGGACATTATTGTGTGTACAGTGTGTGTGTGTGTACACATTGTGTGTGTGTACGTACATACACAGTGTGTACACACTGTGTATGTACGTACACACACAGTGTACACACTGTGTGTGTGTGTACACACTGTGTATGTACGTACACACACACAGTGTGTACGTAAATACACACTATGTGTGTGTACGTACACACTGTGTGTGTGTAGTGGAGGTCAAAGGCGGTGCATTGCCCAGTCATCTGAGTCAGTCGACCCATGGCATCTTATCAATTAATTTTTTAAAATGTATTATTTTTATTTGTTATTTGTATTACATTTTTTAATTTTTTTTTAACTTTTATTTGTTTATTTTTTGATTTCTATCTACGTGACTTTACCGAAAGAACCAGGAATATGGTAGCGCATTCTCTATTTGTTGCAGAGATTCAAAGTTCAAATCCGACAGGCACACCTGGCTACCCCAGTAACATTCACCACATTATGCGCTGTTCTGCTTCACGGCGGATGTAAAACAGAGTATTGTGTCACTCACAACGCACAGGTCATTGCATGTTGGTGTCACGGTCAAAATTGTGGTTAATTCCAGACATTATCCAGAAACTCCACAAGGGAGATGACGCGTCAATGATCGCCCCCTACCGACAGACTCATGTCCACGTGCAGGCCGGTGGAGGGCCACCTTGTGCCACACAGGGGCAGCTGCCACTAGGGGGCGCCCTTCGATTATTTGAGATGAGATTCGATACAAAACACCGAGTTGCTGAGGCAATTAGGCAAGCGACTTATGAGTGCAAAAATGTTGTTTATAACGTAGTGAATGCTTGGGAGCTTAATTGTCCCTCGCTCCTGCTTTGTCCCTCGCTCCTGCTAAAAGCTAATGGTCAGTGAGGTCAGCAACACTGTAGGTTCTGGTGTCAAGGACATGGGCCTGCATTCGCTGGTCCACTGCTATATAGTCCAGCGGATGTTCTTGCTTGAACCCGGCATGAATCCATGATGTTGTCTGGATGCACAGATGCCAGAACAGCGTGTTGGCAATGACAAGCCCACAGGCTGCACAGAAGTCTAACAGCCTCCTACCGTTGTTATTGAGTTGATCTGGCCCATGCCTTCCAATCGCTCCAGACCAGGTGCCAGCATCATCACCAAGTTGGGCATTAAAGTCACCCAACAGGATGACTCTATCCCGAGGGGCCACGTTTAGCTAACACCTGTGACAGGAGTTTATAGAAGGAATCTGAATCCACGGGCTTGCCTGCATCCCTTCACTGATGTTCGTCTTCGGTGGGGGCGTAAGCAGCCACCACCACCATTCTCTGCCTCCTGTTGATGGGGAGGTGAGCCCAAAGTAGCCTGGGGCTTACAGCTTCCCACACCTCGCCGCCACCTTCCCACGCCGCCTTCATTCTTTTTTTCAGAATAAGAGCCACTCCTTGTTGTTCGGCATTCTCCTGCCCCGAGTGGAGGACTCTGCACCCCTCATGATAATTGGAGTCAGAGCCGGTCCACTGGATCTCCTGAATGCCACAGAGATCCAGGCGGTACCGGTCCAGCTCTGTACAGAGTAGCAGCCTCTCCTCCACGTGGCCACTCTCAGTGACTTTTTGCCATTTCTAGAGGAACCCCAAGGGTAAGGATTCAGGCATTGCTCCTCACAATGTTATCGTCTGGCATCACAACCACCAACAACACACCTGTATTTGAATTGCAAGTAACTTTAATGAACACAACGCAACCCAAACAACCGTTCGTTTGAAAAACATATCTTAATATTTCCATTCTTCTCCGTGTGAGTCCCACGCCACACACACCCGCTGCATTTAAATTCCAAATCATGTTCATAAACACACCGCCAGTCATTTGAAACCGAGTCGGCGCTTAGAAGAGGGTGGCCCAGGACCGGTTGAGATAATCGTCACCGTTGTTGTTGGCCAGGAGCGGGAATCGAACTGGGGTCTCTGCCGTGTTGGTAGTGCAGTGTAGCCTGAATCTCTGCGCCGCTGCTTTCTCCTCACCCCCCTCCTCGTCCCCCCTCCCTGCAAACATCATCTATCAGCGGTCATTGATGCAACGACGACAAGCCGGGCTCTTGTCGCTCTCTCTCCCTCCCTCTCTGTCCACCCACCTTCGCCCCCTGTTAACAATACCCAGCACCCTATCTACCACTCCCACCAAGTGGTTCTCTCTCGCGATATGCCGCATCATGTGCATTAACTGTCCCCTCCCTCCTCCCTCTCCCCCTTCTCTCATCCCCCCCTCCCCCCTCTCCCTTTGCCGTCTATCTCTCTCCACGACTCCTCTGTCTCTCGCGACCACCTCCCCCCCCGCCCCCCGGTCTCGACCCCTCTCGGCCTCCACGACTCTCCACGCTCTGTCCAAGTATTGCCTAACCCTCTCGATCGACACTTCTACCTCTCTGCCACCTCTGATCCTTCCAGCCCCCTCCATGCCCCTGTGTGCCACCTCTCTCTCATTTCTTCTATCTACCTCTCTCCCTCCCCTCCTTCCAAGCCCCTCTCTCTCCCACCTTAGCATCTCTCCCGCTCTCTCTCTTATCTGCTGCTCTCTACCCTGACCACCGGCCCTTCTGACAATGTCTGCCTCCGCTCTTTCCCTCTCTGCTCCCCGATCTACCCCTCTGTTATCTCTCCTTCGTGCTCCCTCTCTCTCCCACCTTAGCATCTCTCCCTCTCTCTCTCTTATCTGCTGCTCTCCACCCGGGCCACCGGCCCCTCTGACAATGTCCACCTCCGCTCTTCCCCTGTCCATTGGCCTACGCACCTCTGCCTCTGCCCTCAATCTGGCCGCCTCTCTCTCCAATCGAGACCTGTTTACTAACATCCTCTCCACTCTATTATCTACCTCTCTAATTGCCCTCAATCTGGCCCCCTCCATGTCCCACACATGCCGCTCTGCCACCTGAACCACTTCTCCCACTCCCCTCTGCCTGACCGGGTCCCTCTCCCCCCGCCTCTCTCCCCCCCGTCCACCCCTCTCGCCCTCCCTCGCCCGCATCTCCCTCTCTTGTCCCCCCCGGTCCACGTTCTCCCTCGCTCCCAAAGCCCTGACCCCATCCTCCCGTTCCCCGCGCACGTCTCTCCCTCCCCTCCATCGAGCAAGCTCTCTCCGAGCCCACTGCTCCTCCTCTAGCCCCATGACCCCTTCTTCCAACCGTCCACCTCCTCCTGCCCCCTCCCTCACCCGCATCTCACGCTCTCTTCCCGCCCGCCCCCGCTCCACATTCTCCCCCACTCTCCATGGCCTCTCTCCACCCTCTCCTCTGCCCCTCTCAATTCTGGCCATCTCCCTCTGTGCCCTCTGCCTCACGAGCTCTCTCATCTCACCCCATCTATCTCCCCCTGGTCGATCCCCCCCACCCCCTGGTCCTCTCTGTCCTGCCCCATCCCCGCCTCTCCCCTCTCTCTCCATCGTGGTACTCCGATTGCGCTCTTCCTCCTGGCCCCTCCCGCAGCGTCTTGCCGGGGGTAGCGATGCACCACGCGCACCTGTACCACGACAATGGCCGCCGTCAACACCGACATCAACGACCGCCGTTCGCCAGTAAGTGGCAGTGACATCGCCGTGGCGCCCGTGCCAGGCCAGGTATACTTTGAGGCCACGTGAAGCGTCAAAGGCTCGCTGGAAGGAGGAAGTCGCGTGACAGACTCAGCAGTTGCGATGGGTTAACCGACGGATGGCTATCGATTAGAAATCACATATCCCCGAGTCTCACCTGTGAGTGGCACCGCCTCACGCTGTTGTGGATCCCCACGTGGCTCGGAGCCTCAAAAGCTCCGTGACTCCTGGGTGGTGATACAAAGACAAAGATCCCTCGTGTAGCCTTAACACACTGTTGGGGCAAGTGCTGTTAGCAAGTGTCAGCACCACCTATGAAGGCCGGAACGGTACACGAGGGGGTGGGTGGCCAGCACCGCGCCCGACCGCCTTTGTCTCCCCAGTAGCGATGTTTACGCACCGCACCAGGTACTCACTTGAGGCTGAGTCGACCTAGGGGAGGCCCAGAACCGGTTCAAATAATCGTCACTGGGTGTTGGCAGTGAGCGGGAATCAAACTCGGGTCGTCAGGTTCGTAGAGCAGCGCACTAACCGCTAGACTACCGCCACACACGTTACACACACACAGTGTACACACACACACAGTGTACACACACACGGTACACACACACACAGTACACACACACACAGTACACACACACAGTACACACACACAGTAAACACACACACAGTACACACACACACGCACAGTACAGACACATGTTACACACACACAGTACACACACGCACGGTACACACACACGGTGCACACACACGCACAACACGCACGCACAGTACACACACACGCACAGTACATACACACGGTGCACACACACGCACAATACACATGCACAATACACACGCACACACACACACACAGTACACATGCACGGTACACACACACACGCACGGTACACACACACACGGTACACACATGCACAGTACACACACACAGTACACACACACACACACACGGTACACACACACACACAGTACACACACACAGTACACACACACGGTACACACACACACAGTACACACACGTACGCACGGCACGCCCACACTCCCTCAGTCACGTGACTAAGGTTGACGCGCCGCCCCGTCTCCCGAGGTGACCTCTTGGCTCTCTCGTCTCTCCTCGACACGTAGATTTATTTCTTACTCTTACCTAGAAGCGTCATTGTCTGTCTGTCTCTGTGGACGCAACTTGCGAGGAATTGTACTCACAAACTGTGGGGATAACGTTTCAAAAAAACTGCCCAGATACCACGCGATAAGCCCCGTGGTGAGCCAGTGCTATTCCTATTTCCAATCCGTCAACGTGAAAGTAGTTCAATTAACTATTTATTACTAATCTACATATATATATCAAAGGCAAAGTAATTGATTTATTAAAATATTTAATTTAACGTAGGTATAAAATAAAATAAATGTTATGTAGGTATAAATAAAATAAATAAAAATTTAACGTAGGTATAAATAAAATAAATGTAATGTAAAGCTAACCTGATTTCTAAATTCAACCACCTATCAAAGAAGAACCCAGTTCCACATATAACAAAACAAGATGTTAACAAAATCGTCATTAATCAGAGTAGCACCCCGATTTCGGACAATCTGAAAACAGTACTGGCTAGGGGACTAAATTTTGCTGTCACCCCAAAACACATACCAATAGATGATATCATCTCTCAGGTCGATGTAGCCCTCAAAGGCGTAGGACACATCCAAGCAGATGTTGCGAGAGCTGAAATAGCCACTATTCTTAAGAATGCTAAGAAACCCATTAGTAACATCAGCAAAAATGAACGCTCTGAACTCGCAAATTTAAAAAAACAGAAGTGATATAGTCATCCTCTCAGCCGATAAAGGCAACGCTACTGTTATTATGGATAAAGATTCATACAACAACAAAATCCAGAATCTGCTCAACGATGGAAGTTATTCAAAAATAAAAAATTACCCCACTAATAGCCTAGCGATAAAAACCAACAAGATCATCACAAGTTCGACCTCCCTAAGCGACCCAACTAAACGTCCCTCCCTAAAACCTTCTGCTGCAAGACCCCGTAGATTCTATGGTCTTTCCAAGATTCATAAAGAAGGCACCCCACTTCGACCCATCGAATCCACGATCAACTCCCCTACCTATAGACTAGCCCGCTTTCTGTCAGATACCTTGCTGCCTTTCACTGGCAAGACCGCCTCAGCAGTACTTAACTCAGCCCAATTGGTCTCTATGGTCAAAGACGTTGTACTGTCCCCTGACGATATCCTTGTCAGCTTCGATGTGGTCTCTTTGTTCACCAAGGTCCCAGTACCTGATACCATTAAACTAATTGAAAATTTGGTCCTACATGGACTAGACCCCGACACACCTGCACTGGTTAGGCACTGCCTCAACAATACCTACTTTACTTGGAATGGCTCCTTCTACAAACAAAATGAGGGTACCCCCATGGGATCCCCCTTATCACCAGTGATAGCCACTATTTCCATGGAGAAATTTGAATCAGACGCCATCCAGACTTCCACCCTCAGACCTTCCCTGTGGAAGAGATATGTGGATGACACTTTCGTCATTTGGCCACATGGCCTCCCAGCTCTGAACCTTTTCCTACACCACATCAATTCCAGACATCCCGCCATCAAATTCAAAATGGAAGTGGAGAAAGATGGCAAGCTACCATTCTTAGATGTTCTGTTTGAGTGTAGACCTGATGGCCCATTGGGGCATTCTGTCTACAGGAAACCCACCCACACAGATTCCTACTTGAAACCTGATTCCCACCACCACCAAGCCCAAAATAATTCTCTCATCAAAACTTTATACCATAGGGCTCATTACATTTCGGACCAACACCACCTGACCAGTGAATTAAAACATGTACACCTGGCCCTCAAAAGGAATGGTTACTCTGACCGTACCATCCGCCAAGCTGTCTCTCCCTCCATACAGAAACAACACTTGATACTCCGGTCAAAACCATCACACTTCCATATATAGCAGGCGTTACTAAAAAGATTTCCAAAATTCTAAACAAACACAAGATCCAGGTCCGGTTCAATACAGTACACAAAATTCATGATCTGATCCCATCCGTGAAGGATGTCATTCCTGATGTACAGTACCCCGGGGTTTACAAATTGAGATGTACCTGCGGTGATTGCTATATCGGTGAGACAAAGCGACATGTCTCTGACCGAATTCGCGAGCACAAATCAGATTTGAAACACGGCAAAACGAATTCTTCTGCCGTGGATGATCACTTTTACAACGCTGTGGGGGATCACGATATAATTTTCTCCGATACCAAGGTTCTTTGCAAACCCACGGGCTTTTATCAGAGATTTGTTCATGAAGCAATTCAGATCTACAAACACAGACACAATTTCAACCGAGAGGATGGTTTCAAATTAAGCAACCATTGGAAAGGTGTTCTAAATCGAACTAAACATTAAACTCATTTCAATGGTACAGTATATTTTTCAAGTAGTGGTACCCCAAACTTTCGCAGCTCTTATAAATTCCCTTTTCACACCATCAATAGGTAAACTCCCCCTCCCCCCCTTCTCCCCCCCCGCGCCAAACGGCACGTACACCACCTCTTTCCTAAAATCCGCCAATCAAATGCTAATTTTTATGCTAATTTCTTTGTCAGAACACCTTGTTTGCTCGCACACAGTCTAAAGGTCCGCTGTCTGAGCGTGGTTGTGTTTCGCTAAATTCTCCTGTTTGATGAGTACTAGGTGCCTCGGTGAATGTATATGCTCTGACTTTAACATAGCTATTTCTGTGACCAGTTACAAGCTAATCACTCAGCTATTTCAATGCTAGATTCTATGCTAAGTCCTTTGTCAAGGGGTACCTCTGCGGATGTGTATACTTTAACTTAGCTATTTCAATGAGCCATTTCAATGCTAAATTATATGCTAATTCCTTTGTCAAGGCGCTTTGTGTTTTTCTTCTCACACAGCTTAAAGGTCGTGATCTAAGCGTGGCTTCTCCCACTCCAGCGCTGTCCTCCAGACAGTCTCGTCCCTTCACCTGATGAAGGCCGCTTGTGTTGTGGCCGAAACGTCGTGATTTTTTGTTATTTTATTTTCACCTACGTGACTTTACCCAATAGAACCAAAGAGTATGGATCCTAGCAGTCACGAAAGCTTTAAATCTAAAATTTATTTGTTTTGGCTTTTTTCTTTCTTGCAAGCATCATTTTTTTCCAGGGTTTTTCAGTGAAATAGAAGGGAATGCGAAGTTAACCAAAGACAAGAATCCAAGTCCCGGGCGAAGCTGGGTAGTGAAGCTCGTTACTAATAAACCCCAATGATCCTATCAAAATGAGGGATTTCAATCGGATCGTTGGGGGGGCACGTGCCACCCCACCCCCCACTGGCTCCACCACTGTCACACACTGGCATGGTTCACAGGTGGTGGTGTGTCCAGACCCACGCCTGGCCACCTTCACCTGCTCAGTATTAATGCTTCCTCACTCCACCAAGTAGTTAATTGAGGATCAATCAACACAGCCGAGGCTGCGTTTCTCTCTCTCTCCCCGTGGTTGTGTGGATTTCCTTCCCGATCCCCCGGTCTCCCCTCTACATGTAGAGAATTAACACCGCCACGCGTCTAGAGTGAACACCACCAAGCGTCTAGAGTGAACACCGCCACGTGTCTAGAGTGAACACCGCCACGTGTCTAGAGTGAACACCACCACACATCTAGAGTGAACACCACTACGCGTCTAGAGTGAACACCGCCACGTGTCTAGAGTGAACACTGCCAACGCGTCTAGAGTGAACACCACCACGCTGTTGACAAGCCCCACCTTACACCATTGGAAACCTCATTTGCCAGTAACAAAATGATTGTTTTTTTACCCTTTTATCTGGCAACAAAACTGACACCTTTTTTACAAGGAGTCATGTTTACATTGACCACAATACCTGCGGTCGGAACGCAAACACAAAACAACAACTCTGATAATGTATGTGGCACTGTGGTGCATTGTCTTCTGGTCCAACACCAACGTGAGACGAGGCTCTAAAGAAAGCTGTCTCGGGTGTGGACCAATCAATTTCAAGGACAGTTCCAATACATTATCAGAGTTGTTGTTTTGTGTTTGCTTTCCGACCGCAGGTATTGTGGTCAATGTAAACATGACTCCTTATAAAAAAGGTGTCAGTTTTGTTGCCAGATAAAAGGGTAAAAAACCAATTATCAAGTCCCACCTTGTTGTTATTGTTGTTGTGGGCAGGTCGCTTCTGATAACAAGAGCGGTATAGCAGCTCAAGTGGGCTTGGCCTGGTGAAAAAAATAAAAACTGCGTGAATATTTACAATAAAACAAAGTTACAAAGTGGCGAGCCGGGTGAAGACAAATTAAACTTAAGCAAGATAATTTAAATAAACGCAATCAGGCGAAGGCAGGAGGCAAGGCCCCGCGTGGCTAGGCCCCGCGTTGTAAAGTTCCAACCTGGACATCGATTCCCATGCTCGCTGCTACTCAACTGACATCCCTACGAGAGAGAGCGAGGCTCTACCTTGGTAAACAACAACAACCACCACCACAACCACCACAACAACCACAACAGCAATGAGAATTTCTCACCTCGGATTTCAGTGCAGGAAGCGATAGCTTCCTGTTACCTCGTGACGTCACGTGGCAGCAGGTGGCATGACGTCACTTCCGGGGATGAGACACGCTCCTTTCTAGATTTAAAGCTTTCGTGACTGCTAGGATCCATACTCTTTGGTTATATTGGGTAAAGTCACGTAGGTGAAAATAAAATAACAAAAAATCACGACGTTTCGGCCACAACACAAGCGGCCTTCATCAGGTGAAGGGACGAGACTGTCTGGAGGACAGCGCTGGAGTGGAAGAAGCCACGACCTTTAAGCTGTGTGAGAAGAAAAACACCAAGCGCCTTGACAAAGGAATTAGCATAGAATTTAGCATTGAAATGGCTCATTGAAATAGCTAAGTTAAAGTATACACATCCGCAGAGGTACCCCTTGACAAAGGAATTAGCTTTTTAAATTTCGATTTAAAGCTTTCGTGACTGCAATGATTCATCTTCTTTGGTTCTTTCGGTAAAGTCACGTAGAATGATAATAAAATAATAAATTGATAAAATAAAATAACACAATAATATTCTCACGACGTTTCGGCCACAACACAAGCGGCCTTCATCAGGTGAAGGGGGCGAGACTGTCTGGTAGGACAGCGCTGGAGTAAAAGAGCCACGTTCAGATACGGCCTTTAAGCTGTGTGAGAGGAACAAAGCGCCTTGACAAAGGACTTAGCATAGAATTTAGCATTGAAATGGCTGAATGATTAGCTTGTGACTGGTCACAAGCTAAAGATGGATTCAGGCTTAGTAACCACTGGAAAGATTTTGATTTAAAGCTTTCGTGACTGCAGTAATTCATATTCTTAGTTTTTTCGGTAAAGTCACGTTGAAGAGAATAAATTTATGCAAACCGACACACCTGATGATGACCGTTTGATTTATGGTCGAAACGTCGTGAGAATTTTTTATTGTTTTATATATATTTTGTTATTTTGTTGTTTCTCTTCAACGTGACTTCACTGGAAAGATGTTTTAAATCATTTCTGTTCTTAATTAATTGTATTTTTACGATGACCTTCAGACCGCAGCTCTTTCGCCAGCATTGCCTCTTAATACCTCTCACACCACGGTTAATGGTATAGTTTTACAATATGGAGCATACTAGGGCCTCGCAGCTGTCTCTCTCCCCCTCCTCTGTTCCGACCATGGACGAACTCGTCCGTCTGAACGGGACCCGTAGCTATCCGTGGGGCTGAAATTTGAGGGTAAGAATCCACCCATTTTTTCGCCATATAGCATTGTGATATATAACGACTTATTGTTGGTAGCTTAGCTGATTGGAGAATATAGAGTTTATTGATAACATGAAGGTAATTTATATTTTAGTTTTTATTGGTTCACTATATAGTACTGTGAATAGCTCAGATGTGTAGTCATTTCTGTGACCAGTCACTAGCTAATCATTCAGTTGTTTCAATGCTGGATTTGCCTAGTTATTTCAATGCTAAATTCTCCTGTTTGATTTGTACTAAGGGCCTCGGTGAATGTGTATGCTCTGACTTTAACGTAGCTATTTCTGCAGCAGGTACAAGCTAACCACTCAGCTATCTCAATGCTAAATTCTATGCTAATTCCATTGTCAAGATGTGTATGCCTTAACTTAGCTATTTCAATGCTAAATTCTATGCTAATCCCTTTAACAATGGGTGCCTCTGCGGGTGTGTATGCTTTAACTTTTAACATAGCTATTTCTGTGACCAGTCACAAGCTAATCATTCAGCCATTTCAATGCTAAATTCTATGCTAATTCCTTTGTCAAGGCGCTTTGTTCCTCTCACACAGCTTAAAGGCCGTATCTGAACGTGGCTCTTTCACTCCAGCGCTGTCCTACCAGACAGTCTCGCCCCCTTCACCTGATGAAGGCCGCTTGTGTTGTGGCCGAAACGTCGTGAGAATATTATTGTGTTATTTTATTTTATCAATTTATTATTTTATTATCATTCTACGTGACTTTACCGAAAGAACCAAAGAAGAAAAAGGAATTAGCATAGAATTTAGCATTGAAATAGCTGAGTGATTAGCTTATAACTGGTCACAGAAATAGCTATGTTAAAGTCAGAGCATATACATTCACCGAGGCACCTAGTACTCATCAAACAGGAGAATTTAGCGAAACACAACCACGCTCAGACAGCGGACCTTTAAACTGTGTGCGAGCAAACAAGGTGTTCTGACGAAGAAATTAGCATAAAAATTAGCATTCGATCGGCGGATTTTAGGAAAGAGGTGGTGTACGTGCCGTTTAGCGCGAGGGGGAAGGGGGGGAGGGGGAGTTTACCTATTGATGGTGTGAAAAGGGAATTTATAAGAGCTGCGAAAGTTTGGGGTACCACTACTTGAAAAATATACTGTACCATTGAAATTAGTTTAATGTTTAGTTCGATTTAGAACATCTTTCCAATGGTTGCTTAATTTGAAACCATCCTCTCGGTTGAAATTGTGTCTGTGTTTGTAGATCTGAATTGCTTCATGAACAAATCTCTGATAAAAGAAAGCCCGTGGGTTTGCAAAGAACCTTGGTATCGGAGAAAATTATATCGTGATCCCTCACAGCGTTGTAACAGTGATCAGCCACGGCAGAAGAATTCGTTTTGCCGTGTTTCAAATCTGATTTGTGCTCGCGAATTCGGTCAGAGACTTGTCGCTTTGTCTCACCGATATAGCAATCACCGCACGTACAACTCAATTTGTAAACCCCGGGGTACTGTAAATCAGGAATGACATCCTTCACCGATGGGATCAGATCACGAATTTTGTGTACTGTATTGAACCGGACCTGGATCTTGTGTTTGTTTCAAATTTTGGAAATCTTTTTAGTAACGCCTGCTATATATGGAAGTGTGATGGTTTTGACCGGAGTATCAAGTGGTTGTTTCTGTATGGAGGGAGAGACAGCTTGGCGGATGGTACGGTCAGAGTAACCATTCCTTTTGAGGGCCAGGTGTACATGTTTTAATTTACTGGTCAGGTGGTGTTGGTCCGAAATGCAATGAGCCCTATGGTATAAAGTTTTGATTCGAGAATTATTTTGGGCTGGGTGGTGGTGGGAATCAGGTTTCAAGTAGGAATCTGTGTGGGTGGGTTTCCTGTAGACAGAATGCCCCAATGAGCCATCAGGTCTCCTCTAAAACAGAACATCTAAGAATGGTAGCTTGCCATCTTTCTCCACTTTCATGGTGAATTTGATGGCGGGATGTCTGGAATTGATGTGGTGTAGGAAAAGGTTCAGAGCTGGGAGGCCATGTGGCCAAATGACGAAAGTGTCATCCACATATCTCTTCCACAGGGAAGGTCTGAGGGTGGAAGTCTGGATGGCGTCTGATTCAAATTTCTCCATGAAAATATTGGCTATCACTGGTGACAAGGGGGATCCCATGGGGGTACCCTCATTTTGTTTGTAGAAGGAGCCATTCCAAGTAAAGTAGGTATTGTTGAGGCAGTGCCTAACCAGTGCAGGTGTGTCGGGGTCTAGTCCATGTTGGACCAAATTTTCAATTATTTCAATGGTATCAGGTACTGGGACCTTGGTGAACAAAGAGACCACATCGAAGCTGACAAGGATATCGTCAGGGGACAGTACAACGTCTTTGACCATAGAGACCAATTGGGCTGAGTTAAGTACTGCTGAGGCGGTCTTGCCAGTGAAAGGCAGCAAGGTATCTGACAGAAAGCGGGCTAGTCTATAGGTAGGGGAGTTGGTCGTGGATACGAAGGGTCGTAGTGGGGTGCCTTCTTTATGAATCTTGGGAAGACCATAGCATCTAGGGGGTCTTGCAGCAGAAGGTTTTAGGGATGAAACGTTTAGTTGGGTCGATTAGGGAGGTCGAACTTGTGATGATCTTGTTGGTTTTCATCGCTAGGCTATTAGTAGGGTCATTTTTTATTTTTGAGTAACTTCCATCGTTGAGCAGATTCTGGATTTTGTTGTTGTATGAATCTTTATCCATAATAACAGTAGCGTTGCCTTTATCGGCTGAGAGGATGACTATATCACTTCTGCTTTTTAAATTCCCGAATTCAGAGCGTTCATTTTTGCTGATGTTACTAATGGGTTTCTTAGCATTCTTAAGAATAGTGGCTATTTCAGCTCTCGCAACGTCTGCTTGGATGTGTCCTACGCCTTTGAGGGCAACAGTTAACTCTTACATTACGCATAGGGTGGTGACCACCGACTTACTCTAGCTAACACACACTTCTCAGATACTCTAGCGTGACCCAGCCAGGTGGGCTACTGGCAGGTCTGTAGGGTGGTGACCACCGACCTACTCTAGCTAACACACACTTCTCAGATACTCTAGCGTGACCCAGCCAGGTGGGCTACTGGCAGGTCTGTAGGGTGGTGACCACCGACCTACTCTAGCTAACACACACTTCTCAGATACTCTAGCGTGACCCAGCCAGGTGGGCTACTGGCAGGTCCGCTGACTGGAGGCTTGACTCTTCTTGGCGTCTTCACGATGCATCTTCATTCTTGATATGGGCAGCCTCGAACCTCGTGAGGAGGCTGCATATATGGGCCTCGGCGGGCCCCGGCCTGGCCACGCCTCCTTTCGAGGACCCTCTCGAAGCCCCCCCCTGCTGTCCACGTGCCCCCCGAGGTGCCCCCTAGGCCCCCGGCCCCCACTGGGGTCCAGTCACGTGTCCAGCCGGGGTCACAGAGAGTGCCACGACCTCACACCACCCTCATGACCTCCCGAGTCCAGACCCGGCCCTGACGTCATTCCCGCCTCCAGCCGGGATGACGTCATGTGTGTGTGTGGACCCGCGTGGTAATGACGCTCCCCCGCATATTGACGTCACACATGTGCGTGTGTGCACAGTGGTGATGCTACAATCACTACACTTAGAGGCATAGATGTGGTGACCACGCTTGTGTTAATTGATTGGCACTGTTAATTGATTGCCACTGTTATTTCATTTCCACTGCAACTTAATTAATTGCTACTGTTGATTGATTTGATTTAAAACGTTAATTGCTTATTTGACACTGTTAATGAACAATGTAAATCGTTGGCAACGTTTAATCGATTTATACACGGGCTCGCCCAAATTATTGTCACGGTGTAATGTTAATTGATCGTCCTTAATTGATTACGCGTGTACGTTGAACGTCTTTCGCGCCGTACGTAGCCAACCGTGCTAATCAGAGATGCGATTGGTTTGGCGCATCGATGTTAATTGACCGATGGTGGCCAAACGCTGCGTCACGTTGACTGATCGGCATAGTACCGCGTCAATCGATGACATTGGTACGTCGGATCAGTTGGGACAGTGTTGGTCGGGCTCCGTGTTCCGGCATTTAATTGGCGTAACTTTACGTTAATTGATTTGGACCGGTGTCATGTTAATCGATCATGACGAGTTTCAATGCAGCGTCAATGTCACTGATTGAAAATCGCCTTTGTTTGCAGATGGGTAGGCACTGCCGTGAAACTTTCTACAGTGAGGGAAAAAAGTATTTGATCCCCTGCTGATTTTGTATGTTTGCCCACTGACGAAGAAATGATCAGTCTATAATTTTAATGGTAGGTTTATTTGAAAAGTGAGAGACAGAATAACAAAAAAATCCAGAAAAACGCATGTCAAAAATGTTATAAATTGATTTGCATTTTATTGAGGGAAATAAGTATTTGACCCCATCTCAATCAGAAAGATTTCTGGCTCCCAGGTGTCTTTTATACAGGTAACGAGCTGAGATTAGGAGCACACTCTTCAATCGCACTTTGCCCCACTCTGCGCAGACCATCCCCGGATGAGCGTCTCTTTGAGAGGGACCTCAAGAAGGTCCTTGCCCCCGCTGGTGATCAGACGGAAATTGTGGTGTCTTCCCGGCAGTGCCACCGTAAACACTGACGATGCACCCGGTATGAGATTCTACAGATTTGCGGCTTTCTGAACCAGTCCTGGGCCTCTCCGAGGTCGACTCAGCCTCAAATGAGTACCTGGTGCAATTCCAGGCATGGTGCTGGCCATCCACCCCCATGTACGCCGTGCCGACCTTCACACGTCAAGAGGTTCAAGGCACCCAGGACCGCCACGGCCACCGCCACTCCCGCCACCAGGAGAGGGACCGCAGTAGCCGTGGTCAGGGCCAGCAGTGCAAAGGGCGCGGCACGTGGAGCCAGGGCGAATGTTGGGCCAGATCCTGCACCTCGACAATCACCGAAACACAGCTCCAGCCCCCCCCCCCCCCCCCCGCTGCCTGTCCTCAACAAAGGCAGTGTCACTGCTCGTGCCACGACATCGCGTCAACCCAAGTGGGTTCCTCCAGGTAAGGATAAAGCATTGCACCACGACCGGCACAAAGCACACGTGTTTCTAACTCGGCATTTACTTTCACGTTTTCCCCCACGATGAAACCATCCATGAATGTGCCTGATCTCCACTGGGTCTAGGAAGCTAATCAGGGGTTTTTTTTAAGCCTGCTAAGTACCTTGATAAGTGATGACCACCAGAGCTTTCCAAGTGATGTAGGTTGTGAGACCGCGAGATGGTGTGGACCTCGCAGTGCTGAGTGTTATCGCCTCGTAAGCGAGGCTCGCGACGGAGTGGCAACACGTGGACGTCAACTGCGGGGACGGAGCGAGGATATGGAAGCGTGTGCTAAATTCATTTTTGTGTGACCGTGAGGGATGGCGACAGCTTTGGGGTGGCCTTCATCTAGCAGTGGATAGAGCACGTCAGAAATGCCGATTGAGCAGAAACAAAACTCTTTGAAGGAGGCAGAAAAACACAAAAAGGGATGCAAAAAGAGAATGTTTTTTTAAGTCGAATTGTGACTCCAAATGAAGACATTCTTCGAATTACTTCGGAGGAAGTCAATGGTCGCATGGCAACTAAATATGTGTAATGCTCGGAGTAACTTTAAAATAATGTTTAAAAATCCCCCCGATAGTTTGTGGTCCACTCACGGACGAAGGCCTCTCCATGCCGCCGCAGTCACCAAAATAACGACTACTTAAAAAAGTAAAATGTGAGTTCGCATTTGTTACTCTCGTAGCCTGACCCCAACAACACCCTTGGACCCGCCTGTCGTGCCGTCAAAATATTTCACATCAGGTCCGACCTTGCGTCTTGGCCTCTCTAAACGTGCCAAGCTGACGCCACTCCACCCCGGATCTCCGTGAAACTGCCACGGACCACCACGGACCGCCACAGCCGCCAGCCACTGACTCTCTCCACGTGCCGTGGAATGTCCCAGTCAGCTACTAAGCCATTCCACTTGCCACGGTCTTCGAGCGACACATTCCAAATACCAAGCACTCCCACAGTCTGCCACTGAACCCATGGACTTGTCGGGGACAAGCACCGACCCATTCAACTGCCAAGGGCCACTAACCATTGACACAGCCCAAGCGCGACTCGACTTGCCATTACTCAACATATACAAGACCCGCCATGCCTCAATAGGTATGGTCTGCTGTAAGCTAACCTGACTCTCTGCCACGCCAGCTACAGTAGAGATTGCCACAGCCATGCTGTGAGGTGACTGCTGTCTGCCTGTAGCAGCCACGGCCTAAAACGTGGCTGCTAGACTGGCTTGAAGCACCACCACCAAAGGCAACCTCACCTGCCATGGCTTTTACCTGGCTGCCCTGAACCGGCCACAGATGAAATCTGAGGCACGGTTTAACAGTGAAAGCCCTTCATTCCATTTTAATAGCACGTTCTTGTTTAGCACATGGTTAAAAATCATCTGAATAACTTAGCTTTAATGATTTTTGTTAGAGTCTGTAGAGCCAACTTAGTTTTGCATTTTGTTATGTTGTTATATACCACGAGTGTTTGGTGTAAACTTTAACGCAAGATTGGTTTTAATTCCGTATGACATCACGGGATATTTCCCGGACTCTGTTTCAGGAAAATCGAAATGTTTTCATCCTGACTCCTCCCCCGCCCCTCGTCACACGGCGTCATGAAAAGTCAAATATGACGTCACAAAGCTCTGCCCCCCCCCACCCCCCAAAACCATATTTCTATTTTGAAAATAAAACATGCTTCAAATCGCTTTAAACTATTGTTGTCATTGCAGTGCGTTGTTCATGTGGCGCTGCACTCCAATGTTGTAGGAGTGTTGTTATAACAATTCTATATTTATTTAAAGTTGAGCATTTTGAAGTGACGTCACATTTCTCAACCCCCCCCCCCTCGTCACACATCGTCACAAATGTCTGACCCCCCCCCCCCCCAGGTGCGTGACATCATTTATGTACGGCCTCTTAACTGCTGCTGTTGTTCATTAAACCTCCTTTGCCAGTACAAACATGTAATAATAGTAGGGTTTTCCCCTTTTTTCTGGCAACAAAACTGAAACCTTTTTTTACAAGGATTCATGTCACTGCATTAACCACAAAACTTGCGGTCAAAATGCACAAAAAAACATACTATGATAATATATGTGGCATTGTCCTTGAAACTGATTGAGCTGTGTGACGCCTTTTGGCGTCCTCTGGTCGAGCACCCATCGGGTTGAGGCTCAAAAGAAAGCCGTCCCTTGGTGTGGACCAATCAGGCTCAAAAGAAAGCCGTCCCTTGGTGTGGACCAATCAGTTTAAAGGACAATGCCACATATATATTATCATAGTGTGTGTTTTAATAATGATGATGAAGTATGTGTTTTGTTTGTATTTTGACCACAAGCATTGTGGTTAATGCAGTAAACATGAATCCTTGTCAAAAGGTTTCAGTTTTGTTGCCAGAAAAAAGGGGAAAAACCCCTATTATTGCTGCTGTTGCCGTTGTTGCTGGTGTTACTGTTGTTGATGTTGCTGTTGTTATTGAGACTGTTGTTGCTGCTGTTGCTGTTGTTGTTACTGTTGTTGCCTTTGTTGCTACTGTTGTTGTTGGTGTTGTTACTGTTGTTGCTGCTGCTGCTGTTGTTGTTACTGTTGTTGCTGCTGCTGTTGTTGTTACTGTTGATGCTGCTGTTGTTACTGTTGTTGCTGTTGTTGTTACTGTTGTTGTTGCTGTTGTTGCTGTTGTTACTGTTGTTGTTGCTGCTGTTGTTGTTGCTGTTACTGTTGTTGTTACTGTTGTTGTTGCTGTTGTTGCTGTTGTTACTGTTGTTGTTGCTGCTGCTGTTGTTGTTGCTGTTGTTGTTACTGTTGTTGTTGCTGTTGTTGCTGTTGTTACTGTTGTTGTTGCTGCTGCTGTTGTTGTTGCTGTTGTTGCTGCTGCTGCTGTGACAACTCCCAGCGCGGTTCTCTCTCTCGCCTCACTGTGCACCTGGGGCCCTGGTGCTTCTCCAGTCCGCTACGCTCCAGCGTGCACCCCCTGCCCTCTGCATCTGCTTGAGACCTTCACACATTTGACCCTCATGGCGGTGACCCCGGGGTCCCATAAGCCCCCCCCCGCCCCCCGGCTCTCGCGTGAACTGCGTTGCGACGTCGTTTCATGTCCGCTGAAGGGCCAACCGACGAGGCGACCTCTTCCTCTCGACGAGCTCCGCTCGACGCGCGCTCATCAAAGTTTTGTGACTACGGCCGTTCTGGCCGCGACTTAGACGACGACTTAGACGACGACTTAGACGACGACTTAGACGACGACTTAGACGACGACTTAGACGACGACGGGGTGCTCGGCGGAGCACCGGAGGATTGATTCCCGGTGGCTCGCTGCGTTTATTGCGTGCGCTAGTGGGGGGGGAGGGGGGGGTGGGGAGACGGAGTCGCCCAAAAGTAAATAATTGGGCGGCGATTTTGGCTTCCGTTTATTGGGGACCCCCGGGGGGTCCGGCCACGAGGTTCACTTCACGTCGGGGACTCTCCGAGAAACTCGACCGTCGTTAAATTGTCACGTGGCTGGATGTTACTGCACACCCCACCCCTCTCCCCACCCCCTCTGCATTTCCCCATTCTCACGATGAAATGAGTTGCAGGGAAAAAACAAAAACATTGTATGCGCAAAAATCCAAAACAACGTTTAGCAATTTTGTTTAATCGAGAACATTCACTGACAATGTCACCGCAATAGACAATGACTCCCCACGCCCCGTGTAGCCCCAACAGACTGTCGGAACGAGTGCTCCTACTCGCACACCTAACACTGTGGCACCACCCCTGACCGACCGCCTTTGTCTCCCCCGCGGTGATGTTCACTACGCAGCAGCAGCAGGAGCTGCAGCAGCAGGTACGCTCGTTTGAGGCAGAGCGTACATAGGGGAGGCCCAGCACCGCTCCGAGGGGGGGTAAAGAGAGAGGCAGGCTGGGTGGTGGACGGCTGGTGAAGTGAGTAGGATAGTCCAGCAGGTCTCTGTGTGAATCTATGGGTCTTTGTGTTAAGTCTACGGGTCTCTGTGTGAATATATGCGTCTCTGTGTGAATCTATGGGTCTCCGTGTGAATCTATGGGTCTCTGTGTTAGTCTACGGGTCTCTGTGTGAATCTATGGGTCTCTGTGTTAGTCTACGGGTCTCTGTGGGAATCTATGGGCTCTGTGTTAGTCTACGGGTCTCTGTGTGAATCTATGGATTTCTGTGTGAATCTATGGGTCTCTGTGTTAGTCTATGGGTCTCTGTGTCAATCTATGGATCTGTGTGAATCTATGGGTCTCTGTGTTAGTCTACGGGTCTCTGTGTGAATCTATGGATCTGTGTGAATCTATGGGTCTCTGTGTTAGTCTACGGGTCTCTGTGTGAATCTATGGGTTTCTGTGTGAATCTATGGGTCTCTGTGTTAGTCTACGGGTCTCTGTGTTAGTCTACGGTGTGTTAGTCTACGGGTCTCTGTGTTAGTCTACGGGTCTCTGTGGGAATCTATGGGCTCTGTGTTAGTCTACGGGTCTCTGTGTGAATCTATGGATCTCTGTGTGAATCTATGGGTCTCTGTGTTAGTCTACGGGTCTCTGTGTGAATCTATGGGTCTCTGTGTGAGTCTACGGGTCTCTGTGTTAGTCTACGGGTCTCTGTGTGAATCTATGGGTCTCTGTGTTAATCTCTGGGTCTCTGTGTTAGTCTACGGGTCTCTGTGTGAATCTATGGATCTCTGTGTTAATCTCTGGGTCTCTGTGTTAGTCTTCAGGTCTCTGTGTGAATCTATGGGTTTCTGTGTGAATCTATAGGTCTCTGTGTTAGTCTACGGGTCTCTGTGTTAGTCTACGGGTCTCTGTGTTAGTCTACGGGTCTCTGTGTTAGTCTACGGGTCTCTGTGGGAATCTATGGGCTCTGTGTTAGTCTACGGGTCTCTGTGTGAATCTATGGATCTCTGTGTGAATCTACGGGTCTCTGTGTTAGTCTACGGGTCTCTGTGTGAATCTATGGGTCTCTGTGTGAGTCTACGGGTCTCTGTGTTAGTCTATTGGTTTTTGTGTGAGTCTACGGGTCTCTGTGTGAGTCTACGGGTCTCTGTGTTAGTCTACGGGTCTCTGTGTTAGTCTATTGGTTTTTGTGTGAGTCTACAGGTCTCTGTGTGAGTCTACGGGTCTCTGTGTTAGTCTACGGGTCTCTGTGTGAATCTACGGGTCTCTGTGTGAGTCTACGGGTCTCTGTGTTAGTCTACGGGTCTCTGTGTTAGTCTACGGGTCTCTGTGTGAGTCTACGGGTCTCTGTGTTAGTCTACGGGTCTCTGTGTTAGTCTACGGGTCTCTGTGGGAATCTATGGGCTCTGTGTTAGCCTACGGGTCTCTGTGTGAATCTATGGATCTCTGTGGGAATCTATGGGTCTCTGTGTTAGTCTACAGGTCTCTGTGTGAATCTATGGGTTTCTGTGTGAATCTATGGGTCTCTGTGTTAGTCTACGGGTCTCTGTGTTAGTCTACGGGTCTCTGTGTTAGTCTACGGGTCTCTGTGTTAGTCTACGGGTCTCTGTGTTATTCTACGGGTGTAAATCGACCACTCCGCCTCTGGAGGCGAATGTGGGTGGAGCGCCGTCCGAGGCGGTGTTTGCGGTAGCGGCGGCGACGACGACGACGACGTGGACGGTGATACTCGTGGAGCGGCACGGGCGCCCCCGGTCGGCCGCCCTCACCGTCAGCTCGTAGGCCTCTACCGCGGAGCCGTCCAGCTTCCTCGCCACAGAGACGACGCCCAGCGCGCCGTGGACGGCGAAGGAATTCCCCACGTTTCCTGCCGGGGGAATTCGCGAGTTCGCGTCGTCAAAAGCGAAGGGAACCGCCGAGGGCGAACGCCGCGGGTGGGAAGCCCCGGCGCCCGTCGGCCGCCGGCGATCCGAGCTGGACGGGGGAGAGACACGCGACGGAGCGTCGCCACGAAAAAAACGCGACACGGGAAATGTGCTCCAGTGCAGAAACTCCCTCCGCGTGGGGGGGAGTGGCGGTGGGAGTGGTGGGAGTGGTGGGAGCGGTGGGAGTGGTTGTGGTAGGAGTGGTGGGAGTGGAGGTGGGAGTGGTGGGAGTGGTGGGAGTGGTGGGAGCGGTGGGAGTGGTGGGAGTGGTGGGAGTGGGAGTGGTGGGAGTGGTGGGAGCGGTGGGAGTGGTGGGAGTGGTGGGAGTGGTGGGAGCGGTGGGAGTGGTGGGAGTGGTGGGAGTGGGAGTGGTGGGAGTGGTGGGAGTGGTGGGAGTGGTGGTGGGAGCGGTGGCGGTGGGAGCGGTGGAAGTGGTGGGAGTGGTGGGAGTGGGAGTGGTGGCGGTGGTGGGAGTGGTGGGAGCGGTGGGAGTGGTGGGAGTGGTGGGAGTGGTGGGAGTGGTGGTGGGAGTAGTGGGAGTGGTGGGAGTGGTGAGAGTGGTGGGAGTGGTAGTGGGAGTGGTGGGAGCGGTGGGAGTGGTGGAAGTGGTGGTGGGAGCGGTGGGAGTGGTGGTGAGGCGGTCACCGTGGCTGATGCTGTATCTGACGTCGGCGTTGGGGCCTTCGTCGCGGTCCAGCGCCGTGACGCGCACCACGGCGGAGCCCACGGCCGCCGACTCGGCCACGCGGGCCTCGTAGGGGCCGCCGGTGAAGCGGGGCGCGTGGTCGTTGGCATCGTCGACGCTCACCGCCAGCGTGGCGTACGCTCGCCTCACGGGGATCCCGCCGTCCTGCACCTGTTTGTGCGAGAGAGTGAGAGAGTGAGAGAGACAGTGAGAGAGTGAGAGGGTGAGGGAGAGAGAGTGAGAGAGAGAGAGTGAGAGAGAGATAGAGAGAGAGAGTGAAAGTGAGACAGAGAGAGAGTGAGAGAGAGTGAAAGTGAGACAGAGAGAGAGTGAGAGAGAGTGAAAGTGAGACAGAGAGTGAGAAGAGAGTGAGAGAGAGATAGAGTGTGAAAGTGAGACAGAGAGAGAGTGAGTGAGAGAGAGTGAGATAGAGATAGAGAGTGAAAGTGAGACAGAGAGAGAGTGAGAGAGTGTGAAAGTGAGACAGAGAGAGAGTGAGTGAGAGAGAGTGAGAAAGTGAGAGAGAGTGAGATAGAGAGTGAGAGAGAGAGTGAGAGAGAGGTCCGAGCGGAGAGATCGCTCGCCACGAACGCCCCCTGACAGGAGGAGACCGTCCGCGGTGAGTCACGTCGTGCTGGTCGCGTGCGACGTGACCGGCGCTGCGGTGCCGTCAAACTGCGACACCGGCACCTGACACGGCCAATCACCAAGGTTTGTCGTCACCGAAACAAAACGTGGCCATCGGTTACGCGGTTTGTTTACGTGACAAACTACACGACACAATACTATACACTACACTGTACACTACTATACTGTACACTACACTACACACTACTATACACTACACTACTATACACTACACTGTACACTACTATACACTACACACTACTATACACTACACTATACACTACACTGTACACTACTATACACTACACTATACACTACACTGTACACTACTATACACTACACTATACACTACACTATAGACTACTATACACTACTATACACTACACTATACACTACACTATACCACTATACACCACACTATACACTACTATACACTACACACTACACTATAGACTACTATACACTACTATACACTATACACTACTATACACTACACTACTATACACTACACTAAACTATACACTACACTATACACAACACTATACACTACACTATACACTACTATACACTACACTAATATACACTACACTATACACTGCACTATACACTACTATACACTACACTGTACACTACTATACAGTACACTATACACTACTGTACACTATACTACTATACACTACACTACACACTACTATACACTACACTACTATACAGTACACTATACAATACTGTACACTACACTACTATACACTACTATACACTACACTGTACACTACTATACAGTACACTATACACTACTATACATTACACTACTATACACTACTATACACTACACTGTACACTACACTATACACTACTATACGGTACATTATACACTACTATACACTACACTATACACTACACAACTATACAATACACTATACTATAGACTACTATACACTACACTATACAGTACACTATACAGTACACTATACACTACACTACTATACACTACACTATACACTACATTATACACTAGCCTATACACTACTATACACTATACTATACACTACTATACAGTACGCTAAACACTACGATACAGGACACTATACACTACACTATACACTACTATACACTACACTATAGACTACACTACACATTACTATACACTACACTATACACTACACTACACACTACTATACACTACACTATACACTACACTATAGACTACACTATACACTACTATACACTATACACTACACTATACACTACACTACACATTACTATACGGTACACTATATACTACTACACAGTACGCTAAACACTACTATACAGGACACTATGGTCACCACGCAAGACAGCGGTCACGGCATCGTTGTCATCGTCGTCATCATCGTCGTCATCAGCACCTTCGATTTGCACGGTCGGCACACACACGTACACA
Source organism: Petromyzon marinus (assembly GCF_048934315.1). NCBI lineage: Eukaryota > Metazoa > Chordata > Hyperoartia > Petromyzontiformes > Petromyzontidae > Petromyzon > Petromyzon marinus. The sequence goes on from NW_027422728.1 coordinate 187,216, forward strand.
CACACATGTACACACACACGTACACACACACACGTACACACACACGTACACACACACGTACACACACATATGTACACACACACACGCACACACACACACGTACACACACACGTACAACACAACACATGTACACACGCACACACACACGTACACACACGTACACACACACACGTACACACACACACGTACACACACACACACGTACACACACATACACACACACACGTACACACACACACGTACACACACGTACACACACGCACACACACACGTACACACACGCACACACGTACACACACACTCACTCACACACACTCACTCACACAAAGATAAAGATCCCCTGTATAGCCTTAACAGACTGTAGGGGCAAGTGCTGTTAGCGAGCACCTATGAAGGCCGGAACGGTACACGAGGGGGTGGGTGGCCAGCACCACGCCCGACCGCCTTAGTCTCCCTAGTGGCGATGTTAACACCTCACTCTCACACACGTACACACACACGTACACACCTCACTCTCACACAAGTACACACACACGTACACATGTAAACACGTACACACGTACACACACGTGCACCTGGCGTGGCGCCCTCTCACCATGACGGTGAGCAGGTGGCTCCGCTTGGCCTCTCGGTCCAGCCTCTCGGCGGCGGTGACCTCGCCGGTGACGGGGTCCACGCGGAACAGACGCAGGCTCTCCGCGGCGTCGCCGCCGCCTAAGCCGACGAGGGAGAAGGAGAGCCGGGCGGCGACGGCGCCGGCATCGGCGTCCGTCGCCTCCAGCCGCAGGATCCCGGCGGCGGCAGGAGGAGTCTCCTCGGCCACGGTCGCCTCGTAGAGGTCACGGGAGAAGCGGGGCCGGTGGTCGTTCACGTCCAGTACCGTCACCTCCACCTGGCGGGGGGGTGGGTGGTGAGGGTAGTGGGGGTGAGTAATGTGGTGATGCGGGTGGTAAAACAACCCACTACCTCCTCGTGGTGCCGGACGGGCAACGCTGTCGTGGACGGTGCACACACAGACACACACACAGACACACACAGACACACAACAACAACCGCCATTCGCCACTAAGTGGCGGTGACGTCACCACGACGCTTGTGCCAGGCTATGTGCACCCTGAGGCCACGTGAAGTGTCGAACGCCCGCTGGCAGGAGGTCACGGGGCAGACCCAGGTGCCACGGGTCGACTGACTGAGATGACTGGCTGATGCACCACCTGTGCCCCCTACTGTGCCAACCTGCTGTGCTTTAGCCACCCGGCGCTCCGCTCGTTGTTGTGAGCGTCGCTCCTCCGCCCTCCGTTGTTGTTGGAGGGCGACTGCCTCCAACTGCCCAGTAGCATCCTTCACGAGCCTCCTCCACAGAGGCCGATCTTGACACCGCTGGTACCAGTCATCGGCAAGTCCACTCAGCTCCACGTCCTCCTGTACCACATCACTCCATCTCTTCTCTAGCCCGTGCCGCTCCCGCTTAGCCCCCTCAATCCGGCCAAACAAAAGCTGTTTCGGCATGCGGTGGCTGGGCATGCGGGCTACATGACCCAGCCATCGCAGCCTTGCCTGCCGGAGGAGCTCACCGATGGGACCCTGCCCAGATCTTTCAAGGATTTGTGAGCTCCTCACACAATCCAGTCTGGTTAAACCCAGGATGGATCGTAGGCAGGCCAGCCTAAATGTTTCTAACCGGCGAAGATGTTCCATTAGGGGGGTCCACGTTTCGCAAGCGTAGAGAAGGGAGGGAATGACCGTGGCCGAGAAGACCTGAAGCTTAGTGCGGAGCGACAGACCAGGTAGCTTCCACACAGCGTTACACAACCGATGAAAAGATATTGCCGCTCGACTGATTCGGAGTGAGACCTCTGCTGTTAAACTGGAGCCAGTCATAAGCACACTGCCCAGGTATGGGAAACTCTCCACTCTCTCCACAACTGCCCCATCACCGATTGGGAGTTGTGGGGGTGGAGTGTCCGATGGTACAAAATACCCAGGCAGGTGCTTAGTTTTGGTGGGGCTGATGGTAAGGCCCCACCTCTTAGTGGCACGCTCCAGTCTCAGCAGCAGCGTCTCCAACTCCTCCTCTGACTGAGCAGCTATTACCAAATCATCAGCATACATAACGTGGTTGAGCAATAGGGAGCCATCCCTTGACCGCACCCGGGCATCGATTAGCCTCCCATTATATCTGTACCATATGGAGATTCCCCTGGTACAGCTATTGAAGGCTTCACGGACTACGTGGTCAAAATAGATGTTAAATAATGTGGGAGCCAGAGGACATCCCTGTCGCACCCCAAGGTGTACAGGGAATGGCTCTGACTCCCGGCCACGTAGTTTTACCCGGGCCCGCTCACCATCATGAAGGTCCTTAATGATCGTGAGCAGATGGTCAGGTACTCCAAAAGCACGAAGAACGACCCAGAGCCCAGGCCTACTGATGGTATCATAGGCCTTGACCAGGTCAATAAAGCAGAGATGTAGGTCTTGTTGGAATTCCCTACACCTCTGCTGTAGCAGACGGACAGAAAATATGGCATCTGTGCAGGACCGCCCTATCCTGAAACCGCATTGGGGCTCCGCAAGCCTCTCCTCAGCGTGCCTGGCAAGGCGATGCTGAATAATCCTTGCCAGGACCTTTCCCGGCACACTGAGGAGTGAGATGCCCCTGTAGTTGTTACAGTCTGTGCGGTCCCCCTTCTTAAAAAGGGGGACCACCAGGGCATCCTTCCAATCCTGCGGAACCCGTCCAGTGGTCCAGACTGTTGTTATGATGTCATATAGGGCAGTCTGTGCACAAACGCCACCCTCCCTCAGCATTTCGCTTGGGAGATCATCTCTGCCCGCTGCCTTTCCTGGTCTCAGACTCCGGATCACCTGCAATACTTCCTCAGCAGATGGCACCTCAGCCAGCCACTCACAGGGGGTGACTTCTTCCAATATTTGAGGCACCGCAGCCTCAGCAGGGTCATCCTCACTTTGTGCCACGATGTTTTCCTGGCTGAGGGATTTTCCCTCCCCCAGGACCTCACAGAAATGCTCAGCAAATCTGCGAACCTGTTCCTGGGGGTCGGAGATTGGATCACCGTTTTTTCCCCTAATGATGGTAATAGGTGTGGCGCTGCAGGTTACTTTTTTGATGGAGTTAAATAGAGATTTGTGATCACGGGCCACTGAGGCAGACTCCATCTCCTCAGCAACCCGCGACCACCACCCATCCTTGCAGCGCCTCACGGCTCTCCGAACCTCCGAGCGAAGGCTGCGGTAAGCCTCCTCATTCTCTGACGTGGGATTCTGTAGCCGATGACAGTGGGCCTGTCGCTTTTTCTCAACCATCCTGAACACCTCCTCTGTCAGCCAGGGTCTCTGGGGAGGTCTGGACCGTGTACCCAAAGCAGCCATTGCAGCTGCATGAGTCACAGTTCTAAACCTCGCCCATTTACCCTCGACATCAGGAGGAGTCGGGGACGATGCCAATCCCAGCCGCAAGCGATGATGAAATTCTCGCTTGCAACTTTCATCAGATAACTGAGACCAGGCCACTTTAGGTTGGAATGGGGTCCTGGGTGTACACCCACCACCGGAGTGGAAGAATGGCAGGCGCATCTTACAGATGACTAGTCGATGGTCAGAGGGCAGATCAGCTCCACGGTAGGTCCTGGTGTCAAGGACATGTGCTCGCATTCGCTGGTCCGTCACTATGTAGTCCAGCAGATGTTCTTGCTTGGACCCGGCATGCATCCATGATGTTGTGTGGATGCGCCGATGCCGGAACAGCGTGTTGGTAATTACAAGCACATGGGCTGCACAAAAATCTAGCAGCCTCCTACCGTTGTTATTGAGCTGATCTGGCCCATGCCCTCCAATCACTCCAGACCAGGTGCCAGTATCATGACCAACTCGGGCATTGAAGTCACCCAACATGATGACTCTATCCCGAGAGGCCACTTTAGCCAGCACCTGTGACAGGAGGTCATAGAAGGCATCTGACTCATCGGCTTTGCCTGCATCCCTCCACGGATGTTCATCTTCGGTGGGGGCATAAGTAACCACGACCACCATTTCTCGCCTCCGGTTGATGGGAAGGCGAGCCCAAAGTAGCCTGGGGCTTACAGCTTCCCACACCTCACCGCCACGCTCCCACGCCCCCTTCATTCTTTTGTTCAAAAGAAGACCCACACCCTGTTGTTTGGCAGTCTGCTGCCCCGAGTAGAGAACTGTCCACCCCTCATGGTGGCAGGAGCCAGAGCCGGTCCACCGGACCTCCTGAATGCCGCATAGATCCAGGCGATACCGGTCCAGCTCCCGACAGAGGAGTGGCAGCCTCTCTTCTGCAGTGAGCGTTCGAACATTCCACGTGGCCACCCGTAGTGGCTTTTCGTTGTTTCTGGAGTAGCCCCGAGGGTAGGTATTCAATCTCCTGGCTCCGCCAATTGGGGTTTGGCCAGGAGACGTCATAGACGCCTGGCCCCCCGGGGCCTCCAGCACAAGCTTATTAGTTACATATTTCAGTTTAATTCGTGGTTTCGTGGTAATTCATTGAAGGTGGAGGGGTTACCAGCCCCTCGCACCCGTCCAGAGCCCCCGTTTAGCCCCTGTGGTGGACACATATGCCATGAGGGGAGGAGCCAATCAAAATTGGATCTCCCCCCACAGCACTGTCCACGACAGAGTTGCCCGTCCGGCACCGCGAGGAGGTAGGGGGTTGTTTTGCCGGACAGACACACACACAGACACACACACAGACACACACAGACACACACACACATTCACACACACACAGACACACACAGACACACACACAGACACACACACAGACACAGACACACACACAGACACACAAACACACACACAGACACACAGACACACACACAGACACACAGACACACACACAGACACACAGACACACACAGACACACACACAGACACACACACAGACACACACACAAAGACAAAGATCCCCCATATAGCCTTAACAGACTGTAGGGGCAAGTGCTGTTAGCGAGCACCTATGAAGGCCGGAACGGTACACGAGGGGGTGGGTGGCCAGCACCACGCCCGACCGCCTTTGTCTCCCTAGTGGCAATGTTTACACACCGCACCAGGTACTCATTTGAGGCTGAGTCGACCTAGGGGAGGCCCGGGACCGGTTCAGATAATCGTCACTGGTGTTGGCCGTGAGCGGGAATCGAACCCGGGTCGCCAGGTTCATAGCGCAGCGCGCTAACCGCTACACTATCGCTCCCCACACAGACACACACACAGACACACTCAGACACACACAGACACACACACAGACACACACAGACACACACACACAGACACACACACAGACACACACAGACACACACACAGACACACACACCGACACACACAGACACAGACGCACACACAGACACACACACAGACACGCGTGCCTGCCCACCAGGGTGGTTGCAGCGTTGGTCCCGTCGGTGAGCGTCACGGTGAGCCGGTAGAGGGAGCACCGCTCGGCATCCAGCGGCTTGGCCACCTCCACAAAGCCGCTGTGCTCCGTCACGTGGAAGCTGCCCTCCCAGTTACCGCCTGCCAACACCGTCACCATCGTCATCATCATCATCATCACGTCACCGTTAGCACACCACCATCAAGATGTCACCGTTAAACCATCCACATGATGTCACCATGAACACAACACGTGGGTTGGGGTGTGGTGTGTATTGTGTGTGTGGTGTGTGTGTGGTGTGTGTGTGGTGTGTGTGTGGTGTGTGTGTGGTGTGTGTGGTGTTTGTGTGTGGTGTGTGTGGTGTGTGTATGATGTGTGTGGTGTGTGTGTGTGGTGTGTGTGTGTGTGGTGTGTGTGGTGTGTGTGATGTGTGTGGTGTGTGGTGTGTGGTGTGTGTTCTGTGTGTGTGGTGTGTGTGTGTGTGGTGTGTGTGGTGTGTGTGTGTGGTGCGTATGGTGTGTGTGGTGTGGTGTGTGTGGTGTGTGTGATGTGTGTGTGTTACTGTGTGTGTGACTGTGTGTGTGGTGTGTGTGGTGTGTGTGTGGTGTGTGTGTGGTGTGTGTGGTGTGTGTGTGGTGTGTGTGGTGTGTGGTGTGTGTGGTGTGTGTGGTGTGTGGTGTGTGTGGTGTGTGTGGTGTGTGTGTGTGGTGTGTGTGTGTGGTGTGTGTGTAGTGTGTGTGGTGTGTGTGTGTGTGGTGTGCGTCGTGTATGTGTGTGGTGTGTGTGGTGTGTGTGTGTGTGTGGTGTGTGTGGTGTGTGTGTGGGTGTGTGTGTGGTGCGTGTGTGTGGTGTGTGTGTGTGGTGTGTGTGTGGTGCGTGTGGTGTGTGTGTGTGGTGTATGTGTGGTGTGTGTGTGGTGTGTGTTGTGTGTGGTGTGTGTGTGGTGTGTGGTGTGTGTGTGGTGTGTGTGGTGTGTGTGGTCTGTGTGGTGTGTGTGGTGTGTGGTGTGTGTGGTGTGTGTGGTGTATGTGTGTGGGGTGTGTGGTGTGTGTGTGTGGTGTGTGTGTGGTGTGTGGTGTGTGTGTATGGTGTGTGTGGTGTGTGTGGTGTGTGTGTGGTGTGTGTGGTGTGTGCGGTGTGTGTGGTGTGTGTGTGGTGTGTGTGGTGCGTGTGTGTGGTGTGTGTGTGTGTGGTGTGTGTGTGTGTGGGGCGTGTGGTGTGTGTGTGTAGTGTGTGTGTGGTGTGTGTGGTGTGTGTGTGGTATGTGTGGTGTGTGTGGTGTGTGTGGTGTGTGTGGTGTATATGTGTGTGTGTGTGGTGAGTGTGTGGTGTGTGTGTGGTGTGTGTGTGTGGTGTGTGTGGTGTGTGTGTGTGGTGTGTGTGTGGTGTGTGTGGTGTGTGTGGTGTATGTGTGTGTGTGTGTGTGGTGTGTGTGTGGTGTGTGTGGTGTGTGTGTGGTGTGTGTGTGGTGTGTGTGGTGTATGTGGTGTGTGTGTGGTGTGTGTGGTGTGTGTGGTGTATGTGTGTGTGTGGTGTGTGTGGTGTGTATGTGGTGTGTGTGGTGTGTGGTGTGTGTGGTGTGTGTGTGGTGTGTGTGGTGTGTGTGTGGTGTGTGTGGTGTGTGTGGTGTATGTGTGTGTGTGGAGTGTGTGGTGAGTGTGTGGTGTGTGTGTGGTGTGTGTGGTGTGTGTGGTGTATGTGTGTGTGTGGAGTGTGTGGTGAGTGTGTGGTGTGTGTGTGGTGTGTGTGGTGTGTGGTGTGTGTGGTGTGTGTGTGGTGTGTGTGGTGTGTGTGTGGTGTGTGTGGTGTGTGTGGTGTATGTGTGTGTGTGGAGTGTGTGGTGAGTGTGTGGTGTGTATGTGGTGTGTGTCGTGTGTGTGGTGTGTGTGTGGTGTGTGTGTTGTGTGTGTGTGGTGTGTGTGTGGTGAGTGTGTGGTGTGTGTGGTGTGTGTGTGGTGTGTGTGTGTGGTGTGTGTGGTGGCACCACGTGACCTGTGATGCTGAACCACAGGAGGCTCCCCCACGTGCTCTCCGTGGGCAGCACGATCACCACCATGCCCACGGCGGCCGTCTCCGCCACGGTGACCGCGTGCTGCCTCAGGGCGAAGGCCGCGGGCGTCTCGGGTGGCCGTGGAGCGGCGATCCACTCCACGTGGAGCGTGGCCGTCGACGACTTGGGCGGTCGCCCCCCGTCCGTGGCGTGGACCTGCGGGGCCGGCGACGCCGACATCGGCGAGTTCCGTTTCAGCGGTCGAATCGTCGCGGCGATAAGAGGCGAGGCGGGGGGGGGGGGGTCCTTGCGTCGAGTCGGGGTTACCTCGTCATGCGTGTCTGCGTGAGGAGGGAGAGGAGGAGGGAGAGGAGGAGGGAGAGGGGGAGTAGGGAGAGCAGGAGAGGAGGAGGTAGCATGTGGAGTGTGCCCAGCACCGTGATTGAGTTGGATGTCCCCGCAGGCTGCCGCCTGCTCTGGCTGTAGACGATTCCTCGCGCGCGGTCGATGGCAAAGTCTCCAACGTCGTGCCCCCCGCTGATGACGTAACGCAGATCCGCGTTGATGCCCCGGTCGGCGTCGGCGGCGTAGACACGGGCGACGGGCACCGCCGGGCCCGGGGTCGGCGCCGCCGCCGCCGCGACGACTTTGACTCGCGTGAGGTTCCTGGGGAAGCGCGGGGCGTTGTCGTTCTCGTCGGAGACGCTCAGCGTCACCGCCACCCTCGCTTCACGCGGGGGGACGCCGCCGTCCACGATGGACACCTGGCGCCGGCCGGCGGGAAGCACACACAGACACGCACAGACACGCACAGACACGCACGCACAGACACACACGCACAAACACACACAGACACGCACAGACACACACAGACACACACAGACACGCACAGACACACACAGACACGCACGCACAGACACACACACACAGACACACACAGACACACACAGACACACACAGACACAGACACACACAGACACGCACAGACACACACTGACACGCACAGACACGCACAGACATGCACAGACACACATGCACAGACACACACGCACAGACACACACAGACACGCACAGACACGCAAGCACAGACACACACAGACACGCACAGACACGCACGCACAGACACGCACATACAGACACGCACGCACAACAACAACCGCCATTCGGCCACTAAGTGGCAGTGATGTCACCATGACGCTTGTGCCAGGCTAGGTGCACGTTGAAGCCACGTGAAGTATCGAACGCCCGCTGGCCGGAGGTCACGGGGCAGACCCAGGTGCCACGGGTCGACTGAGATGACTGGCTGATGCACCAACTGTGTCCCCTACTGTACCACCACTACCACCACTACTACCACCACCACCACTACCACTACTACCACCACCATTATCACTACCACCACAACTACCACCACCACAACTACCACCACCACAGCCACTACTACCACTACCACCACCATCACTCCACCACCACCACCATCCCTACCACCACTACTACCACTACCACCACCACCACTACCATCATCATCACTACTACTACCACCACTACTACCACTACCACCACCCACCACTACCATCACCACTACTACTACCACCACCACAACTTCCACCACTACCAGCACAACTTCCACCACCACTACTACCACTACCACCACCATCACTACCACCACTACCAATGCCACCACCAACACGACTACCACCACCATTACTACTACCATTATCATCACCACCACCAATAGCACCAGCACTACTACCACCATCACCACTACTACCACCACCACCATCACTCCACCACTACCACTACTACCACCACCACTACTACCAGCATCACTACCACCACCGCCACTATTTCCACCACTACCACCACAACTTCCACCACCACTACTACCACTACCACCACCATCACGAACACCGCTACCAACACCACCACGACTACCACTAACACCACCACTACTACAACTACCACCACTACTACCACTACCATTATCACTACCACCACCACTACTACTACAACCACCACTACCACCACCACTACCACCAACACCACCACCACCACAACTACCACCCCCACCACAACCACCACCCTCACGGTGACTCTTACCTCCAGCTCGTGCTCCGCCTGCCTCTCTCTGTCCAGCGGCCTGCTGGTGGTGTGGATGACGCCTGTGACGAGTCGTTCACCAGAGGTGAACCACAACCCTCCCACGCCGGCCGGCACACGCACACGGTGGGGTGGGGGGCGTCAACGTGGAGACGGGGTGGGGGGGGTAGCTCGTCAGTTGACAACTTAAAGACGACATCACCACGTGATGTCAGGCTATGTTGGGTCACATCGTGCCAAATGGAAATGCGTCGATAGTAAATGTTGTTGGATTTGCTCTCTATACACTACAATACACTACAATACACGCTATACACTACGCTACACACTGCTATACACTACACTATACACTACTATACACTACACTATACACTACTATACATTACACTATACACTACAATACACTACTATACACTACAATATACACTACACTATACACTACGCTAAGCACTATTATACACTATACAATACACTCTACACTACTATACACTACACTATACACTTATAACTACGCGCTGTTGCGTAACCTGCATTGCCACCAGGGCAGTACAGCATTACCCCTGGGTACAACGGTTGGGGTCAGTCGAGGTGAAACAAATCGTGGCCAGGGTTTGGTACGAACCAATCAGACGGTTCCACGTGGGAATGTATGATTGGTTCTACCTGGCCACGAAGGAGTATAAGACGGGTGACCCAACGGACCTTGGGGAGTTCTCTCCCTGCACAAAGACAGAAGACTGGGCTGAAGCCTAGCTAGGACCCTGGACCAGCCTTCCAGCCCTTCTAAGGGCTAAGGCTCGGCAAACCCAGTGGTCAGGACCCACCGGGCCAGCGGTGGGTCAGATAGCCTCCCCTAGGTCCTAGCCGGAGGACTAGGATAGCGGTAGACGTGTGAGTCCCGCCAAGTCCGGAGGTTGTACCTCCTTAGGTATCAAGGAGGTTAGCGGTAGACGTGTGAGTCCCGCCAGGTCCAGAGGCTGTACCTCCCTAGGGTATCGGGTGAGGGGACCGAATATCCCTCTGTGTGTGTTAAGCGTTGTATAAGGAAATAATACAATAAACAGAGTGTGCCTCCTAAAGAAGTCTGCTCGTCCTTACAACACTAAACTACAATACACTACAATACACTATACACTACGCTATACACTACGCTATATACTATACACTGCACTATACACTACACGCTATACACTACTATACACTACGCTACACACAACACAACACACTACGCTACACACAACACAACACACTACACTACACACAACACTACACTATACACTACACTATATACTACACTGCTACACACTACACTATACACTACTATACACTACACTATACACTACACTATACACTACGCTACACACTGCTATACGCTACACACAACACTGTACACTACACTATACATTACTATACACTACACTACTATACACTATACTATACACTACACTATACACTACGCTATACACTATACACTACGCTGCAAACTGCTATACGCTACACACAACACTGCACACTACACTATCGTTGTAAATGTTGTGGATTTGCTCTCCACCCCCAGCACCACCGCCCCCACCTGTGCTGGTGTTTATGTTGAAGAATCCCTGCGGGTCTCCGCAGACGATGTTGAACGTGAGGCCCCTGCCCCGCGCCTCCCCGGCGGTGTCGGCGGCGGTGTTGGCGGCGGCGTCGGCGTTGTCCGGGTCCCAGGCGTCAACTTGTGCTGCCGCGACGCCCCCTGGGGAGTTCTCCGCCACCTCGGCCCGGTACCACGGACGCGACGCCCGTGGGGGGTTGTCGTTCACGTCCTGGGGGGGGGCGGCGGGACGGGGGCGGGAGAGACGCACGGCATTCGCATCGTGTCGTTTTAAAACGCAGCGGTGCAAACGCACGCACTCACACGTGCGTGCGTGCGCGCAAGTGCGCATGGGTTCCCGTACCTGCACCTCCACGTAGACGTGCAGCGTGGCGAAGCGAGGGACGAGTCCGCGATCCGTAGCGCGCACCGCGAGCCAGTAGCTGCTCGCCGTCTCGCGATCCAGCGGCCGCGCCGTGACGATCGCCCCTGCCGGCGCGGGACACGGCGTCATTAGCCGCGAGGGTTTTTAGTTTTTTTAGTTTATTTATTTTGGTTATAGCCCTGTGAGCCATTCGGCGCTTGAATCGGGTGCAACCACAACAAACAAACAAAAACACGAACAAGAAAAACATCTTACAGTGACTATGTGTGACTGTGCAGGATGAGGGGGGGAGGGAGGAGGGAGGTAGCGGTGGTAGCTGTAGAAGTGGTGGTTGTAGTGATAGCAGTAGTGGGTGTGATCTACCGGTCTCCGGATGAACGCTGAAGACCCCCAGGTCGGACCCGTCCACGAGGGAGTACCGCACCTCCCCGTCGATCCCCCGGTCTTCGTCCGCGGCCGCGACGGTGACGACGACGGCCCCCGCGGGGGCGTCCTCCCGCACGGCGGCGGCCGCCGCGAACTCCGTGAACCGCGGGGCGTGGCGGTTCTCGTCCACGTCCGCCACCTCCACCGTCGCCCGGCAGACCGCCGGCGGCGGCCCCCCGGGGTCGCCGTCGCGCGCGGCCACCGTCAGGTCGTAGCGGCGTCGCCTCTCGAAGTCGAGCGGCCGCGCCAGACGCAGGGCCCCGCTCGTCTCGTGCACCGCGAACGTGACGCCGTCCTCGTCCTCGCCCCGCAGGGAGTAGCGCGCCTCCCCGGCGGGGCCACCAGCGTCGAGCCAGCCGAGGACGGCCCCCACCGGGACGTCCTCGGGCACGCGGAGGCGGAGGGGGGCCGGCCCGCACGCGGGCGCGCGGGTCGCGGCGACGGCGACGCGCGGGGCGTGGGCGTTCGCCCGGCTCACGTTCACTACGACGCGCGCCGAGCCGCTCAGCCCGCCGCCGTCGACGGCCGTCACCTTGAACTCGTGCGGCCCCGCGTCGCCGGGCTCCGTCAGCCTCCTGGCGAGCGTCACCTCGCCGCTCGCCGGGTGCACGGCGAAGGCGTCCGAGCGCTGCTCCAGGGTGTAACTGAAGCGCCCGTTGGGGCCCTCGTCGGCGTCCGTGGCGGCGACGCGTAGGAGCGCGGCGCCCGCCGGCGCGTCGTCGGCGACGCCGGCGGAGTACGACGACGCCGAGAACAGCGGACTCAGGTCGTTGCGGTCCAGCACGTGGACGAAGACCTCGGCGGACGCCGCCCCGCGGCCGTTCTCGGAGAACGCTTTGACCCCTAGCGTGTAGCCGTGGCGCTCCTCGCGGTCCAATGGCACGCCCCTTGTGCGGACGCGCAGGAACCAAAAGTCGCCCACGACGAGCCCCTCCGCCTCGAACGCGGCCTCCTCGTCCCCGGACACGACGGCGTACCGGGCCCCGGGGGCCGAGCGGCCGACGTGGATCCCCATCTTGTCGTGGCTCTCCACGTACGTGGCGGGCGCGGAGTTCTCGTAGACGGTGGCATGGTAGGACGGCCTGGTGAAGCGCAGGGGCGACCCTGGCGGGCCGCGTTGCCCGGCGAGGCATCTCACGCACGGTGGCAGCAGCAGCAGGAGCAGCGGCAGCGGGAGGAGCGCCGAGGCCATCGTGTCGGGCGTCGGGCCCTGCGCCTGAGAGCCGCCGACGACACCGAGCCGCGGTCGGAGAGGCGGGCGCCGTCAAAGTCTCCGGGTTCGTTGGGCGCTCCCGATGGGGTGTCGGTCCTCCTCCTCCTCTAACGTGTCAGATCGAGACCAAACACAAACCAAACAATTTTTCTTTTTGCCAGGCAAGGCGCCCCGCTGAGTTACCGGATAGCGCTTTTTCAGAAGCGACCTGGCCATCGTAAACGATAGCTCGACAATGTGGCTCATCAGCATCGTCGTCATCATCACCATCACGTGGACATTTACAATTACAGCAGCAGACAAATACTCAAAAGGGACGTTTCTACAACCACCGCCATTCGCCACTAAGTGGCGGTGGCGTCACCACGACGCTTGTGCCAGGCCATGTGCACGTTGAGGCCACGTGAAGTGGCGAACGCCCGCGGGCAGGAGGTCACGGGGCAGACCCAGGTGCCACGGGTCGACTGACTGAGATGACTGAGATGACTGGCTGATGCACCACCTGTGCCCCCTACTGTGCCAACCTGCTGTGCTTTAGCCACCCGGCGCTCCGCTCGTTGTTGTGAGCGTCGCTCCTCCGCCCTCCGTTGTTGTTGGAGGGCGACTGCCTCCAACTGCCAAGTAGCGTCCTTCACGAGCCTCCTCCACAGAGGCCGATTATGACACCGCTGGTACCAGTCATCGGCATGTCCACTCAGCTCCACATCCTTCTGTACCACGTCACTCCATCTCTTCTCTAGCCCGTGCCGCGCCCGTTGAGCTCCCTCAATCCGGCTGAACAAAAGCTGTTTAGGCATGCGGTGACTGGACATGTGGGCTACATGACCCAGCCAACGCAGCCTTGCCTGCCGGAGGAGCTCACCGATGGGACTTTGTCCAAATCATTCAAGGGTTTGTAAGCTCCTTACAGAATTCAGCTTGGTTAAACCAGCATAAATTTTTCCAACCGGTGAAGATGCTCCATTAAGGGAGTTAACGTTTCGCAAGCATAAAAAAGGGAGGGAATGACCGTGGCCGAAAAGACCTGAAGCTTCGTGCGGAGCGACAGACCAGGTAGCTTCCACACAGCAGCGTTACGCAAACGATGAAAAGATATTGCCGCTCGACTGATTCGGAGACATCTGCTGTCAAACGGGAGCCGGTCATGAGCACACTGCCCAGGTATTGGAAACTCTCCACTCTCTCCACAACCGCCCCATCACCTCCTTCTGTTCGCCCCCTTATTGGTTACTCACAATACTCCTCTACACTACTGTAGAGCCAGACACTACTACAGAGTCACTACTGGATACTAACTTGATTAGGCGCTTTCGTGATTTTTAATTAACCGACCGTCTGTGTTGCTTTATATAGTTTACAAATTTTGCTAAACCCTGTTTGATTTAGTGTGATGTTCCGTCTCTCTGTATCCCTTGGTATATCTGTGTTAATTCTCCCTACTTAAGGTCTGTCTGCTGTTATGTTTCCTCTACCTGATGATGATTGCTTGTGTTGCGATCGAAACGTCGTATGCTATTATATAATTTTATTTTTTTATTACTTTTTTATTATTTCTACGTGAATTTACCGAAAAAAACAGTCACTACATACTACCCACCTGTATGTAGGGTGTGTAGGTATCTATGCCTACACAGGGATGTGTCCCCCCACCCCAATATATATTAAAATTACGGCCTTGCCACACACTACACATTCTTATAATTTCAAGACCACGCACTACACATAAAAAAAGACCACACACTACATCGATATATAAAAGGCAAAGTTGTGATTGTGTGTGTTGTCTGTTCAAAATGTTTAGCGTACTTTCCGACATGCAACAAACTTTAAATTTGCCATGTGGGTACTTTCCAGACTGTACACCGTGCTAACATTATACAAATACACTTTTGTTTCTTTGGGGGGTGGGGGTGCAATAATGCATTTAGATTTTGCACGGCAAGTGAGCTGTGACGTCACATGTGTGTTGTGGTTCGAGCAGCCAGCGACCCGGGTTCGATTCCCGCCCATGGCCACCACCGGTGACGATTATCTGAACCGGTCCTGGGCCTCCCCTAGGTCGACTCAGCCTCAAACGAGTAACTGCTGTGCGGTGTGTGAACATCGCTAGCACTGGGGAGACAAAGGCGGCCGGGCGTGGTGAATCCAAGTCCCGGGCGAAGCCGGGCAGTAGCAGCTAGTTGTCTGTATATATATAATAAAAGGGAAATGTGTGGATGTGTGTCTGTTCGAGATGTTTAGCATGCTTCCCAACATGCTATAAAAAACTAAAATTTGGCACGTGGGTAGCTCCCATATTCTAGATTTGAAGCTTTCGTGACTGCAAGGATCCATACTCTTTGGTTCTATTCGGTAAAGTCACGTAGGTAACAAAAATAAAATAACATAAATCACGACGTTTTGGCCACAACACCTGAAGAAGGCCACTTGTGTTGTGGCCGAAACGTCGTGATTTTTGTTATTTTTTGCCTACGTGACTTTACCGAATAGAACCAAAGAGTACGGCTCCCATATTGTACACAATGTCAAAACGTATAAAAATAAGACTTTTTGTATATTGGTCTGCAAGGCTGAACCCCTACCACGTGGCGTGCCCCACGCGGCGCGCTCCACCTCGACAGCTGTGAGCAGCGTGCCCCACGCGAGAGTTCAGGTGGCGTACGCCTCGCTCCTGGCCCATTAAGCCACTTGGCCTTCTTCTCCCGAGTTGCAATACTTGACATGGCACGCGCCACCTCTCAAAGTTTTCACTCTTTTGCGGATATCACCTAACTTCCTGGGACTCGTGAACCGATATAACAGCCTGCAGAGCGGCATTGAAAATCAGACAAATATCTTGTTGGATTCCGTTAGTGTTTTATAAGAGCAGGCCCCGTGCTTACGAGGCCTAGGGAGGCCATTTCATTGTCACGCAATTTGTGGAGGGGTTTTTTGTCTACTTGGGGGGGGGGGGGTGTGAACATTTTATCTCGCCGCGTCTGCAATAAGAGCCAGTAGCGTGTTGTCTGGAGCTTGGTGTCTGTCCTCACGCAACCCTCTAGGCTCAGAATCACCAGCGGCACTCAGCTGTTTAATATTACGACTAGGACTAAACTATCGATTTCCGTGAACGGGGACAACTTTGAGTCATTAATATATCAAGACCACACTTACAGCGTCAAGTGCAGTGGTAGTAGCAATGGTAGTAGTGGTGGTGGTAGTCATGGTGGTGGTAGTGGTGATAGTAGTGGTGGTAGTAGTGATAGTAATAGTAGTAATAGTAGTGGTAGTCGTGGTAGTAGCAGTGGTAGTAGTGGTGGTAGTAGTGGTGGTGGTGATAGTAGTGGTGATTGTAGTGATAGTAATAGTAGTGATAGTAATAGTAGTGGTAGTAGTCGTGGTAGTAGTGGTGGTAGTAGTGGTGGTGGTAGTCGTGGTGGTGGTGGTAGTAGTGGTGATAGTAGTGGTGATAGTAGTGATAGTAATAGTAGTGATAATAATAGTAGTGGTAGTAGTCGTGGTAGTAGTGGTGGTAGTGATAGTAGTGGTGATAGTAATAGTAGTGATAGTAGTGGTAGTCGTGGTAGTAGCAGTGGTAGTAGTGGTGGCAGTCGTGGTGGTGGTAGTTAGTGGTGGTAGTAGTTGTGGTAGTAGTGATAGTAATAGTAGTGATAGTAATAATAGTGGTAGTCGTGGTAGTAGCAGTGGTAGTAGTGGTGGTAGTTAGTGGAAGTGGTGGTAGTCGTGGTGGTGGTTGTGGTGATAATAGTGATGTTAGTAGTGATAGTAATAGATGTGGTAGTCGTGGTGGTGGTAGTTAGTGGTAACATAGTGGTAGTTAGTAGTAACATTGTAATAACATTGCCACTCGCCTGCAGGCTTGTGAGAGTGAACGGCGCGACGTGGAGCGAACAGCTGCACCAGCACGAGACGGAGGCAGCGGCACACTGAGGGGGAGGGGCAGCGCTGGGGGGAGGGGCAGCGCTAGGGGGGAGGGGCAGCGCTAGGGGGGAGGGGCAGCGCTGGGGGGAGGGGCAGCGCTAGGGGGGAGGGGCAAAGCGAGTGGGTGAGTGAGTGTGTGGCTGTTTGGCTGATTGGGTGAGTGGGTGGGTGAGTGAGCGGGTGGCTGATTGGGTGAGTGGGTGGGTCAGTGGGTAGGTGAGTGGGTGGCTGCTTGTGTGAGTGGGTGGGTGGGTGAGTGGGTGGCTGTTTGGCTGATTGGGTGGGTGAGTGGGTGGGTGAGTGAGCGGGTAACTGATTGGGTGAGTGGGTGGGTCATTGGGTGGGTGAGTGGGTGGCTGCTTGTGTGAGTGGGTGGGTGAGTGGGTGGGTGAGTGGGTGGCTGAATGGGTGAGTTGGTGGGTGAGTAAGTAGGTGGCTGATGGGCTGATTGTGTGAGTGGGTGGGTGAGTGAGTGGGTGGGTGAGTGAGTGGGTGAGTGAGTGAGTAGGTGGCTGATGGGCTGATTGGGTGAGTGGGTGGGTGAGTGAGTGGGTGGCTGATTGGGTGAGTGGGTGGGTCAGTGGGTGGGTGAGTGGGTGGGTGATTGGCTGATTAGGTGAGTGGGTGGGTCAGTGGGTGGGTGAGTGGGTGGGTGAGTGAGTGGGTGAGTGAGTAGGTGTCCGGCAAAACAGCCCCCTACCTCCTCGCGGTGCCGGACGGGCAACTCTGTCGTCGACAGTGCTGTGGGGAGAGGGCCAATTCCGATTGGCCCCTCCCCTCATGGCGTCTGTGACCACCACAGTGGCTAAACGGGGGCTCTGGACGGGTGCGAGGGGCTAGTAACCCCTCCACCTTCAAAACATTACCACGAAACCACGACTTAAATATGTAACTAATAAGCTTGTGCCGGAGGCCCCGGAGGGACAGGCGTCTATGACGTCTCCTGGCCAAACCCCAATTGGCGGAGCCAGGAGATTGAATCTCTACCCTCGGGGCTCCTCCAGAAACAACGAAAAGCCACTTCGTGTGGCCACGTGGAAGGTTCGAATGCTCACTGCAGAGGAGAGGCTGCCACTCCTCTGTCGGGAGCTGGACCGGTACCGCCTGGGTCTCTGTGGCATTCAGGAGGTCCGGTGGACCGGTTCTGGCTCCTGCCACCATGAGGGGTAGACAGTCCATGAGGGATGGGTGGTTACTTATGCCCCCACCGAAGACGAACATCCATGGAGGGATGCAGGCAAAGCCGATGAGTCAGATGCCTTCTATGACCTCCTGTCACAGGTGCTGGCTAAAGTGGCCCCTCGGGATACAGTCATCTTGTTGGGTGACTTCAATGCCCGAGTTGGTCATGATGCTGGCACCTGGTCTGGAGTGATTGGAGGGCATGGGCCAGATCAGCTCAATAACAATGGTAGGAGGCTGCTAGATTTTTGTGCAGCCCATGGGCTTGTAATTACCAACACGCTGTTCCGGCATTGGCGCATCCACACAACATCACGGATGCATGCCGAGTCCAAGCAAGAACATCTGCTGGACTACATAGTGACGGACCAGCGGATGCGAGCCCATGTCCTTGACACCAGGACCTACCGTGGAGCTGATCTGCCCTATGACCATAGACTAGTCATCTGTAAGATGCGCCTGTCATTCTTTCACTCCGGTAGTGGATGTACATCCAGGACCCCATTCCAATCTAAAGTGGCCTGGTCTCAGTTATCTGATGAAAGTTGCAAGCGAGAATTTCATCATGTCGAGGGTAAATGGGCGAGGTTTAGGACTGTGACTCATGCTGCTGCAATGGTTGCTTTGGGTACGCGGTGCAGACCTCCCCAGAGACCCTGGCTGACAGAGGTGTTCAGGATGGTTGAGAAAAAGCGACAGGCCCACTGTCATCGGCTACAGAATCCCACGTCAGAGAATGAGGAGGCTTACCGCAGCCTTCGCTCTGAGGTTCGGAGAGCCGTGAGGCGCTGCAAGGATGGGTGGTGGTCGCGGGTTGCAAAAATAACCTGCAGCGCCACACCTATTACCATCATTAGGGGAAAAAACGGTGGTCCAATCTCTGACCCCCAGGAAAAGGTTTGTAGATGTGCTGAGCATTTCTGTGAGGTCCTGGGGGAGGGGAAATCCCTCAGCCAGGAAAACATCGTGGCACAAAGTGGGGATGACCCTGCTGAAGCTGCAGTGCCTCAAATATTGGAAGACGTTACCCCGTGTGAGTGGCTGGCTGAGGTGCCATCTGTTGAGGAAGTACTGAGGGCGATCCGGAGTCTGAGACCAGGAAAGGCACTGGGTAGAGATGATCTCCCAAGCGAAATGCTGAGGGAGGGTGGCATTTGTGCACAGACTGCCCTATATGACATCATAACAACAGTCTGGACCTCTGGACAGGTTCCGCAAGATTGGAAGGATGCCCTGGTGGTCCCCCTCTTTAAGAAGGGGGACCGCACAGACTGTAACAACTACAGGGGCATCTCACTCCTCAGTGTGCTGGGAAAGGTCCTGGCAAGGATTATTCAACATCGCCTTGCCAGGCACGTTGAGGAGAGGCTTGCCGAGCCCCAATGCGGTTTCAGGAAAGGGCGGTCCTGCACAGATGCCATATTTTCTGTCCGTCTGCTACAGCAGAGGTGTAGGGAATTCCAATAAGACCTACATCTCTGCTTTATTGACCTGGTCAAGGCCTATGATACCATCAGTAGGCCTGGGCTCTGGGGTGTTCTTCGTGCTTTTGGAGTCCCTGACCCTCTGCTCACGATCATTAAGGACCTTCATGATGGTGAGTGGGCCCGGGTAAAACTACGTGGCCGGGAGTCAGAGCCATTCCCTGTACACTTTGGGGTGCGACAGGGATGTCCTCTGGCTCTTACATTATTTAACATCTATTTTGACCACGTAGTTCGTGAAGCCTTCAATAGCTGTACCGGGGGAATCTCCATTTGGTACAGATATAATCGGAGGCTGATCGATGTCCGGGTGCGATCAAGGGATGGCTACCTATTGCTCAACCACGTTATGTATGCCAATGATTTGGTAATAGCTGCTCATTCAAAGGAGGAGTTGGAGACGCTGCTGCTGGGACTGGAGCGTGCCACTAAGAGATGGGGCCTTACTATCAGCCCCACCAAAACCAAGCACCTGCCTGGGTATTTTGTACCATCGGACACTCCAACCCCACAACTCCCAATCGGTGATGGGGCAGTTGTGTTTCCCATACCTGGGCAGTGTGCTTACGACCGGCTCAGGTTTAACAGCAGAGGTCTCACTCCAAATAAGTTGAGCGGCAATATATTTACATCGGTTGCGTAATGCTGTGTGGAAGCTACCTGGTCTGTCGCTCCGCACGAAGCTTCAGGTCTTCTCGGCCACGGTCATTCCCTTCCTTCTCTACGCTTGCGAAACGTGGACCCCCCTAATGGAACATCTTCGCCGGTTAGAAACATTTAGGCTATCCTGCCTACGATCCATCCTGGATTTAACCAGGCTGGATTGTGTAAGGAGCTCACAAATCTTTGAAAGATCTGGGCAAGGTCCCATCGGTGAGCTTCTCCGGCAGGCAAGGCTGCGTTGGCTTGGTCATTTAGACCGCATGCACAGCCACCACATGCCGATACACCTTTTGTTCGGCCGGATCAAGGAGGCTAAACGGGCGCGGGACAGGCTAGAGAAGAGATGGAGTGATGTGGTACAGGAGGACGTCGAGCTGAGTGGACTTGCCGATGACTGGTACCAGCGGTGTCAAGTCTTTGTGGAGGAGGCTCGTGAAGGACGCTACTGGGCAGTTGGAGGCAGTCACCCTCCAACAACAATGGAGGGCGGAGGAGCGACGCTCACAACAGCGAGCGGAGCCCCGGGTGGCTAAAGCACAGCAGGTTGGCACAGTAGGGGGCACAGGTGGTGCATCAGCCAGTCATCTTAGTCAGTCGACCCGTGGCACCTGGGTCTGCCCCGTGACCTCCTGTCAGCGGGCGTTCGACACTTCACGTGGCCTCAAGGTGCACATGGCCTGGCACAAGCGTCGTGGTGACATCACCGCCACTTAGTGGCGAATGGCGGTTGTTGTTGTTTAGGTGGCTGTTTGGCTGATTGGGTGAGGTGTATAGTGTAGTGTATATTGTAGTGTATATTGTAGTGTATAGAGTAGTGTAGTGTATAGTGTCATGTATAGTGTAGTGCATAGTGTAGTGTATAGTGTAGTGTATATTGAAGTGTATAGAGTAGTGTATATTGTAGTGTATAGTGTACTGTATATTGTAGTGTAGTGTATATTAGGGTAGTGTAGTGCCTCCATAGAGCCCAATGTATTAGCTTACCGTCCATTCCCCTGTTAACGATAGGCTGTTGAAGGTACAGTAAAAATGTATGAATGCATCCATTAACCATGTTTCTTTTAATATTACCTGTTTATATCTTTATGTTTTAATATCTATTGTTTCAATATATGAAGTACAGTGGCACCTCGGTACACGTCGTTAATTTGTTTCAGAAGGTAGGAGGACTTATACCCAAAATGACGAATACCAAACGCATTTTTCCCATAAGAAATAAAGGGAATGGAACTAATCCGTTCCAGAGTAAAAGAAATGATATTTTATATGGCATATTATACATTAATGGGGTTGTATAAGATAATTTAGACACTACTTATTACTAAAATGCATACATAAATTAAAATAAATAAATATAAAAAATAAAATTTAACATCACTTTGCCTTGCTGAGAGGAGTTGATAGCCTACGAGGATGGTGGTGAGGAAGGGGAGGAATCAGTGACTCATCCCGACCCAGACAAGTTCGAGCAAGCGCATCGTACCTCAAGCAAGACGCCGTATCACAAGACGACGTATCACAAGACGTCGTATCACAAGCAAGACGTATCACAAGACGTCGTATCACAAGACGTATCACAAGCAAGATGTATCACAAGACGTCGTATCACAAGCAAGACGTATCACAAGACGTATCACAAGACGTTGTATCACAAGCAAGACGTATCACAAGCATGACGTATCTCAAGCAAGACGTATCACAAGCAAGACGTCATAAAGTCACGTAGATGAGTTATTTTATTTTATTTGAACCTATCAACGTGACCTGAAAGACCCAATAATACGTACACTAGCCTACTGTACACTACACTACCATGCTCCTCTACACTATCCACTACGCTACACACTACACCAGTGGTTCTT
The DNA here is from genome assembly GCF_048934315.1 of Petromyzon marinus. Lineage (NCBI taxonomy): Eukaryota > Metazoa > Chordata > Hyperoartia > Petromyzontiformes > Petromyzontidae > Petromyzon > Petromyzon marinus. Next base: position 209,431 of record NW_027422728.1, read on the forward strand.
GACCTGTGGGTCATGCACCCCCTGGGGGGTGCGAGACATGGCCGGATGATTTTTTAAAGTGAAATCGTCAAACTCAAACGAAGCCACGGGGCAACGTAAGTAAGAACTTTGTTTGGTCAAGCCCCCTCCCCCTACGTTGTTATTAACATCGTCACATGTCTAACGATTTCAGAGCCAAAGGGGGTGGGTGCAAGGCTACAGTAAAGGTTCAAGAACCACTGCCCTTAGGTTACAACAGCAGCAGCAGCAGGAACTCTTGCACTGGGAAGTTCAGCATGCATACATACACGAGCACAGTTTTGTTTACCATCTTTTTAATAATTCCCTATAGCAAGAGACAGGCACGACTCTATTGTATACACGCACGTGGGGTGGTCACACGTGGGGGGGGGGGGGGGGGGGTGGTATAGTGTCCCCGGGTAGGCACTAGGCCTGAACGATTAAATCGATTTAAAATCAAACAATCGCAATTTGAAACAATGCGATTAGCAAAATTGCAAAGGTTGCGATTTTTTTGCGCTTTGACGAGTCCTATTACTTTCTTAATGGAATTGTTTTGTTATTATAACTTCATTTCACTTAACAATCGTTCTACGTTTCATCGTTCCATTCCAATTAAAACGTTTTAAATGAATACACGTCGGACTTGCGATTCACATCTTTTAAGTTCTCATCCTTGCATTAGAATATATATAGAGAGAGCAGTTGATATTGTTGATGGTATCACGTGCTAATGCTCCATCACGTGTTTTACATCTATTACACAGTGAATATTGAACTGAAGCTTCACTTGACAATGAGGCGCGTGTCGCACAAACGACTCGCCCCACGATATTCTCCCTCGCGGGCGCCCCTTGGGTTGTCGGCTTCCCTGCCTCTGTGCTGGAAAGAAGTCGAGCAATAAACGATGCCAAAATATGCCATAGGGGCACGGTTAATGCCGAACCATCCTGAATCTGCAGACTCCTCGCAATCTAACAAGGCATCCGTTAAACAAACTAAAAAAGAGGCGTTGTCCACGATTAAATTAGTTTTTTTTATTCGTCGGAAGTTACAACCGCACGGCTCAAAGTGTTGGCTCAACGCGCATCCTCTTCGCTTAGATTGCGTTTCGAGCTGAAGAGAGTGAATCTTCAGCGGCGCACTGCGTGAGAATCCTAAAACACAATCAACAATCCCACGACGGCTGGGCAAAAACAACCGTGACTTTCTAAACTAGATCCCCGCTCGCTGGCAAACGACCGTGACGATTGTCTGAACCGGTCATCCCTGGGCCTCCCCCCCAGGTTGACTCGGGTTCAAATGGGTACCTGGCGCGTTGTGCAAAACATCAACACTGGGGAGACAAAGGCGGACGTGCGTGGTTTGCTGGCTACCTACCACCTCGTGCCCGATGCCAGCCTTCACAACACGAGGTGCCGCTGGCTAACGCCGCTTGCTCCAACGGTCGGCTAAAGGCTAGACGGGGTATTTCTGTCTTTTTAGTTCAACCGAGTTCAATGCGCTGTCAAATAATGAATAGTTAAACAATGGACAAAGAGCTTTCGTGAACGGCGCGCAAGCGATAAGTGACACGGGCCACCACCAGGGTTGTACCAATAATCCACGCCGAACGGAATTCCTTTCGGGCCACGAGCGTCTCCTCGTTATCACTTCGAGCGTAGACCTCTAAGACTGTGTGGGTGGAGTGGGGGGTGGGGTGGGGGGTGGAGTGGGGGGGTGGAGTGGGGGGTGGAGTGGGAGGGTGGGGTGGGGGGTTGGGGTGGGGTTGTGGGGGGTGGGGTGGGGGGTGGAGTGGGGGGTGGAGTGGGGGGTGGGGGGTGGAGTGGGGGGTGGAGTGGGGGGTGGGGTAGGGGGTGGAGTGGGGGGTGGAGTGGGGGGTAAAGTGGGGGGTGGGGTGGGGGGTAGAGTGGGGGGTGGAGTGGGGGGTGGAGTGGGGGGTAGAGTGGGGGGTGGGGTGGGGGGTCAGGTGGGGGGTGGGGTGGGGGGTGGAGTGGGGGGTGGAGTGGGGGGTGGGGTAGGGGGTGGAGTGGGGGGTGGAGTGGTGGGTGGAGTGGGGGGTAGAGTGGGGGGTGGAGTGGGGGGTAGAGTGGGGGGTAGAATGGGGGGTAGAGTAGGGGGTGGGGTAGGGGGTGGAGTGGGGGGTAGAGTGGGGGGTAGAGTGGGGGGTGGAGTGTGGGGTAGAGTGGGGGGTAGAGTGGGGGGTGGAGTGGGGGGTAGAGTGGGGGGTAGAGTGGGGGGTGGAGTGGGGGGTAGAGTGGGGGGTAGAATGGGGGGTAGAGTAGGGGGTGGGGTAGGGGGTGGAGTGGGGGGTAGAGTGGGGGGTAGAGTGGGGGGTGGAGTGTGGGGTAGAGTGGGGGGTGGAGTGGGGGGTAGAGTGGGGGGTAGAGTGGGGGGTGGGGTAGGGGGTGGAGTGGGGGTGGAGTTGGGGGTGGGGGGTGGAGTGGGGGGTGGAGTGTGGGGTGGAGTGGGGGGTGGGGTAGGGGGTAGAGTGGGGGGTAGAGTGTGGGGTAGAGTGTGGGGTAGAGTGGAGGGTGGAGTGTGGGGTAGAGTGGGGGGTAGAGTGGGGGGTGGAGTGGGGGGTGGGGTGGGGCACCACAGTGCCAGCTGTCCCGGCACACCCGGCTGGTCACTGCTGCGCTCGTTACGCCGCTGCCGCTCCACCGGCCGCTCCGGCACCTCGCGGCTCCGCCTCGGCCAGGGGCTGCCCCCGCTCGGGAGTTGTCGCTGCACGGCCCGCCAGCGCTTCCCTCCTCCGCCGCAGGTCCTCGTGCGCCACACGCGAGAGCCGGGGGTGGGGAACGAATTCAGGGGCCGAGGCGCAGGAATGGGTTTGTCGCTGGTAGGAACCTCCTGGTGGTTACTACACCGGCAGCAGCAGCGGCACACAGGAGATTGTTGTTGTGTCCGTCCGTCTGTCGTACATCCACAAATGGGAGGGGTGGAGAGGGGAGGGTGGGGAGGGTGGGGTGGGGAGGGTGGGGAGGGTGGGGACGGGCTGGGTGGAGGGGGTGGGGAGGGGCTGGGTGGGGAGGGAGGGAGGGGATGGGTGAGGGTGGGAGGGGTGGGCCTGGTTGGGGAGGGGCTGGTCACCCCGTGGTGCCCTTATAAACTCAACCCAACGTTCCCTACCGGCTCCCTCCGGCAGGAATGTGTTCTCACGCCGATGTCGGCGCGGCGGCCTCTGCCCGGGGGGGGTCACGTGCCGGCAAAGGCGACTTCGCCTGACCCCATCCCCCCTACCCCGCCGTGAAGGAGCGGACCGCCTGCGTGCCCTCGGCCGCTACGCAGGAGGTCGTGGGGTTCCATCCTGACCCCGACGCCTGCTACTGCGTGCGTATTTGGGAGTTGGCGTGCGTCTCTCTCGACGTCGATTTCCCCCCCGGGTTCCTCCGGGTTTTTCACCCTCCGCATTTTGTAATCGACGTCGCACGTTCGGAGAGCACTCGGCCTACCGCGGAACATTTTCCACGCGGTGATAATAATGAGCCACTTCCGCTTGGGCTATCGTCATTTGTGATTGCCAGGCAGCTTACGATGCGGCTCAGTGAGCCTTACCTGGTAAAATAAAATAAAAAGTTGATCGTTGAAATAGTTGAAATCAGAATAATGATTTATACTGGAGGAATCCGATGAGCTGCGGAGTGAATTTTCACAGATGTCCAGCAGGGGCGGATAAAAACGTTAGAGTAACAAACAGCAAAACAAATGACCCAATCGCATGCAAATGAAACTAAACCATCCCCATCTCACCAGGCAAAGCCCACTGATGTATTCACTTATATTTTTTGTTACAAGTGACACTGGCCACGAATGACAGCTCGACAAAGCGGCCCATCGTTTGCACATTCGGGAGCACCAAATTAATCTCCCAAAGTCTCAACGCATGTTTCTTCATGTGGAGGGATAAAACCGGAGGAGCTGGAGGAAGAATTTCACACGACCGCGTCAGGGTCGGGATCTAACACCCGACCTGCATACCAGGCGCAGGAGTTTACATCATCTCGGAGCCGCCCTCCGCAGAGAGAAGGGCGGCAAGCGAGCCGTGGCCAGAGGAGAAGAGGAAGGCCCTAAGTGGGGGCACGAGTTCATCTTCTTTGGTTCTTTCGGTAAGGTCACGTAGAATGAGAATAAAATAATAAAATAACAATAAAATTCTCACGACGAAACGTCACGACGAAACGTTGTGTTATTTTATTATTTTAGTCTCACTCTACGTGACCTTACCGAAAGAACCAAAGAAGATCAATCCTTGCAGTCACGAAAGCTTTAAATCGAAATTTGGGGGCAAGAGGTCCAGCGGCACGGATGGTTCACGATGGATTTCTTTGGTGGTGGGGCCAGTTGGGTCACCGCGTAAGTAAAATGTCGTGCCGCACACCCTCCTCCACCCGACGCGGCCGATGAAAACGGCCGTCACGTGGCGAACTGCAAGCGTTGCCATATTACGGCTTTGACAGCACCGCCGGGTGCTTCTTGCGGGAGAGCGATCCGCACGCGACGTTTGACCACACGGGACGGACGTTTTGCTGGTGGCTGCCGGCACAGATGGCTTCTTCACATCAGCGTGCGTTGCAGGGACGCCTCTCTAAGCGGGAATGCCGTGTAAACCCCAACCCACAATGCCTTGCGAGGTGCGGCCACTCACCAGTGTGTGCCTGGAGTGAATCTACCACCACAGCGACAGGAGATAAACCCCCTGGCGCAGATCAAATAAGACACGCGCGCAGAGCGTGAATATTTCCCTCTCCTGCCCACTTCACACTCTTTCGTTCTTTCGGCAAACTCGCGTGGGGAGAAATAAAAGAAAAACAATTTTGATTTCTTTTAAATTTGTGTTACTTATTTTATTTTATTTCTAACTACGTCACTTTACCCTACACCCCCCCCCCTCTCTCTATCTCTCCCCCCTTGCTCCTCCTCCCCCCCTCTCTTACCTACATGGCCTCTTGTCATGGCAGCCCTTCTGCCCACCTCAGCAACTGTCTCCTTGCTGTGGTTGTCTCCACCTGGTGACGTACAGCTTCGTGTTGCGCCCATAAACGTCGCGGATTAAAATTTAGATTTAAAGCTTTCGTGACTGCAAGGATTCATCTCCTTTGGTTCTTTCGGTAAAGTCACCACGTAGAATGAGAATAAAATAATAAAATAACACGATAAAATTCTCACGACGTTTCGAAGAAGGCCACTTGTGCTGTGGCCGAAACGTCGTGAGTATTTTATTGTGTTAGTTTATTATTTTATTCTCATTCTACGTGGTGACTTTACCGAAAGAACCAAAGAAGACGTCGCGGATTTAATTTATTTTATTCCCGCGGGGACTTTACCGACGGAAGCAAAGAGCACGTGGTACCTATTGGTCCCATGTTGTAGTTGCTCACTACCAGCTGTAAATGCTCCGATAGCGACCCTTTGTCTTTGTACTTTTGTCCTCTTGATGTGCTCTGGGGGTACGACTCTAAGTGTAGGGTGTGGGCCAATCAGTTTCAAAGACAATGCGAATGTGATCGGAGCGTGTTTTGTTTACATGTTCAACACAAACACTCTCTCTGTGTCTGTGCGTGTGGTTAATGCAGATTGTATTCGGTTTCTATTTTTGGTGTTTGAACATCTTAACGCATTTTATTTTTCGATTTAAAGCTTTCGTGGATGCAGGGATTAATATTCTTGGTTTTCACACCCGATGATAATGATGATTGCTTGTGTTGCAGTTTGAGTGTGATGGGGGTGTGAGTGTGATGGGGGTGTGAGTGTGATGGTAGTGTGAGTGTGATGGGGGTGTGAGTGTGATGGGGGTGTGAGTGTGATGGGGGTGTGAGTGTGATGGGGGTGTGAGTGTGATGGGGGTGTGAGTGTGATGGGGGTGTGAGTGTGATGGGGGTGTGAGTGTGATGGGGGTGTGAGTGTGATGGGAGTGTGAGTGTGAAGTGGGTGTCAATGCGATGGGGTGTGAGTGTGATGGGAGTGTGAGTGTGATGGGGGTGTCAGTGTGAGTGTGATGGAGGTGTGAGTGTGATGGGGGTGTGAGTGTGATGGGGTGTGAGTGTGATGGGGGTGTGAGTGTGATGGGGGTGTGAGTGTGATGGGGGTGTGAGTGTGATGGGGGTGTGAGTGTGATGGGGGCGTCAGTGTGACGGGGGTGTGAGTGTGATGGGGGTGTCAGTGTGATGGGGGTGTGAGTGTGATGGGGGTGTGAGTGTGATGGGAGTGTGAGTGTGATGGGGGTGTGAGTGTGATGGGGGTGTGAGTGTGATGGGGGTGTGAGTGTGATGGGGGTGTGAGTGTGATGGGGTGAGTGTGACGGGGGTGTGAGTGTGACGGGGGTGTGAGTGTGATGGGGGTGTGAGTGCAATGGAGTTACCGGAGCTCACACTCTGTGTTGCAGCCCTGACTGAGTGGCTCGGGCCGCCGTAGGTGATGGCAGCGCTGCTCCGAGGCCACGAGGCGATGGCTCTCCCATACGCACGACACCTCCCTGTGCTGCTCCCCTGCACGCGGGGGGGGGGGGGGGGCGCCTCGTTACCCCCGTCGCCAGCTCACCGGCGGCGATCCCCAATTTGAAATCGATTTCAAAACGCGCCGAAACATTTGACACCGCAAAACCAAACGTGCGCTAAGTGAGGTTTCAGATAACGGCCATTTTCCCGTCGCTCTCTTGCTACGTGCCACGAAGACGGGCCATCGACCCAGGTGGGCCACTGACCACCGTGCAACGTGGCATCACGAAATAATATTCCACGAGGGAGGGTTGCGGCTCACACGTGCACGTGTGGGCCTCCCCCCCTCTCTCTCCGTGTCGCTACGCCGACCACGTGACCGATCGCGCCGCGGCCAACGGTGGACGAACGCCGCCCCTCGGCAACGTGGACCCGGGGCGAACCTCGTACTCCCTGCGACGAGGGCGGCAAGACGCTCCCCCCCGCCGCCCCCCCCCAGCTCGGCCGCGGTGCCACTGCCTGGGGGCTTGTCCGGGCACACCCCTCGACGGGACTCGCGAAAGGGCGTCGGGAGGGTCGGGCTTGTTTCACGCAAAATGCCGATCTCGTCGGGGACCGCAAACCGCCGCCCGAAACTTCTGGGGCGGCGTCGCGAGCGGCGGCGGCGGCTTTGCGCTGACCGTCAAACGGAGCCAGGATGTGCGTTCGTGCCGGAGGAATCCGATGAGCCGCGAAGCTCTTTTTCACTGGACGTTCGAGAGTTGCGCAGATGCCTAAAAACAAAGGCGGTCACCGCATCGCGCGCTTTCAGGAGCGCTCCTGCGGCCGTCTGGAAAGCTCTTCCTTCTGATATCAGGAAGCCACCGGAGCTATGCACGAGATTGACAAATTCATTTTTTAGTAAAACTGCTTCCCGTGTTTCAGTTTGTTGTCCTTCCGCCGATCGTTCGATGAGCACGGTTGGCTCCAAACGGTGCGAAAGACGTTCAACATTCACAAATAAAGACAAAGATCCCCATATAGCCTTAACAGCCCGTTGAGACAAGTGGTGTTAGCGAGCAGCACCTATGAAGGCTGGAACGGCACACGTGGGGGGGAGGGTGGCCAGCAACACGCCCGGGCACCTTTGTCTCCCCAGTGGCGATGTTTACACACCGCACCGGGTACTCATTTGAGGCCGAGTCTATCTAGGGGAGGCCCAGGACCGGCTCAGATAATCGTCGCCGGTGTTGGCCGTGAGCGAGAATCGAACCCGGGTCGCCGGGTTCATAGCGAGGCGTGCCAACCGCTGCACCACCGCTCCCCACAACACAACACACAAAGTGACACACACACACACATACACACACGTACACACACAACAACAACCGCCATTCGCCACTAAGTGGCGGTGACGTCACCACGACGCTTGTGCCAGGCTATGTGAACCCTGAGGCCACGTGAAGTATCGAACGCCCGCTGGCAGGAGGTCACGGGGCAGACCCAGGTGCCACGGGTCGACTGACTGAGATGACTGGCTGATGCACCACCTGTGCCCCCTACTGTGCCAACCTGCTGTGCTTTAGCCACCCGGCGCTCCGCTCGTTGTTCTGAGCGTCGCTCCTCCACCCTCCGTTGTTGTTGGAGGGCGACTGCCTCCAACTGCCCAGTAGCATCCTTCACGAGCCTCCTCCACAGAGGCCGATCTTGACACCGCTGGTACCAGTCATCGGCAAGTCCACTCAGCTCCACGTCCTCCTGTACCACATCACTCCATCTCTTCTCTAGCCCGTGCCGCGCCCGCTTAGCCCCCTCAATCCGGCCAAACAAAAGCTGTTTCGGCATGCGGTGGCTGGGCATGCGGGCTACATGACCCAGCCATCGCAGCCTTGCCTGCCGGAGGAGCTCACCGATGGGACCCTGCCCAGATCTTTCAAGGATTTGTGAGCTCCTCACACAATCCAGTCTGGTTAAACCCAGGATGGATCGTAGGCAAGCCAGCCTAAATGTTTCTAACCGGCGAAGATGTTCCATTAGGGGGGTCCACGTTTCGCAAGCGTAGAGAAGGGAGGGAATGACCGTGGCCGAGAAGACCTGAAGCTTAGTGCGGAGCGACAGACCAGGTAGCTTTCACACAGCGTTACGCAACCGATGAAAAGATATTGCCGCTCGACTGATTCGGAGTGAGACCTCTGCTGTTAAACTGGAGCCAGTCATAAGCACACTGCCCAGGTATGGGAAACTCTTCACTCTCTCCACAACCTCCCCATCACCGATTGGGAGTTGTGGGGGCGGAGTGTCCGATGGTACAAAATACCCAGGCAGGTGCTTAGTTTTGGTGGGGCTGATGGTAAGGCCCCACCTCTTAGTGGCACGCTCCAGTCTCAGCAGCAGCGTCTCCAACTCCTCCTCTGACTGAGCAGCTATTACCAAATCATCAGCATACATAACGTGGTTGAGCAATAGGGAGCCATCCCTTGACCGCACCCGGGCATCGATTAGCCTCCCATTATATCTGTACCATATGGAGATTCCCCTGGTACAGCTATTGGAGGCTTCACGAACTACGTGGTCAAAATAGATGTTAAATAATGTGGGAGCCAGAGGACATCCCTGTCGCACCCCAAGGTGTACAGGGAATGGCTCTGACTCCCGGCCACGTAGTACACACACACACACGTAAACACACACGTACACACACGTACACACACACGCGTATACACACACACGTACACACACGTACACACACACGTACACACACACGTACACTTACACACACACGTACACACACGTACACACACATACACGTACACACACACGTACACTTACACACACACACATACACACACACGTACACACGTACAATTAGTCTTACACACACACATACACACACAAAAAACAAAGATCCCCCATATAGCCTTAACAGACTGTAGGGGCAAGTGCTGTTAGCGAGCACCTATGAAGGCCGGTAACGGTACACGAGGGGGTGGGAGGCCAGCACCACGCCCGACCGCCTTTGTCTCCCCAGTGGCAATGTTTTTTATCAAGCGCACCAGGTACACATTTGAGGCTTAGTCGACCTAGGGGAGGCCCAGGACCGGTTCAGATAATCGTCACTGGTGTTGGCCGTGAGCGGGAATCGAACCCGGGTCGCCAGGTTCATAGCGCAGCGCGCTAACCGCTACACTACCGCTCCCCACACGTACACACATACACGTACACACACACACGTACACAACAACAATCGCCATTCGCCACTAAGTGGCGGTGACGTCACCACGACGCTTGTGCCAGGCCATGTGCACCTTGAGGCCACATGAAGTGTCGAACGCCCGCTGGCAGGAGGTCACGGGGCAGACCCAAATGCCACGGGTCGACTAAGATGACTGAGATGACTGGCTGATGCACCACCTGTGCCCCCTACTGTGCCAACCTGCTGTGCTTTATCCACCCAGCGCTCCGCTCGTTGTTGTGAGCGTCGCCCCTACGCCCTCCGTTGTTGTTGGAGGGCGACTGCCTCCAACTGCCCAGTAGCGTCCTTCACGAGCCTCCTCCACAGAGGCCGATCTTGACACCGCTGGTACCGGTCATCGGCAAGTCCACTCAGCTCCACGTCCTCCTGTACCACATCACTCCATCTCTTCTCTAGCCCGTGCCTCGCCCGTTTAGCCCACTCGATCCGGTGGCTGGGCTACATGACCCAGCCAACGAATCCTTGCCCGCCGGAGGAGCTCACCGATGGGACCTTGCCCAGATCTTTCAAGGATTTGTGAGCTCCTCACACAATCCAGCCTGGTTAAACCCAGGATGGATCGTAGGCAGGCCAGCCTAAATGTTTCAACCGGCGAAGATGTTCCATTAAGGGGGTCCACGTTTCGCAAGCGTAGAGAAGGGAGGGAATGACCATGGCCGAGAAGACCTGAAGCTTCGTGCTGAGCGACAGACCAGGAAGCTTCCACACAGCGTTACGCAACCGATGAAAATATATTGCCGCTCGACTGATTCGGAGTGAGACCTCTGCTGTTAAACTGGAGCCGGTCATAAGCACACTGCCCAGGTATGGGAAACTCTCCACTCTATCCACAACTGCCCCATCACTGATTGGGAGTTGTGGGGGTGGAGTGTCCGATAGTACAAAATACCCAGGCAGGTGCTTAGTTTTGGTGGGGCTGATGGTAAGGCCCAACCTCTTAGTACACTCACACGGACACACAGACACACACACACTAGTACACTCACTCTGTGACACTCTCTGACACTCATTAACACTCTCTCACACTCATTAACACTGTGACACTCTCTCACACTCATTAACACTCTGTCACACTCTCTCACACTCATTAACACTCTGTCACACTCTCTCACACTCGTTACCACTCTGTGACTCTCTCACACTCATTAACACTCTGTGAAACACTCTCACACTCATTAACACTCTGTGACACTCTCTCACACTCATTGACACTCTGTGACACACTCTCTCACACTCATTAACACTCTGTCACACTCTGTCACCCTCTCTCACACTCTGTGACACGCTCTCACACTCATTAACACTCTGTCACACTCTCTCACACTAATTAACACTCTGTGACACTCTCTCTCACACTCATTAACACTCTGTGACACACTCACACTCATTAACACTCTGTGACACACTCTCTCACACTCATTAACACTCTGTGACACACTCTCTCACACTCGCTGACCTTGGCGGGGATGGAGAGGCGTTCTCGTGCGTGCGAGAAGACACAAAGTGGGCAGCGAGTTGACGCCGAGACCCAGCACACAGAGGAGGCCTCCCCAGAGACCCAGCACACAGAGAAGGCCTCCCCAGAGACCCAGCACACAGAGGAGGCCTCCCCAGAGACCCAGCACACAGAGGAGGCCTCCCCAGCGCATCGCTCACTCCAGCAGCAGCAGCAGTGGCGGTGGTGGTGTAGGTGGTGGTGAAGGTGGTGGAGGTGGTGATGGTGATGGTGGTGGTGAAGGTGGTGGTGGTGAAGGTGGTGAAGGTGGTGGTGAAGGTGCCGGGCAGGGAGCAGCAGCAGCAGGAGGGGGTGGGGTGCCCCACGCTCGTCTCCTCCTCCTCCACCACCAACAGCCTCTCTTCTCAGCAGCAGGAGGAGGAGGAGCCATGTCTCAACTTTCTCGATTTGCACCAAGCGCACTAATAATGATGATGATGTTGGCGTGTAGTTTGTGGACGCGGCTTTGCTGTCTGTGTGTTGTATGTTATATGTATGTTATACGTGTGTTGTATGTGTGTTGTATGTATGCTGTATGTATGTTATATGTATGTTGTATATATATGGAGATGTTGACATCGCACAGTACGTAGCCAAGCGTTTGGTGGAGTCAGCTGGACGACTGGGTGAGTGAGAAGGTGGCTAATTGGCTGATAGGTTGAGTGAGGGGGTGGCTAATTGGCTGAGTGGGTGAGTGAGGGTGGCTAATTGGCTGAGAGGTTGAGTGAGGGGGTGGCTGATTGGCTGAGAGGGTGAGTGAGGGGGTGGTTGATTGGGTGAGTGTGTGAGTGAGGGGGTGGCTGATTGGCTGAGAGGGTGAGTGAGGGGGTGGCTGATTGGCTGAGAGGGTGAGTGTGTGAGTAATTGTGAATGAGTGGGTGAGTGAGTGGGTGTGTGAATGAGTGGGTGAGTGAGTGGGTGTGTGAGTGAGTGGGTGAGTAATTATGTGAATGAGTGGGTGGGTAACTGAGTGATTGGATGGGTAAGTGGGTGAATGGGTGAGTGAGTGGGTGGGTGTGTGAATGTGTGGGTAAGTGGGTGAATGAGTGAGTGAGTGTGTGAGTGAGTGGGTAGGTGAGTGAATGGGTGAGTGGGTGTGTGAGTGAGTGGGTAAGTGAGTGAGTGGGTGAGTGAGTGGGTGAGTAATTGTGTGAATGAGTGGGTGGGTGAGTGAGTCGGTGAGTGTGTGAGTGGGTGAGTGAGTGGGTAATTGTGAATGAATGGGTGGGTGAGTGGGTGGGTGAGTGGGTGGGTGACTGAGTGATTGGGTGGGTGGGTGAGTGAGTGGGTGGGTAACTGAGTGATTGGGGTGGGTAAGTGGGTGGGTGACTGAGTGATTGGGTGGGTAAGTGGGGGAGTGAGTGGGTGAGTGAACAAGTGAGGAACATATTTCAGTCTCAACTGCCAACAACCTCAACATTTTCAATCCCCTAGGAGGTGGTGTTGGTGATGGAGGAGTGTAGGTGGTGGAGGTGGAGGGGGTAAGAGGCCTCCATACTCGTACATCGCTCGCATAGCGATGGCGATTGTCATCCCGGCCGAGGGGCGCCTGACAGCGAGGGACATCCGTCGCTTCATTACAGAGAACTTCCCCTTCTATCAGAACAATAAGAAGTGGGGAAACTCTGTCCGTCGCTGCCTCACGTTTGAAGACTGCTTTGTTAAAGTGCCCAGAAGGCCGGGTCGGCCGGGCAGAAGCAATCACTGGGTCGTGGACCCGGTGGCTGCGGACATCTTTGATGACGGCTCGTATCAGCGCAGGAGGAAGAGGTTCAAACGGTGCGGTGTGGGGTGAGTGGGCGAATGACTGGATGGGTAGATGAGTGGGTGGGTAGGTGAGTGGGTGGGTAGGTGAGTGGGTGGGTAGGTGAGTGAGTGGGTGAGTGAGTGGGTAGGTGAGTGGGTAGGTAGATGAGTGGATGGGTGAGTGGGTAGGTGAGTGGGTGGGTAGGTGAGTGAGTGGACGAATGACTGGATGGGTAGATGAGTTGGTGGGTAGGTGAGTGGATGGGTAGGTGAGTGAGTGGGTAGGTGAGTGGGTGGGTAGGTGAGTGGGTGGGTAGGTGAGTGGGTAGGTGAGTGAGTCGGTAGGTGAGTGGGTAGGTGAGTGGATGGGTAGGTGAGTGGGTGGGTAGGTGAGTGGGCGAATGACTGGATGGGTAGATGAGTGGGTGGGTAATTGAGTGAAAGGGTGGGTGGATCGGTCGGCGGATGAGTGGAAGGGTGGGTGTGGATGTGTACTGTAGTGCATCTGCCAATTGTCTCAGTCAATCCATGGCATCTGGGTCTGTCCCGTGACCTGTCAGCGAACTTGGCCTAAGCTCCGTGGTGATCTCACAGGTGGTCGGGGCATTTAAACTGGAGCATGATGTGTTTATTTTGTTCCCCATTGAATGTGGAGATTTTACGTGGTAACAACTTCTTTAAACACCACCGAGGCGTCGTTAAGCGTCTCTTTCAAACCGTGATAGTTTGCGAACGGTAGTTTCCCTTATCTCCAGATATATAAAAGGCAAAGTTGTGATTATGTGTCTGTTCAAAATGTTTAGCGTACTTCCCGACATGCAACAAACTTTAAATTTGCCATGTGGGTACTTTCCAGACTGTACACCGTGCAAACATAAAAATACACTTTTAGCTTCTATTTTATGGGGGGGGGGGGGGGGGGGAGCTCAATAATGCATTTATTTTTTGCACGGCAAGTGAGCTGTGACATCAAATCTGTCACGTGACCCGCGCACGTGGAAGCGTAACACATTGTAGTGTAGCGGTTAGCGTTGTCTGTGTGTGTCTGTGTGTCTGTGTGTGTGTCTGTGTGTGTCTGTGTGTGGGGGGGGGAGCGGTAGTGTAGCGGTTAGCGCTACGCTGCGCTACGAACCCGGCGACCCGAGTTCGATTCCCGCTCACGGCCACCACCGGTGACGATTATTTCAACCGGTCCTGGGCCTCCCCTAGGTCGACTCAGCCTCAAACGAGTAAATGTTGTGGTGTGAACATCGGCAGACAAAGGCGGCCGGGTGTGGTGAATCCAAGTCCCGGGCGAAGCCGGGTAGTTAAAGCTCGTGCTGTTATATTCACAATCAGATGTTTTTATTTCGACTCGAGGAAAATCGGTGAAATCGGAAGCCAACGATAGGCCCCAGTTGTGGGCCCTTCTTAACCTGGTAACAAAATATTATTCTTCGTCAGTGATGTCCTCACCTAAGCGTGTGAGACGAGACGGACGCACAAAACTCGTCTCCCGTTGCTGTACATCACTCACAGAGCACCACAGCGCCCCCCCCAGATCCACAACAGCGTTCGCCCCGCAAGACTCTGGCACCTTCTCCCTGCCTCAGCTGGACCATCAACAACGGCAACATTTGTGTCAACAACAGCAGCAACAGCTAACTTGGCGCCTTTATGATTACGTCTTCAGCACGGCAGCAGCAGCACGGAACAACTTCAGGGCATGACTCAGTCGCAACTCGCGTTTAAAATCGTCACGCAAGACGGCTCTCCGCGAGACGTCGCGGGCACACGGCGCGTTACTTTTTTCCCCGAATAAAACTCGGGACAACGTGAATGCGTGGAAACGAGAAACGATGTCAGAACGCAACGGGGCATCACAAATCGTAAAGATTTTTGCGAGAGCGAGAAAGAAAAGCTTCCTTCTAGACGTCGCCGCCGCGCGCCAACGACGGCACCAGCGTGAGCAGAAGCGCCGTGGGCCAAGCGGCACCGGGGCAGCAAGACGCCTTGCTGGTGGCGGACGCCCGCCCCGCTGACGTTGTCGCCGCTGACGTCGCTGCAAAGGGGCAAGCGGAGAAACGAGACGTCAGTCGCCATCGCTACGATGAGAGCCATGTACGAGTACCGGGGGGCCTCTTACAACCCTCCGCCTCCTCCTCCATTTCCACCACCATCACCACCAACACCACCAACACCACCACCACCAACACCACCACTACCACCACCAACACCACCACCAACACCACCACCCCCACCACCAACAACACCAACACCACCACCACCACCAACACCACCAACACCATCACCAACACCACCAACACCACCGCCACCCCCACCACCACCAACACCACCAACACCACCAACACCACCAACACCACCAATACCACCAAAACCACCACCGCCACCACCTCCTAGGGGATGGAAGATTTGTTGGAGGTTGTTGGTAGTTGAGACTGAAACCTCTTCCTCACTTGTTCACTCAGCCACTCACCCACCCACCCAATCACTCATTCAGAGAGACGATCCATCACACTACGTTTAAAACTATTTGGTAAATTAAAACGCCGACTGTCACATCATCGACGTCGGGTGCCCGATTGTAACTCCTCTGCGGTGAGCGGTGCACCACCACCACCACCACCGCCACCCCCCGCGTGTCAACAACGCTCTTTGCCAAAACAGCAAACCCCTGCCCAGAGTTACGATGCTGAGAATCTTTTGTATTGTCAAAGCGTTAGTTTATCTCCGTTTGACCGGAACTTTGTTGACTGCCCTCGATGTGTGCACCTCCGTGAGTCTATGGGAGCCTTTAACATTGAAGTCTATGGGAGCCTTTAACAGTGAAGTCTATGGGAGCCTTTAACAGTGAAGTCTATGAGAGCCTTTAACAGTGAAGTCTATGGGAGCCTTTAACAGTGAAGTCCATGGGAGCCTTTAACAGTGAAGTCTATGGGAGCCTTTAACAGTGAAGTCTATGGGAGCCTTTAACAGTGAAGTCTATGGGAGCCTTTAACAGTGAAGTCTATGGGAGCCTTTAACAGTGAAGTCTATGGGAGCCTTTAACAGTGAAGTCTATGGGAGCCTTTAACAGTGAAGTCTATGGGAGCCTTTAACATTGAAGTCTATGGGAGCTTTTAACATTGAAGTCTATGGGAGCCTTTAACATTGAAGTCTATGGGAGCCTTTAACATTGAAGTCTTTGGGAGCCTTTAACATTGAAGTCTATGGGAGCCTTTAACATTGAAGTCTATGGGAGCCTTTAACATTGAATCCAAGCATGAATGAAGCAAGCACTTGGGAACCCGAGCAGCCAATGGAGATTCGCGGGGTGGCCGAAACCCAGTTTTTTGAAAACCCAGGAATTTCCGCGCCGCCGACCTCATTGGGCTGACTACGGCCATTTGCATCGTCAGGGTGGTCAGACGATCCAAGCCGCCGCCCTCCCGCGTACCTGGCGAGGTAGCTAACAGCTCGTTGTCGTCATCCTCGCCCTCGTCAGCACCGCCGTCACGGCCGCTACCGGCGTTGAGGGCCGATGGCGAGGACGTAGAGGCCTCCTTGCCATCGTCCTGGCCCTCCTCCTCGTCCTCCTCCTCGTCCTCCTCCTCACCGCCCGGCGCCACTGTGGAGGTGGTTGTGGGGGTGATGGTGGTGGTAGTTAATGGTGGCGGCGGTGGTGGCGGCGGCGGGTGTAGTGGTCTACGCCGCGCTACACCGCGCTACGAACCCAGCGAACCCAAGTTCGATTCCCGCTCACGGCCACCAACACGCGGTGACGATTATCTGAACCGGTCTTGGGCCTCCCGTAAGGTCGACTCAGCCTCAAACGAGCACCCGGCGCGGTGTGTGACGAACATCGCCAGCACCGGGGAGACAAAGGCGGTCGGGCGTGGCGCCGGCCACCCACCCCCTCGTGCGCCGTGCCGGCCTTCACAGGCGCCGCTCGCTAACGGCGCTCGCCCCCGCGGCCTGTTGAGGCTACACGGCGGGGGATCTTCGTCTTCGACGGCGGCGGTTAACGGCTCGGCGCCGGATGGGAGAGGGATTCCGGCCGGCGGGTTTGTTGCCGGCGGCGACTTTGCTCACCTTCGACGGAGAGGTGCGCCCGCAGCTGGTCTGTGTTGAGGTTGTTGGTGGCGAAGCAGGTGTAAGTGTCCGTGTCCTCGCGCCGCAAGTCCACGATGTGAAGGGTGCCATTCTCGAAGATCTGGAAGCGCTCGCCCTCAACATTCAAGCTCCGGTAGTTCCTGAACCTGGCGGTGCGCGGGAAGGCGTGGGGGGGGGGCAGGCGGGGGGCGTGAACCGTTGAGGTTTGACGGCGATGCCGTCGGGGGATTTGAGATCCGGGGTCGGCGGCTTCGGGAGACGCGGAGGCGAACGTCCCGGGGGACGTTGGGGCGGCGAGGTTCACGCGGCCCTCCGCCGCGTTGAGTGCCCCTCTCGCTCTCTCGCTCTGAGCCACGTCCGCGTGGCGGCCATCGACAGTCGCCCTACCCCGCCCCCGCGCGCGCAAAATTATAAATGTTAGCCTATGGGAGCCTTTAACATTGAAGCCTATGCGAGCCTTTGACATTGAAGTCTATGGGAGCCTTTGACATTGAAGTCTATGGGAGCCTTTAACATTGAAGTCTATGGGGGCCTTTAACATTGAAGCCTATGGGAGCCTTTAACATTGAAGTCTATGGGAGCCTTTAACATTGAAGTCTATGGGAGCCTTTAACATTGAAGTCTATGGGAGCCTTTAACATTGAAGTCTATGGGAGTCTTTAACATTGAAGTCTATGGGAGCCTTTAACATTGAAGCATATGGGAGCCTTTAACATTGAAGCCTATGGGAGCCTTTAACATTGAAGCCTATGGGAGCCTTTAACATTGAAGCCTATGGGAGCCTTTAACATTGAAGTCTATGGGAGCCTTTAACATTGAAGCCTATGGGAGCCTTTAACATTGAAGCCTATGCGAGCCTTTGACATTGAAGTCTATGGGAGCCTTTGACATTGAAGTCTTTGAGAGCCTTTAACATTGAAGTCTATGGGGGCCTTTAACATTGAAGCCTATGGGAGCCTTTAACATTGAAGTCTATGGGTGCCTTTAACATTGAAGTCTATGGGAGCCTTTAACATTGAAGTCTATGGGAGCCTTTAGCATTGAAGTCTATGGGAGTGTTCTATGTTGAACTTCTTTCGCTCCGTACGTGGTCAGCCATGCAAACCCGCTGGCGGCATTCACAAAACAGACTCGGCTCTCGTGCCTCTGATTAGCACGGTTGGCCACGTAGGGTGCGAAAGAAGTTCAGGGCACATACACATACAGAGAGACCCACAGACACCCAGATCCACGGAGGCACAGATTAGCATGGTTGGCCACGTAGGGTGCGAAAGAAGTTCAGGGCACGTACAGCCCTCGCGACAGGGAGCTTCGAGGCGCGTCGTCAGGGCCGTCGTTTGCGACATGGCCGGGTAGCTTCTGAAAAACAGCTGCACGGCTCGGTGGGCATCAGGCGGTGAAATAAACAAAAAGAGTCTCCAGCGAGCGGAGAGCGAGAGGAGAGGCGGAGAGGGACGGACGCTCAGGCGCAGCGTTCGGTCTCACCACAGGATGGTGGCGGGCGGCCACACCGAGCACTCCATGTACACCGCCTCTCCCTCTCTCGCCCTGTACATCCTGTCTGGCTCCGACAGCATCGACGGGGGGTTGGCTGTGTGAGGCGGTGGTGGGGGGGGGGGCAGATACAGCGAGCGGGCAGAGGTCGCTCCCGAGGGTGGGGGGGGTCGCTCCGGGCTGAGCAAGTACTTGCAGTGCTGCACCTTAACAAACTGCGTACTCAACTGGGCCCTGTACGTGTGTGTGTGTGATGTCGCAACCATGCACCTTTCCGTCGTGTTTCAGGAGGTTGCTGCTTTGCTGCATACACCTGATGTGAGCTTCTTTGGTACCGTACGTGGCCAGAGATGATAACCGCAGCTGCGGGCGAAAATACAGCAGAGTGTTAATAGGGTCTCTGTGTGAGTAGTGTGTGGATCTCTGTGTGAGTAGTGTGTGGGTATCTGTGTGAGTAGTGTGTGGGTCTCTGTGTGAGTAGTCTGTGGGTCTCTGTGTGAGTAGTATGTGGGTCTCTGTGTGAGTAGTGTGTGGGTCTCTGTGTGAGTAGTCTGTGGGTCTCTGTGTGAGTAGTCTATGGGTATCTCTGTGAGTAGTGTGTGGGTCTCTGTGTGAGTAGTCTGTGGGTCTCTCTGTTAGTAGTGCGTGGGTCTCTGTGTGAGTAGTCTGTGGGTCTCTGTGTGATAGACTGTGGGTCTCTGTGTGAGTAGTGTGTGGGTCTCTGTGTGAGTAGTGTGTGGGTCTCTGTGTGAGTAGTGTGTGGGTCTCTGTGTGTGAGTAGTGTGTGGGTCTCTCTGTGAGTAGTGTGTGGTTCTCTCTGTGTGAGTAGTGTGTGGGTCTCTCTGTGTGAGTAGTGTGTGGGTCTCTCTGTGTGAGTAGTGTGTGGGTCTCTCTGTGTGAGTAGTGTGTGGGTCTCTGTGTGAGTAGTGTGTGGGTCTCTGTGTGAGTAGTCTGTGGGTCTCTGTGTGAGTAGTCTGTGGGTCTCTGTGTGAGTAGTGTGTGAGTCTCTCTCTGAGTAGTGTGTAGGTCTCTCTGTGAGTAGTGTGTGGCTCTCTGTGTGAGTAGTGTGTGGGTCTCTGAGTGAGTAGTCTGCGGGTCTCTGTGTGAGTAGTGTGTGTGTCTCTGTGTGAGTAGTGTGTGGGTATCTCTGAGTAGTGTGTGGGTCTCTCTATGAGTAGTGTGTACGTCTCTCTGTGAGTAGTCTGTGGGTCTCTGAGTGAGTAGTCTGTGGGTCTCTGTGTGAGTAGTGTGTGGGTATCTCTGAGTAGTGTGTGGGTCTCTCTATGAGTAGTGTGTACGTCTCTCTGTGAGTAGTCTGTGGGTCTCTGAGTGAGTAGTCTGTGGGTCTCTGTGTGAGTAGTGTGTGGGTCTCTGAGTGAGTAGTGTCTGGGTCTCTATGTGAGTAGTCTGTGGGTCTCTGTGTGAGTAGTGTGTGGGTCTCTGAGTGAGTAGTGTCTGGGTCTCTATGTGAGTAGTGTGAGGGTCTCTGTGTGAGTAGTGTGTGGGTCTCTGAGTGAGTAGTGTGTGGGTATCTCTGTGAGTAGTGTGTGGGTCTCTCTGAGTAGTGTGTGGGTCTCTCTGTGAGTAGTCTGTGGGTCTCTGAGTGAGTAGTCTGTGGGTCTCTGTGTGAGTAGTGTGTGGGTCTCTGAGTGAGTAGTCTCTGGGTCTCTATGTGAGTAGTGTGAGGGTCTCTGTGTGAGTAGTCTGTGGGTCTCTGTGTGAGTAGTCTGTGGGTCCCTGTGTGAGTAGTGTGTGAGTCTCTCTCTGAGTAGTGTGTGGGTCTCTCTGTGAGTAGTGTGTGGCTCTCTGTGTGAGTAGTGTGTTGGTCTCTGAGTGAGTAGTCTGCGGGTCTCTGTGTGAGTAGTGTGTGGGTCTCTGTGTGAGTAGTGTGTGGGTCTCTGAGTGAGTAGTGTCTGGGTCTCTATGTGAGTAGTGTGAGGGTCTCTGTGTGAGTAGTGTGTGGGTCTCTGAGTGAGTAGTGTGTGGGTCTCTCTGTGAGTAGTGTGTGTGTCTCTGTGTGAGTAGTGTGTGGGTATCTCTGAGTAGTGTGTGGGTCTCTCTATGAGTAGTGTGTGGGTCTCTCTGTGAGTAGTCTGTGGGTCTCTGAGTGAATAGTCTGTGGGTCTCTGTGTGAGTAGTGTGTGGGTCTCTGAGTGAGTAGTGTCTGGGTCTCTATGTGAGTAGTCTGTGGGTCTCTGTGTGAGTAGTGTGTGGGTCTCTGAGTGAGTAGTGTCTGGGTCTCTATGTGAGTAGTGTGAGGGTCTCTGTGTGAGTAGTGTGTGGGTCTCTCTGTGAGTAGTGTGTGTGTCTCTGTGTGAGTAGTGTGTGGGTATCTCTGTGAGTAGTGTGTGGGTCTCTCTGTGAGTAGTGTGTGGGTCTCTCTGTGAGTAGTCTGTGGGTCTCTGAGTGAGTAGTCTGTGGGTTTCTGTGTGAGCAGTGTGTGGGTCTCTGAGTGAGTAGTCTCTGGGTCTCTATGTGGGTAGTGTGAGGGTCTCTGTGTGAGTAGTGTGGGTCTCTGAGTGAGTAGTGTGTGGGTCTCTATGTGAGTAGTGTGAGGGTCTCTGTGTGAGTAGTGTGGGTCTCTGAGTGAGTAGTGTGTGGGTCTCTGAGTGAGTAGCCTGTGGGTCTCTGTGTGAGTAGTGTGTGGGTCTCTGAGTGAGTAGTGTCTGGGTCTCTATGTGAGTAATGTGAGGGTCTCTGTGTGAGTAGTGTGTGGGTCTCTGAGTGAGTAGTGTGTGGGTCTCTCTGTGAGTAGTGTGTTGGTCTCTGTGTGAGTAGTGTGTGGGTCTCTCTGTGAGTAGTGTGTGGGTCTCTCTGTGAGTAGTCTGTGGGTCTCTGCGTGAGTAGTCTGTGTGTCTCTGTGTGAGACCCACAGATACCCACACACTACTCACAGAGAGACCCACACACTACTCACACAGATACCCACACACTACTCACACAGATACCCACACACTACTCACAGAGAGACCCACACACTACTCACACAGATACCCACAAGTGTTTCGAGTACTCGGCCCCGCTTGAATGTCAAAGTGCTTCGTTGAAGCCATCATTTGCAGGAGCCGGGGCGCTTCTGAAAAAAAAAGAGCCACGAAGCTCAGTGGGCATTGCCTGGTGAAGTCAAAAGAGTCGAGTTTAGTCGATGGCCTTTAGCGGGAGTAGCGTTGAGAGGGGGCATCGTCTCAAGTGGGGTAGCGGCGCTGTTTGCTACTCACGGTCAAGGGGCAGGGCGAAGGGGTTGTGACGGTCGCCCAGCACAACGACCAGCAAGGCCACTAAATGGGTGGTGGTGGAGAAAGTCTCCATGGGGGGGGGGGGGGGGGTGGCAGATGGTCGGCCTGGCGGCTTCCTTCACTTGGCTAGGAGGGGTGAAGGGGAGGGAGTGGGAGGAGCAGTGGGAATGATATTTATTTAGACTGCAAGAGGAGGAATCCAAAGCGCTACGAAGCTCTTTTTGTCACAGATGTCCAGCTGTGGCACTGGGTCAGAACATGACAACAAACACAAAACAAAAACACGGCGTGAGTGTAGAGTTACAGGAAGAGTAAAACAAATCACTTTAAAAATATATATACTAATAAAAGTAACCAATGTTTCATGTTGCCACGTGAAGCACACCACCGTGCTACATAGCTCTTTTCAAGAAGAGACCTGGCCCATAAATGGTGGGCTGATATCAAGTGGACATTCAGGGCAAAATACTCTAAACGCGTGGCGTTTCTGAATGTGGAGGGGAAAAAACCGGAGGATTCGGGGAGAGAAATCCACGCGGCCGCGGGGCGCGAGAAACGTCAACTCCAAAGATAGAGCAGGGAGTGTCAGGGTCGGTATCAAACCCCACGACCTCCTGTACACCAGGTGACAACCATGCCGGGTTAAAGACCTCCTCCTTCACAAGGGACAATTGGATGCATGCCTAAGGCTCCCTCACTGATGGACATGTTCCTCCTGCGTTGAGAAAAATGTTTAGGTTCTCATCGTTTTGCAGAGGCTGCATTTTTTGCCACCGCAGAAAACGAACGTTGGGGGAAACGCCTCCTCGCATTGGACTCGTTGGTTTTTTTGCTAAAGTCACGTAGGTAAAAAAAAATCTATAAAATAAATAAATGAAAAAAACAACAATTAAAATCACGACGTTTCGGAGGCAGCAGCACAAGCTTCCGTCTTGAGGTGGAAACCGTCACGGCAAAATTGCTGCATCAGGTGAAGAGAACTCTAAGACACCCGAGATTGTATACAGGTTAAGGGGGGGGGGGAGATAAGAAGGGCCGTGGGGGGGGCTAAGTTAAGCCGCCTTCTGTTATGCTGCAGGGGGTTGGGGACGGAGAGATGGCCGTGTGCAGGTTGAAGAGCGTTACACACGTGAACCAGAGGCAGGAGGCAGTAGTTAAGCTGACAAACTGGTTGCCTTGCAGAGCATACTGCTGTAAACTATAAGGCTGCTAAAGTTTAACTTGGGTTTAACTTTATTTTTTTTTACCCCCGCGACTTTACCGAAAAAAATCCAAAGAGTATGAATCCTTGCACATCGCGAAAGCTTCAAATCTAGCGCCTCACATCGTGTTAGTTTGGCACCGATGTTCGTGCTGATGTTTTAAACTAGATCAATAAAACAACATTGATTACAGCCCCAGCTCAGGTTTTTTTTCCCATCAATGAAACATCCCCTGAAGTGAGAGCACCTTCCAGGATATAAACCAACACTGCCGCACGTCTGTCCAAGAGCTGTGTAAAAAAAACAATTGAGTTGAAAAAAATGTCAAGCCGACAGGGAAAGGGGCTCCTGGCAACTGTGACCGCCAGCCAGGTCGATGTATTGGTAATGAGAATGTGCAATTTTTTTGTCCTTGGAAACACAGACTATGAATAAAATGAGATATTCTTAGCTCTTTCGGTAAAGTCACGTTGAAGGTAAACAATAAAATAATAAAATATATATAAAACAATAAAATTTCTCACAACGTTTCGACCATAACACAAACGGTCGTCATCAGGTCGAAACGTCGTGAGAATTTTTATTGTTTTATATATATTTTATTGCTTTATTGTTTCCTTTCAACTCTGACTTTACCGAAAGAGCTAAGAATATGAATTACTGCAGTCACGAAAGCTTCACATCAAGATTCAAAACGAGATACTCGCAGAGTTTACGCTTCTGAATGTGCACTTGTTCAAGCGATTCACTCGGTCTAAGAGGCAGAC
The DNA here is from genome assembly GCF_048934315.1 of Petromyzon marinus. Classification (NCBI taxonomy): domain Eukaryota; kingdom Metazoa; phylum Chordata; class Hyperoartia; order Petromyzontiformes; family Petromyzontidae; genus Petromyzon; species Petromyzon marinus. The sequence goes on from NW_027422728.1 coordinate 233,132, forward strand.
GCACGGTAAATTATTGGGCGGCACTTTGTAAGCTCCTAAGGTAGACAAAGCGAGCTTGAACACGACACACTCGAGTGAAGTCTTTGAGCGACGCATAGTTCATAGTTCATTTATTTGGTATAGCCCTGTGAGCCATTCGGCTCTTGAATCGGGTGCAACCGCAACAAACAAAAAACATGAACAAGAAAACATCTTAAAGTGATTATGTGACTGTGCAAACAGAAAATATAGGAAAAAAATATCAAAATATTCCTGAAATAGCACCGTACACCAATGCTGTGTGCAAAAATCCCAGTGGGATGCAAGTCAAATAACAACAACAACCACAAGACAACTAAGATTAAAGCCATCAGTCTAACTCCGTACTACAATAAACAAAAACATGGCCAAAACAAAAAAAAACTTTTCGAAATCACCAAAATAAAAGCCATAAATCCAATGTAACAGTGATCATAGGGACTGTGACCGAATTTTTAACAATAAACTACATAAAAAAATTATAACACCAAAATCTAGAGCCATAATTTAGGCCACTGAACAGCAGTGGCAGCTAGGGTTGTACAACTCCTCTAGAGCACATTGACACGCGTGCATTGCAAATAATTCAAGTTTAAAACACGCAGCAAAGATTCGTTACAAAAGCCGAGCGGCAGCCTTCACGCATCCTTGGGAAGCTTGCTAACCCACAACATAACCTAGAGACCATCTTCCAGGTCTCTATGGAGGCCATCGCATGACAGCGGCATCTGTAGCCGGCCAAAGTGCCGCCTCGGTCGGCTGGGCAATCTAGCCGAGACCGGTGACACTCCCGGAATAGGCCTCAACACGGCACTCACCAGCGCAACGCTGCGTAGGTGTCTGGGGGGGGGGGGTCTTGAGCTATATCCTCCTTCGTGGTGAGGTTACAAACAAAACAATGTCCTCGTGTGGTCGTGGTGGAGGAGGAGATTCGACGTCCCGTGCCTTGAATCACGGGCAGGCGACTCGGCAGGGCTGCTATCACGTGAGGCCTTAGCAGGGCGCTTTTATAAATCGTAGTGCGGATAGGCGAACACGCAGTGCGAGCGAGGCTCAGATTCTGTAGAACTGATAAACACTGCCCATAGACTCAGCACTGCCCATAGACTCAGCACTGCCCATAGACTCAGCACTGCCCAGAGACTCACCACTGCCCATAGACTCAACACTGCCCATAGACTCAACACTGCACCATAGACTCAACACTGCACCATAATAGACTCAGCACTGCCCATAGACTCAACACTGCCCGTAGACTCAACACTGCCCGTAGACTCAACACTGCCCATATACTCAACACTGCACCATAGACTCAACACTGCCCGTAGACTCAACACTGCCCGTAGACTCAACACTGCCCATATACTCAACACTGCACCATAGACTCAACACTGCCCGTAGACTCAACACTGCCCATAGACTCAACACTGCCCATAGACTCAACACTGCCCATAGACTCAACACTGCCCATAGACTCAACACTGCCCCATAGACTCACCACTGTGATCTCTACATTGGGTCAAACTTAACATCTCTTAAAGTTCGACGGCTTGTGCACCAGATCTTATTTATTCACGATGTACTTACAAAAAATTCCGCAGACTACCTACTGGATCTCCTCTCTGTTTCAAAGAACAAATTTGACCTCAGGTCTTCACTCATTTACCAGCTTCACATTCCCTATTGCCGTACAAAAACTGGAGGAAGGGCCTTTGCTATTCATGACCCCAGGGTCTGGAATGCTATTGCCAATAAACTGCAACTTGAATCACTACCTATGAGATCTTCACTCAAAACTGCTCTAGAGGAGTTGTACACCCCTAGCTGCCACTGCTATTCAGTGGCCTAAAATATGGCTCTAGATTTTGGCGTTATAATTTATGTATATAGTTTATTGTTAAAAATTCGGTCACACTCCCTATGATCACTGTTACATTGCATTTATGGCTTTTATTGTGGTGATTTCGAAAAGTTTTTTTGGTTTAGGTCATGTTAATGTTTATTGTAGTACGGAGTTAGACTGATGGCCTTAATCTTAGTTATCTACATAATGACACCTTGCCGATATTAACTATGTTAACCTATTTGCATTTTTTATTTTTCAATTATATCTTAAAGCTATTTTATATTCGATATTTATTCAATTTTACATACTTCAGCCCCTTGGTGTTAGACTTTTAACCCTTATTATTATAGTAAGACTTGTTTAAAACTTATTTAAGATTTTAGATTCCTATATGTTGAATGTATGCACCATCCTGCCAAAGTAAATTCCGTGTCGGTGTGAACTTTCATGGCGAATAAAACCCTTTCTGATTCTGATTCTATTGTGGTTATTGTTGTTGTTATTTGACTTGCATCCCACTGGGATTTTTGCACACAGAGTTGGTGTACGGTGCTATTTCAGGAATATTTTGATATTTTTTCCTGTATTTTCTGTTTGCACAGTCACATAATCATTTTAAGATGTTTTCTTGTTCATGTTTTTTGTTTGTTGCGGTTGCACCCGATTCAAGAGCCGAATGGCTCACAGGGCTATACCAAATAAATAAACAAATGAACTGCAATGAACTAATATCGAAATGTACATTAGCATAATTTATTCATACTCTATTTTTTTATTTACGGAGAAGCTCATTGTGGGAGGAGCGTGTCCCGTTCCCCGGAAGTGACGTCATGTCACCTGCTGCCGCGTGACGTCACGAGATAACAGGAAGCTATCACTTCCTGCACTGAAATCCGAGGTGAGAAATTCTCATTGCGATTGTGGTTGTTGTGGTGGTGGTTGTGGTGGTTGTTGTGGTGGTTGTTGTTGTTTACCAAGGTAGAGCCTCGCTCTCTCTCGTAGGGATGTCAATTGAGTAGCAGCGAGCATGGGAATCGATGTCCAGGTTGGAACTTTACAGCGCGGGGCCTAGCCACGCGGGGCCTTGCCTCCTGCCCTCGCCTGATTGCGTTTACTTTAATTATCTCGCTTAAGTTTAATTTGTCTTCACCCGGCTCGCCACTTTGTAACTTTGTTTTATTGTAAATATTCACGCAGTTTTTTTTTTCACCAGGCCAAGCCCGCTTGAGCTGCTATACCGCTCTTGTTATCAGAAGCGACCTGCCCACAACAACACAAGGTGAGGCTTTGTCAACGTGTGTGAATGTTTTGACTTAAAACTTTGGTGACTGCAGGAATTAATATTCTTGTTTCTTTCGGTAAAGTTACGTAGATAGAAAATAAAATAAAAATAAAATAAAAAAATTAAAATAAAGCAAAAAACCCACGACGTTTCGATCGCAACACAAGTGGTCTTTATCTTATTGAATTTAATCTGTTATTTTTATTTTCTATCTACGTGACTTTACTGAAAGAACCAACAATACGTGTGTCAATGTCTATCGGTCAAAGACGCTAAACGGAGTGACACACAAACTCCAAATATACAGCAGGCGTCAGGGTCGGGATCGAACCCACGACTTCCTGTATACCGGGTGAGGTAGTTAACATCTCACCACGGAGAGAGACACGCAAACTCCAGTTAGCCTCGGATATGTTCGTTGATCCTCAATTAATTACTTGGTGGAGTGAGGAAGCATTCATGCCAAGCAGATGAAGGTGGCCAGGCGTGATTCTAGACACGTCACCACCTGTTTACCCAGTGACAGTGTACAGTTTGTGTTTGCAGTAACGTCTATTAACTCTGTTGAACACGGAGGTTATATCATAACAGTAGTTTACTTTTGTTTTCCTCTGGAACTCTTTGTAAGAATGGAAACAGGAAGTTAACACAGCACACACATTCAGCTGAAGTCGGAACTGTTCATCCCAGCATTTAAGAACATCTGAGCCTGGATTCGCACCTCTAAGCTGCGATTGAACATTAATTTATTAATTTCTGCATAACACAAATAGTATTGTTTTCAACACCCTTTGCTATGTCAGCTGAATTTAGCTCTCATAAATATTCCTTTTGTAGCCAGACAGCCGAAATTGTGTACTCGGAGTTTTGGGTGAACATTCATTTTGAAGATACGAGGGCTTCCAGGCATGTTTATGACCATTTGCCCTCTCATTGTGTGCCATAACAGCCCGTGTGATGAATTTGGGAAACGTTTTACTACATCATGAATATATGAATATAGACGTGTAAGTCACATGTGACTATATATGCATTTCTCTGTGCCTCGATACTGACGTGTAGATGGTGTGGGTATTATTTTTTTCTGTCTGCAGCTGACGCTTCCTCTGACGCTTCCTCTGCAGAATTGGTCTGATGGAGCAAATGTACTCAGCGCAGCTCGGTATGACAAGGCAACAATGCGACTGGCGTGCATACAGCACGGATCGGACTGGAAATTTGACACAGCACCAGAGAACACACACAGGAGAGAAACCCTTCAAGTGCAGTGTGTGTAACAAGGCATTTGAACGGTCATTTGCTCTTAAAATACACCAGAGAACACACACGGGAGAGAAACCCTTCAAGTGCACTGTGTGTGGGAAGGCGTTTGCGCGTTCATCTACTCTTGTAATACACCAGAGAACACACACGGGAGAGAAACCCTTCAAGTGCAGTGTGTGTGGGAAGGCGTTTCCACATTCATCTACTCTTGTAGAACACCAGAGAACACACACGGGAGAGAAACCCTTCAAGTGCAGTGTGTGCGTGAAGGCGTTTGCACAGTCATGTGCTCTTGTAAAGCACCAGAGAACACACACAGGAGAGAAACCCTTCAGGTGCAGTGTGTGTGGGAAGACATTTTCAGATTTATCTACTCTTAAAACACACCAGAGAACACACACGGGAGAGAAACCTTTCAGATGCACGATCTGTGGGATGGCGTTTACACAGTCATGTAATCTTGTAACACACCAGAGAACACACACGGGAGAGAAACCCTTCCAGTGCAGTGTTTGTGGGAAGGCATTTTCACGGTCATCTTCTCTTAAAAAACACCAGAGAACACACACGTGAGAGAAACCCTTCAAGTGCAGTGTGTGTGGGAAGACATTTTCAGATTCATGTAATCTTGTAATACACCAGAGAACACACACGGGAGAGAAACCCTTCACGTGCAGTGTGTGCGTGAAGGCGTTTGCACAGTTAGCTGATCTTGTAAAACACCAGAGAACACACACAGAAGAGAAACCCTTCAAGTGTACTCTGTGCGGGAAGCCGTTTGCAGATTCATCAACTCTTCGAAGACACCAGAGAACACAAAAGCATCAGAAGATCCACAAGGAGTGGAGTCTGAAATCAGCTTGTGAAAGTCAAAGTGCCGCAATGAGCCCATCCCTCATGAAACAAGAAGCGGACGAAAATCCCAGCTTGGACACTTTTAAAGGTATCAAGGTGAAATATGAAGAGGTGATGGTGAAATGTGAAGAAGTGATGAGCGAAGAAGTGAAGGTAAAATGTGAAGATGAAGATTCAACTCCAAAATGGGAACTTCACATCGTGAAGCAGGAGGAGAATTCTGACTGAGTCAGAGTGAGGCAACTCCCAGCAGTTTGTGGAAGTGGAGGTGTGGGTGGACTTGCTCCTAGATAATACAAAGTCAAGCGGAGACCCGGTAGATGTGTAAGCCAGAGACGATGTCGCTACAATAGATGCACCTTTGTCACAGGCCTTTAATGACAAGAACGTGAAGTTGAACACTTTGTGGGCCCGTGGGTTGGGTAGATCTCTAACCAGGAGCAAGAGCCAATAAGCTCCCAAGCATTCACTATGTTATCATAATAATTGCTTTTACATGGTGCTTGCTTAATCGCCTCAGCAACTCGGAGTTTTGTATCTCATCTCACGCTCGAAGAGCATCCCCAAGTAGCAGCTGCCCCTGTGTGGTACAAGGTGGTGTCCCTGCACCGGCCTGCATGTGGACAAGAGCCTGTCATCTTCTTTGGTTCTTTCGGTAAAGTCACGTAGAATAAGAATAAAATAATAACATAAAACAATAAAATTCTCACGACGTTTCGGCCACAACACAAGTGGCCTTCGACAGGTGAAAGGAACAAACCTGTCGGGACGACAGAGCTACAATGAACGCTGCTAAGATTCTACGTGACTTTACCGAAAGAACCAAAGAAGATGAATCCTTGCAGTCACGAAAGCTTTAAATCGAAAAAAAGAGCCTGTTAGTAGGGGGCGATGATTGATGTGTCATCTCAGTTGTGTAGTTTGTAGGTAATGTTTAGAATTTGCTACATTTTCACTCAGACACCAGCATGCAATGGCCTACTCGTTTTGAATGACACAATAAAAGCTTTTTGTTAATACGATGTAACGTGATGCAGTATATTTCACTGCAGTAATCCAATTTTGTTAATATGCCTGTCAATAATTTAGAATGTATACTTGTCTGGTTTTGTGCATACTTGCAACATTTGATCCATAAGGGTCAAACAATGATTAAGTGATGTTAGGACAAAGTGTGTGTGTGTTTGAAAGTAACCTGTACAGAGAACTCAGGTGGGACCCGTTGTTCTTGTGATACAGGTCAAACGGTGTTTTTGTGTTCCACGAAGCATCTGGAGCAACTCATTGTCTTTGAAATAGGTAGCACGCTCGGATCATTCATCAGTTACAAGGCATACCACTTGAAAGTTACACTATAGGAGGAGGTACATTCTCTACAACACGAATTGTAGTTTTGTCTTACGTGTTGATGTAGATTTTGTCTAACTAGGACTAGAAATGCTCCTTGCTGATTGACGTCTGGATGTTCTTTACCTATCGGTTGAAGCAAACCCCACTGCTGTTGAGACGCTGTGCACCAATAAGGGTCCAACACGTTGATGGCCTTCAGGCCAGGAAAGTCACAACATTTGCACACGAAGGACGCATTCACGCAAGCACCCCATGCTCCGTTTTGAAGTTTTAAAATGAAACATCTTTGAATTGTGTTGTGTTTTGATTTAGATTATTTCTTCATTAAAAGTTAATTTTACATCCGGAAGTCTTCGTTGAGAAGGACATTTCGTGTGAATTTTCTCTCGTCGTTAAGTAGACGGCCTTGCCGGGGGTTCGGTTCGATGCGGACTTTCACCTGTTTGGGATTGCGGGATGGAGATAAGGCGACACGGAGCTGCTGGTCGTCTGCAGATCGATTCCAACGTAATTGAACGTCTGTCCCTGCGCCTCCGTCATTTGCAGGGGGCGCTGTAAACCTACACGCGCCCCCTGCATGAAAACAACAGAAAGTGCAGCGTTCATCACGGATAAAGTTGTGCGCTTATTTTTTAAATGTTATTCTTTTATAAGGTGATGTTGATATCGAAAACTGACACATAGCTGGCATGCCATAAATAGGAAATTAACTCTGCTTATTCGAATCAATGTATTCATATATGTTGATGAACTGTTTTCAAGCAGATTTTGTGTCTCTAACGGCGACTATAGGGACCACGTGATTGTTTAAAAATGTCTCTGATTATAACTATAATTGCCTACAATTCGTCATGTGTAGCTTATTTAGACTATAATTTATTCACTACCCAAACTGTATTGACTTGAAAACATAGAGCTGATATTTATTCTTGGTTCTTTCGGTAAAGTCACGTAGAAGGGAAACAATAAAATAACAAAAATATAAAACAATTACATTATCATGACAATTCGACTGCAACACAAGCAATCATCATCAGGTGTCACACACAGGCACACACACAGAGACACAGGCACACACAGATACAGGCACACAGTGTGTACACACACAGTGTGCACATACACAGTGTACACACACAGTCTGTACATACACAGTATACACACAGAAACAGTGTGTACACACAGAAACAGTGTGTACACACAGTAATGTCCACGTTGTAGTTGCTGAGCTCACGCACCCAAGAGGTCTCTGTTGAAGAGATGGAGCAATGGAAAATGAATCTAAATCAACTTAAACTCCATTCCCGCTCTGTGACGTCACCACTCAGCATGACCTCATCGCTGTGAAACGCCAGGGGGAGGTGTGCCTCGCTAGTGACGTCATGTCACCAAGGTATTCACCCCACCCCCGTCCACCGCGCCCTTGAGCGTGACGTCACCTCTGCTTGGTCACTGCCGATTCTGTTCCGGTACAATCCTTATTTGGGCAAAGCTACGCCCAGTGACTGGTGGCTCATTAACATAATGTTTCTGTTAAAGCCGTCGCGAGTTTATTGCGACGGGTTTAGCGCCCACGCTCCCATTGCTCGACATATGGGCCGACGTCATTAACATAATTTATTCAGTTACAGAGCCGCACGTGGGAGGGAAGTGACGTCATACTACTTCCTGCTGTCGCGAGGCAACAGGAAGCTGCCGTGTGCGCGCTTGCACTGAAATCCGAGGTGAGAAATTATCATCGTTGTGGTGGTGGTGGTTGTTGTGGTGGTGGTTGTTGTTGTTTACCAAGGTAGAGCCGCTCTCTCTCGTAGGGATGTCAGTTGAGTAGCAGCGAGCATGGGAATCGATGTCCAGGTTGGAACTTTACAACGCGGGGCCTAGCCACGCGGGGCCTTGCCTCCTGCCCTCGCCTGATTGCGTTCACTTTAATTATCTCGCTTAAGTTTAATTTGTCTTCGCCCGGCTCGCCACTTTGTATCTTTGTTTTATTGTAAATATTCACGCAGTTTTTATTTTCTTTTGTTAGCAGGCCAAGCCCGCTTGAGCTGCTATACCGCTCTTGTTATCAGAAGCGACCTGCCCACAACAACACAAGGTGAGGCTTTGTCAACGTGTGTGAATGTTTTGACTTAAAACTTTGGTGACTGCAGGAATTAATATTCTTGGTTCTTTCGGTAAAGTCACGTAGATAGAAAATAAAATAAAAATAACAGATAATAATTTTTCTTTTCTTAAATGAAGCAAAAAACCCCACAACGTTTCTATGGCAACATTAATGTTGATGCGAGGGCTTACAGGAATATTTATGACATTTGCCCTCTCATTGCGTGCCATGACAGTGCTGTTTGCACAGTCACACACAGTCACTGTAGGATGTTTTTCTTGGTCGTGTTTTTGTTTTGTTGCTTGTTGTGGTTGCACCCGATTCAAGAGCCGAATGGCTCACGGGACTATAACCAAAAAACTGAAACCGCGTGATGAATTTGGGAAAGTTTTTCACTGCATCTCCAAATATATATAAAAGGCAAAGTTGTGATTGTGTGTGTTGTCTGTTCAAAATGTTTAGCGTACTTCCCGACATGCAACAAACTGGAAGTTTGCCATGTGGGTACTTTCCAGACTGTACACCGTGCAAACATTATACAAATACACTTTTGTGTTGTTTTAAGGGGGACGGGGGAGCTCAATAATGTATAGATTTTTTGCACGGCAAGTGAGCTGTGACGTCACACCTGTCACGTGCCCCTCGCACGTGGAAGCGTCACGCATTGTAGTGTAGCGGTTAGCGTTGTCTGTGTGTGTGTGTCTGTGTGTGTGTCTGTGTGTGTGTGGCCCGTGATCACAAATCTCTATTTAACTCCATCAAAAAAGTAACCTGCAGCGCCACACCTATTACCATCATTAGGGGAAAAAACGGTGATCCAATCTCCGACCCCCAGGAACAGGTTTGCAGATTTGCTGAGCATTTCTGTGAGGTCCTGGGGGAGGGAAAATCCCTCAGCCAGGAAAACATCGTGGCACAAAATGAGGATGACCCTGCTGAGGCTGCGGTGCCTCAAATATTCGAAGAAGTCACCCCCTGTGAGTGGCTGGCTGAGGTGCCATCTGTTGAGGAAGTACTGAAGGCGATCCGGAGTCTGAGACCAGGAAAGGCAGCGGGCAGAGATGATCTCCCAAGCGAAATGCTGAGGGAGGGCGGCGTTTGTGCACAGACTGCCCTATATGACATCATAACAACAGTCTGGACCACTGGACGGGTTCCGCAGGATTGGAAGGATGCCCTGGTGGTCCCTCTTTTTAAGAAGGGGGACCGCACAGACTGTAACAACTACAGGGGCATCTCACTCCTCAGTGTGCCGGGAAAGGTCCTGGCAAGGATTATTCAGCATCGCCTTGCCAGGCATGCTGAGGAGAGGCTTGCGGAGCCCCAATGCGGTTTCAGGATAGGGCGGTCCTGCACAGATGCCATATTTTCTGTCCGTCTGCTACAGCAGAGGTGTAGGGAATTCCAACAAGACCTACGTCTCTGCTTTATTGACCTGGTCAAGACCTATGATACCATCAGTAGGCCTGGGCTCTGGGTCGTTCTTCGTGCTTTTGGAGTACCTGACCCTCTGCTCACGATCATTAAGGACCTTCATGATGGTGAGCGGGCCCGGGTAAAACTACGTGGCCGGGAGTCAGAGCCATTCCCTGTACACCTTGGGGTGCGACAGGGATGTCCTCTGGCTCCCACATTATTTAACATCTATTTTGACCACGTAGTTCGTGAAGCCTTCAATAGCTGTACCGGGGGAATCTCCATATGGTACAGATATAATGGGAGGCTGATCGATGCCCGGGTGCGGTCAAGGAATGGCTCCCTATTGCTCAACCACGTTATGTATGCTGATGATTTGGTAATAGCTGCTCAGTCAGAGGAGGAGTTGGAGACGCTGCTGCTGAGATTGGAGCGTGCCACTAAGAGGTGGGGCCTTACCATCAGCCCCACCAAAACTAAGCACCTGCCTGGGTATTTTGTACCATCGGACACTCCACCCCCACAACTCCCGATCGGTGATGGGCCAGTTGTGGAGAGAGTGGAGAGTTTCCCATACCTGGGCAGTGTGCTTATGACTGGCTCCAGTTTAACAGCAGAGGTCTCACTCCGAATCAGTCGAGCGGCAATATCTTTTCATCGGTTGCGTAACGCTGTGTGGAAGCTACCTGGTCTGTCGCTCCGCACTAAGCTTCAGGTCTTCTCGGCCACGGTCATTTTCTCCCTTCTCTACGCTTGCGAAACGTGGACCCCCCTAATGGAACATCTTCGCCAGTTAGAAACATTTAGGCTGGCCTGCCTACGATCCATCCTGGGTTTAACCAGACTGGATTGTGTGAGGAGCTCACAAATCCTTGAAAGATCTGGGCAAGGTCCCATCGGTGAGCTCCTCCGGCGGGCAAGGCTGCGATGGCTGGGTCATGTAGCCCGCATGCCCAGCCACCGCATGCCAAAACAGCTTTTGTTCGGCCGGATTGAGGCGGCAAAGCGGGCGCGGCACGGGCTAGAGAAGAGATGGAGTGATGTGGTACAGGAGGACGTGGAGCTGAGTGGACTTGCCGATGACTGGTACCAGCGGTGTCAAGATCGGCCTCTGTGGAGGAGGCTCATGAAGGATGCTACTGGGCAGTTGGAGGTAGTCGCCCTCCAACAACAACGGAGGGCGGAGGAGCGACGCTCACAACAACGAGCGGAGCGCCGGGTGGCTAAAGCACAGCAGGTTGGCACAGTAGGGGGCACAGGTGGTGCATCAGCCAGTCATCTCAGTCAGTCGACCCGTGGCACCTGGGTCTGCCCCGTGACCTCCTGCCAGCGGGCGTTCGACACTTCACGTGTCCTCAGGGTGCACATAGCCTGGCACAAGCGTCGTGGTGACGTCACCGCCACTTAGTGGCGAATGGCGGTTGTTGTTGTTGTGTGTGTCTGTGTGTTTGTGTCTGTGTGTGTGTCTGTGTGTCTGTGTGTGTGTGTGTCTGTCTGTGTGTGTGTGTCTTTGTGTGTCTGTCTGTGTGTGTCTGTGTGTGTCTGTGTGTGTGTCTGTGTGTGTGTGGAAGCGTAACGCATTGTAGTGTAGTGGTTAGCGCTATGCCGCGCTACGAACCCGGTGACCCGAGTTCGATTCCCGCTCACGGCCACCACCGGCGACGATTATTTGAACCACTTCTGGGCCTCCCCTAGGTCGACTCAGCCTCAAACGAGTAACTGTTGCGATGTAAACATCGCCACTGGGGAGACAAAGGCGGCCGGACGTGGTGGATCCAAGTCACGGGCGAAGCCGGGTAGTATAGCTAGTCGTGAATATATGAATGAATATAGACGTGTAAGTCACGTGTGACTGTATATATTAATTCCTCCATGGCTCGATACTGACGTGTAGATGGTGTGGATATTCTTATTTTCTGTCTGCAGCTGACGCTGGTCTGATGGAGCAAAGGCACTCAGCGCAGCTCGGTACGACAAGTCAACAATGCGACCAGCGTGCATACAGCACGGATCGGACTGGAAATTTGACACAGCACCAGAGAACTCGCACAGGAGAGAAACCCTTCAAGTGCACTGTGTGTGACAAGGCATTTGCATGGCCATCTGTTCTTGAGACCCACCAGAGAACACACACAAGAGAGAAACCCTTCAAGTGCACTGTGTGTGGGAAGGCATTTTCACAGTCATCTGCTCTTAAAATTCACCAGAGAACACACACAGGAGAGAAACCCTTCAAGTGCACTGTGTGTGGGAAGGCATTTTCACAGTCATCTGCTCTTAAAATTCACCAGAGAACACACACGGGAGAGAAACCCTTCAGGTGCAGTGTGTGTGGGAAGACATTTTCAGATTCATTTGCTCTTAAAACACACCAGAGAACACACATGGGAGAGAAACCCTTCAAGTGCAGTGTGTGTGGCAAGGCATTTTCAGATTCATCTACTCTTAAAACACACCAGAGAACACACACGGGAGAGAAACCCTTCAGGTGCAGTGTGTGTGGGAAGACATTTTCAGATTCATCTAATCTTAAAATGCACCAGAGAACACACACGGGAGAGAAACCCTTCAGGTGCAGTGTGTGTCGGAAGACATTTTCAGGTTCATTTGCTCTTAAAACACACCAGAGAACACACACGGGAGAGAAACCCTTCAAGTGCTGTGTGTGTGGGAAGGCATTTTCAGATTCATCTCATATTCAAAGACACCAGAGAACACACACGGGAGAGAAACCCTTCAAGTGCAGTGTGTGTGGCAAGGCATTTTCAGATTCATCTACTCTTAAAACACACCAGAGAACACACACGGGAGAGAAACCCTTCAGGTGCAGTGTGTGTGGGAAGACATTTTCAGATTCATCTAATCTTAAAATGCACCAGAGAACACACACGGGAGAGAAACCCTTCAGGTGCAGTGTGTGTCGGAAGACATTTTCAGGTTCATTTGCTCTTAAAACACACCAGAGAACACACACGGGAGAGAAACCCTTCAAGTGCTGTGTGTGTGGGAAGGCATTTTTAGATTCATCTCATCTTCAAAGACACCAGAGAACACACACGGGAGAGAAACCCTTCAAGTGCACTGTGTGCGTGAAGACATTTTCAGATTCATTTGCTCTTAAAAGACACCAGAGAACACACACGGGAGAGAAACCCTTCAAGTGCAGTGTGTGTGGAAAGTCATTTTCACAGTCATCTTCTCTTAAAAAACACCAGAGAACACACGGGAGAGAAACCCTTCAAATGCACTGTATGTGGGAAGACATTTTCAGATTCATCTGCTCTTAAACCACACCAGAGAACACACACGGGAGAGAAACCCTTCAGGTGCAGTGTGTGTGGGAAAGCATTTTCAGATTCATCTACTCTTAAAAAACACCAGAGAACACACACGGGAGAGAAACCCTTCAAGTGCACTGTGTGTGGGAAGACATTTTCAGATTCATCTGCTCTTAAATCACACCAGAGAACACACACGGGAGAGAAACCCTTCAGGCGCAGTGTGTGTGGGAAAGCATTTTCAGATTCATCTACTCTTAAAAACACCAGAGAACACACACGGGAGAGAAACCCTTCAGGTGCAGTGTGTGTGGGAAGGCATTTTCACAGTCATCTGCTCTTAAAACACACCAGAGAACACACACGGGAGAGAAACCCTTCAAGTGCAGTGTGTGTGGGAAGACATTTTCAGATTCATCAAATCTTCAAGTACACCAGAGAACACAGAAGCATCAGATGATCCATAAGGAGTGCAGTCTGAAATCAGCTTGTGAAAGTCAAAGTGCCGCAATGAGCCCATCCCTCATGAAACACGAACCGGAAGAAAATCCCAGCTTGAACACTTTTAAAGGTATCGAGGTGAAATATGAAGAGGTGATGGTGAAATGTGAAGAGGTGATGGTGAAATGTGAAGAGGTGATGGTGAAGAGGGAAGAGGTGATGGTGAAGAGGGAAGAAGTGATGGTCAAGAGCGAAGAAGTGAAGGTAAAATGTGAAGATGATTCAACTCCAAAATCGGACCTTCACATCGATGGAGGCAACGTAAAGCAGGAGGAGAATTCTGACTGTGAGGCAGAGCGAGGCAACTCCCAGCAGTTTGTGGAAGTGGAGGTGTGGGTGGACTTCCTCCGAGACAATACAAAGTCAAGTGGAGACCCGGTAGATGTGTAAGCTTGAGATGATGTCGCTCCAATAGATGCACCTTTGTCACAGGCCTTTAATGACAAGAACGTGACGTTGGACACTCAGTTGCTAGGTTCAACCTGCAGAGTAAGTGCGGCCAGTCTTTGTGGACCTGTCTGTTGGGTAGATCTTTAACCAGGAGCGAGAGACAATACGCCCCCCAGCATTCACTGTTATAATTGCATTTACACGGTGCTTGCTTTATCGCCTCAGCAACTCGGAGTTTTGTGTCGTACCTCGTCTGAAACACTCGAAGAACATCCCCAAGTAGCAGCTGCCCCTGTGTGGCACAGGGTGGTGGCCCTGCACCGGCCTGCATGTGGACAAGAGCCTGTCAGTAGGGGGCGATGATTGATGCGTCATCTCAGTTGTGTAGTTTGTAGGCAATCTTGATTTCGAAGCTTTCGTGACTGTAGGAATCCACACTCTTGAGTTCTTTCGGTAAAGTCACCACGTGGGTAGAAACATAACAGGTCACGGCGTTTAGATCACAACACAAGCAATCGTCATCAGGTCGGACAACCACAGCAAGAGAAACTGCTGAAGTAGTAGGCACCTACTCCAGCAGTTTCTTCTTGTTGCTGCTGTGCTTGTCCCACCTGATGACGATTGCTTGTGTTGCCATCGAAACGCCGTGATCTATTATTTGTAGTGTAATGTTTAGAATTTGCTACATTTTGACCCAGGCGCCAGCATGCAACGGCCTACTCGTTTGGAATGACGCAACAATACTACGGTGTACAAACACTGTTAAGCAGACGGTGCGTATTTGTAAAATAACTTCTTGTTAATACGATGTAACGTGATGCAGTCAATTTCGCTGCAGTAATTCAATGTTGTTAATATGCCCGTCAATGATTTAGAATGAATACTTGTCTGATTGTTCGCGTGCATGTAACATTTTGTCTGAGGGTCAAACATTGAATAAGTGATGTTAGGACAAAGTGTGTGTGTGTGTTTGGAAGTAACCTGTACAGAGAACTCGGGTGAGACCCGTTGTTCTTGTGATACAGGTCAAAGGGTGTTTTGTGTTTCACGAAGCGTCTGCCTCTGGAGCAACTCATCGTCTTTGAAATATGGAGCACGCTCGGATCATTCATCAGTTACAAGGCATACCACTTGAAAGTTACACGTATAGGAGGAGGTACATTCTCTACAACACGAATTGTAGTTTTGTCTTACGTGTTGACGTACGATTTTGTCTAACTTGGACTAGAAATGCACTTTGCTGATTCACGTCTGGATGTTCGTAACCATCGGTTGAAGCAAACCCCACTGCTGTTGTTGAGACGCTGTGCACCAATAAGGGTCCAACACGTTGACGGCCTTCAGGCCAGGAAAGTCACAACATTTGCACACGAAGGACGCATTCACGCAAGTACCCCATGCTCCGTTTTGAAGTTTTAAAATGAAACATCTTTGAATTGTGTTGTGTTTTGAATTAGATGATTTTATTTCTTCATTAAAAGCTTGTATCAATTTACATCTGGAAGACTTCATTGAAACGGACATTTTGTGTGAATTTTCTCTCGTCATTAAGTGGATGGCCTTGCCGGGGGTTCGGTTCAATGCAGACACAAACAGTGTACACACACACAGTGTACACACACAGAGTGTACACACACACAGTGTATACACACAGTATACACACAGTGCACACACACAGTGTGCACACACGCAGTGTACACACACAGTGTACACACATAGTGTACACACACAGTGTACACACACAATGTACACCCACACAATGTACACACACAGTGTACACACACACAGTGACACACACAGTGACACACAGTGACAGAGCGACACAGTGACACAGTGTATACACACAGTGTATACACACATAGTGTACACACACAGTGTATACACACAGTGTACACACACAGTGTACACACACAGTGTACACACACACAGTGTATACACAATAATGTCCACGTTGTTGTAGCTGGGCTCACACACCCAAGGGAGGGAGCAATGGAAAATTAATCTAAATCAACTTAAACTACAACTCTGTGACGTCACCACTCTGCATTACCTCATCGGCGTGAAACGCCAGGGTGAGGTGTACCTCGCTAGGGACGTCATGTCACCAAGGTATTCACCCCTCCCGCGTCCACCGCGCTCTTGAGCGTGATGTCACCTCCGCTTGGGTCACTGCCGATATAGTTCCAGTGGCAATCCTTATTTGGGCACAGCTACGCCCAGTGACTGGTGGCTCATTAACATAATGTGTCCGTTAAAGCCGTAGCGAGTTTGTTGCGACGGGTTCAGCACCCACGCCCCCATCCCTCGACGTAGGGTCCAGCGTCATTAACATAATTTATTCCGTTAGAGAGCCGCTCGTGGGAGGGAAGTGACGTCATACTACTTCCTGCTGTCGCGAGGCAACAGGAAGCTGCCGTGTGCGCGCTTGCACTGAAATCCGAGGTGAGAAATTCTCATCGTTGTGGTGGTGGTGGTCGTTGTGGTGGTGGTTGTTGTTGTTTACCAAGGTAGAGCCTCTCTCTCGTAGGGATGTCAGTTGAGTAGCAGCGAGCATGGGAATCGATGTCCAGGTTGGAACTTTACAACGCGGGGCCTAGCCACGCGGGGCCTTGCCTCCTGCCCTCGCCTGATTGCATTCACTTTAATTATCTCGCTTAAGTTTAATTTGTCTTCACCCGGCTCGCCACTTTGTAACTTTGTTTTATTGTAAATATTCACGCAGTTTTTTTTCTTTTGTTAGCAGGCCAAGCCCGCTTGAGCTGCTATACCGCTCTTGTTATCAGAAGCGACCTGCCCACAACAACACAAGGTGAGGCTTTGTCAACGTGTGTGAATGTTTTGACTTAAAACTTTGGTGACTGCAGGAATTAATATTCTTGGTTCTTTCGGTAAAGTCACGTAGATAGAAAATAAAATAACAATAACATAATAAACATAAAAATATTAAATAAAGCAAAAAACCCCGCGTTTTGATTGCAACTCAAGTGGTCTTTATTTAATGTAATTGTTTTATCTGTTATTGTTATTTTCTATCTACGTAACTTTACTGAAAGAAACAAGAATACGTGTGTCAATGTCTATCGGCCTGGTATACTTCCTGTATACCAGGTGAGTTAGTTAACATCTCACCACGGAGAGAGACACGCAAACTCCAGTTTGCCTCGGCTATGTTCGTTGATCCTCAATTAATTACTTGGTGGAGTGAGGAAGCATTCATGCCAAGCAGATGAAGGTGGCCAGGCATGATTCTAGACATGCCACCGCCTGTTTACCCAGTGACAGTGTACAGTTTGTGTTTGCATTAACGTCTATTAACTCTGTTGAACACGGAGGTTATATCGTAACAATAGTTTATTTTTGTTTTCCTCTGGAACTCTTTATATGAATGGAAACAGGAAGTTAACACAGCACACACATTCAGCTGAAGTCGGAACTGTTCATCCCGGCATTCAAGGACATCTGAGCCTGGATTCACACCTCTAAGTTGCGATTGAACATTAATTTATGCATTTCTGCCTAACACAAATAGTATTGTTTTCAACACCCTTTGCTATGTCAGCTGAATTTAGCTCTCATAAATATTCCTTTTGTAGCCAGACAGCCGAAATTGTGTGCTCGGGGTTTTGGGTGAACATTCATTTTGAAGATACGAGGGCTTGCAGGCATGTTTATAACCATTTGCCCTCTCATTGTGTGCCATAACAGCCCTGTGATGAATTTGGGAAACGTTTTTACTGCATCATGAATATATGAATAAGTATAGACGTATAAGTCACATGTGACTATATATGCATTCCTCTGTGCCTCGATACTGTCGTGTAGATGGTGTGGATATTATTTTTTTATGTCTGCAGCTGACCCTTCCTCTGACACTTCCTCTGCAGAATTGGTCTGATGGAGCAAAGGCGCTCGGCGCAGCTCGGTATGACGAGTCAACAATGCGACCGGTGTGCATACAGCACGGATCGTACTGGATATTTCACACGGCACAAGAGAACTCACACGGGAGAGAAACCCTTCAAGTGCACTGTGTGTGGGAAGGCATTTTCACAGTCATCTACTCTTAAAAAACACCAGAGAACACACACAGGAGAGAAACCCTTCAAGTGCACAATGTGCGGGAAGGCGTTTGCACAGTCATCACATCTTCAACTACACCAGAGAACACACACGGGAGAGAAACCCTTCAAGTGCAGTGTGTGTGTGAAGGTATTTCCACATTCATCAAATCTGCAAAGACACCAGAGTACACACACGGGAGAGAAACCCTTCAAGTGCATTTTGTGCGGGATGATGTTTGCACAGTCATCAAATCTTCAAGTACACCAGAGAACACATACAGGAGAGAAACCCTTCAGGTGCACTCTGTGTATGATGGCGTTTGCACAGTCATCACATCTTAAAGTACACCAGAGAACACACACAGGAGAGAAACCCTTCATGTGCAGTGTGTGTGGGAAGGCGTTTGCACGGTCATCTCCTCTTGTAACACACCAGAGAACACACACGGGAGAGAAACCCTTCATGTGCACTCTGCAAGAAGGTGTTTGCACATTCATAAAATCTTCAAGTACACCAGAGAACACAGAAGCATCAGAAGATCCGCAAGGAGTGGAGTCTGAAATCGGCTTGTGAAAGTCAAAGTGCCACCATGAGCCCATCCCTCATGAAACACGAACCGGAAGAAAATCCCAGCGTGGACACTTTTAAAGGTATCGAGGTGAAATATGAAGAGGTGATGGTGAAGAGGGAAGAGGTGATGGTGAAATGCGAAGAAGTGAAGGTGAAATGTGAAGATGAAGATTCAACTCCAAAATGGGACCTTCACATCGATGGAGGCAACGTGACGCAGGAAGGAGAATTCTGACTGTGAGGCAGAGCGAGGCAACTCCCAGCAGTTTGTGGAAGTGGAGGTGTGGGTGGACTTCCTCCGAGACAATCCAAAGTCAAGTGGAGACCCAGTAGATGTGTAAGCCAGAGACGATGTCGCTCCAATAGATGCACCTTTGTCACAGGCCTTTAATGACAAGAATGTGAAGTTGAACACTCAGCTCCTAGGTTCAACCTGCAGAGTAAGAGCGGCCAGTCTTTGTGGACCTGTGGGTTGGGTCAATCTCTCACCAGGAGCGAGAGCCAATAAGCTCCCAAGCATTCACGATGTTCTAATGATAATTGCTTTTACATGGTGCTTACTTAATCGCCTCAGCAACTAGGAGTTTTGTATCTCGTCTGAAACTCTCGAAGAGCATCCCCAAGTAGCAGCTGCCCCTGTGTGGCACAGGGTGGTGGCCCTGCACCGGCCTGCATGTGGACAAGAGCCTGTCAGTAGGGGGGGATGATTGATGCGTCATCTCAGTTGTGTAGTTTGTAGGCAATCTTGATTCGAAGCTTAACAGACCACGGCGTTTAGATCACAGCACAAGCAATCGTCATCAGGTGGGACAACCACAGCAAGAAGAAGACTCTGAAGTAGGCGCCTACTTCAGCAGTTTTGTCTTCTTGCTGCTGTGCTTGTCCCACCTGATGACGATTGCTTGTGTTGCCATCGAAGTGCCGTGATTTATTATTTGTAGCGTAATGGTTTGAATTTGCTACATTTTGACCCAGACGCCAGCATGCAATGGCCTACTCGTTTTGAATGACGCAACAATACTACGGTGTACATACACTGTTAAGCAGATGGTGCGTATTTGTTAAATAACTTGTTAATACGATGTAACGTGATGCAGTCAATTTCGCTGCAGTAATGCAATGTTCTTAATATGCCCGTCAATAATTTAGAATTAATACTGTGCGCGTGCATGGAACATTTTTTCTGTGACGGTCAAACATTGATTAAGTGATGTTAGGACAAAGTGTGTGTGTGTTTTGGAAGTAACCTGTACAGAGAACTCGGGTGAGACCCGTTGTTCTTGTGATACAGGTCAAAGGGTACTTTTGTGTTTCACGAAGCGTCTGCCTCTGGAGCAACTCGTCTTTGAAATAGGGAGCACGCTCGGATCATTCATCAGTTACAAGGCATACCACTTAAAAGTTACACGTATAGGAGGAGGTACATTCTCTACAACACGAATTGTAGTTTTGTCTTACGTGTTGACGTAGATTTTGTCTAACTGGGACTAGAAATGCACCTTGCTAATTCACGTCTGGATGTTCGTACCTATCGGTTGAAGCAAACCCCACTGCTGTTGTTGAGACGCTGTGCACCAATAATGGTCCAACACATTGACGGCCTTCAGGCCAGGAAAGTCACAACATTTGCAATGAAACATCTTTGAATTGTGTTGTGTTTTGAATTAGATGATTTTATTTCTTCATTAAAAGCTTGTATCAATTCACATGTGGAAGACTTAATTGAAAACGACATTTCGTTTGAATTTTCTCTCGTTAAGTAGATGGCCTTGCCGGGGGTTTGGTTCGATGCGGACTTTCACCTGTTTGGGATTGCGGGATCGAGATAAGGCGACATCGAGCTGCTGGCCGTGCGAGAAGACCGCCGTCTGCAGATCGATTCCAACGTAATCGAACGTCTGTCCCTGCGCCTCCGTCGTCCATACAGGGGGTGCGTAGGTTTGCAGCGCCCCCTGCATGAAAACAACGGAAAGTGCAGTGCTCATCACAGATAGATAAAGTTGTGCGCTTATATTTAAAATGTTATTCTTTTATAAGGTGATGTTGAAATCGAAAAGTGTTTGGCCAGGTCATGATTTCAATCAGATTGATTCATTTATTATGAACCACATCTGAGCTTTTGTGGTCCTGTTGAGCTAAAGTTAGAAAAAGTCCGTGACTATAACTTCGCTCAATATTGTAAACGTGTTTCTATTATTCAGTTATTGTTTAATACAAACTACTTCAGATAATGGGTTTCATGATGTACTTGAATGGCACGTTCGTTGTTCCGGTGTTTAATGGCTTGGACGTCATGGCAAATGGCTTCCATCGATGTGGAAGTCAATGGTGGATGATAATTTGACATTTCGGTGTTGATTTAGAGTAGATTGTTCAACTGTTGAATACCGGGTGGTGAAATGCTTTGCCGAGTACCTGAACTGTTTGACCAAGTGAATTCATGAAGAGTTCGATACGAGTTTAAGCGTCAATATTCTTGCAGAACAACAAAGGTCGGATATTTTAAAGATTCCTGATCGTACGTTTATTGCGACAATGTTCAAGGGGAACACGTGTGGAGGAGAGTTCCGGGTGAAGTCTCCCCTTACCTGGCAACCATGGTGGCTGTCCGCTGATCACTCTCACTCCGTCACAGCTACGAGCTGTAGGGATCAGGATTCTCCACGCTGGCGCTGTTTTAATTCACAGCACCAAGAGTGGAGAGCCTCATCCCTGTAGTGCCCTCCTGTTGTGCCGCAGCATTTACCGCGTAACGAGGCAACGTTTTCATGAGCAGTGCGTTCCACTACACACCCACACGAGCGAACCATGTGCAACAGTGTGCGTACATACAGACACGAACAAACACGCGGGTGCACATACACACACGAGCGCTTACTTGCATACACGGACGAGTGGAGATGCACGCACGAGTGTGGTCACCACCTGGCTAGCTACACTAGTCACGTGATAACTAGTATAGTAAACTATACACTACACTATACACTACTATAGACTACACTATACACTACACTATACTAAACTATACACTACACTATACACTATTATACACTACACTATACACTACACTACTATACACTACACTATACACTACACTAAACACTATTATACACTACACTACACACTACACTATACACTACGCTACTATACACTACACTATACACTACTATACACTACACTACTATACACTACTATACACTACACTATACACTACACTATACACTACTATACACTACACTATACACCACTATACACTACTATACACTACACTATACACTACTATGCAATACACTATTATACACTACACTATACACTACTATACACTACACTATACACTACACTACTATACACTACACTACTACACTACACTATACACTACTACACACTAGTGCTGCACTAGTCCCCAAACTGCAAAGACAAAGGCTCCCCAATGTAGACTGACGCATCCACAGACCCACTCATGGACCCACGGACTCGCACAGAAACCCACGGACTCATCGACTCCCACTGGGCGTGCGCTGTTAGCGAGCACCGGTGAGGATCGTGATGGAACAACACCAGGGGCTGGTGTGGACAGAACCACGGCTGGCCGCTCGTCTCTCACATTCTGATGTTAGCACCCCCACCCACCTCACCACCTCCTTAATTATGGCTGAGTCCACCTAAGTGACGCTCAGGACTGCTTCAGGTAAGGGGCCGACCTTAAATGACGTCACGTGATTTTAGAGGATTTTTGACCCCCCCCCCAATCGTCACACAACGTCACAAAGTCAGACCCCTCCCCCTCAAATATGACGTCACAAAGCTCTGCCCCCCCCCCCCCAAAAAAAATATAAAACATGCTTCAAATCTCTTTAAACTATTGTTGTCATTGTAGTGCGTTGTAAATGTGGCGCTGCACTCTGATGTTGTCGGTAGAAAACATTACAAAGTCTATTTAAGTAGAACGCGTTTATATTTATTTAAAGTTGCGTAATTTGATGTGACGTCACATTTCTCAACCCCCCCCCCCCTTGCCACACATCGTCACAAACGTCTGACCCCGCCCCCCCCCCCTCTAGGTGCGTGACGTCATTCACGGACGGCCCCTAATTGTCGCTGGTATTGGCCGTGAGCGAGAATGGCGCAGCGCCGTTAACCGCTACGCCGCGATGGTGCCCTTACCTGCATGAACGGAGACGCGGTCAGACGATGGGTGAGCCGTTGGTGCGGGCAGGACGAGTGATCTTGGGCGTACCTCCTGACGTGGAAAGCGAGGGAGGTCGGAGTGCGCGTGTGAAGAGAGACGGCAAGGGGCGGGAGGAGAGGGGGGCGATCGGACGGAGCGGAAGCAGGAGGACGAGGGCAGGAGAGACAGCGGAGCCTTGGAGGAGTCTAGGCGCGCATGATGGTGAAAGTTGTCGTGGACGCACGCTGCAGAAGAGGAGAAAATCGTCACGCTCGGCGCCACACACAGCCAGACGTAGCTCACCTCATCCGTCTTGCTGACGATGTGTGGGACGACTAGACTCTGATTGTCTTGTAGCTCTGTGGAAAGAAGGAGAGGTGTCTTGGGTCAAACAAGGCCCTCTGCCACCGGTGTGGGCGGGGGGGGGGGGTACCCTAGTGGAGGGCTGAGCGTGGGAGTGAGTCGAGGGGAGGATGAGTGGTGGTTGACATGAATTTGAATTCTTATACATGCTATGTATTGTAACATTTATTGTCTTATGGGTTTACATATGGTAGAACATATAGGCTATTAGACGAGGACCAATTCAGTGCTAACATCGTTAACACGGACCCAAATCGTCATCAGGGACCCACATCGTCAACAGTGACCCACAACATGAATATGTTCACGTTTTTATTTGTTGCGGTTGTACCCGAGTCAAGGGCCGCACGGCTCACAGGGCTCTACACCTAACACATGAAACTTAAATTAAACTGAAGACGACGTCTCGCCAGCATGCGTCTATCATCCACGCGTGGATTCTGTCACGCGACTTCCACGATTTCGCCTGAGAGTCTCCTGCTGCGTGCCCCCATAGGTCTTCTCCATCGGTCGCTGGGCTCGCGTAGACCATTCATCCGCGTGGTCCACGTGGTCAAAGAAGAAGTTGGTACCAGCCGAGGCAGCACAACGCCAGTAACACAGACTTATGTTAATGGTCGATAAGAGTGAAGTACAGTACGTCATAACCCACTCATGTCAAATGCTTGCCACAATTCGTCGCTATTGGTCACATAAAGAACTTGGAATTGCTAATGCTGTGCCACCTCAGGTTCTAAGGCAAAGTGAAATGTCTGCTCTGGGCCGGTCAAGGATTCCATTTCTGGGATGAAACTATCTCACATTCACAACACGTGATAAAGCATATAAGCAGTATGCACTGCTGTAACCTTAGCAGGTCCTACCACAGTATGCACTGCTGTAGTGAAAGCAGGTACCACCACGGTATGCACTGATGTAATTATAGTAGGTACCACTAGTTGGTATACCTACTGTAATCATAGAAGGTACCACCACAGCAGTATGCACTGCTGTAGTGAAAGTAGGTACCACTAGTCAGTATACCTGCTGTAATCTTAGCAAGTACCACCACAGTATGCCCTGATGTAATTATAGCAGGTACCACTAGTCAGTATGTACTGCTGTAATCATAGCAGGTACCACCACAGTCAGTATGTACTACTGTAATCATAGCAGGTACCACCACAGTATGCACTGCTGTTATCATAGCATAAAAATATATAACGATACTATTATAGAATGTTAACGAAACGAACATACATTTTTAACTAATTTAGGATAAACATTAAACTTAATGAGTATGGATAAATATACTGCATTAGCATACAGATTAAAATTAATTAGCATACCAAAATTAGCATAGGACAACCGTTGACCAATCGCTGCGCACCATCGCCGGAGACGCGCCCAGGTTTGCCCTTGTGCGTGTGAGTGTTTAGTTTTGTTTTAATTATTTTAATCATTAAAGTTCGCGAGTGTCAAGGTAAGCTACGTTGACTTTTTTTTAAAGCATTTTCTCAAGAGAACCGTTGTTGCTGCTGCTGCTGTTATTGTTGTGAAAGGCTCGGTACACCCTGAGGCCTTGCCTAGACTAGGACAGCCTTGATGTCACGTGGGTCCACACTCTTTGCGTCTTTCGGAAAAGTGACGGAGGTAGAAAATAAAATTTATTTATTATGTTATTAAATTTATATGTACGTTAAATTTAATTTGAAATTTTGATTAATTTAAAATGTATTTTATACCTACGTAATTTTTTTTATAAATGAATATTTTTTTTATAATTTAAATTCATTTTATTTTATACCTACGTTAAATTTAATTTAAATGTGTAATAAATTAAATTTTATTTCATACATATGTTAAATAAAATTGAATTTTTTTGTGAATCAAATTTATTTAAATTTATTTTATACCTACGTTTAATTTAATTTTTTTATAAATTACATTTATTTCAATTTATTTTATTTTATACCTACGTTAAATAATTTTTTTATAAATTACATTTATTTAAATTACATTAATTTTATACCTACGTTAAATTATTATTTTTAGTAAATTTATTTAATTTAAATTTATCTAATACCTACGTTAAATTAAATGTTTTAATAATTTAAATTTATTTTATTTTAAATTTATTTTATTTCATACCTACACATGTACAGTCATTTTAACTGCTCTGACTGCTACAAGCTAAGTGTGGCCTGGAAGCGTATTATTAAGTAATACATTTTACAATTACAATTCCTTATAGAGGAACCCCATGCTAATGAACTGACTACGTATCTATATAATTAAAAGACCGCACACAGATGTCGCAAAAGTGGACCCCGTTGTCAATGATATAATTTGATGCACGTACAGCAGTTGCTGTATGTACATCATTAAAATTACACCGATTGCAATACGTCACCAAAGACGACACAATTTTAATTTGACCCCCGGGTCTGATCGCGTTAACTGTGCAGGTGGCGGGTCGAGAGGTGACTTGCACGTGTGTGCAGCTTGTTGAATATTGACGTGCGATGACTTGTGGAGAGGAAGAATGATGATGATGGCGATGCAAGTCTTGAAGTCTGACGCTGTTCTCCGAGTCGTGTAGCCTACCGCGTGCGACTTTGGGGATTGCGTAATGTCATTTTAGTTTCCTCTGTGGAACTGTGTGAACAGACACACACATTCACAACTTTGCCTTTGATATATATGATTAGTAATAAATTGTTAATTTAACTACTTTCATGTTGATGGATTGGAAATAGGAATAGCACTGGCTCACCACGGGGCTTATCGCGTGGTATCTGGGCACTATAATTTGACCCCACAGTTTGTGAGTACAGTTTGTGAGTACAATTCCTCGCAAGTTGCGTCCACAGAGACAGACAGACTGACAATGACGTTTCTAGGTAAGAGTAAGAAATTAATCTACGTGTCGAGGAGAGACGAGAGAGCCAAGAGGTCACCTTGGGAGACGGGGCGGCGCGTCAACCTTAGTCACGTGACGGAAGCAGTGTGGGCGTGCCGTGCGTGTGTGTGTACTATGTGTGTGTACTTTGTGTGTGTACTTTGTGTGTGTACTGTGCGTGTACTGTGTGTGTACTGTGCGTGTGTACTGTGAGTTTGTGTGTACTGTGTGTGTGTACCGTGCGTGTGTACTGTGTGTGTGTGTACTGTGCGTGTGTGTGTGTACTGTGAGTTTGTGTGTACCGTGTGTGTGTACTGTGCATGTGTGCACCGTGTGTGTGTACTGTGTGTCTGTGTGTACCGTGCGTGTGTACTGTGCGTGTGTGTGTGTACTGTGCGTGTGTGTACTGTGTGTACACTGTGTGTACTGTGTGTGTACCATGTGTGTGTACTGTGCGTGTGTGTGTAACGTGTGTGGCGGTAGTCTAGCGGTTAGTACGCTGCTTACGAACATAACGACTCGAGTTTGATTCCCGCTCACAGCCAACACCCAGTGACGATTATTTGAACCGGTTCTGGGCCTCCCCTAGGTCGACTCAGCCTCAAATGAGTACCCGGTGTGGTGTACAAACATCGCCACTTTGGGAGACAAAGGCGGTCGGGCACGGTGCTGGCCACCCACCCCGTCGTGTACCGTTCCGGCCTTCATAGGTGGCGCTGCTACTTGCTAACAGCACTTGCCCCAACAGTCTGTTAAGGCTACACGGGGGTTCTTTGTCTTTGTATCACCACCCAGGAGTCACGGAGCTTTTGAGGCTCCGAGCCACGTGGGGATCCACAACAGCGTGAGGCGGTGCCACTCACAGGTGAGACTCGGGGATATGTGATTTCTAATCGATAGCCATCCGTCAGTTAACCCATCGCAACTGCTGAGTCTGTCACGCGACTTCCTCCTTCCAGCGAGCCTTTGACACTTCACATGGCCTCAAAGTGTACCTGGCCTGGCACGGGCGCCACGGCGATGTCACTGCCACTTACTGGCGAACGGCGGTCGTTGATGTCGGTGTCGACGGCGGCCATTGTCATGGTACAGGTGCGCGTGGTGCATCGCTACCCCCGGCAAGACGCTGCGGGAGGGGCCAGGAGGAAGAGCGCAATCGGAGTACCACGATGGAGAGAGAGAGGAGAGGCGGGGATGGGGGAGGACAGAGAGGACCAGGGGGTGGGGGGGATCGACCAGGGGGAGATAGATGGGGTGAGATGAGAGAGCTCGTGAGGCAGAGGGCACAGAGGGAGATGGCCAGAATTGAGAGGGGCGGAGGAGAGGGCGGAGAGAGGCCACGGAGAGTGAGGGAGAATGTGGAGCGGGGGCGGGCGGGAAGAGAGCATGAGACGCGGGCGAGGGAGGGGGCAGGAGGAGGTGGACGGTTGGAAGAGGGGGTCATGGGGCTAGAGGAGGAGCAGTGGGCTCGTAGAGAGCTTGCTCGACGGAGGGGAGGGAGAGACGTGCGCGGGGAACGGGAGGATGCGGGCGGGGCTTTGGGAGCGAGGGAGAACGTGGACCGGGGGGGACAAGAGAGGGAGATGCGGGCGAGGGAGGGCGAGAGGGGTGGACGGGCGGGGGGAGAGGGACCCGGTCAGGCAGAGGGGAGTGGGAGATGTGGTTCAGGCGGCAGAGCGGCGTGTGTAGGACATGGAGGGGGCCAGATTGAGGGCAATGAGAGAGGTAGATAATAGAGTGGAGAGGATGTTAGTAAACAGGCCTCGATTGGAGAGAGAGGCGGCCAGATTGAGGGCAGAGGGAGAGGTGCGTAGGCCAATGGACAGGGGAAGAGCGGAGGTGGACATTGTCAGAGGGGCCGGTGGCCCGGGTGGAGAGCAGCAGATAAGAGAGAGAGCGGGAGAGATGCTAAGGTGGGAGAGAGAGGGAGCACGAAGGAGAGATAACAGAGGGGTAGATAGGGGAGCAGAGAGGGAAAGAGCGGAGGCAGACATTGTCAGATGGGCCGGTGGCCAGGGTAGAGAGCAGCAGATAAGAGAGAGAGCGGGAGAGATGCTAAGGTGGGAGAGAGAGGGGCTTGGAAGGAGGGGAGGGAGAGAGGTAGATAGAAGAAATGAGAGAGAGGTGGCACACAGGGGCATGGAGGGGGCTGGAAGGATCAGAGGTGGTAGAGAGGTAGAAGTGTCGATTGAGAGGGTTAGGCAATACTTGGACAGAGCGTGGAGAGTCGTGGAGGCCGAGAAGGGTCGAGACCGGGGGGCGGGGGGGGAGGTGGTCGTGAGAGACAGAGGAGTCGCGGAGAGAGATAGACGGCAAAGGGAGAGGGGGGAGGGGGGGACAAGAGAAGGGGGAGAGGGGGGAGGGAGGGGACAGTTAATGCACATGATGCGGCATATCGCGAGAGAGAACCGCTTGGTGGGAGTGGTAGATAGGGTGCTGGGTATTGGGAACAGGGGGCGAAGGTGGGTGGACAGAGAGGGAGGGAGAGAGAGAGACAAGACCCCGGCTTGTCGTTGTTGCATCAACGACCGCTGATAGATGATGTTTGCAGGGAGGGGGGACTTTGAGGGGGGTGAGGAGAAAGCAGCGGCGCAGAGATTCAGGCTACACTGCACTACCAACACAGCAGAGACCCCAGTTCGATTCCCGCTCCTGGCCAACAACAACAGTGACGATTATCTGAACCGGTCCTGGGCCACCCTCCTCTAAGCACCGACTCGGTTTCAAGTGACTGGCGGTGTGTTCATGAACACGATTTGGAATTTAAATGCAGCGGGTGTGTGGCGTGGGACTCACACGGAGAAGAACGGAAATATTAAGGATATGTTTTTCAAACGAACGGTTGTGTGGGTTGCGTTGTGTTCATTAAAGTTACTTGCAATTCAAAGACAGGTGTGGTGTTGGTGGTTGTGATGGCAGATGATAACATTGTGAGGAGCAATGCCTGAATCCTTACCATTGGGGTTCCTCTAGAAATGGCAAAAAGCCACTGAGAGTGGCCACGTGGAGGAGAGGCTGCTACTCTGTACAGAGCTGGACCGGTACTACCTGGATCTCTGTGGCATTCAGGAGATCCAGTGGACCGGCTCTGGCTCCAATCATCATGAGGGGTGCAGAGTCCTCCACTCGGGGCAGGAGACTGCCAAACAACAAGGAGTGGCTCTTATTCTGAAAAAAAGAATGAAGGCGGCATGGGAAGGTGGCAGCGAGGTGTGGGAAGCTGTAAGCCCCAGGCTACTTTGGGCTCGCCTCCCCATCAACAGGAGGCAGAGAATGGTGGTGGTGGTGGTGGCTGCTTACGCCCCCACCGAAGATGAACATCAGTGGAGGGATGCAGGCAAGCCCGTGGATTCAGATTCCTTCTGTGACCTCCTGTCACAGGTGTTAGCTAAAAGTGGCTCCTCGGGATAGAGTCATCCTGTTGGGTGACTTCAATGCCCGAGTTGGTGATGATGCTGGCACCTGGTCTGGAGCGATTGGAAGGCATGGGCCAGATCAACTCAATAACAATGGTAGGAGGCTGTTAGACTTCTGTGCAGCCTATGGGCTTGTCATTGCCAACACGCTGTTCTGGCATCTGTGCATCCAGACAACATCATGGATTCACGCCGGGTCCAAGCAAGAACATCCGCAGGACTATATAGCAGTGGACCTGCTAATGCAGGCCCATGTCCTTGACACCAGAACCTACAGTGCTGCTGACCTCACTGACCATTAGCTTTTCATATGTAAGATCTGTGGGCTGGGTAAATCTGCGAGCAGGAGCGAGGTACAATTAAGCTCCCAAGCATTCACTACGTTATAAACAACATATTTGCACTCATAAGTCGCTTGCCTAATTGCCTCAGCAACTCGGTGTTTCGTATCGAATCTCATCTCAAACAATCGAAGGGCGCCCCTAAGTGGCAGCTGCCCCTGCGTGGCACAAGGTGGCCCTCCACCGGCCTGCACCTGGCATGAGTCTGTCGGTACGGGGCGATCATTGACACGTCATCTACATTGTGGAGTTTCCGGATAATGTTTGGAATTACCACAATTTTGACCGTGACACCAACATGCAATGACCTGTGCGTTGTGAGTGACACAATACTCTGTTTGACATCCGCCGTGAAGCAGAACAGCACATAATGTGGTGACTGTTACTGGAGTAGCCAGGTGTGCCTGTCGGATTTGAACTTTGAACCTCTGCAACAAATAGAGAATGCGCTACCATATTCCTGGTTCTTTCGGTAAAGATTAACGTAGATAGAAAACAAAAAAATAAACAAAATAAAAGATAAAAAAATGAAAAAATGTAATACAAATAACAAATAAAAATAATACATTTAAAAAAATTAATTGATGATAAGATGCCATGGGTCGACTGACTCAGATGACTGGCCAATGCACCGCCTTTGCCCCCCACTACACACACACAGTGTGTACGTACACACACACACAGTGGCTGTACGTACACAGTATGTACGTACATACACAGTGTATACGTACACACTGTGTGTGTGTGCGTACACACACACACAGTGTGTATACACACAGTATGTACGTACACACAATAATGTCCACGTTGTAGTTGCTGAGTTCACGCACCCAAGGGAGGGGGCAATGGAAAATGAAGCTAAATCAACTTAAACTCCATCCATGCTCTGTGACGTCATCACTCAGCATGACCTCATCGGCATGAAGTGCCAGCGGGAGGTGTACCTCGCTAGGGACGTCATGTCACCAAGGTATTCACACTCCCCCAACCCCGTCCACAGCGCTCTTGAGCGTGACGTCACCTCCGCTTGGGTCACTGCCGATATCCAGTGGCAATCCTTGTTTGGGCAAAGCTACGCCCAAGTGACTGAGGTTCATTAACATAATGTGTTCGTATTCTTAGTTTTTTCGGTAAAGTCATGAATTACTGCAGTCACGAAAGCTTTAAATCAAAATATAATGTATTCGTTGAAGCCGTTGGGTTCAGCAGCCACGCCCCATCCCTCGACATAAGGGAGGGGCGTGTCTCTTACCCCGGAAGTGACGTCATGTTACCTGCTTACCCGTGTGATGTCGCGAGGTAACAGGAGGCTGCCGATCCACGCTTGCATTGAAATCCGAGGTGAGAAATTCTCATGGTGGTGGTTGTTGTTGTTTACCAAGGTAGAGCCTCTCTCTCTCTCGTAGGGATGTCAGTTGAGTAGCAGCGAGCATGGGGATCGATGTCCAGGTTGGAACTTTACAACGCGGGGCCTAGCCACGCGGGGCCTTGCCTCCTGCCCTCGCCTGATTGCATTCACTTTAATTATCTCGCTTAAGTTTAATTTGTCTTCACCCGGCTCGCCACTTTGTAACTTTGTTTTATTGTAAATATTCACGCAGTTTTTATTTTCGTTCTTTTGTTACCAGGCCAAGCCCGCTTGAGCTGCTATACCGCTCTTGTTATCAGAAGCGACCTGCCCACAACAACACAAGGTGAGGCTTTGTCAACGTGTGTGAATGTTTTGACTTAAAACTTTGGTGACTGCAGGAATTAATATTCTTGGTTCTTTCGGTAAAGTCACGTAGATAGAAAATTAACTTAAAATAACAGATAATAAATTTAATGAAAAATAAAAAAAATTGAAAATGAAGCAAAAAACCCACGACGTTTCGATCGCAACACAAGTGGTCTTTATCTTATTGAATTTAATCTGTTATTTTTTATTTTCTATCTACGTTACTTTACTGAAAGAACCAACAATACGTGCGTCAATGTATCTATCGGTCAAAGACGCTAAGCGCGTGCCGCTGTTGACTCTGAATGTGTGGATGGGAACACCTTCACCACGGGGAGAGAGAGACAGAGACACGAATAGCCTCGGCTATGTTGATGATCCTCGATTCATTATTTGGTGGAGTGAGGAAGAATTAATGCTGAGCAGATGAAGGTGGCCAGGCATGGTGCTGGTCACACCACCACCTGTTTACACATGGCAGTGTGTGACAGTGTCAAGTTTGTGTTTGCAGTAAAGTCTATTAACTAGGTTGAACACGGAGGTTATATCAAAGCAATAGTTTATTTTTGTTTTCCTCTGGAACTCTTTGTAAGAATGGAAACAGGATGTGAACACAGCACACACATTCAGCTGAAGTCAGAACTGTTCATCCCCAGCATTCAAGAACATCTGAGCCTGGACTCACACCTGAGTTGCGATTGAACATTAATTCATGCATTTCTGCAAAACACAAATAGTATTGTTTTCAAAACCCTTTGCTATGTCAGCTGAATTTAGTTTTCATAAATATTCATTTTGTAGTCAGACAGCGGAAATTGTGTGCTTAGAGTTTTGGGTTAACATTCATCTTGAAGATATGAAGGCTTCCAGGCATATTAATGACATTTTCCCTCTCATTGTGTGCCATAACAGCCTGTGGAGAGAAACCCTTCAAGTTGCAGTGTGTGCGTGAAGGCGTTTGCACGTTCATCAAATCTGATGAATTTGGGAAACTTTTTCACATCATGAATATATTAATAAGTATAGACGTGTAAGTCACGTGTGCATTCCTCTGTGCCTGACGTGTAGATGGTGTGGATATTCTTTTTTTCTGTCTGCAGCTGACGCTTCCTCTGCAGATTTGGTCTGATGGAGCAAAGGCACTCAGCGCAGCTCGGTACGACAAGTCAACAATGCGACCAGCGTGCATACAGCACGGACCGGACTGGAAATTTGACATGGCACCAGAGAAGTCACACAGGAGAGAAACCCTTCAAATGTACTGTGTGTAACAAGGCATTTGCATGGCCATCAGTTTTTCAGAACCACCAGAGAACACACACGGGAGAGAAACCCTTCAAGTGCAGTATGTGCGTGAAGGCGTTTACACAGTCATGTAATCTTGTAACACACCAGAGAACACACACGGGAGAGAAACCCTTCAAGTGCAGTGTGTGCGTGAAGGCGTTTGCACAGTCATCTGCTCTTAAAGAACACCAGAGAACACACACGGGAGAGAAACCCTTCAGGTGCACGATGTGCGGGATGGCGTTTACACAGTCATGTAATCTTGTAACACACCAGAGAACACACACGGGAGAGAAACCCTTCAAGTGCAGTGTGTGTGGGAAGGCATTTTCAGATTTATCTACTCTTAAAAAACACCAGAGAACACACACAGGCGAAAAACCCTTCAGGTGCACGATGTGCGGGATGGCGTTTACACAGTCATAATCTCGTATTACACGAGAGAACACACACGGGAGAAACCCTTCAGGTGCACTCTGTGCGGGAAGTCGTTTGCACGTTCATCAACTCTTCAAGTACACCAGAGAACACAGAAGCATCAGAAGATCCACAAGGAGTGCAGTCTGAAATCAGCTTGTGAAAGTCAAAGTACCGCAATGAGCCCATCCCTCATGAAACACGAACCGGACGAAAATCCCAGCTTGGACACTTTTAAAGGTATCGAGGTGAAATATGAAGAGGTGATGGTGAAATGTGAAGAAGTGAAGAGCGAAGAAGTGAAGGTAAAATGTGAAGATGAAGATTCAACTCCAAAATGGGACCTTCACATCATAAAGCAGGAGGAGAATGCTGACTGAGGCAGAGTGAGGCAACTCCCAGCAGTTTGTGGAATTGGAGGTGTGGGTGGACTTGCTCCTAGACAATACAAAGTCAAATGGAGACCCGGTAGATGTGTAAGCCAGAGACGATGTCGCTACAATGGATGCACCTTTGTCACAGGCCTTTAATGACAAGAATGTGAAGTTGGACACTTTGTGGGCCCATGGGTTGGGTAGATCTCTAACCAGGAGCAAGAGCCAATAAGCTCCCAAGCATTCACTATGTTATAATTGCTTTTACATGGTGCTTGCTTAATCGCCTCAGCAACTCGGAGTTTTGTGTCGTACCTCGTCTGAAACACTCGAAGAGCATCCCCAAGTAGCAGCTGCCCCTGTGCGGCACAGGGTGGTGGCCCTGCACCGGCCTGCATGTGGACAAGAGCCTGTCAGTAGGGGGCGATGATTGATGCGTCATCTCAGTTGTGTAGTTTGTAGGTAATGTTTAGAATTTGCTACATTTTCACTCAGACGCCAGCATGCAATGGCCTACTCGTTTTGAATGACACAATAGTATGTTTTACATACACTGTGAAGCAGACTGTGCAACTTTTTTGTAAAAGCTTCTTGTTAATGCGATGTAACGTGATGCAGTATGTTTCACTGAAGTAATCCAATTTTGTTAATGTGCCTGTCAATAATTTAGAATTAATACTTGCTTGATTTTGTGCATACTTGTAACATTTGATCTGTAAGGGTCAAACATTGAATAAGTGATGTTAGGACAAAGTGTGTGTGTGTGTTTTGGAAGTAACCTGTACAGAGAACTCAGGTGGGACCCGTTGTTCTTGTGATACAGGTCAAATGGTGTTTTTGTGTTCCACGAAGCGTCTGCCTCTGGAGCAACTCATCGTCTTTGAAATAGGTAGCACGCTCGGATCATTCATCAGTTACAAGGCATACCACTTAAAAGTTACATGTAGCGGAGGAGGTACATTCTCTACAACACGAATTGTAGTTTTGTCTTACGTGTTGACGTAGATTTTGTCTAACTAGGACTAGAAATGCACCTTGCTGATTAACGTCTGGATGTTCGTACCTGTCGGTTGAAGCAAACCCCACTGCTGTTGTTGAGACGCTGTGCACCAATAAGGGTCCAACACATTGACGGCCTTCAGGCCAGGAAAGTCACAACATTTGCACACGAAGGACGCATTCACGCAAACACCCGGTGCTCCGTTTTGAAGTTTTAAAATGAAACATCTTTGAATTGTCTTGTGTTTTGAATTAGATGATTTTTATTTCTTCATTAAAAGCTTGTATCAATTTACATCTGGAAGACTTCATTGAAAAGGACATTTCGTGTGAATTTTCTCTCGTCATTAAGTAGACGGCCTTGCCGGGGGTTCGGTTCAATGCGAACACAAACAGTGTACACACACACAGTGTACACACACAGTGTACACGCACACAGTGACACAGTGACACACACAGTGTACACTGTGTGTGTACACTGTGTGTGCACACACAGTGTACACACACAGTGACACAGTGACGCACACACAGTGACAGTGTACACACACAGTGACACACACACAGTGACACAGTGACACAACAACAACCGCCATTTGCTACTAAGCGGCGGTGACGTCACCACGACGCTTGTGCCAAGCACAGTGACACACAGTGACACAGTGACACACACAGCGACACACAGTGACACACACTGTATACACAGTGTACACACACACAGTGTATACACACAGTGTACACACACAGTGTATACAAACAGTGTACACACAGTGTACACACACACAGTGTATATACACAGTGTGCACACAGTGTATACACACAGTGTACACACACAGTGTACACACACAATGTACACACACACAGTGTACACATACACAGTGTATACACAGTGTAAACACACAGTGTACACACACACAGGGTATACACAGTGTACACACACAGTGTACACACGGTGTACATGCAGTGTATACACCCAGTGTACACACACAGGGTACAGATAGTGTATATATACACACACACAGTGTACACACATTGACACACGGTATACACAGTGTATACACACACACAGTGTATACAGTGTACACACACACAGTGTACACACACAATGTACACACAGTGTACACACACTGTACACACACAGTGTACACATACGCAGTGTACACACACAATGTACACACACACATAGTGTACACACACAATGTACACAATGTACACACAGTGTACACACACACACAGTGTACACACACACAGTGTACACACACAATTTATACACACAGTGTACACATACGCAGTGTACACACACAGTGTACACACACACAGCGTACACACGCAGTGTACACACACAGTGTATACACATAGTGTACACACACAGCGTACACACGCAGTGTACACACACAGTGTATACACATAGTGTACACACACAGTGTATACACAATATACACAATGTACACACACAGTGTACACACACACAGTGTACACACACAGTGTACACACACACAGTGTACACACACAATTTATACACACAGTGTACACATATGCAGTGTACACACACAGTGTATACACATAGTGTACACACACACAGCGTACACACATAGGGTACACACACAGTGTATACACACACAGTGTACACACACAGTGTACACACACACAGTGTACACACAGGGTATACACAGTTTACATACACACAGTGTACACACACACAGTGTACACACACACAGTGACACAGTGACACACAGTGTACACACAGTGACACACACACACACACAGTGTATACACACACAGTGTACACACACAGTGTACACGCACTGTATACAGTGTACACACACAGTGTACACACACAGTGTATACAAACAGTGTACACACATACAGTGTACACATAGACACCTGGGAGCCAGAAATCTTTCTGATGGGCCAAATACTCATTTCACTCATTAAATGCAAATAAATTTATAACATTTTTGACATGCGTTTCTCTGGATTTTTGTTGTTATTCTGTCTCACTGTTCAAATAAATCTACCATTAAAATTATAGACTGATCATTTCTTTGTCAGTGGGCAAACGTACAAAATCAGCAGGGGATCAAAATATATTTTTTATTTTATTGTTTCCATTCTACGTGGTGACTTTACCCAAATAACCAAGAAGATGAATCCCTGCAGTCACGAAAGCTTTAAATCTAAATTGCAAGTGCTTTGAGTGTGTGCACGTGCCGTGTGCGTGTGGAAAAAAATGTACGATACGCTTATGGTGGATATGATTAGGTAATATCGTAGTATCGCCATATCGCGATAACTGTCGGAGTTAAATGTTGTACAATTCTGCAAGAGCGTTCCGAACTTTGATCGCGTTGTGTGAACGTCATCATTTGGAACGAACCAACTTACCGCTTTAAATAGGGGGGGTCGCAGACACGGTAATATTTTTTTAAATATATACATCTACAACAGCAATACAATGACGGAGCGACCGTGACTATTACAGATCATTCAGCATATATTGTTTGAGTTTATACAATTCAAATTATGTGATGGAAGTGAAAGTATAAGATTGATAGTTTGAGCATCAACCCTTCGCTGGGAGTGGTAGCTTCCAAGTGCCAATGGCTGACGCCTCAAGCGCGGCTCCCAGGACGCTTCGAAACTGTTCGGAACATAACGACTCCCCACCCCCACCCACCCCACCCTAAACTTGCACGAACAATTCCTCTCGCCCCTTAAAACTCTGAGCAGGATTGAACTCACGCGAACCGGTAAGTGGGTGTTTTGGTTTTAAAATTTTTACGAAAAAAAAAATCCGGTGTTGTGTGACCCCCGTTGCGGCGGTGACACCGTAGGCTGTGGTTGCTCCCCGCCGGGGAAGGCGTCTCCTTCTCGGTAGGCAATCCAGGCCATTCAGGCCCTCCCTGGCGTCTCGGGCCTAGTCTGTCACAAAGAAAATAAACATTTATACATGCTTTGTGGAACTGTTTTCACAGTAAGATACACAGGCAGCAGTCGTAAGAAGAAAGGCTGAAATACAATCGTCAGTAACAGAGGCGTTATGAAAAAGGGCCATTGCACGATTATGCACTACAGTATTTACTTTTAAGGGCAGTGTTATTGGTAAATTTGTAGGGGTTTTTCTCTCGTGATATACCCGTCTTTGTGTTTGTCCTTATGCTTTGGGTTTCGGGCTGTTCCACGCGAGTTTGAAGCCTTTGGTTAAACGAGGTAACACAACGACGGGTCAAGTTATCTCTTGATGCATCACAGCTGTCATAACCCGTACGGTTTACCCCGTATTCTTGTACAGAGACATTGAGTTTTCACGCCCATACGGGGTACAGCCGTTTCAATACGGGCAAAAAAAACATGATTTGGTAACATAATATTGTCTGTTTGTGTTTCTACATTGTGATGGGACTCCGTAGGACGAACGTTGATATTTATAAAGACACGTGGTGGCCGATACGGTCTGAATTGATCTGTAATAAGGTAGGGGCACTGATTGATAGGGGGTTGACAGCTACGTGGTGGTGAGTGTACTCGAAGTGAATGTCTATTTGTGTTTCTCCCTTGTGATGGCACTTTGTTGTTGTTTTAGGCGGCTGCGGGACTGTGCAACGTTGGTGAGCGGCATAGGAGCGGTGGGGGCAACATCCATTGTAGAGTACAATGTCACTACGCTCCCACGTCTACGCTACCCTCCTCCACCAAGCCGCCACACGGACGAGCGTGGTGAAGTATGGTCAAATCACGACCCGGGGCGGCGTGGGGAGACCCTCGTCTGGCAATGGATTAACAAATTGGCTCTTACTGTATACCTCCATATATATAAAAATATGCAAGGTTGTGATTGTGTGTGTTGTCTGTTCAAAATGTTTAGCGTACTTCCCGACATGCAACAAAACTGGAAATTTGCCATGTGGGTACTTTCCAGACTGTACACCGTGCAAACATTATACAAATACACTTTTGTGTTGTTTTTTGGGGGGGGAGCTCAATAATGTATAGATTTTTTGGACGGCAAGTGAGCTGTGACGTCAAATCTGTCACGTGACCCTCGCATGTGGAAGCGTCACGCATTGTAGTGTAGCGGTTAGCGCTGTCTGTGTGTGTGTCTGTGTGTGTGTCTGTGTGTGTCTGTTTGTGTCTGTGTGTGTCTGTGTTTGTGTGGAAGCGTAACGCATTGTAGTGTAGCGGTTAGCGCTACGCCGCGCTACGAACCCTGCGACCCGAGTTCGATTCGCGCTCACGGCCACCACCAGTGACGATTATTTGAACCGCTTCTGGGCCTCCCCTAGGTCGACTCAGCCTCAAACGAGTAACTGCTGTCGTGTGAACATCGCCACTGGGGAGACAAAGGCGGCCGGACGTGGTGGATCCAAGTCCCGGGCGAAGCTGGGTAGTACAGCTAGTCGTGAATACATGAATGAATATAGACGTCTAAGTCACGTGTGACTGTATATATTCATTCCTCCATGGCTCGATACTGACGTGTAGATGGTGTGGATATTCTTATTTTCTGTCTGCAGCTGACGCTGGTCTGATGGAGCAAAGGCCCTCAGCACAGCAAGCCGGGACGACAAGTCAACAATGCGACCGGCGTGCATACAGCACGGATCGGACTGGAAATTTGACACAGCACCAGAGAACACACACAGGAGAGAAACCCTTCAAGTGCACTGTGTGTGACAAGGCATTTTCAGGTTCATCTACTCTTAAAAAAGACCAGAGAACACACACAGGAGAGAAACCCTTCAAGTGCACTGTGTGTGGGAAGGCATTTTCAGATTCATCTGCTCTTAAAACACACCAGAGAACACACACGGGAGAGAAACCCTTCAAGTGCAATGTGTGTGGGAAGGCATTTTCAGATTCTACTACTCTTAAAAAACACCAGAGAACACACACGGGAGAGAAACCCTTCGAGTACAGTGTGTGGGGGAAGGCATTTTCAGATTCATTTGCTCTTAAAACACACCAGAGAACACACACGGGAGAGAAACCCTTCAAGTGCAGTGTGTGTGGGAGGACATTTTCAGATTCATCTACTCTTAAAACACACCAGAGAACACACACGGGAGAGAAACCCTTCAAGTGCAGTGTGTGTGGGAAGGCATTTTCAGATTCATCTCATCTTCAAAGACACCAGAGAACACACACGGGAGAGAAACCCTTCAAGTGCAGTGTGTGTGGGAAGACTTTTTCAGATTCATCTACTCTTAAAACACACCAGAGAACACACACGGGAGAGAAACCCTTCAAGTGCAGTGTGTGTGGGAGGACATTTTCAGATTCATCTACTATTAAAACACACCAGAGAACACACACGGGAGAGAAACCCTTCAAGTGCAGTGTGTGTGGGAAGGCATTTTCACAGTCATCTAGTCTTAAATCACACCAGAAAACACACACGGGAGAGAAACCCTTCAAGTGCACTGTGTGTGGGAAGGCATTTTCACGGTCATCTACTCTTAAAACACACCAGAGAACACACACGGGAGAGAAACCCTTCAAGTGCAGTGTTTGTGGGAAGACATTTTCATGGTCATCTGCTCTTAAAAAACACCAGAGAACACACACGGGAGAGAAACCCTTCAAGTGCACTGTGTGTGTGAAGGCATTTTCACAGTCATCTGCTCTTAAAACACACCAGAAAACACACGGGAGAGAAACCCTTCAAGTGCAGTGTGTGTGGGAAGGCATTTTCACAGTCATCTGGTCTTAAATCACACCAGAAAACACACACGGGAGAGAAACCCTTCTAGTGCACTGTGTGTGGGAAGGCATTTTCACAGTCATCTGGTCTTAAATCACACCAGAGAACACACACGGGAGAGAAACCCTTCAAGTGCAGTGTGTGTGGGAAGGCATTTTCACAGTCATCTACTCTTAAAAAACACCAGAGTACACACGGGAGAGAAACCCTTCAAGTGCAGTGTGTGCGGAAAGGCATTTGCACATTCATCAAATCTTCTAGTACACCAGAGAACACAGACAGGAGAGAAACCGTAGAGGTACACTCTACGTGGGATGTTTGAACAGTCATCAAATCTTATAGTACACCGGAGAACACAGGTGCACTCTGCGGGAAGGCGTTTGCACATTCATAAAATCTTCAAGTACACCAGAAAACACGGAAGCATCAGAAGATCTGCAAGGAGTGGAATCTGAAATCAGCTTGTGAAAGTCAAAGTGCCACAATAAGCCCATCCCTCATGAAACAAGAACCGGACGAAAATCGCAGCTTGGACACTTTTAAAGGTATCGAGGTGAAATATGAAGAGGTGATGGTGAAGAGGGAAGAAGTGATGGTGAAGAGGGAAGAAGTGAAGGTGAAATGTGAAGATGAAGATTCAACTCCAAAATGGGACCTTCACATCGATGGAGGCAACGTAAAGCAGGAGGAGAATTCTGACTGTGAGGCAGAGCGAGGCAACTCCCAGCATTTTGTGGAAGTGGAGGTGTGGGTGGACTTCCTCCGAGACAATCCAAAGTCAAGTGGAGACCCGGTAGATGTGTAAGCCAGAGACGATGTCGCTACAATAGATGCACCTTTGTCACAAGCCTTTAATGACAATGTGAAGTTGAACACTTTGTGGGCCCGTGGGTTGGGTAGATCTCTAACCAGGAGCAAGAGCCAATAAGCTCCCAAGCATTCACTATGTTATAATAATTGCTTTTACACGGTGCTTGCTTAATCGCCTCAGCAACTCGGAGTTTTGTGTCGTACCTCGCCTGAAACACTCAAAGAGCATCCCCAAGTAGCAGCTGCCCCTGTGTGGCACAAGGTGGTGGCCCTGCACCGGCCTGCATGTGGACAAGAGCCTGTCAGTAGGGGGCGATGATTGATGTGTCATCTCAGTTGTGTGGTTTGTAGGTAATGTTTAGAATTTGCTACATTTTCACTCAGACGCCAGCATGCAATGGCCTCGTTTTGAATGACAATAGTATGTTTTACATACACGGTGAAGCAGACTGTGCAACTTTTTTAAAAAGCTTCTTGTTAATATGATGTAACGTGATGCAGTATATTTCACTGCAGTAATCCAATTTTGTTAATATGCCTGTCAATAATTTAGAATGTATACTTGTCTGGTTTTGTGCATACTTGTAACATTTGATCTATAAGGGTCAAACATTGATTAAGTGATGTTAGGACAAAGTGTGTGTGTGTTTGAAAGTAACCTGTACAGATTACTCAGGTGAGACCCGTTGTTCTTGTGATACAGGTCAAAGGGTACTTTTGTGTTCCACGAAGCATCTGGCGCAACTCATTGTCTTTGAAATAGGTAGCACGCTCGGATCATTCATCAGTTACAAGGAATACCACTTAAAAGTTACACGTATAGGAGGTACATTCTCTACAACACGAATTGTAGTTTTGTCTTACGTGTTGACGTAGATTTTGTCTAACTAGGACTAGAAATGCACCTTGCTGATTCACGTCTGGATGTTCGTACCTATCGTTTGAAGCAAACCCCACTGCTATTGTTGAAACGCTGTGCACCAATAATAGTCCAACACGTTGACGGCCTTCAGGCCAGGAAAGTCACAACATTTACGGCACACGAAGGACGCATTCACGCAAGTACCCCATGCTCCGTTTTTAAGTTTTAAAATGAAGCATGTTTGAATTGTGTTGTGTTTTGAATTAGATAATTTTATTTCTTTATTAAAAGCTTGTCTCAATTTACATCTGGAAGACTTCATTGAAAAGGACATTTCGTGTGAATTTTCTCTCGTCGTTAAGTAGACGGTCTTGCCGGGGGTTCGGTTCGATGCGGCCCTTTACCTGTTTGGGATTGCGGGATCGAGGTAAGGCGACACGGAGCTGGCCGTGCGAGAAGACCGCCGTCTGCAGATCGATTCCAATGTAATCGAACGTCTGTCCCTGCGCCTCCGTCGTCCATGCAGGGGGTGCGTCGGTTTGCAGCGCCCCCTGCATGAAAACAACGGAAAGTGCAGCGCTCATCACAGATAGATAAAGTTGTGCGCTTATATTTAAAATGTTATTCTTTTATAAGGTGATGTTGAAATCGGAAAGTGTTTGATGATTTCAATCAGATTGATTCATTATTATGCAACACATATCTGAGCTTTTGTGGTCCTGTTGAGATCAAGTTGGAAAGAGTCCGTGACTATAACTTCGCTCAATATTGTAAACGTGTTTCTATTATTTAGTTATTGTTATTTAATACCAACTACTTCAGATAATAGGTTTCAAGATGTACTTGAATGGCACGTTCATTGTTCCGGTGTTTAATGGCTTGGACGTCGTGGCAAACGGCTTCCATCGATGTGGAAGTCAATGGTGGATGATGATTTGACATTTCGGTGTTGATTTGGAGTAGATTGTTTAACTGTTGCATACCGGGTGGTGAAATGCTTTGCCGAGTACCTGAACTGTTTGACCAAGTGAATTAATGAAGAGTTCGATACGAGTTTGAGCGTTAATATTCTTGCGGAACAACAAAGGTCTGATATTTTAAAGATTCCTGATCGTACGTTTATTGCGACAATGTTCATAGGGAACACGTGTGGAGGAGAGTTCCGGGTGAAGTCTCCCCTTACCTGGCAACCATGGTGGCTGTCCGCTGATCACTCTCGCTCCATCACAGCTACGAGCTGTAGGGACGAGACTCTCCAC
This sequence comes from Petromyzon marinus, assembly GCF_048934315.1. Classification (NCBI taxonomy): domain Eukaryota; kingdom Metazoa; phylum Chordata; class Hyperoartia; order Petromyzontiformes; family Petromyzontidae; genus Petromyzon; species Petromyzon marinus. The sequence continues at coordinate 276,656 of NW_027422728.1, forward strand.
CCTGGCGCTGTTTTAATTCTCAGCACAAAGAGCGGAGAGCCTCATCCCTGCAGTTCCCTCCTGTTGTGCCGCAGCATTTACCGCGTAACGAGGCAAAGTTTTCATGAGCAGTGCGTTCCACTACACACCCACACGAGCGAACCATGTGCAACAGTGTGCGTACTACACTACTATACACTACACTATACTAAACTATACACTACACTATACACTACACTACTATACATTACACTATACACTACACTACTATACACTACGCTACTATACACTACACTATACACTACACTATACACTACACTAAACACTACACTAAACACTATTATACACTATACAATACACTACTATACACTACACTATACACTTATACACTACAATATACACAACTATACACTACTATACAATACACTATTATACACTACACTATTATACACTACACTATACACTTATACACTACAATATACACTACTATACACTACAATATACACTATTATACACTACACTATACACTTATACACTACAATATACACTACACTATACACTACACTATACACTACTATACACTACACTACTATACACTACACTATACACTACTACACTATTATACACTACACTATACACTTATACACTACAATATACACTACTATACAATACACTATTATACACTACACTATTATACACTACACCAGGGGTCGGGAACCTTTTTGGCTGAGAGAGCCATGAAAGCCACATTTTAAAATAAATGTCCGTGAGAGTCATATACTTTTTTAACACTGAATACAACTAAATGCGTGTATTTTTAACTAAGACCAATTTTAGAATATAATAAGTCTCTGAATGTATCCTTTTTAATAACGTTATACCAACAACTAATAATAAATAAAATACTTCTTACCATTCATGCGACTTCTGGTGCTGCATTGTTTTGCTGATGGCTTTGTAGTCTGGTTGTTACGTGGTGAGGTTAAGCTTCATGCAGGCGTTGAGGCTTTAATCCGTTAAACGGGATCGTAGGTTGATCTTGATGTTTTTTAGATGTGAGAACGACTGCTCACATGAATACGTAGAACCAAACATGGTCAATAAAGCAATACTCACACGCTGCAGTGTGTGGTATGTGACAGGAAGCGCGTTCCATGTTTTGACAATCAGCTGGTCTGCAGGTTGAAGTTTTTTCATTTCTGTCCACTTGTGTTTGCTTGCCAGCTCTGCTTGCTGTTGTTCAAGTCTTTCCAAAGCTTCATTCAGTGACTTGAACTTATTCACCCACATGTCTGAAGCCTTCAGGTCAGCAACTTCCAGCTCAAAATCTCTGATGGAGACACCAGGGATGTAACTCAGGTCGGCTTTGTCCACTGAACACTCGTGTGGATGAGTGATGAACTTGAAAAGACGAGTGTGCTCAGGAAATTCTCCAAAGCGTGCTTTGAATGACTGCTGGAGATCAGATGTGAAGCCAGCTAGCTGCTGGAGATCAAAATGTTAAACGGGGTCACTTGCTGTGCACGCATCTTTAAATTCTCTCAGTTTTTCATAGTGCAGTAAACGACCTTTTTCAATATCCACGATGAAGAGTTCCAGCTTGTTTTCAAATGCAAACACTGCTTGTTGAAGGGATAAGACTTTCCAATGCCTTGCATTTTCACATTGAGCTGGTTCAGATGTCCAGTCATGTCCACAAGATAGTACAACTTCAGGAGCCACTCAGTGTTAGCTAGCTCAGGATGCTCGACATCTTTCATTTCAAGAAAATAAATACAAACCGCCACTTCTCTCAAATGTTTCTTGCCGTTGATTTTCACACCTGATGATGACTGCTTGTGTTGCAGTCGAAACGTCGTGAGAATCCTCTACACTTGTTAAATTAGCGCTCGTTTACCATTGATTTACTTATTGTTACCGAGACTATCCTTGCCAAATTACTTGTTTAAGAGATAGCAACTCGCCAGGTGTTTAAGAGGAGAAACCAAAGAGGCAAATTGCTGGGAGATACGGCCACAGGCCGAAGAGTGACGCACCTTGAATGTCGTCATTCAAGGTGCGTCACTCTACGTATGAATGTACTCGTCGTCGCTATTAAATCATTGTTTAGTGTCGAGCAAGGGCGGGCACGTCCAAGTTGTTTCCCACTGAAGCAAGTGAGTGGTGGGTGTTGATTGGTTACTCGCGATGAGCACCTGCCCCAAGTCTGTTATGGCTACACAGGGGGGGTTTCTGTCCTTGCCTTTGGTCAGAATCAGAATCTCAATCAATATTCACACTGGAGGAATACGATGAACTATAAAGCTCGTTCTCACAGATGTTCAGTACCCTTGGTTCGCCTCGTAGACCGCGACCACTTCGGCCCAAGCGGCTGTGGATGAGGACCTCGCAGGCTTCTCAGAATCCGGAGTCAAAAGGGAGGGAACCGGGGGCGGAGGAAAAAAAAATTGTGAAGCGTGCCGCTAAGCACGCTCCTCACGTACAGCTGCAGAGACGAAGATGCCCCCCTGGTAGCCTTGGGCCGGAGCCGTGCTGAAGACCAGCACGGCACACCACGCCTGGCCACCTTTGTCTCCCCTATGCTGATGCCTTCAAGGGGAGGTCTCCACATTGGTAATGTTTTAACGCGTTAAATCAGATGCTGTCATCGTTTCGAGTCTGAGTGGATGTAGAGGAGGCCCATGACTTAAAAAAAAAGAACTCAACAACTGGAATATAAATTCGCGTTCATCCTCTAGCGACGCAACAGCCCTGCCGACTCCCCACACGGGAATCTACACACACAGCGACACTCGCTCCACTCGCCATGTCAGTGTCTTTCTGTGCAATCTTCTCGTACGAGGTCATTCTTCGGGAATCTTGAGCACCGCAAGAACGCGGCTATTTGGCTGACGGCACGGCACGTCACGTGCTCCGTGGCGCACGAATCGGAGAGGAGCCCAGCACACGAAGCACTAGCACGCGCCTCGCGCACCCTTATGAACAGACTGTTGGTAGAAGGTGCGCACACACACACCCCAACAAATACACTTCATACATGACACGCATGAATACGAATGTAAATACATGTTCTGCCGTCCAAATATTGATTTCAGATACCAAGTTGTGTGTGTGTGTATGTGTGTGAGTGTGTGAGTGTGTGTATGTGTGTGTGAGTGTGTGTATGTGTGTGTGTAAGTGTGTGAGTGTGTGTATGTGTGTGAGTGTGTGTATGTCTGTGTGTGAGTGTGTGTGTATGTGTGTGAGTGTGTGTAAGTGTGTGTGTGTATGTGTGTGTGAGTGTGTGTATGTGTGTGTGAGTGTGTATGTGTGTGTGTGTATGTGTGTGTGAGTGTGTGTATGTGTGTGTGTGAGTGTGTGTATGTGTGTATGTATGTGTGTGTATGTGTGTGTATGTGTGTGTATGTGTGTGTGTGCGTGTGTGTGTGTGTGTATGTGTGTGTATGTGTGTATGTGTGTGTGCGTGTGTGTGCGTGTGTGTGTGCATGTGTGTGTGCGTGTGCGTGCGCGCGTGTGCGTGTGTGTGTGTGCGTGTGTGTGTGTACGTGTGTGTGCGTGTGTGTGTGCATGTGTGTGCGTGTGCGTGCGCGCGTGTGCGTGTGTGTGTGTACGTGTGTGTGCGTGTGTGTGTGCGTGTGCATGTGTGTGTGTGTGTGCGTGTGTGTGTGCGTGCGTGTGTGTGTGTGCTCGTGTGTGTTGGGTGTAAGCCAGGCGGGGCGGGTGGGACGAGCGTGTGGATTGAGCATTGCGCTCGGTCAGTAACTCTGTGGACCTGTTCGCTGGCGGGTGGTGGATTACAAGGCAATGAGATTTGCCCTACCGGTCGGCAGCCAAGTACCAGTGTTGTGTGCGTGTGTGGTGGGTGGCGGGGGGTGACTGAAACAATTCCACAACAGGCGAAACACACATGGACACTGTCGGGAATAATTCTGCACTCGTCCATTCGATCAGCTAATTGGACTTCCTGAGTGTCCGAGCGTTCGGATATCGAGGGTTCAAAACGGGAGGGCCCGGACGATAATCCACGCGACCACGGGGAGATCACGCAAACTCCAAATACACGTGTGTCAGAGGGTCAGGGTCGCACCCACGACATCCTGCATACCTGGCGAGGTAGTTAACATCTCCTAGACACTGTGATGATGATGATGATGAGAGAGAGACACGCAGACTTCAAATATACAGCAGCAGCAGCAGGCGTCAGGGTCGGGGTCGAACCCACGACCTCCTGTGTACCTGGCGAGGTAGTTAACATCTCCTAGCCACCGTGATGATGATGAGAGAGACACAGACTCCAAATATACAGCAGCAGCAGCAGACGTCAGGGTCAGGGTCGAACCCACGACCTCCTGTATACCTGGCAAGGTAGTTACCAGATCGCATATTGTACAGGCCATCTTGTCAATCCACTGCTGGATGAGGGCCTCCCCACACGGTGAGGGTTACATGAGCATACTTCACCACGCCAGCCAGTGCACGGTTGGTTAGGCGGGGGAAGGGGTGGACGGGGCAGTTAAAGATATCTCACTCTTGATTTGATACATCACTCACCGCTCATGTTGGGCACGGCTTGGAACTGAATTCAGGTTGCTGCTGGGTTCATATCGAAGTGCGTTAACCACTGGGCCACAACTCTACGTAAACAGCGAGGGAAAAAAGTATTTGATCCCCTGCTGATTTTGTACGTTTGCCCACTGACAAAGAAATGATCAGTCTATAATTTTAATGGTAGGTTTATTTGAACAGTGAGAGACAGAATCCAGAAAAACGCATGTCAAAAATGTTATAAATTGTACTCTTTGGTTCCGTTCGGTAAGTCACAGAGGTAAAAAAATCTAAAAAAAATCACGACGTTTCGGCCACAACACAAGTGGCCTTCGTCGGGTGAAGGGACCGTGCTGTCACGAGGACAGCGTTGGAATTACGATTCCAACGCCGCCTTCGTTTAATTCGGCGAGGTTTTAGAGATTGAGAGGGTGGACGGCGCGTTGCGAGGTTCACAGGACGCCCCACTCCCGCGCCACCTTCTCGAATGAGTCCCGAGGCAGAAGTCCAAGGGAAAGACAAAGACGGATGCGGTGGTGGGTGGTGGGGGGGGGACACAACAACAAGGAATGGATCCAGTGACCATCACGAGGCCGTGCGGCGAGGCTACGCACCGACACACGTTGACCGTCAACCCCCCCACCACCACCCCGAGCGGCTCAGGGAGCGGGCGGGTCGGCGGGCCCAGCCCACACCGATGGGACGGGTGGGAGAGACGGAAGTGGGAGTCGGCCAAGCAGGCGGTCGGAGGTGTGGGGGTTGACTTGAGGGCGAAGCGACAACCGTGCTCCTGCCTGGCCGAGCCCCCGGCGGGTAGTCGCGGCGGTGGCGGGGGTGGGGGCAGTCAGCCCCGACTTAAGAGCCGCATGGCTCACAGGGCTATACCTAAATAAATGAAACTTGAAAACTTGTTCCATATGATTGGAGGAGACTTCTACCGGGTGCTCCGGGTTCCTCCCACCTGCAAACACGCGTTGGCTGCCCGATAACACCTCAATGTATAGAGGCCTGCAGAGCTTGGGCAATTGTCGGTATCGTTGAGCTCCCTCCTCTCTCCTTGCCTCTCTTCCCCGACGAGAGAGCGCGCGGACGCTGAGCGGAGGCGTTGAGTAACAAGTCCACATCATCATTACCTCTATTTACGGGGGGGGGGGGAATGTGTACCTTGGGTTGAGGAGGTGGAAGAGGTGGAAGAGGTGAGAGAGCGACCCCCTTCAGCTCAGCTCAATGTTCACCGCGCCCACCGAATCCTTTCTCGCCCCGTGCCACGCGCGATGGCGATGTACACACCCCCCCCCCCACCCGGGGTATATTTATTTGCACCGCCAAGTTGCCTACACCCCGAGTGTTTGTTTACATCACGGCGGCGACGTTTACACAAGCAACTCTTAACAAAAGCGGCACCGGGACCGAGTGGGGGGGCAATGGGGATTGGGGTTCCCGGGCCCCCCGGACAGGGCAGAGACGCGTGGCGGCGATCGGGCGGCGAGGTGGAAAACCTTCTCGACGGATTCGCGCGACTTCCGACGAATTAACTCGGCGTCTTGAGAGTCACGTGTCAAACGATGGCCGCCGCGTGTCCGCTCCGCCTCGAAGGCGGCACGAGGACCACCAAGCGGAGACGATCGTCGCGCATCAAGCGGCCGCCCACGCATCGTGGGCGGCCGCGCGGCTCTCCGCTCAAAGGGCAGGAAACGAAAACGCGACTGGCGAAGGAAACCCGATCCTCTCGGCTCTGTCCGATCCCCCCTCTTCGTGGGCCGCGAGCCTCCCCCCCCCCCCCCTCGGGCGACGCGACACGTTTACCGGACGTTTGCGTGCCGGAATCCGGCGAAGGTGGCAAAGGTCGTAAGTTCGAATCCTCGTTTCGGCGGCGGTCGACCGAGCCCGATATCCCTCCGGGGGGTTGACAAAATGAGCGCCACTCTGCGGGGAAGATCGACAGTGCTTTTGCCCTGTGGACGGACTCGTCCTCGTAGCTGCAACGTGGAATTCCCACGCTCCGTGGCTCTGCAGGGCTACGAACAGCACACGCCTCGACGCTCGCTCGAGAAGCAAATCGCTCCGACCACGCCTTGCGTTTCGTTTCCCTCGAGCCGCTTGCGGCGTTTCCCATCGTGCGGCAGTTCTGACGCAGCCAGCTGAGATCTCGTGAGAGAGACGTCCCGAGCGGTGGGTGGGGGGGCGGGGGGCGAGGGGCCCCCCACAGAAGCTTCAGGAAGTTCACATTCTTTGGTTCCATCGGTAAAGTAACGTAGACAGAGAAATAATAATAATAATAAAGTGAATACAAATATAACGAGAATAAAAACCGCGATGTCCCCATCGCGACGCGAGCAGTCGTCATCAGGAAGGGGGTGGGGGGGTGACGTCGACCGCCCGCGTTGCCTTCGGAACGTCGCCGTTCTTGCTCTCATTATTTTTTTATTCGCTCCATTTGTTATTTCTCTATCCGCGTGAGTTTAACCGAAAGAACCAAACAACACAGAACTTCCCGCGGCCGCGGGAAGTTTTAAGTCTTCAGGAAGTCGCGGTGAGTAAAGTTAGGAGGGGTGGTGGTGGTGGGGGGGGAGGGGGGCAGTTAGAGCAGGGCCGGGGGGAGCGGAGGGAGGGAAGCCGAGAGGCGGTGACTCAGGGCGCCCGGCCCTCTAGGAGCCGCGCCTGAGGTGGCCGCGCTTGGGTAGCCCCGGGCCTCATCCTCATCATCCATCGCTTGCCACCCGGGATCCATCGCAGGCCACCCGGGATCGATCCGCCACGCCAACGAGCCCTGCGCCGAACAACGGCTCTGCCTCTGCTAACCCCTCCTGCTGCTGCTGCTGCTCCTGCTGCTCCTGCTGCTGCTGCTGCTCCTGCTGCTGCTCCAGCTGCTGCTGCTGCTGCTCCTGCTGCTGCTCCTGCTCCTGCTGCTGCTCCTGCTGCTGCTGCTCCTGCTGCTGCTCCTGCTGCTGCTGTTGCTCCTGCTGGAGTTTCTGGAGCCGGTACGCGACCTGCAGGAGCCGCCGGTACACCGTGGCCTGCGACTCGGGCGTCTGGTCGCTCGCGAGGCCCTCGAATGACGCGGAAGGATCGGCCGCCGCTTCCGCATCTTCCTCTGCTTTGCGCTCCTCCTCCTCATGCTCCTCCTCCATCTCATGTTCATCTCCCTGCTCTTCTTCTTCTTCCACCCGCTGCTCTTTTTTTTCATCCCGGGGTCTCGTGCGCTGGACGCGGGGACCACCTGACGCGCCAGTGGGGACCAGCTGGCCGCTCGGCCGATCGGCTGACACCTCCGACGGTGCGGAGGTTTCAGGGTCCCCGTCTGTGTCCGCCTATTATACAAGCAGCAGCAGCAGCAACAGCAGCAACAGCAGCAACAGCAGCAGCAACAAACAAATATGAATTATATTCTTAGTTCTTTCGGTAAAGTCACCACGTTGAAGGGAAACAATAAAATAATAAAATATATAAAACAATAAAAATTCTCACGACGTTTCGACCAAAACACAAACGGTCGTCATCAGGTACGTCGTGAGATTTTTTTTTATTGTTTTATATATATTTTATTATTTTGTTGTTTCCCTTCAACGTGGTGACTTTACCGAAAGAGCTAAGAATATGAATTACTGCAGTCACGAAAGCTTTAAATCAAAATATGAATTAGTTTTCCCTACGATTCCAGACTTATGGGCCACCCAATGTAGGCCACACACGGAGTATTTTATAATGGCACGAGCTTTACTACTAACCGGCTTCGCCCGGGAGTTGTGGAGTCTTGCCTTGGGATTAATTTAATATTCCCTTTTATTTGACTGACAAAACCTGGCGAAAAAATTGATGCTCGCAAGAAATAAAAAAGCCGAGACAAATCAATTTAACTAAATCGGATAAAAAAATCGATTTAAAGCGTTTATAACTGCAGGGATTCATCTTTATTGGTTCTTTCGGTAAAGTCACCACCTGGAATGGAAATAAAATAATAAAAATAAAACATAATAAAATATAATTCTCACGACGTTTCGGCCACAACGCAAGTAGAAGAAGGCTACTTGTGTTGTGGCCGAAACGTCGTGAGAATTTTATTTCGTTTTATTTTTATTACTTTATTTCCATTCTACGTGGTGACTTTACCGAAAGAACCAACAAGATAAATCGGACGTCTTTCAATCGAGGAAGTTCAACCTTAACCAGGCGACCCGGGAAGGGACCGTGACGTGGCGAGCTGAAAATCGGGCGTAAGCTGTGCAAATTTCACGACGTCAGAGAGTCAGCGTTGGAGAGGTTTTGCCGCTTCACGCAAACGGATGGATCTTCCGCTTCATATTTAAGCGTGAGCTGAAAATAGTCGCGTCAACTTAGAACATCGAGACAGCTTTTGTTCGGGATGCACGGCCTACGCGGAGGGTTGGGGGGGGATGCGTGAGGTCAGCAGGCACTCTGCGTGACGCTGCCGCATGCCGGTGACATCACGGATGCGACATCGCCGCTCACTTGCCGTGCACTGTGTGTGAGTGTGTGTGGGCTGCTGTGATTTACTTTGTGCTATTTATTATTTTACCAGGTAAGGGCCACCGAGCCATACGGCTCTCATTTCAGACGCGACCTGGCCACAAACGATAGCCCGGTGAAGTGGCTTTTCAAGTGGAAATGTACAGTGGCCAAATACTCTGAACGCGTGTTCATAAATGCGGAGGGGAAAAAAACCGGAGAACCCGTAGAAGAACCTCCATGCCCACAGGGAGAGAGAGAGAACACGCAAACTCCAAATATGTGGGCGTCCAGGTCAGGATCGACCCCGTGACCTCCTGGCGCTTTGCGTGTACGCTGCGTGGGGGGGGTTAATCCCGGGTGAGGCCACTGCCCTGCGTCTCGCGATGTCCCCGTGTCCCCGAGTGCGAAGAGACGCAGAGGCCGGCGGGAGACGGCGAATATGAATCGTCGCGTCTCACCGTTCCCGACGAGGCTCGGCCGCTCCCGGACTCCGTGGAGGGCGAACTGCACCCAGGCACCGTCCCTGTACAGCGCAGACACAGAGATGATGCACACGAGACAAAGGTCCCCCCATCACGAAGAATTGCGTGGAGTTCACACACGCAGACACGACACAAATTCACGCGCAGACATTAAAGCGAAACACCGACAGAAATTCGCACAGGCACAAATTCGCGCGCGTAGACACGCGCACGAAAATGCAGAGACGCACACACACACACGCAGACACATTTACACGCACGCAGATGCGCCAACACAAATTCACACACGCACACAGACGCGAGCTCGCACACACAGACACGCGCGCAGACGCACACGCGCTGGGAGAGCCACGCGGACACCGCCATGGACGCGAGACGTGGCTGACAGTGCTGCCTCGTTACGGTGGCGCCGATCGAGCCGCAATTAAAATGCGCCGCCCGCCATTTCCCAGTAATCACCTCCTTCTCGCTCCACAGGCGCGGGGACCATGCTCGTCCGAAAGCAGGGCGAATCGCCGATGCCGCGAGCGGACGGCGACGTTTTGCCGTCAAGCGCCGAGCCGGGGCCGCTCCTGGGGCTCCGATGTCGCGAGGCGAAGCCCGGGGCCGGCTCCGTGTCCGCTGGGCCATACTCCTGGGGGGGCCCGTGTGGAGGCCCGCCAGGCCCCCACTGCATGGGACTTAATCCCAACTGCTGCTGCTGCCACGGGTCTTCAACCCCGAACCGGGGCCTGGGGGTTGAGTGCCCACGATCGTCAAGGAGGCTGTGCTCAGTGGCGTCCGGCTGTGAGGGCCTCAGAGTCTTGGGCCCGCGGTCCGAGTCCCGACGGCGCGCGAGCGGCCCAGGGCCCAGGGCCTCGTTGGGGGCGAAGTCGGAACGCTCCATGAGGCGACCTGCGCTGGGCCCCGTGGGAGAACGGTGAATGTGAGGAGGATCACCATGAAGTGACCTGCGCTGGGCCCCGTGGGAGAACGGTGAACGTGAGGGAGGATCATTGAGGAGACCGCAGCCCCTCCTTGGCCGCCGCGGGGGAAGGGTCGCGAAGTCGAAGCCGGCGTGGAAACACAGGTGGGTAAGTAGACGCTCAAACGTCTGTCTGTAGGGATGTTGGGGTGTGCGCTGGGGCATAACGGGGTGTAGGGGTTGATGGGGCGTTTTGGGTGGCAGCGTGTGGGTGCAAACGGGTGTGCAGAGTTCAAGTGTCAAGTTGATTTTGTGTGACCGGGGTGAGACCTCAAGAGACCAGGATAACTGATTTGCAAGAGTGACCTGGGGGTCGTGGCAATGACAAAAAGAATAACGTAAGAGTACAGCAAAATGAAGCCAATTGAAGCCAGAAGCAAGACAACTCAATTTTAACCCACTTCCCAATGTGGTATCAAACTTGGTAAACTTATGTCATACTGATGACAATACCATATTCTATCATTAAAAATCAAATAAAAACGTATTTTTTTTTAAACATTATTTTTTACGTGTTATGTTTCGGCTCGGCTCTAATTGTCCACGCTCAACTGACGTTGGCTGTGAATGACCACGGTCCCCTTACGTTGTGGCGAGCTTCTGCGGCCACATTAGTGCGGTGCATTTCATTAAAGCGCGTTTTTTATAATACTTATTTGACAGGTTTTTGCGTACGTACTCAACGGATGACCCCCTAGCTGCGCTGCGCTACCAACAACCTGTCGACCCTAGTTCGACTCCCGCTCCTGGCCAACATCAGTGACGATTATCTGAACTGATCCTTGGCCTCCCCCTAGATCGACTCAGCCTCAAATGAGTTACCTGTTGCAATGCGTAAACATTGACACCCGCCCCCCTCGTGTTTCCGTGCCGGCCTTCACAGGTGCTCGCTAACAGAACTTGCCCCGACAGTCCGTTAATGCTCCACGGAATATATCGTTGTCGTAAAGACCACCACCACCACCAACCACCACCACCGGCCCCACCGTATAACATTTAAACAATTGTTGGGCGTCAACTGCTGTCGCGAGTGGTTATCGCACCTGGCCCCCCACGAGTTCCAAATTCCCGGCTCGCGACGAATACGAGCGCCTCCCCTAGGTCGACTCAGCCTTAAAACGAGTACCTGGTGCGGTGTGTAGACATCGACACGGGGCGAGAGAGAGAGGAGAGAGGAGAGAGAGATGTAGCAGCTGAGCGTGGTGCTGGCCACCCACCGCCGGCCTCTCGCGTGTCCCGGGGCGACCTTCACAGCAGCAGCAGCAGCAGCTTGCCGACGGCACTTGGCCCCCCAAAGGTTCAGGTCACGTCGGTTATAAAATCACTTCGTTCTAGATCTGAAGCCAACGTGACTGCAGGGATTCGCAGGCTGTGGTTTTTTTTTCCGCTAAAGTCAGGTAGTAGGTTAAAAATAAAATAAATTAAATAAATTAAAACTAAATTCTAGATTTAAAGCTTTCGTGACTGCAAGGATCCATACTCTTTGGTTCTATTAGAAAACAAAGCGCCTTGACAAAGGAATTAACATATAATTTAGCATCTGCGGATGTGTATACTTTAACTTAGCTATTTCAATGAGCCATTTCAATGCTAAATTGTATGCTAATTCCTTTGTCAAGGCGCTTTGTTTCTCTCACACAGCTTAAAGGTCGTGATCTAAGCGTGGCTTTTTCACTCCAGCGCTGTCCTCCAGACAGTCTCGTCCCTTCACCTGATGAAGGCCGCTTGTGTTGTGGCCGAAACGTCGTGATTTTTTGTTATTTTATTTTCACCTACGTGGTGACTTTACCCAATAGAACCAAAGAGTAAATTAAAACTAAATTCTATCACGACGTTTCAGGACGCAACCACAACAAGGGTCCTTCACGTTGTCTCCCCCCCCCCCCAACCTGAAGGTCGCTTTGGGTTGCGCGCGAAACGTCGTGATGAAATTTTAGTTTTCATTTATTTTATTTATTTTTGTTACCTACGTGACTTCACCGGAAAAAAACAAACTAAAGAGTGCAAATCCCTGCCGACACAAAATCTTTCAAATCTACAATCATATCGATTACTTGTCTATTGCTTATCGATCAATACGATGCCCCTGAACTTGCGCGTGCTCCCCGATCCCCCCTCGTCTCTAAATCCGAGCGTCCTATGTGACTTCACCGGAAGAAAAAAATAAAGAGTGCGAATCCCTGCCGACACAAAATCTTTCAAATCTACAATCATATCGATTACTTGTCTATTGCTTATCGATCAATACGATGCCCCTGAACTTGCGCGTGCTCCCCGATCCCCCCTCGTCTCTAAATCCGAGCGTCCTATGTGACTTCACCGGAAGAAAAAAATAAAGAGTGTGAATCCCTGCCGACACAAAGTCTTTCAAATCTATAATCATATCAATTACTTTTCTATTTTTATATTCTTAGCTCTTTCGGTAAAGTCACGTTGAGGGGAAAAAATAAAATAAGAAAATATATATAAAACAATTCTTATTGTTTTATAAATATATTATTATATAAAATTTTTTTTATTTTTTTTATAATAAAACAATTTTTATTGTTTTATATATATTTTATTCTTTTATAGCTTCCCTTCAACGTGACTTTACTGAAAGAGCTAAGAATATGAATTACTGCAGTCACGAAAGCTTTAAATAAAAAAATACTTGTCTATTGCTTATCGATCAATACGATGGCCCTGAACTTGCGCGTGCTCCATGATTCCCTCCCCCCTCGTCTCTAAATCCGAGCGCTCCCCACGCCGCTCTGCGCAAATCTTCGTCGTCGTCGGCGGCGGCGAGAAACTCCCTGGGAGGCAGAAGATAAGTCCACGAAGTTCCGGGCGCGCACGCAAACAAGCGGCCAATCGCCATCAGGTAGGGGGTCAAACCGCAGCAGGAAACAGTCGCTCAAGTGGGCGGTAGGCTGCCTCTTGCTGTGGTTGTGTCCCTCCCTCCCCCCCACCCGCCACCACCTGAAGGAGGACGCTTGGGGTCGCGCCCGAAACGTCGTTATAACCTATTGCGCGGGTTATCTTGTTACTCGGATTTTTTTTCTGTTATGTTTTCTGCAAATTGATGAAAAAAATTTACCCCCAGGAACGTACGCTACATTCATATCATTAAGTCAATAGTAAATTAGGTTTAGATTGACATTGTTTCGCCTAACGTCGCGTTTTTCAGGGACATATCCCCAAAGTAGAGGCCTTACCATATTTCTACATAAATTCATGGAAGCTATAAACAAACCATAAAAAATTTTGATTTAAAGCTTTCGTGACTGCAGTAATTCATATTCTTAGCTCTTGGGTAAAGTCACCACGTTGAAGGGAAACAATAAAATATTTAATTGTTTTATATATTTTATATTATTTTATTGTTTCCCTTCAACGTGACTTTACTGAAAGAGCTAAGAATATGTCGTTATTTAATTTTAAGTTTTCATTCATTCGTTAATTATTTTACCTAGGCGACGCAAGCGATGTTAACCGTGGCTGCTGCTGCTGCTGTGGTGGTGCGAGGTGGCGGCTGCTTGGGGTGGGGTTGGGGTGGGGTGGGGGGAGACTTTCATCCAGCAGAGGGTTGATCATGGCTGATGGTGTCATCGTCGTCGTCGTGATCGTCAAACGATGTCGCCGTGGTGTTTGCCGGCAGAAGCATGGTGGAGGAGGAGGAGCAGGAGGATGAGGAGCAGGAGGAGCAGGAGGAGCAGGAGGAGGATGAGGAGCAGGAGGAGGAGCAGAAGGAGGAGGATGAGGAGCAGGAGGAGGAGGTCGCCGCCGCCTCCTCTCTGCGTCACTGCGGCCGTGGCGGCGTGGAGCGGCTTCACCTCAACGTGAAGACGTCGCTCAGTCACACGCGGCGGGGGGGAAACAACAACAGCAATAACAACAATACAACAATAACAACACAACAATAACAATACAACAATAACAACACAACAACAATAACAACACAACAATAACAACAATAACAGCAACACAACAACAACACAATAACAACAAAACAACATCAACCACAAAAATAACAACAATAACACAACAACAATAACAGCAACAACAATAGCAACAACAATAACAACAAAACATCAACCACAACAAAAATAACAACAATAACAAAACAACAATAACAAAATAACAATATTAACTCCCTCAGCAACTCCCTCACTCCTCACCTGGCGTGTCGTCTTCCTCTTCCTCACCTCTTCTCTCCCCACCTCTTCTCTCCTCACCTCTTCTCTGCTCACCTCGCCTCACCTCTTCTCTCCTCACCTCTTCTCTCCTCACTCCGCACCTCAACTTGCTGCTTCTCTGCTCCTCACCACCACCACCAAACTCCCCCACCCGTGGGCACGTGACTGCCCCACCCCACCCGTGGGCATGTGAAGTGACAAAGTGACATCACGGGTACAGCCACAGAGGTAACAGCCAATCAGGGAAGGAGGCGTATCTGAGGCAAAGGCAACAGGAGGGGCTAGCCGAGATGCTCCGGGAACCTGCTCGAAGGTTCCACGAGAGGGCGTGGCCGGAGGCGGGGCTTAGCCACTGAGTGGGGGGGGGGTGGAAGGCGCGCGCCAAATTAACCCCTAGGCGGTGTCTGCCAGCCGCCAGCTGTCAGTCAGAGAGGGCGCTGGTGGGGGGTGAAGGCAAACGAGAGAGAGAGATGGGGGAGAGATTGGGGAGAGATTGGGGAGGGAGAGATGGGGGAGAGATGGGGGAGGGGAGGGAGATGGACAGGGAGAGAGAGAGGGAGGGATGGGGAGAGATGGGGGAGGGAGGGAGAGATGGGGGAGAGATTGGGGAGGGAGAGATGGGGGAGAGATGGGGAGAGAGGGAGAGATGGGGGAGAGATGGGGGAGAGATTGGGGAGGGAGAGATGGGGGAGAGATGGGGGAGAGATGGGGAGAGATTGGGGAGAGATGGGGGAGGGAGAGATGGGGAGAGATGGGGGAGCGATGGGGGAGGGAGGGAGAGATGGGGGAGAGATTGGGGAGGGATTGGGGAGAGATCGGGGAGAGATTGGGGAGGGAGAGATGGGGGAGAGATGGGGGAGAGATGGGGGAGAGATTGGGGAGAGAGAGGGAGGGGAGGGAGATGGACAGGGAGAGAGAGAGGGAGGGATGGGGAGAGATGGGGGAGGGAGGGAGAGATGGGGGAGAGATGGGGGAGAGAGTGGGGAGAGATTGGGGAGGGAGAGATGGAGGAGAGATGGGGGAGAGATGGGGGAGAGAGAGGGAGGGGAGGGAGATGGACAGGGAGAGAGAGAGGGAGGGATGGGGAGAGATGGGGGAGGGAGAGATGGGGGAGAGATTGGGGAGAGATTGGGGAGGGAGAGATGGGGGAGAGATGGGGGAGAGAGGGAGAGATTGGGGAGAGATTGGGGAGGGAGAGCTGGGGAGAGATTGGGGAGAGATGGGGGAGGGAGGGAGAGATAGGGAGAGATGGGGGAGAGATGGGGGAGGGAGAGATGGGGGAGAGATTGGGGAGGGATTGGGGAGAGATGGGGGAGAGATGGGGGAGAGATGGGGGAGAGATTGGGGAGAGATTGGGGAGGGAGAGGGAGGGGAGGGAGATGGACAGGGAGAGAGAGAGGGAGGGATGGGGAGAGATGGGGGAGGGAGGGAGAGATGGGGGAGAGATGGGGGAGAGATTGGGGCGAGATTGGGGAGGGAGAGATGGGGGAGAGATGGGGGAGAGATTGGGGAGAGATTGGGGAGGGAGAGGGAGGGGAGGGAGATGGACAGGGAGAGAGAGAGGGAGGGATGGGGAGAGATGGGGGAGGGAGAGATGGGGGAGAGATGGGGGAGGGAGGGAGAGATGGGGGAGAGATTGGGGAGGGATTGGGGAGAGATGGGGGAGAGATTGGGGAGAAATTGGGGAGGGAGAGATGGGGGAGAGATGGGGGAGAGATGGGGGAGAGATTGGGGAGAGAGAGGGAGGGGAGGGAGATGGACAGGGAGAGAGGGAGGGATGGGGAGAGATGGGGGAGGGAGGGAGAGATGGGGGAGAGATGGGGGAGAGAGTGGGGAGAGATTGGGGAGGGAGAGATGGGGGAGAGATGGGGGAGAGATGGGGGAGAGAGAGGGAGGGGAGGGAGATGGACAGGGAGAGAGAGAGGGAGGGATGGGGAGAGATGGGGGAGGGAGGGAGAGATGGGGGAGAGATGGGGGAGAGATTGGGGAGAGATTGGGGAGGGAGACATGGGGGAGAGATGGGGGAGAGATGGGGGAGAGATTGGCGAGAGATTGGGGAGGGAGAGATGGGGAGAGATTGGGGAGAGATGGGGGAGGGAGGGAGAGATAGGGAGAGATGGGGGAGAGATGGGGGAGGGAGGGAGAGATTGGGGAGGGATTGGGGAGAGATAGGGGAGAGATGGGGGAGAGATTGGGGAGAGATTGGGGAGGGAGAGGGAGGGGAGGGAGATGGACAGGGAGAGAGAGAGGGAGGGAGGGAGAGATGGGGGAGAGATGGGGGAGAGATTGGGGAGAGATTGGGGAGGGAGAGATGGGGGAGATGGGGGAGAGGAGAGAGATGGACAGGGAGAGAGAGGGAGGGATGGGGAGAGAGGAGTGAGGAGAGAGATGGGGAGAGATGGGGGAGAGATGGGGGAGAGATGGGGAGGGAGGAGAGATGGGGGAGAGATTGGGGAGGGATTGGGGAGAGATGGGGGAGAGATTGGGGAGGAAATTGGGGAGGGAGAGATGGGGGAGAGATGGGGGAGAGATGGGGGAGAGATTGGGGAGAGAGAGGGAGGGGAGGGAGATGGACAGGGAGAGAGAGAGGGAGGGATGGGGAGAGATGGGGGAGGGAGGGAGAGATGGGGGAGAGATGGGGGAGAGAGTGGGGAGAGATTGGGGAGGGAGAGATGGGGAGAGATGGGGGAGAGATGGGGGAGAGAGTGGGGAGAGATTGGGGAGGGAGAGATGGGGGAGAGATGGGGGAGAGATGGGGGAGAGATTGGGGAGAGATTGGGGAGGGAGAGATGGGGAGAGATTGGGGAGAGATGGGGGAGGGAGGGAGAGATGGGGAGAGATGGGGGAGAGATGGGGGAGGGAGGGAGAGATGGGGGAGAGATTGGGGAGAGATGGTTGAGAGATTGGGGAGAGATTGGGGAGGGAGAGGGAGGGGAGGGAGATGGACAGGGAGAGAGAGAGGGAGAGATGGGGAGAGATGGGGGAGGGAGAGATGGGGGAGAGATGGGGGAGAGATTGGGGAGAGATTGGGGAGGGAGAGATGGGGGAGAGATGGGGGAGAGATGGGGGAGAGATGGGGGAGAGATTGGGGAGAGATTGGGGAGGGAGAGATGGGGGAGAGATGGGGGAGAGATGGGGGAGAGATGGGGGAGAGATGGGGGAGAGAGAGGGAGGGGAGGGAGATGGACAGGGAGAGAGAGAGGGAGGGATGGGGAGAGATGGGGGAGGGAGGGAGAGATGGGGGAGAGATGGGGGAGAGATTGGGGAGAGATTGGGGGGGAGAGATGGGGGAGGGAGGGAGAGATGGGGAGAGATGGGGGAGAGATGGGGGAGGGAGGGAGAGATGGGGGAGAGATTGGGGAGAGATGGGGGAGAGATGGGGGAGAGATGGGGAGAGATTGGGGAGAGATTGGGGAGGGAGAGGGAGGGGAGGGAGATGGACAGGGAGAGAGAGAGGGAGGGATGGGGAGAGATGGGGGAGGGAGGGAGAGATGGGGGAGAGATGGGGGAGAGATTGGGGAGAGATTGGGGAGGGAGAGATGGGGGAGAGATGGGGGAGAGATGGGGGAGAGATGGGGGAGAGATTGGGGAGAGATTGGGGAGGGAGAGGGAGGGGAGGGAGATGGACAGGGAGAGAGAGAGGGAGGGATGGGGAGAGATGGGGGAGGGAGAGATGGGGGAGAGATGGGGGAGAGATGGGGGAGGGAGGGAGAGATGGGGGAGAGATTGGGGAGGGATTGGGGAGAGATGGGGGAGAGATTGGGGAGAGATTGGGGAGGGAGAGATGGGGGAGAGATGGGGGAGAGATTGGGGAGAGAGAGGGAGGGGAGGGAGATGGACAGGGAGAGAGAGAGGGAGGGATGGGGAGAGATGGGGGAGGGAGAGATGGGGGAGAGATGGGGGAGAGAGTGGGGAGAGATTGGGGAGGGAGAGATGGGGGAGAGATGGGGGAGAGATTGGGGAGGGAGAGGGAGGGGAGGGAGATGGACAGGGAGAGAGAGAGGGAGGGATGGGGAGAGATGGGGGAGGGAGAGATGGGGGAGAGATGGGGGAGAGATGGGGGAGAGATGGGGGAGGGAGGGAGAGATGGGGGAGAGATTGGGGAGGGATTGGGGAGAGATGGGGGAGAGATTGGGGAGAAATTGGGGAGGGAGAGATGGGGGAGAGATGGGGGAGAGATGGGGGAGAGATTGGGGAGAGAGAGGGAGGGGAGGGAGATGGACAGGGAGAGAGAGAGGGAGGGATGGGGAGAGATGGGGGAGGGAGGGAGAGATGGGGGAGAGATGGGGGAGAGAGTGGGGAGAGATTGGGGAGGGAGAGATGGGGGAGAGATGGGGGAGAGATGGGGGAGAGATGGGGGAGAGAGTGGGGAGAGATTGGGGAGGGAGAGATGGGGGAGAGATGGGGGAGAGATGGGGGAGAGATTGGGGAGAGATTGGGGAGGGAGAGATGGGGAGAGATTGGGGAGAGATGGGGGAGGGAGGGAGAGATGGGGAGAGATGGGGGAGAGATGGGGGAGGGAGAGATGGGGAGAGATTGGGGAGAGATGGGGGAGAGATTGGGGAGAGATTGGGGAGGGAGAGGGAGGGGAGGGAGATGGACAGGGAGAGAGAGAGGGAGGGATGGGGAGAGATGGGGGAGGGAGGGAGAGATGGGGGAGAGAGAGGGAGGGGAGGGAGATGGACAGGGAGAGAGAGAGGGAGGGATGGGGAGAGATGGGGGAGGGAGGGAGAGATGGGGGAGAGATTGGGGAGGGAGAGATGGGGGAGAGATGGGGGAGATGTTGTATATATAGGTGTTATGGAAATTGATGAAAATAATCTGAAAATGCCTTTCCACACACACTGCACTTGAAGGGTTTCTCTCCTGTGTGTGTTCTCTGGTGTGTTTTAAGAGTAGATGAATCTGAAAATGTCTTCCCACAAACACTGCACCTGAAGGGTTTCTCTCCCATGTGTGTTCTCTGGTGTGACTTAAGAGTAGATGAATCTGAAAATGTCTTCCCACAAACACTGCACTTGAAGGGTTTCTCTCCCATGTGTGTTCTCTGGTGTTTTTTAATATGATATGAATCTGGAAATGCCTTCCCACACACACTGCACTTGAAGGGTTTCTCTCCTGTGTGTGTTCTCTGGTGATTTTTAAGAATAGATGAATCTGAAAATGCCTCCCCACACACACTGCACTTGAAGGGTTTCTCTCCCGTGTGTGTTCTCTGGTGTGTTTTAAGAGCAAATGAATCTGAAAATGTCTTCTCACACACAGTGCATTTGAAGGGTTTCTCTCCTGTGTGTTCTCTGGTGTCTTTTAAGATGAGTTGAATCTGAAAATGCCTTTCCACACACACTGCACTTGAAGGGTTTCTCTCCTGTGTGTGTTCTCTGGTGTGTATTAAGAGTAGATGAATCTGAAAACGCCTTCCCGCACGGAGTGCACCTGAAGGGTTTCTCTCCCGTGTGTGTTCTCTGGTGTACTTGAAGATTTGATGAATTTGCAAATGCCTTGCCGCACAGAGTACACTTGAAGGGTTTCTCTCCCGTGTGTATTCTCTGGTGTGTTTTAAGAGCAGATGACCGTGAAAATGCCTTCCCACACACACTGCACTTGAAGGGTTTCTCTCCCGTGTGTGTTCTCTGGTGTTTTTTAAGAGTCGATAAATCTGAAAATGTCTTCCCACACACAGTGCATTTGAAGGGTTTCTCTCCTGTGCGAGTTCTCTGGTGCCGTGTCAAATTTCCAGTCCGATCCGTGCTGTATGCACGCTGGTCGCATTGTTGACTTGTCGTACCGAGCTGCTGTGCTGACTGCCTTTGCTCCATCAGACCAGCGTCAGCTGCAGACAGAAAATAAGAATATCCACACCATCTACACGTCAGTATCGAGCCATGGAAGAATGAATATATACAGTCACACGTGACTTACACGTCTATATTCATTCATGTATTCATGACTAGGTGTACTACCCGGCTTCGACCGGGACTTGGATCCACCACGTCCGGCCGCCTTTGTCTCCCCAGTGGCGATGTTCACACTACGACAGTTACTCGTTTTAGGCTGAGTCTACCTAGGGGAGGCCCAGAAGCAGTTCAAATAATTGTCGCCGGTGGTGGCCGTGAGCGGGAATCGAACTCGGGTCACCGGGTTCGTAGCGCGGCGTAGCGCTAACCACTACACTATAATGCGTTACGCTTACACACACACACACAGACACACACACAGACACACACACAGACACACAAAAGATAAAACAAAGATCCCCCATGTAGCCTTAACAGACTGTAGGGGCAAGTGCTGTTAGCGAGCACCTATGAAGGCCGGAACGGTACACGAGGGGGTGGGTGGCTAGCACCACGCCCGACCGCTTTTGTCTCCCTAGTGGTGATGTTTACACACCGCATTGAGGCTGAGTCGACCTAGGGGAGGCCCGGGACCGGTTCAGATAATCGTCACTGGTGTTGGCCATGAGCGGGAATCGAACCCGTGTCGCCGGGTTCATAGCGCAGCGCGCTAACCGCCACACTATCGCTCCCCACAACACACAAAAAAAACACACAGACACACACACACACAGACACACACAGACAGACACACACACACACACAGACACACACACACAGACACACACAGACAACGCTAACCACTACACTACAACGCGTTACGCTTCCACGTGCGAGGGTCACGTGACAGATTTGACGTCACAGCTCACTTGCCGTGCAAAAAATCTATACATTATTGAGCTTCCCCCCCCAAAAACACAAAAGTGTATTTGTATAATGTTTGCACGGTGTACAGTCTGGAAAGTACCCACATGGCAAATTTCCAGTTTGTTGCATGTCGGGAAGTAGGCTAAACATTTTGAACAGACAACACACACAATCACAACTTTACATATTTTTATATATATGGAGATAAACAGTAAGAGCCAATTTGTTAATCCATTGCCGGACGAGGGTCTCCCCACGCCGCCCCGGGTCGTGATTTGACCATACTTCACCACGCTCGTCCGTGTGGCGGCTTGGTGGAGGAGGGTAGCGCAGACGTGGGAGCGTAGTGACATTGTACTCTACAATGGATGTTGCCCCCACCGCTCCTATGCCACTCACCAACGTTGCACAGTCCCGCAGCCGCCTGAAACAACAACAACAACAAAGTCCCATCACAAGGGAGAAACACACAAATAGAGATTCACTTCGAGTACACTCACCACCACGTAGCTGTCAACCTCTATCAGTGCCCCTACCTTATTACAGATCAATTCAGACCGTATCGGCCACCAAGTGTCTTTATAAATATCAACGTTCGTCCTACGAAGTCCCATCACAATGTAGAAACACAAACAGACAATATTATGTTACCAAAGCATGTTCTTTTGCCCGTATTGAAATGGCTGTACCCCGTATGGGCGTGAAAACTCAATGTCTCTGTACAAGAATACGGGGTAAACCGTACGCGTTATGATGACAGCTGTGATGCATCAAGAGATAACTTGACCCGTGGTTGTGTTACCTCGTTTAACCAATGGCTTCAAACTCGCATGGAACAGCCCGAAACCCACAGCATGAGGACAAACACAAAGACGGGTATATCACGAGAGAAAAACCCCCTACATATTTACCAATAACACTGCCCTTAAAAGTAAATACTGTAGTGCATAATCGGGCAATGGCCCTTTTTCATAACGCCTCTGTTACCGACGATTGTATTTAAGCCTTTCTTCTTACGACTGCTGCCTGTGTATCTTACTGTGAAAACAGTTCCACAAAGCATGTATAAATGTTTATTTTCTTTGGGACAGACTAGGCCCGAGACGCCAGGGAGGGCCTGAATGGCCTGGATTGCCTACCGAGAAGGAGACGCCTTCCCCGGCGAGGAGCAACCACAGCCTGTGGTGTCACCGCCGCAACGGGGGTCACACAACACCGGATTTTTTTTTTCGTCAAAATTTTAAAACCAAAACACCCACTTACCGGTTCGCGTGAGTTCAATCCTGCTCAGAGTTTTAAGGGGCGAGAGGAATTGTTCGTGCAAGTTTAGAGTTTAGGGTGGGGGGTGGGGAGTCGTTATGTTCCGAACAGTTTAGAAGCGTCCTGGGAGCCGGCTTGAGGCGTCAGCCATTGGCACTTGGGAGCTACCACTCCCAGCCAAGGGTTGACGCTCAAACTATCAATCTTATACTTTCACTTCCATCGCATAAATTGAATCGTATTTACTCAAACAATATATGCTGAATGATCTACTATCATAGTCACGGTCGCTCCGTCATTGTATTGCTGTTGGAGATGTATATATTTATATATTTTAAAAAATATTATCGCGTCTGCGACCCCCCCCCCTATTTAAAGCGGTAAGTTGGTTCGTTCCAAATGATGACGTTCACACAACGCGATCAAAGTTCGGAACGCTCTTGCAGAATTGTACAACATTTAACTCCGAAAGTTATCGCGATATGGCGACACTACGATATTACCTAATCATATCCAACATAAGCGTATCGTACATTTTTTTCCACACGGCACGTGCACACACTCAAAGCACTTGCAATTCAAATTTCTATTTAAAGCTTTCGTGACTGCAGGGATTCATCTTCTTGGTTATTTCGGTAAAGTCACCACGTAGAATGGAAACAATAAAATAAAAATATTTTGATCCCCTGCTGATTTTGTACGTTTGCCCACTGACAAAGAAATGATCAGTCTATAATTTTAATGGTAGATTTATTTGAACAGTGAGAGACAGAATAACAACAAAAATCCAGAGAAACGCATGTCAAAAATGTTATAAATTGATTTGCTTTTTAATGAGTGAAATGAGTATTTGACCCATCAGAAAGATTTCTGGCTCCCAGGTGTCTATGTGTACACTGTGTGTGTGTACACTGTTTGTGTACACTGTGTGTGTATACACTGTGTGTGTGTACACTGTGTGTATACACTGTGTGTGTGTCACTGTGTGTGTACACTGTATACAGTGTGTGTGTACACTGTGTGTGTATACACTGTGTGTGTGTCACTGTGTGTACACTGTGTGTACACTGTGTGTGTGTGTACATTGTGTATACACAGTGTGTGTACACTGTGTGTGTGTGTACACTGTGTGTGTACACTGTGTGTACACTGTGTGTGTGTACACAATGTGTGTGTGTACACTGTGTTTACGTATATACACCATGTATGTACATACACACTGTATATACTGTGTGTGTACACTGTGTGTGTTTACACTGTGTGTATACACTGTGTGTGTGTACACTGTGTGTGTGTACACTGTGTGTGTGTGTGTACACTGTGTGTTTACACTGTGTGTGTTTACACTGTGTATATACACTGTGTGTACACTGTGTGTTTGTACACTATGTGTGTGTGTACACTGTGTGTGTACACTGTGTGTGTGTACACTGTGTGTATACACAATGTGTGTTTGTACACTGAGTGTGTGTGTACACTGTGTGTGTGGACTGTGTGTACACTGTGTGTGTGTGTACACTGTGTGTATACACTGTGTGTACACTGTGTGTGTACACTGTGTGTGTGTACACTGTGTGTATACACTGTGTGTATGTACACTGTGTGTGTACACTGTGGGTATGTGTGTACACTGTGTGTGTACACTGTGTGTGTGTACACTGTGTGTGTGTGTACAATGTGTGTGTACACTGTGTGTGTACACTGTGTGTGTGTACACAATGTGTGTGTGTGTGTACACAATGTGTGTGTACACTGTGTGTACGTATATACACTATGTATGTACATACACACTCTGTGTATATACTGTGTGTGTACACAATGTGTGTGTGTACACTGTGTGTGTGTACACTGTGTGTGTTTACACTGTGTGTACACTGTGTGTGTGTGTGCACTGTGTGTGTGTGTACACTGTGTGTGTACACTGTGTGTATACTGTGTGTGTATACACTGTGTGTGTACACTGTGTGTGTGTGTACACTGTGTGTGGGTGGTGAGTGTGTGAGCGACTGGGTGAGTGAGTGTGTGGGTGGGTGAGTGAGTGGGCGACTGGGTGAGTGGGTGGGTGAGTGGGTGGTGAGTGTGTGAGCGACTGGGTGAGTGAGTGTGTAGGTGAGTGGGTGAGTGAGTGTGTGAGGTGAGTGTGTGAGCGACTGGGTGAGCGACTGGGTGAGTGTGTGGGTGGATGAGTGGGTGGATGACTGTGTGAGTGAGTGAGCAACTGGGTGAGTGAGTGGGTGTGTGAGTGTGTATGTGTGAATGGGAGAGTGAGTGGGTGGGTGACTGTGTGAGTGAGTGAGCGGGTGAGCAACTGAGTGAGTGAGTGATTGTGTGTGCGACTGGGTGACTGAGTGGGTGTGTGAGTGTGTGAGCGAATAGGTGAGTGTGTGAGTGAGTGAGCGACTGGGTGAGTGTGTGGGTGGGTGAGTGTGTAGATGAGTATGTGAGCGACTGGACGAGTGAGTGTATGAGTGTCTGGGTGAGTGTGTGGGTGAGTGTGTCGGTGAGTGAGTGAGTGAGCGACTGGGTGAGTGGGTGAGTTTGGTGCAGTAGGAGGCACAGGTGGTGCATCAGCCAGTCATCTCAGCCGTCTCAGTCAGTCGACCCGTGGCACCTGCTGGGCCTGCCCTGTGACTTCCTGCCAGCGGGCGTTCGACACTTCACGTGGCCTCAAGGTGCACCTAGCCTGGCACAAGCGTCGTGGTGGCGTCACCGCCACTTAGTGGCGAATGGCGGTTGTTGTTGTTGTTGGCAAAAACAACTCCCTACCTCCACGTGGTGCCGGACGGGCAACGTTGTCGTGGACAGTGCTGTGGGGTGGAGGGCCAATTCCAATCGGCCTCTACTCTCAGGGCATTTGCGACCACCATAGCGGCTAATTAATTGAAGGTGGAGGGGCTGGTAACCCCTCCACCTTCATTTACTTAATTGAAGGTGGAGGGGTTACCCACTCACCCACCCACTCACCCAGACACTCACACATCCACCCACTCACCCAGTCGCCAACCCACTCACCCAGACACTCACCCAGACACTCACACATCCACCCACTCACCCAGTTGCCCACTCACTCACCCACCCACTCACCCAGACACTCACCACCCACTCACTCACCCACCCACTCACCCAGTCGTCCACTCACCCACCCAACCACCCGCCCACACACACACCCACTCACCCAGTCGCCCACCCACTCACCCACCTACTCACCCAGACACACATCCACCCACTCATCCAGTCGCCCACCCACTCACCCACCCACTCACCCAGTCGCCCACTCACACACCCACCCAACCACATGCCCACACGCTCGCTCACCCACTCGCTCGCCCACCCACTCACCCGCCCACACACCCAGCCACCCACCCACTCGCCCACCCACTCACCCACCTGCCCACTCACCCAGCCACTCACAACAACCGCCACTAATTGGCGGTGACGTCACCACGACGCTTGTGCCAGGCTCACGTGGTTAGCATTAATTAATTAAACCATCTCCACCTTCAATTAATTACCGCTTACCACGTGACCCTGGCACAAGCGTCGTGGTGACGTCACCGCCAATTAGTGGCGGTTGTTGTGAATGAGTGGCTGGATGAGCGGCTGGGTGAGCGAGCAGGTGAGTGAGTGGGTGAGTGGCTGAGAGAGTGGGTGAGTGGGTGGGTGAGCATGTGGGCGACTGGGTGAGTGGGTGGGTGAGTGGGTGGTGAGTGTGTGAGCTACTGGGTGAGCGACTAGGTGAGTGTGTGGGTGGATGAGTGGGTGGATGAGTGGGTGGGTGACTGTGTGAGTGAGCAACTGGGTGAGCAACTGGGTAAGTGAGTGGGTGTGTGAGTGTGCGTGCGACTGGGTGAGTGAGTGGGTGTGTGAGTGTGTGAGCGAATAGGTGAGTGTGTGAGTGAGTGAGCGACTGGGTGAGTGTGTGGGTGGGTGAGTGTGTAGATGAGTATGTGAGCGACTAGACGAGTGAGTGTATGAGTGTCTGGGTGAGTGGGTGAGTTTGGCGGAGTAGGAGGCACAGGTGGTGCATCAGCCAGTCATCTCAGTCAGTCGACCCGTGGCACCTGGGTCTGCCCCGTGACCTGCCAGCGGGACGTTTGACACTTCACGTGGCCTCAGGGTGCACATAGCCTGGCACAAGCGTCGTGGTGACGTCACCGCCAATTAGTGGCGAATGGCGGTTGTTGTTGTTGACAAAAACAACTCCCTACCTCCCCGTGGTGCCGGACAGTGCTGTGGGGTGGAGGGTCAATTCCAATCGGCCTCTTCTCTCAGGGCATTTGCGACCACCATAGCGGCTAATTAATTGAAGGTGGAGGGGCTGGTAACCCCTCCACCTTAATTCACTTAATTGAAGGTGGAGGGGTTACCCACTCACCCACCCACTCACACATCCACCCACTCACCCAGACACTCACCCAGACACTCACCATCCACTCACTCACCCGCCCACACACATCCACCCACTCACAACAATCGCCACTAATTGGCGGTGACGTCACCACGACGCATGTGCCAGGCTCACGTGGTTAGCAGTAATTAATTAATTAAGCCCCTCTCCACCTTCAATTAATTAACCCCTCCACCTTCAATTGATTACCGCTAACCACGTGACCCTGGCACAAGCGTCGTGGTGACGTCACCGCCAATTAGTGGCGATTGTTGTGAGTGAGTGGCTGGGTGAGCGAGCAGGTGAGTGAGTGGGTGCGCGTGTGGGCAACTGGGTGAGTGGGTGGGTGAGTGGGTGGTGAGTGTGTGAGCGACTGGATGAGTGAGTGTGTGGGTGGGTGAGTGAGTGAGTGGGTGAGTGAGTGAGTGTGTGAGGTGAGTGTGTGGGCGACTGGGTGAGTGGGTGGGTGAGTGGGTGGTGAGTGTGTGAGCGACTGGGTGAGTGAGTGTGTAGGTGAGTGGGTGAGTGAGTGAGTGTGTGAGGTGAGTGTGTGAGCGACTGGGTGAGCGACTAGGTGAGTGTGTAGGTGGATGAGTAGCTGGGTGACTGTGTGAGTGAGTGAGCAACTGGGTGAGCAACTGGGTGAGTGAGTGTGTGAGGTGAGTGTGTGGGCGACTGGGTGAGTGGGTGGGTGAGTGGGTGGTGAGTGTGTGAGCGACTGGGTGAGTGAGTGTGTGGGTGAGTGGGTGGGTGAGTGGGTGGTGAGTGTGTGAGCGACTGGGTGAGTGAGTGTGTGGGTGAGTGAGTGAGTGAGTGTGTGAGGTGAGTGTGTGAGCGACTAGGTGAGCGACTAGGTGAGTGTGTGGGTGGATGAGTGGGTGGGTGACTGTGTGAGTGAGTGAGCAACTGGGTGAGCAACTGGGTGAGTGAGTGGGTGGATGTGTGAGTGTGTGAGCGAATGGGTGAATGTGTGAGTGAGGGAGCGACTGGGTGAGTGTGTGGGTGGGTGAGTGTGTAGATGAGTATGTGAGCGACTGGACGAGTGAGTGTATGAGTGGTTGGGTGAGTGTGTGGGTGAGTGGCTGAGTGAGTGGGCGAGTAAATGGGTGGGTGAATGTGTGAGCGACTCGGTGAGTGAGTGGATGAGTGAGGAGGGGTACTGCGGAGGGTGGGGGGGTGTACAGGGGGTGAGGGGTAATGATTATTATACAGGGCGGTACAAAAGTCAGGACAGTTTCTTGGGTTTCTTTTTAAGTTCATTGTGATTTTTCGAGTTTATATAGTTTAACACGTAGGCTTTCGCGACCAATATTATTCATAATAAAAGTTTTTGGGTTAGATCGCGTTATTTATAAATGTGTCGTAACCCTCTACCACCCGACACGGCCAATCAGCAAAAAAAGTGTCACGTTGACAAAAGACAAATAGTTCACTACTTTAGCCCACCGGTGTGTTGAAGAGTGAATCCACAACATTTACAGTTTGAGTAGTACTGTGACGTTTCACTGGTAAATACATCCGGCATCATCGGGCAATTCGCCAGAATGGTAAAGCCCTCTACACTTGCTCCCGGTCTTAAATAGAGCAGCAGCAGGGTGACGTCATCATTTAACTCATATCAGGTGCAGTGATTAGAGGCGGATGGGTATTGTAATTATGTAATCGATTAGTAATGAGTCAATGGTTATGATTAGTAATGAGTTGTAGATTAGTAATTAGTTGTAATGTGTGTTAGTGATTACATGCTATGTTAGTAATCCGTTTATTAGTATGTGTTTCCCCTATAAGGAATTGTAATGTGTATTATTTAATAATACGCTTCCAGGACGCACTAAGCCTGTAGCTGTCAGAGCGATTAAAGTTATTTTTATTCCTCTCAATTTCAATGGATTCTCTAATTAGTCTTTGCCAGTAATAATTAGTTTTACACAACACTTCAACGTTATCAAAATCAATTGAGTGTCCTTGTTGACAAGCATGTTCTGCCACTGCTGACAGTTGTGTTTGAGATAATTTAATATTTCTCTGATGTTATTTTAGTCTTACGCTGATGTTACGTCCCATCTGTCCAATATAGCATCTGCCACATAAACAATTAATCCGATATACACCTTCTGTTGATAATTTAGGTAATGCGTCTTTAGTGCAAGATACTAGTTTTTGAATTTTGTGTACTGTACCAAATCTTACTGTAATGTTTTGCTTTTGCAAAACATGGGTTAATTTGTCAGTTACTGACAATCTGATCGCTTTCAGCAGTATTGCTTTGCAATCGTGATTTGACATTCAGTGCTCTGTTGATTTGAGCATTATTGTAGCCATTCTGTCTTAGTGCGTCTTTAACGTGTTTGATCTCTCTCACTAGACTTTCACCATCTGACACTGTTTTAGTCCGATGTATGAGCGTCTTGATAAGAGAGGATTTCTGAGCTGGATGATGATGCGAATCTGCATTCAGATAGGCATCAGTGTGCGTTTGCTTTCTGTAAACGCTGTGTGTTATTTTACCGTTTAGGCCTTTTCCAAGCAAAATATCTAGGAATGGGAATGTGTTATTCACCTCCATTTCCATGGTGAACTGGATGGCCGGGTTTTGTGCATTGAGATGATTTAGAAAATCATTAAGTGTATCTTTACCATGTGGCCAGACAACCAAAGTGTCATCCACATATCTAAACCAAAAATATGGTTTTAATGTGAATTATTTGTCTTTTGTCAACGTGACACTTTTTTTTGCTGATTGGCCGTGTCGGGTCGTGGAGGGGTTACGACACATTTATAAATAACGCGATCTAACCCAAAAACCTTTATTATGAGTTTATATAGGTAGCTCTGCTTAAACGCGTCTCTCTCTCTCTCTCCATCCATCTCTCTCTCCACTCTCTCCCTCTCTCCCTCTCTCTTCCTATCCCCTGTAGGTGTGGGCCGAGCGAGTTCCTGCCAGGGATTTGGCTCTTCAGGAGTTGATTCCCCCTGTGGCTTTGCCGGCACGAGGCGACCGCGCGGAGCGTCAAGGGCTCCACCGGGCCCCAAGCCGCCGCCCCAGCATCACCGTAGCAGCCAAACCACAGGTGCTCGGCATGGCCTGTATGAAGGTCCTGCTGGACCGCATGTTGCGCACGGGGTACAACATCGTCCAGGAGAGCAGACAGAGGAAGTTCGGACCGCCGCCTGATTGGCAGGGGCCCCCTCCCGCCCGTGGCTGCGAGGTGTTTCTGGGGAGGATCCCGCGCGACCTCTACGAGGATGAGCTGGTGCCCGTGCTGGAGACGGTGGGGAAGCTCTACCAGCTTCGCCTCATGATGGAGCATGGCGGGGAGACCCGCGGCTATGCGTTCGCTACCTACGCGACGCTCGCCCAAGCCACGGATGCCGTCAAGAAACTCAACAAATTAGAGATCCGTCCCGGACGCCGCATTGGAGTCTGCATCAGCGTGGACAATCGCCGCCTCTTCATTGGGGGGCTGCCAAAAGACAAGAAGCGAGCGGAGGTGATGATGGCGATGAGCGGTGCCACGGAGGGCGTGGTGGACGTCAAGATGAGCGTCTGTCGCTGGGACAAAACCCTCAACCGAGGCTACGCGTTCATCGAGTACGGGAGCCATCACGCGGCCGCCATGGCCCGGAAGAAGCTCCTTCGAATCAACTTCCAGCTATGGGGCCGGACCATCAAGGTGGACTGGGCCATCCCGGAGTGGCACACAGTGGCTGCGGCTGCGGCCGCGGAAACGGAAGACGAGGAGGAGATGGAGGCAGCGGTGCCAGACCTGCCGGAGCCGGAGTGCACGGCCACCGGCAAAGCCGCACACAGCCTGTTTGAGGGCTGGGGGGCACGCACGTGCCTGTGGTGGGTACCTCGCCACCTGCGGCCCATGCCCGTGGCTCTCGAGGCGCTGCCGGAGGTGGCCATGCTGTCGTGGGCGGGGCGGCTGCGGATGCTGTGCCGGACCACCGGCATCAGCTACCCGATCTTCGAGCTGCACGCTCACTCGGGGCCCGGGATGCCCGCGGGCCTCCTCTATAAGGTGTCGATTCCCGGGATGGGAGAAGGCGCCAGCATCTTCCCCGCATTTCTGAGCTCCAGCGAGGAGGGAGCACGGGAGGTGGCGTGTCAGCACGCCTACAACATCCTCACCAAGGCGAATCCTCTGAGAATGTGCCCAGCCCCTGCCGCGACACCGCCTCCCAGCTGCCTCTTCCAGGGCCTCTCGATGTAACCCGGCTCCTTCTCCGTGACCCGGCAGGTGGTCGCCACGTGCTGTACCTGCACCAAAAGCGACATGTACCCGTAGCGCATGTGTCTATTGCAGCGGCGTTCGTCACACCACTGACGATGTTCTACCCACGAGCCCTCACTTAGCGTTCACTCTGAACCTCACGTCCATTGCGGCGTTTGCCGTCAAACTGCAAATTGCCCGGCCACTCGCTCTCCACGTTCACGTTCCCGCACGCTCTCCACTCAGCCATCCGCCCCCTTTCCTTTTTCCCTCGGTGGGGGGGGGGGGACCACCCCTGACTTCACGTTGCGCCTCTCTCATTTGACTCGTCGCTCCTTCTCACCGGACCACGCGCCGCTACCTCGCTCGCTACGCACGTCTCACCAAATGACTTTCCACGTTAACGTCTCGTGACTATGCCGGCCCTTCTTGGCCACGATTCCGGCTGGCGGCGTGACGACGACGGAGAGAGAAGCCGGCGAACGGCGACACGCCAGGACCCGGGACCCCACGCACGAGCCCCGAGCTCCGGGTCCGCTCCCCCTTATATCCCCCCAGGCGTGGCTAGGCCCCGCCTCCGGCCACGCCCTCTCGTGGAACCTTGGAGCAGGTTACACGAGAGGGCGTGGACGGAGGCGTGGCTAGGCCCCGCCTACGGCCACGCCCTCTCGTGGAACCTTTCGAGCAGGTGACCGGAGTAACTCGGCTAGCCCCACCTGTTGCCTTTGCCCCAGATGCGCCTCCTTCCCTGATTGGTTGTTACCTCTGTGGCCGTACCCGTGAAGCCCTTGCCAGGCCAGCGGGTGTTACCCTGTCATGTCAGCAGGTGTCACCCTGTCATGTCAGCAGGTGTCACCCTGTCATGTCAGCAGGTGTCACCCTGTCATGTCAGCAGGTGTCACCCTGTCATGTCAGCAGGTGTCACCCTGTCAGCAGGTGTCACCCTGTGATGTTAGCAGGTGTCACCCTGTGATGTCAGCAGGTGTCACCCTGTCATGTCAGCAGGTGTCACCCTGTCATGTCAGCAGGTGTCACCCTGTCATGTCAGCAGGTGTTACCCTGTCATGTCAGCAGGTGTCACCCTGTCAGCAGGTGTCACCCTGTGATGTTAGCAGGTGTCACCCTGTGATGTCAGCAGGTGTCACCCTGTCATGTCAGCAGGTGTCACCCTGTCATGTCAGCAGGTGTTACCCTGTGATGTCAGCAGGTGTTACCCTGTCATGTCAGCAGGTGTCACCCTGTCATGTCAGCAGGTGTCACCCTGTGATGTCAGCAGGTGTCACCCTGTCATGTCAGCAGGTGTCACCCTGTGATGTCAGCAGGTGTCACCCTGTGATGTCAGCAGGTGTCACCCTGTGATGTCAGCAGGTGTCACCCTGTCATTGCACTTTAATGAAAACCGACAACAGAATCCTTGAAGAAAAAAAACTAATTCAGGTGTTTGACATGTCGACGCCATTTCGTTTTGAAAATGTAGCGGAGAAAAATATATATTGTTCACATGGCATTCTGTTTTGTCAATAATCTCTGTAACGTGCGCCTGCTCTACAAGGCATGCATTAACCCCTTTCTGTCTCAATTTAATTCCCAGCATGCAATTCTCCAAGCCTCAGATTTTATAACATATTTCGCACAACTTTAATCCTGGTAAATATATTATTTTCTTTAAAAACACGAGCATTATATTTAGTCTATTGCATGGCTAAAGTATTCTAAGTAAAAATATAAATTGTATTAAACCAAAGTTAGATCATCGCTATGATAAATATATTTCTACCCTACAATATACAAATCTACATTGTGCTAATGTTTCAATTCTACTTTTATTAACTTACAAATATATATAGTCTAGGACACATTTTCAAAGGAATATTTTCATGTACCCAGACAATATTTGCACGTGCCCACATAAAAAAACTTGCAGACTGCATACGTAGCTACGACAACAGAATCCTTGAAAAAACGAATTCAGGTGTTTGACATGTCAACGCCATTTCGTTTTGAAAATGTAGTGGAGAAAAATATATATTGTTCACATCGCATTCTGATGTCAAAACATTTGATTCTTTATAAAATTGAAAAACCCCTGAACAACTTTGCTGCACATGGAGATGTCCGTGCACCACCTCGTTTCCACAGCCTCTATCCCGGTGCCATTTGTATTTCATGCACATACCGCTGTTAAGAGTTTTATGTTTTATTGATTTTCAATTTTGGTGTTTTTTTGCTGTAATGTTTTTTTGTTACTTTTGTAGTGGAAATAAAGTCCTGAAAAGTCTCTTCCTCTCTCTCTCTCCACTCTCTCGGCCGAGTCTCTGCCACTTTTGGTTCTGAGTGTCGCATGCTTGGGATCCTTCTTTCCCTCCTCTGTGGATTTAACTTGATTTGCTGATTTACACGTCAACATATTTCAGACTTTTTCCTAATCATTACCAACGTTTCCATGGCCATGCACTTTAGAGTAACTTATTACCTTTTACCACAGCATCATAATATAATTTTCCTGGATCATCGCCTTCATAGCTTTGATCAATCACCAATGGTTTACTGGTTCGTTTTTGTATTTACTTATGCCACCGTCTTTCCCCGTGGGACCATGTGGCGTGAAGTTGTGTCGCATATAAACAGAATCGGTGCACATCACGATTTTCCGTACTCGACTGTCAGTTGCCATCCCCGGGGCGATGTGCACATTTGTCGACTCGACGAATCGATTTGATTTCGGGGCCCCGTTGGGTCGCCCCTTTTGTGCTTTTGCGTGAGCCGGATTTCAACGCAATTCCCGATCCGCTGTGGTGCCACGGTCTCGGAGCAACTCTGCCATCGCCTCGACTCCCCCGTGCCCCCCCACACTGAGCACGCACCTGCAGCGCGCGCACGTAGCGTCCTGGCGGGGGATTGCCCGGCACGACGGGTTTTCATCCGAAGGGTCTCTGGGATGAAAGTCCCGCGGTTTCCCGGCGCCAGGAGAATGGCCGACCCTCGCAGAGCAAGTCACATTGCGGCGCCCCTGAGTTGGCTTCAAATTGTTTGGGCGCGCGAAGTTTCGCCGGGTCGGCGGCGACGAGTCGCACGCGATGCTCCCCGCCTTCTCGAGTCGCTCGCGGAATCTGTGCGACGCCGGCGAGCGCCGCTACGAGGCGGCGATAGGCAAAGTTCCCTTTCGTCTTCGTCCCTCTGACTCTCACGGCGTCCGCGCGACGCCGTGAGCATGGCCGCGAGGTGCGTGATGGGGCGTGCGAGCATTTGCGGACTTGGGTAGCGGTAGGCCTAGGGTCGGCTCGTAGAATATTCCCTCCGGGCGGTGCGGGGTTTGCGCCACGAATAAAAGTCAGCAGAGAGCATCGGTGTGGTGCGCGTGTGATTCCCGCGCGGAGCGGCTCCGTGGGCGGATGCGCGGCGAGAGCGAGGGCGGAGCCGCGGCCGGAGCTCGCGCGTTGAGATCATCGCCCGTCGGCGTGGACGCGAGTGGGCCGCCGCATGCTGCGTCAGCGTCAGCCGTAGTGGGCGCGCGGCGTGCACGGACGCGCGTTGAGATAATCGCCCGCAGGTTCGAGACCGTTCGGGCCCCGTGTTAACGACGGCTGCGGTGCGCGCGGATGCTCGTGGAGGTAATCGCTCGCCGGTGTAGGCGCTAGCGTGCCGCTGTCCGCTGCGTTAGCGATAGCCGCGGTGTGCGCGGGGGTGCGTGGGTTTACTCCGTGCGGCCGTGAGCCAGCAGCACGAGTCTGTCCCTCGGAGAGGGCGCTAGCGCGGGGGGCCCCGATCGCTCGGTCGGCGGGGGCCCGGCGGGAGCCGACCGACGCGGTGGAGGAGGCGGCGGCAGGGGCGGACGTCGCGCCCCACCTGCCTAGCGAGGGCGGTGGGGTGGACGTCGGCCCCCACACCGCCATGGCCCTGTACACGTTAAAGTATTGAGCACAAACTCAAGGAGCAGGGAAAATGGTAATGTTGCTTGGATTCAATTTTAATATCATTGCAACTGTATAGTTTTGATATGTTTTATTGAAAAACATTCACGTGCATTGGCATGTCCCTCTGTCTCAAACATTAATAATGTATCATCTGCAAATGTCCTTAAGCAATGTAAATGTTTGTTCAACATTGGTATGCAGCTTGAAGAATGACGGAGTCTTATAACTGAAGACACTTCGGATTTTCAATCAAAATTTACAAATAATCCACTCTACCACAGATATTTTGTACAAACCCAGTGAGATGGGAGTGCTGCTTTGATGCATTATGCTTGGATCCGATCTCATGGGTTCAATTCAGGCTAACCCCTAAGGGTACAATTTTATTTTTACAGTTTCAATCGGACCAAGTACCTGGGGAGGTTTATTCCAAGTCAACATGGCTTAAAATCTGCCATGCTGAAATAAAATAGCTGGACGTTATTGCTTCTGACGTGAGTGCAGGACTCGCTATCCATGCCAAGGTGCGGAGGCTGATTTGGGCGACCAAAGGAATTCCGAATGCATGTTACAATCACGTTAATTTCAGATGACTGGATTCATTGGTAGAGTGCTCCACCTTGGGCAGAGATTTCTGTCTGGAAAGTGATGTCGCTAAAACGTTTGTCTCGCAGTTTTAAAGGTTGCAATTTCAAAATACAGTTTGGGCATCAGAGCTCAATAAATTCAGTACTACTCTGTGTGAGGTTAAAAGGAGTCATCCAATGGAGAGACTGGGCTACGCCATATAAATGTGGAATTTATATCAGTTGACAGGTCAAACGTACTCTTTGTCCTTTTTGGTCACTTTATTATTATAGGCTAGTGGTGTTTGTGTGTTTTAATCACAGAGATAGTGGGGGGGGGGGGGGGCGGCATTGCACCTCGCTACACCCATCCACTGCTGACGGTAGAGGTTGTGTCTGTGTGTGTACACACAGACACAGTGTAAACACACACAGTGTACACACACACATTGTACACACACACAGTGTAAACACACACACAGATTGTACACACACAGTGTACACACACAGTGTACACATACACACAATGTACACACATACACACAGTGTACACACACACAGTGTACACACACACAGTGTACACACACAGTGTACACAGACACAGTGTACACACACACAGTGTATACACACACAGATTGTACACACACAGAGTGTACACACACAGTGTACACACACACAGTGTACACACACACACACACTGTACACAGACAGTGTACACACACACAGTGTAAAGAGTGTACACACACAGTGTACACACACACAGTGTAAACACACACAGTATAAACACACACAGAGTGTACACACACACACAGTGTAAACACAGAGTGTACACACACAGTGTAAACACACAGAGTAAACACACAGTGTAAACACACAGTGTACACACACAGAGTGTACACACACAGTGTACACACACGCATTGTGTACACACACACAGTGTACACCCACAGTGTACACACACAGTGTGCACACTGTGCTCACACAGTGTACACACACACAGTATATACACACAGTATACACACACAGTGTACACACACACATTGTACACACACATAGTGTACACACACACAGTGTACACACAATAATGTCCACGTTGTTGTTGTAGCTGCGCCCACGCACCCAAGGGAGGGAGAAATGAAAATGAATCTAAATCAACTTAAACTCCAATCCCGCTCTGTGACGTCACCACTCAGCATTACTTCATCGGCGTGAAACGCCAGGGGGAGGTGTACCTTGCTCGGGACGTCATGTCACCAAGGTAATACACCGCGCTCTTGAGCGTGACGTCACCTCCGCTTGTGTCACTGCCGATTGCGTTCCAGTGCCAATCCTTATTTGGGCAAAGCTACGCCCAGTGACGGCAACTCATTAACATAATTTATTCGTTAAAGCCGACGAGTTCATTGCCCACGACACATGGGACGAGGACCATTAACATAATTTATTTATTCTCTATTTAGTTACGGAGCCGCTCATTGTTGGAGGAGCATGTATCGTTCCCCGGATGTGACGTCATGTCACCTGCTGCCGCGTGACGTCACGATGTAACTGCACTGAAATCCGAGGTGAGAACTTCTCATTGCGATTGTGGTTGTTGTGATGGTGGTCGTTGTGGTGGTCGTTGTGGTGGTTGTTCTTGTTGTTTACCAAGGTAGAGCCTCGCTCTCTCTCGTAGGGATGTCAGTTGAGTAGCAGCGAGCATGGGAATCGATGTCCAGGTTGGAACTTTACAACGCGGGGCCTATCACGCGGGGCCTTGCCTCCTGCCCTCGCCTGATTGCGTTCACTTTAATTATCTCGCTTAAGTTTAATTTGTCTTCACCCGGCTCGCCACTTTGTAACTTTGTTTTATTGTAAATATTCACGCAGTTTTTATTTTTTTCACCAGGCCAAGCCCGCTTGAGCTGCTATACCGCTCTTGTTATCAGAAGCGACCTGCCCACAACAACACAAGGTGAGGCTTTGTCAACGTGTGTGAATGTTTTGACTTAAAACTTTGGTGACTGCAGGAATTAATATTCTTGGTTCTTTCGGTAAAGTCACGTAGATAGAAAATAAAATAAAAATAACAGATAATAATTTTTCTTTTTTACAATGAAGCAAAAAACTCCACAACGTTTCTATGGCAACATTAATGTTGAAGATGCGAGGGCTTACAGGAATATTTATGACATTTGCCCTCTCATTGCGTGCCATGACGGTGCTGTTTGCACAGTCACACATAGTCACTGTAAGATGTTTTTCTTGGTCGTGTTTTTGTTTTGTCGCTTGTTGTGGTTGCACCCGATTCAAGAGCCGAATGGCTCACGGGACTATAACCAAAATAAATCAAACTGAAAATCAAAAAACTGAAACCGCGTGATGAATTTGGGAAAGTTGTTCACTGCATCTCCAAATATATATAAAAAGGCAAAGTTGTGATTGTGTGTCTGTTCAAAATGTTTAGCGTACTTCCCAACATGCAACAAACTGGAAATTTGCCATGTGGGTACTTTCCAGACTGTACACCGTGCAAACATTATACAAATACACTTTTGTGTTTTTTTAGGGGGGGAGGGGAGCTCAATAATGTATAGATTTTTTGGACGGCAAGTGAGCTGTGACGTCAAATCTGTCACGTGACCCTCGCATGTGGAAGAGTAACGCATTGTAGTGTAGCGGTTAGCGTTGTCTGTGTGTCTGTGTGTGTGTGTCTGTGTGTATGTGTCTGTGTGTGTGTCTGTGTGTGTGTTTGTGTCTGTGTGTGTGTATCTGTGTGTGTGTGTCTGTGGCCTCAGGGTGCACATAGCCTGGCACAAGCGTCGTGGTGACGTAACCGCCACTTAGTGGCGAATGGCGGTTGTTGTTGTTGTGTGTGTCTGTGTGTGTGTGTCTGTGTGTGTCTGTGTGTGTGTGTCTGTGTGTATCTGTGTGTGTGTGTGTAAGCGTAACGCATTGTAGTGTAGCGGTTAGCGCTACGCTGCGCAACGAACCCGGCGACCCGAGTTCGATTCCCGCTCACGGCCACCACCGGTGATGATTATTTGAACCGCTTCTGGGCCTCCCCTAGGTCGACTCAGCCTCAAACGAGTAACTGTTGTGGTGTGAACATCGCCACTGGGGAGACAAAGGCGGCCGGACGTGGTAGATCCAAGTCCCGGGCGAAGCCGGGTTGTACAGCTAGTCATGAATACATGAATGAATATAGACGTGTAAGTCACGTG
The DNA here is from genome assembly GCF_048934315.1 of Petromyzon marinus. Lineage (NCBI taxonomy): Eukaryota > Metazoa > Chordata > Hyperoartia > Petromyzontiformes > Petromyzontidae > Petromyzon > Petromyzon marinus. The sequence goes on from NW_027422728.1 coordinate 315,525, forward strand.
TGACTATATATTAATTCCTCCATGGCTCGATACTGACGTGTCGATGGTGTGGATATTCTTATTTTCTGTCTGCAGCTGACGCTGGTCTGATGGAGCAAAGGCAGTCAGCACAGCAGCTGGGTACGACAAGTCAACAATGCGACCAGCGTGCATACGGCACGGATCGGACTGGAAATTTGACACAGCACCAGAGAACTCGCACAGGAGAGAAACCCTTCAAGTGCACTGTGTGTGACAAGGCATTTTCAGATTCATCGACTGTTAAAAAACACCAGAGAACACACACAGGAGAGAAACCCTTCAAGTGCACTGTGTGTGGGAAGGCATTTTCACAGTCATCTGCTCTTAAAATTCACCAGAGAACACACACGGGAGAGAAACCCTTCAAGTACAGTGTGTGGGGGAAGGCATTTTCAGATTCATTTGCTCTTAAAACACACCAGAGAACACACACGGGAGAGAAACCCTTCAAGTGCAGTGTGTGTGGGAAGGCATTTTCAGATTCATCTCATCTTCAAAGACACCAGAGAACACACACGGGAGAGAAACCCTTCAAGTGCAGTGTGTGTGGGAGGACATTTTCAGATTCATCTACTCTTAAAAAACACCAGAGAACACACACAGGAGAGAAACCCTTCAAGTGCAGTGTGTGTGTGAAGGCATTTTCACGGTCATCTGCTCTTAAAAAACACCAGAGAACACACACGGGAGAGAAACCCTTCTTGTGCAGTGTGTGTGGGAAGACATTTTCTGATTCATCTGCTCTTAAAAAACACCAGAGAACACACACGGGAGAGAAACCCTTCAGGTGCAGTGTGTGTGGGAAGACATTTTTAGATTCATCTACTCTTAAAAAACACCAGAGAACACACACGGGAGAGAAACCCTTCAAGTGCAGTGTTTGTGGGAAGACATTTTCACAGTCATCTGCTCTTAAAAAACACCAGAGAACACACACGGGAGAGAAACCCTTCAAGTGCACTGTGTGTGTGAAGGCATTTGCACATTCATCAAATCTTCAAGTACACCAGAGAACACAGACAGGAGAGAAACCCTTGAGGTACACTCTGTGTGGGATGATGTTTGCACAGTCATCACATCTTAAAGTACACCAGAGAACACACACGGGAGAGAAACCCTTCAGGTGCACTCTGCGGGAAGGCGTTTGCACATTCATAAAATCTTCAAGTACACCAGAGAACACAGAAGCATCAGAAGGTCTGCAAGGAGTGGAATCTGAAATCAGCTTGTGAAAGTCAAAGTGCCACAATAAGCCCATCCCTCATGAAACAAGAACCGGACGAAAATCCCAGCTTGGACACTTTTAAAGGTATCGAGGTGAAATATGAAGAGGTGATGGTGAAGAGGGAAGAAGTGATGGTAAAGATGGAAGAAGTGAAGGTGAAATGTGAAGATGAAGATTCAACTCCAAAATGGGACCTTCACATCGATGGAGGCAACGTGAAGCAGGAGGAGAATTCTGACTGTGAGGCAGAGCGAGGCAACTCCCAGCAGTTTGTGGAAGTGGAGGTGTGGGTGGACTTGCTCCTAGACAATCCAAAGTCAAGTGGAGACCCGGTAGATGTGTAAGCCAGAGACGATGTCGCTACAATAGATGCACCTTTGTCACAGGCCTTTAATGACAAGAATGTGAATTTGAACACTTTGTGGGCCCGTGGGTTGGGTAGATCTCTAACCAGGAGCAAGAGCCAATAAGCTCCCAAGCATTCACTATGTCATAATAATTGCTTTTACACGGTGCTTCCTCAACCGCCTCGGCAACTCGGAGTTTTGTGTCGTACCTCGCCTGAAACACTCAAAGAGCATCCCCAAGTAGCAGCTGCCCCTGTGTGGCACAAGGTGGGCCTGCATGTGGACAAGAGCCTGTCAGTAGGGGGCGATGATTGATGTGTCATCTCAGTTGTGTAGTTTGTAGGTAATGTTTAGAATTTGCTACATTTTCACTCAGACGCCAGCATGCAATGGCCTACTCGTTTTGAATGACACAATAGTATGTTTTACATACATGGTGAAGCAGACTGTGCAACTTTTTTAAAAAGCTTCTTGTTAATACGATGTAACGTGATGCAGTATATTTCACTGCAGTAATCCAATTTTGTTAATATGCCTGTCAATAATTTAGAATGTATACTTGTCTGGTTTTGTGCATACTTGTAACATTTGATCTATAAGGGTCAAACATTGATTAAGTGATGTTAGGACAAAGTGTGTGTGTGTGTTTGTTTGAAAGTAACCTGTACAGAGAACTCAGGTGAGACCCGTTGTTCTTGTGATACTGGTCAAAGGGTACTTTTGTGTTCCACGAAGCATCTGGAGAAACTCATCGTCTTTGAAATAGGGAGCATGCTCGGATCATTTATCAATTACAAGGCATACCACTTAAAAGTTACACGTATAGGAGGAGGTACATTCTCTACAACACGAATTGTAGTTTTGTCTTACGTGTTGACGTAGATTTTGTCTAACTAGGACTAGAAATGCTCCTTGCTGATTCACGTCTGGATGTTCGTAACCATCGGTTGAAGCAAACCCCACTGCTGTTGTTGAGACGCTGTGCACCAATAAGGGTCCAACACATTGATGGCCTTCAGGCCAGGAAAGTCACAACATTTGCACACGAAGGACGCATTCACGCAGGTACCCCATGCTCCGTTTTTGAAGTTTTAAAATGAAACATCTTTGAATTGTGTTGTGTTTTGAATTAGATGATTTTATTTCCTCATTAAAAGCTTGTATCAATTTACATCTGGAAGACTTCATTGAAAAGGACATTTCGTGTGAATTTTCTCTTGTCATTAAGTAGATGGCCTTGCCGGGGGTTCGGTTCAATGCGGACACAAACAGTGTACACACACACAATGTACACACACACAGTGTACACACACAGTGTACACACACAATGTACACACACACAGTGCACACACACAGTGCACACACACAGTGTATACACACAGTGTACACACACAATGTACACACACACAGTGTACACACTGCACAGTGTACACACACAGTGTACACACACAGTATACACACACATTGTGTAAACACAGTGTACACACACAGCATACACAGTGTATACACACAGTGTATATACACAGTGTACACACAATGCACACACACATTGTACACACACAGTGTACACACACAGTGTATACACAGTGTATACACATAGTGTACATACATACACAGTGTACACACACACACAGTGTACACACACACACAGTGTATACACAATAATGTCCACGTTGTTGCTGAGCTCACACACCCGAGGGAGCAATGGAAAATGAATCTAAATCAACTTAAACTCCAACTCTGTTACGTCCCCACTCTTAATTACCTCATCGGCGTGAAACGCCAGGGTAAGGTGTACCTCGCTAGTGACGTCATGTCACCAAGGTTTTCACCCCTCCCCCGTCCACCGCGCTCTTGAGCGTGACTTCACCTCCGCTCGGGTTACCGCCGATATCGTTCCAGTGGCAATCCTTATTTGGGCACAGCTACGCCCAGTGACCGGTGGCTCATTAACATAATGTGACCGTTAAAGCCGTCGCGAGTTTATTGCGACGGGTTCAGCGCCCACGCCCCCATCCCGCGACGTATGGGCCGGCCTGATTAACATAATTTATTCAGTTAGCCGCTCGTGGAAGGGCAGTGACGTCATACTACTTCCTGCGGTCGCGAGGTAACAGGAAGTTGCCGTTTGCGCGCTTGCACTGAAATCCGAGGTGAGAAATTCTCATCGTTGTGGTGGTGGTGGTGGTTGTTGTTGTTTACCAAGGTAGAGCCTCTCTCTCTCGTAGGGATGTCAGTTGAGTAGCAGCGAGCATGGGAATCGATGTCCAGGTTGGAACTTTACAACGCGGGGCCTATCACGCGGGGCCTTGCCTCCTGCCCTCGCCTGATTGCGTTTCGTTGGTTATCGTACTTGGTGACTTTAACAAAGGTAATCTCAGCCACGAACTCCCCAAATACATACAATTCATTAAATGCCCAACCAGAGAAGGGAACACTCTGGATCACTGTTACACTACAGTCAGTAGAGCCTACCACGCCGTCCCCCGAGCAGCACTAGGACACTCTGACCATGCCATGGTCCACCTGATTCCTGCATACAGGCAGAAACTAAAACTCTGTAAACCTGCTGTGAGGACATCTAAACAGTGGACCAGTGAGGCTGTGGAAGATTTGCGGGCGTGCTTAGACTGTACTGACTGGGATATGTTCACGACTGCTACCAATAGTCTGGATGAACTCACAGAGGCTGTGACGTCCTACATCAGCTTCTGTGAGGACTGCTGTATCCCAACACGTACCAGGGTGAACTTTAACAACAATAAGCCCTGGTTCTCAGCAAAGCTCAGAAGGTTGAGGTTGGAGAAGGAGGAAGCGTTTAGGAGTGGAGATAGAGACAGATTCAAGGAGTCGAAGAACAGGTTTAGCAAAGCGGTGAGAGAGGCTAAACGACTGTACTCAGAGAGACTAAAACACCAGTTCTCTACAAACGACGCTGCTTCTGTCTGGAGAGGGCTCAGGCAGATCACCAACTACAAACCCAGAGCCCCCCACACCACTAACGACTCCCGCCTAGCCAACGACCTGAACGAGTTCTACTGTAGATTTGAAAGACAATTGGACTGTCCTGAACCACCCCTTCCAACCCAAGAGGCCCCATCCCCCACCAATACTACAGAGACGACTATCTCCTTTCAGGAGGGAGAAGTTAATAGACTTTTCAAGAGGCAGAATCCACGCAAAGCAGCCGGGCCGGACTCTGTCTCTCCAGCCACCCTCAGGCACTGCGCTGACCAGCTGTCTCCGGTGTTCACCAACATCTTTAACACCTCCCTGGAGACATGCCATGTACCAGCATGTCTCAAGTCCTCCACCATCATCCCTGTGCCCAAAAAGCTAAGGCCAACAGGACTAAATGATTACAGACCGGTCGCCCTTACATCTGTGGTAATGAAGTCTTTTGAGCGCCTGGTCCTGGCACACCTCAAAGCCATCACAGACCCTCTCCTGGACCCCCTTCAGTTTGCCTACAGAGCCAACAGGTCTGTGGACGATGCAGTTAACATGGCCCTCCACTTCACCCTACAGCATCTGGACGCCCCAGCATCCTACGCCAGGATCCTGTTTGTGGACTTCAGCTCTGCCTTCAACACCATCATCCCTGCCCTGCTTCAGGACAAGCTCTTCCAGCTGAACGTGCCATACACCACCTGTAAATGGATCACAGACTTCCTGTCTGACAGGAAGCAGTGCGTTAAGCTGGGAACACAAGTCTCTGGCTCCAGGTCCATCAGCACCGGAACTCCTCAGGGCTGCGTCCTTTCCCCTCTGCTCTTCTCCCTGTATACCAACAGCTGCACCTCCAATCATCTGTCCGTCAAACTATTGAAGTTTGCGGATGACACCACCCTCATTGGGCTGATCTCTGGTGGGGATGAGTCTGACTATAGGTGGGAAGCTGACAATCTGGTGACCTGGTGTAGCCAGAACAACTTAGAGCTAAATGCTCTAAAGACAGTTGAGATGGTTGTGGACTTCAGGAAGAATACAGCACCACTCACCCCCATCACCCTGTTAGACTCCCCAGTAAAAATTGTAGAGTCCTTCCGCTTCCTGGGCACTATTCTCTCCCGGGACCTCAAGTGGGAATTGAACATCAGCTCCCTCACCAAGAAAGCTCAACAGAGGATGTACTTTCTACGGCAGCTGAAGAAATTCAACCTGCCAAAGACAATGATGGTGGAATTCTATACAGCGATCATTGAATCCATCCTCACCTCCTCCATAACCGTCTGGTACGCTGCTGCCACTGCCAAGGACAAGAGCAGACTGCAGCGTATCATCCACACTGCTGAGAAGGTAATTGCCTGCAATCTACCGACCCTCGAGGACCTGCACACGACAAGGTCTATGAGGCGAGCGAGGAAGATTATGGCCGATTTCTCCCACCCTGGACACTCTCTGTTTCAGCTACTCCCCTCCGGCAGAAGGCTTCGGTCCATCAGGACCAAAACCTCACGCCATAAAAACAGTTTCTTCCCATCTGCTGCTGGCCTGTTAAACAAGGCCAAGGGCTAACACTGTTTTTAACATTTGATCTACATAACGACACGTTGCTGATATTAACTATGTTTCCCTATTTGTATTTTTAAATTATATCTTAAAGCTATTTTATATTCGATTTATTTAATTTTATATACTTCAGCCCCTTAGTGTTAGACTTTTAACCCTTATTATAGTAAGACTTGTTTAAAACTTATTTAAGATTTTAGATTCCTATATGTTGAATGTATGCACCATCCTGCCAAAGTAAATTCCGTGTCGGTGTGAACTTACATGGCGAATAAAACCCTTTCTGATTAAGTTTAATTTGTCTTCACCCGGCTCGCCACTTTGTAACTTTGTTTTATTGTCAATATTCACGCAGTTTTTATTTTTTTCACCAGGCCAAGCCGCTTGAGCTGCTATACCGCTCTTGTTATCAGAAGCGACCTGCCCACAACAACACAAGGTGAGGCTTTGTCAACGTGTGTGAATGTTTTGACTTAAAACTTTGGTGACTGCAGGAATTAATATTCTTGGTTCTTTCGGTAAAGTCACGTAGATAGAAAATAAAATAAAAATAACAGATAATAAAAATAATTTAAAAAATTGTAAATAAAGCAAAAAACTCACGTTTTGATAGCAATACAAGTGGACTTTATTTAATGTTATTGTATTATCTGTTATTGTTATTTTCTATCTACGTAACTTTACCGAAAGAAAGAAGAATACGTGTTTTGATTTAAATTTTGATTTAAAGCTTTCGTGACTGCAGTAATTCATATTCTTAGTTTTTTCGGTAAAGTCACGTTGAAGAGAAACAACAAAATAACAAAATATATATAAAACAATAAAAAAATTCTCACGACGTTTCGACCATAACTCAAACGGTCATCATCAGGTGTGTCGGTTTGCATAAATGTATTTTGAAAACGGCATATTTATTTATTTATATATTTTAAAAAAAAAACGTTTGCGTCACGCGCAACGATTGGCAGTTTGCCCAGGACTAGTCCATCTATTTTTTGAAAAGAGGAGGGGGGAGACGAAATTTGTTTTTATGTATGCTGTCTGAAAGCCACTGTAAGCGTGAACAATCAATCAAGAACTGAAATGATTTATCAAATCTTTCCAATGATTGCTAAGATAGAATCCATCTTCTCGGTTGAAATTGTCTCTGTGTTTGTATATGTGGATAGCCTCATGAACGAATCTCTCATGGAAGCCAGATGGCTTACAAAGAACCTCCGTCTTGGAGAAGTCAATGTCATGTGAGCCTACTGAATTATAACAATGATCTGCTACGGCCGAGGTGTTGGTCCTACCGTGTTTAAGGTCTGCTTTATGTTCACGAATGCGGTCCGAGATATGGCGTTTGGTTTCTCCAATGTAACTACTACCACAGAGGCAACTTAGTTTGTAGACACCAGGGTATTGTATGTCTGGAATCACATCTTTTACAGACGGAACCAGATTACGGATTTTATGTAATGTGTTGAAATATGAAGAGGTGATGGTGAAGAGGGAAGAAGTGATGGTGAAGAGTGAAGAAGTGAAGGTGAAATGTGAAGAAGTGATGGTGAAGAGCGAATAAGTGAAGGTGAAATGTGAAGATGAAGATTCAACTCCAAAATGGGACCTTCACATTAATGGAGGCAACGTGAAGCAGGAGGAGAATTCTGACTGTGAGGCAGAGCGAGGAAACTCCCAGCAGTTTGTGGAAGTGGAGGTGTGGGTGGACTTCCTCCGAGACAATACAAAGTCAAGTGGAGACCCGGTAGATGTGTAAGCCAGAGACGATGTCGCTACTATAGATGCACCTTTGTCACAGGCCTTTAATGACAAGAATGTGAAGTTGAACACTCAATTCCTAGGTTCAACCTGCAGAGTAAGAGCGGCCAGTCTTTGTGGACCTGTGGATTGGGGATATCTCTAACCAGGAGCGAGAGCCAATAAGCTCCCAAGCATTCACTATTTTATCAATTGCATTTATATGGTGCCTGCTTAATCGCCCCTACGTGACTTTACCGAAAGAACTAAGGAGTATGGATCCCTGCAGTCACAAACTTCAAATCTAGATTGTCTCAGCAACTCGGAGTTTTGTATCTCGTTTCAGACACTCGAAGAGCATCCCCAAGTAGCAGCTGCCCCTGTGTGGCACAAGGTGGTGGCCCTGCACCGGCCTGCATGTGAACAAGAGCCTGTCAGTAGGGGGCGTTTGTTGATGTGGCATCTTAGTTGTGGAGGTTGTAGGTAATTTTTCGATTTAAAGCTTTCGTGACTGCAGGGATTCATCTTCTTCTAGATTGTCTCAGCAACTCGGAGTTTTGTATCTCGTTTCAGACACTCGAAGAGCATCCCCAAGTAGCAGCTGCCCCTGTGTGGCACAAGGTGGTGGCCCTGCACCGGCCTGCATGTGAACAAGAGCCTGTCAGTAGGGGGCGTTGGTTGATGTGGCATCTTAGTTGTATAGGTTGTAGGTAATTTTTCGATTTAAAGCTTTCGTGACTGCAGGGATTCATCTTCTTGGTTTTTTCGGTAAAGTCACGTAGAAGGGAAATAATAAGATAATAAAAATTAAACATAATATAATTCTCACGACGTTTCGGCTGCTTGCGAACGTCGTGAGAATTTTATTTGATTATTTTATTATCTTATTATTTCCCTTCTACGTGACTTTGTAGGTAATGTTTAGAATGTTATCAATTTTGACCGAGACGCCAGCGTGCAAATGGCAATAGTACGTTGTACATACACTGTTCAGCAGACGGTGCATATTTTTTTTTAAAACAGCTTCTTGTTAATACGATGTAACCTGATGCAGTCTATTTCACTGCAGTAATTCAATTTTGTTCAAATGCCTGTCAATAATTTAGAATGAATACTTTTCTGATTGTGCGTATGCATGTAACATTTTGTCTGAGGGTCAAACATTGAATAAGTGATGTTAGGACAAAGTGTGTGTGTGTTTGGAAGCAACCTGTACAGAGAACTCAGGTGAGACCCGTTGTTCTTGTGATACAGGTCAAAGGGTACTTTTGTGTTTCACGAAGCATCTGCCTCTGGAGCAACTCATTGTCTTCGTAATAGGGAGCACGCTCGGATCATTAATCAGTTACAAGGCATACCATTTGAAAGTTACACGTATAGGAGGAGGTACATTCTCTACAACACGAATTGTAGTTTTGTCTTACGTGTTGACGTAGATTTTGTCTAACTGGGACTAGAAATGCACCTTGCTGATTCACGTCTGGATGTTCGTAACCATCGGTTGAAGCAAGCCCCACTGTTGCAGTTGAGACGCTGTGCACCAATAAGGGTCCAAGCATTTTAGGGCCTTCGGCCAGGAAAGTCACAACATTTACGGCACACGAAGGACGCATTCACGCAAGCGCCCCGTGCTCCGTTTTGAAGTTTTAAAATGAAACATCTTTGAATCGTGTTGTGTTTTGAATTAGATGATTGTTATTTCTTCATTAAAAGCTTATTTCATTTTACATCCGGAAGACTTCGTTGAGAAGGACATTTCGTGTGAATGTTCTCTCGTCGTTAAGTTAGATGGCCTTGCCGGGGGTTCGGTTCGATGCGGACTTTCACCTGGTTGGGATTGCGGGATCGAGATGAGGCGACACGGAGCTGCTGGCCGTCTGCAGATCGATTCCAATGTAATCGAGCGTCTGTCCCTGCGCCTCCGTCGTTGGTACAGGGGGTGCGTGTCTCCGTTGTGGAGTTTCTGGATAATGTTTGGAATTAACCCAATTTTGACCGTGACACCAGCATGCAATGACCTGTGCGTTGTGAATGACACGTTATGTTTTACATCTGCCGTTTAGCAGACTGCGCATATTGTGGTGAATGTTACTGGGGTAGCCAGGTGTGCCTGTCGGATTTTAACCTTGATCGTCTGCAATAAATAGAGAATGTGCTACCACATTCTTGGTTCTTTCGGTAAAGTCACGTAAATAGAAAATAACTAAAACAAGAAAATTGGAAAATAATAAATTGATGAAAAGATGCCCATTGGTCGACTGAGATGACTGTGCCCCCCACAGTGTACACACATACAGTGTACACACACAGTGTATACAGTGTACACGCACACAGTGTACACACAGTGCACACACACACAGTGTACACACACACAGAGTGTACACAATAATTTCAGTTTATATATTTTGGTATACCCCTCTGAGCCATTCGGCTCTTGAATCAAGTGCAACCACAACAAACACGAACAAGAAACACATCTTAAAGTGACTACTTTGTGTGACTCTGCAAACAGAAAATCCATGAAAAAAACAGCAAAATGTTCCTGAAAAAAGCACCGTACACCAACGCTGTGTGCTAAAAATCCCAGTGGGATGCAATGTCCACGTTGTTGCTGAGTTCAAGGGAGGGAGCAATGGAAAATGAATCTAAATCAACTTAATTTCCAATCCCGCTCTGTAACGTCACTACTCAGCAGCACCTCATCGGCGTGAAACGCCAGGGGGAGATGTCCCTCGCTAGTGACGTCATGTCACCAAGGTATTCACCCCTCCCCCGTCCACCGCGCTATTGAACATGACGTCACCTCCGCTTGGGTCACTGTCGATTTCCTTCCAGTGCCAATCCTTATTTGGGCAAAGCTACGCCCAGGACTGGCGGCTCATTAACATAATGTATTCGTCAAAGCCGTCGCGAGTTTTTTTCGACGGGTTCAGCACCCCACGACATATGGGACGGGTAACAGTAGCATAATTTATGCATTCTATAAGTTATTTATTTACGGAGCAGCTCATTGTGGGAGGAGCGTGTCTCGTACCCCGGATGTGATGTCACGTTACCTGCTTACCCGCGTGACGTCACGAGGTAACCGGAAGCTATCGCTTCCTGCACTGAAATCCGAGGTGAGAAATTCTCATTGCGATTGTGGTGGTTGTGGTGGTGGTTGTTGTTGTTGTTTACCAAGGTAGAGCCTCGCTCTCTCGTAGGGATGTCAGTTGAGTAGCAGCGAGCATGGGAATCGATGTCCAGGTTGGAACTTTACAACGCGGGGCCTAGCCATGCGGGGCCATGCCTCCTGCCCTCGCCTGATTGCGTTCACTTTAATTATCTCGCTTAAGTTTAATTTGTCTTCACCCGGCTCGCCACTTTGTAACTTTGTTTTATTGTAAATATTCACGCAGTTTTTATTTTTTTCACCAGGCCAAGCCCGCTTGAGCTGCTATACCGCTCTTGTTATCAGAAGCGACCTGCCCACAACAACACAAGGTGAAGCTTTGTCAACGTGTGTGAATGTTTTGACTTAAAACTTTGGTGACTGCAGGAATTAATATTCTTGGTTCTTTCCGTAAAGTCACGTAGATAGAAAGTAATATAAAAATGACAATGAAAATAAATGAAAAATAAATTGTAAATAAAGCAAAACAACTCACGTTTTGATCGCAACACAAGTGGTCTTTATTTAATGTAATTGCATTATCTGTTATTGTTATTTTCTATCTACGTAACTTTACCGAAATCAACAAGAATACGTGTGTCAATGTCTATCGGTCAAAGATACTCAGCGGAGAGATGCGCAAACTCCAAATATACAGCAGGCGTCAGGGTCGGGATCGAACCCACGACTTCCTGTATACCAGGTGAGGTAGTTAACATCTCACCACGGAGAGAGACACGCAAACTCCAGTTAGCCTCGGCTGTGTTCGTTAATCCTCGATTAATTACTTGGTGGAGTGAGGAAGCATTCATGCCAAGCAGATGAAGGTGGCCAGGCGTGATTCTAGACACGCCACCGCCTGTTTACCCAGTGACAGTGTACAGTTTGTGTTTGCAGTAACGTCTATTAACTTTGTTGAACACGGAGGTTATATTATAACAATAGTTTAGTTTTGTTTTCCTCTGGAACTCTTTATATGAATGGAAACAGGAAGTTAACACAGCACACACATTCAGCTGAAGTCGGAACTGTTCATCCCCCGCATTCAAGGACATCTGAGCCTGGATTCACACCTCTAAGTTGCGATTGAACGTTGATTTATGCATTTCTGCCTAACACAAATAGTATTGTTTTCAACACCCTTTGCTATGTCAGCTGAATTTAGCTCTCATAAATATTCCTTTTGTAGCCAGACAGCCGAAATTGTGTGCTCGGAGTTTTGGGTTAACATTCATTTTGAAGATACGAGGGCTTCCAGGCATGTTTATAACCAGTTTCCCTCTCATTGTGTGCCATCACAGCCCTGTGATGAATTTGGGAAACGTTTTTACTACATCATGAATATATGAATATAGACGTGTAAGTCACATGTGACTATATATGCATTCCTCTGTGCCTCGATACTGACGTGTAGATTGTGTGTATGTTAATTTTTTTCTGTCTGCAGCTGACGCTTCTTCTGACGCTTCCTCCGCAGAATTGGTCTGATGGAGCAAATGCAGTCAGCACAGCTCGGTATGACAAGTCAACAATGCGACCAGCGTGCATACAGCACGGATCGGACTGGAAATTTGACACAGCACCAGAGAACTCGCACAGGAGAGAAACCCTTCAAGTGCACTGTGTGTGGGAAGGCATTTTCACAGTCATCAAATCTGCAAACACACCAGAGAACACACACGGGAGAGAAACCGTTCAAGTGCAGTGTGTGTGGGATGGCATTTGCACAGTCCCCACATCTTAAAGAACACCAGAGAACACACACGGGAGTGAAACCCTTCAGGTGCACGATGTGCGGGAAGGCGTTTGCACATTCATCAAGTCTGCAAAGACACCAGAGAACACACACGGGAGAGAAACCCTTCAAGTGCACTGTGTGTGGGAAGGCATTTTCACAGTCAACTGTTCTTAAAAAACACCAGAGAACACACACAGGAGAGAAACCATTCAAGTGCACTGTGTGTGGGAAGGCATTTTCACAGTCAACTGTTCTTAAAAAATACCAGAGAACACACACAGGAGAGAAACCCTTCAGGTGCATTTTGTGCGGGATGATGTTTGCACGGTCATCAAATCTTCAAGTACACGAGAGAACACACACGGGAGAGAAACCCTTCAGGTGCACTGTGTGTGGGAAGGCGTTTGCACATTCATCAAGTCTGCAAAGACACCAGAGTACACACACGGGAGAGAAACCCTTCAAGTGCACTGTGTGTGGGAAGGCATTTTCACATTCAACTGTTCTTAAAAAACACCAGAGAACACACACAGGAGAGAAACCCTTCAGGTGCATTTTGTGCGGGATGTTTGCACGGTCACCACATCTTCAAGTACACGAGAGAACACACACGGGAGAGAAACCCTTCAAGTGCACTCTGTGCGGGAAGGCGTTTTCACAGTCACTACATCTTAAAGTACACCAGAGAACACACACGGGAGAGAAACCCTTCAAGTGCAGTGTGTGTGGGAAGGCGTTTGCACAGTCATCTCCTCTTGTAACACACCAGAGAATACACACAGGAGAGAAACCCTTCAGGTGCACTCTGCAGGAAGGCGTTTGCACATTCATAAAATCTTCAAGTACACCAGAGAACACAGAAGCATCAGAAGATCTGCAAGGAGTGGAGTCTGAAATCAGCTTGTGAAAGTCAAAGTGCTACAATAAGCCCATCCCTCATGAAACACGAACCGGAAGAAAATCCCAGCTTGGACACTTTTAAAGGTATCAAGGTGAAATATGAAGAGGTGATGGTGAAGAGGGAAGAGGTGATGGTGAAATGTGAAGATGATTCAACTCCAAAATCGGACCTTCACATTGATGGAGGCAACGTGAAGCCAGAGGTGAATTCTGACTGAGGCAGAGCGAGGCAACTCCCAGCAATTCATGGAAGTGGAGGTGTGGGTGGACTTGCTCCTAGACAATACAAAGTCAAATGGAGACCCGGTAGATGTGTAAGCTTGAGACGGTCGCTACAATAGATGCACCTTTGTCACAGGCCTTTAATGAAAAGAATGTGAAGTTGAACACTCAATTCCTAGGTTCAACCTGCAGAGTAAGAGCGAGCGGCCAGTCTTTGTGGGCCCGTGGGTTGGGGAGATCTCTGACCAGGAGCGAGAGCCAAGAAGCCCCCAAGCATTCACTATGTTATAATAATTGCATTCATTCGGTGCTTGCTTAATCGCCTCGGCAACTCGGAGTTTCGGATCTCGTCTGAAACACTCGAAGAGCATCCCCAAGTAGCAGCTGCCCCTGTGTGGCACAGGGTAGTGGCCCTGCACCGGCCTGCATTTATTATTTTTTCCGCCTGAGGACGACCGCTTGTGTTACGATCGAAACGTCGTGATCTATTATTTTTTCTACCTACGTGACTTTACTGAAAGAACCAAAGATTATGTGAACAAGAGGCTGTCAGTAGGGGGCGATGATTGATGTTTCATCTCAGTTTTGTAATTTGTCGCTAATGTTTAGAATTAGCCAGCATGAATGGCCTACTCGTTTTGAATGACACTACAATAGTATGTTTTACATCCACTGTTAAGCAGACGCTGCATATTTTTTTAAAATAGTTTCTTAATCAGATGTTATCTGATGCAGTATATTTCACTGCAGTAATTACATTTTGTTAAAATTCCTGTCAATAATTTAGAATGAACACTTGTCTGATATTGTGTGTACATGCATCACTTTATTTTTTATAAGGGTCAAACATTGAATAAGTGATGTTAGGACAAAGTGTGTGTGTGTGTTTGGAAGTAACCTGTATAGATAACTCAGGTGAGACCCGTTGTTCTTGTGATACAGGTCAAAGGCTATTTTTGTGTTTCAGGAAGCATCTGGAGCAACTCATTGTCTTTGACATAGAAAGCACACTCGGATCATTCATCAGTTACAAGGCATACCACCTTAAAGTTACACGTAGAGGAGATACATTCTTTACAACACGAATTATAATTTTGTCTTACGTGTTGACGTAGATTTTGTCGAGCTCGGACTAGAAGTGCTCCTTGCTGATTAACATCTGGATGTTCACAACCATGGCTTGAAGCAAGCCCCACTGCTGTTGAGACATTGTCCACCAAAACCGGTCCACAGTTGGCTTGCACTGAAGCAATGCTGCAGTAATTATGGACTCGCACGAAGGCCGTGGGATTTATATTTTGTGTTCAACATTCCTTTGTTTCGTGGAGAGACCGATTAAATTAAAGACGTCTTGTCTGCTGATCTTGTTCATATCTGTGTACATCGATATCCCACATTGCCTGCACGTACACACCACACGCAATTAAATCAATAAAAATAAGAATGACTTCCGGGCATTGCAAAGATCGAGGAATCTCTTTCAATGGAGCGAGTTCAGTGTGTTCGATTCAACATCTCTCTGTCCGTCTGTGTCATCTGTTTGCCTCTGTGTTTCTTTCTGCCTGTGTCTCTCTGTCGTTTCTGTGTTCCTCTTGTCTGTGTCTGTCCGCCTCTCTTGTCTGTGTGTGTGTCTCTCTATCAGCGTCTATCCAACCGTATTCACGACTGTCAGTAGCAACACGCGCCCGGTCAACTTCCACGGCCCGCGACTCAAACTTGTTTATCTGTAACTTTCGCACCGTACGTAGCCAACCGTGTTAATCCATGGGTCTCTGTGTGTGTATAACTTCTTTCGCACCATACCTAGCCAACCGTGTTAATATATGGGTCTCTGTGTGTGTATAACTTATTTCGCACCATACCTAGCCAACCATGATAATCTATGGGTATGTGTGAGTCTCTGTGTGTGTATCTGGAACTTATTTCGCACCGTACGTAACCGAACCTGCCCAGGAAGAGCGGCTGGTATCTGTGGAGCTGTGGGCTGGGTAAATCTGTGAGCAGGAGCGAGAGACAATTAAGCTCCCAAGCATTCACTACGTTATAAACAACACATTTGCACTCATAAGTCGCTTGCCTAATTGCCTCACCAACTCGGTGTTTCGTATCGAACCTCATCTCAAACAATGGAAGGGGGCCCCCTAGTGGCAGCTGCCCCTGTGTGGCACAAGGTGGCCCTGCACCAGCCTGCACGAGACATGAGTCTGTCGGTAGGGGGCGATCATTGACGCGTCATCTCCCTGTGGAGTTTCTGGATAGTGTTACTGGAATTGCCACAATTTTGACCGTGACACCAACATGCAATGTGCGTTGTGAGTGACACAGTGGCTTGTTTGACATCCGCTGTTAAGCACACTGCACAGAGGATGTACTTTCTACGGCAGCTGAAGAAATTCAACCTGCCAAAGACAATGCTGGTGCAATTCTATACAGCGATCATTGAATCCATCCTCACATCCTCCATAACCGTCTGGTACGCTGCTGCCACTGCCAAGAACAAGAGCAGACTGCAGCGTATCATCCACACTGCTGAGAAGATAATTGCCTGCAATCTACCAACCCTCGACGACCTGCACACGACAAGGACCATGAGGCGAGCGAGGAAGATTTGTGGCCGATTCCTCCCACCCTGGACACTCTGTTTCAGCTACTCCCCTCCGGCAGAAGGCTTCGGTCCATCAGGACCAAAACCTCACGCCATAAAAACAGTTTCTTCCCATCTGCTGCTGGCCTGTTAAACAAGGCCAAGGGCTAACACTGATATTAACATTTTATCTACATAATGACACCTTGCCGATATTAACTATGTTAACCTATTTGTATTTTTTATTTTTAAATTATATCTTAAAGCTATTTTATATTCGATATTTATTCAATTGCATATACTTCAGCCCCTTGTGTGTTAGTTAGACTTTTAACCCTTATAGTAAGACTTGTTTAAAACTTATTGAAGATTTTAGATTCCTATATGTTGAATGTATGCACCATCCTGCCAAAGTAAATTCCGTGTCGGTGTGAACTTTCATGGCGAATAAAACCCTTTCTGATTCTGATTCTATCAGTAGTCTATGGGTCTCTATCAGTAGTCTATGGGTCTCTGTGTAGTGACTCTATGGGTCTCTATCAGTACTCTATGGGTCTCTATCAGTACTCTATGGGTCTCTATCAGTAGTCTATGGATCTCTATCAGTACTCTATGGGTTTCTATCAGTAGTCTATGGGTCTCTGTGCGGTGACTCTATGGGTCTCTATCAGTAGTCTATGGGTCTCTATGAGTAGTCTATGGGTCTCTATGAGTACTCTAAGGGTCTCTATGAGTAGTCTATGGGTCTCTATGAGCAGTCTATGGGTCTCTATCAATGTTCCGTTTGGAATTGATAAAAGCTACCATACTGCCTCTACTTGACTACTGTGACATCGTGTATAAATCAGCCCCAAGTACTGTACTGAAGAAGCTTGATTCCATCTATCACTCGGCCTTAAGATTTGCATTGAATTGCCCATATAGGACTCACCACTGTGATCTCTACATTGGGTCAAACTTAACATCTCTTAATGTTCGACGGCTTGTGCACCAGATCTTATTTATTCACGATGTACTTACAAAAAATTCCGCAGACTACCTACTGGATCTCCTCTGTTTCAAAGAACAAATTTGACCTCAGGTCTTCGCTCATTTACCAGCTTCACATTCCCTATTGCCGTACAAAAACTGGAGGAAGAGCTTTTGCTATTGATGCCCCCAGGGTCTGGAATGCTATTGCCAATAAACTGCAACTTAAATCACTACCTATGAGATCTTCACTCAAAACTGCTCTAGAGGAGTTGTACAACTCTAGCTGCCACTGCTATTCAGTGGCCTAAATTATGGCCCTAGATTTTGGTGTTATAATTTATTTATGTAGTTTATTGTTAAAAATTCGGTCACAGTCCCTATGATCACTGTTACATTGCATTTATGGCTTTTATTTTGGTGATTTCGAAAAGTTTTTTTGTTTTGGCCATGTTTTTGTTTATTGTAGTACGGAGTTAGACTGATGGCCTTAATCTTAGTTGTCTTGTGGTTGTTGTTGTTGTTTGACTTGCATCCCACTGAGATTTTTGCACACAGCGTTGGTGTACGGTGCTATTGCTGCTTGAATATTTTGATATTTTTTTCCTGTATTTTCTGTTTGCACAGTCACAAAATCACTTTAAGATGTTTTCTTGTTCATGTTTTTTGTTTGTTGCGGTTGCACCCGATTCAAGAGCCGAATGGCTCACAGGGCTATACCAAATAAATGAACTATGAACTCTTTCTCAGAACTGATTTTGCATTGTACGTCCACCCACGTGGCCCCGCCCCCTCGCGTGCGGATCGTGAATCGAGGTCAAAATCGACCGACGGCTTGCAATCGAAGTCGATTCGAACGTGGAGGAATCGATTTCCCTCGATACCGAATAGATCCACGGATCGATCCTACGCCATCACCGAGAACCAAATCTGAATGGAGGGAGAAGCCAAACAGCTCCCAGCGAGGCGCGAAGTCGCCACCTCCTCTGCCTCCTCTACCTCCTCTACCTCCACCTCGTCCCCCTCCTCCACCTCCTCAGTTGCCTCGCGACATCAACGACCCCGCAGCAGCGGAATCAGCAACAACGACGTCAACGCCCGCCACTGAGGCCTACACCGCCATGCAGCCTGCGGCCTCTGCCCATGCCGCGTCGCATTCTGCGGGTGGGATACAGGCGAGGGTCGGCTGCTGCGGCGGCGAGGAGGAGGAGGAGGATGAAGCGATGCAGCTGCTGACCATCGTAACCTCCGATCTAATCTCCGGCTACGTGGCTCACCTGACAGAACAGGCGGAGCAGCGGCGGCAGCTCCACAAGCAGCAGCACCAGCAGCCTGTGCAGCAGGGACAGCACCAGCAGCCTGTGCAGCAGGGACTGCAGCAGCAGCACCAGCAGCCTGTGCAGCAGGGACTGCACCAGCACCACCAGCAGCAGCTTCAGCAGTTGCAGGAGCAGCTCCTGAAGGTGCAGCGACAACTCCAGCTGGCGCAGCAGCAACAGCAGCAGCGGGCGGAGAATCTCCGGCAGCAGCAGCTCCAGCATGTGCAGGAGGTGCAGGAGCAGCTTGAGCAGGTGCAGCAGCAACAGAAGCTCGTGCGGCGGCTCCAGCAGGAGCGGCAGCAGCGCCAGGGGGTGCAGGAGCAGCAGCTCCAGGAGGTGCAGGAGCAGTATCGGCTCCAGGACTTACAGCTAATGCATCGGTTCAAGCAGCTGCAGCTGACGCAGCACGAGCAGTTTGAGCAGCTGCGGCAGTTCAAGAACTGGCAGGAACTGTGGCGGCAGGTGCAGCAACTGCGGCGGCAGGCGCAGGAGGTGCAGTCGGAGCTCCAGGCTTCCCAGCGGCTCGTCCGGCAGCGTGTGGAGCAGCTGCAGGAGGTGCTCGACACCCAAGGGGACATCTTGCTCGCTCAGCTTGAAGCCTCCATCCCGGACTTGGCGAGCCGCACGGAGGAGCTGGCGAGGGAGGCGGAGCCGCTCCGGCTGGTCGTGACCATGGCCTGGAAGGTTCTCGCCGGCGGGCCCATGAACTGGGAAGGCGTCCTGTCCATGGTGGTGTTTTGCGCGCTGCTCGTGAAGAGCTTGAGGGCCTCCGGTCGTCTGGGCGACTTGGAGAAGTCGTGGCCCTTGACAGACGCGGTGGCCGCTGTGCTGTTGATCACACGCAAGCCGTGGCTCATGGAGCAGGGAGGCTGGGTGAGGGGTTACACACCGCCAACACCAACACCACTACCGTCGCCACCACTAACACCGCCAACACCACTACCGTTGCCACCACCAATACCACTACCGTTGCCACCACTAACACCGCCAACACCTCTACCGTCGCCACCACCAACACCACTACCGTCGCCACCAATAACACCACTACCGTCACCACCGCAAACACCACTACCGTCGCCACCACTAACACCACCAACACCACTACCGTCGCCACCACTAACACCACTACCGTCGCCACCACTAACACCACTACCATCGCCATCACTAACCACTAACACCACTACCGTCACCACCGCCACCACCAACACCACTACCGTTGCCACCACTAACACCACTACCGTCACCACCGCCAACACCACTACCGTCGCCATTGCCACCACCAACACCACTACCGTCGCCACCACTAACACCACCAACACCACTACCGTCGCCACCGCCACCACCAACACCACTACCGTCGCCACCACTAACACCACTAACGTCGCCACCACCACCAACACCGCCAACACCACCACCGCCAACACCACCACCGCCAACACCACCACCAATAACATGTTTGAGAAATAGGGAGCCATCCCTTGACTGCACCCGGGCATCAATCAGCCTCCCATTGTATCTGTACCAGATGAAAAGGCTTCACAAACTACGTGGTCAAAATAGATGTTAAATAATGTGGGAGCCAGAGGACATTCCTGTCGCACCCCAAGGTGTACAGGGAATGGCTGCGACTCCCGGCCACGTAGTTTTACCCAGGCCTGCTCACCATCATGAAGGTCGTTCATGATCGTGAGCAGCAGGTCAGGGACTCCGAAAGCACGAAGAACAACCCAGATCCCAGGCCTACTGATGGTATCATAGGCCTTGACCAGGTAAATAAAGCAGAGATGTGTAGGTCTTGTTGGAATTCCCTACACCTCTGCTGTAGCAGACGGACAGATCACATGGCATCTGTGCAGGACCGCTCTTTCCTGAAACCGCATTGGGGCTCCGTAAGCCTCTCCTCAGCATGCCTGGCAAGGCGATGTTAAATAATCCTTGCCAGGACCTTTACCAGCACACTAAGGAGTGAGATGCCCCTGTAGTTGTTACAGTCTGTGCGGTCCCCCTTTTTAAAGAGGGGGACCGCCAGGGCATCCTTCCAATCCTGCGGAACCCGTCCAGTGGTCCAGACTGTTGTTATGATGTCATGTAGGGCAGTTTCAAGTTTTCAAGTTTCATTCATTAGGTGTAGCCCTGTGAGCCATGCGGCTCTTGAGTCGGGTGCAACCGCAACAAAGTATGAACAGAGAAACATCTTAAAGCGACAACGACGCGCAACAGAAACATCCTGGATAAACCAGCAAATCTTACAGAAAAAAACACCGTATTACAACGCTGTGTGCAAAAATCCCAGTGTGATGCAAGACAAACAATAACAACCAGAAGACAAGTTAGATTCAAGTTATCAGGCCAACTCCGCACTTCCGCAAGAAACATGGCTTAACCATCTGTTTTAGAAATCACCAAAATAAAGCTATAAAATACATAGTGGTCAGCACACCATACGATTGAACCCGAGTTCAACTCCCAGCCACGGCTAACATCACAGTGAGGAGCTATATCTGAACTAGTCCCTGGCTTCCACCATATAAACTAAATTAAAAATATATATTTCACCAGGTAAGGCCCAGAGCTATATAGCTCTTTTTTATAAACGATCTGGCTATCACAAATGATAGCTCAACGAAGTGGCTCATCATGGGGAAATTTATAGCAGCCAAATACTCTATAAACGCACGTTGATTCTAAATGTGGAGAGGGAAAAACCGGAGGCCCCGGAGAAAAATCCATGCGACCACGATGAGAGAGAAATTCAAACTCCAAATATACACGTGTAAGGGTCGGGATCTAACCCACGACCTCCTATATACCAGGCGAGGTAGTTAACATCTCGCCACCTCGAAGTATGGTCATACAACCATCGTGACCAAAATGGCACAGACGCATCCATCTGTCTAGCAGTGGATTGACAAATGTCCTCGATTTTATTATTTGAAAACTGCTGAACTGTACTGTCTGCTACACTTCACACAGCATTCAGTTGCCTTGGAGGTGGGTGGGCGGCTGCACAGCATGGCATCTCAATGCCTGTGTTATCCACCAACACTGCTTGCTTGTTAATGGATTATACATGCATCAGCGCCATTAAACGTCGTCAACAAAGGACAGCTGGGCAAAAAATTCAGTTAAAGATTTTTTTTTAATCAAGGTGTTTCTTTCTTCATATGCACTGCTTATCACGGTTGCTGATGCAGCACGCCAGTAAAGATTTATGCGGCACTTTGTCAATCCGCCGCTGGATGAAGGATTCCCCAACAGTATTGGTCATGGGAATTGTTGGACCATGCTTTCCCACCAGCCCTTTCGTGAAAATACTGCTGAATAATGGTCTGATTACACCATGTTGGGTCATTTAGGTTGTTTGACCATACTTCACCATGCTGATCAGTGTGGGTTGTGAAGTAGTGTGGACCTAGGACCGGTTCAGATATTATTCGCCGCTGAGAGTCATCCAAATTGCGTGTAATTCCAGGTGTTCGCTTGTTTATCAAGGACAACCTCAATGAGTATCATGACTCTTTCAGGAGGCCCCTGCCATACTTCAGCCATAGGGGTCTTCCACGAGTGCTGTCTATTACAATCTGCGGGTCATTTTTTTTTATTTGGCAAATCGGGACCGTGACAGCAGCACACAATGGCGTGATCTTGCGACAGACGTTGCGAGGTCTTTAACATCCGACTGTCAAGTGGAAGGCGCGTATGTTTACGGTTAATGCAACGGCAGCCGTGAGCAGGGTGAGTGCCGGATTTGAACGGTGAATTTCTGCAACAAGCGGCGAACGTGGTAAAGCTGGCATGCGCCACCAAAATGATTCAGCCGCGGGGATAAATGGCCACTGCTTTTGTTGATGGTTTGGAGGGGGGGGTAGCTATCCCCGTTGAGAAACTGAATAAGTAAATAATTGTCCTCTGTCATTTGAGCTACCTCTGTCGTCTACTCCGTGTCCAATGCTAATAGGCGTCTCTCTCTTACTCCGGATCATCAAAGCAATGCTGCGGTTGCCACCTAGCGGTTGAATCCCCGTACTGCCATTTCTAATAACATGACGTAAACCAACTACGTAGATGCATATATAAATAAATAAAGGATCGCCATTCAAATTTATAAAAGACAATAACCTATCACAGCAGCAACATGAGCGCGGGACGGGCAACGAACGGTTTCAGCAACGCCAAAAGACGTGTACTGTGTGGACAAAACTTTTCAACAAACGCCACCCTCGCTCAGCATTTCGCTTGGGAGATCATCTCTGCCCGCTGCCTTTCCTGGTCTTAGGCTCTGGATCGCCTTAAGTACTTCCTCAACAGATGGTACCTCAGCCAGCCACTCACAGGGGGTGACTTCTTCGACACCTTTGAGGCACCGCAGCCTCAGCAGGGTCATCTCCACTTTGTGCCACGATGTTTTCCAGGCTGAGGGATTTCCCCTCCTCCAGGACCTCACAGAAATGCTCAGCAAATCTGCAAACCCGTTCCTGGGGGTCGGAGATTGGATCACCGTTCTTTCCCCTAATCATAGTAATAAGTGTGGTGCTGCAGGTTACTTCTTTATGGAATTAAAGAGCGATTTGTGATCATGGGCCATTGAGGCAGACTCCATCTCCTTAGCAACCCGCGACAACCGACCGTCCTTACAGCGCCTCACGGCTCTCCGAACCTCCGAGCGAAGGCTGCGGTAAGCCTCATTCTCTGACGTGGGATGCTGCAGACGATGAGAGTCAGCCTGTCGCTTTTTTTTCAGCCAGCCTGAACACCTACTTTGTGAGCCAGGGTCTATGGGGATAGGTCTGGACCGCGTACCCAAAGCAGCCAATTGCAGCTGCATGAGCCACAGTCCTCGCCCATTTCCCCTCGACATCAGGAGGAGCGGGGGATGAACCAGCCCGAAGGTTCTGGAAAGGGGCGTGGCCAGTGGTGGAGCTTGGAAAGGGGCGTGGCCAGAGGTGGAGCTTGGCCACGCCCGGCATATATAAGGGAGACCGAAACCAGAGGTTCGGGGCTGTTAGCGGGTCTTGGGTCCTGGCTGCGTCTCTGCTCGTCGTGATCCCTTCGTCTCCGACCACGTGGCTGTTCTGCAACACCCTCTCCGTTGCCGCCGCCGCTACGCTAGTCGGACAGCTGGCGCAGCGTATGCCGGAGATGGGCTGTGTGTTAGGATCGTCTATGTGCAGCTGTGTTACGAAGTGTATCGCCCCGTGTGCTCTTAATAAATAAGAAGCCTTCTACTCGACGTGTCTCGGAAGTCGCTCAGTGCACACGCTTTGTCTTTGAGAACTGGTCGGCCTACACCAGATACAGCAGTAGAAGCAGTCTTCTCTATGGCCTAGACTCCTACCCAGTGTCTCACTCCCCAGTGTCTCACTACCCAGTGTCTCACCACCCAGTGTCTCACTAGCAGTGTCTCACTACCCAGTGTCTCACCACCCAGTGTCTCACTAGCAGTGTCTCACTCCCCAGTGTCTTACTACCCAGTGTCTCACTACCCAGTGTCTCACTACCCAGTGTCTCACTAGCAGTGTCTCACTACCCAGTGTCTCACTAACAGTGTCTCACTACCCAGTGTCTCACTACCCAGTGTCTCACTAGCAGTGTCTCACTACCCAGTGTCTCACTACCCAGTACCTCACTAGCCAGTGTCTCACTTCCCAGTGTCTCACTACCCAGTGTCTCACTACCCAGTGTCTCACTAGCAGTGTCTCACTATCAGTGTCTCACTACCCAGTGTCTCACTACCCAGTGTCTCACTAGCAGTGTCTCACTACCCAGTGTCTCACTACCCAGTGTCTCACTAGCCATTGTCTCACTACCCAGTGTCTCACTACCTAGTGTCTCTCTACCCAGTGTCTCACTAGCCAGTGTCTCACTACCCAGTGTCTCACTGCCCAGTGTCTAATTAGCAGTGTCTCACTACCCAGTGTCTCACTACCCAGTGTCTCACTACCCAGTGTCTAATTAGCAGTGTCTCACTACCCAGTGTCTCACTACCCAGTGTCTCACTACCCAGTGTCTAATTAGCAGTGTCTCACTACCCAGTGTATCACTAGCAGTGTCTCACTACCCAGTGTTTCACTACCCAGTGTCTCACTACCCAGTGTCTCTGTACCAGTGACTCACTACCCAGTGTCTCACTAGCAGTGTCTCACTACCCAGTGTTTCACTACCCAGTGTCTCACTAGCAGTGTCTCACTATCAGTGTCTCACTACCCAGTGTCTCACTACCCAGTGTCTCACTGGCAGTGTCTCACTACCCAGTGTTTCACTACCCAGTCTCACTAGCAGTGTCTCACTATCAGTGTCTCACTACCCAGTGTCTCACTACCCAGTGTCTCACTAGCAGTGTCTCACTACCCAGTGTCTCACTACCCAGTGTCTCACTAGCAGTGTCTCACTACCCAGTGTCTCACTACCCAGTGTCTCACTAGCAGTGTCTCACTATCAGTGTCTCACTACCCAGTGTCTCACTACCCAGTGTCTCACTAGCAGTGTCTCACTACCCAGTGTCTCACTACCCAGTGTCTCACTAGCCATTGTCTCACTACCCAGTGTCTCACTACCCAGTGTCTCTCTACCCAGTGTCTCACTAACCAGTGTCTCACTACCCAGTGTCTCACTGCCCAGTGTCTAATTAGCAGTGTCTCACTACCCAGTGTCTCACTACCCAGTGTATCACTAGCAGTGTCTCACTACCCAGTGTTTCACTACCCAGTGTCTCACTACCCAGTGTCTCTGTACCAGTGACTCACTACCCAGTGTCTCACTAGCAGTGTCTCACTACCCAGTGTTTCACTACCCAGTGTCTCACTAGCAGTGTCTCACTATCAGTGTCTCACTACCCAGTGTCTCACTACCCAGTGTCTCACTGGCAGTGTCTCACTACCCAGTGTTTCACTACCCAGTCTCACTAGCAGTGTCTCACTATCAGTGTCTCACTACCCAGTGTCTCACTACCCAGTGTCTCACTAGCAGTGTCTCACTACCCAGTGTCTCACTACCCAGTGTCTCACTAGCAGTGTCTCACTACCCAGTGTCTCACTACCCAGTGTCTCACTAGCCATTGTCTCACTACCCAGTGTCTCACTACCCAGTGTCTCTCTACCCAGTGTCTCACTAACCAGTGTCTCACTACCCAGTGTCTCACTGCCCAGTGTCTAATTAGCAGTGTCTCACTACCCAGTGTCTCACTACCCAGTGTCTCACTAGCAGTGTCTCACTACCCAGTGTTTCACTACCCAGTGTCTCACTAGCAGTGTCTCACTATCAGTGTCTCACTACCCAGTGTCTCACTATCCAGTGTCTCACTGGCAGTGTCTCACTACCCAGTGTTTCACTACCCAGTCTCACTAGCAGTGTCTCACTATCAGTGTCTCACTACCCAGTGTCTCACTACCCAGTGTCTCACTAGCAGTGTCTCACTACCCAGTGTCTCACTACCCAGTGTCTCACTAGCAGTGTCTCACTACCCAGTGTCTCACTACCCAGTGTCTCACTAGCCATTGTCTCACTACCCAGTGTCTCACTACCCAGTGTCTCTCTACCCAGTGTCTCACTAACCAGTGTCTCACTACCCAGTGTCTCACTGCCCAGTGTCTAATTAGCAGTGTCTCACTACCCAGTGTCTCACTACCCAGTTTCTCACTACCCAGTGTCTAATTAGCAGTGTCTCACTACCCAGTGTCTCACTACCCAGTGTCTAATTAGCAGTGTCTCACTACCCAGTGTCTCACTAGCAGTGTCTCACTACCCAGTGTCTCACTACCCAGTGTCTCACTAGCAGCGTCTCACTACCCAGTGTTTCACTACCCAGTGTCTCACTACCCAGTGTCTCTGTACCAGTGACTCACTACCCAGTGTCTCACTAGCAGTCTCACTACCCAGTGTTTCACTACCCAGTGTCTCACTAACCAGTGTCTCTGTATCAGTGTCTCACTACCCAATGTTTCACTACCCAGTGTCTCACTACCCAGTGTCTCTGTATCAGTGTCTCACTACCCAGTGTCTCACTACCCAGTGTCTCTGTATCAGTGTTTCACTACCCATTGTCTCACTACCCAGTGTCTCACTACCCAGTGTCTCACTAACCAGTGTCTCACTACCCAGTGTCTCACTACGCAGTGTCTCACTACCCAGTGTCTCACTACCCAGTGTCTCTCTACCAGTGACTCACCACCAAGTATCAGATCAGAGAACAACGCCAAAAGGCGACCAGCACAAGGACAATGCCATGCGTACCAGCAGAGCATTTACAGCTCGGGGCTGAGTAGCAGCAGCAGCAGCTGTGTGATGACGATGATGATGATGGGGCTCTCTTTTCGTTCTGTTTCTCTGCTGCCACACAGGAGGGCTTCCTGGGAGCGTTCGGGCCGGGGACGCCCACCTATGAGAGGAGCCGCAGACGCCGAGCTCCGACGGGCAGCGACAGTGGAGACGAGAAGAGAGAGACAGAGAGAGAGACAGAGGCTTTTGACTTTTAAACAACTTTCATTGCCGCGTTAAAAACGTGCCAACTACAAACTTAAATGTTCATGTTTTAAAAAAGAAATTCCACAAAAATAATTGTCGTGGGATGCATTTTATTGAGTGCGTATACACAATTTGACTTTAAGTCTTGCCGCAGAAAACTGGTTACACACAAACAGAACGTACAGCCAAGAAATTGTGATGACGTGTTGTTTTAAATTGCCTGAATTTCTGTTAAAACACTTTTTTAAGTCACAACGTCAGACAGTTGTCTTTGATCGTTCACAATGAACGTTTGTGTGTTTAGCGTTACCGACGTAAAGTGCGTGCAAGTAAGTCGTGACTTTTAACCGTAATCTTAACTTCTAATGGAACATAAATCTGAGTAGTAGTATCATGGCACTGAGCTATGTGAAAATATAGCTGGGTACGCTCAGTTACATAACAAAAAAGTCATTTTCATGTTCCGTTGAAATACGTTCACTCAGTGTACTAAGCAACCAAAAACGACATCATAATGAACAGAGGATTAACCTTTAGTTATGGAATGCACCGTCGGATCCTAAAGATTGTTGAACTATGAGAGCACAACGACGCCTATCTTATAATCCTGTGGGGAGTATACAACATGCACACACACCAAAGTGGTCTGAGCATTCGTGGAAAATGTGCGGTACAACACATCGTTCAATTCCTGTCAAGCCTAACGCATTGCTTACGAGTATCCTATTAGAAGTGTAACAGTCGGCATTGGTCACAGGTTCATAACGTATATATATGTATCGTGTACAAAATCCTCTTCGAAGACGTCTGGCCAACGTGAAAGAGTCAAAATTACCCCGCCCGACTCAAAGGGGCTCTCCAGAGCCCCCTCTCGTGGAGCCCCATCTGTCAGCAGTGGCACAGGTAAGAATTGCAGGGCTACGCCTCTTACCTGTTACACAATGTCTGGCAATAGTGGCGGTGAGCATTGACCGAGATTGAGTGATTGATGTGAAACTATCTGCAGTAAATGATATGTTGCGTCTCTTAAAACGTTTGTGCTTTTTTTTTCTAGCTGCGCTCCGAGAACAATTTTCCCGGATGATTGTTGCGTTTGTTCAAATGCATGTTTTTTATCTTCATTAGACCTTTGCCAGTACCAAAATGTAATAATAATAGTAAGGGTTTTTCCCCTTTTTTTGGCAACAAAACTGAAACCTTTTTACAAGGATTCATGTTACTGCATTAACCACAATACCTGCAGTCAAAATGCAAACAAAACACATACTATGATAATATATGATGCATTGTCCCTTAGAAAGAAAGCCGTCCCTTGGTGTGGACCAATCAGTTTCAAGGACAATGCCACAAATATCATAGTGTGTTTTTTGTTTGCAATTTGCAGGTATTGTGGTTAATGCAGTAGCATGAATCCTTGTAAAAAGGTTTCAGTTTTGTTCCCCAAAAAAAGGGTAAAAGCCCTACTATTATTACATGTTTTATATACACATATGTAGCGACTCCAACTGAGTCGCAGACGTTGTCTAGGGAGCAACACCACTTCACCGACTCAACATAACACAAGCCACGCTTGGGTGTTGAACGCCCATCTAGCTACGCTACGGCAGCACCGGACACGGCTCGTTATCCCGGCCCGGACCCTGAGCTGGGTCCCAGACCGCATGGCTAGAGGCTTCTCCCCCCGACGTGGATCTTCATCGCTGGCAACACGAAAAACCCCGGGGCCCTCGTAGGGCCCCCGTCACATCGGCCCGGGCCGGGGCTGCCTCCGCCCCTCGCCCCGCCCACCTTCCGGATCTCTCCGCCTCTTTCCCGAAGGCTCCCCGAGAGCTCCTCTACGCCACGTGACCGCCCGGCAGCCCCCCTCCAACGTCGTCCGGCCGCGTGCTGGCGGGTCAACCGGCGTGTCGTGCCCCAACGCGAGCCCGGCTGGCCCGCGCCGCACGCCGCTCGCGGTGCCTCCGCGCTGACCGGCGCTCAGCCAGGCCCCCCGCTAGGCCCGGCGGCGCCACGCCCGGTGAGCGGGCCGCACGTGATGCCAACGCATCGTCCGCCGTGGCTTCGTAAGCCCGGCACCACGCGGTGACAGTCGCAGTCACTACACACGCGTTTTCATCTTCTTTGGTTCTTTCGGTAAAGTCACCACGTAGAATGAGAATAAAGTAATAAATTAATAAAATAAAATAACACGATCAAATTCTCACGACGTTTCAACACAAGTGGCCTGTTCTCGAGACAGTCTCGTCCCTTCACCTGATGAACACACACTACACCGATAACTCTTTAGAATTGCCGCTTGTTGTCGTCTTTCAGCACGGTTGGGCAACGTGCGGTGGTGGTGTGACAGAAAGAGTTCAACGTACACACACATACACACATACACACACATACACACACACATACACACATACACACACATATACATACATACACACACATACAAAGACAAAGATCCCCCATATAGCCTGTACCAGACTGTAGGGGCAAGTGCTGTTAGCGAGCACCTATGAAGGCCGAACGGTACACGAGGGGGTGGGTGGCCAGCACCATGCCCGACCGCCTTTGTCTCCCTAGTGGCGATGTTTACACACCGCACCAGGTACTCATTTGAGGCTGAGTCGACCTAGGGGAGGCCCGGGACCGGTCCAGATAATCGTCACTGGTGTTGGCCGTGAGCGGGAATCGAACCCGGGTCGCCATGTTCATAGCGCAGCGCGCTAACCGCTACACTATCGCTCCCCACACACACACATACACACATACATACACACATACATACACACACATACATACACACATACATACACACATACACACACACATACATACACACACATACATACACGTACATATACATACACACATACACATACATACACACATGCACACATACACACACACATACACACATACACACACATACACACATACACACACACATACATACACACATACACACACATACATACACAACAACAACAACCGCCATTCGCCACTAAGTGGCGGTGACGTCACCACGACGCTTGTGCCAGGCTATGTGCACCCTGAGGCCACGTGAAGTGTCAAACGCCCGCTGGCAGGAGGTCACGGGGCAGACCCAGGTTCCACGGGTCGACTGACTGAGATGACTGGCTGATGCACCACCTGTGCCCCCTACTGTGCCAACCTGCTGTGCTTTAGCCACCCGGCGCTCCGCTCGTTGTTCTGAGCGTCGCTCCTCCGTCCTCCGTTGTTGTTGGAGGGCGACTGCTTCCAACTGCCCAGTAGCATCCTTCACGAGCCTCCTCCACAGAGGCCGATCTTGACACCGCTGGTACCAGTCATCGGCAAGTCCACTCAGCTCCACATCCTCCTGTACCACATCACTCCATCTCTTCTCTAGCCCGTGCCGCGCCCGCTTAGCCCCCTCAATCCGGCCAAACAAAAGCTGTTTCGGCATGCGGTGGCTGGGCATGCGGGCTACATGACCCAGCCATCGCAGCCTTGCCTGCTGGAGGAGCTCACCGATGGGACCCTGCCCAGATCTTTCAAGAATTTGTGAGCTCCTCACACAATCCAGTCTGGTTAAACCCAGGATGGATCGTAGGCAGGCCAGCCTAAATGTTTCTAACCGGGGAAGATGTTCCATTAGGGGGGTCCACGTTTCGCAAGCGTAGAGAAGGGAGGGAATGACCGTGGCCGAGAAGACCTGAAGCTTAGTGCGGAGCGACAGACCAGGTAGCTTCCACACAGCGTTACGCAACCGATGAAAAGATATTGCCGCTCGACTGATTCGGAGTGAGACCTCTGCTGTTAAACTGGAGCCAGTCATAAGCACACTGCCCAGGTATGGGAAACTCTCCACTCTCTCCACAACTGCCCCATCACCGATTGGGAGTTGTGGGGGTGGAGTGTCCGATGGTACAAAATACCCAGGCAGGTGCTTAGTTTTGGTGGGGCTGATGGTAAGGCCCCACCTCTTAGTGGCACGCTCCAGTCTCAGCAGCAGCGTCTCCAACTCCTCCTCTGACTGATCAGCTATTACCAAATCATCAGCATACATAACGTGGTTAAGCAATAGGGAGCCATCCCTTGACCGCACCCGGTCATCGATTAGCCTCTCATTATATCTGTACCATATGGAGATTCCCCCGGTACAGCTATTGAAGGCTTCACGAACTACGTGGTCAAAATAGATGTTAAATAATGTGGGAGCCAGAGGACATCCCTGTCGCACCCCACGGTGTACAGGGAATGGCTCTGACTCCCGGCCATGTAGTTTTACCCGGGCCCGCTCACCATCATGAAGGTCCTTAATGATCGTGAGCAGAGGGTCAGGTACTCCAAAAGCACGAAGAACGACCCAGAGCCCAGGCCTACTGATGGTATCATAGGCCTTGACCAGGTCAATAAAGCAGAGATGTAGGTCTTGTTGGAATTCCCTACACCTCTGCTGTAGCAGACGGACAGAAAATATGGCATCTGTGCAGGACCGCCCTTTCCTGAAACCGCATTGGGGCTCCGAAAGCCTCTCCTCAGCGTGCCTGGCAAGGCGATGCTGAATAATCCTTGCCAGGACCTTTCCCGGCACACTGAGGAGTGAGATGCCCCTGTAGTTGTTACAGTCTATGCGGTCCCCCTTCTTAAAGAGGGGGACCACCAGGGCATCCTTCCAATCCTGCGGAACCCGTCCAGCGGCCCAGACCGTTGTTATGATGTCATATAGGGCAGTCTGTGCACAAACGCCACCCTCCCTCAGCATTTCGCTTGGGAGATCATCTCTGCCCGCTGCCTTTCCTGGTCTCAGACTCCGGATCGCCTTCAGTACTTCCTCAACAGATGGCACATCAGCCAGCCACTCACAGGGGGTGACTTCTTCCAATATTTGAGGCACCACAGCCTCAGCAGGGTCATCCTCACTTTGTGCCACGATCTTTTCCTGGCTGAGGGATTTTCCCTCCCCCATGACCTCACAGAAATGCTCAGCAAATCTGCAAACCTGTTCCTGGGGGTCGGAGATTGGATCACCGTTTTTTCCCCTAATGATGGTAATAGGTGTGGCGCTGCAGGTTACTTTTTTGATGGAGTTAAATAGAGATTTGTGATCGCAGGCCACTGAGGCAGACTCCATCTCCGCAGCAACCCGCGACCACCACCCATCCTTGCAGCGCCTCACGGCTCTCCGAACCTCCGAGCGAAGGCTGCGGTAAGCCTCCTCATTCTCTGACGTGGGATTCTGTAGCCGATGACAGTGGGCCTGTCGCTTTTTCTCAACCATCCTGAACACCTCCTGTCAGCCAGGGTCTCTGGGGAGGTCTGGACCGCGTACCCAAAGCAGCCATTGCAGCTGCATGAGTCACAGTCCTAAACCTCGCCCATTTACCCTCGACATCAGGAGGAGTCGGGGACGATGCCAATCCCAGCCGCAAGCGATGATGAAATTCTCGCTTGCAACTTTCATCAGATAACTGAGACCAGGCCACTTTAGGTTGGAATGGGGTCCTGGGTGTACACCCACCACCGGAGTGGAAGAATGGCAGGCGCATCTTACAGATGACTAGTCGATGGTCAGAGGGCAGATCAGCTCCACGGTAGGTCCTGGTGTCAAGGACATAGGCTCGCATCCGCTGGTCCGTCACTATGTAGTCCAGCAGATGTTC
Source organism: Petromyzon marinus (assembly GCF_048934315.1). Lineage (NCBI taxonomy): Eukaryota > Metazoa > Chordata > Hyperoartia > Petromyzontiformes > Petromyzontidae > Petromyzon > Petromyzon marinus. The sequence goes on from NW_027422728.1 coordinate 348,352, forward strand.
TTGCTTGGACCCGGCATGCATCCATGATGTTGTGTGGATGCGCCGATGCCGGAACAGCGTGTTGGTAATTACAAGCCCATGGGCTGCACAAAAATCTAGCAGCCTCTTACCGTTGTTATTGAGCTGATCTGGCCCATGCCCTCCAATCACTCCAGACCAGGTGCCAGTATCATGACCAACTCGGGCATTAAAGCCACCCAACATGATGACTCTATCCGGAGGGGCCACTTTAGCCAGCACCTGTGACAGGAGGTCATAGAAGGCATCTGACTCATCGGCTTTGCCTGCATCCCTCCACGGATGTTCATCTTCGGTGGGGGCATAAGTAACCACGACCACCATTCCTCGCCTCCGGTTGATGGAAAGGTGAGCCCAAAGTAGCCTGGGGCTTACAGCTTCCCACACCTCACCGCCACGCTCCCACGCCCCCTTCATTCTTTTGTTCAAAAGAAGAGCCACACCGTGTTGTTTGGCAGTCTGCTGCCCCGAGTAGAGGACTGTCCACCCCTCATGGTGGCAGGAGCCAGAGCCGGTCCACCGGACCTCCTGAATGCCGCATAGATCCAGGCGGTACCGGTCCAGCTCCCGACAGAGGAGTGGCAGCCTCTCCTCCGCAGTGAGCGTTCGAACATTCCACGTGGCCACCCGTAGTGGCTTTTCGTTGTTTCTGGAGGAGCCCCGAGGGTGGATATTCAATCTCCTGGCTCCGCCAATTGGGGTTTGGCCAGGAGACGTCATAGACGCCTGGCTCCCGGGGGCCTCCGGCACAAGCTTATTAGTTACATATTTCAGTTTACCTCGTGGTTTCGTGGTAATTAATTGAAGGTGGAGGGGTTACCAGCCCCTCGCACCCGTCCAGAGCCCCCGTTTAGCCCCTGTGGTGGACACATATGCCATGAGGGGAGGAGCCAATCAAAATTGGATCTCCCCCCACAGCACTGTCCACGACAGAGTTGCTCGTCCGGCACCGCGAGGAGGTAGGGGGTTGTTTTGCCGGACACATACACACACACATACACACACACATACCAACATACACACACATACACACACATACATACACACATACACACACACATACACACACACATACACACACATACACACACATACACACATACACATACACACACATACACACACACAGACACACACACACATACAACAACAACAACCGCCATTCGCCACTAAGTGGCGGTGACGTCACCACGACGCTTGTGCCAGGCTATGTGCACCCTGAGGCCACATGAAGTGTCGAACGCCCGCTGGCAGGAGGTCACGGGGCAGACCCAGGTGCCACGGGTCGACTGACTGAGATGGCTGGCTGATGAGCGTGAAGTCGCGATTGAGTAATGGGGGCTAACGAATGAGTAATTAGTAATACACGTTGCTTTAAGAGATGGTTGAAGTTACAATGTTCTAATACGTGTTTAATGTAAATTACTTTTTGAATGTCATTAATTTTGTTGTATTATTTAATGACTAATTAAAATAGCTCAGAGGTTACTTCATTTCCACTCGTCCTATCAATTCCCCCAGACCCGCTGCCCTTCTAAGGGCCGGGACCGAGCGGGCTAGTGGTGAGACCCTGGGAGCCCCCGGGTCCCGACGTCCTTGTAAGGGCCGGGACCGAGCGAGACAGTGGTCGAGACCCGTACCTTGACTGGGTCGGGTTAGTGTAGCCTCCCCTAGGTCACGGTTAGCCGGAGGCGAGAGAGCCCGTGGTCCCAGTGATAGGCCACGCTTGTCCGGGGGCCGTACCACCCCCAGGTAGCGGGTTAAGGGGCCGTCACCCCTTTGTGTTAGGGACCGCTACTATTGCTGTTACCGTTGTCGTTAAATCAACGTGTTGCCTCTACACGCCGTCTCCAATCTCCCTGCACCCACTACATGTGCAGCATTTGTTTCACGTCTCGTGCGGTCACTGTGGTAAGAAACTTGCTTGGCTTTGATTCCCAGACAATTCGTAATGGTAAAGAAATGTAATAATAATAGAATACGACGTTTCGATTGCAACACAAGCGACCATCATAAGGTACAAATGAATGAGAACAAACATAGTAAACTTGGAAATATAATGCAATATAACACAGAGTCGGCCAACAAAACAATCAACGCCCCACCTGGTTGATTACGTTCTTCCAACGATTGATAAATTTGAGAGAGACAAAACATAGACACGGGGACACACAAGCAGAGAGAGAGACAACACAGAAACACACAGAGAGAGACACACAACATAGACACACAGACAGACACACAGAGAGAGACAACACAGAGACACACAGAGTAACACACAGCATAGACACACAGACACACAAGCAGAGAGACTCACACAGAGACAAACAGAGAGAGACACACACAACATAGACACACAGACAGACACACAAGCAGAGAGAAACTCACAAAGAGACACACAGGGAGTGACACAACATAGACAGACAGACACACAGAGAGAGACTCACACAGAGACAAACAGAGAGAGACACACAACATAGACACAGAGACAGACACACAAGCAGAGAGAGACTCACACAGAGACACACAACATAGACACACAGACAGACACACAGGCAGAGAGAGACAACACAGAGACAAACAGAGAGAGACACACAGAGACACACAGAGCGACACACACAACATAGACACACAGACAGACACACAAGCAGAGAGAGACTCACACAGAGACACAGAGAGTGACACACAACATAGACACAGAGACAGACACACAAGCAGAGAGAGAGACTCACACAGAGACAAACAGAGAGTGACACACAACATAGACAGACAGACACACACAGAGAGAGACTCACACAGAGACAGAGAGAGACAATTTAATAGCTCTTAAAACCCCTCCCACCGCTCCTGCAGTCTAAACACAACAAGACTCCCAAGTCCTCTGGTGACATCAAAAATGATTTAATAACGAGACGATCAAACGAGCCACAGAGCGAAGCCTCGGCCCTACGCGTTGGGCCTTGCGTGGCCCATTAATGGGCACTCGACTCGAATGTGCGGACGTTTCATTGACTGAACGCAACATTGAAAGCAGCCTTGAGAATCTTCACTTGAAGCTTTCGTGGCAACTGCAGGGATCCACGCTCTCAAAGTCATCACGTGGTAGGTGTATAAAATACATCACCACGTTTCCATCGCGACACAAGCGACCGTCATCAGGCGGAACAGGTACAGTTCAACTGATGGGGGGGTCGCTTGTGTTGCGACAGAAACGTCGTGATTTATTTTATTTTGTCCCTACGTCACTTGACCGAAAGAACCTTGAAGAATGTTCTTGGTTCTTTCGGTAAAGTCACTACGTAGAAGGGAAACAATAAAATAATAAAAATATAAAACAATAAAAATTCTCACGACGTTTCGACTACGACACAAGAAGCAATCATCATCAGGTGTGAAAACCACAGCAAGAAATTTTTTAAAAAGTGGAGTTTTTTTTAACGTTAGCACCACGGAGAGCGATTTGGCAGTTGTTCAAATGGACGAGTCCATCTATGTTCGGAAAAGAGGAGGGGGGAGAGGAAGAGAATGGAATGCGGTCTGAACAACTGCCAAATCGCTCTCCGTGGTGCTATGTGGTTTTCACACCTGATGATGATTGCTCGTGTTGCAGTCGAAACGTTGTGAGAATTTTATTGTTTTATATTTTATTTATTTTATTGTTTCCCTTCTACGTGGTGGTGACTTTACCGAAAGAACCAAGAATATGAATCCCTGCAGTCACGAAAGCTTTAAATCAAAACCTTGAAGGATGTTTTACAACGTCCGTGTTTTAAACGCGCAAAATAATCACGTTTCCCCAACTTAACACATTCTCAGGAAGCTGTGTGTATATATATTTAGTTTACACTACGCGCGACGATGTTCAACGCAGCAGCCGCTTAAAAACTCTGGGTTAAGAGCGGCAAAGCCAGAAACTCGGTGCAGGCGGACGCTGCTGCTGGAGCTGAATGAATGAGCGAGCGTCGCAGCCGAGGACGGATTCGACCTTTTCAACATTTCCGAGCAGCGATTCTAAATTTGCCCGCGACCAATCTCCCGCGGGGGGAACTGCTCCGGCGTTCTCTTCGCCAAGTGCCGAGTCCAACACAAACCCCCGTGGGACGAGGCGCGCCGAGGGGCCCTAATCCAGCAGCGGGTTAACGAGTCCCCGAAAATTATCTCTCACGCGACCGATGGAAAAATAACCTGGCACTTCTTAGAAACAAAAGCGGCGAGGAACACACAAAGCCGTCCACACACAGCCCCAAAGATCCCCCAGCCACCGCCGTGTAGCCTTAACAGACTGTTGGGGCAAGTGCTGTTAGCGAGTAGCAGCAGCTATGATGATCCCCCCCGTGTAGCCTTAACAGACTGTTGGGGCAAGTGCTGTTAGCAATTAGCAGCAGCTATGAAGATCCCTCCCCGTGTAGCCTTAACAGACTGTTGGGGCAAGTGCTGTTAGCGATTAGCAGCAGCTATGAAGGCTACCGGCACTGTGGCACACGAGGGTGGGGGGGGGGTGGGGTGGTCAACACCACGCACAGCCGCCTTTGTCTCCCCAGTGGCGATGTCTTTACATATCGCAGCGGGCACTCATTCGAGGCCAAGTCGACCTAGGGGAGGCCCAGGACCGGTTGTTCAGATGATCGCAATCACTGTGGCGTTGGCCGTGAGCGGGAATGGAACTCGGCTGATCACCGGCGTTGGTAGCGCTGACCGCTCCACCAACCCCCCACCGCTCCCCACCACCGACAAAGAGCGGCCACCGTGGAACGCGACAATTAAATTTTTGATGACATCACCATTGCAATAAGTGCTCCATGGGGCTATTATTGCACACGCTGTGTATGAACTCACTCTGTCTGTTGTTGTTGTAGTATCATCAAATATAGTAACTCAATCTTAACCCACTTACCAATGTGGTATACTTATGTCATAATGATGACAACACTGTATTCTAGCGTAAAAAATATATTTTCCAACAATCTTTTTTTAACACGTTATGTTTCGTCTTGGGTGTAATTGTCCACGCTCAACTGACGTCGTTGGCTGTAAATCTCCACGGTCCCCTTACGTCGTGGCCAAGCCTCGGGGCCACTTCCTGGAGTCGTGGAGTTATTCCGTTACCAGTAGGGTACATTTCATTAAAGAGTGTTTAAAAAAAAAAAGTATTTTAAAATATTACTTATTAATGTAATAACTCACAAACGTAAAAATGTTTACGCACGTGAACTCTGCGTAACATTCCAGTTCCAGTAAAGATTTACAGAACGTAACTTCTTCACTTCAAGTCTAGCACCAAACGCCTTACAATCACCGCAACTCTTTAACCCTTCCGCCCATTGCAATAAGCGATCCACAGAGTTACACGTGTAACAGCTTTACATGTGTAACAGCTTACACATATACACGTGTAAGCTGTTACACGTGTAACAGCTTACACGTGTATATGTGCATGTACATTCACTTCGTCACTTCCCAAGTCTGACATTGCACACGTTAAAATCAACGCACTCTTATTAACGCTTTCCCATGCCACCCATTGCATTGTCCCACAGAGTTATAAATGTAATAACTCACACATGTAAGTACGCCTTAAAATCACCGCAATCTTTGACCCTTCCACCCGTTGCAATAAGCGCTCCACAGAGTTCTAAATGTAATAGCTCCCAAATGTAGAAACTGTTAACGTGTGTAACCTATGCGTACCATCCGGTTAAAGTAAAGATTACAGAACAGTCTTAAAACTTTACTTCCTTCACTTTCCAAGTCTGACATCGTACGCCTTCAAAACCACCACACTGATAATTATCAATGAACCCTTTTACATTCCGGAAACCCCCCAAAAAAAAGGCTGCTCTATGGGTGGAGGCCGGTGGCCAAGTGAAATTGCCCTCCCCGTGCCTCCCTGTGCGGAAAAAACGAACGCCGAACGCTCGCCAGCGACCGGCTTATGCCTCGGTACGGGAGAGGGGATGGGTGAATCAACGAACTCGCCCCAACGGTCGAAGCCACGGGCGGTCGGGATCCCCGGCGGTCGTTTCTCTCTCCTCCTCCTTCGCCCGGCCGTCCGCCTAAACCATGAAGGCCCGGAGCGACGTCTGCACGGCGACGCGGCACACAGGACACCGGCTCAGGGAGAGGGCGCAGTGGCCGCACGTGGCCACGTGTCCGCACGGCACGAACATCGTGGACACCTCGCGCTCCATGCACACCTTGCAGGACAGCCGCTCTTCCAGCTTGTCCAGAAGCTCCTCAGTCGATGGCGCTGCTGTGGACGAAGCGCGCGCAGACGCACGCGGAGACACACGCGGAGACACACAGAGACACACAGACACACAGAGACACACAGAGACACACAGAGACGCACAGAGACACACAGAGACACACAGAGACGCACAGAGACACACAGAGACGCACAGAGACACACAGAGACACACGCGCGCACGCACAGACGCAAGCGCACACACACACAGACGCACACACAGAGACACACCCGCACACACTTTCAGCGGTTTCAAAAAGTGATGGTCGATCATCACCAGACTGCTTACATATGGGGCGCAAAGTTGGCGAGATGTTGACCACCTCGTCTGGTATACATGAGGTCGTGACTCTCACCTGTATCAGACTCTCACCTGGCTCAGACTTTCACCTGTATCAGACTCTCATCTGTATCAGACTCTCACCTGTATCAGACTCTCACCTGTATCAGACCCTCACCTGTATCAGACCCTCACCTGTATCAGACTCTCACCTGTATCAGACTCTCACCTGTATCAGACCCTCACCTGTATCAGACCCTCACCTGTATCAGACTCTCACCTGTATCAGTCTCTCACCTGTATCAGACCCTCACCTGTATCAGACCCTCACCTGTATCAGACTCTCACCTGTATCAGACCCTCACCTGTATCAGGTGAGGGTCTGATACAGTGCGCAGGGATCCGCCGTCTTACCGTGCTCAATCTCCGCGGTTGTACTCTGCGGCGTCTGACCCGGTAGCGGAGCCTTTAAACCGACAAATAAAGATGAACATCGTCGCGTGTAAGAATCATCGCCGGTGTCACGCAGAAGAACCGACAAAAATGGATAAGTTACGCAAGCGACGACCGCTCGCGTTAAAAACGATCGCGACTTTTTGCACCGTTACTCTGCGCTCGATTTGCAATCGGCGTGTCGGCAAACCAAACGGAACGACAAGAGCCGGCTCTCGATTGTCGCCGCTAACGACGGGGGGCAGGGCAGCTGCAGACGGCTCAAAATCGCGCAGCATCCAAAAAGATAAAATTAAAAAAATTCCGTGGATCTCTATGCCAAAAACACCGATTATCCCCATAGTTATATATAGTTATAGAGTACATTTAATCTGGCCGTCGCCTGATGAAGCTCGTTGTTGTTGTAATTACTGGTGAAACGTCATACTCAGATTCTAAATGTTGTGGCTTGGCTCTCCAACACACCGGTGTGAGCTGTACTAGTATTATACACTATACACTACTATACACTATTATACACTATACACTACTACACTACTATACACTACTACACTACTATACACTACTATACACTATTATACACTACTATACACTACTATACACTACTACACTATACACTACTATACACTACTATACACTATTATACACTACTATACACTACTATACTATACACTACTATACACTACTACACTACTATACACTACTACACTATACACTACTATACACTACTACACTACTATACACTACTACACTATACACTACTATACAATACTATACTATACACTACTATACTATACACTACACTACTATACACTACTACACTACTATACACTACTATACATACACTACTATACACTACACTATACACTACTATACTATACACTACTACACTATACACTATATACTACTATACTATACACTACACTACTATACACTACACTATACACTACTATATTATACACTATACTATACACTACTATACTATACTACTATACTATACACTACACTACTATACACTACTACACTATACATTACTATACTATACACTACACTATACACTACACTACTATACACTACTACACTATACATTACTATACTATACACTACACTATACACTACACTACTATACACTACACTATACACTACTATACACTACACTATACACTACTATACACTACACTATACACTACACTACTATACACTACTATACACTACACTATACACTACACTATACACTACACTACTATACACTACACTATACACTACACTATACACTACACTACTATACACTACACTATACACTACACTATACACTACACTACTATACACTACACTATACACTACACTACACTATACACTACACTATACACTACTATACTATACACACTACTATATTTACAATGAGCATATTGGTAATAAAACCACATTATTTTTGTATTTTTACCCCTGAATGATGAACAACATTTCAAGCTGCCTGCGAAGTTTAAGTTTGAGTCTATTTGTGTTCAAGACCCCTGATAAACTCCATCAAGAGATGAGGATAGTCTCGTCTGTTCAACGACCGGAGTTGACCAAGGTCAACGTTAAAAAACGAAACAAAAAATCGTACGTGCGGCGTGTTCGCACGCCGGCGTTAAACTCGATTTTCCTGCGAAACCAAAAGTTGGCGAGAAAATGTTTTGTTACCGGCGGCCGCATCGACCCGCGGACGAAAGCTTCCCCCTTCTGTCGTCCAACAAACGCGCAGCTGTTCAGCAAACGACGCGGGAAGAGGGGGGGGTCATTACGTTATGCCGGCTGGGTATAATGTGGTGGATGTATTGGGGAGCACATCACCATCATTATTATTATTATTTATATTATGATCTTATAGTGAGATGGTTGTATTGGGGAACACATTATATTTATTATTTTATCGCGTTTATTATGATTTTGTTATTATCTTATAATGCGTTGGATGTATCGGGGAACACATCATTATTATATAATGCGATGGATGTGTTGGGGAACACATAATTAGTGAATATTTACAGTGAGGGAAAAAAGTATTTGATCCCCTGCTGATTTTGTACGTTTGCCCACTGACAAAGAAATGATCAGTCTATAATTTTAATGGTAGGTTTATTTGAACAGTGAGAGACAGAATAACAACAAAAAATCCAGAAAAACGTATGTCAAAAATGTTATAAATTGATTTGCATTTTAATGAGGGAAATAAGTATTTGACCCCTCTGCAAAACATGACTTAGTACTTGGTGGCAAAAACCCTTGTTGGCAATCACAGAGGTCAGACGTTTCTTGTAGTTGGCCACCAGGTTTGCACACATCTCAGGAGGGATTTTGTCCCACTCCTCTTTGCAGATCTTCTCCAAGTCATTAAGGTTTCGAGGCTGACGTTTGGCAACTCGAACCTTCAGCTCCCTCCACAGATTTTCTATGGGATTAAGGTCTGGAGACTGGCTAGGCCACTCCAGGTCCTTAATGTGCTTCTTCTTGAGCCACTCCTTTGTTGCCTTGGCCGTGTGTTTTGGGTCATTGTCATGCTGGAATACCCATCCACAACCCATTTTCAATGCCCTGGCTGAGGGAAGGAGGTTCTCACCCAAGATTTGATGGTACATGGCCCCGTCCATCGTCCCTTTGATGCGGTGAAGTTGTCCTGTCCCCTTAGCAGAAAAACACCCCCAAAGCATAATGTTTCCACCTCCATGTTTAACGGTGGGGATGGTGTTCTTGGGGTCATAGGCAGCATTCCTCCTCCTCCAAACATGGCATGTTGAGTTGATGCCAAAGAGCTCCATTTTGGTCTCATCTGACCACAACACTTTCACCCAGTTGTCCTCTGAATCATTCAGATGTTCATTGGCAAACTTCAGACGGGCATGTATATGTGCTTTCTTGAGCAGGGGGACCTTGCGGGCACTGCAGGATTTCAGTCCTTCACGAGGTAGTGCAGGGGTCGGGAACCTTTTTGACTAAGAGAGCCATGAAAGCAAAAAATTTGGAAATTTATTTCAGTGAGAGCCATATAATATATTTTAAAAGTGAATTCAACTAAATGTCAGTATAATAAGCCTCTGAATTTATTCTTTTAAATAATGTTGTTATAACACTCACCATTAATGCGACTTCTGGTGCTGCATGGATTTGCTGATGTCTTTGTAGTCGGGTTGGTACTTGGTGAGGTTAAGCTTCATGCAAGCGTTGAGGCTTTCATCCGTTAAACGTGATCGTAGGTTGGACTTGATGTTTTTAAGATGTGAGAATGACTGCTCACATGCATACGTAGGCCAGTATCATCCAATTAAAATAATGGACAATTGCTCCTGCAGCCATGAACAGGACATGCGCAGTAAAAAATTGATGGATGGATTAAAACAAGTGAGAATATTTTGTTTTATCTGCGAGCCATATGCAATCATCAAAAGAGCCACATCTGGCTCGCGAGCCATAGGTTCCCGACCCCTGAGGTAGTGTGTTACCAATTGTTTTCTTGGTGACTATGGTCCCTCTGCCTTGAGATCATTGACAAGATCCTCCCGTGTAGTTCTGGGCTGATTCCTCACCGTTCTCATGATCATTGCAACTCCACGAGGTGAGATCTTGCATGGAGCCCCATGCCGAGGGAGATTGACAGTTCTTTTGTGTTTTTTCCATTTGCGAATAATCGCACAAACTGTTGTCACCTTCTGACCAAGCTGCTTGGCAATGGTCTTGTAGCCCATTCCAGCCTTGTGTAGGTCTACAATCTTGTCCCTGACATCCTTGGAGAGCTCTTTGGTCTTGGCCATGGTGGAGAGTTTGGAATTTGATTGATTGATTGATTGCTTCTGTGGACAGGTGTCTTTTATACAGGTAACGAGCTGAGATTAGGAGCACACTCTTAAAGAGTGTACTCCTAATCTCAGCTCCTAATCTCAGCTTGTTACCTGCATAAAAGAAACCTGGGAGCCAGAAATCTTTCTGATTGAGAGGGGGTCAAATACTTTTTTCCCTCATTAAAATGCAAATCAATTTATAACATTTTTGACATGCGTTTTTCTGGATTTTGTTGTTGTTATTCTGTCTCTCACTTTTCAAATAAACCTACCATTAAAATTATAGACTGATCATTTCTTTGTCAGTGGGCAAACGTACAAAATCAGCAGGGGATCAAATACTTTTTTCCCTCACTGTATATATATACATTTCACGGGAGCAGCAGGTGCCAAACGCCTCACCTGGGAAACCACTTTGCGTGCTCATGCCAAGCGCTGTCTCCCAGCGCCCACTCTTGTAGATGACCGTCGCAGCTGAAGCACCTCACAAGATCTCCGTGACCTACTCAAAATAGAAAACACGTTACAGGGACCTCTCCCCTACATATCGACACTGTCAACTTTTCAGAGATAAACAAACCCATCCAGTTGCCCGTTCGGACCGAGAGTCGTAAGTTCAACCGCCTCACAATAGATGGAGGTGGTGGCATCAACATCTGCAGAACGTGAAGAACCAGTGGCATTTACATCTACAGAACGTGAAGAACCAGTGGCATTTACATCTACAGAATGTGAAGAACCAGTGGCATCAACATCTGCAGAACGTGAAGAACCAGTGGCATTTACAGCTACAGAACGTGAAGAACCAGTGGCATTTACAGCTACAGAACATGAAGAACCAGTGGCATCAACATCTGCAGAACATGAAGAACCAGCGTCATCTACATCTACAGAACGTGAAGAACCAGCGTCATCTACATCTACAGAACGTGAAGAACCAGTTGCATCTACATCTGCAGAATACGAAAATCCAGTGGCATCTACATCTACAGAACGTGAATAACCAGCGTCATCTACATCTACAGAACGTGAAGAACCAGTGGCATCTATATCTACAGAACGTGAAGAACCAGCGGCATCTACAGCTACAGAACGTGAAGAACCAGCGGCATCTACATCTACAGAACGTGAAGAACCAGCGGCATCTACATCTACAGAACGTGAAGAACCAGTTGTATCTACATCTACAGAATACGAAAAACCAGTGGCATCTACATCTACAGAACGTGAAGAACCAGCGTCATCTACATCTACAGAACGTGAAGAACCAGTGGCATCTACATCTACAGAACGTGAAAAACCAGCGTCATCTACATCTACAGAACGTGAAGAACCAGTGGCATCTACATCTACAGAACGTGAAGAACCAGCGGCATCTACAGCTACAGAACGTGAAGAACCAACGGCATCTACATCTACAGAACGTGAAGAACCAGCGGCATCTACATCTACAGAACGTGAAGAACCAGTGGCATCTACATCTACAGAACGTGAAGAACCAGCGTCATCTACATCTACAGAACGTGAAGAACCAGCGGCATCTACATCTACAGAACGTGAAGAACCAGTGGCATCTACATCTACAGAACGTGACGAACCAGTGGCATCTACATCTACAGAACGTGAAGAACCAGCGGCATCTACATCTACAGAACGTGAAGAACCAGTGTCATCTACATCTACAGAACGTGAAGAACCAGCGTCATCTACATCTGCATGAGATTATACAACTTGTAAAGGCCTTCCCCGTGTTTCGTGTACGCACTCTACAACACGCTTGGAACCGACAGGACTTCGCACTCCTATCGTGTTTTTGTAAACTGTTCGTTGCCGTGACGTTCTTACCCCCCATGCCCCGACTGGACATCATGCGAAAAAGAGCTTCACAGCTCAATGGATTCCTCCAGTATAGATAAATATTCTGATTCTGACCTCCCTCAGGTGTTTGACCAAAACTATTAACCAACATTGAAACTATTTTATGATACTAGGTGTTAGGACCATTGAGTTGCTATTCAGCTCTTTTTCAGAGGCGACCACCTGGCATTCACAAACGATAGCTCAACGAAGTGGCTTATCGCATGATAATTTAAACGCAGCCAAATTCTCTAAACGCGTGTTTCTAAATGTGCGAGGAAAAAAACCGGAGGACCGGCAGAAAAAATCCACGCGACCACGGGGAGGCACGAAAATTCCAAATACGCATCAGGCGTCAGGATGGAACCCACCACCTCCTGCCTTCCAGGCGAGGTAGTCAACATCTCCGAGCCACCGTGGCGCTTGCCCCCCAAAGAGCCGCCCCTCCCCCCACAAAACGGGGACGACTACAGCACCGGGGAAGGCCTCCACCCACTTCTACGTAGCAGCAGCAGCAGCGGCAGCAGCAGCACAAACCGTACCGGAATAGTAGAAGCCTGCGTAGGCCAGCTCATGCGGGGACACATTGGCGGTGTACGGCCAGCTCGCGAAAGATCTGATTCGCGCCCCGAACGAACGCATCTCTGGACACAGTGCGGAGTCGGGGCCATCCTGAGTGGCCTGCGGCAACGGGGCCTGCGGGGAAAAGGCACCACCCAGAAACAAACGCAACGACGACAATGGTGACGACGATGACGACTGTGACGACAGCGTCAATGGCGACGACGGTGATGCAGTGAGCTCATCGAATTGTCCCCGCCCTTTGGAACGGCTCCCCAGGAAGCCGTGAGGGCATTGGAATCGTTTTTTTTTAAACGACATCTTCGAAACAAAACCTTTTTAGACTGACCTAAAAAGGTTAAGTCATTTACATGACTTAATACGATTACATCTCCATAACTAGCATAACCTATGCGCATAATTACATCAATTAACATTATTTCGGATAATTACGCATTTTTCCAAATTTTATTTCATTTTTATCATTTTTATTAAAATTTTCAAGACCCGGCATATACAACAGGTGGGGGAATTTATAGAGAAGATAACATTACAGTAGAATCTTGATTTGAATTACAGTAGACTCTGGATGATCCGTGCGCGGTTTATTCGATTTGCAGATGAACCGCACACCTGCGATTTTGACAGAGATTAAGAACTCGTGGATATTCCCCTGAAGTCCAAATAATCTAAAAACAGTTTATACAACATTGGTTAATTCTTGGACGTTTTTATTACAAGTCACGCGGCGCTTAAACCGAACAAATACGTTGCCTCGGTTAATCCGAAATCCACGTGACCGCCTCTACGGCACGGCAGCTGCAACGTCTTTACAACGGTGGGCAGAGTTTAATTGATTTTGTTGCCGTGGCTCTGCTGTCAAATGAGCGAGCCGACTCTTCAGCGCGGGGAGCGGGAAAGTCTCATCATTGAACATGGTTATAGGCACAAAGCATTGAAGAACTGAGACTCATCTACAAGGGCGCAGCGGTAGCCAGGAGATGTCAACGACCTCGCCTGGTATGCAGGAGGTCATGGGCTCGAAACCCGACCCTGACACCTGCTTCTGCCTATTTGGAGTTTCCGTGTCTCTCTCTCTCTGTTCCCCCCGTGGTCACCACGTGCGAGGGTATTCGGCAAATATAAATGTCCACGCAACGATGCTGAGCCCGCTTCGCTGAGCAACGTCGCTGCTTTGCGTGACGGAGAGGGTCGGCATCTGAAACAAATAGCTACATCATCGCAGCGCTGAGTAGGGCCCTCGCCAGGTCAAGAATAACTGTGTTAGCACAGGGTGCTTACAAAGAAATGTTCACACTTGTTTTTGGACTATCGTTTTTTAATATAACACGAATCTGACCGCGAATGCGCGTCAATGGATTCAACGAGCCAAAGGGTCTCCGCTCGTTCGCCATCGTCGTCTAAACACGCCTAGAATTATCTCCAATCGGTACCCAGAACCCCGAGGCACATCTCTTCGTGCCAATCGTTGCAAATTCTCAGCGGCACCCCGCACTAGTTTTAGGAAAGACCCGGCCTCGCCCCCCCAAAACAAGCGTCAGGACGTCACCGGCGCCGTCGCTGGCGTCACCCACCGCGCGAGCGCAGGCGGGGAAGTGCCTGGCGTGCTCCCGAGCGGGGTCGTCCCCCTCCTCCCAGCGATGCATCATCCCGCCGCAGCGGAAGCAGGCCACCAGGTCGCTGAAGCCCATGCGGTAGAGTCCGGCCCGCGCCAAGTCCGCGGGCCGCACGGGGGACGACCGGGGCCACCCCTTGGAGAACGACAGCAGCCTGGCCGATTCTCTCAGCATCTTCGAGGCCGACGGTCGCGGGATCCGGTCGAAGCGGGGCATCGGGGGGGCAGAGCGTCTCGCCGCCGCCGACGCCCTGCGGGAGGCCCGAAAGTCTACGACGTTCGGCATCGACCCGGCGGAAAAATACGGGGCAATTTGGGGTGAAAAGAATGCTTTTGCGAGGGACGAGTCCGCCCGGGGGTCTCTTGTTAAAGATCGCTCAAGAAACGTCGAGGCCTTCTCCTCCTTTCAAGGCGTCGAAGAGATCCCGGGGCTCGTAGCTCAACGGGTAGTTTAAAAACCGGCGATGGGAAATGGCACGACCCCTGTTGTCACCCTCGACGGCTCCTGAATGCGGGAACAAAAATGTTCGGGCGGCAAGCGTCATTAAAAACGGACATCTTTTAGTGATATTCTTAGCTCTTTCGGTAAAGTCACGTTGAAGGCAAACAATAAAATAATAAAATACATATAAAACAATAAAAATTCTCACGACGTTTCGACCATAACACAAACGGTCGTTATGTTATGGTCGAAACGTCGTGATAATTTTTATTGTTTTGTATATATATTTTATTATTTTATTGTTTCCCTTCAACGTGACTTTGCCGAAAGAGCTAAGAATATGAATTACTGCAGTCACGAAAGCTTTAAATCAAAATAAAATATTTAAGTGACTTGAAATGTTTGGTTTAAACAATTCATCCATACACAAAGGCTTTTTGTGGGTTAGATTGCGTAAATATATTAATGTTAAACCCGCCACCACCCGACACGGCCAACTGGTAAGGGTTGTCACGTAAACAGAACATTGGTCGCCAAAAGCCTACGTGTTAAGAATTAAACAGTTCAGTCTGTCACTTCTGACAAACTCATGCACAGCAATAAAAGGGGGCACACACAGTCTGGATGGTCCTGTACCAAACGGAGTTTCGAGAGTTATCTGGTGTGAGAAAAACCAACACTACCCATAGACTCAGCACTGCACCATAGACTCAACACTACCCAAAGACTCAACACTAACCATAGACTCAACACTGCCCATAGACTCAACAGTGCCCATAGACTCAACACTACCCATAGACTCAACACTGTACCATGGACTCAGCACTGCACCATAGACTCAACACTGCCCGATAGACTCAACACTACCCAAAGACTCAACACTGCCCATAGACTCAAAACTGCCCATAGACTCAACACTGCACCATAGACTCAACACTGCCCATAGACTCAGCACTGCACCATACATTCAACACTGCATCATAGACTCAGCACTGTACCATAGACTCAACACTGCACCATAGACTCAACACTGCCCATAGACTCAACACTGCACCATAGACTCAACACTGCCCATAGACTCAACACTGCACCATAGACTCAACACTGCCCATAGACTCAACACTACACCATAGACTCAACACTGCACCATAGACTCAACACTACACCATAGACTCAACACTACACGATAGATTTCGATTTAAAGCTGTCGTGACTGCAGGGATTAATCTTCTTGGTTCTTTAGGTAAAATCACGTCGGTTCTAAACTAATTGTATTTTTACGGTGACCTCAGACCGCAGCTCTTTTGCTGGCACCGCCTCTTAACACCTCTCACAGCACGGTTAACGTTGTGGTTTGTAACGTGGAGTATAACAGCGCCTCGTGGCTGTTTCTCTCCCCCCCCTCCTCCGTCCCGAGGAGCGCGGTACGACACAGACACATAGACTCACACAGAGACACATAGACTCACACAGAGACCCATAGACTCACTCAGAGACCCACAGACTCACACAGAGACCCACAGACTCGCACAGAGATCCACAGACACACACATAGACCCATAGACTCACACAGAGACCCATAAACTCACACAGAGACCCATGGACTCACACAGAGACCCATAGACTTACACAGAGACCCACAGACTCACACAGAGACCCATATACTCACACATAGACCCATAGACTCACACAGAGACCCATGAACTCACACAGAGACCCATAGACTCACACAGAGACCCATAGACTTACACAGAGACCCACAGACTCACACAGAGACCCATATACTCACACAGAGACCCATAGATTCACTCAGAGACCCATAGACTCACACAGAGACCCACACACTCACACAGAGGCCCATAGACTCACTCAGAGACCCATAGACTCACACAGAGACCCATAGACTCACACATAGAGCCATAGACTCACACAGAGACCCACAGACTCACACAGAGACCATAGACTCACACATAGACCCATAGACTAACACAGAGACCCATAAACTCACACAGAGACCCATAGACTCACACAGAGACCCATAGACTCACACAGAGACCCATAGACTCACACAGAGACACATAGACTCACACAGAGACCCATAGACTCACACAGAGACACATAGACTCACACAGAGACCCATAGACTCACACAGAGACCCACAGACTCACACAGAGACCCCTAAACTCACACAGAGACCCATAGACTTACACAGAGACCCACAGACTCACACAGAGACCCATAGACGCACACAGAGACCCACAGACTCACGCAGAGACCCACAGACTCACACAGAGACCCACAGACTCGCACAGAGATCCACAGACTCACACAGAGACCCATAGACTCACACAGAGACCCATAGACTCACACAGAGACCCATAGACTCACACAGAGACCCACAGACTCACACAGAGACCCATAGACTCACACAGAGAACCATAGACTCACACAGAGACCCACAGACTCACACAGAGACCGACAGACTCACACAGAGACCCACAGACTCACACAGAGACACATAGACTCACACAGAGATGCATAGACTCACACAGAGACCCATAGACTCACACATAGACCCATAGACTCACACAGAGACCCATAGACTCACACAGAGACCCATAGACTCACACAGAGACCCACAGACTCACACAGAGACCCACAGACTCACACAGAGACCCATAGACTCACACAGAGACCCATAGACTCACACAGAGACCCATAGACTCACACAGAGACACATAGACTCACACAGAGACCCATAGACTCACACAGAGACACATAGACTCACACAGAGACCCATAGACTCACACAGAGACCCACAGACTCACACAGAGACCCCTAAACTCACACAGAGACCCAAAGACTTACACAGAGACCCACAGACTCACACAGAGCCCCATAGACTCACACAGAGACCCACAGACTCACGCAGAGACTCACAGACTCACACAGAGACCCACAGACTCACACAGAGATCCACAGACTCACACAGAGACCCATAGACTCACACGGAGACCCATAGACTCACACAGAGACCCATAGACTCACACAGAGACCCATAGACTCACACAGAGACCCAAAGACTCACACAGAGACACATAGACTCACACAGAGACCCATAGACTCACACAGAAACCCACAGACTCACACAGAGACCCATAGAATCACACAGAGACCCACAGACTCACACAGAGACCCACAGACTCGCACAGAGATCCACAGACTCACACAGAGACCCATAGACTAACACAGAGACCCATAAACTCACACAGAGACCCATAGACTCACACAGAGACCCATAGACTCACACAGAGACACATAGACTCACACATAGACCCATAGACTCACACAGAGACCCATAGACTAACACAGAGACCCATAGACTCACACAGAGACCCACAGACTCACACAGAGACCCATAGACTCACACAGAGACCCACAGACTCACACAGAGACCCATAGACTCACACAGAGACCCATAGACTCACACAGAGTGCCACAGACTCACACAGAGACCGACAGACTCACACAGAGACCCACAGACTCACACAGAGACCCATAGACTCACACAGAGACCCATAGACTCACACAGAGACCCATAGACTCACACAGAGACCCACAGACTCACGCAGAGACCCACAGACTCACACAGAGACCCACAGACTCGCACAGAGATCCACAGACTCACACAGAGACCCATAGACTCACACGGAGACCCATAGACTCACACAGAGACCCATAGACTCACACAGAGACCCATAGACTCACACAGAGACACATAGACTCACACAGAGACCCATAGACTCACACAGAGACACATAGACTCACACAGAGACCCATAGACTCACACAGAGACCCACAGACTCACACAGAGACCCATAGAATCACACAGAGACCCACAGACTCACACAGAGACCCACAGACTCGCACAGAGATCCACAGACTCACACAGAGACCCATAGACTAACACAGAGACCCATAAACTCACACAGAGACCCATAGACTCACACAGAGACCCATAGACTCACACAGAGACCCATAGACTCACACAGAGACACATAGACTCACACAGAGACCCATAGACTCACACAGAGACACATCGACTCAAACAGAGACCCATAGACTCACACAGAGACACATAGACTCACACAGAGACCCATAGACTCACACAGAGACACATAGAATCACACAGAGACCCATAGACTCACATAGAGACCCACAGACTCACACAGAGACCCATAGACTCACACAGAGACCCACAGACTCACACAGAGACCCACAGACTCGCACAGAGATCCACAGACTCACACATAGACCCATAGACTCACACAGAGACCCATAAACTCACACAGAGACCCATAGACTCACACAGAGACCCATAGACTCACACAGAGACCCACAGACTCGCACAGAGATCCACAGACTCACACAGAGACCCATAGACTCACACAGAGACCCATAGACTCACACAGAGACCCATAGACTCACACAGAGACCCACAGACTCACACAGAGACCCATAGACTCACACAGAGAACCATAGACTCACACAGAGACACACAGACTCACACAGAGACCGACAGACTCACACAGAGACCCACAGACTCACACAGAGACCCATAGACTCACACAGAGACCCATAGACTCACACAGAGACCCATAGACTCACACAGAGACCCATAGACTCACACAGAGACCGACAGACTCACACAGAGACCCACAGACTCACACAGAGACCCATAGACGCACACAGAGACCCACAGACTCACACAGAGACCCACAGACTCGCACAGAGATCCACAGACTCACACAGAGACCCATAGACTCACACAGAGACCCATAGACTCACACAGAGACCCATAGACTCACACAGAGACCCACAGACTCACACAGAGACCCATAGACTCACACAGAGAACCATAGACTCACACAGAGACCCACAGACTCACACAGAGACCGACAGACTCACACAGAGACCCACAGACTCACACAGAGACACATAGACTCACACAGAGACGCATAGACTCACACAGAGACCCATAGACTCACACATAGACCCATAGACTCACACAGAGACCCATAGACTCACACAGAGACCCATAGACTCACACAGAGTCCCACAGACTCACACAGAGACCCACAGACTCACACAGAGACCCATAGACTCACACAGAGACCCATAGACTCACACAGATACCCATAGACTCACACAGAGACACATAGACTCACACAGAGACCCATAGACTCACACAGAGACACATAGACTCACACAGAGACCCATAGACTCACACAGAGACCCACAGACTCACACAGAGACCCCTAAACTCACACAGAGACCCATAGACTTACACAGAGACCCACAGACTCACACAGAGCCCCATAGACTCACACAGAGACCCACAGACTCACGCAGAGACCCACAGACTCACACAGAGACCCACAGACTCACACAGAGATCCACAGACTCACACAGAGACCCATAGACTCACACGGAGACCCATAGACTCACACAGAGACCCATAGACTCACACAGAGACCCATAGACTCACACAGAGACACATAGACTCACACAGAGACCCATAGACTCACACAGAGACACATAGACTCACACAGAGACCCATAGACTCACACAGAGACCCACAGACTCACACAGAGACCCATAGAATCACACAGAGACCCACAGACTCACACAGAGACCCACAGACTCGCACAGAGATCCACAGACTCACACAGAGACCCATAGACTAACACAGAGACCCATAAACTCACACAGAGACCCATAGACTCACACAGAGACCCATAGACTCACACAGAGACACATAGACTCACACAGAGACCCATAGACTCACACAGAGACACATAGACTCAAACAGAGACCCATAGACTCACAGAGAGACACATAGACTCACACAGAGACCCATAGACTCACACAGAGACACATAGACTCACACAGAGACCCATAGACTCACACAGAGACACATAGACTCACACAGAGACCCATAGACTCACACAGAGACCCACAGACTCACACAGAGACCCCTAAACTCACACAGAGACCCATAGACTTACACAGAGACCCACAGACTCACACAGAGACCCATAGACTCACACAGAGACCCACAGACTCACGCAGAGACCCACAGACTCACACAGAGACCCACAGACTCGCACAGAGATCCACAGACTCACACAGAGACCCATAGACTCACACGGAGACCCATAGACTCACACAGAGACTCATAGACTCACACAGAGACCCATAGACTCACACAGAGACACATAGACTCACACAGAGACCCATAGACTCACACAGAGACACATAGACTCACACAGAGACCCATAGACTCACACAGAGACCCACAGACTCACACAGAGACCCATAGAATCACACAGAGACCCACAGACTCACACAGAGACCCACAGACTCGCACAGAGATCCACAGACTCACACAGAGACCCATAGACTAACACAGAGACCCATAAACTCACACAGAGACCCATAGACTCACACAGAGACCCATAGACTCACACAGAGACCCATAGACTCACACAGAGACACATAGACTCACACAGAGACCCATAGACTCACACAGAGACACATCGACTCAAACAGAGACCCATAGACTCACACAGAGACACATAGACTCACACAGAGACCCATAGACTCACACAGAGACACATAGACTCACACAGAGACCCATAGACTCACATAGAGACCCACAGACTCACACAGAGACCCATAGACTCACACAGAGACCCACAGACTCACACAGAGACCCACAGACTCGCACAGAGATCCACAGACTCACACATAGACCCATAGACTCACACAGAGACCCATAAACTCACACAGAGACCCATAGACTCACACAGAGACCCATAGACTCACACAGAGACCCACAGACTCGCACAGAGATCCACAGACTCACACAGAGACCCATAGACTCACACAGAGACCCATAGACTCACACAGAGACCCACAGACTCACACAGAGACCCATAGACTCACACAGAGAACCATAGACTCACACAGAGACACACAGACTCACACAGAGACGGACAGACTCACACAGTGACCCACAGACTCACACAGAGACCCATAGACTCACACAGAGACCCATAGACTCACACAGAGACCCATAGACTCACACAGAGACCCATAGACTCACACATAGACCCATAGACTCACACAGAGACCCATAGACTAACACAGAGACCCATAGACTCACACAGAGACCCACAGACTCACACAGAGACCCATAGACTCACACAGAGACCCACAGACTCACACAGAGACCCATAGACTCACACAGAGACCCATAGACTCACACAGAGTGCCACAGACTCACACAGAGACCGACAGACTCACACAGAGACCCACAGACTCACACAGAGACCCATAGACTCACACAGAGACCCATAGACTCACACAGAGACCCATAGACTCACACAGAGACCCATAGACTCACACAGAGACCCACAGACTCACACAGAGACCCATAGACTCACACAGAGACCCACAGACTCACACAGACCCACAGACTCGCACAGAGATCCACAGACTCACACATAGACCCATAGACTCACACAGAGACCCATAAACTCACACAGAGACCCATAGACTCACACAGAGACCCATAGACTCACACAGAGACCCACAGACTCACGCAGAGACCCATACACTCACACAGAGACCCACAGACTCACACAGAGACCCATAGAGTCACACAGAGACACATAGACTCACACAGAGACCCATAGACTCACACAGAGGCAATAGACCCACTCAGAGACCCATAGACTCACGCAGAGACCCATAGACTCACATAGAGACCCATAGACTCACTCAGAGACCCATAGACTCACACAGAGACCCTTAGACTCACACAGAGACCCATAGACTCACACAGAGACCCACAGACTCACACAGAGACACATAGCCTCACACAGAGACCCATAGACTCACACAGAGACCCATAGACTCACACAGAGACACATAGACTCACACAGAGACACATAGACTCACACAGAGACCCATAGACTCACACAGAGACCCATAGACTCACACAGAGACCCACAGACTCACACAGAGACCCACAGACTCACACAGAGACCCATAGACTCACTTAGAGACCCATAGACTCACACAGAGACCCATAAACTCACACAGAGACCCATAGACTCACACAGAGACCCATAGACTCACACAGAGACCCATAGACTCACACAGAGACACATAGACTCACACAGAGACCCATAGACTCACACAGAGACACATAGACTCACACAGAGACCCATAGACTCACACAGAGACCCACAGACTCACACAGAGACCCCTAAACTCACACAGAGACCCATAGACTTACACAGAGACCCACAGACTCACACAGAGACCCATAGACGCACACAGAGACCCACAGACTCACGCAGAGACCCACAGACTCACACAGAGACCCACAGACTCGCACAGAGATCCACAGACTCACACAGAGACCCATAGACTCACACAGAGACCCATAGACTCAATACAGAGACCCATAGACTCACACAGAGACCCACAGACTCACACAGAGACCCATAGACTCACACAGAGAACCATAGACTCACACAGAGACCCACAGACTCACACAGAGACCGACAGACTCACACAGAGACCCACAGACTCACACAGAGACCCATAGACTCACACAGAGACCCATAGACTCACACAGAGACACATAGACTCACACAGAGACCCATAGACTCACACAGAGACACATAGACTCACACAGAGACCCATAGACTCACACAGAGACCCACAGACTCACACAGAGACCCCTAAACTCACACAGAGACCCATAGACTTACACAGAGACCCACAGACTCACACAGAGCCCCATAGACTCACACAGAGACCCACAGACTCACGCAGAGACCCACAGACTCACACAGAGACCCACAGACTCACACAGAGATCCACAGACTCACACAGAGACCCATAGACTCACACGGAGACCCATAGACTCACACAGAGACCCATAGACTCACACAGAGACCCATAGACTCACACAGAGACCCATAGACTCACACAGAGACACATAGACTCACACAGAGACCCATAGACTCACACAGAAACCCACAGACTCACACAGAGACCCATAGAATCACACAGAGACCCACAGACTCACACAGAGACCCACAGACTCGCACAGAGATCCACAGACTCACACAGAGACCCATAGACTAACACAGAGACCCATAAACTCACACAGAGACCCATAGACTCACACAGAGACCCATAGACTCACACAGAGACACATAGACTCACACAGAGACCCATAGACTCACACAGAGACACATAGACTCAAACAGAGACCCATAGACTCACACAGAGACACATAGACTCACACAGAGACCCATAGACTCACACAGAGACACATAGACTCACACAGAGACCCATAGACTCACACAGAGACACATAGACTCACACAGAGACCCATAGACTCACACAGAGACCCACAGACTCACACAGAGACCCCTAAACTCACACAGAGACCCATAGACTTACACAGAGACCCACAGACTCACACAGAGACCCATAGACTCACACAGAGACCCACAGACTCACGCAGAGACCCAAAGACTAACACAGAGACCCACAGACTCGCACAGAGATCCACAGACTCACACAGAGACCCATAGACTCACACGGAGACCCATAGACTCACACAGAGACCCATAGACTCACACAGAGACCCATAGACTCACACAGAGACACATAGACTCACACAGAGACCCATAGACTCACACAGAGACACATAGACTCACACAGAGACCCATAGACTCACACAGAGACCCACAGACTCACACAGAGACCCATAGAATCACACAGAGACCCACAGACTCACACAGAGACCCACAGACTCGCACAGAGATCCACAGACTCACACAGAGACCCATAGACTAACACAGAGACCCATAAACTCACACAGAGACCCATAGACTCACACAGAGACCCATAGACTCACACAGAGACCCATAGACTCACACAGAGACACATAGACTCACACAGAGACCCATAGACTCACACAGAGACACATCGACTCAAACAGAGACCCATAGACTCACACAGAGACACATAGACTCACACAGAGACCCATAGACTCACACAGAGACACATAGACTCACACAGAGACCCATAGACTCACACAGAGACCCACAGACTCACACAGAGACCCACAGACTCACACAGAGACCCATAGACTCACACAGAGACCCATAGACTCACACAGAGACACATAGACTCACACAGAGACCCATAGACTCACACAGAGACACATAGACTCACACAGAGACCCATAGACTCACACAGAGACCCACAGACTCACACAGAGACCCCTAAACTCACACAGAGACCCATAGACTTACACAGAGACCCACAGACTCACACAGAGCCCCATAGACTCACACAGAGACCCACAGACTCACGCAGAGACCCACAGACTCACACAGAGACCCACAGACTCACACAGAGATCCACAGACTCACACAGAGACCCATAGACGCACACGGAGACCCATAGACTCACACAGAGACCCATAGACTCACACAGAGACCCATAGACTCACACAGAGACCCATAGACTCACACAGAGACACATAGACTCACACAGAGACCCATAGACTCACACAGAAACCCACAGACTCACACAGAGACCCATAGAAGCACACAGAGACCCACAGACTCACACAGAGACCCACAGACTCGCACAGAGATCCACAGACTCACACAGAGACCCATAGACTAACACAGAGACCCATAAACTCACACAGAGACCCATAGACTCACACAGAGACCCATAGACTCACACAGAGACACATAGACTCACACAGAGACCCATAGACTCACACAGAGACACATAGACTCAAACAGAGACCCATAGACTCACACAGAGACACATAGACTCACACAGAGACCCATAGACTCACACAGAGAACCATAGACTCACACAGAGACCCACAGACTCACACAGAGACCGACAGACTCACACAGAGACCCACAGACTCACACAGAGACACATAGACTCACACAGAGACGCATAGACTCACACAGAGACCCATAGACTCACACATAGACCCATAGACTCACACAGAGACCCATAGACTCACACAGAGACCCATAGACTCACACAGAGACCCACAGACTCACACAGAGACCCACAGACTCACACAGAGACCCATAGACTCACACAGAGACCCATAGACTCACACAGAGACACATAGACTCACACAGAGACCCATAGACTCACACAGAGACACATAGACTCACACAGAGACCCATAGACTCACACAGAGACCCACAGACTCACACAGAGACCCCTAAACTCACACAGAGACCCATAGACTTACACAGAGACCCACAGACTCACACAGAGCCCCATAGACTCACACAGAGACCCACAGACTCACGCAGAGACCCACAGACTCACACAGAGACCCACAGACTCACACAGAGATCCACAGACTCACACAGAGACCCATAGACTCACACGGAGACCCATAGACTCACACAGAGACCCATAGACTCACACAGAGACCCATAGACTCACACAGAGACCCATAGACTCACACAGAGACCCATAGACTCACACAGAGGCAATAGACCCACTCAGAGACCCATAGACTCACGCAGAGACCCATAGACTCACATAGAGACCCATAGACTCACTCAGAGACCCATAGACTCACACAGAGACCCTTAGACTCACACAGAGACCCATAGACTCACACAGAGACCCACAGACTCACACAGAGACACATAGCCTCACACAGAGACCCATAGACTCACACAGAGACCCATAGACTCACACAGAGACCCATAGACTCACACAGAGACCCATAGACTCACACAGAGACCCATAGACTCACACAGAGACCCATAGACTCACACAGAGACCCATAGACTCACACAGAGGCAATAGACCCACTCAGAGACCCATAGACTCACGCAGAGACCCATAGACTCACATAGAGACCCATAGACTCACATAGAGACCCATAGACTCACTCAGAGACCCATAGACTCACACAGAGACCCTTAGACTCACACAGAGACCCATAGACTCACACAGAGACCCACAGACTCACACAGAGACACATAGCCTCACACAGAGACCCATAGACTCACACAGAGACCCATAGACTCACACAGAGACACATAGACTCACACAGAGACACATAGACTCACACAGAGACCCATAGACTCACACAGAGACCCATAGACTCACACAGAGACCCACAGACTCACACAGAGACCCACAGACTCACACAGAGACCCATAGACTCACTTAGAGACCCATAGACTCACACAGAGACCCATAAACTCACACAGAGACCCATAGACTCACACAGAGACCCATAGACTCACACAGAGACCCATAGACTCACACAGAGACACATAGACTCACACAGAGACCCATAGACTCACACAGAGACACATAGACTCACACAGAGACCCATAGACTCACACAGAGACCCACAGACTCACACAGAGACCCCTAAACTCACACAGAGACCCATAGACTTACACAGAGACCCACAGACTCACACAGAGACCCATAGACGCACACAGAGACCCACAGACTCACGCAGAGACCCACAGACTCACACAGAGACCCACAGACTCGCACAGAGATCCACAGACTCACACAGAGACCCATAGACTCACACAGAGACCCATAGACTCAATACAGAGACCCATAGACTCACACAGAGACCCACAGACTCACACAGAGACCCATAGACTCACACAGAGAACCATAGACTCACACAGAGACCCACAGACTCACACAGAGACCGACAGACTCACACAGAGACCCACAGACTCACACAGAGACCCATAGACTCACACAGAGACCCATAGACTCACACAGAGACACATAGACTCACACAGAGACCCATAGACTCACACAGAGACACATAGACTCACACAGAGACCCATAGACTCACACAGAGACCCACAGACTCACACAGAGACCCCTAAACTCACACAGAGACCCATAGACTTACACAGAGACCCACAGACTCACACAGAGCCCCATAGACTCACACAGAGACCCACAGACTCACGCAGAGACCCACAGACTCACACAGAGACCCACAGACTCACACAGAGATCCACAGACTCACACAGAGACCCATAGACTCACACGGAGACCCATAGACTCACACAGAGACCCATAGACTCACACAGAGACCCATAGACTCACACAGAGACACATAGACTCACACAGAGACCCATAGACTCACACAGAAACCCACAGACTCACACAGAGACCCATAGAATCACACAGAGACCCACAGACTCACACAGAGACCCACAGACTCGCACAGAGATCCACAGACTCACACAGAGACCCATAGACTAACACAGAGACCCATAAACTCACACAGAGACCCATAGACTCACACAGAGACCCATAGACTCACACAGAGACACATAGACTCACACAGAGACCCATAGACTCACACAGAGACACATAGACTCAAACAGAGACCCATAGACTCACACAGAGACACATAGACTCACACAGAGACCCATAGACTCACACAGAGACACATAGACTCACACAGAGACCCATAGACTCACACAGAGACACATAGACTCACACAGAGACCCATAGACTCACACAGAGACCCACAGACTCACACAGAGACCCCTAAACTCACACAGAGACCCATAGACTTACACAGAGACCCACAGACTCACACAGAGACCCATAGACTCACACAGAGACCCACAGACTCACGCAGAGACCCAAAGACTCACACAGAGACCCACAGACTCGCACAGAGATCCACAGACTCACACAGAGACCCATAGACTCACACGGAGACCCATAGACTCACACAGAGACCCATAGACTCACACAGAGACCCATAGACTCACACAGAGACACATAGACTCACACAGAGACCCATAGACTCACACAGAGACACATAGACTCACACAGAGACCCATAGACTCACACAGAGACCCACAGACTCACACAGAGACCCATAGAATCACACAGAGACCCACAGACTCACACAGAGACCCACAGACTCGCACAGAGATCCACAGACTCACACAGAGACCCATAGACTAACACAGAGACCCATAAACTCACACAGAGACCCATAGACTCACACAGAGACCCATAGACTCACACAGAGACCCATAGACTCACACAGAGACACATAGACTCACACAGAGACCCATAGACTCACACAGAGACACATCGACTCAAACAGAGACCCATAGACTCACACAGAGACACATAGACTCACACAGAGACCCATAGACTCACACAGAGACACATAGACTCACACAGAGACCCATAGACTCACACAGAGACCCACAGACTCACACAGAGACCCACAGACTCACACAGAGACCCATAGACTCACACAGAGACCCATAGACTCACACAGAGACACATAGACTCACACAGAGACCCATAGACTCACACAGAGACACATAGACTCACACAGAGACCCATAGACTCACACAGAGACCCACAGACTCACACAGAGACCCCTAAACTCACACAGAGACCCATAGACTTACACAGAGACCCACAGACTCACACAGAGCCCCATAGACTCACACAGAGACCCACAGACTCACGCAGAGACCCACAGACTCACACAGAGACCCACAGACTCACACAGAGATCCACAGACTCACACAGAGACCCATAGACGCACACGGAGACCCATAGACTCACACAGAGACCCATAGACTCACACAGAGACCCATAGACTCACACAGAGACCCATAGACTCACACAGAGACACATAGACTCACACAGAGACCCATAGACTCACACAGAAACCCACAGACTCACACAGAGACCCATAGAATCACACAGAGACCCACAGACTCACACAGAGACCCACAGACTCGCACAGAGATCCACAGACTCACACAGAGACCCATAGACTAACACAGAGACCCATAAACTCACACAGAGACCCATAGACTCACACAGAGACCCATAGACTCACACAGAGACACATAGACTCACACAGAGACCCATAGACTCACACAGAGACACATAGACTCAAACAGAGACCCATAGACTCACACAGAGACACATAGACTCACACAGAGACCCATAGACTCACACAGAGAACCATAGACTCACACAGAGACCCACAGACTCACACAGAGACCGACAGACTCACACAGAGACCCACAGACTCACACAGAGACACATAGACTCACACAGAGACGCATAGACTCACACAGAGACCCATAGACTCACACATAGACCCATAGACTCACACAGAGACCCATAGACTCACACAGAGACCCATAGACTCACACAGAGACCCACAGACTCACACAGAGACCCACAGACTCACACAGAGACCCATAGACTCACACAGAGACCCATAGACTCACACAGAGACACATAGACTCACACAGAGACCCATAGACTCACACAGAGACACATAGACTCACACAGAGACCCATAGACTCACACAGAGACCCACAGACTCACACAGAGACCCCTAAACTCACACAGAGACCCATAGACTTACACAGAGACCCACAGACTCACACAGAGCCCCATAGACTCACACAGAGACCCACAGACTCACGCAGAGACCCACAGACTCACACAGAGACCCACAGACTCACACAGAGATCCACAGACTCACACAGAGACCCATAGACTCACACGGAGACCCATAGACTCACACAGAGACCCATAGACTCACACAGAGACCCATAGACTCACACAGAGACCCATAGACTCACACAGAGACCCACAGACTCACACAGAGACCCACAGACTCACACAGAGACCCATAGACTCACACAGAGACCCATAGACTCACACAGAGACACATAGACTCACACAGAGACCCATAGACTCACACAGAGACACATAGACTCACACAGAGACCCATAGACTCACACAGAGACCCACAGACTCACACAGAGACCCCTAAACTCACACAGAGACCCATAGACTTACACAGAGACCCACAGACTCACACAGAGCCCCATAGACTCACACAGAGACCCACAGACTCACGCAGAGACCCACAGACTCACACAGAGACCCACAGACTCACACAGAGATCCACAGACTCACACAGAGACCCATAGACTCACACGGAGACCCATAGACTCACACAGAGACCCATAGACTCACACAGAGACCCATAGACTCACACAGAGACACATAGACTCACACAGAGACCCATAGACTCACACAGAAACCCACAGACTCACACAGAGACCCATAGAATCACACAGAGACCCACAGACTCACACAGAGACCCACAGACTCGCACAGAGATCCACAGACTCACACAGAGACCCATAGACTAACACAGAGACCCATAAACTCACACAGAGACCCATAGACTCACACAGAGACCCATAGACTCACACAGAGACACATAGACTCACACAGAGACCCATAGACTCACACAGAGACACATAGACTCAAACAGAGACCCATAGACTCACACAGAGACACATAGACTCACACAGAGACCCATAGACTCACACAGAGACACATAGACTCACACAGAGACCCATAGACTCACACAGAGACACATAGACTCACACAGAGACCCATAGACTCACACAGAGACCCACAGACTCACACAGAGACCCCTAAACTCACACAGAGACCCATAGACTTACACAGAGACCCACAGACTCACACAGAGACCCATAGACTCACACAGAGACCCACAGACTCACGCAGAGACCCAAAGACTCACACAGAGACCCACAGACTCGCACAGAGATCCACAGACTCACACAGAGACCCATAGACTCACACGGAGACCCATAGACTCACACAGAGACCCATAGACTCACACAGAGACCCATAGACTCACACAGAGACACATAGACTCACACAGAGACCCATAGACTCACACAGAGACACATAGACTCACACAGAGACCCATAGACTCACACAGAGACCCACAGACTCACACAGAGACCCATAGAATCACACAGAGACCCACAGACTCACACAGAGACCCACAGACTCGCACAGAGATCCACAGACTCACACAGAGACCCATAGACTAACACAGAGACCCATAAACTCACACAGAGACCCATAGACTCACACAGAGACCCATAGACTCACACAGAGACCCATAGACTCACACAGAGACACATAGACTCACACAGAGACCCATAGACTCACACAGAGACACATCGACTCAAACAGAGACCCATAGACTCACACAGAGACACATAGACTCACACAGAGACCCATAGACTCACACAGAGACACATAGACTCACACAGAGACCCATAGACTCACACAGAGACCCACAGACTCACACAGAGACCCACAGACTCACACAGAGACCCATAGACTCACACAGAGACCCATAGACTCACACAGAGACACATAGACTCACACAGAGACCCATAGACTCACACAGAGACACATAGACTCACACAGAGACCCATAGACTCACACAGAGACCCACAGACTCACACAGAGACCCCTAAACTCACACAGAGACCCATAGACTTACACAGAGACCCACAGACTCACACAGAGCCCCATAGACTCACACAGAGACCCACAGACTCACGCAGAGACCCACAGACTCACACAGAGACCCACAGACTCACACAGAGATCCACAGACTCACACAGAGACCCAAAGACGCACACGGAGACCCATAGACTCACACAGAGACCCATAGACTCACACAGAGACCCATAGACTCACACAGAGACCCATAGACTCACACAGAGACACATAGACTCACACAGAGACCCATAGACTCACACAGAAACCCACAGACTCACACAGAGACCCATAGAATCACACAGAGACCCACAGACTCACACAGAGACCCACAGACTCGCACAGAGATCCACAGACTCACACAGAGACCCATAGACTAACACAGAGACCCATAAACTCACACAGAGACCCATAGACTCACACAGAGACCCATAGACTCACACAGAGACACATAGACTCACACAGAGACCCATAGACTCACACAGAGACACATAGACTCAAACAGAGACCCATAGACTCACACAGAGACACATAGACTCACACAGAGACCCATAGACTCACACAGAGACACATAGACTCACACAGAGACCCATAGACTCACACAGAGACACATAGATTCACACAGAGACCCATAGACTCACACAGAGACCCACAGACTCACACAGAGACCCCTAAACTCACACAGAGACCCATAGACTTACACAGAGACCCACAGACTCACACAGAGACCCATAGACTCACACAGAGACCCACAGACTCACGCAGAGACCCACAGACTCACACAGAGACCCACAGACTCGCACAGAGATCCACAGACTCACACAGAGACCCATAGACTCACACGGAGACCCATAGACTCACACAGAGACCCATAGACTCACACAGAGACCCATAGACTCACACAGAGACACATAGACTCACACAGAGACCCATAGACTCACACAGAGACACATAGACTCACACAGAGACCCATAGACTCACACAGAGACCCACAGACTCACACAGAGACCCATAGAATCACACAGAGACCCACAGACTCACACAGAGACCCACAGACTCGCACAGAGATCCACAGACTCACACAGAGACCCATAGACTAACACAGAGACCCATAAACTCACACAGAGACCCATAGACTCACACAGAGACCCATAGACTCACACAGAGACCCATAGACTCACACAGAGACACATAGACTCACACAGAGACCCATAGACTCACACAGAGACACATCGACTCAAACAGAGACCCATAGACTCACACAGAGACACATAGACTCACACAGAGACCCATAGACTCACACAGAGACACATAGACTCACACAGAGACCCATAGACTCACATAGAGACCCACAGACTCACACAGAGACCCATAGACTCACACAGAGACCCACAGACTCACACAGAGACCCACAGACTCGCACAGAGATCCACAGACTCACACATAGACCCATAGACTCACACAGAGACCCATAAACTCACACAGAGACCCATAGACTCACACAGAGACCCATAGACTCACACAGAGACCCACAGACTCGCACAGAGATCCACAGACTCACACAGAGACCCATAGACTCACACAGAGACCCATAGACTCACACAGAGACCCATAGACTCACACAGAGACCCACAGACTCACACAGAGACCCATAGACTAACACAGAGACCCATAAACTCACACAGAGACCCATAGACTCACACAGAGACCCATAGACTCACACAGAGACCCATAGACTCACACAGAGACACATAGACTCACACAGAGACCCATAGACTCACACAGAGACACATCGACTCAAACAGAGACCCATAGACTCACACAGAGACACATAGACTCACACAGAGACCCATAGACTCACACAGAGACACATAGACTCACACAGAGACCCATAGACTCACACAGAGACCCACAGACTCACACAGAGACCCACAGACTCACACAGAGACCCATAGACTCACACAGAGACCCATAGACTCACACAGAGACACATAGACTCACACAGAGACCCATAGACTCACACAGAGACACATAGACTCACACAGA
The DNA here is from genome assembly GCF_048934315.1 of Petromyzon marinus. NCBI lineage: Eukaryota > Metazoa > Chordata > Hyperoartia > Petromyzontiformes > Petromyzontidae > Petromyzon > Petromyzon marinus. The sequence continues at coordinate 383,251 of NW_027422728.1, forward strand.
GACCCATAGACTCACACAGAGACCCACAGACTCACACAGAGACCCCTAAACTCACACAGAGACCCATAGACTTACACAGAGACCCACAGACTCACACAGAGCCCCATAGACTCACACAGAGACCCACAGACTCACGCAGAGACCCACAGACTCACACAGAGACCCACAGACTCACACAGAGATCCACAGACTCACACAGAGACCCATAGACGCACACGGAGACCCATAGACTCACACAGAGACCCATAGACTCACACAGAGACCCATAGACTCACACAGAGACCCATAGACTCACACAGAGACACATAGACTCACACAGAGACCCATAGACTCACACAGAAACCCACAGACTCACACAGAGACCCATAGAATCACACAGAGACCCACAGACTCACACAGAGACCCACAGACTCGCACAGAGATCCACAGACTCACACAGAGACCCATAGACTAACACAGAGACCCATAAACTCACACAGAGACCCATAGACTCACACAGAGACCCATAGACTCACACAGAGACACATAGACTCACACAGAGACCCATAGACTCACACAGAGACACATAGACTCAAACAGAGACCCATAGACTCACACAGAGACACATAGACTCACACAGAGACCCATAGACTCACACAGAGACACATAGACTCACACAGAGACCCATAGACTCACACAGAGACACATAGATTCACACAGAGACCCATAGACTCACACAGAGACCCACAGACTCACACAGAGACCCCTAAACTCACACAGAGACCCATAGACTTACACAGAGACCCACAGACTCACACAGAGACCCATAGACTCACACAGAGACCCACAGACTCACGCAGAGACCCACAGACTCACACAGAGACCCACAGACTCGCACAGAGATCCACAGACTCACACAGAGACCCATAGACTCACACGGAGACCCATAGACTCACACAGAGACCCATAGACTCACACAGAGACCCATAGACTCACACAGAGACACATAGACTCACACAGAGACCCATAGACTCACACAGAGACACATAGACTCACACAGAGACCCATAGACTCACACAGAGACCCACAGACTCACACAGAGACCCATAGAATCACACAGAGACCCACAGACTCACACAGAGACCCACAGACTCGCACAGAGATCCACAGACTCACACAGAGACCCATAGACTAACACAGAGACCCATAAACTCACACAGAGACCCATAGACTCACACAGAGACCCATAGACTCACACAGAGACCCATAGACTCACACAGAGACACATAGACTCACACAGAGACCCATAGACTCACACAGAGACACATCGACTCAAACAGAGACCCATAGACTCACACAGAGACACATAGACTCACACAGAGACCCATAGACTCACACAGAGACACATAGACTCACACAGAGACCCATAGACTCACATAGAGACCCACAGACTCACACAGAGACCCATAGACTCACACAGAGACCCACAGACTCACACAGAGACCCACAGACTCGCACAGAGATCCACAGACTCACACATAGACCCATAGACTCACACAGAGACCCATAAACTCACACAGAGACCCATAGACTCACACAGAGACCCATAGACTCACACAGAGACCCACAGACTCGCACAGAGATCCACAGACTCACACAGAGACCCATAGACTCACACAGAGACCCATAGACTCACACAGAGACCCATAGACTCACACAGAGACCCACAGACTCACACAGAGACCCATAGACTCACACAGAGAACCATAGACTCACACAGAGACACACAGACTCACACAGAGACCGACAGACTCACACAGAGACCCACAGACTCACACAGAGACCCATAGACTCACACAGAGACCCATAGACTCACACAGAGACCCATAGACTCACACAGAGACCGACAGACTCACACAGAGACCCACAGACTCACACAGAGACCCATAGACGCACACAGAGACCCACAGACTCACACAGAGACCCACAGACTCGCACAGAGATCCACAGACTCACACAGAGACCCATAGACTCACACAGAGACCCATAGACTCACACAGAGACCCATAGACTCACACAGAGACCCACAGACTCACACAGAGACCCATAGACTCACACAGAGAACCATAGACTCACACAGAGACCCACAGACTCACACAGAGACCGACAGACTCACACAGAGACCCACAGACTCACACAGAGACACATAGACTCACACAGAGATGCATAGACTCACACAGAGACCCATAGACTCAAACATAGACCCATAGACTCACACAGAGACCCATAGACTCACACAGAGACCCATAGACTCACACAGAGACCCACAGACTCACACAGAGACCCACAGACTCACACAGAGACCCATAGACTCACACAGAGACCCATAGACTCACACAGAGACCCATAGACTCACACAGAGACACATAGACTCACACAGAGACCCATAGACTCACACAGAGACACATAGACTCACACAGAGACCCATAGACTCACACAGAGACCCACAGACTCACACAGAGACCCCTAAACTCACACAGAGACCCATAGACTTACACAGAGACCCACAGACTCACACAGAGCCCCATAGACTCACACAGAGACCCACAGACTCACGCAGAGACCCACAGACTCACACAGAGACCCACAGACTCACACAGAGACCCACAGACTCACACAGAGACCCATAGACTCACACAGAGACCCATAGACTCACACAGAGACCCATAGACTCACACAGAGACACATAGACTCACACAGAGACCGACAGACTCACACAGAGACCCACAGACTCACACAGAGACCCATAGACGCACACAGAGACCCACAGACTCACACAGAGACCCACAGACTCGCACAGAGATCCACAGACTCACACAGAGACCCATAGACTCACACAGAGACCCATAGACTCACACAGAGACCCATAGACTCACACAGAGACCCACAGACTCACACAGAGACCCATAGACTCACACAGAGAACCATAGACTCACACAGAGACCCACAGACTCACACAGAGACCGACAGACTCACACAGAGACCCACAGACTCACACAGAGACACATAGACTCACACAGAGACGCATAGACTCACACAGAGACCCATAGACTCACACATAGACCCATAGACTCACACAGAGACCCATAGACTCACACAGAGACCCATAGACTCACACAGAGACCCACAGACTCACACAGAGACCCACAGACTCACACAGAGACCCATAGACTCACACAGAGACCCATAGACTCACACAGAGACCCATAGACTCACACAGAGACACATAGACTCACACAGAGACCCATAGACTCACACAGAGACACATAGACTCACACAGAGACCCATAGACTCACACAGAGACCCACAGACTCACACAGAGACCCCTAAACTCACACAGAGACCCATAGACTTACACAGAGACCCACAGACTCACACAGAGCCCCATAGACTCACACAGAGACCCACAGACTCACGCAGAGACCCACAGACTCACACAGAGACCCACAGACTCACACAGAGACCCACAAACTCACACAGAGACCCATAGACTCACACAGAGACCCATAGACTCACACAGAGACACATAGACTCACACAGAGACCCATAGACTCACACAGAGACACATAGACTCACACAGAGACCCATAGACTCACACAGAGACCCACAGACTCACACAGAGACCCCTAAACTCACACAGAGACCCATAGACTTACACAGAGACCCACAGACTCACACAGAGCCCCATAGACTCACACAGAGACCCACAGACTCACGCAGAGACCCACAGACTCACACAGAGACCCACAGACTCACACAGAGATCCACAGACTCACACAGAGACCCATAGACTCACACGGAGACCCATAGACTCACACAGAGACCCATAGACTCACACAGAGACCCATAGACTCACACAGAGACACATAGACTCACACAGAGACCCATAGACTCACACAGAGACACATAGACTCACACAGAGACCCATAGACTCACACAGAGACCCACAGACTCACACAGAGACCCATAGAATCACACAGAGACCCACAGACTCACACAGAGACCCACAGACTCGCACAGAGATCCACAGACTCACACAGAGACCCATAGACTAACACAGAGACCCATAAACTCACACAGAGACCCATAGACTCACACAGAGACCCATAGACTCACACAGAGACACATAGACTCACACAGAGACCCATAGACTCACACAGAGACACATAGACTCAAACAGAGACCCATAGACTCACAGAGAGACACATAGACTCACACAGAGACCCATAGACTCACACAGAGACACATAGACTCACACAGAGACCCATAGACTCACACAGAGACACATAGACTCACACAGAGACCCATAGACTCACACAGAGACCCCTAAACTCACACAGAGACCCATAGACTTACACAGAGACCCACAGACTCACACAGAGACCCATAGACTCACACAGAGACCCACAGACTCACGCAGAGACCCACAGACTCACACAGAGACCCACAGACTCGCACAGAGATCCACAGACTCACACAGAGACCCATAGACTCACACGGAGACCCATAGACTCACACAGAGACCCATAGACTCACACAGAGACCCATAGACTCACACAGAGACACATAGACTCACACAGAGACCCATAGACTCACACAGAGACACATAGACTCACACAGAGACCCATAGACTTACACAGAGACCCACAGACTCACACAGAGACCCATAGAATCACACAGAGACCCACAGACTCACACAGAGACCCACAGACTCGCACAGAGATCCATAGACTCACACAGAGACCCATAGACTAACACAGAGACCCATAAACTCACACAGAGACCCATAGACTCACACAGAGACCCATAGACTCACACAGAGACCCATAGACTCACACAGAGACACATAGACTCACACAGAGACCCATAGACTCACACAGAGACACATCGACTCAAACAGAGACCCATAGACTCACACAGAGACACATAGACTCACACAGAGACCCATAGACTCACACAGAGACACATAGACTCACACAGAGACCCATAGACTCACATAGAGACCCACAGACTCACACAGAGACCCATAGACTCACACAGAGACCCACAGACTCACACAGAGACCCACAGACTCGCACAGAGATCCACAGACTCACACATAGACCCATAGACTCACACAGAGACCCATAAACTCACACAGAGACCCATAGACTCACACAGAGACCCATAGACTCACACAGAGACCCACAGACTTGCACAGAGATCCACAGACTCACACAGAGACCCATAGACTCACACAGAGACCCATAGACTCACACAGAGACCCACAGACTCACACAGAGACCCATAGACTCACACAGAGAACCATAGACTCACACAGAGACACACAGACTCACACAGAGACCGACAGACTCACACAGAGACCCACAGACTCACACAGAGACCCATAGACTCACACAGAGACCCATAGACTCACACAGAGACCCATAGACTCACACAGAGACCCATAGACTCACACATAGACCCATAGACTCACACAGAGACCCATAGACTAACACAGAGACCCATAGACTCACACAGAGACCCACAGACTCACACAGAGACCCATAGACTCACACAGAGATCCACAGACTCACACAGAGACCCATAGACTCACACAGAGACCCATAGACTCACACAGAGTGCCACAGACTCACACAGAGACCGACAGACTCACACAGAGACCCACAGACTCACACAGAGACCCATAGACTCACACAGAGACCCATAGACTCACACAAAGACCCATAGACTCACACAGAGACCCATAGACTCACACAGAGACCCACAGACTCACACAGAGACCCATAGACTCACACAGAGACCCACAGACTCACACAGACCCACAGACTCGCACAGAGATCCACAGACTCACACATAGACCCATAGACTCACACAGAGACCCATAAACTCACACAGAGACCCATAGACTCACACAGAGACCCATAGACTCACACAGAGACCCTTAGACTCACACAGAGACCCATAGACTCACACAGAGACCCACAGACTCACACAGAGACACATAGCCTCACACAGAGACCCATAGACTCACACAGAGACCCATAGACTCACACAGAAACACATAGACTCACACAGAGACACATAGACTCACACAGAGACCCATAGACTCACACAGAGACCCATAGACTCACACAGAGACCCACAGACTCACACAGAGACCCATAGACTCACACAGAGACCCACAGACTCACACAGAGACCCATAGACTCACACAGAGACCCATAGACTCACACAGAGACCCACAGACTCGCACAGAGATCCACAGACTCACACAGAGACCCATAGACTAACACAGAGACCCATAAACTCACACAGAGACCCATAGACTCACACAGAGACCCATAGACTCACACAGAGACACATAGACTCACACAGAGACCCATAGACTCACACAGAGACACATAGACTCAAACAGAGACCCATAGACTCACAGAGAGACACATAGACTCACACAGAGACCCATAGACTCACACAGAGACACATAGACTCACACAGAGACCCATAGACTCACACAGAGACACATAGACTCACACAGAGACCCATAGACTCACACAGAGACCCCTAAACTCACACAGAGACCCATAGACTTACACAGAGACCCACAGACTCACACAGAGACCCATAGACTCACACAGAGACCCACAGACTCACGCAGAGACCCACAGACTCACACAGAGACCCACAGACTCGCACAGAGATCCACAGACTCACACAGAGACCCATAGACTCACACGGAGACCCATAGACTCACACAGAGACCCATAGACTCACACAGAGACCCATAGACTCACACAGAGACACATAGACTCACACAGAGACCCATAGACTCACACAGAGACACATAGACTCACACAGAGACCCATAGACTCACACAGAGACCCACAGACTCACACAGAGACCCATAGAATCACACAGAGACCCACAGACTCACACAGAGACCCACAGACTCGCACAGAGATCCATAGACTCACACAGAGACCCATAGACTAACACAGAGACCCATAAACTCACACAGAGACCCATAGACTCACACAGAGACCCATAGACTCACACAGAGACCCATAGACTCACACAGAGACACATAGACTCACACAGAGACCCATAGACTCACACAGAGACACATCGACTCAAACAGAGACCCATAGACTCACACAGAGACACATAGACTCACACAGAGACCCATAGACTCACACAGAGACACATAGACTCACACAGAGACCCATAGACTCACATAGAGACCCACAGACTCACACAGAGACCCATAGACTCACACAGAGACCCACAGACTCACACAGAGACCCACAGACTCGCACAGAGATCCACAGACTCACACATAGACCCATAGACTCACACAGAGACCCATAAACTCACACAGAGACCCATAGACTCACACAGAGACCCATAGACTCACACAGAGACCCACAGACTTGCACAGAGATCCACAGACTCACACAGAGACCCATAGACTCACACAGAGACCCATAGACTCACACAGAGACCCACAGACTCACACAGAGACCCATAGACTCACACAGAGAACCATAGACTCACACAGAGACACACAGACTCACACAGAGACCGACAGACTCACACAGAGACCCACAGACTCACACAGAGACCCATAGACTCACACAGAGACCCATAGACTCACACAGAGACCCATAGACTCACACAGAGACCCATAGACTCACACATAGACCCATAGACTCACACAGAGACCCATAGACTAACACAGAGACCCATAGACTCACACAGAGACCCACAGACTCACACAGAGACCCATAGACTCACACAGAGATCCACAGACTCACACAGAGACCCATAGACTCACACAGAGACCCATAGACTCACACAGAGTGCCACAGACTCACACAGAGACCGACAGACTCACACAGAGACCCACAGACTCACACAGAGACCCATAGACTCACACAGAGACCCATAGACTCACACAGAGACCCATAGACTCACACAGAGACCCATAGACTCACACAGAGACCCACAGACTCACACAGAGACTCATAGACTCACACAGAGACCCACAGACTCACACAGACCCACAGACTCGCACAGAGATCCACAGACTCACACATAGACCCATAGACTCACACAGAGACCCATAAACTCACACAGAGACCCATAGACTCACACAGAGACCCATAGACTCACACAGAGACCCTTAGACTCACACAGAGACCCATAGACTCACACAGAGACCCACAGACTCACACAGAGACACATAGCCTCACACAGAGACCCATAGACTCACACAGAGACCCATAGACTCACACAGAAACACATAGACTCACACAGAGACACATAGACTCACACAGAGACCCATAGACTCACACAGAGACCCATAGACTCACACAGAGACCCACAGACTCACACAGAGACACATAGACTCACACAGAGACACATAGACTCACACAGAGACCCATGGACTCACACATAGACCCATAGACTCACACAGAGACCCATAGACTCACACAGAGACCCATAGACTCACACAGAGACCCACAGACTCACACAGAGACCCACAGACTCACACAGAGACCCATAGACTCACACAGAGACCCATAGACTCACACAGAGACACATAGACTCACACAGAGACCCATAGACTCACACAGAGACACATAGACTCACACAGAGACCCATAGACTCACACAGAGACCCACAGACTCACACAGAGACCCCTAAACTCACACAGAGACCCATAGACTTACACAGAGACCCACAGACTCACACAGAGCCCCATAGACTCACACAGAGACCCACAGACTCACGCAGAGACCCACAGACTCACACAGAGACCCACAGACTCACACAGAGATCCACAGACTCACACAGAGACCCATAGACTCACACGGAGACCCATAGACTCACACAGAGACCCATAGACTCACACAGAGACCCATAGACTCACACAGAGACCCATAGACTCACACAGAGACACATAGACTCACACAGAGACCCATAGACTCACACAGAAACCCACAGACTCACACAGAGACCCATAGAATCACACAGAGACCCACAGACTCACACAGAGACCCACAGACTCGCACAGAGATCCACAGACTCACACAGAGACCCATAGACTAACACAGAGACCCATAAACTCACACAGAGACCCATAGACTCACACAGAGACCCATAGACTCACACAGAGACACATAGACTCACACAGAGACCCATAGACTCACACAGAGACACATAGACTCAAACAGAGACCCATAGACTCACACAGAGACACATAGACTCACACAGAGACCCATAGACTCACACAGAGACACATAGACTCACACAGAGACCCATAGACTCACACAGAGACACATAGACTCACACAGAGACCCATAGACTCACACAGAGACCCACAGACTCACACAGAGACCCCTAAACTCACACAGAGACCCATAGACTTACACAGAGACCCACAGACTCACACAGAGACCCATAGACTCACACAGAGACCCACAGACTCACGCAGAGACCCACAGACTCACACAGAGACCCACAGACTCGCACAGAGATCCACAGACTCACACAGAGACCCATAGACTCACACGGAGACCCATAGACTCACACAGAGACCCATAGACTCACACAGAGACCCATAGACTCACACAGAGACACATAGACTCACACAGAGACCCATAGACTCACACAGAGACACATAGACTCACACAGAGACCCATAGACTCACACAGAGACCCACAGACTCACACAGAGACCCATAGAATCACACAGAGACCCACAGACTCACACAGAGACCCACAGACTCGCACAGAGATCCACAGACTCACACAGAGACCCATAGACTAACACAGAGACCCATAAACTCACACAGAGACCCATAGACTCACACAGAGACCCATAGACTCACACAGAGACCCATAGACTCACACAGAGACACATAGACTCACACAGAGACCCATAGACTCACACAGAGACACATCGACTCAAACAGAGACCCATAGACTCACACAGAGACACATAGACTCACACAGAGACCCATAGACTCACACAGAGACACATAGACTCACACAGAGACCCATAGACTCACATAGAGACCCACAGACTCACACAGAGACCCATAGACTCACACAGAGACCCACAGACTCACACAGAGACCCACAGACTCGCACAGAGATCCACAGACTCACACATAGACCCATAGACTCACACAGAGACCCATAAACTCACACAGAGACCCATAGACTCACACAGAGACCCATAGACTCACACAGAGACCCACAGACTCGCACAGAGATCCACAGACTCACACAGAGACCCATAGACTCACACAGAGACCCATAGACTCACACAGAGACCCATAGACTCACACAGAGACCCACAGACTCACACAGAGACCCATAGACTCACACAGAGAACCATAGACTCACACAGAGACACACAGACTCACACAGAGACCGACAGACTCACACAGAGACCCACAGACTCACACAGAGACCCATAGACTCACACAGAGACCCATAGACTCACACAGAGACCCATAGACTCACACAGAGACCGACAGACTCACACAGAGACCCACAGACTCACACAGAGACCCATAGACGCACACAGAGACCCACAGACTCACACAGAGACCCACAGACTCGCACAGAGATCCACAGACTCACACAGAGACCCATAGACTCACACAGAGACCCATAGACTCACACAGAGACCCATAGACTCACACAGAGACCCACAGACTCACACAGAGACCCATAGACTCACACAGAGAACCATAGACTCACACAGAGACCCACAGACTCACACAGAGACCGACAGACTCACACAGAGACCCACAGACTCACACAGAGACACATAGACTCACACAGAGACGCATAGACTCACACAGAGACCCATAGACTCACACATAGACCCATAGACTCACACAGAGACCCATAGACTCACACAGAGACCCATAGACTCACACAGAGACCCACAGACTCACACAGAGACCCATAGACTCACACAGAGACCCATAGACTCACACAGAGACCCATAGACTCACACAGAGACACATAGACTCACACAGAGACCCATAGACTCACACAGAGACACATAGACTCACACAGAGACCCATAGACTCACACAGAGACCCACAGACTCACACAGAGACCCCTAAACTCACACAGAGACCCATAGACTTACACAGAGACCCACAGACTCACACAGAGCCCCATAGACTCACACAGAGACCCACAGACTCACGCAGAGACCCACAGACTCACACAGAGACCCACAGACTCACACAGAGACCCACAGACTCACACAGAGACCCATAGACTCACACAGAGACCCATAGACTCACACAGAGACCCATAGACTCACACAGAGACACATAGACTCACACAGAGACCCATAGACTCACACAGAGACACATAGACTCACACAGAGACCCATAGACTCACACAGAGACCCACAGACTCACACAGAGACCCCTAAACTCACACAGAGACCCATAGACTTACACAGAGACCCACAGACTCACACAGAGCCCCATAGACTCACACAGAGACCCACAGACTCACGCAGAGACCCACCGACTCACACAGAGACCCACAGACTCACACAGAGATCCACAGACTCACACAGAGACCCATAGACTCACACGGAGACCCATAGACTCACACAGAGACCCATAGACTCACACAGAAACCCATAGACTCACACAGAGACACATAGACTCACACAGAGACCCATAGACTCACACAGAGACACATAGACTCACACAGAGACCCATAGACTCACACAGAGACCCACAGACTCACACAGAGACCCATAGAATCACACAGAGACCCACAGACTCACACAGAGACCCACAGACTCGCACAGAGATCCACAGACTCACACAGAGACCCATAGACTAACACAGAGACCCATAAACTCACACAGAGACCCATAGACTCACACAGAGACCCATAGACTCACACAGAGACACATAGACTCACACAGAGACCCATAGACTCACACAGAGACACATAGACTCAAACAGAGACCCATAGACTCACAGAGAGACACATAGACTCACACAGAGACCCATAGACTCACACAGAGACACATAGACTCACACAGAGACCCATAGACTCACACAGAGACACATAGACTCACACAGAGACCCATAGACTCACACAGAGACCCCTAAACTCACACAGAGACCCATAGACTTACACAGAGACCCACAGACTCACACAGAGACCCATAGACTCACACAGAGACCCACAGACTCACGCAGAGACCCACAGACTCACACAGAGACCCACAGACTCACACAGAGACCCACAGACTCGCACAGAGATCCATAGACTCACACAGAGACCCATAGACTAACACAGAGACCCATAAACTCACACAGAGACCCATAGACTCACACAGAGACCCATAGACTCACACAGAGACCCATAGACTCACACAGAGACACATAGACTCACACAGAGACCCATAGACTCACACAGAGACACATCGACTCAAACAGAGACCCATAGACTCACACAGAGACACATAGACTCACACAGAGACCCATAGACTCACACAGAGACACATAGACTCACACAGAGACCCATAGACTCACATAGAGACCCACAGACTCACACAGAGACCCATAGACTCACACAGAGACCCACAGACTCACACAGAGACCCACAGACTCGCACAGAGATCCACAGACTCACACATAGACCCATAGACTCACACAGAGACCCATAAACTCACACAGAGACCCATAGACTCACACAGAGACCCATAGACTCACACAGAGACCCACAGACTTGCACAGAGATCCACAGACTCACACAGAGACCCATAGACTCACACAGAGACCCATAGACTCACACAGAGACCCATAGACTCACACAGAGACACATAGACTCACACAGAGACCCATAGACTCACACAGAGACACATCGACTCAAACAGAGACCCATAGACTCACACAGAGACACATAGACTCACACAGAGACCCATAGACTCACACAGAGACACATAGACTCACACAGAGACCCATAGACTCACATAGAGACCCACAGACTCACACAGAGACCCATAGACTCACACAGAGACCCACAGACTCACACAGAGACCCACAGACTCGCACAGAGATCCACAGACTCACACATAGACCCATAGACTCACACAGAGACCCATAAACTCACACAGAGACCCATAGACTCACACAGAGACCCATAGACTCACACAGAGACCCACAGACTCGCACAGAGATCCACAGACTCACACAGAGACCCATAGACTCACACAGAGACCCATAGACTCACACAGAGACCCATAGACTCACACAGAGACCCACAGACTCACACAGAGACCCATAGACTCACACAGAGAACCATAGACTCACACAGAGACACACAGACTCACACAGAGACCGACAGACTCACACAGAGACCCACAGACTCACACAGAGACCCATAGACTCACACAGAGACCCATAGACTCACACAGAGACCCATAGACTCACACAGAGACCGACAGACTCACACAGAGACCCACAGACTCACACAGAGACCCATAGACGCACACAGAGACCCACAGACTCACACAGAGACCCACAGACTCGCACAGAGATCCACAGACTCACACAGAGACCCATAGACTCACACAGAGACCCATAGACTCACACAGAGACCCATAGACTCACACAGAGACCCACAGACTCACACAGAGACCCATAGACTCACACAGAGAACCATAGACTCACACAGAGACCCACAGACTCACACAGAGACCGACAGACTCACACAGAGACCCACAGACTCACACAGAGACACATAGACTCACACAGAGACGCATAGACTCACACAGAGACCCATAGACTCACACATAGACCCATAGACTCACACAGAGACCCATAGACTCACACAGAGACCCATAGACTCACACAGAGACCCACAGACTCACACAGAGACCCACAGACTCACACAGAGACCCATAGACTCACACAGAGACCCATAGACTCACACAGAGACCCATAGACTCACACAGAGACACATAGACTCACACAGAGACCCATAGACTCACACAGAGACACATAGACTCACACAGAGACCCATAGACTCACACAGAGACCCACAGACTCACACAGAGACCCCTAAACTCACACAGAGACCCATAGACTTACACAGAGACCCACAGACTCACACAGAGCCCCATAGACTCACACAGAGACCCACAGACTCACGCAGAGACCCACAGACTCACACAGAGACCCACAGACTCACACAGAGACCCACAGACTCACACAGAGACCCATAGACTCACACAGAGACCCATAGACTCACACAGAGACCCATAGACTCACACAGAGACACATAGACTCACACAGAGACCCATAGACTCACACAGAGACACATAGACTCACACAGAGACCCATAGACTCACACAGAGACCCACAGACTCACACAGAGACCCCTAAACTCACACAGAGACCCATAGACTTACACAGAGACCCACAGACTCACACAGAGCCCCATAGACTCACACAGAGACCCACAGACTCACGCAGAGACCCACCGACTCACACAGAGACCCACAGACTCACACAGAGATCCACAGACTCACACAGAGACCCATAGACTCACACGGAGACCCATAGACTCACACAGAGACCCATAGACTCACACAGAGACCCATAGACTCACACAGAGACACATAGACTCACACAGAGACCCATAGACTCACACAGAGACACATAGACTCACACAGAGACCCATAGACTCACACAGAGACCCACAGACTCACACAGAGACCCATAGAATCACACAGAGACCCACAGACTCACACAGAGACCCACAGACTCGCACAGAGATCCACAGACTCACACAGAGACCCATAGACTAACACAGAGACCCATAAACTCACACAGAGACCCATAGACTCACACAGAGACCCATAGACTCACACAGAGACACATAGACTCACACAGAGACCCATAGACTCACACAGAGACACATAGACTCAAACAGAGACCCATAGACTCACAGAGAGACACATAGACTCACACAGAGACCCATAGACTCACACAGAGACCCATAGACTCACACAGAGACCCACAGACTCACACAGAGACCCATAGACTCACACAGAGAACCATAGACTCACACAGAGACACACAGACTCACACAGAGACCGACAGACTCACACAGAGACCCACAGACTCACACAGAGACCCATAGACTCACACAGAGACCCATAGACTCACACAGAGACCCATAGACTCACACAGAGACCCATAGACTCACACATAGACCCATAGACTCACACAGAGACCCATAGACTAACACAGAGACCCATAGACTCACACAGAGACCCACAGACTCACACAGAGACCCATAGACTCACACAGAGACCCACAGACTCACACAGAGACCCATAGACTCACACAGAGACCCATAGACTCACACAGAGTGCCACAGACTCACACAGAGACCGACAGACTCACACAGAGACCCACAGACTCACACAGAGACCCATAGACTCACACAGAGACCCATAGACTCACACAGAGACCCATAGACTCACACAGAGACCCATAGACTCACACAGAGACCCACAGACTCACACAGAGACCCATAGACTCACACAGAGACCCACAGACTCACACAGACCCACAGACTCGCACAGAGATCCACAGACTCACACATAGACCCATAGACTCACACAGAGACCCATAAACTCACACAGAGACCCATAGACTCACACAGAGACCCATAGACTCACACAGAGACCCACAGACTCACGCAGAGACCCATACACTCACACAGAGACCCACAGACTCACACAGAGACCCATAGACTCACACAGAGACACATAGACTCACACAGAGACCCATAGACTCACACAGAGACCCCTAAACTCACACAGAGACCCATAGACTTACACAGAGACCCACAGACTCACACAGAGACCCATAGACTCACACAGAGACCCACAGACTCACGCAGAGACCCACAGACTCACACAGAGACCCACAGACTCGCACAGAGATCCACAGACTCACACAGAGACCCATAGACTCACACGGAGACCCATAGACTCACACAGAGACCCATAGACTCACACAGAGACCCATAGACTCACACAGAGACACATAGACTCACACAGAGACCCATAGACTCACACAGAGACACATAGACTCACACAGAGACCCATAGACTCACACAGAGACCCACAGACTCACACAGAGACCCATAGAATCACACAGAGACCCACAGACTCACACAGAGACCCACAGACTCGCACAGAGATCCATAGACTCACACAGAGACCCATAGACTAACACAGAGACCCATAAACTCACACAGAGACCCATAGACTCACACAGAGACCCATAGACTCACACAGAGACACATAGACTCACACAGAGACCCATAGACTCACACAGAGACACATCGACTCAAACAGAGACCCATAGACTCACACAGAGACACATAGACTCACACAGAGACCCATAGACTCACACAGAGACACATAGACTCACACAGAGACCCATAGACTCACATAGAGACCCACAGACTCACACAGAGACCCATAGACTCACACAGAGACCCACAGACTCACACAGAGACCCACAGACTCGCACAGAGATCCACAGACTCACACATAGACCCATAGACTCACACAGAGACCCATAAACTCACACAGAGACCCATAGACTCACACAGAGACCCATAGACTCACACAGAGACCCACAGACTTGCACAGAGATCCACAGACTCACACAGAGACCCATAGACTCACACAGAGACCCATAGACTCACACAGAGACCCACAGACTCACACAGAGACCCATAGACTCACACAGAGAACCATAGACTCACACAGAGACACACAGACTCACACAGAGACCGACAGACTCACACAGAGACCCACAGACTCACACAGAGACCCATAGACTCACACAGAGACCCATAGACTCACACAGAGACCCATAGACTCACACAGAGACCCATAGACTCACACATAGACCCATAGACTCACACAGAGACCCATAGACTAACACAGAGACCCATAGACTCACACAGAGACCCACAGACTCACACAGAGACCCATAGACTCACACAGAGATCCACAGACTCACACAGAGACCCATAGACTCACACAGAGACCCATAGACTCACACAGAGTGCCACAGACTCACACAGAGACCGACAGACTCACACAGAGACCCACAGACTCACACAGAGACCCATAGACTCACACAGAGACCCATAGACTCACACAGAGACCCATAGACTCACACAGAGACCCATAGACTCACACAGAGACCCACAGACTCACACAGAGACCCATAGACTCACACAGAGACCCACAGACTCACACAGACCCACAGACTCGCACAGAGATCCACAGACTCACACATAGACCCATAGACTCACACAGAGACCCATAAACTCACACAGAGACCCATAGACTCACACAGAGACCCATAGACTCACACAGAGACCCTTAGACTCACACAGAGACCCATAGACTCACACAGAGACCCACAGACTCACACAGAGACACATAGCCTCACACAGAGACCCATAGACTCACACAGAGACCCATAGACTCACACAGAAACACATAGACTCACACAGAGACACATAGACTCACACAGAGACCCATAGACTCACACAGAGACCCATAGACTCACACAGAGACCCACAGACTCACACAGAGACCCATAGACTCACACAGAGACCCACAGACTCACACAGAGACCCATAGACTCACACAGAGACCCATAGACTCACACAGAGACCCACAGACTCGCACAGAGATCCACAGACTCACACAGAGACCCATAGACTAACACAGAGACCCATAAACTCACACAGAGACCCATAGACTCACACAGAGACCCATAGACTCACACAGAGACACATAGACTCACACAGAGACCCATAGACTCACACAGAGACACATAGACTCAAACAGAGACCCATAGACTCACAGAGAGACACATAGACTCACACAGAGACCCATAGACTCACACAGAGACACATAGACTCACACAGAGACCCATAGACTCACACAGAGACACATAGACTCACACAGAGACCCATAGACTCACACAGAGACCCCTAAACTCACACAGAGACCCATAGACTTACACAGAGACCCACAGACTCACACAGAGACCCATAGACTCACACAGAGACCCACAGACTCACGCAGAGACCCACAGACTCACACAGAGACCCACAGACTCGCACAGAGATCCACAGACTCACACAGAGACCCATAGACTCACACGGAGACCCATAGACTCACACAGAGACCCATAGACTCACACAGAGACCCATAGACTCACACAGAGACACATAGACTCACACAGAGACCCATAGACTCACACAGAGACACATAGACTCACACAGAGACCCATAGACTCACACAGAGACCCACAGACTCACACAGAGACCCATAGAATCACACAGAGACCCACAGACTCACACAGAGACCCACAGACTCGCACAGAGATCCATAGACTCACACAGAGACCCATAGACTAACACAGAGACCCATAAACTCACACAGAGACCCATAGACTCACACAGAGACCCATAGACTCACACAGAGACCCATAGACTCACACAGAGACACATAGACTCACACAGAGACCCATAGACTCACACAGAGACACATCGACTCAAACAGAGACCCATAGACTCACACAGAGACACATAGACTCACACAGAGACCCATAGACTCACACAGAGACACATAGACTCACACAGAGACCCATAGACTCACATAGAGACCCACAGACTCACACAGAGACCCATAGACTCACACAGAGACCCACAGACTCACACAGAGACCCACAGACTCGCACAGAGATCCACAGACTCACACATAGACCCATAGACTCACACAGAGACCCATAAACTCACACAGAGACCCATAGACTCACACAGAGACCCATAGACTCACACAGAGACCCACAGACTTGCACAGAGATCCACAGACTCACACAGAGACCCATAGACTCACACAGAGACCCATAGACTCACACAGAGACCCACAGACTCACACAGAGACCCATAGACTCACACAGAGAACCATAGACTCACACAGAGACACACAGACTCACACAGAGACCGACAGACTCACACAGAGACCCACAGACTCACACAGAGACCCATAGACTCACACAGAGACCCATAGACTCACACAGAGACCCATAGACTCACACAGAGACCCATAGACTCACACATAGACCCATAGACTCACACAGAGACCCATAGACTAACACAGAGACCCATAGACTCACACAGAGACCCACAGACTCACACAGAGACCCATAGACTCACACAGAGATCCACAGACTCACACAGAGACCCATAGACTCACACAGAGACCCATAGACTCACACAGAGTGCCACAGACTCACACAGAGACCGACAGACTCACACAGAGACCCACAGACTCACACAGAGACCCATAGACTCACACAGAGACCCATAGACTCACACAGAGACCCATAGACTCACACAGAGACCCATAGACTCACACAGAGACCCACAGACTCACACAGAGACCCATAGACTCACACAGAGACCCACAGACTCACACAGACCCACAGACTCGCACAGAGATCCACAGACTCACACATAGACCCATAGACTCACACAGAGACCCATAAACTCACACAGAGACCCATAGACTCACACAGAGACCCATAGACTCACACAGAGACCCTTAGACTCACACAGAGACCCATAGACTCACACAGAGACCCACAGACTCACACAGAGACACATAGCCTCACACAGAGACCCATAGACTCACACAGAGACCCATAGACTCACACAGAAACACATAGACTCACACAGAGACACATAGACTCACACAGAGACCCATAGACTCACACAGAGACCCATAGACTCACACAGAGACCCACAGACTCACACAGAGACACATAGACTCACACAGAGACACATAGACTCACACAGAGACCCATGGACTCACACATAGACCCATAGACTCACACAGAGACCCATAGACTCACACAGAGACCCATAGACTCACACAGAGACCCACAGACTCACACAGAGACCCACAGACTCACACAGAGACCCATAGACTCACACAGAGACCCATAGACTCACACAGAGACACATAGACTCACACAGAGACCCATAGACTCACACAGAGACACATAGACTCACACAGAGACCCATAGACTCACACAGAGACCCACAGACTCACACAGAGACCCCTAAACTCACACAGAGACCCATAGACTTACACAGAGACCCACAGACTCACACAGAGCCCCATAGACTCACACAGAGACCCACAGACTCACGCAGAGACCCACAGACTCACACAGAGACCCACAGACTCACACAGAGATCCACAGACTCACACAGAGACCCATAGACTCACACGGAGACCCATAGACTCACACAGAGACCCATAGACTCACACAGAGACCCATAGACTCACACAGAGACCCATAGACTCACACAGAGACACATAGACTCACACAGAGACCCATAGACTCACACAGAAACCCACAGACTCACACAGAGACCCATAGAATCACACAGAGACCCACAGACTCACACAGAGACCCACAGACTCGCACAGAGATCCACAGACTCACACAGAGACCCATAGACTAACACAGAGACCCATAAACTCACACAGAGACCCATAGACTCACACAGAGACCCATAGACTCACACAGAGACACATAGACTCACACAGAGACCCATAGACTCACACAGAGACACATAGACTCAAACAGAGACCCATAGACTCACACAGAGACACATAGACTCACACAGAGACCCATAGACTCACACAGAGACACATAGACTCACACAGAGACCCATAGACTCACACAGAGACACATAGACTCACACAGAGACCCATAGACTCACACAGAGACCCACAGACTCACACAGAGACCCCTAAACTCACACAGAGACCCATAGACTTACACAGAGACCCACAGACTCACACAGAGACCCATAGACTCACACAGAGACCCACAGACTCACGCAGAGACCCACAGACTCACACAGAGACCCACAGACTCGCACAGAGATCCACAGACTCACACAGAGACCCATAGACTCACACGGAGACCCATAGACTCACACAGAGACCCATAGACTCACACAGAGACCCATAGACTCACACAGAGACACATAGACTCACACAGAGACCCATAGACTCACACAGAGACACATAGACTCACACAGAGACCCATAGACTCACACAGAGACCCACAGACTCACACAGAGACCCATAGAATCACACAGAGACCCACAGACTCACACAGAGACCCACAGACTCGCACAGAGATCCACAGACTCACACAGAGACCCATAGACTAACACAGAGACCCATAAACTCACACAGAGACCCATAGACTCACACAGAGACCCATAGACTCACACAGAGACCCATAGACTCACACAGAGACACATAGACTCACACAGAGACCCATAGACTCACACAGAGACACATCGACTCAAACAGAGACCCATAGACTCACACAGAGACACATAGACTCACACAGAGACCCATAGACTCACACAGAGACACATAGACTCACACAGAGACCCATAGACTCACATAGAGACCCACAGACTCACACAGAGACCCATAGACTCACACAGAGACCCACAGACTCACACAGAGACCCACAGACTCGCACAGAGATCCACAGACTCACACATAGACCCATAGACTCACACAGAGACCCATAAACTCACACAGAGACCCATAGACTCACACAGAGACCCATAGACTCACACAGAGACCCACAGACTCGCACAGAGATCCACAGACTCACACAGAGACCCATAGACTCACACAGAGACCCATAGACTCACACAGAGACCCATAGACTCACACAGAGACCCACAGACTCACACAGAGACCCATAGACTCACACAGAGAACCATAGACTCACACAGAGACACACAGACTCACACAGAGACCGACAGACTCACACAGAGACCCACAGACTCACACAGAGACCCATAGACTCACACAGAGACCCATAGACTCACACAGAGACCCATAGACTCACACAGAGACCGACAGACTCACACAGAGACCCACAGACTCACACAGAGACCCATAGACGCACACAGAGACCCACAGACTCACACAGAGACCCACAGACTCGCACAGAGATCCAC
The DNA here is from genome assembly GCF_048934315.1 of Petromyzon marinus. NCBI lineage: Eukaryota > Metazoa > Chordata > Hyperoartia > Petromyzontiformes > Petromyzontidae > Petromyzon > Petromyzon marinus. Next base: position 405,468 of record NW_027422728.1, read on the forward strand.
AGACTCACACAGAGACCCATAGACTCACACAGAGACCCATAGACTCACACAGAGACCCATAGACTCACACAGAGACCCACAGACTCACACAGAGACCCATAGACTCACACAGAGAACCATAGACTCACACAGAGACCCACAGACTCACACAGAGACCGACAGACTCACACAGAGACCCACAGACTCACACAGAGACACATAGACTCACACAGAGACGCATAGACTCACACAGAGACCCATAGACTCACACATAGACCCATAGACTCACACAGAGACCCATAGACTCACACAGAGACCCATAGACTCACACAGAGACCCACAGACTCACACAGAGACCCACAGACTCACACAGAGACCCATAGACTCACACAGAGACCCATAGACTCACACAGAGACCCATAGACTCACACAGAGACCCATAGACTCACACAGAGACACATAGACTCACACAGAGACCCATAGACTCACACAGAGACCCACAGACTCACACAGAGACCCCTAAACTCACACAGAGACCCATAGACTTACACAGAGACCCACAGACTCACACAGAGCCCCATAGACTCACACAGAGACCCACAGACTCACGCAGAGACCCACAGACTCACACAGAGACCCACAGACTCACACAGAGACCCACAGACTCACACAGAGACCCATAGACTCACACAGAGACCCATAGACTCACACAGAGACACATAGACTCACACAGAGACCCATAGACTCACACAGAGACACATAGACTCACACAGAGACCCATAGACTCACACAGAGACCCACAGACTCACACAGAGACCCCTAAACTCACACAGAGACCCATAGACTTACACAGAGACCCACAGACTCACACAGAGCCCCATAGACTCACACAGAGACCCACAGACTCACGCAGAGACCCACCGACTCACACAGAGACCCACAGACTCACACAGAGATCCACAGACTCACACAGAGACCCATAGACTCACACGGAGACCCATAGACTCACACAGAGACCCATAGACTCACACAGAAACCCATAGACTCACACAGAGACACATAGACTCACACAGAGACCCATAGACTCACACAGAGACACATAGACTCACACAGAGACCCATAGACTCACACAGAGACCCACAGACTCACACAGAGACCCATAGAATCACACAGAGACCCACAGACTCACACAGAGACCCACAGACTCGCACAGAGATCCACAGACTCACACAGAGACCCATAGACTAACACAGAGACCCATAAACTCACACAGAGACCCATAGACTCACACAGAGACCCATAGACTCACACAGAGACACATAGACTCACACAGAGACCCATAGACTCACACAGAGACACATAGACTCAAACAGAGACCCATAGACTCACAGAGAGACACATAGACTCACACAGAGACCCATAGACTCACACAGAGACACATAGACTCACACAGAGACCCATAGACTCACACAGAGACACATAGACTCACACAGAGACCCATAGACTCACACAGAGACCCCTAAACTCACACAGAGACCCATAGACTTACACAGAGACCCACAGACTCACACAGAGACCCATAGACTCACACAGAGACCCACAGACTCACGCAGAGACCCACAGACTCACACAGAGACCCACAGACTCACACAGAGACCCACAGACTCGCACAGAGATCCATAGACTCACACAGAGACCCATAGACTAACACAGAGACCCATAAACTCACACAGAGACCCATAGACTCACACAGAGACCCATAGACTCACACAGAGACCCATAGACTCACACAGAGACACATAGACTCACACAGAGACCCATAGACTCACACAGAGACACATCGACTCAAACAGAGACCCATAGACTCACACAGAGACACATAGACTCACACAGAGACCCATAGACTCACACAGAGACACATAGACTCACACAGAGACCCATAGACTCACATAGAGACCCACAGACTCACACAGAGACCCATAGACTCACACAGAGACCCACAGACTCACACAGAGACCCACAGACTCGCACAGAGATCCACAGACTCACACATAGACCCATAGACTCACACAGAGACCCATAAACTCACACAGAGACCCATAGACTCACACAGAGACCCATAGACTCACACAGAGACCCACAGACTTGCACAGAGATCCACAGACTCACACAGAGACCCATAGACTCACACAGAGACCCATAGACTCACACAGAGACCCATAGACTCACACAGAGACACATAGACTCACACAGAGACCCATAGACTCACACAGAGACACATCGACTCAAACAGAGACCCATAGACTCACACAGAGACACATAGACTCACACAGAGACCCATAGACTCACACAGAGACACATAGACTCACACAGAGACCCATAGACTCACATAGAGACCCACAGACTCACACAGAGACCCATAGACTCACACAGAGACCCACAGACTCACACAGAGACCCACAGACTCGCACAGAGATCCACAGACTCACACATAGACCCATAGACTCACACAGAGACCCATAAACTCACACAGAGACCCATAGACTCACACAGAGACCCATAGACTCACACAGAGACCCACAGACTCGCACAGAGATCCACAGACTCACACAGAGACCCATAGACTCACACAGAGACCCATAGACTCACACAGAGACCCACAGACTCACACAGAGACCCATAGACTCACACAGAGAACCATAGACTCACACAGAGACACACAGACTCACACAGAGACCGACAGACTCACACAGAGACCCACAGACTCACACAGAGACCCATAGACTCACACAGAGACCCATAGACTCACACAGAGACCCATAGACTCACACAGAGACCGACAGACTCACACAGAGACCCACAGACTCACACAGAGACCCATAGACGCACACAGAGACCCACAGACTCACACAGAGACCCACAGACTCGCACAGAGATCCACAGACTCACACAGAGACCCATAGACTCACACAGAGACCCATAGACTCACACAGAGACCCATAGACTCACACAGAGACCCACAGACTCACACAGAGACCCATAGACTCACACAGAGAACCATAGACTCACACAGAGACCCACAGACTCACACAGAGACCGACAGACTCACACAGAGACCCACAGACTCACACAGAGACACATAGACTCACACAGAGACGCATAGACTCACACAGAGACCCATAGACTCACACATAGACCCATAGACTCACACAGAGACCCATAGACTCACACAGAGACCCATAGACTCACACAGAGACCCACAGACTCACACAGAGACCCACAGACTCACACAGAGACCCATAGACTCACACAGAGACCCATAGACTCACACAGAGACCCATAGACTCACACAGAGACACATAGACTCACACAGAGACCCATAGACTCACACAGAGACACATAGACTCACACAGAGACCCATAGACTCACACAGAGACCCACAGACTCACACAGAGACCCCTAAACTCACACAGAGACCCATAGACTTACACAGAGACCCACAGACTCACACAGAGCCCCATAGACTCACACAGAGACCCACAGACTCACGCAGAGACCCACAGACTCACACAGAGACCCACAGACTCACACAGAGACCCACAGACTCACACAGAGACCCATAGACTCACACAGAGACCCATAGACTCACACAGAGACCCATAGACTCACACAGAGACACATAGACTCACACAGAGACCCATAGACTCACACAGAGACACATAGACTCACACAGAGACCCATAGACTCACACAGAGACCCACAGACTCACACAGAGACCCCTAAACTCACACAGAGACCCATAGACTTACACAGAGACCCACAGACTCACACAGAGCCCCATAGACTCACACAGAGACCCACAGACTCACGCAGAGACCCACCGACTCACACAGAGACCCACAGACTCACACAGAGATCCACAGACTCACACAGAGACCCATAGACTCACACGGAGACCCATAGACTCACACAGAGACCCATAGACTCACACAGAGACCCATAGACTCACACAGAGACACATAGACTCACACAGAGACCCATAGACTCACACAGAGACACATAGACTCACACAGAGACCCATAGACTCACACAGAGACCCACAGACTCACACAGAGACCCATAGAATCACACAGAGACCCACAGACTCACACAGAGACCCACAGACTCGCACAGAGATCCACAGACTCACACAGAGACCCATAGACTAACACAGAGACCCATAAACTCACACAGAGACCCATAGACTCACACAGAGACCCATAGACTCACACAGAGACACATAGACTCACACAGAGACCCATAGACTCACACAGAGACACATAGACTCAAACAGAGACCCATAGACTCACAGAGAGACACATAGACTCACACAGAGACCCATAGACTCACACAGAGACCCATAGACTCACACAGAGACCCACAGACTCACACAGAGACCCATAGACTCACACAGAGAACCATAGACTCACACAGAGACACACAGACTCACACAGAGACCGACAGACTCACACAGAGACCCACAGACTCACACAGAGACCCATAGACTCACACAGAGACCCATAGACTCACACAGAGACCCATAGACTCACACAGAGACCCATAGACTCACACATAGACCCATAGACTCACACAGAGACCCATAGACTAACACAGAGACCCATAGACTCACACAGAGACCCACAGACTCACACAGAGACCCATAGACTCACACAGAGACCCACAGACTCACACAGAGACCCATAGACTCACACAGAGACCCATAGACTCACACAGAGTGCCACAGACTCACACAGAGACCGACAGACTCACACAGAGACCCACAGACTCACACAGAGACCCATAGACTCACACAGAGACCCATAGACTCACACAGAGACCCATAGACTCACACAGAGACCCATAGACTCACACAGAGACCCACAGACTCACACAGAGACCCATAGACTCACACAGAGACCCACAGACTCACACAGACCCACAGACTCGCACAGAGATCCACAGACTCACACATAGACCCATAGACTCACACAGAGACCCATAAACTCACACAGAGACCCATAGACTCACACAGAGACCCATAGACTCACACAGAGACCCACAGACTCACGCAGAGACCCATACACTCACACAGAGACCCACAGACTCACACAGAGACCCACAGACTCACACAGAGACCCACAGACTCGCACAGAGATCCACAGACTCACACAGAGACCCATAGACTCACACAGAGACCCATAGACTCACACAGAGACCCATAGACTCACACAGAGACCCATAGAGTCACACAGAGACACATAGACTCACACAGAGACCCATAGACTCACACAGAGGCAATAGACCCACTCAGAGACCCATAGACTCACGCAGAGACCCATAGACTCACATAGAGACCCATAGACTCACTCAGAGACCCATAGACTCACACAGAGACCCTTAGACTCACACAGAGACCCATAGACTTACACAGAGACCCACAGACTCACACAGAGACACATAGCCTCACACAGAGACCCATAGACTCACACAGAGACCCATAGACTCACACAGAGACACATAGACTCACACAGAGACACATAGACTCACACAGAGACCCATAGACTCACACAGAGACCCATAGACTCACACAGAGACCCACAGACTCACACAGAGACCCATAGACTCACTTAGAGACCCATAGACTCACACAGAGACCCATAAACTCACACAGAGACCCATAGACTCACACAGAGACACATAGACTCACACAGAGACCCACAGACTCACACAGAGACCCATAGACTCACTTAGAGACCCATAGACTCACACAGAGACCCATAGACTCACACAGAGACCCATAGACTCACACAGAGACACATAGACTCACACAGAGACCCACAGACTCACACAGAGACCCACAGACTCACACAGAGACCCATAGACTCACACAGAGACCCATAGACTCACACAGAGACACATAGACTCACACAGAGACCCATAGACTCACACAGAGACACATAGACTCACACAGAGACCCATAGACTCACACAGAGACCCACAGACTCACACAGAGACCCCTAAACTCACACAGAGACACATAGACTCACACAGAGACCCATAGACTCACACAGAGACACATAGACTCACACAGAGACCCATAGACTCACATAGAGACCCACAGACTCACACAGAGACCCATAGACTCACACAGAGACCCACAGACTCACACAGAGACCCACAGACTCGCACAGAGATCCACAGACTCACACATAGACCCATAGACTCACACAGAGACCCATAAACTCACACAGAGACCCATAGACTCACACAGAGACCCATAGACTCACACAGAGACCCACAGACTCGCACAGAGATCCACAGACTCACACAGAGACCCATAGACTCACACAGAGACCCATAGACTCACACAGAGACCCATAGACTCACACAGAGACCCACAGACTCACACAGAGACCCATAGACTCACACAGAGACCCATAGACTCACACAGAGACCCATAGACTCACACAGAGACCCACAGACTCACACAGAGACCCACAGACTCACACAGAGACCCATAGACTCACACAGAGACCCATAGACTCACACAGAGACCCATAGACTCACACAGAGACACATAGACTCACACAGAGACCCATAGACTCACACAGAGACACATAGACTCACACAGAGACCCATAGACTCACACAGAGACCCACAGACTCACACAGAGACCCCTAAACTCACACAGAGACCCATAGACTTACACAGAGACCCACAGACTCACACAGAGCCCCATAGACTCACACAGAGACCCACAGACTCACACAGAGACCCATAGACTCACACAGAGAACCATAGACTCACACAGAGACACACAGACTCACACAGAGACCGACAGACTCACACAGAGACCCACAGACTCACACAGAGACCCATAGACTCACACAGAGACCCATAGACTCACACAGAGACCCATAGACTCACACAGAGACCGACAGACTCACACAGAGACCCACAGACTCACACAGAGACCCATAGACGCACACAGAGACCCACAGACTCACACAGAGACCCACAGACTCGCACAGAGATCCACAGACTCACACAGAGACCCATAGACTCACACAGAGACCCATAGACTCACACAGAGACCCATAGACTCACACAGAGACCCACAGACTCACACAGAGACCCATAGACTCACACAGAGAACCATAGACTCACACAGAGACCCACAGACTCACACAGAGACCGACAGACTCACACAGAGACCCACAGACTCACACAGAGACACATAGACTCACACAGAGACGCATAGACTCACACAGAGACCCATAGACTCACACATAGACCCATAGACTCACACAGAGACCCATAGACTCACACAGAGACCCATAGACTCACACAGAGACCCACAGACTCACACAGAGACCCACAGACTCACACAGAGACCCATAGACTCACACAGAGACCCATAGACTCACACAGAGACCCATAGCCTCACACAGAGACACATAGACTCACACAGAGACCCATAGACTCACACAGAGACACATAGACTCACACAGAGACCCATAGACTCACACAGAGACCCACAGACTCACACAGAGACCCCTAAACTCACACAGAGACCCATAGACTTACACAGAGACCCACAGACTCACACAGAGCCCCATAGACTCACACAGAGACCCACAGACTCACGCAGAGACCCACAGACTCACACAGAGACCCACAGACTCACACAGAGACCCACAGACTCACACAGAGACCCATAGACTCACACAGAGACCCATAGACTCACACAGAGACCCATAGACTCACACAGAGACACATAGACTCACACAGAGACCCATAGACTCACACAGAGACACATAGACTCACACAGAGACCCATAGACTCACACAGAGACCCACAGACTCACACAGAGACCCCTAAACTCACACAGAGACCCATAGACTTACACAGAGACCCACAGACTCACACAGAGCCCCATGGACTCACACAGAGACCCACAGACTCACGCAGAGACCCACCGACTCACACAGAGACCCACAGACTCACACAGAGATCCACAGACTCACACAGAGACCCATAGACTCACACGGAGACCCATAGACTCACACAGAGACCCATAGACTCACACAGAGACCCATAGACTCACACAGAGACACATAGACTCACACAGAGACCCATAGACTCACACAGAGACACATAGACTCACACAGAGACCCATAGACTCACACAGAGACCCACAGACTCACAAAGAGACCCATAGAATCACACAGAGACCCACAGACTCACACAGAGACCCACAGACTCGCACAGAGATCCACAGACTCACACAGAGACCCATAGACTAACACAGAGACCCATAAACTCACACAGAGACCCATAGACTCACACAGAGACCCATAGACTCACACAGAGACACATAGACTCACACAGAGACCCATAGACTCACACAGAGACACATAGACTCAAACAGAGACCCATAGACTCACAGAGAGACACATAGACTCACACAGAGACCCATAGACTCACACAGAGACCCATAGACTCACACAGAGACCCACAGACTCACACAGAGACCCATAGACTCACACAGAGAACCATAGACTCACACAGAGACACACAGACTCACACAGAGACCGACAGACTCACACAGAGACCCACAGACTCACACAGAGACCCATAGACTCACACAGAGACCCATAGACTCACACAGAGACCCATAGACTCACACAGAGACCCATAGACTCACACATAGACCCATAGACTCACACAGAGACCCATAGACTAACACAGAGACCCATAGACTCACACAGAGACCCACAGACTCACACAGAGACCCATAGACTCACACAGAGACCCACAGCCTCACACAGAGACCCATAGACTCACACAGAGACCCATAGACTCACACAGAGTGCCACAGACTCACACAGAGACCGACAGACTCACACAGAGACCCACAGACTCACACAGAGACCCATAGACTCACACAGAGACCCATAGACTCACACAGAGACCCATAGACTCACACAGAGACCCATAGACTCACACAGAGACCCACAGACTCACACAGAGACCCATAGACTCACACAGAGACCCACAGACTCACACAGACCCACAGACTCGCACAGAGATCCACAGACTCACACATAGACCCATAGACTCACACAGAGACCCATAAACTCACACAGAGACCCATAGACTCACACAGAGACCCATAGACTCACACAGAGACCCACAGACTCACGCAGAGACCCATACACTCACACAGAGACCCACAGACTCACACAGAGACCCACAGACTCACACAGAGACCCACAGACTCGCACAGAGATCCACAGACTCACACAGAGACCCATAGACTCACACAGAGACCCATAGACTCACACAGAGACCCATAGACTCACACAGAGACCCATAGAGTCACACAGAGACACATAGACTCACACAGAGACCCATAGACTCACACAGAGGCAATAGACCCACTCAGAGACCCATAGACTCACGCAGAGACCCATAGACTCACATAGAGACCCATAGACTCACTCAGAGACCCATAGACTCACACAGAGACCCTTAGACTCACACAGAGACCCATAGACTCACACAGAGACCCACAGACTCACACAGAGACACATAGCCTCACACAGAGACCCATAGACTCACACAGAGACCCATAGACTCACACAGAGACACATAGACTCACACAGAGACACATAGACTCACACAGAGACCCATAGACTCACACAGAGACCCATAGACTCACACAGAGACCCACAGACTCACACAGAGACCCATAGACTCACTTAGAGACCCATAGACTCACACAGAGACCCATAAACTCACACAGAGACCCATAGACTCACACAGAGACCCATAGACTCACACAGAGACCCATAGACTCACACAGAGACACATAGACTCACACAGAGACCCACAGACTCACACAGAGACCCACAGACTCACACAGAGACCCATAGACTCACACAGAGACCCATAGACTCACACAGAGACACATAGACTCACACAGAGACCCATAGACTCACACAGAGACACATAGACTCACACAGAGACCCATAGACTCACACAGAGACCCACAGACTCACACAGAGACCCCTAAACTCACACAGAGACACATAGACTCACACAGAGACCCATAGACTCACACAGAGACACATAGACTCACACAGAGACCCATAGACTCACATAGAGACCCACAGACTCACACAGAGACCCATAGACTCACACAGAGACCCACAGACTCACACAGAGACCCACAGACTCGCACAGAGATCCACAGACTCACACATAGACCCATAGACTCACACAGAGACCCATAAACTCACACAGAGACCCATAGACTCACACAGAGACCCATAGACTCACACAGAGACCCACAGACTCGCACAGAGATCCACAGACTCACACAGAGACCCATAGACTCACACAGAGACCCATAGACTCACACAGAGACCCATAGACTCACACAGAGACCCACAGACTCACACAGAGACCCATAGACTCACACAGAGACCCATAGACTCACACAGAGACCCATAGACTCACACAGAGACCCACAGACTCACACAGAGACCCACAGACTCACACAGAGACCCATAGACTCACACAGAGACCCATAGACTCACACAGAGACCCATAGACTCACACAGAGACACATAGACTCACACAGAGACCCATAGACTCACACAGAGACACATAGACTCACACAGAGACCCATAGACTCACACAGAGACCCACAGACTCACACAGAGACCCCTAAACTCACACAGAGACCCATAGACTTACACAGAGACCCACAGACTCACACAGAGCCCCATAGACTCACACAGAGACCCACAGACTCACGCAGAGACCCACAGACTCACACAGAGACCCACAGACTCACACAGAGATCCACAGACTCACACAGAGACCCATAGACTCACACGGAGACCCATAGACTCACACAGAGACCCATAGACTCACACAGAGACCCATAGACTCACACAGAGACACATAGACTCACACAGAGACCCATAGACTCACACAGAGACACATAGACTCACACAGAGACCCATAGACTCACACAGAGACCCACAGACTCACACAGAGACCCATAGAATCACACAGAGACCCACAGACTCACACAGAGACCCACAGACTCGCACAGAGATCCACAGACTCACACAGAGACCCATAGACTAACACAGAGACCCATAAACTCACACAGAGACCCATAGACTCACACAGAGACCCATAGACTCACACAGAGACACATAGACTCACACAGAGACCCATAGACTCACACAGAGACACATAGACTCAAACAGAGACCCATAGACTCACACAGAGACACATAGACTCACACAGAGACCCATAGACTCACACAGAGACACATAGACTCACACAGAGACCCATAGACTCACACAGAGACACATAGACTCACACAGAGACCCATAGACTCACACAGAGACCCACAGACTCACACAGAGACCCCTAAACTCACACAGAGACCCATAGACTTACACAGAGACCCACAGACTCACACAGAGCCCCATAGACTCACACAGAGACCCACAGACTCACGCAGAGACCCACAGACTCACACAGAGACCCACAGACTCACACAGAGACCCACAGACTCACACAGAGACCCATAGACTCACACAGAGACCCATAGACTCACACAGAGACCCATAGACTCACACAGAGACACATAGACTCACACAGAGACCCATAGACTCACACAGAGACACATAGACTCACACAGAGACCCATAGACTCACACAGAGACCCACAGACTCACACAGAGACCCCTAAACTCACACAGAGACCCATAGACTTACACAGAGACCCACAGACTCACACAGAGCCCCATGGACTCACACAGAGACCCACAGACTCACGCAGAGACCCACCGACTCACACAGAGACCCACAGACTCACACAGAGATCCACAGACTCACACAGAGACCCATAGACTCACACGGAGACCCATAGACTCACACAGAGACCCATAGACTCACACAGAGACCCATAGACTCACACAGAGACACATAGACTCACACAGAGACCCATAGACTCACACAGAGACACATAGACTCACACAGAGACCCATAGACTCACACAGAGACCCACAGACTCACAAAGAGACCCATAGAATCACACAGAGACCCACAGACTCACACAGAGACCCACAGACTCGCACAGAGATCCACAGACTCACACAGAGACCCATAGACTAACACAGAGACCCATAAACTCACACAGAGACCCATAGACTCACACAGAGACCCATAGACTCACACAGAGACACATAGACTCACACAGAGACCCATAGACTCACACAGAGACACATAGACTCAAACAGAGACCCATAGACTCACAGAGAGACACATAGACTCACACAGAGACCCATAGACTCACACAGAGACCCATAGACTCACACAGAGACCCACAGACTCACACAGAGACCCATAGACTCACACAGAGAACCATAGACTCACACAGAGACACACAGACTCACACAGAGACCGACAGACTCACACAGAGACCCACAGACTCACACAGAGACCCATAGACTCACACAGAGACCCATAGACTCACACAGAGACCCATAGACTCACACAGAGACCCATAGACTCACACATAGACCCATAGACTCACACAGAGACCCATAGACTAACACAGAGACCCATAGACTCACACAGAGACCCACAGACTCACACAGAGACCCATAGACTCACACAGAGACCCACAGCCTCACACAGAGACCCATAGACTCACACAGAGACCCATAGACTCACACAGAGTGCCACAGACTCACACAGAGACCGACAGACTCACACAGAGACCCACAGACTCACACAGAGACCCATAGACTCACACAGAGACCCATAGACTCACACAGAGACCCATAGACTCACACAGAGACCCATAGACTCACACAGAGACCCACAGACTCACACAGAGACCCATAGACTCACACAGAGACCCACAGACTCACACAGACCCACAGACTCGCACAGAGATCCACAGACTCACACATAGACCCATAGACTCACACAGAGACCCATAAACTCACACAGAGACCCATAGACTCACACAGAGACCCATAGACTCACACAGAGACCCACAGACTCACGCAGAGACCCATACACTCACACAGAGACCCACAGACTCACACAGAGACCCACAGACTCACACAGAGACCCACAGACTCGCACAGAGATCCACAGACTCACACAGAGACCCATAGACTCACACAGAGACCCATAGACTCACACAGAGACCCATAGACTCACACAGAGACCCATAGAGTCACACAGAGACACATAGACTCACACAGAGACCCATAGACTCACACAGAGGCAATAGACCCACTCAGAGACCCATAGACTCACGCAGAGACCCATAGACTCACATAGAGACCCATAGACTCACTCAGAGACCCATAGACTCACACAGAGACCCTTAGACTCACACAGAGACCCATAGACTCACACAGAGACCCACAGACTCACACAGAGACACATAGCCTCACACAGAGACCCATAGACTCACACAGAGACCCATAGACTCACACAGAGACACATAGACTCACACAGAGACACATAGACTCACACAGAGACCCATAGACTCACACAGAGACCCATAGACTCACACAGAGACCCACAGACTCACACAGAGACCCATAGACTCACTTAGAGACCCATAGACTCACACAGAGACCCATAAACTCACACAGAGACCCATAGACTCACACAGAGACCCATAGACTCACACAGAGACCCATAGACTCACACAGAGACACATAGACTCACACAGAGACCCACAGACTCACACAGAGACCCACAGACTCACACAGAGACCCATAGACTCACACAGAGACCCATAGACTCACACAGAGACACATAGACTCACACAGAGACCCATAGACTCACACAGAGACACATAGACTCACACAGAGACCCATAGACTCACACAGAGACCCACAGACTCACACAGAGACCCCTAAACTCACACAGAGACACATAGACTCACACAGAGACCCATAGACTCACACAGAGACACATAGACTCACACAGAGACCCATAGACTCACATAGAGACCCACAGACTCACACAGAGACCCATAGACTCACACAGAGACCCACAGACTCACACAGAGACCCACAGACTCGCACAGAGATCCACAGACTCACACATAGACCCATAGACTCACACAGAGACCCATAAACTCACACAGAGACCCATAGACTCACACAGAGACCCATAGACTCACACAGAGACCCACAGACTCGCACAGAGATCCACAGACTCACACAGAGACCCATAGACTCACACAGAGACCCATAGACTCACACAGAGACCCATAGACTCACACAGAGACCCACAGACTCACACAGAGACCCATAGACTCACACAGAGACCCATAGACTCACACAGAGACCCATAGACTCACACAGAGACCCACAGACTCACACAGAGACCCACAGACTCACACAGAGACCCATAGACTCACACAGAGACCCATAGACTCACACAGAGACCCATAGACTCACACAGAGACACATAGACTCACACAGAGACCCATAGACTCACACAGAGACACATAGACTCACACAGAGACCCATAGACTCACACAGAGACCCACAGACTCACACAGAGACCCCTAAACTCACACAGAGACCCATAGACTTACACAGAGACCCACAGACTCACACAGAGCCCCATAGACTCACACAGAGACCCACAGACTCACGCAGAGACCCACAGACTCACACAGAGACCCACAGACTCACACAGAGATCCACAGACTCACACAGAGACCCATAGACTCACACGGAGACCCATAGACTCACACAGAGACCCATAGACTCACACAGAGACCCATAGACTCACACAGAGACACATAGACTCACACAGAGACCCATAGACTCACACAGAGACACATAGACTCACACAGAGACCCATAGACTCACACAGAGACCCACAGACTCACACAGAGACCCATAGAATCACACAGAGACCCACAGACTCACACAGAGACCCACAGACTCGCACAGAGATCCACAGACTCACACAGAGACCCATAGACTAACACAGAGACCCATAAACTCACACAGAGACCCATAGACTCACACAGAGACCCATAGACTCACACAGAGACACATAGACTCACACAGAGACCCATAGACTCACACAGAGACACATAGACTCAAACAGAGACCCATAGACTCACACAGAGACACATAGACTCACACAGAGACCCATAGACTCACACAGAGACACATAGACTCACACAGAGACCCATAGACTCACACAGAGACACATAGACTCACACAGAGACCCATAGACTCACACAGAGACCCACAGACTCACACAGAGACCCCTAAACTCACACAGAGACCCATAGACTTACACAGAGACCCACAGACTCACACAGAGACCCATAGACTCACACAGAGACCCACAGACTCACGCAGAGACCCACAGACTCACACAGAGACCCACAGACTCGCACAGAGATCCACAGACTCACACAGAGACCCATAGACTCACACGGAGACCCATAGACTCACACAGAGACCCATAGACTCACACAGAGACCCATAGACTCACACAGAGACACATAGACTCACACAGAGACCCATAGACTCACACAGAGACACATAGACTCACACAGAGACCCATAGACTCACACAGAGACCCACAGACTCACACAGAGACCCATAGAATCACACAGAGACCCACAGACTCACACAGAGACCCACAGACTCGCACAGAGATCCACAGACTCACACAGAGACCCATAGACTAACACAGAGACCCATAAACTCACACAGAGACCCATAGACTCACACAGAGACCCATAGACTCACACAGAGACCCATAGACTCACACAGAGACACATAGACTCACACAGAGACCCATAGACTCACACAGAGACACATCGACTCAAACAGAGACCCATAGACTCACACAGAGACACATAGACTCACACAGAGACCCATAGACTCACACAGAGACACATAGACTCACACAGAGACCCATAGACTCACATAGAGACCCACAGACTCACACAGAGACCCATAGACTCACACAGAGACCCACAGACTCACACAGAGACCCATAGACTCGCACAGAGATCCACAGACTCACACATAGACCCATAGACTCACACAGAGACCCATAAACTCACACAGAGACCCATAGACTCACACAGAGACCCATAGACTCACACAGAGACCCACAGACTCGCACAGAGATCCACAGACTCACACAGAGACCCATAGACTCACACAGAGACCCATAGACTCACACAGAGACCCATAGACTCACACAGAGACCCACAGACTCACACAGAGACCCATAGACTCACACAGAGAACCATAGACTCACACAGAGACACACAGACTCACACAGAGACCGACAGACTCACACAGAGACCCACAGACTCACACAGAGACCCATAGACTCACACAGAGACCCATAGACTCACACAGAGACCCATAGACTCACACAGAGACCCATAGACTCACACATAGACCCATAGACTCACACAGAGACCCATAGACTAACACAGAGACCCATAGACTCACACAGAGACCCACAGACTCACACAGAGACCCATAGACTCACACAGAGACCCACAGACTCACACAGAGACCCATAGACTCACACAGAGACCCATAGACTCACACAGAGTGCCACAGACTCACACAGAGACCGACAGACTCACACAGCGACCCACAGACTCACACAGAGACCCATAGACTCACACAGAGACCCATAGACTCACACAGAGACCCATAGACTCACACAGAGACCCACAGACTCACACAGAGACCCATAGACTCACACAGAGACCCACAGACTCACACAGACCCACAGACTCGCACAGAGATCCACAGACTCACACATAGACCCATAGACTCACACAGAGACCCATAAACTCACACAGAGACCCATAGACTCACACAGAGACCCATAGACTCACACAGAGACCCACAGACTCACGCAGAGACCCATACACTCACACAGAGACCCACAGACTCACACAGAGAACCACAGACTCACACAGAGACCCACAGACTCGCACAGAGATCCACAGACTCACGCAGAGACCCATAGACTCACACAGAGACCCATAGACTCACACAGAGACCCATAGAGTCACACAGAGACACATAGACTCACACAGAGACCCATAGACTCACACAGAGGCAATAGACCCACTCAGAGACCCATAGACTCACGCAGAGACCCATAGACTCACATAGAGACCCATAGACTCACTCAGAGACCCATAGACTCACACAGAGACCCTTAGACTCACACAGAGACCCATAGACTCACACAGAGACCCACAGACTCACACAGAGACACAAAGCCTCACACAGAGACCCATAGACTCACACAGAGACCCATAGACTCACACAGAGACACATAGACTCACACAGAGACACATAGACTCACACAGAGACCCATAGACTCACACAGAGACCCATAGACTCACACAGAGACCCACAGACTCACACAGAGACCCACAGACTCACACAGAGACCCATAGACTCACTTAGAGACCCATAGACTCACACAGAGACCCGTAGACTCACACAGAGACCCATAGACTCACACAGATACACGTAGACTCACACAGAGACTCATAGACTCACACAGAGACACATAGACTCACACAGAGACCCATAGACTCACACAGAGACCCATAGACTCACACAGAGACCCACAGACTCACACAGAGACCCATAGACTCGCACAGAGATCCACAGACTCACACATAGACCCATAGACTAACACAGAGACCCATAAACTCACACAGAGACCCATAGACACACACAGAGGCACATAGACTCACACAGAGACCCATAGACTCACACAGAGACCCATAGACTCACACTGAGATGCATAGACTCACACAGAGATCCATAGACTCACACAGAGACCCACAGACTCACACAGAGGCCCATAGACTCACAAAGCGACCCATAGACTCACACAGAGATCCACAGACTCACACATAGACCCATAGACTCACACAGAGACCCATAAACTCACACAGAGACCCATAGACTCACACAGAGACCCATAGACTCACACAGAGACCCATAGACTCACACAGAGACCCAAAGACTCACACAGAGACCCATAGATTCACACAGCGTCACATAGACTCACACAGAGACCCACAGACTCACAGAGAGACCCATAGACTCACACAGAGACCCACAGACTCACACAGAGAACCATAGACTCACACAGAGGCACATAGACTCACACAGAGACCCATAGACTCACACAGAGACACATAGACTCACACAGAGACTCATAGACTCACACAGAGACCCATAGACTCACACAGAGACCCACAGACTCGCACAGAGATCCACAGACTCACACAGAGACCCATAGACTCACACAGAGACCCATAGACTCACACAGAGACCCATAGACTCACACAGAGACCCATAGAGTCACACAGAGACACATAGACTCACACAGAGACCCATAGACTCACACAGAGACCAATAGACTCACTCAGAGACCCATAGACTCACACAGAGACCCATAGACTCACACAGAGACCCATAGACTCACACAGAGACCCATAGAGTCACACAGAGACACATAGACTCACACAGAGACCCATAGACTCACACAGAGACCAATAGACTCACTCAGAGACCCATAGACTCACGCAGAGACCCATAGACTCACATAGAGACCCATAGACTCACTCAGAGACCCACAGACTCACACAGAGACCCATAGAATCACACAGAGACCCACAGACTCACACAGAGACCCACAGACTCGCACAGAGATCCACAGACTCACACAGAGACCCATAGACTAACACAGAGACCCATAAACTCACACAGAGACCCATAGACTCACACAGAGACCCATAGACTAACACAGAGACCCATAAACTCACACAGAGACCCATAGACTCACACAGAGACCCATAGACTCACACAGAGACCCATAGACTCACACAGAGACACATAGACTCACACAGAGACCCATAGACTCACACAGAGACACATCGACTCAAACAGAGACCCATAGACTCACACAGAGACACATAGACTCACACAGAGACCCATAGACTCACACAGAGACACATAGACTCACACAGAGACCCATAGACTCACATAGAGACCCACAGACTCACACAGAGACCCATAGACTCACACAGAGACCCACAGACTCACACAGAGACCCATAGACTCGCACAGAGATCCACAGACTCACACATAGACCCATAGACTCACACAGAGACCCATAAACTCACACAGAGACCCATAGACTCACACAGAGACCCATAGACTCACACAGAGACCCACAGACTCGCACAGAGATCCACAGACTCACACAGAGACCCATAGACTCACACAGAGACCCATAGACTCACACAGAGACCCATAGACTCACACAGAGACCCACAGACTCACACAGAGACCCATAGACTCACACAGAGAACCATAGACTCACACAGAGACACACAGACTCACACAGAGACCGACAGACTCACACAGAGACCCACAGACTCACACAGAGACCCATAGACTCACACAGAGACCCATAGACTCACACAGAGACCCATAGACTCACACAGAGACCCATAGACTCACACATAGACCCATAGACTCACACAGAGACCCATAGACTAACACAGAGACCCATAGACTCACACAGAGACCCACAGACTCACACAGAGACCCATAGACTCACACAGAGACCCACAGACTCACACAGAGACCCATAGACTCACACAGAGACCCATAGACTCACACAGAGTGCCACAGACTCACACAGAGACCGACAGACTCACACAGCGACCCACAGACTCACACAGAGACCCATAGACTCACACAGAGACCCATAGACTCACACAGAGACCCATAGACTCACACAGAGACCCACAGACTCACACAGAGACCCATAGACTCACACAGAGACCCACAGACTCACACAGACCCACAGACTCGCACAGAGATCCACAGACTCACACATAGACCCATAGACTCACACAGAGACCCATAAACTCACACAGAGACCCATAGACTCACACAGAGACCCATAGACTCACACAGAGACCCACAGACTCACGCAGAGACCCATACACTCACACAGAGACCCACAGACTCACACAGAGAACCACAGACTCACACAGAGACCCACAGACTCGCACAGAGATCCACAGACTCACGCAGAGACCCATAGACTCACACAGAGACCCATAGACTCACACAGAGACCCATAGAGTCACACAGAGACACATAGACTCACACAGAGACCCATAGACTCACACAGAGGCAATAGACCCACTCAGAGACCCATAGACTCACGCAGAGACCCATAGACTCACATAGAGACCCATAGACTCACTCAGAGACCCATAGACTCACACAGAGACCCTTAGACTCACACAGAGACCCATAGACTCACACAGAGACCCACAGACTCACACAGAGACACAAAGCCTCACACAGAGACCCATAGACTCACACAGAGACCCATAGACTCACACAGAGACACATAGACTCACACAGAGACACATAGACTCACACAGAGACCCATAGACTCACACAGAGACCCATAGACTCACACAGAGACCCACAGACTCACACAGAGACCCACAGACTCACACAGAGACCCATAGACTCACTTAGAGACCCATAGACTCACACAGAGACCCGTAGACTCACACAGAGACCCATAGACTCACACAGATACACGTAGACTCACACAGAGACTCATAGACTCACACAGAGACACATAGACTCACACAGAGACCCATAGACTCACACAGAGACCCATAGACTCACACAGAGACCCACAGACTCACACAGAGACCCATAGACTCGCACAGAGATCCACAGACTCACACATAGACCCATAGACTAACACAGAGACCCATAAACTCACACAGAGACCCATAGACACACACAGAGGCACATAGACTCACACAGAGACCCATAGACTCACACAGAGACCCATAGACTCACACTGAGATGCATAGACTCACACAGAGATCCATAGACTCACACAGAGACCCACAGACTCACACAGAGGCCCATAGACTCACAAAGCGACCCATAGACTCACACAGAGATCCACAGACTCACACATAGACCCATAGACTCACACAGAGACCCATAAACTCACACAGAGACCCATAGACTCACACAGAGACCCATAGACTCACACAGAGACCCATAGACTCACACAGAGACCCAAAGACTCACACAGAGACCCATAGATTCACACAGCGTCACATAGACTCACACAGAGACCCACAGACTCACAGAGAGACCCATAGACTCACACAGAGACCCACAGACTCACACAGAGAACCATAGACTCACACAGAGGCACATAGACTCACACAGAGACCCATAGACTCACACAGAGACACATAGACTCACACAGAGACTCATAGACTCACACAGAGACCCATAGACTCACACAGAGACCCACAGACTCGCACAGAGATCCACAGACTCACACAGAGACCCATAGACTCACACAGAGACCCATAGACTCACACAGAGACCCATAGACTCACACAGAGACCCATAGAGTCACACAGAGACACATAGACTCACACAGAGACCCATAGACTCACACAGAGACCAATAGACTCACTCAGAGACCCATAGACTCACACAGAGACCCATAGACTCACACAGAGACCCATAGACTCACACAGAGACCCATAGAGTCACACAGAGACACATAGACTCACACAGAGACCCATAGACTCACACAGAGACCAATAGACTCACTCAGAGACCCATAGACTCACGCAGAGACCCATAGACTCACATAGAGACCCATAGACTCACTCAGAGACCCACAGACTCACACAGAGACCCATAGAATCACACAGAGACCCACAGACTCACACAGAGACCCACAGACTCGCACAGAGATCCACAGACTCACACAGAGACCCATAGACTAACACAGAGACCCATAAACTCACACAGAGACCCATAGACTCACACAGAGACCCATAGACTCACACAGAGACCCATAGACTCACACAGAGACACATAGACTCACACAGAGACCCATAGACTCACACAGAGACACATCGACTCAAACAGAGACCCAAAGACTCACACAGAGACACATAGACTCACACAGAGACCCATAGACTCACACAGAGACACATAGACTCACACAGAGACCCATAGACTCACATAGAGACCCACAGACTCACACAGAGACCCATAGACTCACACAGAGACCCACAGACTCACACAGAGACCCATAGACTCGCACAGAGATCCACAGACTCACACATAGACCCATAGACTCACACAGAGACCCATAAACTCACACAGAGACCCATAGACTCACACAGAGACCCATAGACTCACACAGAGACCCACAGACTCGCACAGAGATCCACAGACTCACACAGAGACCCATAGACTCACACAGAGACCCATAGACTCACACAGAGACCCATAGACTCACACAGAGACCCACAGACTCACACAGAGACCCATAGACTCACACAGAGAACCATAGACTCACACAGAGACACACAGACTCACACAGAGACCGACAGACTCACACAGAGACCCACAGACTCACACAGAGACCCATAGACTCACACAGAGACCCATAGACTCACACAGAGACCCATAGACTCACACAGAGACCCATAGACTCACACATAGACCCATAGACTCACACAGAGACCCATAGACTAACACAGAGACCCATAGACTCACACAGAGACCCACAGACTCACACAGAGACCCATAGACTCACACAGAGACCCACAGACTCACACAGAGACCCATAGACTCACACAGAGACCCATAGACTCACACAGAGTGCCACAGACTCACACAGAGACCGACAGACTCACACAGCGACCCACAGACTCACACAGAGACCCATAGACTCACACAGAGACCCATAGACTCACACAGAGACCCATAGACTCACACAGAGACCCACAGACTCACACAGAGACCCATAGACTCACACAGAGACCCACAGACTCACACAGACCCACAGACTCGCACAGAGATCCACAGACTCACACATAGACCCATAGACTCACACAGAGACCCATAAACTCACACAGAGACCCATAGACTCACACAGAGACCCATAGACTCACACAGAGACCCACAGACTCACGCAGAGACCCATACACTCACACAGAGACCCACAGACTCACACAGAGAACCACAGACTCACACAGAGACCCACAGACTCGCACAGAGATCCACAGACTCACGCAGAGACCCATAGACTCACACAGAGACCCATAGACTCACACAGAGACCCATAGAGTCACACAGAGACACATAGACTCACACAGAGACCCATAGACTCACACAGAGGCAATAGACCCACTCAGAGACCCATAGACTCACGCAGAGACCCATAGACTCACATAGAGACCCATAGACTCACTCAGAGACCCATAGACTCACACAGAGACCCTTAGACTCACACAGAGACCCATAGACTCACACAGAGACCCACAGACTCACACAGAGACACATAGCCTCACACAGAGACCCATAGACTCACACAGAGACCCATAGACTCACACAGAGACACATAGACTCACACAGAGACACATAGACTCACACAGAGACCCATAGACTCACACAGAGACCCATAGACTCACACAGAGACCCACAGACTCACACAGAGACCCACAGACTCACACAGAGACCCATAGACTCACTTAGAGACCCATAGACTCACACAGAGACCCGTAGACTCACACAGAGACCCATAGACTCACACAGATACACGTAGACTCACACAGAGACTCATAGACTCACACAGAGACACATAGACTCACACAGAGACCCATAGACTCACACAGAGACCCATAGACTCACACAGAGACCCACAGACTCACACAGAGACCCATAGACTCGCACAGAGATCCACAGACTCACACATAGACCCATAGACTAACACAGAGACCCATAAACTCACACAGAGACCCATAGACACACACAGAGGCACATAGACTCACACAGAGACCCATAGACTCACACAGAGACCCATAGACTCACACTGAGATGCATAGACTCACACAGAGATCCATAGACTCACACAGAGACCCACAGACTCACACAGAGGCCCATAGACTCACAAAGCGACCCATAGACTCACACAGAGATCCACAGACTCACACATAGACCCATAGACTCACACAGAGACCCATAAACTCACACAGAGACCCATAGACTCACACAGAGACCCATAGACTCACACAGAGACCCATAGACTCACACAGAGACCCAAAGACTCACACAGAGACCCATAGATTCACACAGAGTCACATAGACTCACACAGAGACCCACAGACTCACAGAGAGACCCATAGACTCACACAGAGACCCACAGACTCACACAGAGAACCATAGACTCACACAGAGGCACATAGACTCACACAGAGACCCATAGACTTACACAGAGACCCATAAACTCACACAGAGACCCATAGACTCACACAGAGACCCATAGACTTACACAGAGACCCACAGACTCACACAGAGACCCATAGACTCACACAGAGACCCATAGACTCACACAGAGACCCACAGACTCGCACAGAGATCCACAGACTCACACAGAGACCCATAGACTCACACAGAGACCCATAGACTCACACAGAGACCCATAGACTCACACAGAGACCCATAGAGTCACACAGAGACACATAGACTCACACAGAGACCCATAGACTCACACAGAGACCAATAGACTCACTCAGAGACCCATAGACTCACACAGAGACCCATAGACTCACACAGAGACCCATAGACTCACACAGAGACCCATAGACTCACACAGAGACCCATAGACTCACACAGAGACCCATAGAGTCACACAGAGACACATAGACTCACACAGAGACCCATAGACTCACACAGAGACCAATAGACTCACTCAGAGACCCATAGACTCACGCAGAGACCCATAGACTCACATAGAGACCCATAGACTCACTCAGAGACCCATAGACTCACACAGAGACCCTTAGACTCACACAGAGACCCATAGACTCACACAGAGACCCACAGACTCACACAGAGACACATAGACTCACACAGAGACCCATAGACTCACACAGAGACCCATAGACTCACACAGAGACACATAGACTCACACAGAGACACATAGACTCACACAGAGACGCATAGACTCACACAGAGACCCATAGACTCACACAGAGACCCACAGACTCACACAGAGACCCACAGACTCACACAGAGACCCATAGACTCACACAGAGACCCATAGACTCACACAGAGACCCATAGACTCACACAGAGACACATAGACTCACACAGAGACTCATAGACTCACACAGAGACACATAGACTCACACAGAGACCCATAGACTCACACAGAGACCCATAGACTCACACAGAGACCCATAGACTCACACAGAGACCCACAGACTCACACAGAGACCCATAGACTCGCACAGAGATCCACAGACTCACACATAGACCCATAGACTAACACAGAGACCCATAAACTCACACAGAGACCCATAGACTCACACAGAGACACATAGACTCACGCAGAGACCCATAGACTCACACAGAGACCCACAGACTCACACAGAGACCCATAGACTCACACAGAGACCCATAGACTCACACAGAGACCCACAGACTCGCACAGAGATCCACAGACTCACACATAGACCCATAGACTCACACAGAGACCCATAAACTCACACAGAGACCCATAGACTCACACAGAGACCCATAGACTTACACAGAGACCCACAGACTCACACAGAGACCCATAGACTCACACAGAGACCCACAGACTCACACAGAGACCCATAGACTCACACAGAGACCCATAGACTCACACAGAGACCCACAGACTCGCTCAGAGACCCATAGACTCGCACAGAGACCCATAGACTCACACAGAGATCCACAGACTCACACATAGACCCATAGACTAACACAGAGACCCATAAACTCACACAGAGACCCATAGACTCACACAGAGACACATAGACTCACGCAGAGACCCATAGACTCACACAGAGACCCACAGACTCACACAGAGACCCATAGACTCACACAGAGACCCATAGACTCACACAGAGACCCACAGACTCGCACAGAGATCCACAGACTCACACATAGACCCATAGACTCACACAGAGACCCATAAACTCACACAGAGACCCATAGACTCACACAGAGACCCATAGACTTACACAGAGACCCACAGACTCACACAGAGACCCATAGACTCACACAGAGACCCACAGACTCACACAGAGACCCATAGACTCACACAGAGACCCATAGACTCACACAGAGACCCACAGACTCGCACAGAGACCCATAGACTCGCACAGAGACCCATAGACTCACACAGCAGAGACCCATAGACTCACAGCAGAGTCCCACAGACTCACACAGAGACACATAGACTCACACAGAGACCCATAGACTCACACAGAGACCCATAGACTCACACAGAGACCCATAGACTCACACAGAGACACATAGACTCACACAGCAGAGACCCATAGACTCACAGCAGAGTCCCACAGACTCACACAGAGACCCATAGACTCACAGCAGAGTCCCACAGACTCACACAGAGACACATAGACTCACACAGAGACCCATAGAGTCACACAGAGACACATAGACTCACACAGAGACCCATAGACTCACACAGAGGCAATAGACCCACTCAGAGACCCATAGACTCACGCAGAAACCCATAGACTCACATAGAGACCCATAGACTCACTCAGAGACCCATAGACTCACACAGAGACCCTTAGACTCACACAGAGACCCATAGACTCACACAGAGACCCACAGACTCACACAGAGACACATAGCCTCACACAGAGACCCATAGACTCACACAGAGACCCATAGACTCACACAGAGACACATAGACTCACACAGAGACACATAGACTCACACAGAGACCCATAGACTCACACAGAGACCCATAGACTCACACAGAGACCCACAGACTCACACAGAGACCCACAGACTCACACAGAGACCCATAGACTCACTTAGAGACCCATAGACTCACACAGAGACCCGTAGACTCACACAGAGACCCATAGACTCACACAGATACACGTAGACTCACACAGAGACTCATAGACTCACACAGAGACACATAGACTCACACAGAGACCCATAGACTCACACAGAGACCCATAGACTCACACAGAGACCCATAGACTCACACAGAGACCCACAGACTCACACAGAGACCCATAGACTCGCACAGAGATCCACAGACTCACACATAGACCCATAGACTAACACAGAGACCCATAAACTCACACAGAGACCCATAGACACACACAGAGGCACATAGACTCACACAGAGACCCATAGACTCACACAGAGACCCATAGACTCACACAGAGATGCATAGACTCACACAGAGATCCATAGACTCACACAGAGACCCACAGACTCACACAGAGGCCCATAGACTCACAAAGCGACCCATAGACTCACACAGAGATCCACAGACTCACACATAGACCCATAGACTCACACAGAGACCCATAAACTCACACAGAGACCCATAGACTCACACAGAGACCCATAGACTCACACAGAGACCCATAGACTCACACAGAGACCCAAAGACTCACACAGAGACCCATAGATTCACACAGAGTCACATAGACTCACACAGAGACCCACAGACTCACAGAGAGACCCATAGACTCACACAGAGACCCACAGACTCACACAGAGAACCATAGACTCACACAGAGGCACATAGACTCACACAGAGACCCATAGACTCACACAGAGACACATAGACTCACACAGAGACCCATAGACTCACACAGAGACCCATAGACTCACACAGAGACCCATAGACTCACACAGAGACCCACAGACTCACGCAGATACCCATACACTCACACAGAGACCCACAGACTCACACAGAGACCCACAGACTCGCACAGAGATCCACAGACTCACACAGAGACCCATAGACTCACACAGAGACCCATAGACTCACACAGAGACCCATAGACTCACACAGAGACCCATAGAGTCACACAGAGACACATAGACTCACACAGAGACCCATAGACTCACACAGAGACCAATAGACTCACTCAGAGACCCATAGACTCACACAGAGACCCATAGACTCACACAGAGACCCATAGACTCACACAGAGACCCATAGAGTCACACAGAGACACATAGACTCACACAGAGACCCATAGACTCACACAGAGACCAATAGACTCACTCAGAGACCCATAGACTCACGCAGAGACCCATAGACTCACATAGAGACCCATAGACTCACTCAGAGACCCATAGACTCACACAGAGACCCTTAGACTCACACAGAGACCCATAGACTCACACAGAGACCCACAGACTCACACAGAGACACATAGACTCACACAGAGACCCATAGACTCACACAGAGACCCATAGACTCACACAGAGACACATAGACTCACACAGAGACACATAGACTCACACAGAGACGCATAGACTCACACAGAGACCCATAGACTCACACAGAGACCCACAGACTCACACAGAGACCCACAGACTCACACAGAGACCCATAGACTCACACAGAGACCCATAGACTCACACAGAGACCCATAGACTCACACAGAGACCCATAGACTCACACAGAGACACATAGACTCACACAGAGACTCATAGACTCACACAGAGACACATAGACTCACACAGAGACCCATAGACTCACACAGAGACCCATAGACTCACACAGAGACCCATAGACTCACACAGAGACCCACAGACTCACACAGAGACCCATAGACTCGCACAGAGATCCACAGACTCACACATAGACCCATAGACTAACACAGAGACCCATAAACTCACACAGAGACCCATAGACTCACACAGAGACACATAGACTCACGCAGAGACCCATAGACTCACACAGAGACCCACAGACTCACACAGAGACCCATAGACTCACACAGAGACCCATAGACTCACACAGAGACCCACAGACTCGCACAGAGATCCACAGACTCACACATAGACCCATAGACTCACACAGAGACCCATAAACTCACACAGAGACCCATAGACTCACACAGAGACCCATAGACTTACACAGAGACCCACAGACTCACACAGAGACCCATAGACTCACACAGAGACCCACAGACTCACACAGAGACCCATAGACTCACACAGAGACCCATAGACTCACACAGAGACCCACAGACTCGCACAGAGACCCATAGACTCGCACAGAGACCCATAGACTCACACAGCAGAGACCCATAGACTCACAGCAGAGTCCCACAGACTCACACAGAGACACATAGACTCACACAGAGACCCATAGACTCACACAGAGACCCATAGACTCACACAGAGACCCATAGACTCACACAGAGACACATAGACTCACACAGCAGAGACCCATAGACTCACAGCAGAGTCCCACAGACTCACACAGAGACACATAGACTCACACAGAGACCCATAGACTCGCACAGAGATCCACAGACTCACACAGAGACCCATAGACTCACACAGAGACCCATAGACTCACACAGAGACCCATAGACTCACACAGAGACCCATAGAGTCACACAGAGACACATAGACTCACACAGAGACCCATAGACTCACACAGAGGCAATAGACCCACTCAGAGACCCATAGACTCACGCAGAGACCCATAGACTCACATAGAGACCCATAGACTCACACAGAGACCCATAGATTCACACAGAGTCACATAGACTCACACAGAGACCCACAGACTCACAGAGAGCCCCATAGACTCACACAGAGACCCACAGACTCACACAGAGAACCATAGACTCACACAGAGGCACATAGACTCACACAGAGACCCATAGACTCACACAGAGACACATAGACTCACACAGAGACCCATAGACTCACACAGAGACCCATAGACTCACACAGAGACCCATAGACTCACACAGAGACCCACAGACTCACGCAGATACCCATACACTCACACAGAGACCCACAGACGCACACAGAGACCCACAGACTCGCACAGAGATCCACAGACTCACACAGAGACCCATAGACTCACACAGAGACCCATAGACTCACACAGAGACCCATAGACTCACACAGAGACCCATAGACTCACACAGAGACCCATAGAGTCACACAGAGACACATAGACTCACACAGAGACCCATAGACTCACACAGAGACCAATAGACTCACTCAGAGACCCATAGACTCACACAGAGACCCATAGACTCACACCGAGACCCATAGACTCACACATAGACCCATAGAGTCACACAGAGACACATAGACTCACACAGAGACCCATAGACTCACACAGAGACCAATAGACTCACTCAGAGACCCATAGACTCACGCAGAGACCCATAGACTCACATAGAGACCCATAGACTCACTCAGAGACCCATAGACTCACACAGAGACCCTTAGACTCACACAGAGACCCATAGACTCACACAGAGACCCACAGACTCACACAGAGACACATAGACTCACACAGAGACCCATAGACTCACACAGAGACCCATAGACTCACACAGAGACACATAGACTCACACAGAGACACATAGACTCACACAGAGACGCATAGACTCACACAGAGACCCATAGACTCACACAGAGACCCACAGACTCACACAGAGACCCACAGACTCACACAGAGACCCATAGACTCACACAGAGACCCATAGACTCACACAGAGACCCATAGACTCACACAGAGACCCATAGACTCACAGAGAGACTCATAGACTCACACAGAGACACATAGACTCACACAGAGACCCATAGACTCACACAGAGACCCATAGACTCACACAGAGACCCATAGACTCACACAGAGACCCACAGACTCACACAGAGACCCATAGACTCGCACAGAGATCCACAGACTCACACATAGACCCATAGACTAACACAGAGACCCATAAACTCACACAGAGACCCATAGACTCACACAGAGACACATAGACTCACGCAGAGACCCATAGACTCACACAGAGACCCACAGTCTCACACAGAGACCCATAGACTCACACAGAGACCCATAGACTCACACAGAGACCCACAGACTCGCACAGAGATCCACAGACTCACACATAGACCCATAGACTCACACAGAGACCCATAAACTCACACAGAGACCCATAGACTCACACAGAGACCCATAGACTTACACAGAGACCCACAGACTCACACAGAGACCCATAGACTCACACAGAGACCCACAGACTCACACAGAGACCCATAGACTCACACAGAGACCCATAGACTCACACAGAGACCCACAGACTCGCACAGAGACCCATAGACTCGCACAGAGACCCATAGACTCACACAGCAGAGACCCATAGACTCACAGCAGAGTCCCACAGACTCACACAGAGACACATAGACTCACACAGAGACCCATAGACTCACACAGAGACCCATAGACTCACACAGAGACCCATAGACTCACACAGAGACACATAGACTCACACAGCAGAGACCCATAGACTCACAGCAGAGTCCCACAGACTCACACAGAGACACATAGACTCACACAGAGACCCATAGACTCGCACAGAGATACACAGACTCACACAGAGACCCATAGACTCACACAGAGACCCATAGACTCACACAGAGACCCATAGACTCACACAGAGACCCATAGAGTCACACAGAGACACATAGACTCACGCAGAGACCCATAGACTCACACAGAGGCAATAGACCCACTCAGAGACCCATAGACTCACGCAGAGACCCATAGACTCACATAGAGACCCATAGACTCACTCAGAGACCCATAGACTCACACAGAGACCCTTAGACTCACACAGAGACCCATAGACTCACACAGAGACCCACAGACTCACACAGAGACACATAGCCTCACACAGAGACCCATAGACTCACACAGAGACCCATAGACTCACACAGAGACACATAGACTCACACAGAGACCCATAGACTCACACAGACACCCATAAACTCACACAGAGACCCACAGACTCACACAGAGACCCACAGACTCACACAGAGACCCATAGACTCACTTAGAGACCCATAGACTCACACAGAGACCCGTAGACTCACACAGAGACCCATAGACTCACACAGATACACGTAGACTCACACAGAGACTCATAGACTCACACAGAGACACATAGACTCACACAGAGACCCATAGACTCACACAGAGACCCATAGACTCACACAGAGACCCACAGACTCACACAGAGACCCATAGACTCGCACAGAGATCCACAGACTCACACATAGACCCATAGACTAACACAGAGACCCATAAACTCACACAGAGACCCATAGACTCACACAGAGACCCATAGACTCACACAGAGACCCACAGACTCACGCAGATACCCATACACTCACACAGAGACCCACAGACTCACACAGAGACCCACAGACTCGCACAGAGATCCACAGACTCACACAGAGACCCATAGACTCACACAGAGACCCATAGACTCACACAGAGACCCATAGACTCACACAGAGACCCATAGACTCACACAGAGACCCATAGAGTCACACAGAGACACATAGACTCACACAGAGACCCATAGACTCACACAGAGACCAATAGACTCACTCAGAGACCCATAGACTCACACAGAGACCCATAGACTCACACAGAGACCCATAGACTCACACAGAGACCCATAGAGTCACACAGAGACACATAGACTCACACAGAGACCCATAGACTCACACAGAGACCAATAGACTCACTCAGAGACCCATAGACTCACGCAGAGACCCATAGACTCACATAGAGACCCATAGACTCACTCAGAGTCCCATAGACTCACACAGAGACCCTTAGACTCACACAGAGACCCATAGACTCACACAGAGACCCACAGACTCACACAGAGACACATAGACTCACACAGAGACCCATAGACTCACACAGAGACCCATAGACTCACACAGAGACACATAGACTCACACAGAGACACATAGACTCACACAGAGACGCATAGACTCACACAGAGACCCATAGACTCACACAGAGACCCACAGACTCACACAGAGACCCACAGACTCACACAGAGACCCATAGACTCACACAGAGACCCATAGACTCACACAGAGACCCATAGACTCACACAGAGACCCATAGACTCACACAGAGACACATAGACTCACACAGAGACTCATAGACTCACACAGAGACACATAGACTCACACAGAGACCCATAGACTCACACAGAGACCCATAGACTCACACAGAGACCCATAGACTCACACAGAGACCCACAGACTCACACAGAGACCCATAGACTCGCACAGAGATCCACAGACTCACACATAGACCCATAGACTAACACAGAGACCCATAAACTCACACAGAGACCCATAGACTCACACAGAGACACATAGACTCACGCAGAGACCCATAGACTCACACAGAGACACATAGACTCACGCAGAGACCCATAGACTCACACAGAGACCCACAGACTCACACAGAGACCCATAGACTCACACAGAGACCCATAGACTCACACAGAGACCCACAGACTCGCACAGAGATCCACAGACTCACACATAGACCCATAGACTCACACAGAGACCCATAAACTCACACAGAGACCCATAGACTCACACAGAGACCCATAGACTTACACAGAGACCCACAGACTCACACAGAGACCCATAGACTCACACAGAGACCCACAGACTCACACAGAGACCCATAGACTCACACAGAGACCCATAGACTCACACAGAGACCCACAGACTCACACAGAGACCCATAGACTCACACAGAGACCCACAGACTCACACAGAGACCCATAGACTCACACAGAGACCCATAGACTCACACAGAGACCCACAGACTCGCACAGAGACCCATAGACTCGCACAGAGACCCATAGACTCACACAGCAGAGACCCATAGACTCACAGCAGAGTCCCACAGACTCACACAGAGACACATAGACTCACACAGAGACCCATAGACTCACACAGAGACCCATAGACTCACACAGAGACCCATAGACTCACACAGAGACACATAGACTCACACAGCAGAGACCCATAGACTCACAGCAGAGTCCCACAGACTCACACAGAGACCCATAGACTCACAGCAGAGTCCCACAGACTCACACAGAGACACATAGACTCACACAGAGACCCATAGAGTCACACAGAGACACATAGACTCACACAGAGACCCATAGACTCACACAGAGGCAATAGACCCACTCAGAGACCCATAGACTCACGCAGAAACCCATAGACTCACATAGAGACCCATAGACTCACTCAGAGACCCATAGACTCACACAGAGACCCTTAGACTCACACAGAGACCCATAGACTCACACAGAGACCCACAGACTCACACAGAGACACATAGCCTCACACAGAGACCCATAGACTCACACAGAGACCCATAGACTCACACAGAGACACATAGACTCACACAGAGACACATAGACTCACACAGAGACCCATAGACTCACACAGAGACCCATAGACTCACACAGAGACCCACAGACTCACACAGAGACCCACAGACTCACACAGAGACCCATAGACTCACTTAGAGACCCATAGACTCAC
The DNA here is from genome assembly GCF_048934315.1 of Petromyzon marinus. Taxonomy (NCBI): domain Eukaryota; kingdom Metazoa; phylum Chordata; class Hyperoartia; order Petromyzontiformes; family Petromyzontidae; genus Petromyzon; species Petromyzon marinus. The sequence continues at coordinate 440,128 of NW_027422728.1, forward strand.
ACAGAGACCCGTAGACTCACACAGAGACCCATAGACTCACACAGATACACGTAGACTCACACAGAGACTCATAGACTCACACAGAGACACATAGACTCACACAGAGACCCATAGACTCACACAGAGACCCATAGACTCACACAGAGACCCATAGACTCACACAGAGACCCACAGACTCACACAGAGACCCATAGACTCGCACAGAGATCCACAGACTCACACATAGACCCATAGACTAACACAGAGACCCATAAACTCACACAGAGACCCATAGACACACACAGAGGCACATAGACTCACACAGAGACCCATAGACTCACACAGAGACCCATAGACTCACACAGAGATGCATAGACTCACACAGAGATCCATAGACTCACACAGAGACCCACAGACTCACACAGAGGCCCATAGACTCACAAAGCGACCCATAGACTCACACAGAGATCCACAGACTCACACATAGACCCATAGACTCACACAGAGACCCATAAACTCACACAGAGACCCATAGACTCACACAGAGACCCATAGACTCACACAGAGACCCATAGACTCACACAGAGACCCAAAGACTCACACAGAGACCCATAGATTCACACAGAGTCACATAGACTCACACAGAGACCCACAGACTCACAGAGAGACCCATAGACTCACACAGAGACCCACAGACTCACACAGAGAACCATAGACTCACACAGAGGCACATAGACTCACACAGAGACCCATAGACTCACACAGAGACACATAGACTCACACAGAGACCCATAGACTCACACAGAGACCCATAGACTCACACAGAGACCCATAGACTCACACAGAGACCCACAGACTCACGCAGATACCCATACACTCACACAGAGACCCACAGACTCACACAGAGACCCACAGACTCGCACAGAGATCCACAGACTCACACAGAGACCCATAGACTCACACAGAGACCCATAGACTCACACAGAGACCCATAGACTCACACAGAGACCCATAGAGTCACACAGAGACACATAGACTCACACAGAGACCCATAGACTCACACAGAGACCAATAGACTCACTCAGAGACCCATAGACTCACACAGAGACCCATAGACTCACACAGAGACCCATAGACTCACACAGAGACCCATAGAGTCACACAGAGACACATAGACTCACACAGAGACCCATAGACTCACACAGAGACCAATAGACTCACTCAGAGACCCATAGACTCACGCAGAGACCCATAGACTCACATAGAGACCCATAGACTCACTCAGAGACCCATAGACTCACACAGAGACCCTTAGACTCACACAGAGACCCATAGACTCACACAGAGACCCACAGACTCACACAGAGACACATAGACTCACACAGAGACCCATAGACTCACACAGAGACCCATAGACTCACACAGAGACACAAAGACTCACACAGAGACACATAGACTCACACAGAGACCCATAGACTCACACAGAGACCCACAGACTCACACAGAGACCCACAGACTCACACAGAGACCCATAGACTCACACAGAGACCCATAGACTCACACAGAGACCCATAGACTCACACAGAGACCCATAGACTCACACAGAGACACATAGACTCACACAGAGACTCATAGACTCACACAGAGACACATAGACTCACACAGAGACCCATAGACTCACACAGAGACCCATAGACTCACACAGAGACCCATAGACTCACACAGAGACCCACAGACTCACACAGAGACCCATAGACTCGCACAGAGATCCACAGACTCACACATAGACCCATAGACTAACACAGAGACCCATAAACTCACACAGAGACCCATAGACTCACACAGAGACACATAGACTCACGCAGAGACCCATAGACTCACACAGAGACCCACAGACTCACACAGAGACCCATAGACTCACACAGAGACCCATAGACTCACACAGAGACCCACAGACTCGCACAGAGATCCACAGACTCACACATAGACCCATAGACTCACACAGAGACCCATAAACTCACACAGAGACCCATAGACTCACACAGAGACCCATAGACTTACACAGAGACCCACAGACTCACACAGAGACCCATAGACTCACACAGAGACCCACAGACTCACACAGAGACCCATAGACTCACACAGAGACCCATAGACTCACACAGAGACCCACAGACTCGCACAGAGACCCATAGACTCGCACAGAGACCCATAGACTCACACAGCAGAGACCCATAGACTCACAGCAGAGTCCCACAGACTCACACAGAGACACATAGACTCACACAGAGACCCATAGACTCACACAGAGACCCATAGACTCACACAGAGACCCATAGACTCACACAGAGACACATAGACTCACACAGCAGAGACCCATAGACTCACAGCAGAGTCCCACAGACTCACACAGAGACACATAGACTCACACAGAGACCCATAGACTCGCACAGAGATCCACAGACTCACACAGAGACCCATAGACTCACACAGAGACCCATAGACTCACACAGAGACCCATAGACTCACACAGAGACCCATAGAGTCACACAGAGACACATAGACTCACACAGAGACCCATAGACTCACACAGAGGCAATAGACCCACTCAGAGACCCATAGACTCACGCAGAGACCCATAGACTCACATAGAGACCCATAGACTCACACAGAGACCCATAGATTCACACAGAGTCACATAGACTCACACAGAGACCCACAGACTCACAGAGAGCCCCATAGACTCACACAGAGACCCACAGACTCACACAGAGAACCATAGACTCACACAGAGGCACATAGACTCACACAGAGACCCATAGACTCACACAGAGACACATAGACTCACACAGAGACCCATAGACTCACACAGAGACCCATAGACTCACACAGAGACCCATAGACTCACACAGAGACCCACAGACTCACGCAGATACCCATACACTCACACAGAGACCCACAGACGCACACAGAGACCCACAGACTCGCACAGAGATCCACAGACTCACACAGAGACCCATAGACTCACACAGAGACCCATAGACTCACACAGAGACCCATAGACTCACACAGAGACCCATAGACTCACACAGAGACCCATAGAGTCACACAGAGACACATAGACTCACACAGAGACCCATAGACTCACACAGAGACCAATAGACTCACTCAGAGACCCATAGACTCACACAGAGACCCATAGACTCACACCGAGACCCATAGACTCACACAGAGACCCATAGAGTCACACAGAGACACATAGACTCACACAGAGACCCATAGACTCACACAGAGACCAATAGACTCACTCAGAGACCCATAGACTCACGCAGAGACCCATAGACTCACATAGAGACCCATAGACTCACTCAGAGACCCATAGACTCACACAGAGACCCTTAGACTCACACAGAGACCCATAGACTCACACAGAGACCCACAGACTCACACAGAGACACATAGACTCACACAGAGACCCATAGACTCACACAGAGACCCATAGACTCACACAGAGACACATAGACTCACACAGAGACACATAGACTCACACAGAGACGCATAGACTCACACAGAGACCCATAGACTCACACAGAGACCCACAGACTCACACAGAGACCCACAGACTCACACAGAGACCCATAGACTCACACAGAGACCCATAGACTCACACAGAGACCCATAGACTCACACAGAGACCCATAGACTCACAGAGAGACTCATAGACTCACACAGAGACACATAGACTCACACAGAGACCCATAGACTCACACAGAGACCCATAGACTCACACAGAGACCCACAGACTCACACAGAGACCCATAGACTCGCACAGAGATCCACAGACTCACACATAGACCCATAGACTAACACAGAGACCCATAAACTCACACAGAGACCCATAGACTCACACAGAGACACATAGACTCACGCAGAGACCCATAGACTCACACAGAGACCCACAGTCTCACACAGAGACCCATAGACTCACACAGAGACCCATAGACTCACACAGAGACCCACAGACTCGCACAGAGATCCACAGACTCACACATAGACCCATAGACTCACACAGAGACCCATAAACTCACACAGAGACCCATAGACTCACACAGAGACCCATAGACTTACACAGAGACCCACAGACTCACACAGAGACCCATAGACTCACACAGAGACCCACAGACTCACACAGAGACCCATAGACTCACACAGAGACCCATAGACTCACACAGAGACCCACAGACTCGCATAGAGACCCATAGACTCGCACAGAGACCCATAGACTCACACAGCAGAGACCCATAGACTCACAGCAGAGTCCCACAGACTCACACAGAGACACATAGACTCACACAGAGACCCATAGACTCACACAGAGACCCATAGACTCACACAGAGACCCATAGACTCACACAGAGACACATAGACTCACACAGCAGAGACCCATAGACTCACAGCAGAGTCCCACAGACTCACACAGAGACACAGAGACTCACACAGAGACCCATAGACTCGCACAGAGATACACAGACTCACACAGAGACCCATAGACTCACACAGAGACCCATAGACTCACACAGAGACCCATAGACTCACACAGAGACCCATAGAGTCACACAGAGACACATAGACTCACGCAGAGACCCATAGACTCACACAGAGGCAATAGACCCACTCAGAGACCCATAGACTCACGCAGAGACCCATAGACTCACATAGAGACCCATAGACTCACTCAGAGACCCATAGACTCACACAGAGACCCTTAGACTCACACAGAGACCCATAGACTCACACAGAGACCCACAGACTCACACAGAGACACATAGCCTCACACAGAGACCCATAGACTCACACAGAGACCCATAGACTCACACAGAGACACATAGACTCACACAGAGACCCATAGACTCACACAGAGACCCATAAACTCACACAGAGACCCACAGACTCACACAGAGACCCACAGACTCACACAGAGACCCATAGACTCACTTAGAGACCCATAGACTCACACAGAGACCCGTAGACTCACACAGAGACCCATAGACTCACACAGATACACGTAGACTCACACAGAGACTCATAGACTCACACAGAGACACATAGACTCACACAGAGACCCATAGACTCACACAGAGACCCATAGACTCACACAGAGACCCACAGACTCACACAGAGACCCATAGACTCGCACAGAGATCCACAGACTCACACATAGACCCATAGACTAACACAGAGACCCATAAACTCACACAGAGACCCATAGACTCACACAGAGACCCATAGACTCACACAGAGACCCACAGACTCACGCAGATACCCATACACTCACACAGAGACCCACAGACTCACACAGAGACCCACAGACTCGCACAGAGATCCACAGACTCACACAGAGACCCATAGACTCACACAGAGACCCATAGACTCACACAGAGACCCATAGACTCACACAGAGACCCATAGACTCACACAGAGACCCATAGAGTCACACAGAGACACATAGACTCACACAGAGACCCATAGACTCACACAGAGACCAATAGACTCACTCAGAGACCCATAGACTCACACAGAGACCCATAGACTCACACAGAGACCCATAGACTCACACAGAGACCCATAGAGTCACACAGAGACACATAGACTCACACAGAGACCCATAGACTCACAGAGAGACCAATAGACTCACTCAGAGACCCATAGACTCACGCAGAGACCCATAGACTCACATAGAGACCCATAGACTCACTCAGAGACCCATAGACTCACACAGAGACCCTTAGACTCACACAGAGACCCATAGACTCACACAGAGACCCACAGACTCACACAGAGACACATAGACTCACACAGAGACCCATAGACTCACACAGAGACCCATAGACTCACACAGAGACACATAGACTCACACAGAGACACATAGACTCACACAGAGACGCATAGACTCACACAGAGACCCATAGACTCACACAGAGACCCACAGACTCACACAGAGACCCACAGACTCACACAGAGACCCATAGACTCACACAGAGACCCATAGACTCACACAGAGACCCATAGACTCACACAGAGACCCATAGACTCACACAGAGACACATAGACTCACACAGAGACTCATAGACTCACACAGAGACACATAGACTCACACAGAGACCCATAGACTCACACAGAGACCCATAGACTCACACAGAGACCCATAGACTCACACAGAGACCCACAGACTCACACAGAGACCCATAGACTCGCACAGAGATCCACAGACTCACACATAGACCCATAGACTAACACAGAGACCCATAAACTCACACAGAGACCCATAGACTCACACAGAGACACATAGACTCACGCAGAGACCCATAGACTCACACAGAGACACATAGACTCACGCAGTGACCCATAGACTCACACAGAGACCCACAGACTCACACAGAGACCCATAGACTCACACAGAGACCCATAGACTCACACAGAGACCCACAGACTCGCACAGAGATCCACAGACTCACACATAGACCCATAGACTCACACAGAGACCCATAAACTCACACAGAGACCCATAGACTCACACAGAGACCCATAGACTTACACAGAGACCCACAGACTCACACAGAGACCCATAGACTCACACAGAGACCCACAGACTCACACAGAGACCCATAGACTCACACAGAGACCCATAGACTCACACAGAGACCCACAGACTCGCACAGAGACCCATAGACTCGCACAGAGACCCATAGACTCACACAGCAGAGACCCATAGACTCACAGCAGAGTCCCACAGACTCACACAGAGACACATAGACTCACACAGAGACCCATAGACTCACACAGAGACCCATAGACTCACACAGAGACCCATAGACTCACACAGAGACACATAGACTCACACAGGACTCATAGACTCACACAGAGACACATAGACTCACACAGAGACCCATAGACTCACACAGAGACCCACAGACTCACACAGAGACCCATAGACTCACACAGAGACCCACAGACACACACAGAGACCCACAGACTCGCACAGAGATCCACAGACTCACACATAGACCCATAGACTCACACAGAGACCCATAAACTCACACAGATACCCATAGACTCACACAGAGACCCATAGACTTACACAGAGACCCACAGACTCACACAGAGACCCATAGACTCACACAGAGACCCACAGACTCACACAGAGACCCATAGACTCACACAGAGACCCATAAACTCACACAGAGACCCATAGACTCACACAGAGACCCATAGACTCACACAGAGACCCACAGACTCACACAGAGACCCATAGACTCACAATGCGACCCATAGACTCACACAGAGATCCACAGACTCACACATAGACCCATAGACTCACACAGAGACCCATAAACTCACACAGAGACCCATAGACTCACACAGAGACACATACACTCACACAGAGACCCATAGACTCACACAGAGACCCACAGACTCACACAGAGACCCATAGACTCACAGAGAGGCCCATAGACTCACACAGAGACCCATAGACTCACACAGAGACCCACAGACTCACACAGAGACCCATAGACTCACACAGAGACCCATAGACTCACACAGAGTGCCACAGACTCACACAGAGACCGACAGACTCACACAGAGACCCACAGACTCACACAGAGACCCATAGACTCACACAGAGACCCATAGACTCACACAGAGACCCATAGACTCACACAGAGACCCATAGACTCACACAGAGACCCACAGACTCACACAGAGACCCATAGACTCACACAGAGACCCACAGACTCACACAGACCCACAGACTCGCACAGAGATCCACAGACTCACACATAGACCCATAGACTCACACAGAGACCCATAAACTCACACAGAGACCCATAGACTCACACAGAGACCCATAGACTCACACAGAGACCCACAGACTCACGCAGAGACCCATACACTCACACAGAGACCCACAGACTCACACAGAGACCCACAGACTCACACAGAGACCCACAGACTCGCACAGAGATCCACAGACTCACACAGAGACCCATAGACTCACACAGAGACTCATAGACTCACACAGAGACCCATAGACTCACACAGAGACCCATAGAGTCACACAGAGACACATAGACTCACACAGAGACCCATAGACTCACACAGAGGCAATAGACCCACTCAGAGACCCATAGACTCACGCAGAGACCCATAGACTCACATAGAGACCCATAGACTCACTCAGAGACCCATAGACTCACACAGAGACCCTTAGACTCACACAGAGACCCATAGACTCACACAGAGACCCACAGACTCACACAGAGACACATAGCCTCACACAGAGACCCATAGACTCACACAGAGACGCATAGACTCACACAGAGACACATAGACTCACACAGAGACACATAGACTCACACAGAGACCCATAGACTCACACAGAGACCCATAGACTCACACAGAGACCCACAGACTCACACAGAGATCCACAGACTCACACAGAGACCCATAGACTCACACAGAGACCCATAGACTCACACAGAGACCCATAGACTCACACAGAGACCCATAGACTCACACAGAGACACATAGACTCACACAGAGACCCATAGACTCACACAGAGACCAATAGACTCACTCAGAGACCCATAGACTCACACAGAGACCCATAGACTCACACAGAGACCCATAGACTCACACAGAGACCCATAGAGTCACACAGAGACACATAGACTCACACAGAGACCCATAGACTCACACAGAGACCAATAGACTCACTCAGAGACCCATAGACTCACGCAGAGACCCATAGACTCACATAGAGACCCATAGACTCACTCAGAGACCCATAGACTCACACAGAGACCCTTAGACTCACACAGAGACCCATAGACTCACACAGAGACCCACAGACTCACACAGAGACACATAGACTCACACAGAGACCCATAGACTCACACAGAGACCCATAGACTCACACAGAGACACATAGACTCACACAGAGACACATAGACTCACACAGAGACGCATAGACTCACACAGAGACCCATAGACTCACACAGAGACCCACAGACTCACACAGAGACCCACAGACTCACACAGAGACCCATAGACTCACACAGAGACCCATAGACTCACACAGAGACCCATAGACTCACACAGAGACCCATAGACTCACACAGAGACACATAGACTCACACAGAGACTCATAGACTCACACAGAGACACATAGACTCACACAGAGACCCATAGACTCACACAGAGACCCATAGACTCACACAGAGACCCATAGACTCACACAGAGACCCACAGACTCACACAGAGACCCATAGACTCGCACAGAGATCCACAGACTCACACATAGACCCATAGACTAACACAGAGACCCATAAACTCACACAGAGACCCATAGACTCACACAGAGACACATAGACTCACGCAGAGACCCATAGACTCACACAGAGACACATAGACTCACGCAGAGACCCATAGACTCACACAGAGACCCACAGACTCACACAGAGACCCATAGACTCACACAGAGGCCCATAGACTCACACAGAGACCCACAGACTCGCACAGAGATCCACAGACTCACACATAGACCCATAGACTCACACAGAGACCCATAAACTCACACAGAGACCCATAGACTCACACAGAGACCCATAGACTTACACAGAGACCCACAGACTCACACAGAGACCCATAGACTCACACAGAGACCCACAGACTCACACAGAGACCCATAGACTCACACAGAGACCCATAGACTCACACAGAGACCCACAGACTCGCACAGAGACCCATAGACTCGCACAGAGACCCATAGACTCACACAGCAGAGACCCATAGACTCACAGCAGAGTCCCACAGACTCACACAGAGACACATAGACTCACACAGAGACCCATAGACTCACACAGAGACCCATAGACTCACACAGAGACCCATAGACTCACACAGGGACACATAGACTCACACAGGACTCATAGACTCACACAGAGACACATAGACTCACACAGAGACCCATAGACTCACACAGAGACCCACAGACTCACACAGAGACCCATAGACTCACACAGAGACCCACCGACACACACAGAGACCCACAGACTCGCACAGAGATCCACAGACTCACACATAGACCCATAGACTCACACAGAGACCCATAAACTCACACAGATACCCATAGACTCACACAGAGACCCATAGACTTACACAGAGACCCACAGACTCACACAGAGACCCATAGACTCACACAGAGACCCACAGACTCACACAGAGACCCATAGACTCACACAGAGACCCATAAACTCACACAGAGACCCATAGACTCACACAGAGACCCATAGACTCACACAGAGACCCACAGACTCACACAGAGACCCATAGACTCACAATGCGACCCATAGACTCACACAGAGATCCACAGACTCACACATAGACCCATAGACTCACACAGAGACCCATAAACTCACACAGAGACCCATAGACTCACACAGAGACACATACACTCACACAGAGACCCATAGACTCACACAGAGACCCACAGACTCACACAGAGACCCATAGACTCACAGAGAGGCCCATAGACTCACACAGAGACCCATCGACTCACACAGAGACCCACAGACTCACACAGAGACCCATAGACTCACACAGAGACCCATAGACTCACACAGAGTGCCACAGACTCACACAGAGACCGACAGACTCACACAGAGACCCACAGACTCACACAGAGACCCATAGACTCACACAGAGACCCATAGACTCACACAGAGACCCATAGACTCACACAGAGACCCATAGACTCACACAGAGACCCACAGACTCACACAGAGACCCATAGACTCACACAGAGACCCACAGACTCACACAGACCCACAGACTCGCACAGAGATCCACAGACTCACACATAGACCCATAGACTCACACAGAGACCCATAAACTCACACAGAGACCCATAGACTCACACAGAGACCCATAGACTCACACAGAGACCCACAGACTCACGCAGAGACCCATACACTCACACAGAGACCCACAGACTCACACAGAGACCCACAGACTCACACAGAGACCCACAGACTCGCACAGAGATCCACAGACTCACACAGAGACCCATAGACTCACACAGAGACTCATAGACTCACACAGAGACCCATAGACTCACACAGAGACCCATAGAGTCACACAGAGACACATAGACTCACACAGAGACCCATAGACTCACACAGAGGCAATAGACCCACTCAGAGACCCATAGACTCACGCAGAGACCCATAGACTCACATAGAGACCCATAGACTCACTCAGAGACCCATAGACTCACACAGAGACCCTTAGACTCACACAGAGACCCATAGACTCACACAGAGACCCACAGACTCACACAGAGACACATAGCCTCACACAGAGACCCATAGACTCACACAGAGACCCATAGACTCACACAGAGACACATAGACTCACACAGAGACACATAGACTCACACAGAGACCCATAGACTCACACAGAGACCCATAGACTCACACAGAGACCCACAGACTCACACAGAGACCCACAGACTCACACAGAGACCCATAGACTCACTTAGAGACCCATAGACTCACACAGAGACCCGTAGACTCACACAGAGACCCATAGACTCACACAGATACACGTAGACTCACACAGAGACTCATAGACTCACACAGAGACACATAGACTCACACAGAGACCCATAGACTCACACAGATACCCATAGACTCACACAGAGACCCATAGACTCACACAGAGACCCACAGACTAACACAGAGACCCTTAGACTCGCACAGAGATCCACAGACTCACACATAGACCCATAGACTAACACAGAGACCCATAAACTCACACAGAGACCCATAGACACACACAGAGGCACATAGACTCACACAGAGACCCATAGACTCACACAGAGACCCATAGACTCACACAGAGACGCATAGACTCACACAGAGATCCATAGACTCACACAGAGACCCACAGACTCACACAGAGGCCCATAGACTCACAAAGCGACCCATAGACTCACACAGAGATCCACAGACTCACACATAGACCCATAGACTCACACAGAGACCCATAAACTCACACAGAGACCCATAGACTCACACAGAGACCCATAGACTCACACAGAGACCCATAGACTCACACAGAGACCCATAGACTCACACAGAGACCCATAGATTCACACAGAGTCACATAGACTCACACAGAGACCCAAAGACTCACACAGAGACCCATAGACTCACACAGAGACCCACAGACTCACGCAGATACCCATACACTCACACAGAGACCCACAGACTCACACAGAGACCCACAGACTCACACAGAGACCCATAGACTCACTTAGAGACCCATAGACTCACACAGAGACCCGTAGACTCACACAGAGACCCATAGACTCACACAGATACACGTAGACTCACACAGAGACTCATAGACTCACACAGAGACACATAGACTCACACAGAGACCCATAGACTCACACAGAGACCCATAGACTCACACAGAGACCCATAGACTCACACAGAGACCCACAGACTCACACAGAGACCCATAGACTCGCACAGAGATCCACAGACTCACACATAGACCCATAGACTAACACAGAGACCCATAAACTCACACAGAGACCCATAGACACACACAGAGGCACATAGACTCACACAGAGACCCATAGACTCACACAGAGACCCATAGACTCACACAGAGACGCATAGACTCACACAGAGATCCATAGACTCACACAGAGACCCACAGACTCACACAGAGGCCCATAGACTCACAAAGCGACCCATAGACTCACACAGAGATCCACAGACTCACACATAGACCCATAGACTCACACAGAGACCCATAAACTCACACAGAGACCCATAGACTCACACAGAGACCCATAGACTCACACAGAGACCCATAGACTCACACAGAGACCCATAGACTCACACAGAGACCCATAGATTCACACAGAGTCACATAGACTCACACAGAGACCCACAGACTCACACAGAGACCCATAGACTCACACAGAGACCCACAGACTCACACAGAGAACCATAGACTCACACAGAGGCACATAGACTCACACAGAGACCCATAGACTCACACAGAGACCCATAGACTCACACAGAGACCCACAGACTCGCACAGAGACCCATAGACTCGCACAGAGACCCATAGACTCACACAGCAGAGACCCATAGACTCACAGCAGAGTCCCACAGACTCACACAGAGACACATAGACTCACACAGAGACCCATAGACTCACACAGAGACCCATAGACTCACACAGAGACCCATAGACTCACACAGAGACACATAGACTCACACAGGACTCATAGACTCACACAGAGACACATAGACTCACCCAGAGACCCATAGACTCACACAGAGACACATAGACTCACACAGAGACCCATAGACTCACACAGAGACCCATAGACTCACACAGAGACCCACAGACTCACACAGAGACCCACAGACTCACACAGAGACCCATAGACTCACTTAGAGACCCATAGACTCACACAGAGACCCGTAGACTCACACAGAGACCCATAGACTCACACAGATACACGTAGACTCACACAGAGACTCATAGACTCACACAGAGACACATAGACTCACACAGAGACCCATAGACTCACACAGAGACCCATAGACTCACACAGAGACCCATAGACTCACACAGAGACCCACAGACTCACACAGAGACCCATAGACTCGCACAGAGATCCACAGACTCACACATAGACCCATAGACTAACACAGAGACCCATAAACTCACACAGAGACCCATAGACACACACAGAGGCACATAGACTCACACAGAGACCCATAGACTCACACAGAGACCCATAGACTCACACAGAGACGCATAGACTCACACAGAGATCCATAGACTCACACAGAGACCCACAGACTCACACAGAGGCCCATAGACTCACAAAGCGACCCATAGACTCACACAGAGATCCACAGACTCACACATAGACCCATAGACTCACACAGAGACCCATAAACTCACACAGAGACCCATAGACTCACACAGAGACCCATAGACTCACACAGAGACCCATAGACTCACACAGAGACCCATAGACTCACACAGAGACCCATAGATTCACACAGAGTCACATAGACTCACACAGAGACCCACAGACTCACACAGAGACCCATAGACTCACACAGAGACCCACAGACTCACACAGAGAACCATAGACTCACACAGAGGCACATAGACTCACACAGAGACCCATAGACTCACACAGAGACACATAGACTCACACAGAGACCCATAGACTCACACAGAGACCCATAGACTCACACAGAGACCCATAGACTCACACAGAGACCCACAGACTCACGCAGATACCCATACACTCACACAGAGACCCACAGACTCACACAGAGACCCACAGACTCACACAGAGACCCATAGACTCACTTAGAGACCCATAGACTCACACAGAGACCCGTAGACTCACACAGAGACCCATAGACTCACACAGATACACGTAGACTCACACAGAGACTCATAGACTCACACAGAGACACATAGACTCACACAGAGACCCATAGACTCACACAGAGACCCATAGACTCACACAGAGACCCATAGACTCACACAGAGACCCACAGACTCACACAGAGACCCATAGACTCGCACAGAGCTCCACAGACTCACACATAGACCCATAGACTAACACAGAGACCCATAAACTCACACAGAGACCCATAGACACACACAGAGGCACATAGACTCACACAGAGACCCATAGACTCACACAGAGACCCATAGACTCACACAGAGACGCATAGACTCACACAGAGATCCATAGACTCACACAGAGACCCACAGACTCACACAGAGGCCCATAGACTCACAAAGCGACCCATAGACTCACACAGAGATCCACAGACTCACACATAGACCCATAGACTCACACAGAGACCCATAAACTCACACAGAGACCCATAGACTCACACAGAGACCCATAGACTCACACAGAGACCCATAGACTCACACAGAGACCCATAGACTCACACAGAGACCCATAGATTCACACAGAGTCACATAGACTCACACAGAGACCCACAGACTCACACAGAGACCCATAGACTCACACAGAGACCCACAGACTCACACAGAGAACCATAGACTCACACAGAGGCACATAGACTCACACAGAGACCCATAGACTCACACAGAGACCCATAGACTCACACAGAGACCCACAGACTCGCACAGAGACCCATAGACTCGCACAGAGACCCATAGACTCACACAGCAGAGACCCATAGACTCACAGCAGAGTCCCACAGACTCACACAGAGACACATAGACTCACACAGAGACCCATAGACTCACACAGAGAACCATAGACTCACACAGAGACCCATAGACTCACACAGAGAAACATAGACTCACACAGGACTCATAGACTCACACAGAGACACATAGACTCACACAGAGACCCATAGACTCACACAGAGACCCACAGACTCACACAGAGACCCATAGACTCACACAGAGACACACACAGAGACCCACAGACTCGCACAGAGATCCACAGACTCACATATAGACCCATAGACTCACACAGAGACCCATAAACTCACACAGATACCCATAGACTCACACAGAGACCCATAGACTTACACAGAGACCCACAGACTCACACAGAGACCCATAGACTCACACAGAGACCCACAGACTCACACAGAGACCCATAGACTCACACAGAGACCCATAGACTCACACAGAGACCCATAGACTCACACAGAGACCCATAGACTCACACAGAGACCCACAGACTCACACAGAGACCCATAGACTCACAATGCGACCCATAGACTCACACAGAGATCCACAGACTCACACATAGACCCATAGACTCACACAGAGACCCATAAACTCACACAGAGACCCATAGACTCACACAGAGACACATACACTCACACAGAGACCCATAGACTCACACAGAGACCCACAGACTCACAAAGAGACCCATAGACTCACAGAGAGGCCCATAGACTCACACAGAGACCCATAGACTCACACAGAGACCCACAGACTCACACAGAGACCCATAGACTCACACAGAGACCCATAGACTCACACAGAGTGCCACAGACTCACACAGAGACCGACAGACTCACACAGAGACCCACAGACTCACACAGAGACCCATAGACTCACACAGAGACCCATAGACTCACACAGAGACCCATAGACTCACACAGAGACCCATAGACTCACACAGAGACCCACAGACTCACACAGAGACCCATAGACTCACACAGAGACCCACAGACTCACACAGACCCACAGACTCGCACAGAGATCCACAGACTCACACATAGACCCATAGACTCACACAGAGACCCATAAACTCACACAGAGACCCATAGACTCACACAGAGACCCATAGACTCACACAGAGAACCACAGACTCACGCAGAGACCCATACACTCACACAGAGACCCACAGACTCACACAGAGACCCACAGACTCACACAGAGACCCACAGACTCGCACAGAGATCCACAGACTCACACAGAGACCCATAGACTCACACAGAGACCCATAGACTCACACAGAGACCCATAGACTCACACAGAGGCAATAGACCCACTCAGAGACCCATAGACTCACGCAGAGACCCATAGACTCACATAGAGACCCATAGACTCACTCAGAGACCCATAGACTCACACAGAGACCCTTAGACTCACACAGAGACCCATAGACTCACACAGAGACCCACAGACTCACACAGAGACACATAGCCTCACACAGAGACCCATAGACTCACACAGAGACCCATAGACTCACACAGAGACACATAGACTCACACAGAGACACATAGACTCACACAGAGACCCATAGACTCACACAGAGACCCATAGACTCACACAGAGACCCACAGACTCACACAGAGACCCACAGACTCACACAGAGACCCATAGACTCACTTAGAGACCCATAGACTCACACAGAGACCCGTAGACTCACACAGAGACCCATAGACTCACACAGAGACCCATAGACTCACACAGAGACACATAGACTCACACAGAGACACATAGACTCACACAGAGACCCATAGACTCACACAGAGACCCATAGACTCACACAGAGACCCACAGACTCACACAGAGACCCACAGACTCACACAGAGACCCATAGACTCACTTAGAGACCCATAGACTCACACAGAGACCCGTAGACTCACACAGAGACCCATAGACTCACACAGATACACGTAGACTCACACAGAGACTCATAGACTCACACAGAGACACATAGACTCACACAGAGACCCATAGACTCACACAGAGACCCATAGACTCACACAGAGACCCATAGACTCACACAGAGACCCACAGACTCACACAGAGACCCATAGACTCGCACAGAGATCCACAGACTCACACATAGACCCATAGACTAACACAGAGACCCATAAACTCACACAGAGACCCATAGACACACACAGAGGCACATAGACTCACACAGAGACCCATAGACTCACACAGAGACCCATAGACTCACACAGAGACGCATAGACTCACAGAGACCCATAGACTCACACAGAGACCCATAGACTCACACAGAGACCCATAGACTCACACAGAGACCCACAGACTCACGCAGATACCCATACACTCACACAGAGACCCACAGACTCACACAGAGACCCACAGACTCGCACAGAGATCCACAGACTCACACAGAGACCCATAGACTCACACAGAGACCCATAGACTCACACAGAGACCCATAGACTCACACAGAGACCCATAGACTCACACAGAGACCCATAGAGTCACACAGAGACACATAGACTCACACAGAGACCCATAGACTCACACAGAGACCAATAGACTCACTCAGAGACCCATAGACTCACACAGAGACCCATAGACTCACACAGAGACCCATAGACTCACACAGAGACCAATAGACTCACTCAGAGACCCATAGACTCACGCAGAGACCCATAGACTCACATAGAGACCCATAGACTCACTCAGAGACCCATAGACTCACACAGAGACCCTTAGACTCACACAGAGACCCATAGACTCACACAGAGACCCACAGACTCACACAGAGACACATAGACTCACACAGAGACCCATAGACTCACACAGAGACCCATAGACTCACACAGAGACACATAGACTCACACAGAGACACATAGACTCACACAGAGACGCATAGACTCACACAGAGACCCATAGACTCACACAGAGACCCACAGACTCACACAGAGACCCACAGACTCACACAGAGACCCATAGACTCACACAGAGACCCATAGACTCACACAGAGACCCATAGACTCACACAGAGACCCATAGACTCACACAGAGACACATAGACTCACACAGAGACTCATAGACTCACACAGAGACACATAGACTCACACAGAGACCCATAGACTCAAACAGAGACCCATAGACTCACACAGAGACCCATAGACTCACACAGAGACCCACAGACTCACACAGAGACCCATAGACTCGCACAGAGATCCACAGACTCACACATAGACCCATAGACTAACACAGAGACCCATAAACTCACACAGAGACCCATAGACTCACACAGAGACACATAGACTCACGCAGAGACCCATAGACTCACACAGAGACCCACAGACTCACGCAGAGACCCATAGACTCACACAGAGACCCATAGACTCACACAGAGACCCACAGACTCGCACAGAGATCCACAGACTCACACATAGACCCATAGACTCACACAGAGACCCATAAACTCACACAGAGACCCATACACTCACACAGAGACCCATAGACTTACACAGAGACCCACAGACTCACACAGAGACCCATAGACTCACACAGAGACCCACAGACTCGCACAGAGACCCATAGACTCGCACAGAGACCCATAGACTCACACAGCAGAGACCCATAGACTCACAGCAGAGTCCCACAGACTCACACAGAGACACATAGACTCACACAGAGACCCATAGACTCACACAGAGACCCATAGACTCACACAGAGACCCATAGACTCACACAGAGACACATAGACTCACACAGGACTCATAGACTCACACAGAGACACATAGACTCACACAGAGACCCATAGACTCACACAGAGACCCACAGACTCACACAGAGACCCATAGACTCACACAGAGACCCACAGACACACACAGAGACCCACAGACTCGCACAGAGATCCACAGACTCACACATAGACCCATAGACTCACACAGAGACCCATAAACTCACACAGATACCCATAGACTCACACAGAGACCCATAGACTTACACAGAGACCCACAGACTCACACAGAGACCCATAGACTCACACAGAGACCCACAGACTCACACAGAGACCCATAGACTCACACAGAGACCCATAGACTCACACAGAGACCCATAGACTCACACAGAGACCCACAGACTCACACAGAGACCCATAGACTCACAATGCGACCCATAGACTCACACAGAGATCCACAGACTCACACATAGACCCATAGACTCACACAGAGACCCATAAACTCACACAGAGACCCATAGACTCACACAGAGACACATACACTCACACAGAGACCCATAGACTCACACAGAGACCCACAGACTCACACAGAGACCCATAGACTCACAGAGAGGCCCATAGACTCACACAGAGACCCATAGACTCACACAGAGACCCACAGACTCACACAGAGACCCATAGACTCACAATGCGACCCATAGACTCACACAGAGATCCACAGACTCACACATAGACCCATAGACTCACACAGAGACCCATAAACTCACACAGAGACCCATAGACTCACACAGAGACACATACACTCACACAGAGACCCATAGACTCACACAGAGACCCATAGATTCACACAGAGACCCATAGATTCACGCAGAGACACATAGACTCACACAGAGACCCACAGACTCACACAGAGACCCATAGACTCACACAGAGACCCACAGACTCACACAGAGACCCATAGACTCACACAGAGACACATAGACTCACACAGAGACCCATAGACTCACACAGAGACACATAGACTCACACAGAGACCCATAGACTCACACAGAGACCCACAGACTCACACAGAGACCCATAGACTCACACAGAGACCCACAGACTCACACAGAGACCCACAGACTCGCACAGAGATCCACAGACTCACACAGAGACCCATAGACTAACACAGAGACCCATAAAGTTACAAAGAGACCCATAGATTCACACAGAGACCCATGGACTCACACAGAGACCCATAGACTCACACAGAGACACATAGACTCACACAGAGACCCATAGACTCACACAGAGACACATAGACTCACACAGAGACCCATAGACTCACACAGAGACACATAGACTCACACAGAGACCCATAGACTCACACAGAGACACATAGACTCACACAGAGACCCATAGACTCACACAGAGACCCACAGACTCACAAAGAGAACCACAGACTCACACAGAGACCCACAGACTCACACAGACACCCACAGACTCGCACAGAGATCCACAGACTCACACATAGACCCATAGACTCACACAGAGACCCATAAACTCACACAGAGACCCATAGACTCAAACAGAGACCCATAGACTTACACAGAGACCCACAGACTCACACAGAGACCCATAGACTCACACAGAGACCCATAGACTCACACAGAGACCCACAGACTCACACAGAGACCCACAGACTCACAGAGAGACCCAAAGACTCGCACAGAGATCCACAGACTCACACAGAGACCCATAGACTCACACAGAGACCCATAGACTCACACAGAGACCCATAGACTCACACAACGACCCATAGACTCACAAAGAGACCCATAGACTCACACAGAGACCCATAGACTCACATAGAGACCCATAGACTCACACAGAGACCAAAAGACTCACACAGAGACCCACAGACTCGCACAGAGACCCATAGACTCACACAGCAGAGACCCATAGACTCACAGCAGAGACCCATAGACTCTCGCAGAGACCCACAGATTCACACAGAGACACATAGACTCACACAGAGACCCATAGACTCACACAGAGACCCATAGACTCACACAGAGACACATAGACTCGCACAGAGACCCACAGACTCGCACAGATACCCATAGACTCACACAGCAGAGACCCATAGACTCACGCAGAGACCCATAGACTCACACAGAGACCCACAGACTCGCACAGAGACCCACAGACTCGCACAGAGACCCATAGACTCACACAGCAGAGACCCATAGACTCACAGCAGAGTCCCATAGACTCACACAGAGACACATAGACTCACACAGAGACCCATAGACTCACACAGAGACCCATAGACTCACACAGAGACCCACAGACTCACACAGAGACCCACAGACTCACACAGAGACCCATAGACTCACACAGAGGCCCATAGACTCACACAGAGACCCATTGACTCACACAGAGACCCATAGACTCACACAGAGACCCATAGACTCACACAGAGACCCACAGACTCACACAGAGACCCATAGACTCACACAGAGACCCATAGACTCACACAGAGACACATAGACTCACACAGAGACCCATAGACTCACACAGAGACCCATAGACGCACACAGAGACCCACAGACTCACACAGAAACCCATAGACTCGCACAGAGATCCACGGACTCACACATAGACCCATAGACTAACACAGAGACCCATAAACTCACACAGAGACCCATAGACTCACACAGAGACACATAGACTCACACAGAGACCCATAGACTCACACAGAGACCCACAGACTCACACAGAGACCCATAGACTCACACAGAGACCCACAGACTCACACAGAGACCCACAGACTCGCACAGAGACCCACAGACTCACACATAGACCCATAGACTCACACAGAGACCCATAAACTCACACAGAGACCCATAGACTCACACAGAGACCCATAGACTTACACAGAGACCCACAGACTCACACAGAGACCCATAGACTCACACAGAGACCCACAGACTCACACAGAGACCCATAGACTCACACAGAGACCCATAGACTCACACAGAGACCCATAGACTCATACAGAGACCCATAGACTCACACAGAGACCCACATACTCACACAGAGACCCATAGACTCACACAGAGACCCATAGACTCACACAGAGACACATAGACTCACACAGAGACTCATAGACTCACACAGAGACACATAGACTCACACAGAGACCATAGACTCACACAGAGACCCATAGACTCACACAGAGACCCATAGACTCACACAGAGACCCACAGACTCACACAGAGACCCATAGACTCGCACAGAGATCCACAGACTCACACATAGACCCATAGACTAACACAGAGACCCATAAACTCACACAGAGACCCATATACTCACACAGAGACACATAGACTCAAACAGAGACCCATAGACTCACAGAGACCCACAGACTCACACAGAGACCCATAGACTCACACAGAGACCCACAGACTCACACAGAGACCCACAGACTCGCACAGAGATCCACAGACTCACACATAGGCTCACACAGAGACCCATAAACTCACACAGAGACCCATAGACTCACACAGAGACCCATAGACTTACACAGCGACCCACAGACTCACACAGAGACCCATAGACTCACACAGAGACCCACAGACTCACACAGAGACCCATAGACTCACACAGAGACCCACAGACTCGCACAGAGACCCACAGACTCGCACAGAGACCCATAGACTCACACAGCAGAGACCCATAGACTCACAGCAGAGTCCCACAGACTCATACAGAGACACATAGACTCATACAGAGACCCATAGACTCACAATGCGACCCATAGACTCACACAGAGATCCACAGACTCACACATAGACCCATAGACTCACACAGAGACCCAAAAACTCACACAGAGACCCATAGACTCACACAGAGACACATACACTCACACAGAGACCCATAGACTTACACAGAGACCCATAGATTCACACAGAGACCCATAGATTCACGCAGAGACACATAGACTCACACAGAGTCCCACAGACTCACACAGAGACCCATAGACTCACACAGAGACCCACAGACTCACACAGAGACCCATAGACTCACACAGAGCCACATAGACTCACACAGAGACCCATAGACTCACACAGAGACACATAGACTCACACAGAGACCCATAGACTCACACAGAGACCCACAGACTCACACAGAGACCCATAGACTCACACAGAGACCCACAGACTCACACAGAGACCCACAGACTCGCACAGAGATCCACAGACTCACACAGAGACCCATAGACTAACACAGAGACCCATAAACTCACACAGAGACCCATAGATTCACACAGAGACCCATAGACTCACACAGAGACCCATAGACTCACACAGAAACACATAGACTCACACAGAGACCCATAGACTCACACAGAGACACATAGACTCACACAGAGACCCATAGACTCACACAGAGACACATAGACTCACATAGAGACCCATAGACTCACACAGAGACACATAGACTCACACAGAGACCCATAGACTCACACAGAGACCCACAGACTCACAAAGAGAACCACAGACTCACACAGAGACCCACAGACTCACACAGACACCCACAGACTCGCACAGAGATCCACAGACTCACACATAGACCCATAGACTAACACAGAGACCCATAAACTCACACAGAGACCCATATACTCACACAGAGACACATAGACTCAAACAGAGACCCATAGACTCACAGAGACCCACAGACTCACACAGAGACCCATAGACTCACACAGAGACCCACAGACTCACACAGAGACCCACAGACTCGCACAGAGATCCACAGACTCACACATAGGCTCACACAGAGACCCATAAACTCACACAGAGACCCATAGACTCACACAGAGACCCATAGACTTACACAGCGACCCACAGACTCACACAGAGACCCATAGACTCACACAGAGACCCACAGACTCACACAGAGACCCATAGACTCACACAGAGACCCACAGACTCGCACAGAGACCCACAGACTCGCACAGAGACCCATAGACTCACACAGCAGAGACCCATAGACTCACAGCAGAGTCCCACAGACTCATACAGAGACACATAGACTCACACAGAGACCCATAGACTCACAATGCGACCCATAGACTCACACAGAGATCCACAGACTCACACATAGACCCATAGACTCACACAGAGACCCATAAACTCACACAGAGACCCATAGACTCACACAGAGACACATACACTCACACAGAGACCCATAGACTCACACAGAGACCCATAGATTCACACAGAGACCCATAGATTCACGCAGAGACACATAGACTCACACAGAGTCCCACAGACTCACACAGAGACCCATAGACTCACACAGAGACCCACAGACTCACACAGAGACCCATAGACTCACACAGAGCCACATAGACTCACACAGAGACCCATAGACTCACACAGAGACACATAGACTCACACAGAGACCCATAGACTCACACAGAGACCCACAGACTCACACAGAGACCCATAGACTCACACAGAGACCCACAGACTCACACAGAGACCCACAGACTCGCACAGAGATCCACAGACTCACACAGAGACCCATAGACTAACACAGAGACCCATAAACTCACACAGAGACCCATAGATTCACACAGAGACCCATAGACTCACACAGAGACCCATAGACTCACACAGAAACACATAGACTCACACAGAGACCCATAGACTCACACAGAGACACATAGACTCACACAGAGACCCATAGACTCACACAGAGACACATAGACTCACATAGAGACCCATAGACTCACACAGAGACACATAGACTCACACAGAGACCCATAGACTCACACAGAGACCCACAGACTCACAAAGAGAACCACAGACTCACACAGAGACCCACAGACTCACACAGACACCCACAGACTCGCACATAGATCCACAGACTCACACATAGACCCATAGACTCACACAGAGACCCATAAACTCACACAGAGACCCATAGACTCAAACAGAGACCCATAGACTTACACAGAGACCCACAGACTCACACAGAGACCCATAGACTCACACAGAGACCCATAGACTCACACAGAGACCCACAGACTCACACAGAGACCCACAGACTCACACAGAGACCCAAAGACTCGCACAGAGATCCACAGACTCACACAGAGACCCATAGACTCACACAGAGACCCATAGACTCACACAGAGACCCATAGACTCACACAACGACCCATAGACTCACAAAGAGACCCATAGACTCACACAGAGACCCATAGACTCACATAGAGACCCATAGACTCACACAGAGACCAAAAGACTCGCACAGAGACCCACAGACTCGCACAGAGACCCATAGACTCACACAGCAGAGACCCATAGACTCACGCAGAGACCCATAGACTCATACATAGACCCACAGACTTGCACAGAGACCCACAGACTCGCACAGAGACCCATAGACTCACACAGCAGAGACCCATAGACTCACAGCAGAGACCCATAGACTCTCGCAGAGACCCACAGATTCACACAGAGACACATAGACTCACACAGAGACCCATAGACTCACACAGAGACCCATAGACTCACACAGAGACACATAGACTCGCACAGAGACCCACAGACTCGCACAGAGACCCATAGACTCACACAGCAGAGACCCATAGACTCACGCAGAGACCCATAGACTCACACAGAGACCCACAGACTCGCACAGAGACCCACAGACTCGCACAGAGACCCATAGACTCACACAGCAGAGACCCATAGACTCACAGCAGAGTCCCATAGACTCACACAGAGACACATAGACTCACACAGAGACCCATAGACTCACACAGAGACCCATAGACTCACACAGAGACACATAGACTCACACATAGACCCACAGACTCACACAGAGACCCACAGACTCACACAGAGACCCATAGACTCACACAGAGACCCATAGACTCACATAGAGACCCATTGACTCACACAGAGACCCATAGACTCACACAGAGACACATAGACTCACACAGAGACCCATAGACTCACACAGAGACTCATAGACCCACACAGAGACCCATAGACTCACACAGAGACCCATAGACTCACACAGAGACCCACAGACTCACACAGAGACCCATAGACTCACACAGAGACCCATAGACTCACACAGAGACACATAGACTCACACAGAGACCCATAGGCTCACACAGAGACCCATAGACTCACACAGAGACCCACAGACTCACACAGAAACCCATAGACTCGCACAGAGATCCACAGACTCACACATAGACCCATAGACTAACACAGAGACCCATAAACTCACACAGAGACCCATAGACTCACACAGAGACACATAGACTCACACAGAGACCCATAGACTCACACAGAGACCCACAGACTCACACAGAGACCCATAGACTCACACAGAGACCCACAGACTCACACAGAGACCCACAGACTCGCACAGAGATCCACAGACTCACACATAGACCCATAGACTCACACAGAGACCCATAAACTCACACAGAGACCCATAGACTCACACAGAGACCCATAGACTTACACAGAGACCCACAGACTCACACAGAGACCCATAGACTCACACAGAGACCCACAGACTCACACAGAGACCCATAGACTCACACAGAGACCCATAGACTCACACAGAGACCCATAGACTCACACAGAGACCCATAGACTCACACAGAGACCCACATACTCACACAGAGACCCATAGACTCACACAGAGACCCATAGACTCACACAGAGACACATAGACTCACACAGAGACTCATAGACTCACACAGAGACACATAGACTCACACAGAGACCATAGACTCACACAGAGACCCATAGACTCACACAGAGACCCATAGACTCACACAGAGACCCACAGACTCACACAGAGACCCATAGACTCGCACAGAGATCCACAGACTCACACATAGACCCATAGACTAACACAGAGACCCATAAACTCACACAGAGACCCATATACTCACACAGAGACACATAGACTCAAACAGAGACCCATAGACTCACAGAGACCCACAGACTCACACAGAGACCCATAGACTCACACAGAGACCCACAGACTCACACAGAGACCCACAGACTCGCACAGAGATCCACAGACTCACACATAGACTCACACAGAGACCCATAAACTCACACAGAGACCCATAGACTCACACAGAGACCCATAGACTTACACAGCGACCCACAGACTCACACAGAGACCCATAGACTCACACAGAGACCCACAGACTCACACAGAGACCCATAGACTCACACAGAGACCCATAGACTCACACAGAGACCCACAGACTCGCTCAGAGACCCACAGACTCGCACAGAGACCCATAGACTCACACAGCAGAGACCCATAGACTCACAGCAGAGTCCCACAGACTCATACAGAGACACATAGACTCACACAGAGACCCATAGACTCACAATGCGACCCATAGACTCACACAGAGATCCACAGACTCACACATAGACCCATAGACTCACACAGAGACCCATAAACTCACACAGAGTCCCACAGACTCACACAGAGACCCATAGACTCACACAGAGACCCACAGACTCACACAGAGACCCATAGACTCACACAGAGCCACATAGACTCACACAGAGACCCATAGACTCACACAGAGACACATAGACTCACACAGAGACCCATAGACTCACACAGAGACCCACAGACTCACACAGAGACCCATAGACTCACACAGAGACCCACAGACTCACACAGAGACCCACAGACTCGCACAGAGATCCACAGACTCACACAGAGACCCATAGACTAACACAGAGACCCATAAACTCACACAGAGACCCATAGATTCACACAGAGACCCATAGACTCACACAGAGACCCATAGACTCACACAGAAACACATAGACTCACACAGAGACCCATAGACTCACACAGAGACACATAGACTCACACAGAGACCCATAGACTCACACAGAGACACATAGACTCACATAGAGACCCATAGACTCACACAGAGACACATAGACTCACACAGAGACCCATAGACTCACACAGAGACCCACAGACTCACAAAGAGAACCACAGACTCACACAGAGACCCACAGACTCACACAGACACCCACAGACTCGCACAGAGATCCACAGACTCACACATAGACCCATAGACTCACACAGAGACCCATAAACTCACACAGAGACCCATAGACTCAAACAGAGACCCATAGACTTACACAGAGACCCACAGACTCACACAGAGACCCATAGACTCACACAGAGACCCATAGACTCACACAGAGACCCACAGACTCACACAGAGACCCACAGACTCACACAGAGACCCAAAGACTCGCACAGAGATCCACAGACTCACACAGAGACCCATAGACTCACACAGAGACCCATAGACTCACACAGAGACCCATAGACTCACACAACGACCCATAGACTCACAAAGAGACCCATAGACTCACACAGAGACCCATAGACTCACATAGAGACCCATAGACTCACACAGAGACCAAAAGACTCGCACAGAGACCCACAGACTCGCACAGAGACCCATAGACTCACACAGCAGAGACCCATAGACTCACGCAGAGACCCATAGACTCATACATAGACCCACAGACTTGCACAGAGACCCACAGACTCGCACAGAGACCCATAGACTCACACAGCAGAGACCCATAGACTCACAGCAGAGACCCATAGACTCTCGCAGAGACCCACAGATTCACACAGAGACACATAGACTCACACAGAGACCCATAGACTCACATAGAGACCCATAGACTCACACAGAGACACATAGACTCGCACAGAGACCCACAGACTCGCACAGAGACCCATAGACTCACACAGCAGAGACCCATAGACTCACGCAGAGACCCATAGACTCACACAGAGACCCACAGACTCGCACAGAGACCCACAGACTCGCACAGAGACCCATAGACTCACACAGCAGAGACCCATAGACTCACAGCAGAGTCCCATAGACTCACACAGAGACACATAGACTCACACAGAGACCCATAGACTCACACAGAGACCCATAGACTCACACAGAGACCCATAGACTCACACAGAGACACATAGACTCACACATAGACCCACAGACTCACACAGAGACCCACAGACTCACACAGAGACCCATAGACTCACACAGAGACCCATAGACTCACATAGAGACCCATTGACTCACACAGAGACCCATAGACTCACACAGAGACACATAGACTCACACAGAGACCCATAGACTCACACAGAGACTCATAGACCCACACAGAGACCCATAGACTCACACAGAGACCCATAGACTCACACAGAGACCCACAGACTCACACAGAGACCCATAGACTCACACAGAGACCCATAGACTCACACAGAGACACATAGACTCACACAGAGACCCATAGACTCACACAGAGACCCATAGACTCACACAGAGACCCACAGAATCACACAGAAACCCATAGACTCGCACAGAGATCCACAGACTCACACATAGACCCATAGACTAACACAGAGACCCATAAACTCACACAGAGACCCATAGACTCACACAGAGACACATAGACTCACACAGAGACCCATAGACTCACACAGAGACCCACAGACTCACACAGAGACCCATAGACTCACACAGAGACCCACAGACTCACACAGAGACCCACAGACTCACACAGAGACCCATAGACTCACACAGAGACCCACAGACTCACACATAGACCCATAGACTCACACAGAGACCCATAAACTCACACAGAGACCCATAGACTCACACAGAGACCCATAGACTTACACAGAGACCCACAGACTCACACAGAGACCCATAGACTCACACAGAGACCCACAGACTCACACAGAGACCCATAGACTCACACAGAGACCCACAGACTCACACATAGACCCATAGACTCACACAGAGACCCATAAACTCACACAGAGACCCATAGACTCACACAGAGACGCATAGACTTACACAGAGACCCACAGACTCACACAGAGACCCATAGACTCACACAGAGACCCACAGACTCACACAGAGACCCATAGACTCACACAGAGACCCATAGACTCACACAGAGACCCATAGACTCACACAGAGACCCATAGACTCACACAGAGACCCACATACTCACACAGAGACCCATAGACTCACACAGAGACCCATAGACTCACACAGAGACACATAGACTCACACAGAGACTCATAGACTCACACAGAGACCATAGACTCACACAGAGACCCATAGACTCACACAGAGACCCATAGACTCACACAGAGACCCACAGACTCACACAGAGACCCATAGACTCGCACAGAGATCCACAGACTCACACATAGACCCATAGACTAACACAGAGACCCATAAACTCACACAGAGACCCATATACTCACACAGAGACACATAGACTCAAACAGAGACCCATAGACTCACAGAGACCCACAGACTCACACAGAGACCCATAGACTCACACAGAGACCCACAGACTCACACAGAGACCCACAGACTCGCACAGAGATCCACAGACTCACACATAGACTCACACAGAGACCCATAAACTCACACAGAGACCCATAGACTCACACAGAGACCCATAGACTTACACAGCGACCCACAGACTCACACAGAGACCCATAGACTCACACAGAGACCCACAGACTCACACAGAGACCCATAGACTCACACAGAGACCCATAGACTCACACAGAGACCCACAGACTCGCACAGAGACCCACAGACTCGCACAGAGACCCATAGACTCACACAGCAGAGACCCATAGACTCACAGCAGAGTCCCACAGACTCACACAGAGACACATAGACTCACACAGAGACCCATAGACTCACACAGAGACCCATAGACTCACACAGAGACCCATAGACTCACACAGAGACACGTAGACTCACACAGAGACTCATAGACTCACACAGAGACACATAGACTCACACAGAGACCCATAGACTCACATAGAGACCCACAGACTCACACAGAGACCCACAGACTCACACAGAGACCCACAGACTCGCACAGAAATCCACAGACTCACACATAGACCCATAGACTCACACAGAGACCCATAAACTCACACAGAGACCCATAGACTCACACAGAGACCCATAGACGTACACAGAGACCCACAGACTCACACAGAGACCCATAGACTCACACAGAGACCCACAGACTCACACAGAGACCCATAGACTCACACAGAGACCCATAGACTCACACAGAGACCCATAGACTCACACAGAGACCCATCGACTCACACAGAGACCCACAGACTCACACAGAGACCCATAGACTCACAAAGCGACCCATAGACTCACACAGAGATCCACAGACTCACACATAGACCCATAGACTCACACAGAGACCCATAAACTCACACAGAGACCCATAGACTCACACAGAGACCCATAGACTCACACAGAGACCCATTGACTCACACAGAGACCCATAGACTCGCACAGAGATCCACAGACTCACACATAGACCCATAGACTAACACAGAGACCCATAAACTCACACAGAGACCCATATACTCACACAGAGACACATAGACTCAAACAGAGACCCATAGACTCACAGAGACCCACAGACTCGCACAGAGACCCACAGACTCGCACAGAGACCCATAGACTCACACAGCAGAGACCCATAGACTCACAGCAGAGTCCCACAGACTCATACAGAGACACATAGACTCACACAGAGACCCATAGACTCACAATGCGACCCATAGACTCACACAGAGATCCACAGACTCACACATAGACCCATAGACTCACACAGAGACCCATAAACTCACACAGAGACCCATAGACTCACACAGAGACACATACACTCACACAGAGACCCATAGACTCACACAGAGACCCATAGATTCACACAGAGACCCATAGATTCACGCAGAGACACATAGACTCACACAGAGTCCCACAGACTCACACAGAGACCCATAGACTCACACAGAGACCCATAGACTCACACAGAGACCCATAGACTCACACAGAGACCCACAGACTCACACAGAGACCCATAGACTCACACAGAGACCCACAGACTCACACAGACCCACAGACTCGCACAGAGATCCACAGACTCACACATAGACCCATAGACTCACACAGAGACCCATAAACTCACACAGAGACCCATAGACTCACACAGAGACCCATAGACTCACACAGAGACCCACAGACTCACGCAGAGACCCATACACTCACACAGAGACCCACAGACTCACACAGAGACCCACAGACTCACACAGAGACCCACAGACTCGCACAGAGATCCACAGACTCACACAGAGACCCATAGACTCACACAGAGACCCATAGACTCACACAGAGACCCATAGAGTCACACAGAGACACATAGACTCACACAGAGACCCATAGACTCACACAGAGGCAATAGACCCACTCAGAGACCCATAGACTCACGCAGAGACCCATAGACTCACATAGAGACCCATAGACTCACTCAGAGACCCATAGACTCACACAGAGACCCTTAGACTCACACAGAGACCCATAGACTCACACAGAGACCCACAGACTCACACAGAGACACATAGCCTCACACAGAGACCCATAGACTCACACAGAGTCCCATAGACTCACACAGAGACACATAGACTCACACAGAGACACATAGACTCACACAGAGACCCATAGACTCACACAGAGACCCATAGACTCACACAGAGACCCACAGACTCACACAGAGACCCACAGACTCACACAGAGACCCATAGACTCACTTAGAGACCCATAGACTCACACAGAGACCCGTAGACTCACACAGAGACCCATAGACTCACACAGAGACCCATAGACTCACACAGAGACACATAGACTCACACAGAGACACATAGACTCACACAGAGACCCATAGACTCACACAGAGACCCATAGACTCACACAGAGACCCACAGACTCACACAGAGACCCACAGACTCACACAGAGACCCATAGACTCACTTAGAGACCCATAGACTCACACAGAGACCCGTAGACTCACACAGAGACCCATAGACTCACACAGATACACGTAGACTCACACAGAGACTCATAGACTCACACAGAGACACATAGACTCACACAGAGACCCATAGACTCACACAGAGACCCATAGACTCACACAGAGACCCATAGACTCACACAGAGACCCACAGACTCACACAGAGACCCATAGACTCGCACAGAGATCCACAGACTCACACATAGACCCATAGACTAACACAGAGACCCATAAACTCACACAGAGACCCATAGACACACACAGAGGCACATAGACTCACACAGAGACCCATAGACTCACACAGAGACCCATAGACTCACACAGAGACGCATAGACTCACAGAGACCCATAGACTCACACAGAGACCCATAGACTCACACAGAGACCCATAGACTCACACAGAGACCCACAGACTCACGCAGATACCCATACACTCACACAGAGACCCACAGACTCACACAGAGACCCACAGACTCGCACAGAGATCCACAGACTCACACAGAGACCCATAGACTCACACAGAGACCCATAGACTCACACAGAGACCCATAGACTCACACAGAGACCCATAGACTCACACAGAGACCCATAGAGTCACACAGAGACACATAGACTCACACAGAGACCCATAGACTCACACAGAGACCAATAGACTCACTCAGAGACCCATAGACTCACACAGAGACCCATAGACTCACACAGAGACCCATAGACTCACACAGAGACCAATAGACTCACTCAGAGACCCATAGACTCAAGCTGAGACCCATAGACTCACATAGAGACCCATAGACTCACTCAGAGACCCATAGACTCACACAGAGACCCTTAGACTCACACAGAGACCCATAGACTCACACAGAGACCCACAGACTCACACAGAGACACATAGACTCACACAGAGACCCATAGACTCACACAGAGACCCATAGACTCACACAGAGACACATAGACTCACACAGAGACACATAGACTCACACAGAGACGCATAGACTCACACAGAGACCCATAGACTCACACAGAGACCCACAGACTCACACAGAGACCCACAGACTCACACAGAGACCCATAGACTCACACAGAGACCCATAGACTCACACAGAGACCCATAGACTCACAGAGACCCATAGACTCACACAGAGACACATAGACTCACACAGAGACTCATAGACTCACACAGAGACACATAGACTCACACAGAGACCCATAGACTCAAACAGAGACCCATAGACTCACACAGAGACCCATAGACTCACACAGAGACCCACAGACTCACACAGAGACCCATAGACTCGCACAGAGATCCACAGACTCACACATAGACCCATAGACTAACACAGAGACCCATAAACTCACACAGAGACCCATAGACTCACACAGAGACACATAGACTCACGCAGAGACCCATAGACTCACACAGAGACCCACAGACTCACGCAGAGACCCATAGACTCACACAGAGACCCATAGACTCACACAGAGACCCACAGACTCGCACAGAGATCCACAGACTCACACATAGACCCATAGACTCACACAGAGACCCATAAACTCACACAGAGACCCATACACTCACACAGAGACCCATAGACTTACACAGAGACCCACAGACTCACACAGAGACCCATAGACTCACACAGAGACCCACAGACTCACACAGAGACCCATAGACTCACACAGAGACCCATAGACTCACACAGAGACCCACAGACTCGCACAGAGACCCATAGACTCGCACAGAGACCCATAGACTCACACAGCAGAGACCCATAGACTCACAGCAGAGTCCCACAGACTCACACAGAGACACATAGACTCACACAGAGACCCATAGACTCACACAGAGACCCATAGACTCACACAGAGACCCATAGACTCACACAGAGACACATAGACTCACACAGGACTCATAGACTCACACAGAGACACATAGACTCACACAGAGACCCATAGACTCACACAGAGACCCACAGACTCACACAGAGACCCATAGACTCACACAGAGACCCACAGACACACACAGAGACCCACAGACTCGCACAGAGATCCACAGACTCACACATAGACCCATAGACTCACACAGAGACCCATAAACTCACACAGATACCCATAGACTCACACAGAGACCCATAGACTTACACAGAGACCCACAGACTCACACAGAGACCCATAGACTCACAAAGAGACCCACAGACTCACACAGAGACCCATAGACTCACACAGAGACCCATAGACTCACACAGAGACCCACAGACACACACAGAGACCCACAGACTCGCACAGAGATCCACAGACTCACACATAGACCCATAGACTCACACAGAGACCCATAAACTCACACAGATACCCATAGACTCACACAGAGACCCATAGACTTACACAGAGACCCACAGACTCACACAGAGACCCATAGACTCACACAGAGACCCACAGACTCACACAGAGACCCATAGACTCACACAGAGACCCATAGACTCACACAGAGACCCATAGACTCACACAGAGACCCATAGACTCACACAGAGACCCACAGACTCACACAGAGACCCATAGACTCACAATGCGACCCATAGACTCACACAGAGATCCACAGACTCACACATAGACCCATAGACTCACACAGAGACCCATAAACTCACACAGAGACCCATAGACTCACACAGAGACACATACACTCACACAGAGACCCATAGACTCACACAGAGACCCACAGACTCACACAGAGACCCATAGACTCACAGAGAGGCCCATAGACTCACACAGAGACCCATAGACTCACACAGAGACCCACAGACTCACACAGAGACCCATAGACCACAATGCGACCCATAGACTCACACAGAGATCCACAGACTCACACATAGACCCATAGACTCACACAGAGACCCATAAACTCACACAGAGACCCATAGACTCACACAGAGACACATACACTCACACAGAGACCCATAGACTCACACAGAGACCCATAGATTCACACAGAGACCCATAGATTCACGCAGAGACACATAGACTCACACAGAGACCCACAGACTCACACAGAGACCCATAGACTCACACAGAGACCCACAGACTCACACAGAGACCCATAGACTCACACAGAGACACATAGACTCACACAGAGACCCATAGACTCACACAGAGACACATAGACTCACACAGAGACCCATAGACTCACACAGAGACCCACAGACTCACACAGAGACCCATAGACTCACACAGAGACCCACAGACTCACACAGAGACCCACAGACTCGCACAGAGATCCACAGACTCACACAGAGACCCATAGACTAACACAGAGACCCATAAAGTTACAAAGAGACCCATAGATTCACACAGAGACCCATGGACTCACACAGAGACCCATAGACTCACACAGAGACACATAGACTCACACAGGGACCCATAGACTCACACAGAGACACATAGACTCACACAGAGACCCATAGACTCACACAGAGACACATAGACTCACACAGAGACCCATAGACTCACACAGAGACACATAGACTCACACAGAGACCCATAGACTCACACAGAGACCCACAGACTCACAAAGAGAACCACAGACTCACACAGAGACCCACAGACTCACACAGACACCCACAGACTCGCACAGAGATCCACAGACTCACACATAGACCCATAGACTCACACAGAGACCCATAAACTCACACAGAGACCCATAGACTCAAACAGAGACCCATAGACTTACACAGAGACCCACAGACTCACACAGAGACCCATAGATTCACACAGAGACCCATAGACTCACACAGAGACCCACAGACTCACACAGAGACCCACAGACTCACAGAGAGACCCAAAGACTCGCACAGAGATCCACAGACTCACACAGAGACCCATAGACTCACACAGAGACCCATAGACTCACACAGAGACCCATAGACTCACACAACGACCCATAGACTCACAAAGAGAGCCATAGACTCACACAGAGACCCATAGACTCACATAGAGACCCATAGACTCACACAGAGACCAAAAGACTCACACAGAGACCCACAGACTCGCACAGAGACCCATAGACTCACACAGCAGAGACCCATAGACTCACAGCAGAGACCCATAGACTCTCGCAGAGACCCACAGATTCACACAGAGACACATAGACTCACACAGAGACCCATAGACTCACACAGAGACCCATAGACTCACGCAGAGACCCATAGACTCACACAGAGACCCACAGACTCGCACAGAGACCCACAGACTCGCACAGAGACCCATAGACTCACACAGCAGAGACCCATAGACTCACAGCAGAGTCCCATAGACTCACACAGAGACACATAGACTCACACAGAGACCCATAGACTCACACAGAGACCCATAGACTCACACAGAGACCCACAGACTCACACAGAGACTCACAGACTCACACAGAGACCCATAGATTCACACAGAGACCCATAGACTCACACAGAGACCCATTGACTCACACAGAGACCCATAGACTCACACAGAGACACATAGACTCACACAGAGACCCATAGACTCACACAGAGACTCATAGACCCACACAGAGACCCATAGACTCACACAGAGACCCATAGACTCACACAGAGACCCACAGACTCACACAGAGACCCATAGACTCACACAGAGACCCATAGAGTCACACAGAGACACATAGACTCACACAGAGACCCATAGACTCACACAGAGACCCATAGACGCACACAGAGACCCACAGACTCACACAGAAACCCATAGACTCGCACAGAGATCCACGGACTCACACATAGACCCATAGACTAACACAGAGACCCATAAACTCACACAGAGACCCATAGACTCACACAGAGACACATAGACTCACACAGAGACCCATAGACTCACACAGAGACCCACAGACTCACACAGAGACCCATAGACTCACACAGAGACCCACAGACTCACACAGAGACCCACAGACTCGCACAGAGACCCACAGACTCACACATAGACCCATAGACTCACACAGAGACCCATAAACTCACACAGAGACCCATAGACTCACACAGAGACCCATAGACTTACACAGAGACCCACAGACTCACACAGAGACCCATAGACTCACACAGAGACCCACAGACTCACACAGAGACCCATAGACTCACACAGAGACCCATAGACTCACACAGAGACCCATAGACTCATACAGAGACCCATAGACTCACACAGAGACCCACATACTCACACAGAGACCCATAGACTCACACAGAGACCCACAGACTCGCACAGAGATCCACAGACTCACACAGAGACCCATAGACTAACACAGAGACCCATAAACTCACACAGAGACCCATAGATTCACACAGAGACCCATAGACTCACACAGAGACCCATAGACTCACACAGAAACACATAGACTCACACAGAGACCCATAGACTCACACAGAGACACATAGACTCACACAGAGACCCATAGACTCACACAGAGACACATAGACTCACATAGAGACCCATAGACTCACACAGAGACACATAGACTCACACAGAGACCCATAGACTCACACAGAGACCCACAGACTCACAAAGAGAACCACAGACTCACACAGAGACCCACAGACTCACACAGACACCCACAGACTCGCACAGAGATCCACAGACTCACACATAGACCCATAGACTCTCACAGAGACCCATAAACTCACACAGAGACCCATAGACTCAAACAGAGACCCATAGACTTACACAGAGACCCACAGACTCACACAGAGACCCATAGACTCACACAGAGACCCATAGACTCACACAGAGACCCACAGACTCACACAGAGACCCACAGACTCACACAGAGACCCAAAGACTCGCACAGAGATCCACAGACTCACACAGAGACCCATAGACTCACACAGAGACCCATAGACTCACACAGAGACCCATAGACTCACACAACGACCCATAGACTCACAAAGAGACCCATAGACTCACACAGAGACCCATAGACTCACATAGAGACCCATAGACTCACACAGAGACCAAAAGACTCGCACAGAGACCCACAGACTCGCACAGAGACCCATAGACTCACACAGCAGAGACCCATAGACTCACGCAGAGACCCATAGACTCATACATAGACCCACAGACTTGCACAGAGACCCACAGACTCGCACAGAGACCCATAGACTCACACAGCAGAGACCCATAGACTCACAGCAGAGACCCATAGACTCTCGCAGAGACCCACAGATTCACACAGAGACACATAGACTCACACAGAGACCCATAGACTCACACAGAGACCCATAGACTCACACAGAGACACATAGACTCGCACAGAGACCCACAGACTCGCACAGAGACCCATAGACTCACACAGCAGAGACCCATAGACTCACGCAGAGACCCATAGACTCACACAGAGACCCACAGACTCGCACAGAGACCCACAGACTCGCACAGAGACCCATAGACTCACACAGCAGAGACCCATAGACTCACAGCAGAGTCCCATAGACTCACACAGAGACACATAGACTCACACAGAGACCCATAGACTCACACAGAGACCCATAGACTCACACAGAGACCCATAGACTCACACAGAGACACATAGACTCACACATAGACCCACAGACTCACACAGAGACCCACAGACTCACACAGAGACCCATAGACTCACACAGAGACCCATAGACTCACATAGAGACCCATTGACTCACACAGAGACCCATAGACTCACACAGAGACACATAGACTCACACAGAGACCCATAGACTCACACAGAGACTCATAGACCCACACAGAGACCCATAGACTCACACAGAGACCCATAGACTCACACAGAGACCCACAGACTCACACAGAGACCCATAGACTCACACAGAGACCCATAGACTCACACAGAGACACATAGACTCACACAGAGACCCATAGACTCACACAGAGACCCATAGACTCACACAGAGACCCACAGACTCACACAGAAACCCATAGACTCGCACAGAGATCCACAGACTCACACATAGACCCATAGACTAACACAGAGACCCATAAACTCACACAGAGACCCATAGACTCACACAGAGACACATAGACTCACACAGAGACCCATAGACTCACACAGAGACCCACAGACTCACACAGAGACCCATAGACTCACACAGAGACCCACAGACTCACACAGAGACCCACAGACTCGCACAGAGATCCACAGACTCACACATAGACCCATAGACTCACACAGAGACCCATAAACTCACACAGAGACCCATAGACTCACACAGAGACCCATAGACTTACACAGAGACCCACAGACTCACACAGAGACCCATAGACTCACACAGAGACCCACAGACTCACACAGAGACCCATAGACTCACACAGAGACCCATAGACTCACACAGAGACCCATAGACTCACACAGAGACCCATAGACTCACACAGAGACCCACATACTCACACAGAGACCCATAGACTCACACAGAGACCCATAGACTCACACAGAGACACATAGACTCACACAGAGACTCATAGACTCACACAGAGACACATAGACTCACACAGAGACCATAGACTCACACAGAGACCCATAGACTCACACAGAGACCCATAGACTCACACAGAGACCCACAGACTCACACAGAGACCCATAGACTCGCACAGAGATCCACAGACTCACACATAGACCCATAGACTAACACAGAGACCCATAAACTCACACAGAGACCCATATACTCACACAGAGACACATAGACTCAAACAGAGACCCATAGACTCACAGAGACCCACAGACTCACACAGAGACCCATAGACTCACACAGAGACCCACAGACTCACACAGAGACCCACAGACTCGCACAGAGATCCACAGACTCACACATAGACTCACACAGAGACCCATAAACTCACACAGAGACCCATAGACTCACACAGAGACCCATAGACTTACACAGCGACCCACAGACTCACACAGAGACCCATAGACTCACACAGAGACCCACAGACTCACACAGAGACCCATAGACTCACACAGAGACCCATAGACTCACACAGAGACCCACAGACTCGCACAGAGACCCACAGACTCGCACAGAGACCCATAGACTCACACAGCAGAGACCCATAGACTCACAGCAGAGTCCCACAGACTCATACAGAGACACATAGACTCACACAGAGACCCATAGACTCACAATGCGACCCATAGACTCACACAGAGATCCACAGACTCACACATAGACCCATAGACTCACACAGAGACCCATAAACTCACACAGAGACCCATAGACTCACACAGAGACACATACACTCACACAGAGACCCATAGACTCACACAGAGACCCATAGATTCACACAGAGACCCATAGATTCACGCAGAGACACATAGACTCACACAGAGTCCCACAGACTCACACAGAGACCCATAGACTCACACAGAGACCCACAGACTCACACAGAGACCCATAGACTCACACAGAGCCACATAGACTCACACAGAGACCCATAGACTCACACAGAGACACATAGACTCACACAGAGACCCATAGACTCACACAGAGACCCACAGACTCACACAGAGACCCATAGACTCACACAGAGACCCACAGACTCACACAGAGACCCACAGACTCGCACAGAGATCCACAGACTCACACAGAGACCCATAGACTAACACAGAGACCCATAAACTCACACAGAGACCCATAGATTCACACAGAGACCCATAGACTCACACAGAGACCCATAGACTCACACAGAAACACATAGACTCACACAGAGACCC
Source organism: Petromyzon marinus (assembly GCF_048934315.1). Classification (NCBI taxonomy): domain Eukaryota; kingdom Metazoa; phylum Chordata; class Hyperoartia; order Petromyzontiformes; family Petromyzontidae; genus Petromyzon; species Petromyzon marinus. Next base: position 481,952 of record NW_027422728.1, read on the forward strand.
ATAGACTCACACAGAGACACATAGACTCACACAGAGACCCATAGACTCACACAGAGACACATAGACTCACATAGAGACCCATAGACTCACACAGAGACACATAGACTCACACAGAGACCCATAGACTCACACAGAGACCCACAGACTCACAAAGAGAACCACAGACTCACACAGAGACCCACAGACTCACACAGACACCCACAGACTCGCACAGAGATCCACAGACTCACACATAGACCCATAGACTCACACAGAGACCCATAAACTCACACAGAGACCCATAGACTCAAACAGAGACCCATAGACTTACACAGAGACCCACAGACTCACACAGAGACCCATAGACTCACACAGAGACCCATAGACTCACACAGAGACCCACAGACTCACACAGAGACCCACAGACTCACACAGAGACCCAAAGACTCGCACAGAGATCCACAGACTCAAACAGAGACCCATAGACTCACACAGAGACCCATAGACTCACACAGAGACCCATAGACTCACACAACGACCCATAGACTCACAAAGAGACCCATAGACTCACACAGAGACCCATAGACTCACATAGAGACCCATAGACTCACACAGAGACCAAAAGACTCGCACAGAGACCCACAGACTCGCACAGAGACCCATAGACTCACACAGCAGAGACCCATAGACTCACGCAGAGACCCATAGACTCATACATAGACCCACAGACTTGCACAGAGACCCACAGACTCGCACAGAGACCCATAGACTCACACAGCAGAGACCCATAGACTCACAGCAGAGACCCATAGACTCTCGCAGAGACCCACAGATTCACACAGAGACACATAGACTCACACAGAGACCCATAGACTCACACAGAGACCCATAGACTCACACAGAGACCCACAGACTCACACAGAGACCCATAGACTCACAGAGAGGCCCATAGACTCACACAGAGACCCATAGACTCACACAGAGACCCACAGACTCACACAGAGACCCATAAACTCACACAGAGACCCATAGACTCACACAGAGACACATAGACTCACACAGAGACCCATAGACTCACACAGAGACCCACAGACTCACACAGAGACCCATAGACTCACACAGAGACCCACAGACTCACACAGATACCCACAGACTCGCACAGAGATCCACAGACTCACACATAGACCCATAGACTCACACAGAGACCCATAAACTCACACAGAGACCCATAGACTCACACAGAGACCCATAGACTTACACAGAGACCCACAGACTCACACAGAGACCCATAGACTCACACAGAGACCCACAGACTCACACAGAGACCCATAGACTCACACAGAGACCCATAGACTCACACAGAGACCCATAGACTCACACAGAGACCCATAGACTCACACAGAGACCCACATACTCACACAGAGACCCATAGACTCACACAGAGACCCATAGACTCACACAGAGACACATAGACTCACACAGAGACTCATAGACTCACACAGAGACACATAGACTCACACAGAGACCATAGACTCACACAGAGACCCATAGACTCACACAGAGACCCATAGACTCACACAGAGACCCACAGACTCACACAGAGACCCATAGACTCGCACAGAGATCCACAGACTCACACATAGACCCATAGACTAACACAGAGACCCATAAACTCACACAGAGACCCATATACTCACACAGAGACACATAGACTCAAACAGAGACCCATAGACTCACAGAGACCCACAGACTCACACAGAGACCCATAGACTCACACAGTGACCCACAGACTCACACAGAGACCCACAGACTCGCACAGAGATCCACAGACTCACACATAGACTCACACAGAGACCCATAAACTCACACAGAGACCCATAGACTCACACAGAGACCCATAGACTTACACAGCGACCCACAGACTCACACAGAGACCCATAGACTCACACAGAGACCCACAGACTCACACAGAGACCCATAGACTCACACAGAGACCCATAGACTCACACAGAGACCCACAGACTCGCACAGAGACCCACAGACTCGCACAGAGACCCATAGACTCACACAGCAGAGACCCATAGACTCACAGCAGAGTCCCACAGACTCATACAGAGACACATAGACTCACACAGAGACCCATAGACTCACAATGCGACCCATAGACTCACACAGAGATCCACAGACTCACACATAGACCCATAGACTCACACAGAGACCCATAAACTCACACAGAGACCCATAGACTCACACAGAGACACATACACTCACACAGAGACCCATAGACTCACACAGAGACCCATAGATTCACACAGAGACCCATAGATTCACGCAGAGACACATAGACTCACACAGAGTCCCACAGACTCACACAGAGACCCATAGACTCACACAGAGACCCACAGACTCACACAGAGACCCATAGACTCACACAGAGCCACATAGACTCACACAGAGACCCATAGACTCACACAGAGACACATAGACTCACACAGAGACCCATAGACTCACACAGAGACCCACAGACTCACACAGAGACCCATAGACTCACACAGAGACCCACAGACTCACACAGAGACCCATAGACTCACACAGAGACACATAGACTCACACAGAGACCCATAGACTCACACAGAGACCCACAGACTCACACAGAGACCCACAGACTCGCACAGAGATCCACAGACTCACACATAGACCCATAGACTCACACAGAGACCCATAAACTCACACAGAGACCCATAGACTCACACAGAGACCCATAGACTTACACAGAGACCCACAGACTCACACAGAGACCCATAGACTCACACAGAGACCCACAGACTCACACAGAGACCCATAGACTCACACAGAGACCCATAGACTCACACAGAGACCCATAGACTCACACAGAGACCCATAGACTCACACAGAGACCCACATACTCACACAGAGACCCATAGACTCACACAGAGACCCATAGACTCACACAGAGACACATAGACTCACACAGAGACTCATAGACTCACACAGAGACACATAGACTCACACAGAGACCATAGACTCACACAGAGACCCATAGACTCACACAGAGACCCATAGACTCACACAGAGACCCACAGACTCACACAGAGACCCATAGACTCGCACAGAGATCCACAGACTCACACATAGACCCATAGACTAACACAGAGACCCATAAACTCACACAGAGACCCATATACTCACACAGAGACACATAGACTCAAACAGAGACCCATAGACTCACAGAGACCCACAGACTCACACAGAGACCCATAGACTCACACAGTGACCCACAGACTCACACAGAGACCCACAGACTCGCACAGAGATCCACAGACTCACACATAGACTCACACAGAGACCCATAAACTCACACAGAGACCCATAGACTCACACAGAGACCCATAGACTTACACAGCGACCCACAGACTCACACAGAGACCCATAGACTCACACAGAGACCCACAGACTCACACAGAGACCCATAGACTCACACAGAGACCCATAGACTCACACAGAGACCCACAGACTCGCACAGAGACCCACAGACTCGCACAGAGACCCATAGACTCACACAGCAGAGACCCATAGACTCACAGCAGAGTCCCACAGACTCATACAGAGACACATAGACTCACACAGAGACCCATAGACTCACAATGCGACCCATAGACTCACACAGAGATCCACAGACTCACACATAGACCCATAGACTCACACAGAGACCCATAAACTCACACAGAGACCCATAGACTCACACAGAGACACATACACTCACACAGAGACCCATAGACTCACACAGAGACCCATAGATTCACACAGAGACCCATAGATTCACGCAGAGACACATAGACTCACACAGAGTCCCACAGACTCACACAGAGACCCATAGACTCACACAGAGACCCACAGACTCACACAGAGACCCATAGACTCACACAGAGCCACATAGACTCACACAGAGACCCATAGACTCACACAGAGACACATAGACTCACACAGAGACCCATAGACTCACACAGAGACCCACAGACTCACACAGAGACCCATAGACTCACACAGAGACCCACAGACTCACACAGAGACCCACAGACTCGCACAGAGATCCACAGACTCACACAGAGACCCATAGACTAACACAGAGACCCATAAACTCACACAGAGACCCATAGATTCACACAGAGACCCATAGACTCACACAGAGACCCATAGACTCACACAGAAACACATAGACTCACACAGAGACCCATAGACTCACACAGAGACACATAGACTCACATAGAGACCCATAGACTCACACAGAGACACATAGACTCACACAGAGACCCATAGACTCACACAGAGACCCACAGACTCACAAAGAGAACCACAGACTCACACAGAGACCCACAGACTCACACAGACACCCACAGACTCGCACAGAGATCCACAGACTCACACATAGACCCATAGACTCACACAGAGACCCATAAACTCACACAGAGACCCATAGACTCAAACAGAGACCCATAGACTTACACAGAGACCCACAGACTCACACAGAGACCCATAGACTCACACAGAGACCCATAGACTCACACAGAGACCCACAGACTCACACAGAGACCCACAGACTCACACAGAGACCCAAAGACTCGCACAGAGATCCACAGACTCACACAGAGACCCATAGACTCACACAGAGACCCATAGACTCACACAGAGACCCATAGACTCACACAACGACCCATAGACTCACAAAGAGACCCATAGACTCACACAGAGACCCATAGACTCACATAGAGACCCATAGACTCACAAAGAGACCAAAAGACTCGCACAGAGACCCACAGACTCGCACAGAGACCCATAGACTCACACAGCAGAGACCCATAGACTCACGCAGAGACCCATAGACTCATACATAGACCCACAGACTTGCACAGAGACCCACAGACTCGCACAGAGACCCATAGACTCACACAGCAGAGACCCATAGACTCACAGCAGAGACCCATAGACTCTCGCAGAGACCCACAGATTCACACAGAGACACATAGACTCACACAGAGACCCATAGACTCACACAGAGACCCATAGACTCACACAGAGACACATAGACTCGCACAGAGACCCACAGACTCGCACAGAGACCCATAGACTCACACAGCAGAGACCCATAGACTCACGCAGAGACCCATAGACTCACACAGAGACCCACAGACTCGCACAGAGACCCACAGACTCGCACAGAGACCCATAGACTCACACAGCAGAGACCCATAGACTCACAGCAGAGTCCCATAGACTCACACAGAGACACATAGACTCACACAGAGACCCATAGACTCACACAGAGACCCATAGACTCACACAGAGACCCATAGACTCACACAGAGACACATAGACTCACACATAGACCCACAGACTCACACAGAGACCCACAGACTCACACAGAGACCCATAGACTCACACAGAGACCCATAGACTCACATAGAGACCCATTGACTCACACAGAGACCCATAGACTCACACAGAGACACATAGACTCACACAGAGACCCATAGACTCACACAGAGACTCATAGACCCACACAGAGACCCATAGACTCACACAGAGACCCATAGACTCACACAGAGACCCACAGACTCACACAGAGACCCATAGACTCACACAGAGACCCATAGACTCACACAGAGACACATAGACTCACACAGAGACCCATAGACTCACACAGAGACCCATAGACTCACACAGAGACCCACAGACTCACACAGAAACCCATAGACTCGCACAGAGATCCACAGACTCACACATAGACCCATAGACTAACACAGAGACCCATAAACTCACACAGAGACCCATAGACTCACACAGAGACACATAGACTCACACAGAGACCCATAGACTCACACAGAGACCCACAGACTCACACAGAGACCCATAGACTCACACAGAGACCCACAGACTCACACAGAGACCCACAGACTCGCACAGAGATCCACAGACTCACACATAGACCCATAGACTCACACAGAGACCCATAAACTCACACAGAGACCCATAGACTCACACAGAGACCCATAGACTTACACAGAGACCCACAGACTCACACAGAGACCCATAGACTCACACAGAGACCCACAGACTCACACAGAGACCCATAGACTCACACAGAGACCCATAGACTCACACAGAGACCCATAGACTCACACAGAGACCCATAGACTCACACAGAGACCCACATACTCACACAGAGACCCATAGACTCACACAGAGACCCATAGACTCACACAGAGACACATAGACTCACACAGAGACTCATAGACTCACACAGAGACACATAGACTCACACAGAGACCATAGACTCACACAGAGACCCATAGACTCACACAGAGACCCATAGACTCACACAGAGACCCACAGACTCACACAGAGACCCATAGACTCGCACAGAGATCCACAGACTCACACATAGACCCATAGACTAACACAGAGACCCATAAACTCACACAGAGACCCATATACTCACACAGAGACACATAGACTCAAACAGAGACCCATAGACTCACAGAGACCCACAGACTCACACAGAGACCCATAGACTCACACAGAGACCCACAGACTCACACAGAGACCCACAGACTCGCACAGAGATCCACAGACTCACACATAGACTCACACAGAGACCCATAAACTCACACAGAGACCCATAGACTCACACAGAGACCCATAGACTTACACAGCGACCCACAGACTCACACAGAGACCCATAGACTCACACAGAGACCCACAGACTCACACAGAGACCCATAGACTCACACAGAGACCCATAGACTCACACAGAGACCCACAGACTCGCACAGAGACCCACAGACTCGCACAGAGACCCATAGACTCACACAGCAGAGACCCATAGACTCACAGCAGAGTCCCACAGACTCATACAGAGACACATAGACTCACACAGAGACCCATAGACTCACAATGCGACCCATAGACTCACACAGAGATCCACAGACTCACACATAGACCCATAGACTCACACAGAGACCCATAAACTCACACAGAGACCCATAGACTCACACAGAGACACATACACTCACACAGAGACCCATAGACTCACACAGAGACCCATAGATTCACACAGAGACCCATAGATTCACGCAGAGACACATAGACTCACACAGAGTCCCACAGACTCACACAGAGACCCATAGACTCACACAGAGACCCACAGACTCACACAGAGACCCATAGACTCACACAGAGCCACATAGACTCACACAGAGACCCATAGACTCACACAGAGACACATAGACTCACACAGAGACCCATAGACTCACACAGAGACCCACAGACTCACACAGAGACCCATAGACTCACACAGAGACCCACAGACTCACACAGAGACCCACAGACTCGCACAGAGATCCACAGACTCACACAGAGACCCATAGACTAACACAGAGACCCATAAACTCACACAGAGACCCATAGATTCACACAGAGACCCATAGACTCACACAGAGACCCATAGACTCACACAGAAACACATAGACTCACACAGAGACCCATAGACTCACACAGAGACACATAGACTCACACAGAGACCCATAGACTCACACAGAGACACATAGACTCACATAGAGACCCATAGACTCACACAGAGACACATAGACTCACACAGAGACCCATAGACTCACACAGAGACCCACAGACTCACAAAGAGAACCACAGACTCACACAGAGACCCACAGACTCACACAGACACCCACAGACTCGCACAGAGATCCACAGACTCACACATAGACCCATAGACTCACACAGAGACCCATAAACTCACACAGAGACCCATAGACTCAAACAGAGACCCATAGACTTACACAGAGACCCACAGACTCACACAGAGACCCATAGACTCACACAGAGACCCATAGACTCACACAGAGACCCACAGACTCACACAGAGACCCACAGACTCACACAGAGACCCAAAGACTCGCACAGAGATCCACAGACTCACACAGAGACCCATAGACTCACACAGAGACCCATAGACTCACACAGAGACCCATAGACTCACACAACGACCCATAGACTCACAAAGAGACCCATAGACTCACACAGAGACCCATAGACTCACATAGAGACCCATAGACTCACACAGAGACCAAAAGACTCGCACAGAGACCCACAGACTCGCACAGAGACCCATAGACTCACACAGCAGAGACCCATAGACTCACGCAGAGACCCATAGACTCATACATAGACCCACAGACTTGCACAGAGACCCACAGACTCGCACAGAGACCCATAGACTCACACAGCAGAGACCCATAGACTCACAGCAGAGACCCATAGACTCTCGCAGAGACCCACAGATTCACACAGAGACACATAGACTCACACAGAGACCCATAGACTCACACAGAGACCCATAGACTCACACAGAGACACATAGACTCGCACAGAGACCCACAGACTCGCACAGAGACCCATAGACTCACACAGCAGAGACCCATAGACTCACGCAGAGACCCATAGACTCACACAGAGACCCACAGACTCGCACAGAGACCCACAGACTCGCACAGAGACCCATAGACTCACACAGCAGAGACCCATAGACTCACAGCAGAGTCCCATAGACTCACACAGAGACACATAGACTCACACAGAGACCCATAGACTCACACAGAGACCCATAGACTCACACAGAGACCCATAAGACTCACACAGAGACACATAGACTCACACATAGACCCACAGACTCACACAGAGACCCACAGACTCACACAGAGACCCATAGACTCACACAGAGACCCATAGACTCACATAGAGACCCATTGACTCACACAGAGACCCATAGACTCACACAGAGACACATAGACTCACACAGAGACCCATAGACTCACACAGAGACTCATAGACCCACACAGAGACCCATAGACTCACACAGAGACCCATAGACTCACACAGAGACCCACAGACTCACACAGAGACCCATAGACTCACACAGAGACCCATAGACTCACACAGAGACACATAGACTCACACAGAGACCCATAGACTCACACAGAGACCCATAGACTCACACAGAGACCCACAGAATCACACAGAAACCCATAGACTCGCACAGAGATCCACAGACTCACACATAGACCCATAGACTAACACAGAGACCCATAAACTCACACAGAGACCCATAGACTCACACAGAGACACATAGACTCACACAGAGGCCCATAGACTCACACAGAGACCCACAGACTCACACAGAGACCCATAGACTCACACAGAGACCCACAGACTCACACAGAGACCCACAGACTCACACAGAGACCCATAGACTCACACAGAGACCCACAGACTCACACATAGACCCATAGACTCACACAGAGACCCATAAACTCACACAGAGACCCATAGACTCACAAAGAGACCCATAGACTTACACAGAGACCCACAGACTCACACAGAGACCCATAGACTCACACAGAGACCCACAGACTCACACAGAGACCCATAGACTCACACAGAGACCCACAGACTCACACATAGACCCATAGACTCACACAGAGACCCATAAACTCACACAGAGACCCATAGACTCACACAGAGACCCATAGACTTACACAGAGACCCACAGACTCACACAGAGACCCATAGACTCACACAGAGACCCACAGACTCACACAGAGACCCATAGACTCACACAGAGACCCATAGACTCACACAGAGACCCATAGACTCACACAGAGACCCATAGACTCACACAGAGACCCACATACTCACACAGAGACCCATAGACTCACACAGAGACCCATAGACTCACACAGAGACACATAGACTCACACAGAGACTCATAGACTCACACAGAGACACATAGACTCACACAGAGACCATAGACTCACACAGAGACCCATAGACTCACACAGAGACCCATAGACTCACACAGAGACCCACAGACTCACACAGAGACCCATAGACTCGCACAGAGATCCACAGACTCACACATAGACCCATAGACTAACACAGAGACCCATAAACTCACACAGAGACCCATATACTCACACAGAGACACATAGACTCAAACAGAGACCCATAGACTCACAGAGACCCACAGACTCACACAGAGACCCATAGACTCACACAGAGACCCACAGACTCACACAGAGACCCACAGACTCGCACAGAGATCCACAGACTCACACATAGACTCACACAGAGACCCATAAACTCACACAGAGACCCATAGACTCACACAGAGACCCATAGACTTACACAGCGACCCACAGACTCACACAGAGACCCATAGACTCACACAGAGACCCACAGACTCACACAGAGACCCATAGACTCACACAGAGACCCATAGACTCACACAGAGACCCACAGACTCGCACAGAGACCCACAGACTCGCACAGAGACCCATAGACTCACACAGCAGAGACCCATAGACTCACAGCAGAGTCCCACAGACTCACACAGAGACACATAGACTCACACAGAGACCCATAGACTCACACAGAGACCCATAGACTCACACAGAGACCCATAGACTCACACAGAGACACGTAGACTCACACAGAGACTCATAGACTCACACAGAGACACATAGACTCACACAGAGACCCATAGACTCACATAGAGACCCACAGACTCACACAGAGACCCACAGACTCACACAGAGACCCACAGACTCGCACAGAAATCCACAGACTCACACATAGACCGATAGACTCACACAGAGACCCATAAACTCACACAGAGACCCATAGACTCACACAGAGACCCATAGACGTACACAGAGACCCACAGACTCACACAGAGACCCATAGACTCACACAGAGACCCACAGACTCACACAGAGACCCATAGACTCACACAGAGACCCATAGACTCACACAGAGACCCATAGACTCACACAGAGACCCATCGACTCACACAGAGACCCACAGACTCACACAGAGACCCATAGACTCACAAAGCGACCCATAGACTCACACAGAGATCCACAGACTCACACATAGACCCATAGACTCACACAGAGACCCATAAACTCACACAGAGACCCATAGACTCACACAGAGACCCATAGACTCACACAGAGACCCATTGACTCACACAGAGACCCATAGACTCGCACAGAGATCCACAGACTCACACATAGACCCATAGACTAACACAGAGACCCATAAACTCACACAGAGACCCATATACTCACACAGAGACACATAGACTCAAACAGAGACCCATAGACTCACAGAGACCCACAGACTCGCACAGAGACCCACAGACTCGCACAGAGACCCATAGACTCACACAGCAGAGACCCATAGACTCACAGCAGAGTCCCACAGACTCATACAGAGACACATAGACTCACACAGAGACCCATAGACTCACAATGCGACCCATAGACTCACACAGAGATCCACAGACTCACACATAGACCCATAGACTCACACAGAGACCCATAAACTCACACAGAGACCCATAGACTCACACAGAGACACATACACTCACACAGAGACCCATAGACTCACACAGAGACCCATAGATTCACACAGAGACCCATAGATTCACGCAGAGACACATAGACTCACACAGAGTCCCACAGACTCACACAGAGACCCATAGACTCACACAGAGACCCACAGACTCACACAGAGACCCATAGACTCACACAGAGCCACATAGACTCACACAGAGACCCATAGACTCACACAGAGACACATAGACTCACACAGAGACCCATAGACTCACACAGAGACCCACAGACTCACACAGAGACCCATAGACTCACACAGAGATCCACAGACTCACACAGAGACCCACAGACTCGCACAGAGATCCACAGACTCACACAGAGACCCATAGACTAACACAGAGACCCATACACTCACACAGAGACCCATAGATTCACACAGAGACCCATAGACTCACACAGAGACCCATAGACTCACACAGAAACACATAGACTCACACACAGACCCATAGACTCACACAGAGACACATAGACTCACACAGAGACCCATAGACTCACACAGAGACACATAGACTCACATAGAGACCCATAGACTCACACAGAGACACATAGACTCACACAGAGACCCATAGACTCACACAGAGACCCACAGACTCACAAAGAGAACCACAGACTCACACAGAGACCCACAGACTCACACAGACACCCACAGACTCGCACAGAGATCCACAGACTCACACATAGACCCATAGACTCACACAGAGACCCATAAACTCACACAGAGACCCATAGACTCAAACAGAGACCCATAGACTTACACAGAGACCCACAGACTCACACAGAGACCCATAGACTCACACAGAGACCCATAGACTCACACAGAGACCCACAGACTCACACAGAGACCCACAGACTCACACAGAGACCCAAAGACTCGCACAGAGATCCACAGACTCACACAGAGACCCATAGACTCACACAGAGACCCATAGACTCACACAGAGACACATACACTCACACAGAGACCCATAGACTCACACAGAGACCCATAGATTCACACAGAGACCCATAGATTCACGCAGAGACACATAGACTCACACAGAGTCCCACAGACTCACACAGAGACCCATAGACTCACACAGAGACCCACAGACTCACACAGAGACCCATAGACTCACACAGAGCCACATAGACTCACACATAGACCCATAGACTCACACAGAGACCCATAAACTCACACAGAGACCCATAGACTCACACAGAGACCCATAGACTTACACAGAGACCCACAGACTCACACAGAGACCCATAGACTCACACAGAGACCCACAGACTCACACAGAGACCCATAGACTCACACAGAGACCCATAGACTCACACAGAGACCCATAGACTCACACAGAGACCCATAGACTCACACAGAGACCCACATACTCACACAGAGACCCATAGACTCACACAGAGACCCATAGACTCACACAGAGACACATAGACTCACACAGAGACTCATAGACTCACACAGAGACACATAGACTCACACAGAGACCATAGACTCACACAGAGACCCATAGACTCACACAGAGACCCATAGACTCACACAGAGACCCACAGACTCACACAGAGACCCATAGACTCGCACAGAGATCCACAGACTCACACATAGACCCATAGACTAACACAGAGACCCATAAACTCACACAGAGACCCATATACTCACACAGAGACACATAGACTCAAACAGAGACCCATAGACTCACAGAGACCCACAGACTCACACAGAGACCCATAGACTCACACAGAGACCCACAGACTCACACAGAGACCCACAGACTCGCACAGAGATCCACAGACTCACACATAGACTCACACAGAGACCCATAAACTCACACAGAGACCCATAGACTCACACAGAGACCCATAGACTTACACAGCGACCCACAGACTCACACAGAGACCCATAGACTCACACAGAGACCCACAGACTCACACAGAGACCCATAGACTCACACAGAGACCCATAGACTCACACAGAGACCCACAGACTCGCACAGAGACCCACAGACTCGCACAGAGACCCATAGACTCACACAGCAGAGACCCATAGACTCACAGCAGAGTCCCACAGACTCATACAGAGACACATAGACTCACACAGAGACCCATAGACTCACAATGCGACCCATAGACTCACACAGAGATCCACAGACTCACACATAGACCCATAGACTCACACAGAGACCCATAAACTCACACAGAGACCCATAGACTCACACAGAGACACATACACTCACACAGAGACCCATAGACTCACACAGAGACCCATAGATTCACACAGAGACCCATAGATTCACGCAGAGACACATAGACTCACACAGAGTCCCACAGACTCACACAGAGACCCATAGACTCACACAGAGACCCACAGACTCACACAGAGACCCATAGACTCACACAGAGCCACATAGACTCACACAGAGACCCATAGACTCACACAGAGACACATAGACTCACACAGAGACCCATAGACTCACACAGAGACCCACAGACTCACACAGAGACCCATAGACTCACACAGAGACCCACAGACTCACACAGAGACCCACAGACTCGCACAGAGATCCACAGACTCACACAGAGACCCATAGACTAACACAGAGACCCATAAACTCACACAGAGACCCATAGATTCACACAGAGACCCATAGACTCACACAGAGACCCATAGACTCACACAGAAACACATAGACTCACACAGAGACCCATAGACTCACACAGAGACACATAGACTCACACAGAGACCCATAGACTCACACAGAGACACATAGACTCACATAGAGACCCATAGACTCACACAGAGACACATAGACTCACACAGAGACCCATAGACTCACACAGAGACCCACAGACTCACAAAGAGAACCACAGACTCACACAGAGACCCACAGACTCACACAGACACCCACAGACTCGCACAGAGATCCACAGACTCACACATAGACCCATAGACTCACACAGAGACCCATAAACTCACACAGAGACCCATAGACTCAAACAGAGACCCATAGACTTACACAGAGACCCACAGACTCACACAGAGACCCATAGACTCACACAGAGACCCATAGACTCACACAGAGACCCACAGACTCACACAGAGACCCACAGACTCACACAGAGACCCAAAGACTCGCACAGAGATCCACAGACTCACACAGAGACCCATAGACTCACACAGAGACCCATAGACTCACACAGAGACCCATAGACTCACACAACGACCCATAGACTCACAAAGAGACCCATAGACTCACACAGAGACCCATAGACTCACATAGAGACCCATAGACTCACACAGAGACCAAAAGACTCGCACAGAGACCCACAGACTCGCACAGAGACCCATAGACTCACACAGCAGAGACCCATAGACTCACGCAGAGACCCATAGACTCATACATAGACCCACAGACTTGCACAGAGACCCACAGACTCGCACAGAGACCCATAGACTCACACAGCAGAGACCCATAGACTCACAGCAGAGACCCATAGACTCTCGCAGAGACCCACAGATTCACACAGAGACACATAGACTCACACAGAGACCCATAGACTCACACAGAGACCCATAGACTCACACAGAGACACATAGACTCGCACAGAGACCCACAGACTCGCACAGAGACCCATAGACTCACACAGCAGAGACCCATAGACTCACGCAGAGACCCATAGACTCACACAGAGACCCACAGACTCGCACAGAGACCCACAGACTCGCACAGAGACCCATAGACTCACACAGCAGAGACCCATAGACTCACAGCAGAGTCCCATAGACTCACACAGAGACACATAGACTCACACAGAGACCCATAGACTCACACAGAGACCCATAGACTCACACAGAGACCCATAAGACTCACACAGAGACACATAGACTCACACATAGACCCACAGACTCACACAGAGACCCACAGACTCACACAGAGACCCATAGACTCACACAGAGACCCATAGACTCACATAGAGACCCATTGACTCACACAGAGACCCATAGACTCACACAGAGACACATAGACTCACACAGAGACCCATAGACTCACACAGAGACTCATAGACCCACACAGAGACCCATAGACTCACACAGAGACCCATAGACTCACACAGAGACCCACAGACTCACACAGAGACCCATAGACTCACACAGAGACCCATAGACTCACACAGAGACACATAGACTCACACAGAGACCCATAGACTCACACAGAGACCCATAGACTCACACAGAGACCCACAGAATCACACAGAAACCCATAGACTCGCACAGAGATCCACAGACTCACACATAGACCCATAGACTAACACAGAGACCCATAAACTCACACAGAGACCCATAGACTCACACAGAGACACATAGACTCACACAGAGACCCATAGACTCACACAGAGACCCACAGACTCACACAGAGACCCATAGACTCACACAGAGACCCACAGACTCACACAGAGACCCACAGACTCACACAGAGACCCATAGACTCACACAGAGACCCACAGACTCACACATAGACCCATAGACTCACACAGAGACCCATAAACTCACACAGAGACCCATAGACTCACAAAGAGACCCATAGACTTACACAGAGACCCACAGACTCACACAGAGACCCATAGACTCACACAGAGACCCACAGACTCACACAGAGACCCATAGACTCACACAGAGACCCACAGACTCACACATAGACCCATAGACTCACACAGAGACCCATAAACTCACACAGAGACCCATAGACTCACACAGAGACCCATAGACTTACACAGAGACCCACAGACTCACACAGAGACCCATAGACTCACACAGAGACCCACAGACTCACACAGAGACCCATAGACTCACACAGAGACCCATAGACTCACACAGAGACCCATAGACTCACACAGAGACCCATAGACTCACACAGAGACCCACATACTCACACAGAGACCCATAGACTCACACAGAGACCCATAGACTCACACAGAGACACATAGACTCACACAGAGACTCATAGACTCACACAGAGACACATAGACTCACACAGAGACCATAGACTCACACAGAGACCCATAGACTCACACAGAGACCCATAGACTCACACAGAGACCCACAGACTCACACAGAGACCCATAGACTCGCACAGAGATCCACAGACTCACACATAGACCCATAGACTAACACAGAGACCCATAAACTCACACAGAGACCCATATACTCACACAGAGACACATAGACTCAAACAGAGACCCATAGACTCACAGAGACCCACAGACTCACACAGAGACCCATAGACTCACACAGAGACCCACAGACTCACACAGAGACCCACAGACTCGCACAGAGATCCACAGACTCACACATAGACTCACACAGAGACCCATAAACTCACACAGAGACCCATAGACTCACACAGAGACCCATAGACTTACACAGCGACCCACAGACTCACACAGAGACCCATAGACTCACACAGAGACCCACAGACTCACACAGAGACCCATAGACTCACACAGAGACCCATAGACTCACACAGAGACCCACAGACTCGCACAGAGACCCACAGACTCGCACAGAGACCCATAGACTCACACAGCAGAGACCCATAGACTCACAGCAGAGTCCCACAGACTCACACAGAGACACATAGACTCACACAGAGACCCATAGACTCACACAGAGACCCATAGACTCACACAGAGACCCATAGACTCACACAGAGACACGTAGACTCACACAGAGACTCATAGACTCACACAGAGACACATAGACTCACACAGAGACCCATAGACTCACATAGAGACCCACAGACTCACACAGAGACCCACAGACTCACACAGAGACCCACAGACTCGCACAGAAATCCACAGACTCACACATAGACCGATAGACTCACACAGAGACCCATAAACTCACACAGAGACCCATAGACTCACACAGAGACCCATAGACGTACACAGAGACCCACAGACTCACACAGAGACCCATAGACTCACACAGAGACCCACAGACTCACACAGAGACCCATAGACTCACACAGAGACCCATAGACTCACACAGAGACCCATAGACTCACACAGAGACCCATCGACTCACACAGAGACCCACAGACTCACACAGAGACCCATAGACTCACAAAGCGACCCATAGACTCACACAGAGATCCACAGACTCACACATAGACCCATAGACTCACACAGAGACCCATAAACTCACACAGAGACCCATAGACTCACACAGAGACCCATAGACTCACACAGAGACCCATTGACTCACACAGAGACCCATAGACTCGCACAGAGATCCACAGACTCACACATAGACCCATAGACTAACACAGAGACCCATAAACTCACACAGAGACCCATATACTCACACAGAGACACATAGACTCAAACAGAGACCCATAGACTCACAGAGACCCACAGACTCGCACAGAGACCCACAGACTCGCACAGAGACCCATAGACTCACACAGCAGAGACCCATAGACTCACAGCAGAGTCCCACAGACTCATACAGAGACACATAGACTCACACAGAGACCCATAGACTCACAATGCGACCCATAGACTCACACAGAGATCCACAGACTCACACATAGACCCATAGACTCACACAGAGACCCATAAACTCACACAGAGACCCATAGACTCACACAGAGACACATACACTCACACAGAGACCCATAGACTCACACAGAGACCCATAGATTCACACAGAGACCCATAGATTCACGCAGAGACACATAGACTCACACAGAGTCCCACAGACTCACACAGAGACCCATAGACTCACACAGAGACCCACAGACTCACACAGAGACCCATAGACTCACACAGAGCCACATAGACTCACACAGAGACCCATAGACTCACACAGAGACACATAGACTCACACAGAGACCCATAGACTCACACAGAGACCCACAGACTCACACAGAGACCCATAGACTCACACAGAGATCCACAGACTCACACAGAGACCCACAGACTCGCACAGAGATCCACAGACTCACACAGAGACCCATAGACTAACACAGAGACCCATACACTCACACAGAGACCCATAGATTCACACAGAGACCCATAGACTCACACAGAGACCCATAGACTCACACAGAAACACATAGACTCACACACAGACCCATAGACTCACACAGAGACACATAGACTCACACAGAGACCCATAGACTCACACAGAGACACATAGACTCACATAGAGACCCATAGACTCACACAGAGACACATAGACTCACACAGAGACCCATAGACTCACACAGAGACCCACAGACTCACAAAGAGAACCACAGACTCACACAGAGACCCACAGACTCACACAGACACCCACAGACTCGCACAGAGATCCACAGACTCACACATAGACCCATAGACTCACACAGAGACCCATAAACTCACACAGAGACCCATAGACTCAAACAGAGACCCATAGACTTACACAGAGACCCACAGACTCACACAGAGACCCATAGACTCACACAGAGACCCATAGACTCACACAGAGACCCACAGACTCACACAGAGACCCACAGACTCACACAGAGACCCAAAGACTCGCACAGAGATCCACAGACTCACACAGAGACCCATAGACTCACACAGAGACCCATAGACTCACACAGAGACACATACACTCACACAGAGACCCATAGACTCACACAGAGACCCATAGATTCACACAGAGACCCATAGATTCACGCAGAGACACATAGACTCACACAGAGTCCCACAGACTCACACAGAGACCCATAGACTCACACAGAGACCCACAGACTCACACAGAGACCCATAGACTCACACAGAGCCACATAGACTCACACAGAGACCCATAGACTCACACAGAGACACATAGACTCACACAGAGACCCATAGACTCACACAGAGACCCACAGACTCACACAGAGACCCATAGACTCACACAGAGACCCACAGACTCACACAGAGACCCACAGACTCGCACAGAGATCCACAGACTCACACAGAGACCCATAGACTAACACAGAGACCCATAAACTCACACAGAGACCCATAGATTCACACAGAGACCCATAGACTCACACAGAGACCCATAGACTCACACAGAAACACATAGACTCACACAGAGACCCATAGACTCACACAGAGACACATAGACTCACACAGAGACCCATAGACTCACACAGAGACACATAGACTCACATAGAGACCCATAGACTCACACAGAGACACATAGACTCACACAGAGACCCATAGACTCACACAGAGACCCACAGACTCACAAAGAGAACCACAGACTCACACAGAGACCCACAGACTCACACAGACACCCACAGACTCGCACAGAGATCCACAGACTCACACATAGACCCATAGACTCACACAGAGACCCATAAACTCACACAGAGACCCATAGACTCAAACAGAGACCCATAGACTTACACAGAGACCCACAGACTCACACAGAGACCCATAGACTCACACAGAGACCCATAGACTCACACAGAGACCCACAGACTCACACAGAGACCCACAGACTCACACAGAGACCCAAAGACTCGCACAGAGATCCACAGACTCACACAGAGACCCATAGACTCACACAGAGACCCATAGACTCACACAGAGACCCATAGACTCACACAACGACCCATAGACTCACAAAGAGACCCATAGACTCACACAGAGACCCATAGACTCACATAGAGACCCATAGACTCACACAGAGACCAAAAGACTCGCACAGAGACCCACAGACTCGCACAGAGACCCATAGACTCACACAGCAGAGACCCATAGACTCACGCAGAGACCCATAGACTCATACATAGACCCACAGACTTGCACAGAGACCCACAGACTCGCACAGAGACCCATAGACTCACACAGCAGAGACCCATAGACTCACAGCAGAGACCCATAGACTCTCGCAGAGACCCACAGATTCACACAGAGACACATAGACTCACACAGAGACCCATAGACTCACACAGAGACCCATAGACTCACACAGAGACACATAGACTCGCACAGAGACCCACAGACTCGCACAGAGACCCATAGACTCACACAGCAGAGACCCATAGACTCACGCAGAGACCCATAGACTCACACAGAGACCCACAGACTCGCACAGAGACCCACAGACTCGCACAGAGACCCATAGACTCACACAGCAGAGACCCATAGACTCACAGCAGAGTCCCATAGACTCACACAGAGACACATAGACTCACACAGAGACCCATAGACTCACACAGAGACCCATAGACTCACACAGAGACCCATAAGACTCACACAGAGACCCATAGACTCACATAGAGACCCATTGACTCACACAGAGACCCATAGACTCACACAGAGACACATAGACTCACACAGAGACCCATAGACTCACACAGAGACTCATAGACCCACACAGAGACCCATAGACTCACACAGAGACCCATAGACTCACACAGAGACCCACAGACTCACACAGAGACCCATAGACTCACACAGAGACCCATAGACTCACACAGAGACACATAGACTCACACAGAGACCCATAGACTCACACAGAGACCCATAGACTCACACAGAGACCCACAGAATCACACAGAAACCCATAGACTCGCACAGAGATCCACAGACTCACACATAGACCCATAGACTAACACAGAGACCCATAAACTCACACAGAGACCCATAGACTCACACAGAGACACATAGACTCACACAGAGACCCATAGACTCACACAGAGACCCACAGACTCACACAGAGACCCATAGACTCACACAGAGACCCACAGACTCACACAGAGACCCACAGACTCACACAGAGACCCATAGACTCACACAGAGACCCACAGACTCACACATAGACCCATAGACTCACACAGAGACCCATAAACTCACACAGAGACCCATAGACTCACACAGAGACCCATAGACTTACACAGAGACCCACAGACTCACACAGAGACCCATAGACTCACACAGAGACCCACAGACTCACACAGAGACCCATAGACTCACACAGAGACCCACAGACTCACACATAGACCCATAGACTCACACAGAGACCCATAAACTCACACAGAGACCCATAGACTCACACAGAGACCCATAGACTTACACAGAGACCCACAGACTCACACAGAGACCCATAGACTCACACAGAGACCCACAGACTCACACAGAGACCCATAGACTCACACAGAGACCCATAGACTCACACAGAGACCCATAGACTCACACAGAGACCCATAGACTCACACAGAGACCCACATACTCACACAGAGACCCATAGACTCACACAGAGACCCATAGACTCACACAGAGACACATAGACTCACACAGAGACTCATAGACTCACACAGAGACACATAGACTCACACAGAGACCATAGACTCACACAGAGACCCATAGACTCACACAGAGACCCATAGACTCACACAGAGACCCACAGACTCACACAGAGACCCATAGACTCGCACAGAGATCCACAGACTCACACATAGACCCATAGACTAACACAGAGACCCATAAACTCACACAGAGACCCATATACTCACACAGAGACACATAGACTCAAACAGAGACCCATAGACTCACAGAGACCCACAGACTCACACAGAGACCCATAGACTCACACAGAGACCCACAGACTCACACAGAGACCCACAGACTCGCACAGAGATCCACAGACTCACACATAGACTCACACAGAGACCCATAAACTCACACAGAGACCCATAGACTCACACAGAGACCCATAGACTTACACAGCGACCCACAGACTCACACAGAGACCCATAGACTCACACAGAGACCCACAGACTCACACAGAGACCCATAGACTCACACAGAGACCCATAGACTCACACAGAGACCCACAGACTCGCACAGAGACCCACAGACTCGCACAGAGACCCATAGACTCACACAGCAGAGACCCATAGACTCACTGCAGAGTCCCACAGACTCACACAGAGACACATAGACTCACACAGAGACCCATAGACTCACACAGAGACCCATAGACTCACACAGAGACCCATAGACTCACACAGAGACACGTAGACTCACACAGAGACTCATAGACTCACACAGAGACACATAGACTCACACAGAGACCCATAGACTCACATAGAGACCCACAGACTCACACAGAGACCCACAGACTCACACAGAGACCCACAGACTCGCACAGAAATCCACAGACTCACACATAGACCCATAGACTCACACAGAGACCCATAAACTCACACAGAGACCCATAGACTCACACAGAGACCCATAGACGTACACAGAGACCCACAGACTCACACAGAGACCCATAGACTCACACAGAGACCCACAGACTCACACAGAGACCCATAGACTCACACAGAGACCCATAGACTCACACAGAGACCCATAGACTCACACAGAGACCCATCGACTCACACAGAGACCCACAGACTCACACAGAGACCCATAGACTCACAAAGCGACCCATAGACGCACACAGAGATCCACAGACTCACACATAGACCCATAGACTCACACAGAGACCCATAAACTCACACAGAGACCCATAGACTCACACAGAGACCCATAGACTCACACAGAGACCCATTGACTCACACAGAGACCCATAGACTCGCACAGAGATCCACAGACTCACACATAGACCCATAGACTAACACAGAGACCCATAAACTCACACAGAGACCCATATACTCACACAGAGACACATAGACTCAAACAGAGACCCATAGACTCACAGAGACCCACAGACTCGCACAGAGACCCACAGACTCGCACAGAGACCCATAGACTCACACAGCAGAGACCCATAGACTCACAGCAGAGTCCCACAGACTCATACAGAGACACATAGACTCACACAGAGACCCATAGACTCACAATGCGACCCATAGACTCACACAGAGATCCACAGACTCACACATAGACCCATAGACTCACACAGAGACCCATAAACTCACACAGAGACCCATAGACTCACACAGAGACACATACACTCACACAGAGACCCATAGACTCACACAGAGACCCATAGATTCACACAGAGACCCATAGATTCACGCAGAGACACATAGACTCACACAGAGTCCCACAGACTCACACAGAGACCCATAGACTCACACAGAGACCCACAGACTCACACAGAGACCCATAGACTCACACAGAGCCACATAGACTCACACAGAGACCCATAGACTCACACAGAGACACATAGACTCACACAGAGACCCATAGACTCACACAGAGACCCACAGACTCACACAGAGACCCATAGACTCACACAGAGATCCACAGACTCACACAGAGACCCACAGACTCGCACAGAGATCCACAGACTCACACAGAGACCCATAGACTAACACAGAGACCCATACACTCACACAGAGACCCATAGATTCACACAGAGACCCATAGACTCACACAGAGACCCATAGACTCACACAGAAACACATAGACTCACACAGAGACCCATAGACTCACACAGAGACACATAGACTCACACAGAGACCCATAGACTCACACAGAGACACATAGACTCACATAGAGACCCATAGACTCACACAGAGACACATAGACTCACACAGAGACCCATAGACTCACACAGAGACCCACAGACTCACAAAGAGAACCACAGACTCACACAGAGACCCACAGACTCACACAGACACCCACAGACTCGCACAGAGATCCACAGACTCACACATAGACCCATAGACTCACACAGAGACCCATAAACTCACACAGAGACCCATAGACTCAAACAGAGACCCATAGACTTACACAGAGACCCACAGACTCACACAGAGACCCATAGACTCACACAGAGACCCATAGACTCACACAGAGACCCACAGACTCACACAGAGACCCACAGACTCACACAGAGACCCAAAGACTCGCACAGAGATCCACAGACTCACACAGAGACCCATAGACTCACACAGAGACCCATAGACTCACACAGAGACCCATAGACTCACACAACGACCCATAGACTCACAAAGAGACCCATAGACTCACACAGAGACCCATAGACTCACATAGAGACCCATAGACTCACACAGAGACCAAAAGACTCGCACAGAGACCCACAGACTCGCACAGAGACCCATAGACTCACACAGCAGAGACCCATAGACTCACGCAGAGACCCATAGACTCATACATAGACCCACAGACTTGCACAGAGACCCACAGACTCGCACAGAGGCCCATAGACTCACACAGCAGAGACCCATAGACTCACAGCAGAGACCCATAGACTCTCGCAGAGACCCACAGATTCACACAGAGACACATAGACTCACACAGAGACCCATAGACTCACACAGAGACCCATAGACTCACACAGAGACACATAGACTCGTACAGAGACCCACAGACTCGCACAGAGACCCATAGACTCACACAGCAGAGACCCATAGACTCACGCAGAGACCCATAGACTCACACAGAGACCCACAGACTCGCACAGAGACCCACAGACTCGCACAGAGACCCATAGACTCACACAGCAGAGACCCATAGACTCACAGCAGAGTCCCATAGACTCACACAGAGACACATAGACTCACACAGAGACCCATAGACTCACACAGAGACCCATAGACTCACACAGAGACACATAGACTCACACATAGACCCACAGACTCACACAGAGACCCACAGACTCACACAGAGACCCATAGACTCACACAGAGACCCATAGACTCACATAGAGACCCATTGACTCACACAGAGACCCATAGACTCACACAGAGACACATAGACTCACACAGAGACCCATAGACTCACACAGAGACTCATAGACCCACACAGAGACCCATAGACTCACACAGAGACCCATAGACTCACACAGAGACCCACAGACTCACACAGAGACCCATAGACTCACACAGAGACCCATAGACTCACACAGAGACACATAGACTCACACAGAGACCCATAGACTCACACAGAGACCCATAGACTCACACAGAGACCCACAGACTCACACAGAAACCCATAGACTCGCACAGAGATCCACAGACTCACACATAGACCCATAGACTAACACAGAGACCCATAAACTCACATAGAGACCCATAGACTCACACAGAGACACATAGACTCACACAGAGACCCATAGACTCACACAGAGACCCACAGACTCACACAGAGACCCATAGACTCACACAGAGACCCACAGACTCACACAGAGACCCACAGACTCGCACAGAGATCCACAGACTCACACATAGACCCATAGACTCACACAGAGACCCATAAACTCACACAGAGACCCATAGACTCACACAGAGACCCATAGACTTACACAGAGACCCACAGACTCACACAGAGACCCATAGACTCACACAGAGACCCACAGACTCACACAGAGACCCATAGACTCACACAGAGACCCATAGACTCACACAGAGACCCATAGACTCACACAGAGCCCCATAGACTCACACAGAGACCCACATACTCACACAGAGACCCATAGACTCACACAGAGACCCATAGACTCACACAGAGACACATAGACTCACACAGAGACTCATAGACTCACACAGAGACACATAGACTCACACAGAGACCATAGACTCACACAGAGACCCATAGACTCACACAGAGACCCATAGACTCACACAGAGACCCACAGACTCACACAGAGACCCATAGACTCGCACAGAGATCCACAGACTCACACATAGACCCATAGACTAACACAGAGACCCATAAACTCACACAGAGACCCATATACTCACACAGAGACACATAGACTCAAACAGAGACCCATAGACTCACAGAGACCCACAGACTCACACAGAGACCCATAGACTCACACAGAGACCCACAGACTCACACAGAGACCCACAGACTCGCACAGAGATCCACAGACTCACACATAGACTCACACAGAGACCCATAAACTCACACAGAGACCCATAGACTCACACAGAGACCCATATACTTACACAGCGACCCACAGACTCACACAGAGACCCATAGACTCACACAGAGACCCACAGACTCACACAGAGACCCATAGACTCACACAGAGACCCATAGACTCACACAGAGACCCACAGACTCGCACAGAGACCCACAGACTCGCACAGAGACCCATAGACTCACACAGCAGAGACCCATAGACTCACAGCAGAGTCCCACAGACTCACACAGAGACACATAGACTCACACAGAGACCCATAGACTCACACAGAGACCCATAGACTCACACAGAGACCCATAGACTCACACAGAGACACGTAGACTCACACAGAGACTCATAGACTCACACAGAGACACATAGACTCACACAGAGACCCATAGACTCACATAGAGACCCACAGACTCACACAGAGACCCACAGACTCACACAGAGACCCACAGACTCGCACAGAAATCCACAGACTCACACATAGACCCATACACTCACACAGAGACCCATAAACTCACACAGAGACCCATAGACTCACACAGAGACCCATAGACGTACACAGAGACCCACAGACTCACACAGAGACCCATAGACTCACACAGAGACCCACAGACTCACACAGAGACCCATAGACTCACACAGAGACCCATAGACTCACACAGAGACCCATAGACTCACACAGAGACCCATCGACTCACACAGAGACCCACAGACTCACACAGAGACCCATAGACTCACAAAGCGACCCATAGACTCACACAGAGATCCACAGACTCACACATAGACCCATAGACTCACACAGAGACCCATAAACTCACACAGAGACCCATAGACTCACACAGAGACCCATAGACTCACACAGAGACCCATTGACTCACACAGAGACCCATAGACTCGCACAGAGATCCACAGACTCACACATAGACCCATAGACTAACACAGAGACCCATAAACTCACACAGAGACCCATATACACACACAGAGACACATAGACTCAAACAGAGACCCATAGACTCACAGAGACCCACAGACTCACACAGAGACCCATAGACTCACACAGAGACCCACAGACTCACACAGAGACCCACAGACTCGCACAGAGATCCACAGACTCACACATAGACTCACACAGAGACCCATAAACTCACACAGAGACCCATAGACTCACACAGAGACCCATAGACTTACACAGCGACCCACAGACTCACACAGAGACCCATAGACTCACACAGAGACCCACAGACTCACACAGAGACCCATAGACTCACACAGAGACCCATAGACTCACACAGAGACCCACAGACTCGCACAGAGACCCACAGACTCGCACAGAGACCCATAGACTCACACAGCAGAGACCCATAGACTCACAGCAGAGTCCTACAGACTCACACAGAGACACATAGACTCACACAGAGACCCATAGACTCACACAGAGACCCATAGACTCACACAGAGACACATAGACTCACACAGAGACTCATAGACTCACACAGAGACACATAGACTCACACAGAGACCCATAGACTCACATAGAGACCCACAGACTCACACAGAGACCCACAGACTCACACAGAGACCCACAGACTCGCACAGAAATCCACAGACTCACACATAGACCCATAGACTCACACAGAGACCCATAAACTCACACAGAGACCCATAGACTCACACAGAGACCCATAGACTTACACAGAGACCCACAGACTCACACAGAGACCCATAGACTCACACAGAGACCCACAGACTCACACAGAGACCCATAGACTCACACAGAGACCCATAGACTCACACAGCGACCCACAGACTCACACAGAGACCCATAGACTCACACAGAGACCCACAGACTCACACAGAGACCCATAGACTCACACAGAGACCCATAGACTCACACAGAGACCCACAGACTCGCACAGAGACCCACAGACTCGCACAGAGACCCATAGACTCACACAGCAGAGACCCATAGACTCACAGCAGAGTCCCACAGACTCACACAGAGACACATAGACTCACACAGAGACCCATAGACTCACACAGAGACCCATAGACTCACACAGAGACCCATAGACTCACACAGAGACACATAGACTCACACAGAGACTCATAGACTCACACAGAGACACATAGACTCACACAGAGACCCATAGACTCACATAGAGACCCACAGACTCACACAAAGACCCACAGACTCACACAGAGACCCACAGACTCGCACAGAAATCCACAGACTCACACATAGACCCATAGACTCACACAGAGACCCATAAACTCACACAGAGACCCATAGACTCACACAGAGACCCATAGACTTACACAGAGACCCACAGACTCACACAGAGACCCATAGACTCACACAGAGACCCACAGACTCACACAGAGACCCATAGACTCACACAGAGACCCATAGACTCACACAGAGACCCATAGACTCACACAGAGACCCATCGACTCACACAGAGACCCACAGACTCACACAGAGACCCATAGACTCACAAAGCGACCCATAGACTCACACAGAGATCTACAGACTCACACAACAACCCATAGACTCACACAGAGACCCATAAACTCACACAGAGACCCATAGACTCACACAGAGACCCATAGACTCACACAGAGACCCATTGACTCACACAGAGACCCATAGACTCGCACAGAGATCCACAGACTCACACATAGACCCATAGACTAACACAGAGACCCATAAACTCACACAGAGACCCATATACTCACACAGAGACCCACAGACTCGCACAGAGACCCATAGACTCACACAGCAGAGACCCATAGACTCACGCAGAGACCCATAGACTCATACATAGACCCACAGACTTGCACAGAGACCCACAGACTCGCACAGAGACCCATAGACTCACACAGCAGAGACCCATAGACTCACAGCAGAGACCCATAGACTCTCGCAGAGACCCACAGATTCACACAGAGACACATAGACTCACACAGAGACCCATAGACTCACACAGAGACCCATAGACTCACACAGAGACACATAGACTCGCACAGAGACCCACAGACTCGCACAGAGACCCATAGACTCACACAGCAGAGACCCATAGACTCACGCAGAGACCCATAGACTCACACAGAGACCCACAGACTCGCACAGAGACCCACAGACTCGCACAGAGACCCATAGACTCACACAGCAGAGACCCATAGACTCACAGCAGAGTCCCATAGACTCACACAGAGACACATAGACTCACACAGAGACCCATAGACTCACACAGAGACCCATAGACTCACACAGAGACCCATAGACTCACACAGAGACACATAGACTCACACATAGACCCACAGACTCACACAGAGACCCACAGACTCACACAGAGACCCATAAACTCACACAGAGACCCATAGACTCACATAGAGACCCATTGACTCACACAGAGACCCATAGACTCACACAGAGACACATAGACTCACACAGAGACCCATAGACTCACACAGAGACTCATAGACCCACACAGAGACCCATAGACTCACACAGAGACCCATAGACTCACACAGAGACCCACAGACTCACACAGAGACCCATAGACTCACACAGAGACCCATAGACTCACACAGAGACACATAGACTCACACAGAGACCCATAGACTCACACAGAGACCCACAGACTCACACAGAAACCCATAGACTCGCACAGAGATCCACAGACTCACACATAGACCCATAGACTAACACAGAGACCCATAAACTCACACAGAGACCCATAGACTCACACAGAGACACATAGACTCACACAGAGACCCATAGACTCACACAGAGACCCACAGACTCACACAGAGACCCATAGACTCACACAGAGACCCACAGACTCACACAGAGACCCACAGACTCGCACAGAGATCCACAGACTCACACATAGACCCATAGACTCACACAGAGACCCATAAACTCACACAGAGACCCATAGACTCACACAGAGACCCATAGACTTACACAGAGACCCACAGACTCACACAGAGACCCATAGACTCACACAGAGACCCACAGACTCACACAGAGACCCATAGACTCACACAGAGACCCATAGACTCACACAGAGACCCATAGACTCACACAGAGACCCACATACTCACACAGAGACCCATAGACTCACACAGAGACCCATAGACTCACACAGAGACACATAGACTCACACAGAGACTCATAGACTCACACAGAGACACATAGACTCACACAGAGACCATAGACTCACACAGAGACCCATAGACTCACACAGAGACCCATAGACTCACACAGAGACCCACAGACTCACACAGAGACCCATAGACTCGCACAGAGATCCACAGACTCACACATAGACCCATAGACTAACACAGAGACCCATAAACTCACACAGAGACCCATATACTCACACAGAGACACATAGACTCAAACAGAGACCCATAGACTCACAGAGACCCACAGACTCACACAGAGACCCATAGACTCACACAGAGACCCACAGACTCACACAGAGACCCACAGACTCGCACAGAGATCCACAGACTCACACATAGACTCACACAGAGACCCATAAACTCACACAGAGACACATAGACTCACACAGAGACCCATAGACTTACACAGCGACCCACAGACTCACACAGAGACCCATAGACTCACACAGAGACCCACAGACTCACACAGAGACCCATAGACTCACACAGAGACCCATAGACTCACACAGAGACCCACAGACTCGCACAGAGACCCACAGACTCGCACAGAGACCCATAGACTCACACAGCAGAGACCCATAGACTCACAGCAGAGTCCCACAGACTCACACAGAGACACATAGACTCACACAGAGACCCATAGACTCACACAGAGACCCATAGACTCACACAGAGACCCATAGACTCACACAGAGACACGTAGACTCACACAGAGACTCATAGACTCACACATAGACACATAGACTCACACAGAGACCCATAGACTCACATAGAGACCCACAGACTCACACAGAGACCCACAGACTCACACAGAGACCCACAGACTCGCACAGAAATCCACAGACTCACACATAGACCCATAGACTCACACAGAGACCCATAAACTCACACAGAGACCCATAGACTCACACAGAGACCCATAGACGTGCACAGATACCCACAGACTCACACAGAGACCCATAGACTCACACAGAGACCCACAGACTCACACAGAGACCCATAGACTCACACAGAGACCCATAGACTCACACAGAGACCCATAGACTCACACAGAGACCCATCGACTCACACAGAGACCCACAGACTCACACAGAGACCCATAGACTCACAAAGCGACCCATAGACTCACACAGAGATCCACAGACTCACACATAGACCCATAGACTCACACAGAGACCCATAAACTCACACAGAGACCCATAGACTCACACAGAGACCCATAGACTCACACAGAGACCCATTGACTCACACAGAGACCCATAGACTCGCACAGAGATCCACAGACTCACACATAGACCCATAGACTAACACAGAGACCCATAAACTCACACAGAGACCCATATACTCACACAGAGACACATAGACTCAAACAGAGACCCATAGACTCACAGAGACCCACAGACTCACACAGAGACCCATAGACTCACACAGAGACCCACAGACTCACACAGAGACCCACAGACTCGCACAGAGATCCACAGACTCACACATAGACTCACACAGAGACCCATAAACTCACACAGAGACCCATAGACTCACACAGAGACCCATAGACTTACACAGCGACCCACAGACTCACACAGAGACCCATAGACTCACACAGAGACCCACAGACTCACACAGAGACCCATAGACTCACACAGAGACCCACAGACTCGCACAGAGACCCACAGACTCGCACAGAGACCCATAGACTCACACAGCAGAGACCCATAGACTCACAGCAGAGTCCTACAGACTCACACAGAGACACATAGACTCACACAGAGACCCATAGACTCACACAGAGACCCATAGACTCACACAGAGACCCATAGACTCACACAGAGACACATAGACTC
The DNA here is from genome assembly GCF_048934315.1 of Petromyzon marinus. Lineage (NCBI taxonomy): Eukaryota > Metazoa > Chordata > Hyperoartia > Petromyzontiformes > Petromyzontidae > Petromyzon > Petromyzon marinus. The sequence continues at coordinate 514,429 of NW_027422728.1, forward strand.
ACACAGAGACTCATAGACTCACACAGAGAAACATAGACTCACACAGAGACCCATAGACTCACATAGAGACCCACAGACTCACACAGAGACCCACAGACTCACACAGAGACCCACAGACTCGCACAGAAATCCACAGACTCACACATAGACCCATAGACTCACACAGAGACCCATAAACTCACACAGAGACCCATAGACTCACACAGAGACCCACAGACTCGCACAGAGACCCACAGACTCGCACAGAGACCCATAGACTCACACAGCAGAGACCCATAGACTCACAGCAGAGTCCTACAGACTCACACAGAGACACATAGACTCACACAGAGACCCATAGACTCACACAGAGACCCATAGACTCACACAGAGACCCATAGACTCACACAGAGACACATAGACTCACACAGAGACTCATAGACTCACACAGAGAAACATAGACTCACACAGAGACCCATAGACTCACATAGAGACCCACAGACTCACACAGAGACCCACAGACTCACACAGAGACCCACAGACTCGTACAGAAATCCACAGACTCACACATAGACCCATAGACTCACACAGAGACCCATAAACTCACACAGAGACCCATAGACTCACACAGAGACCCATAGACTTACACAGAGACCCACAGACTCACACAGAGACCCATAGACTCACACAGAGACCCACAGACTCACACAGAGACCCATAGACTCACACAGAGACCCATAGACTCACACAGCGACCCACAGACTCACACAGAGACCCATAGACTCACACAGAGACCCACAGACTCACACAGAGACCCATAGACTCACACAGAGACCCATAGACTCACACAGAGACCCACAGACTCGCATAGAGACCCACAGACTCGCACAGAGACCCATAGACTCACACAGCAGAGACCCATAGACTCACAGCAGAGTCCCACAGACTCACACAGAGACACATAGACTCACACAGAGACCCATAGACTCACACAGAGACCCATAGACTCACACAGAGACCCATAGACTCACACAGAGACACATAGACTCACACAGAGACTCATAGACTCACACAGAGACACATAGACTCACACAGAGACCCATAGACTCACATAGAGACCCACAGACTCACACAGAGACCCACAGACTCACACAGAGACCCACAGACTCGCACAGAAATCCACAGACTCACACATAGACCCATAGACTCACACAGAGACCCATAAACTCACACAGAGACCCATAGACTCACACAGAGACCCATAGACTTACACAGAGACCCACAGACTCACACAGAGACCCATAGACTCACACAGAGACCCACAGACTCACACAGAGACCCATAGACTCACACAGAGACCCATAGACTCACACAGAGACCCATAGACTCACACAGAGACCCACAGACTCACACAGAGACCCATAGACTCACAAAGCGACCCATAGACTCACACAGAGATCCACAGACTCACACATAGACCCATAGACTCACACAGAGACCCATAAACTCACACAGAGACCCATAGACTCACACAGAGACCCATAGACTCACACAGAGACCCATTGACTCACACAGAGACCCATAGACTCGCACAGAGATCCACAGACTCACACATAGACCCATAGACTAACACAGAGACCCATAAACTCACACAGAGACCCATATACTCACACAGAGACACATAGACTCAAACAGAGACCCATAGACTCACAGAGACCCACAGACTCACACAGAGACCCATAGACTCACACAGAGACCCACAGACTCACACAGAGACCCACAGACTCGCACAGAGATCCACAGACTCACACATAGACTCACACAGAGACCCATAAACTCACACAGAGACCCATAGACTCACACAGAGACCCATAGACTTACACAGCGACCCACAGACTCACACAGAGACCCATAGACTCACACAGAGACCCACAGACTCACACAGAGACCCATAGACTCACACAGAGACCCATAGACTCACACAGAGACCCACAGACTCGCACAGAGACCCACAGACTCGCACAGAGACCCATAGACTCACACAGCAGAGACCCATAGACTCACAGCAGAGTCCTACAGACTCACACAGAGACACATAGACTCACACAGAGACCCATAGACTCACACAGAGACCCATAGACTCACACAGAGACCCATAGACTCACACAGAGACACATAGACTCACACAGAGACTCATAGACTCACACAGAGACACATAGACTCACACAGAGACCCATAGACTCACATAGAGACCCACAGACTCACACAGAGACCCACAGACTCACACAGAGACCCACAGACTCGCACAGAAATCCACAGACTCACACATAGACCCATAGACTCACACAGAGACCCATAAACTCACACAGAGACCCATAGACTCACACAGAGACCCATAGACTTACACAGAGACCCACAGACTCACACAGAGACCCATAGACTCACACAGAGACCCACAGACTCACACAGAGACCCATAGACTCACACAGAGACCCATAGACTCACACAGCGACCCACAGACTCACACAGAGACCCATAGACTCACACAGAGACCCACAGACTCACACAGAGACCCATAGACTCACACAGAGACCCATAGACTCACACAGAGACCCACAGACTCGCACAGAGACCCACAGACTCGCACAGAGACCCATAGACTCACACAGCAGAGACCCATAGACTCACAGCAGAGTCCCACAGACTCACACAGAGACACATAGACTCACACAGAGACCCATAGACTCACACAGAGACCCATAGACTCACACAGAGACCCATAGACTCACACAGAGACACATAGACTCACACAGAGACTCATAGACTCACACAGAGACACATAGACTCACACAGAGACCCATAGACTCACATAGAGACCCACAGACTCACACAGAGACCCACAGACTCACACAGAGACCCACAGACTCGCACAGAAATCCACAGACTCACACATAGACCCATAGACTCACACAGAGACCCATAAACTCACACAGAGACCCATAGACTCACACAGAGACCCATAGACTTACACAGAGACCCACAGACTCACACAGAGACCCATAGACTCACACAGAGACCCACAGACTCACACAGAGACCCATAGACTCACACAGAGACCCATAGACTCACACAGAGACCCATAGACTCACACAGAGACCCATCGACTCACACAGAGACCCACAGACTCACACAGAGACCCATAGACTCACAAAGCGACCCATAGACTCACACAGAGATCTACAGACTCACACATAGACCCATAGACTCACACAGAGACCCATAAACTCACACAGAGACCCATAGACTCACACAGAGACCCATAGACTCACACAGAGACCCATTGACTCACACAGAGACCCATAGACTCGCACAGAGATCCACAGACTCACACAGAGACCCATAGACTCACACAGAGACCCATAAACTCACACAGAGACCCATATACTCACACAGAGACCCACAGACTCGCACAGAGACCCATAGACTCACACAGCAGAGACCCATAGACTCACGCAGAGACCCATAGACTCATACATAGACCCACAGACTTGCACAGAGACCCACAGACTCGCACAGAGACCCATAGACTCACACAGCAGAGACCCATAGACTCTCGCAGAGACCCACAGATTCACACAGAGACACATAGACTCACACAGAGACCCATAGACTCACACAGAGACCCATAGACTCACACAGAGACACATAGACTCGCACAGAGACCCACAGACTCGCACAGAGACCCATAGACTCACACAGCAGAGACCCATAGACTCACGCAGAGACCCATAGACTCACACAGAGACCCACAGACTCGCACAGAGACCCACAGACTCGCACAGAGACCCATAGACTCACACAGCAGAGACCCATAGACTCACAGCAGAGTCCCATAGACTCACACAGAGACACATAGACTCACACAGAGACCCATAGACTCACACAGAGACCCAAAGACTCACACAGAGACCCATAGACTCACACAGAGACACATAGACTCACACATAGACCCACAGACTCACACAGAGACCCACAGACTCACACAGAGACCCATAGACTCACACAGAGACCCATAGACTCACATAGAGACCCATTGACTCACACAGAGACCCATAGACTCACACAGAGACACATAGACTCACACAGAGACCCATAGACTCACACATAGACTCATAGACCCACACAGAGACCCATAGACTCACACAGAGACCCATAAACTCACACAGAGACCCACAGACTCGCACAGAGACCCATAGACTCACACAGCAGAGACCCATAGACTCACAGCAGAGTCCCACAGACTCACACAGAGACACATAGACTCACACAGAGACCCATAGACTCACACAGAGACCCATAGACTCACACAGAGACCCATAGACTCACACAGAGACACGTAGACTCACACAGAGACTCATAGACTCACACAGAGACACATAGACTCACACAGAGACCCATAGACTCACATAGAGACCCACAGACTCACACAGAGACCCACAGACTCACACAGAGACCCACAGACTCGCACAGAAATCCACAGACTCACACATAGACCCATACACTCACACAGAGACCCATAAACTCACACAGAGACCCATAGACTCACACAGAGACCCATAGACGTACACAGAGACCCACAGACTCACACAGAGACCCATAGACTCACACAGAGACCCACAGACTCACACAGAGACCCATAGACTCACACAGAGACCCATAGACTCACACAGAGACCCATAGACTCACACAGAGACCCATCGACTCACACAGAGACCCACAGACTCACACAGAGACCCATAGACTCACAAAGCGACCCATAGACTCACACAGAGATCCACAGACTCACACATAGACCCATAGACTCACACAGAGACCCATAAACTCACACAGAGACCCATAGACTCACACAGAGACCCATAGACTCACACAGAGACCCATTGACTCACACAGAGACCCATAGACTCGCACAGAGATCCACAGACTCACACATAGACCCATAGACTAACACAGAGACCCATAAACTCACACAGAGACCCATATACTCACACAGAGACACATAGACTCAAACAGAGACCCATAGACTCACAGAGACCCACAGACTCACACAGAGACCCATAGACTCACACAGAGACCCACAGACTCACACAGAGACCCACAGACTCGCACAGAAATCCACAGACTCACACATAGACTCACACAGAGACCCATAAACTCACACAGAGACCCATAGACTCACACAGAGACCCATAGACTTACACAGCAACCCACAGACTCACACAGAGACCCATAGACTCACACAGAGACCCACAGACTCACACAGAGACCCATAGACTCACACAGAGACCCATAGACTCACACAGAGACCCACAGACTCGCACAGAGACCCACAGACTCGCACAGAGACCCATAGACTCACACAGCAGAGACCCATAGACTCACAGCAGAGTCCTACAGACTCACACAGAGACACATAGACTCACACAGAGACCCATAGACTCACACAGAGACCCATAGACTCACACAGAGACCCATAGACTCACACAGAGACACATAGACTCACACAGAGACTCATAGACTCACACAGAGACACATAGACTCACACAGAGACCCATAGACTCACATAGAGACCCACAGACTCACACAGAGACCCACAGACTCACACAGAGACCCACAGACTCGCACAGAAATCCACAGACTCACACATAGACCCATAGACTCACACAGAGACCCATAGACTCACACAGAGACCCATAGACTCACACAGAGACCCACAGACTCGCACAGAAATCCACAGACTCACACATAGACCCATAGACTCACACAGAGACCCATAGACTTACACAGAGACCCACAGACTCACACAGAGACCCATAGACTCACACAGAGACCCATAGACTTACACAGAGACCCACAGACTCACACAGAGACCCATAGACTCACACAGAGACCCACAGACTCACACAGAGACCCATAGACTCACACAGAGACCCATAGACTCACACAGCGACCCACAGACTCACACAGAGACCCATAGACTCACACAGAGACCCACAGACTCACACAGAGACCCATAGACTCACACAGAGACCCATAGACTCACACAGAGACCCACAGACTCGCACAGAGACCCACAGACTCGCACAGAGACCCATAGACTCACACAGCAGAGACCCATAGACTCACAGCAGAGTCCCACAGACTCACACAGAGACACATAGACTCACACAGAGACCCATAGACTCACACAGAGACCCATAGACTCACACAGAGACCCATAGACTCACACAGAGACACATAGACTCACACAGAGACTCATAGACTCACACAGAGACACATAGACTCACACAGAGACCCATAGACTCACATAGAGACCCACAGACTCACACAGAGACCCACAGACTCACACAGAGACCCACAGACTCGCACAGAAATCCACAGACTCACACATAGACCCATAGACTCACACAGAGACCCATAAACTCACACAGAGACCCATAGACTCACACAGAGACCCATAGACTTACACAGAGACCCACAGACTCACACAGAGACCCATAGACTCACACAGAGACCCACAGATTCACACAGAGACCCATAGACTCACACAGAGACCCATAGACTCACACAGAGACCCATAGACTCACACAGAGACCCATCGACTCACACAGAGACCCACAGACTCACACAGAGACCCATAGACTCACAAAGCGACCCATAGACTCACACAGAGATCTACAGACTCACACATAGACCCATAGACTCACACAGAGACCCATAAACTCACACAGAGACCCATAGACTCACACAGAGACCCATAGACTCACACAGAGACCCATTGACTCACACAGAGACCCATAGACTCGCACAGAGATCCACAGACTCACACATAGACCCATAGACTAACACAGAGACCCATAAACTCACACAGAGACCCATATACTCACACAGAGACCCACAGACTCGCACAGAGACCCATAGACTCACACAGCAGAGACCCATAGACTCACGCAGAGACCCATAGACTCATACATAGACCCACAGACTTGCACAGAGACCCACAGACTCGCACAGAGACCCATAGACTCACACAGCAGAGACCCATAGACTCACAGCAGAGACCCATAGACTCTCGCAGAGACCCACAGATTCACACAGAGACACATAGACTCACACAGAGACCCATAGACTCACACAGAGACCCATAGACTCACACAGAGACACATAGACTCGCACAGAGACCCACAGACTCGCACAGAGACCCATAGACTCACACAGCAGAGACCCATAGACTCACGCAGAGACCCATAGACTCACACAGAGACCCACAGACTCGCACAGAGACCCACAGACTCGCACAGAGACCCATAGACTCACACAGCAGAGACCCATAGACTCACAGCAGAGTCCCATAGACTCACACAGAGACACATAGACTCACACAGAGACCCATAGACTCACACAGAGACCCATAGACTCACACAGAGACCCATAGACTCACACAGAGACACATAGACTCACACATAGACCCACAGACTCACACAGAGACCCACAGACTCACACAGAGACCCATAGACTCACACAGAGACCCATAGACTCACATAGAGACCCATTGACTCACACAGAGACCCATAGACTCACACAGAGACACATAGACTCACACAGAGACCCATAGACTCACACAGAGACTCATAGACCCACACAGAGACCCATAGACTCACACAGAGACCCATAGACTCACACAGAGACCCACAGACTCACACAGAGACCCATAGACTCACACAGAGACCCATAGACTCACACAGAGACACGTAGACTCACACAGAGACCCATAGACTCACACAGAGACCCACAGACTCACACAGAAACCCATAGACTCGCACAGAGATCCACAGACTCACACATAGACCCATAGACTAACACAGAGACCCATAAACTCACACAGAGACCCATAGACTCACACAGAGACACATAGACTCACACAGAGACCCATAGACTCACACAGAGACCCACAGACTCACACAGAGACCCATAGACTCACACAGAGACCCACAGACTCACACAGAGATCCACAGACTCGCACAGAGATCCACAGACTCACACATAGACCCATAGACTCACACAGAGACCCATAAACTCACACAGAGACCCATAGACTCACACAGAGACCCATAGACTTACACAGAGACCCACAGACTCACACAGAGACCCATAGACTCACACAGAGACCCACAGACTCACACAGAGACCCATAGACTCACACAGAGACCCATAGACTCACACAGAGACCCATAGACTCACACAGAGACCCACATACTCACACAGAGACCCATAGACTCACACAGAGACCCATAGACTCACACAGAGACACATAGACTCACACAGAGACTCATAGACTCACACAGAGACACATAGACTCACACAGAGACCATAGACTCACACAGAGACCCATAGACTCACACAGAGACCCATAGACTCACACAGAGACCCATAGACTCGCACAGAGATCCACAGACTCACACATAGACCCATAGACTAACACAGAGACCCATAAACTCACACAGAGACCCATATACTCACACAGAGACACATAGACTCAAACAGAGACCCATAGACTCACAGAGACCCACAGACTCACACAGAGACCCATAGACTCACACAGAGACCCACAGACTCACACAGAGACCCACAGACTCGCACAGAGATCCACAGACTCACACATAGACTCACACAGAGACCCATAAACTCACACAGAGACCCATAGACTCACACAGAGACCCATAGACTTACACAGCGACCCACAGACTCACACAGAGACCCATAGACTCACACAGAGACCCACAGACTCACACAGAGACCCATAGACTCACACAGAGACCCATAGACTCACACAGAGACCCACAGACTCGCACAGAGACCCACAGACTCGCACAGAGACCCATAGACTCACACAGCAGAGACCCATAGACTCACAGCAGAGTCCCACAGACTCACACAGAGACACATAGACTCACACAGAGACCCATAGACTCACACAGAGACCCATAGACTCACACAGAGACCCATAGACTCACACAGAGACACGTAGACTCACACAGAGACTCATAGACTCACACAGAGACACATAGACTCACACAGAGACCCATAGACTCACATAGAGACCCACAGACTCACACAGAGACCCACAGACTCACACAGAGACCCACAGACTCGCACAGAAATCCACAGACTCACACATAGACCCATAGACTCACACAGAGACCCATAAACTCACACAGAGACCCATAGACTCACACAGAGACCCATAGACGTACACAGATACCCACAGACTCACACAGAGACCCATAGACTCACACAGAGACCCACAGACTCACACAGAGACCCATAGACTCACACAGAGACCCATAGACTCACACAGAGACCCATCGACTCACACAGAGACCCACAGACTCACACAGAGACCCATAGACTCACAAAGCGACCCATAGACTCACACAGAGATCCACAGACTCACACATAGACCCATAGACTCACACAGAGACCCATAAACTCACACAGAGACCCATAGACTCACACAGAGACCCATAGACTCACACAGAGACCCATTGACTCACACAGAGACCCATAGACTCGCACAGAGATCCACAGACTCACACATAGACCCATAGACTAACACAGAGACCCATAAACTCACACAGAGACCCATATACTCACACAGAGACACATAGACTCAAACAGAGACCCATAGACTCACAGAGACCCACAGACTCACACAGAGACCCATAGACTCACACAGAGACCCACAGACTCACACAGAGACCCACAGACTCGCACAGAGATCCACAGACTCACACATAGACTCACACAGAGACCCATAAACTCACACAGAGACCCATAGACTCACACAGAGACCCATAGACTTACACAGCGACCCACAGACTCACACAGAGACCCATAGACTCACACAGAGACCCACAGACTCACACAGAGACCCATAGACTCACACAGAGACCCATAGACTCACACAGAGACCCACAGACTCGCACAGAGACCCACAGACTCGCACAGAGACCCATAGACTCACACAGCAGAGACCCATAGACTCACAGCAGAGTCCTACAGACTCACACAGAGACACATAGACTCACACAGAGACCCATAGACTCACACAGAGACCCATAGACTCACACAGAGACCCATAGACTCACACAGAGACACATAGACTCACACAGAGACTCATAGACTCACACAGAGAAACATAGACTCACACAGAGACCCATAGACTCACATAGAGACCCACAGACTCACACAGAGACCCACAGACTCACACAGAGACCCACAGACTCGCACAGAAATCCACAGACTCACACATAGACCCATAGACTCACACAGAGACCCATAAACTCACACAGAGACCCATAGACTCACACAGAGACCCATAGACTTACACAGAGACCCACAGACTCACACAGAGACCCATAGACTCACACAGAGACCCACAGACTCACACAGAGACCCATAGACTCACACAGAGACCCATAGACTCACACAGCGACCCACAGACTCACACAGAGACCTATAGACTCACACAGAGACCCACAGATTCACACAGAGACCCATAGACTCACACAGAGACCCATAGACTCACACAGAGACCCACAGACTCGCACAGAGACCCACAGACTCGCACAGAGACCCATAGACTCACACAGCAGAGACCCATAGACTCACAGCAGAGTCCCACAGACTCACACAGAGACACATAGACTCACACAGAGACCCATAGACTCACACAGAGACCCATAGACTCACACAGAGACCCATAGACTCACACAGAGACACATAGACTCACACAGAGACTCATAGACTCACACAGAGACACATAGACTCACACAGAGACCCATAGACTCACATAGAGACCCACAGACTCACACAGAGACCCACAGACTCACACAGAGACCCACAGACTCGCACAGAAATCCACAGACTCACACATAGACCCATAGACTCACACAGAGACCCATAAACTCACACAGAGACCCATAGACTCACACAGAGACCCATAGACTTACACAGAGACCCACAGACTCACACAGAGACCCATAGACTCACAGCAGAGTCCCACAGACTCACACAGAGACACATAGACTCACACAGAGACCCATAGACTCACACAGAGACCCATAGACTCACACAGAGTCCCACAGACTCACACAGAGACACATAGAGTCACACAGAGACCCACAGACTCACACAGAGACCCATAGACTCACAAAGCGACCCATAGACTCACACAGAGATCTACAGACTCACACATAGACCCATAGACTCACACAGAGACCCATAAACTCACACAGAGACCCATAGACTCACACAGAGACCCATAGACTCACACAGAGACCCATTGACTCACACAGAGACCCATAGACTCGCACAGAGATCCACAGACTCACACATAGACCCATAGACTAACACAGAGACCCATAAACTCACACAGAGACCCATATACTCACACAGAGACCCACAGACTCGCACAGAGACCCATAGACTCACACAGCAGAGACCCATAGACTCACGCAGAGACCCATAGACTCATACATAGACCCACAGACTTGCACAGAGACCCACAGACTCGCACAGAGACCCATAGACTCACACAGCAGAGACCCATAGACTCACAGCAGAGACCCATAGACTCTCGCAGAGACCCACAGATTCACACAGAGACACATAGACTCACACAGAGACCCATAGACTCACACAGAGACCCATAGACTCACACAGAGACACATAGACTCGCACAGAGACCCACAGACTCGCACAGAGACCCATAGACTCACACAGCAGAGACCCATAGACTCACGCAGAGACCCATAGACTCACACAGAGACCCACAGACTCGCACAGAGACCCACAGACTCGCACAGAGACCCATAGACTCACACAGCAGAGACCCATAGACTCACAGCAGAGTCCCATAGACTCACACAGAGACACATAGACTCACACAGAGACCCATAGAATCACACAGAGACCCATAGACTCACACAGAGACCCATAGACTCACACAGAGACACATAGACTCACACATAGACCCACAGACTCACACAGAGACCCACAGACTCACACAGAGACCCATAGACTCACACAGAGACCCATAGACTCACATAGAGACCCATTGACTCACACAGAGACCCATAGACTCACACAGAGACACATAGACTCACACAGAGACCCATAGACTCACACAGAGACTCATAGACCCACACAGAGACCCATAGACTCACACAGAGACCCATAGACTCACACAGAGACCCACAGACTCACACAGAGACCCATAGACTCACACAGAGACCCATAGACTCACACAGAGACACGTAGACTCACACAGAGACCCATAGACTCACACAGAGACCCACAGACTCACACAGAAACCCATAGACTCGCACAGAGATCCACAGACTCACACATAGACCCATAGACTAACACAGAGACCCATAAACTCACACAGAGACCCATAGACTCACACAGAGACACATAGACTCACACAGAGACCCATAGACTCACACAGAGACCCACAGACTCACACAGAGACCCATAGACTCACACAGAGACCCACAGACTCACACAGAGATCCACAGACTCGCACAGAGATCCACAGACTCACACATAGACCCATAGACTCACACAGAGACCCATAAACTCACACAGAGACCCATAGACTCACACAGAGACCCATAGACTTACACAGAGACCCACAGACTCACACAGAGACCCATAGACTCACACAGAGACCCACAGACTCACACAGAGACCCATAGACTCACACAGAGACCCATAGACTCACACAGAGACCCATAGACTCACACAGAGACCCACATACTCACACAGAGACCCATAGACTCACACAGAGACCCATAGACTCACACAGAGACACATAGACTCACACAGAGACTCATAGACTCACACAGAGACACATAGACTCACACAGAGACCATAGACTCACACAGAGACCCATAGACTCACACAGAGACCCATAGACTCACACAGAGACCCATAGACTCGCACAGAGATCCACAGACTCACACATAGACCCATAGACTAACACAGAGACCCATAAACTCACACAGAGACCCATATACTCACACAGAGACACATAGACTCAAACAGAGACCCATAGACTCACAGAGACCCACAGACTCACACAGAGACCCATAGACTCACACAGAGACCCACAGACTCACACAGAGACCCACAGACTCGCACAGAGATCCACAGACTCACACATAGACTCACACAGAGACCCATAAACTCACACAGAGACCCATAGACTCACACAGAGACCCATAGACTTACACAGCGACCCACAGACTCACACAGAGACCCATAGACTCACACAGAGACCCACAGACTCACACAGAGACCCATAGACTCACACAGAGACCCATAGACTCACACAGAGACCCACAGACTCGCACAGAGACCCACAGACTCGCACAGAGACCCATAGACTCACACAGCAGAGACCCATAGACTCACAGCAGAGTCCCACAGACTCACACAGAGACACATAGACTCACACAGAGACCCATAGACTCACACAGAGACCCATAGACTCACACAGAGACCCATAGACTCACACAGAGACACGTAGACTCACACAGAGACTCATAGACTCACACAGAGACACATAGACTCACACAGAGACCCATAGACTCACATAGAGACCCACAGACTCACACAGAGACCCACAGACTCACACAGAGACCCACAGACTCGCACAGAAATCCACAGACTCACACATAGACCCATAGACTCACACAGAGACCCATAAACTCACACAGAGACCCATAGACTCACACAGAGACCCATAGACGTACACAGATACCCACAGACTCACACAGAGACCCATAGACTCACACAGAGACCCACAGACTCACACAGAGACCCATAGACTCACACAGAGACCCATAGACTCACACAGAGACCCATCGACTCACACAGAGACCCACAGACTCACACAGAGACCCATAGACTCACAAAGCGACCCATAGACTCACACAGAGATCCACAGACTCACACATAGACCCATAGACTCACACAGAGACCCATAAACTCACACAGAGACCCATAGACTCACACAGAGACCCATAGACTCACACAGAGACCCATTGACTCACACAGAGACCCATAGACTCGCACAGAGATCCACAGACTCACACATAGACCCATAGACTAACACAGAGACCCATAAACTCACACAGAGACCCATATACTCACACAGAGACACATAGACTCAAACAGAGACCCATAGACTCACAGAGACCCACAGACTCACACAGAGACCCATAGACTCACACAGAGACCCACAGACTCACACAGAGACCCACAGACTCGCACAGAGATCCACAGACTCACACATAGACTCACACAGAGACCCATAAACTCACACAGAGACCCATAGACTCACACAGAGACCCATAGACTTACACAGCGACCCACAGACTCACACAGAGACCCATAGACTCACACAGAGACCCACAGACTCACACAGAGACCCATAGACTCACACAGAGACCCATAGACTCACACAGAGACCCACAGACTCGCACAGAGACCCACAGACTCGCACAGAGACCCATAGACTCACACAGCAGAGACCCATAGACTCACAGCAGAGTCCTACAGACTCACACAGAGACACATAGACTCACACAGAGACCCATAGACTCACACAGAGACCCATAGACTCACACAGAGACCCATAGACTCACACAGAGACACATAGACTCACACAGAGACTCATAGACTCACACAGAGAAACATAGACTCACACAGAGACCCATAGACTCACATAGAGACCCACAGACTCACACAGAGACCCACAGACTCACACAGAGACCCACAGACTCGCACAGAAATCCACAGACTCACACATAGACCCATAGACTCACACAGAGACCCATAAACTCACACAGAGACCCATAGACTCACACAGAGACCCATAGACTTACACAGAGACCCACAGACTCACACAGAGACCCATAGACTCACACAGAGACCCACAGACTCACACAGAGACCCATAGACTCACACAGAGACCCATAGACTCACACAGCGACCCACAGACTCACACAGAGACCTATAGACTCACACAGAGACCCACAGATTCACACAGAGACCCATAGACTCACACAGAGACCCATAGACTCACACAGAGACCCACAGACTCGCACAGAGACCCACAGACTCGCACAGAGACCCATAGACTCACACAGCAGAGACCCATAGACTCACAGCAGAGTCCCACAGACTCACACAGAGACACATAGACTCACACAGAGACCCATAGACTCACACAGAGACCCATAGACTCACACAGAGACCCATAGACTCACACAGAGACACATAGACTCACACAGAGACTCATAGACTCACACAGAGACACATAGACTCACACAGAGACCCATAGACTCACATAGAGACCCACAGACTCACACAGAGACCCACAGACTCACACAGAGACCCACAGACTCGCACAGAAATCCACAGACTCACACATAGACCCATAGACTCACACAGAGACCCATAAACTCACACAGAGACCCATAGACTCACACAGAGACCCATAGACTTACACAGAGACCCACAGACTCACACAGAGACCCATAGACTCACAGCAGAGTCCCACAGACTCACACAGAGACACATAGACTCACACAGAGACCCATAGACTCACACAGAGACCCATAGACTCACACAGAGTCCCACAGACTCACACAGAGACACATAGAGTCACACAGAGACCCACAGACTCACACAGAGACCCATAGACTCACAAAGCGACCCATAGACTCACACAGAGATCTACAGACTCACACATAGACCCATAGACTCACACAGAGACCCATAAACTCACACAGAGACCCATAGACTCACACAGAGACCCATAGACTCACACAGAGACCCATTGACTCACACAGAGACCCATAGACTCGCACAGAGATCCACAGACTCACACATAGACCCATAGACTAACACAGAGACCCATAAACTCACACAGAGACCCATATACTCACACAGAGACCCACAGACTCGCACAGAGACCCATAGACTCACACAGCAGAGACCCATAGACTCACGCAGAGACCCATAGACTCATACATAGACCCACAGACTTGCACAGAGACCCACAGACTCGCACAGAGACCCATAGACTCACACAGCAGAGACCCATAGACTCACAGCAGAGACCCATAGACTCTCGCAGAGACCCA
Source organism: Petromyzon marinus (assembly GCF_048934315.1). Classification (NCBI taxonomy): domain Eukaryota; kingdom Metazoa; phylum Chordata; class Hyperoartia; order Petromyzontiformes; family Petromyzontidae; genus Petromyzon; species Petromyzon marinus. The sequence continues at coordinate 530,682 of NW_027422728.1, forward strand.
CAGATTCACACAGAGACACATAGACTCACACAGAGACCCATAGACTCACACAGAGACCCATAGACTCACACAGAGACACATAGACTCGCACAGAGACCCACAGACTCGCACAGAGACCCATAGACTCACACAGCAGAGACCCATAGACTCACGCAGAGACCCATAGACTCACACAGAGACCCACAGACTCGCACAGAGACCCACAGACTCGCACAGAGACCCATAGACTCACACAGCAGAGACCCATAGACTCACAGCAGAGTCCCATAGACTCACACAGAGACACATAGACTCACACAGAGACCCATAGACTCACACAGAGACCCATAGACTCACACAGAGACCCATAGACTCACACAGAGACACATAGACTCACACATAGACCCACAGACTCACACAGAGACCCACAGACTCACACAGAGACCCATAGACTCACACAGAGACCCATAGACTCACATAGAGACCCATTGACTCACACAGAGACCCATAGACTCACACAGAGACACATAGACTCACACAGAGACCCATAGACTCACACAGAGACTCATAGACCCACACAGAGACCCATAGACTCACACAGAGACCCATAGACTCACACAGAGACCCACAGACTCACACAGAGACCCATAGACTCACACAGAGACCCATAGACTCACACAGAGACACGTAGACTCACACAGAGACCCATAGACTCACACAGAGACCCACAGACTCACACAGAAACCCATAGACTCGCACAGAGATCCACAGACTCACACATAGACCCATAGACTAACACAGAGACCCATAAACTCACACAGAGACCCATAGACTCACACAGAGACACATAGACTCACACAGAGACCCATAGACTCACACAGAGACCCACAGACTCACACAGAGACCCATAGACTCACACAGAGACCCACAGACTCACACAGAGATCCACAGACTCGCACAGAGATCCACAGACTCACACATAGACCCATAGACTCACACAGAGACCCATAAACTCACACAGAGACCCATAGACTCACACAGAGACCCATAGACTTACACAGAGACCCACAGACTCACACAGAGACCCATAGACTCACACAGAGACCCACAGACTCACACAGAGACCCATAGACTCACACAGAGACCCATAGACTCACACAGAGACCCATAGACTCACACAGAGACCCACATACTCACACAGAGACCCATAGACTCACACAGAGACCCATAGACTCACACAGAGACACATAGACTCACACAGAGACTCATAGACTCACACAGAGACACATAGACTCACACAGAGACCATAGACTCACACAGAGACCCATAGACTCACACAGAGACCCATAGACTCACACAGAGACCCATAGACTCGCACAGAGATCCACAGACTCACACATAGACCCATAGACTAACACAGAGACCCATAAACTCACACAGAGACCCATATACTCACACAGAGACACATAGACTCAAACAGAGACCCATAGACTCACAGAGACCCACAGACTCACACAGAGACCCATAGACTCACACAGAGACCCACAGACTCACACAGAGACCCACAGACTCGCACAGAGATCCACAGACTCACACATAGACTCACACAGAGACCCATAAACTCACACAGAGACCCATAGACTCACACAGAGACCCATAGACTTACACAGCGACCCACAGACTCACACAGAGACCCATAGACTCACACAGAGACCCACAGACTCACACAGAGACCCATAGACTCACACAGAGACCCATAGACTCACACAGAGACCCACAGACTCGCACAGAGACCCACAGACTCGCACAGAGACCCATAGACTCACACAGCAGAGACCCATAGACTCACAGCAGAGTCCCACAGACTCACACAGAGACACATAGACTCACACAGAGACCCATAGACTCACACAGAGACCCATAGACTCACACAGAGACCCATAGACTCACACAGAGACACGTAGACTCACACAGAGACTCATAGACTCACACAGAGACACATAGACTCACACAGAGACCCATAGACTCACATAGAGACCCACAGACTCACACAGAGACCCACAGACTCACACAGAGACCCACAGACTCGCACAGAAATCCACAGACTCACACATAGACCCATAGACTCACACAGAGACCCATAAACTCACACAGAGACCCATAGACTCACACAGAGACCCATAGACGTACACAGATACCCACAGACTCACACAGAGACCCATAGACTCACACAGAGACCCACAGACTCACACAGAGACCCATAGACTCACACAGAGACCCATAGACTCACACAGAGACCCATCGACTCACACAGAGACCCACAGACTCACACAGAGACCCATAGACTCACAAAGCGACCCATAGACTCACACAGAGATCCACAGACTCACACATAGACCCATAGACTCACACAGAGACCCATAAACTCACACAGAGACCCATAGACTCACACAGAGACCCATAGACTCACACAGAGACCCATTGACTCACACAGAGACCCATAGACTCGCACAGAGATCCACAGACTCACACATAGACCCATAGACTAACACAGAGACCCATAAACTCACACAGAGACCCATATACTCACACAGAGACACATAGACTCAAACAGAGACCCATAGACTCACAGAGACCCACAGACTCACACAGAGACCCATAGACTCACACAGAGACCCACAGACTCACACAGAGACCCACAGACTCGCACAGAGATCCACAGACTCACACATAGACTCACACAGAGACCCATAAACTCACACAGAGACCCATAGACTCACACAGAGACCCATAGACTTACACAGCGACCCACAGACTCACACAGAGACCCATAGACTCACACAGAGACCCACAGACTCACACAGAGACCCATAGACTCACACAGAGACCCATAGACTCACACAGAGACCCACAGACTCGCACAGAGACCCACAGACTCGCACAGAGACCCATAGACTCACACAGCAGAGACCCATAGACTCACAGCAGAGTCCTACAGACTCACACAGAGACACATAGACTCACACAGAGACCCATAGACTCACACAGAGACCCATAGACTCACACAGAGACCCATAGACTCACACAGAGACACATAGACTCACACAGAGACTCATAGACTCACACAGAGAAACATAGACTCACACAGAGACCCATAGACTCACATAGAGACCCACAGACTCACACAGAGACCCACAGACTCACACAGAGACCCACAGACTCGCACAGAAATCCACAGACTCACACATAGACCCATAGACTCACACAGAGACCCATAAACTCACACAGAGACCCATAGACTCACACAGAGACCCATAGACTTACACAGAGACCCACAGACTCACACAGAGACCCATAGACTCACACAGAGACCCACAGACTCACACAGAGACCCATAGACTCACACAGAGACCCATAGACTCACACAGCGACCCACAGACTCACACAGAGACCTATAGACTCACACAGAGACCCACAGATTCACACAGAGACCCATAGACTCACACAGAGACCCATAGACTCACACAGAGACCCACAGACTCGCACAGAGACCCACAGACTCGCACAGAGACCCATAGACTCACACAGCAGAGACCCATAGACTCACAGCAGAGTCCCACAGACTCACACAGAGACACATAGACTCACACAGAGACCCATAGACTCACACAGAGACCCATAGACTCACACAGAGACCCATAGACTCACACAGAGACACATAGACTCACACAGAGACTCATAGACTCACACAGAGACACATAGACTCACACAGAGACCCATAGACTCACATAGAGACCCACAGACTCACACAGAGACCCACAGACTCACACAGAGACCCACAGACTCGCACAGAAATCCACAGACTCACACATAGACCCATAGACTCACACAGAGACCCATAAACTCACACAGAGACCCATAGACTCACACAGAGACCCATAGACTTACACAGAGACCCACAGACTCACACAGAGACCCATAGACTCACACAGAGACCCACAGACTCACACAGAGACCCATAGACTCACACAGAGACCCATAGACTCACACAGAGACCCATAGACTCACACAGAGACCCATCGACTCTCACAGAGACCCACAGACTCACACAGAGACCCATAGACTCACAAAGCGACCCATAGACTCACACAGAGATCTACAGACTCACACATAGACCCATAGACTCACACAGAGACCCATAAACTCACACAGAGACCCATAGACTCACACAGAGACCCATAGACTCACACAGAGACCCATTGACTCACACAGAGACCCATAGACTCGCACAGAGATCCACAGACTCACACATAGACCCATAGACTAACACAGAGACCCATAAACTCACACAGAGACCCATATACTCACACAGAGACACATAGACTCAAACAGAGACCCATAGACTCACAGAGACCCACAGACTCACACAGAGACCCATAGACTCACACAGAGACCCACAGACTCACACAGAGACCCACAGACTCGCACAGAGATCCACAGACTCACACATAGACTCACACAGAGACCCATAAACTCACACAGAGACCCATAGACTCACACAGAGACCCATAGACTTACACAGCGACCCACAGACTCACACAGAGACCCATAGACTCACACAGAGACCCACAGACTCACACAGAGACCCATAGACTCACACAGAGACCCATAGACTCACACAGAGACCCACAGACTCGCACAGAGACCCACAGACTCGCACAGAGACCCATAGACTCACACAGAGACACATAGACTCACACAGAGACTCATAGACTCACACAGAGACACATAGACTCACACAGAGACCCATAGACTCACATAGAGACCCACAGACTCACACAGAGACCCACAGACTCACACAGAGACCCACAGACTCGCACAGAAATCCACAGACTCACACATAGACCCATAGACTCACACAGAGACCCATAAACTCACACAGAGACCCATAGACTCACACAGAGACCCATAGACTTACACAGAGACCCACAGACTCACACAGAGGCCCATAGACTCACACAGAGACCCACAGACTCACACAGAGACCCATAGACTCACACAGAGACCCATAGACTCACACAGAGACCCATAGACTCACACAGAGACCCATCGACTCACACAGAGACCCACAGACTCACACAGAGACCCATAGACTCACAAAGCGACCCATAGGCTCACACAGAGATCCACAGACTCACACATAGACCCATAGATTCACACAAAGACCCATAAACTCACACAGAGACCCATAGACTCACACAGAGTCACATAGACTCACACAGAGACCCATAGACTCACACAGAGACCCATAGACTCACACAGAGACCCATAGATTCACGCAGAGACACATAGACTCACACAGAGACCCAGAGACTCACACAGAGACCCATAAACTCACACAGAGACCCACAGACTCACACAGAGACCCATAGACTCACACAGAGACACATAGACTCACACAGAGACCCATAGACTCACACAGAGACACATAGACTCACACAGAGACCCATAGACTCACACAGAGACCCACAGACTCACACAGAGACCCATAGACTCACACAGAGACCCACAGACTCACACAGAGACCCACAGACTCGCACAGAGATCCACAGACTCACACAGAGACCCATAGACTAACACAGAGACCCATAAACTCACACAGAGACCCATAGATTCACACAGAGACCCATAGACTCCCACAGAGACCCATAGACTCACACAGAGACCCATAGACTCACACAGAGACACATAGACTCACACAGAGACCCATAGACTCACACAGAGACACATAGACTCACACAGAGACCCATAGACTCACACAGAGACACATAGACTCACACAGAGGCCCATAGACTCACACAGAGACCCACAGACTCACACGGAGAACCACAGACTCACACAGAGACCCACAGACTCACACAGACACCCACAGACTCGCACAGAGATCCACAAACTCACACATAGACTCACACAGAGACCCATAAACTCACACAGAGACCCATAGACTCACACAGAGACCCATAGACTTACACAGTGACCCACAGACTCACACAGAGACCCATAGACTCACACAGAGACCCACAGACTCACACAGAGACCCATAGACTCACACAGAGACCCATAGACTCACACAGAGACCCACAGACTCGCACAGAGACCCACAGACTCGCACAGAGACCCATAGACTCACACAGCAGAGACCCATAGACTCACAGCAGAGTCCCACAGACTCACACAGAGACACATAGACTCACACAGAGACCCATAGACTCACACAGAGACCCATAGACTCACACAGAGACCCATAGACTCACACAGAGACACATAGACTCACACAGAGACTCATAGACTCACACAGAGACACATAGACTCACACAGAGACCCATAGACTCACACAGAGACCCACAGACTCACACAGAGACCCATAGACTCACACAGAGACCCATAGACTCACACAGAGACCCACAGACTCGCACAGAGACCCACAGACTCGCACAGAGACCCATAGACTCACACAGCAGAGACCCATAGACTCACAGCAGAGTCCCACAGACTCACACAGAGACACATAGAGTCACACAGAGACCCATAGACTCACACAGAGACCCATAGACTCACACAGAGACCCATAGACTCACACAGAGACACATAGACTCACACAGAGACTCATAGACTCACACAGAGACACATAGACTCACACAGAGACCCATAGACTCACATAGAGACCCACAGACTCACACAGAGACCCACAGACTCACACAGAGACCCACAGACTCGCACAGAAATCCACAGACTCACACATAGACCCATAGACTCACACAGAGACCCATAAACTCACACAGAGACCCATAGACTCACACAGAGACCCATAGACTTACACAGAGACCCACAGACTCACACAGAGACCCATAGACTCACACAGAGACCCACAGACTCACACAGAGACCCATAGACTCACACAGAGACCCATAGACTCACACAGAGACCCATAGACTCACACAGAGACCCATCGACTCACACAGAGACCCACAGACTCACACAGAGACCCATAGACTCACAAAGCGACCCATAGACTCACACAGAGATCTACAGACTCACACATAGACCCATAGACTCACACAGAGACCCATAAACTCACACAGAGACCCATAGACTCACACAGAGACCCATAGACTCACACAGAGACCCATTGACTCACACAGAGACCCACAGACTCGCACAGAGATCCACAGACTCACACATAGACCCATAGACTAACACAGAGACCCATAAACTCACACAGAGACCCATATACTCACACAGAGACACATAGACTCAAACAGAGACCCATAGACTCACAGAGACCCACAGACTCACACAGAGACCCATAGACTCACACAGAGACCCACAGACTCACACAGAGACCCACAGACTCGCACAGAGATCCACAGACTCACACATAGACTCACACAGAGACCCATAAACTCACACAGAGACCCATAGACTCACACAGAGACCCATAGACTTACACAGCGACCCACAGACTCACACAGAGACCCATAGACTCACACAGAGACCCACAGACTCACACAGAGACCCATAGACTCACACAGAGACCCATAGACTCACACAGAGACCCACAGACTCGCACAGAGACCCACAGACTCGCACAGAGACCCATAGACTCACACAGAGACACATAGACTCACACAGAGACCCATAGACTCACACAGAGACACATAGACTCACACAGAGACCCATAGACTCACATAGAGACCCACAGACTCACACAGAGACCCACAGACTCACACAGAGACCCACAGACTCGCACAGAAATCCACAGACTCACACATAGACCCATAGACTCACACAGAGACCCATAAACTCACACAGAGACCCATAGACTCACACAGAGACCCATAGACTCCCACAGAGACCCACAGACTCACACGGAGAACCACAGACTCACACAGAGACCCACAGACTCACACAGACACCCACAGACTCGCACAGAGATCCACAGACTCACACATAGACTCACACAGAGACCCATAAACTCACACAGAGACCCATAGACTCACACAGAGGCCCATAGACTTACACAGTGACCCACAGACTCACAGAGAGACCCATAGACTCACACAGAGACCCACAGACTCACACAGAGACCCATAGACTCACACAGAGACCCATAGACTCACACAGAGACCCACAGACTCGCACAGAGACCCACAGACTCGCACAGAGACCCATAGACTCACACAGCAGAGACCCATAGACTCACAGCAGAGTCCCACAGACTCACACAGAGACACATAGACTCACACAGAGACCCATAGACTCACACAGAGACCCATAGACTCACACAGAGACCCATAGACTCACACAGAGACACATAGACTCACACAGAGACTCATAGACTCACACAGAGACACATAGACTCACACAGAGACCCATAGACTCACACAGAGACCCACAGACTCACACAGAGACCCATAGACTCACACAGAGACCCATAGACTCACACAGAGACCCACAGACTCGCACAGAGACCCACAGACTCGCACAGAGACCCATAGACTCACACAGCAGAGACTCATAGACTCACAGCAGAGTCCCACAGACTCACACAGAGACACATAGACTCACACAGAGACCCATAGACTCACACAGAGACCCATAGACTCACACAGAGACCCATAGACTCACACAGAGACACATAGACTCACACAGAGACTCATAGACTCACACAGAGACACATTGACTCACACAGAGACCCATAGACTCACATAGAGACCCACAGACTCACACAGAGACCCACAGACCCACACAGAGACCCACAGACTCGCACAGAAATCCACAGACTCACACATAGACCCATAGACTCACACAGAGACCCATAAACTCACACAGAGACCCATAGACTCACACAGAGACCCATAGACTTACACAGAGACCCACAGACTCACACAGAGACCCATAGACTCACACAGAGACCCACAGACTCACACAGAGACCCATAGACTCACACAGAGACCCATAGACTCACACAGAGACCCATAGACTCACACAGAGACCCATCGACTCACACAGAGACCCACAGACTCACACAGAGACCCATAGACTCACAAAGCGACCCATAGACTCACACAGAGATCTACAGACTCACACATAGACCCATAGACTCACACAGAGACCCATAAACTCACACAGAGACCCATAGACTCACACAGAGACCCATAGACTCACACAGAGACCCATTGACTCACACAGAGACCCACAGACTCGCACAGAGATCCACAGACTCACACATAGACCCATAGACTAACACAGAGACCCATAAACTCACACAGAGACCCATATACTCACACAGAGACACATAGACTCAAACAGAGACCCATAGACTCACAGAGACCCACAGACTCACACAGAGACCCATAGACTCACACAGAGACCCACAGACTCACACAGAGACCCACAGACTCGCACAGAGATCCACAGACTCACACATAGACTCACACAGAGACCCATAAACTCACACAGAGACCCATAGACTCACACAGAGACCCATAGACTTACACAGCGACCCACAGACTCACACAGAGACCCATAGACTCACAGCAGAGTCCCACAGACTCACACAGAGACACATAGACTCACACAGAGACCCATAGACTCACACAGAGACCCATAGACTCACACAGAGACCCATAGACTCACACAGAGACACATAGACTCACACAGAGACTCATAGACTCACACAGAGACACATAGACTCACACAGAGACCCATAGACTCACACAGAGACCCACAGACTCACACAGAGACCCATAGACTCACACAGAGACCCATAGACTCACACAGAGACCCACAGACTCGCACAGAGACCCACAGACTCGCACAGAGACCCATAGACTCACACAGCAGAGACCCATAGACTCACAGCAGAGTCCCACAGACTCACACAGAGACACATAGAGTCACACAGAGACCCATAGACTCACACAGAGACCCATAGACTCACACAGAGACCCATAGACTCACACAGAGACACATAGACTCACACAGAGACTCATAGACTAACACAGAGACACATAGACTCACACAGAGACCCATAGACTCACATAGAGACCCACAGACTCACACAGAGACCCACAGACTCACACAGAGACCCACAGACTCGCACAGAAATCCACAGACTCACACATAGACCCATAGACTCACACAGAGACCCATAAACTCACACAGAGACCCATAGACTCACACAGAGACCCATAGACTTACACAGAGACCCACAGACTCACACAGAGACCCATAGACTCACACAGAGACCCACAGACTCACACAGAGACCCATAGACTCACACAGAGACCCATAGACTCACACAGAGACCCATAGACTCACACAGAGACCCATCGACTCACACAGAGACCCACAGACTCACACAGAGACCCATAGACTCACAAAGCGACCCATAGACTCACACAGAGATCTACAGACTCACACATAGACCCATAGACTCACACAGAGACCCATAAACTCACACAGAGACCCATAGACTCACACAGAGACCCATAGACTCACACAGAGACCCATTGACTCACACAGAGACCCACAGACTCGCACAGAGATCCACAGACTCACACATAGACCCATAGACTAACACAGAGACCCATAAACTCACACAGAGACCCATATACTCACACAGAGACACATAGACTCAAACAGAGACCCATAGACTCACAGAGACCCACAGACTCACACAGAGACCCATAGACTCACACAGAGACCCACAGACTCACACAGAGACCCACAGACTCGCACAGAGATCCACAGACTCACACATAGACTCACACAGAGACCCATAAACTCACACAGAGACCCATAGACTCACACAGAGACCCATAGACTCACACAGAGACACATAGACTCACACAGAGACTCATAGACTCACACAGAGACACATAGACTCACACAGAGACCCATAGACTCACACAGAGACCCACAGACTCACACAGAGACCCATAGACTCACACAGAGACCCATAGACTCACACAGAGACCCACAGACTCGCACAGAGACCCACAGACTCGCACAGAGACCCATAGACTCACACAGCAGAGACCCATAGACTCACAGCAGAGTCCCACAGACTCACACAGAGACACATAGAGTCACACAGAGACCCATAGACTCACACAGAGACCCATAGACTCACACAGAGACCCATAGACTCACACAGAGACACATAGACTCACACAGAGACTCATAGACTCACACAGAGACACATAGACTCACACAGAGACCCATAGACTCACATAGAGACCCACAGACTCACACAGAGACCCACAGACTCACACAGAGACCCACAGACTCGCACAGAAATCCACAGACTCACACATAGACCCATAGACTCACACAGAGACCCATAAACTCACACAGAGACCCATAGACTCACACAGAGACCCATAGACTTACACAGAGACCCACAGACTCACACAGAGACCCATAGACTCACACAGAGACCCACAGACTCACACAGAGACCCATAGACTCACACAGAGACCCATAGACTCACACAGAGACCCATAGACTCACACAGAGACCCATCGACTCACACAGAGACCCACAGACTCACACAGAGACCCATAGACTCACAAAGCGACCCATAGACTCACACAGAGATCTACAGACTCACACATAGACCCATAGACTCACACAGAGACCCATAAACTCACACAGAGACCCATAGACTCACACAGAGACCCATAGACTCACACAGAGACCCATTGACTCACACAGAGACCCACAGACTCGCACAGAGATCCACAGACTCACACATAGACCCATAGACTAACACAGAGACCCATAAACTCACACAGAGACCCATATACTCACACAGAGACACATAGACTCAAACAGAGACCCATAGACTCACAGAGACCCACAGACTCACACAGAGACCCATAGACTCACACAGAGACCCACAGACTCACACAGAGACCCACAGACTCGCACAGAGATCCACAGACTCACACATAGACTCACACAGAGACCCATAAACTCACACAGAGACCCATAGACTCACACAGAGACCCATAGACTTACACAGCGACCCACAGACTCACACAGAGACCCATAGACTCACACAGAGACCCACAGACTCACACAGAGACCCATAGACTCACACAGAGACCCATAGACTCACACAGAGACCCACAGACTCGCACAGAGACCCACAGACTCGCACAGAGACCCATAGACTCACACAGAGACACATAGACTCACACAGAGACCCATAGACTCACACAGAGACACATAGACTCACACAGAGACCCATAGACTCACATAGAGACCCACAGACTCACACAGAGACCCACAGACTCACACAGAGACCCACAGACTCGCACAGAAATCCACAGACTCACACATAGACCCATAGACTCACACAGAGACCCATAAACTCACACAGAGACCCATAGACTCACACAGAGACCCATAGACTCCCACAGAGACCCACAGACTCACACGGAGAACCACAGACTCACACAGAGACCCACAGACTCACACAGACACCCACAGACTCGCACAGAGATCCACAGACTCACACATAGACTCACACAGAGACCCATAAACTCACACAGAGACCCATAGACTCACACAGAGGCCCATAGACTTACACAGTGACCCACAGACTCACAGAGAGACCCATAGACTCACACAGAGACCCACAGACTCACACAGAGACCCATAGACTCACACAGAGACCCATAGACTCACACAGAGACCCACAGACTCGCACAGAGACCCACAGACTCGCACAGAGACCCATAGACTCACACAGCAGAGACCCATAGACTCACAGCAGAGTCCCACAGACTCACACAGAGACACATAGACTCACACAGAGACCCATAGACTCACACAGAGACCCATAGACTCACACAGAGACCCATAGACTCACACAGAGACACATAGACTCACACAGAGACTCATAGACTCACACAGAGACACATAGACTCACACAGAGACCCATAGACTCACACAGAGACCCACAGACTCACACAGAGACCCATAGACTCACACAGAGACCCATAGACTCACACAGAGACCCACAGACTCGCACAGAGACCCACAGACTCGCACAGAGACCCATAGACTCACACAGCAGAGACTCATAGACTCACAGCAGAGTCCCACAGACTCACACAGAGACACATAGACTCACACAGAGACCCATAGACTCACACAGAGACCCATAGACTCACACAGAGACCCATAGACTCACACAGAGACACATAGACTCACACAGAGACTCATAGACTCACACAGAGACACATTGACTCACACAGAGACCCATAGACTCACATAGAGACCCACAGACTCACACAGAGACCCACAGACCCACACAGAGACCCACAGACTCGCACAGAAATCCACAGACTCACACATAGACCCATAGACTCACACAGAGACCCATAAACTCACACAGAGACCCATAGACTCACACAGAGACCCATAGACTTACACAGAGACCCACAGACTCACACAGAGACCCATAGACTCACACAGAGACCCACAGACTCACACAGAGACCCATAGACTCACACAGAGACCCATAGACTCACACAGAGACCCATAGACTCACACAGAGACCCATCGACTCACACAGAGACCCACAGACTCACACAGAGACCCATAGACTCACAAAGCGACCCATAGACTCACACAGAGATCTACAGACTCACACATAGACCCATAGACTCACACAGAGACCCATAAACTCACACAGAGACCCATAGACTCACACAGAGACCCATAGACTCACACAGAGACCCATTGACTCACACAGAGACCCACAGACTCGCACAGAGATCCACAGACTCACACATAGACCCATAGACTAACACAGAGACCCATAAACTCACACAGAGACCCATATACTCACACAGAGACACATAGACTCAAACAGAGACCCATAGACTCACAGAGACCCACAGACTCACACAGAGACCCATAGACTCACACAGAGACCCACAGACTCACACAGAGACCCACAGAATCACACAGAGACCCATAGACTCACACAGAGACCCATAGACTCACACAGAGACCCACAGACTCGCACAGAGACCCACAGACTCGCACAGAGACCCATAGACTCACACAGCAGAGACCCATAGACTCACAGCAGAGTCCCACAGACTCACACAGAGACACATAGAGTCACACAGAGACCCATAGACTCACACAGAGACCCATAGACTCACACAGAGACCCATAGACTCACACAGAGACACATAGACTCACACAGAGACTCATAGACTCACACAGAGACACATAGACTCACACAGAGACCCATAGACTCACATAGAGACCCACAGACTCACACAGAGACCCACAGACTCACACAGAGACCCACAGACTCGCACAGAAATCCACAGACTCACACATAGACCCATAGACTCACACAGAGACCCATAAACTCACACAGAGACCCATAGACTCACACAGAGACCCATAGACTTACACAGAGACCCACAGACTCACACAGAGACCCATAGACTCACACAGAGACCCACAGACTCACACAGAGACCCATAGACTCACACAGAGACCCATAGACTCACACAGAGACCCATAGACTCACACAGAGACCCATCGACTCACACAGAGACCCACAGACTCACACAGAGACCCATAGACTCACAAAGCGACCCATAGACTCACACAGAGATCTACAGACTCACACATAGACCCATAGACTCACACAGAGACCCATAAACTCACACAGAGACCCATAGACTCACACAGAGACCCATAGACTCACACAGAGACCCATTGACTCACACAGAGACCCACAGACTCGCACAGAGATCCACAGACTCACACATAGACCCATAGACTAACACAGAGACCCATAAACTCACACAGAGACCCATATACTCACACAGAGACACATAGACTCAAACAGAGACCCATAGACTCACAGAGACCCACAGACTCACACAGAGACCCATAGACTCACACAGAGACCCACAGACTCACACAGAGACCCACAGACTCGCACAGAGATCCACAGACTCACACATAGACTCACACAGAGACCCATAAACTCACACAGAGACCCATAGACTCACACAGAGACCCATAGACTTACACAGCGACCCACAGACTCACACAGAGACCCATAGACTCACACAGAGACCCACAGACTCACACAGAGACCCATAGACTCACACAGAGACCCATAGACTCACACAGAGACCCACAGACTCGCACAGAGACCCACAGACTCGCACAGAGACCCATAGACTCACACAGAGACACATAGACTCACACAGAGACCCATAGACTCACACAGAGACACATAGACTCACACAGAGACCCATAGACTCACATAGAGACCCACAGACTCACACAGAGACCCACAGACTCACACAGAGACCCACAGACTCGCACAGAAATCCACAGACTCACACATAGACCCATAGACTCACACAGAGACCCATAAACTCACACAGAGACCCATAGACTCACACAGAGACCCATAGACTCCCACAGAGACCCACAGACTCACACGGAGAACCACAGACTCACACAGAGACCCACAGACTCACACAGACACCCACAGACTCGCACAGAGATCCACAGACTCACACATAGACTCACACAGAGACCCATAAACTCACACAGAGACCCATAGACTCACACAGAGGCCCATAGACTTACACAGTGACCCACAGACTCACAGAGAGACCCATAGACTCACACAGAGACCCACAGACTCACACAGAGACCCATAGACTCACACAGAGACCCATAGACTCACACAGAGACCCACAGACTCGCACAGAGACCCACAGACTCGCACAGAGACCCATAGACTCACACAGCAGAGACCCATAGACTCACAGCAGAGTCCCACAGACTCACACAGAGACACATAGACTCACACAGAGACCCATAGACTCACACAGAGACCCATAGACTCACACAGAGACCCATAGACTCACACAGAGACACATAGACTCACACAGAGACTCATAGACTCACACAGAGACACATAGACTCACACAGAGACCCATAGACTCACACAGAGACCCACAGACTCACACAGAGACCCATAGACTCACACAGAGACCCATAGACTCACACAGAGACCCACAGACTCGCACAGAGACCCACAGACTCGCACAGAGACCCATAGACTCACACAGCAGAGACTCATAGACTCACAGCAGAGTCCCACAGACTCACACAGAGACACATAGACTCACACAGAGACCCATAGACTCACACAGAGACCCATAGACTCACACAGAGACCCATAGACTCACACAGAGACACATAGACTCACACAGAGACTCATAGACTCACACAGAGACACATTGACTCACACAGAGACCCATAGACTCACATAGAGACCCACAGACTCACACAGAGACCCACAGACCCACACAGAGACCCACAGACTCGCACAGAAATCCACAGACTCACACATAGACCCATAGACTCACACAGAGACCCATAAACTCACACAGAGACCCATAGACTCACACAGAGACCCATAGACTTACACAGAGACCCACAGACTCACACAGAGACCCATAGACTCACACAGAGACCCACAGACTCACACAGAGACCCATAGACTCACACAGAGACCCATAGACTCACACAGAGACCCATAGACTCACACAGAGACCAATCGACTCACACAGAGACCCACAGACTCACACAGAGACCCATAGACTCACAAAGCGACCCATAGACTCACACAGAGATCTACAGACTCACACATAGACCCATAGACTCACACAGAGACCCATAAACTCACACAGAGACCCATAGACTCACACAGAGACCCATAGACTCACACAGAGACCCATTGACTCACACAGAGACCCACAGACTCGCACAGAGATCCACAGACTCACACATAGACCCATAGACTAACACAGAGACCCATAAACTCACACAGAGACCCATATACTCACACAGAGACACATAGACTCAAACAGAGACCCATAGACTCACAGAGACCCACAGACTCACACAGAGACCCATAGACTCACACAGAGACCCACAGACTCACACAGAGACCCACAGACTCGCACAGAGATCCACAGACTCACACATAGACTCACACAGAGACCCATAAACTCACACAGAGACCCATAGACTCACACAGAGACCCATAGACTTACACAGCGACCCACAGACTCACACAGAGACCCATAGACTCACACAGAGACCCACAGACTCACACAGAGACCCATAGACTCACACAGAGACCCACAGACTCACACGGAGAACCACAGACTCACACAGAGACCCACAGACTCACACAGACACCCACAGACTCGCACAGAGATCCACAGACTCACACATAGACTCACACAGAGACCCATAGACTCACACAGAGACACATAGACTCACACAGAGACTCATAGACTCACACAGAGACACATAGACTCACACAGAGACCCATAGACTCACATAGAGACCCACAGACTCACACAGAGACCCACAGACTCACACAGAGACCCACAGACTCGCACAGAAATCCACAGACTCACACATAGACCCATAGACTCACACAGAGACCCATAAACTCACACAGAGACCCATAGACTCACACAGAGACCCATAGACTTACACAGAGACCCACAGACTCACACAGAGACCCATAGACTCACACAGAGACCCACAGACTCACACAGAGACCCATAGACTCACACAGAGACCCATAGACTCACACAGAGACCCATCGACTCACACAGAGAACCACAGACTCACACAGAGACCCATAGACTCACAAAGCGACCCATAGACTCACACAGAGATCCACAGACTCACACATAGACCCATAGACTCACACAGAGACCCATAAACTCACACAGAGACCCATAGACTCACACAGAGACCCATAGACTCACACAGAGACCCATAGACTCGCACAGAGATCCACAGACTCACACATAGACCCATAGACTAACATAGAGACCCATAAACTCACACAGAGACCCATATACTCACACAGAGACACATAGACTCAAACAGAGACCCATAGACTCACAGAGACCCACAGACTCACACAGAGACCCATAGACTCACACAGAGACCCACAGACTCACACAGAAACCCACAGACTCGCACAGAGATCCACAGACTCACACATAGACTCACACAGAGACCCATAAACTCACACAGAGACCCATAGACTCACACAGAGACCCATAGACTTACACAGCGACCCACAGACTCACACAGAGACCCATAGACTCACACAGAGACCCACAGACTCACACAGAGACCCATAGACTCACACAGAGACCCATAGACTCACACAGAGACCCACAGACTCGCACAGAGACCCACAGACTCGCACAGAGACCCATAGACTCACACAGCAGAGACCCATAGACTCACTGCAGAGTCCCACAGACTCACACAGAGACCCATAGACTCACACAGAGTCCCATAGACTCACATAGAGACCCACAGACTCACACAGAGACCCACAGACTCACACAGAGACCCACAGACTAGCACAGAAATCCACAGACTCACACATAGACCCATAGACTCACACAGAGACCCATAAACTCACACAGAGACCCATAGACTCACACAGAGACCCATAGACTTACACAGAGACCCACAGACTCACACAGAGACCCATAGACTCACACAGAGGCCCACAGACTCACACAGAGACCCATAGACTCACACAGAGACCCATAGACTCACACAGAGACCCATAGACTCACACAGAGACCCATCGACTCACACAGAGACCCACAGACTCACACAGAGACCCATAGACTCACAAAGCGACCCATAGACTCACACAGAGATCCACAGACTCACACATAGACCCATAGACTCACACAGAGACCCATAAACTCACACAGAGACCCATAGACTCACACAGAGACACATAGACTCACACAGAGACCTACAGACTCACACAGAGACACATAGACTCACACAGAGACCCATAGACTCACACAGAGACCCATAGACTCACACAGAGACACATAGACTCACACAGAGACACATAGACTCACACAGAGACGCATAGACTCACACAGAGACCCATAGACTCACACAGAGACCCACAGACTCACACAGAGACCCACAGACTCACACAGAGACCCATAGACTCACAGAGACCCACAGACTCACACAGAGACCCATAGACTCACACAGAGACCCACAGACTCACACAGAAACCCACAGACTCGCACAGAGTTCCACAGACTCACACATAGACTCACACAGAGACCCATAAACTCACACAGAGACCCATAGACTCACACAGAGACCCATAGACTTACACAGCGACCCACAGACTCACACAGAGACCCATAGACTCACACAGAGACCCACAGACTCACACAGAGACCCATAGACTCACACAGAGACCCATAGACTCACACAGAGACCCACAGACTCGCACAGAGACCCACAGACTCGCACAGAGACCCATAGACTCACACAGCAGAGACTCATAGACTCACAGCAGAGTCCCACAGACTCACACAGAGACCCATAGACTCACACAGAGACCCATAGACTCACACAGAGACCCATAGACTCACACAGAGACCCACAGACTCACACAGAGACCCATAGACTCACAAAGCGACCCATAGACTCACACAGAGATCCACAGACTCACACAGAGACCCACAGACTCGCACAGAAATCCACAGACTCACACATAGACCCATAGACTCACACAGAGACCCATAAACTCACACAGAGACCCATAGACTCACACAGAGACCCATAGACTTACACAGAGACCCACAGACTCACACAGAGACCCATAGACTCACACAGAGACCCACAGACTCACACAGAGACCCATAGACTCACACAGAGACCCATAGACTCACACAGAGACCCATCGACTCACACAGAGAACCACAGACTCACACAGAGACCCATAGACTCACAAAGCGACCCATAGACTCACACAGAGATCCACAGACTCACACATAGACCCATAGACTCACACAGAGACCCATAAACTCACACAGAGACCCATAGACTCACACAGAGACCCATAGACTCACACAGAGACCCATAGACTCGCACAGAGATCCACAGACTCACACATAGACCCATAGACTAACATAGAGACCCATAAACTCACACAGAGACCCATATACTCACACAGAGACACATAGACTCAAACAGAGACCCATAGACTCACAGAGACCCACAGACTCACACAGAGACCCATAGACTCACACAGAGACCCACAGACTCACACAGAAACCCACAGACTCGCACAGAGATCCACAGACTCACACATAGACTCACACAGAGACCCATAAACTCACACAGAGACCCATAGACTCACACAGAGACCCATAGACTTACACAGCGACCCACAGACTCACACAGAGACCCATAGACTCACACAGAGACCCACAGACTCACACAGAGACCCATAGACTCACAGAGAGACCCATAGACTCACACAGAGACCCACAGACTCGCACAGAGACCCACAGACTCGCACAGAGACCCATAGACTCACACAGCAGAGACCCATAGACTCACAGCAGAGTCCCACAGACTCACACAGAGACCCATAGACTCACACAGAGTCCCATAGACTCACATAGAGACCCACAGACTCACACAGAGACCCACAGACTCACACAGAGACCCACAGACTAGCACAGAAATCCACAGACTCACACATAGACCCATAGACTCACACAGAGACCCATAAACTCACACAGAGACCCATAGACTCACACAGAGACCCATAGACTTACACAGAGACCCACAGACTCACACAGAGACCCATAGACTCACACAGAGGCCCACAGACTCACACAGAGACCCATAGACTCACACAGAGACCCATAGACTCACACAGAGACCCATAGACTCACACAGAGACCCATCGACTCACACAGAGACCCACAGACTCACACAGAGACCCATAGACTCACAAAGCGACCCATAGACTCACACAGAGATCCACAGACTCACACATAGACCCATAGACTCACACAGAGACCCATAAACTCACACAGAGACCCATAGACTCACACAGAGACACATAGACTCACACAGAGACCTACAGACTCACACAGAGACACATAGACTCACACAGAGACCCATAGACTCACACAGAGACCCATAGACTCACACAGAGACACATAGACTCACACAGAGACACATAGACTCACACAGAGACGCATAGACTCACACAGAGACCCATAGACTCACACAGAGACCCACAGACTCACACAGAGACCCACAGACTCACACAGAGACCCATAGACTCACAGAGACTCACACAGAGACCCATAGACTCACACAGAGACCCACAGACTCACACAGAAACCCACAGACTCGCACAGAGTTCCACAGACTCACACATAGACTCACACAGAGACCCATAAACTCACACAGAGACCCATAGACTCACACAGAGACCCATAGACTTACACAGCGACCCACAGACTCACACAGAGACCCATAGACTCACACAGAGACCCACAGACTCACACAGAGACCCATAGACTCATACAGAGACCCATAGACTCACACAGAGACCCACAGACTCGCACAGAGACCCACAGACTCGCACAGAGACCCATAGACTCACACAGCAGAGACTCATAGACTCACAGCAGAGTCCCACAGACTCACACAGAGACCCATAGACTCACACAGAGACCCATAGACTCACATAGAGACCCACAGACTCACACAGACACCCACAGACACACACAGAGACCCACAGACTCGCACAGAAATCCACAGACTCACACATAGACCCATAGACTCACACAGAGACCCATAAACTCACACAGAGACCCATAGACTCACACAGAGACCCATAGACTTACACAGAGACCCACAGACTCACACAGAGACCCATAGACTCACACAGAGACCCATAGACTCACACAGAGACCCATAGACTCACACAGAGACCCATAGACTCACACAGAGACCCACAGACTCACACAGAGACCCATAGACTCACAAAGCGACCCATAGACTCACACAGAGATCCACAGACTCACACATAGACCCATAGACTCACACAGAGCCCCATAAACTCACACAGAGACCCATAGACTCACACAGAGACACATAGACTCACACAGAGACCCATAGACTCACACAGAGACCCATAGACTCACACAGAGACCCATAGATTCACGCAGAGACACATAGACTCACACAGAGACCCACAGACTCACACAGAGACCCATAGACTCACACAGAGACCCACAGACTCACACAGAGACCCATAGACTCACACAGAGACACATAGACTCACACAGAGACCCATAGACTCACACAGAGACACATAGACTCACACAGAGACCCATAGACTCACACAGAGACCCCACAGACTCACACAGAGACCCATAGACTCACACAGAGACCCACAGACTCACACAGAGACCCACATACTCGCACAGAGACCCATAGACTAACACAGAGACCCATAAACTCACACAGAGACCCATAGATTCACACAGAGACCCATAGACTCACACAGAGACCCATAGACTCACACAGAGACACATAGACTCACACAGAGACCCATAGACTCACACAGAGACACATAGACTCATACAGAGACCCATAGACTCACACAGAGACACATAGACTCACACAGAGACTCATAGACTCACACAGAGACACATAGACTCACACAGAGACCCATAGACTCACATAGAGACCCACAGACTCACACAGAGACCCACAGACTCACACAGAGACCCACAGACTCGCACAGAAATCCACAGACTCACACATATACCCATAGACTCACACAGAGACCCATAAACTCACACAGAGACCCATAGACTCACACAGAGACCCATAGACTTACACAGAGACCCACAGACTCACACAGAGACCCATAGACTCACACAGAGACCCACAGACTCACACAGAGACCCATAGACTCACACAGAGACCCATAGACTCACACAGAGACCCATCGACTCACACAGAGAACCACAGACTCACACAGAGACCCATAGACTCACAAAGCGACCCATAAACTCACACAGAGATCCACAGACTCACACATAGACCCATAGACTCACACAGAGACCCATAAACTCACACAGAGACCCATAGACTCACACAGAGACCCATAGACTCACACAGAGACCCATTGACTCACACAGAGACCCATAGACTCGCACAGAGATCCACAGACTCACACATAGACCCATAGACTAACACAGAGACCCATAATACTCACACAGAGACCCATATACTCACACAGAGACACATAGACTCAAACAGAGACCCATTGACTCACAGAGACCCACAGACTCACACAGAGACCCATAGACTCACACAGAGACCCACAGACTCACACAGAAACCCACAGACTCGCACAGAGATCCACAGACTCACACATAGACTCACACAGAGACCCATAAACTCACACAGAGACCCATAGACTCACACAGAGACCCATAGACTTACACAGCGACCCACAGACTCACACAGAGACCCATAGACTCACACAGAGACCCACAGACTCACACAGAGACCCATAGACTCACACAGAGACCCATAGACTCACACAGAGACCCACAGACTCGCACAGAGACCCACAGACTCGCACAGAGACCCATAGACTCACACAGCAGAGACCCATAGACTCACAGCAGAGTCCCACAGACTCACACAGAGACCCATAGACTCACACAGAGACCCATAGACTCACATAGAGACCCACAGACTCACACAGAGACCCACAGACTCACACAGAGACCCACAGACTCGCACAGAAATCCACAGACTCACACATAGACCCATAGACTCACACAGAGGCCCATAAACTCACACAGAGACCCATAGACTCACACAGAGACCCATAGACTTACACAGAGACCCACAGACTCACACAGAGACCCATAGACTCACACAGAGACCCACAGACTCACACAGAGACCCATAGACTCACACAGAGACCCATAGACTCACACAGAGACCCATAGACTCACACAGAGACCCATCGACTCACACAGAGACCCACAGACTCACACAGAGACCCATAGAATCACAAAGCGACCCATAGACTCACACAGAGATCCACAGACTCACACATAGACCCATAGACTCACACAGAGACCCATAAACTCACACAGAGACCCATAGACTCACACAGAGACACATAGACTCACACAGAGACCCATAGACTCACACAGAGACCCATAGACTCACACAGAGACCCATAGATTCACGCAGAGACACATAGACTCACACAGAGACCCACACACTCACACAGAGACCCATAGACTCACACAGAGACCCACAGACTCACACAGAGACCCATAGACTCACACAGAGACACATAGACTCACACAGAGACCCATAGACTCACACAGAGACACATAGACTCACACAGAGACCCATAGACTCACACAGAGACCCACAGACTCACACAGAGACCCATAGACTCACACAGAGACCCACAGACTCACACAGAGACCCACAGACTCGCACAGAGATCCACAGACTCACACAGAGACCCATAGACTAACACAGAGACCCATAAACTCACACAGAGACCCATAGATTCAACATAGACTCGCACAGAGACCCACAGACTCGCACAGAGACCCATAGACTCACACAGCAGAGACCCATAGACTCACGCAGAGACCCATAGACTCACACAGAGACCCACAGACTCGCACAGAGACCCACAGACTCGCACAGAGACCCATAGACTCACACAGCAGAGACCCATAGACTCACACAGAGACCCATAGACTCACACAGAGACACATAGACTCACACAGAGACCCATAGACTCACACAGAGACACATAGACTAACACAGAGACCCATAGACTCACACAGAGACACATAGACTCACACAGAGACCCATAGACTCACACAGAGACACATAGACTCACACAGAGACCCATAGACTCACACAGAGACCCACAGACTCACACAGAGACCCACAGACTCACACAGAGACCCACAGACTCACAAAGAGACCCACAGACTCACACAGACACCCACAGACTCGCACAGAGACCCATAGACTCACACAGCAGAGACCCATAGACTCACAGCAGAGTCCCACAGACTCACACAGAGACCCATAGACTCACACAGAGACCCATAGACTCACATAGAGACCCACAGACTCACACAGAGACCCACAGACTCACACAGAGACCCACAGACTCGCACAGAAATCCACAGACTCACACATAGACCCATAAACTCACACAGAGACCCATAGACTCACACAGAGACCCATAGACTTACACAGAGACCCACAGACTCACACAGAGACCCATAGACTCACACAGAGTGCCACAGACTCACACAGAGACCCATAGACTCACACAGAGACCCATAGACTCACACAGAGACCCATAGACTCACACAGAGACCCATAGATTCACGCAGAGACACATAGACTCACACAGAGACCCACAGACTCACACAGAGACCCATAGACTCACACAGAGACCCACAGACTCACACAGAGACCCATAGACTCACACAGAGACACATAGACTCACACAGAGACCCATAGACTCACACAGAGACACATAGACTCACACAGAGACCCATAGACTCACACAGAGACCCAAAGACTCACACAGAGACCCATAGACTCACACAGAGACCCACAGACTCACACAGAGACCCACAGACTCGCACAGAGATCCACAGACTCACACAGAGACCCATAGACTAACACAGAGACCCATAAACTCACACAGAGACCCATAGATTCACACAGAGACCCATTGACTCACACAGAGACCCATAGACTCACACAGAGACACATAGACTCACACAGAGACCCATAGACTCACACAGAGACACATAGACTCACACAGAGACCCATAGACTCACACAGAGACCCACAGACTCACACAGAGATCCCATAGACTCACACAGACACCCACAGACTCACACAGAGACCCATAGACTCACACAGAGACCCATAGACTCACACAGAGACCCATAGACTCACACAGAGACCCATCGACTCACACAGAGAACCACAGACTCACACAGAGACCCATAGACTCACAAAGCGACCCATAGACTCACACAGAGATCCACAGACTCACACATAGACCCATAGACTCACACAGAGACCCATAAACTCACACAGAGACCCATAGACTCACACAGAGAACCATAGACTCACACAGAGACCCATTGACTCACACAGAGACCCATAGACTCGCACAGAGATCCACAGACTCACACATAGACCCATAGACTAACACAGAGACCCATAAACTCACACAGAGACCCATATACTCACACAGAGACACATAGACTCAAACAGAGACCCATAGACTCACAGAGACCCACAGACTCACACAGAGACCCATAGACTCACACAGAGACCCACAGACTCACACAGAAACCCACAGACTCGCACAGAGATCCACAGACTCACACATAGACTCACACAGAGACCCATAAACTCACACAGAGACCATAGACTCACACAGAGATCCATAGACTTACACAGCGACCCACAGACTCACACAGAGACCCATAGACTCACACAGAGACCCACAGACTCACACAGAGACCCATAGACTAACACAGAGACCCATAAACTCACACAGAGACCCATAGATTCACACAGAGACCCATAGACTCACACAGAGACCCATAGACTCACACAGAGACACATAGACTCACACAGAGACCCATAGACTCACACAGAGACACATAGACTCACACAGAGACCCATAGACTCACACAGAGACACATAGACTCACACAGAGACCCATAGACTCACACAGAGACACATAGACTCACACAGAGACCCATAGACTCACACAGAGACCCACAGACTCACACAGAGACCCACAGACTCACACAGAGACCCACAGACTCACACAGAGACCCACAGACTCACACAGACACCCACAGACTCGCACAGAGACCCATAGACTCACACAGCAGAGACCCATAGACTCACAGCAGAGTCCCACAGACTCACACAGAGACCCATAGACTCACACAGAGACCCATAGACTCACATAGAGACCCACAGACTCACACAGAGACCCACAGACTCACACAGAGACCCACAGACTCGCACAGAAATCCACAGACTCACACATAGACCCATAAACTCACACAGAGACCCATAGACTCACACAGAGACCCATAGACTTACACAGAGACCCACAGACTCACACAGAGACCCATAGACTCACACAGAGTGCCACAGACTCACACAGAGACCCATAGACTCACACAGAGACCCATAGACTCACACAGAGACCCATAGACTCACACAGAGACCCATAGATTCACGCAGAGACACATAGACTCACACAGAGACCCACAGACTCACACAGAGACCCATAGACTCACACAGAGACCCACAGACTCACACAGAGACCCATAGACTCACACAGAGACACATAGACTCACACAGAGACCCATAGACTCACACAGAGACACATAGACTCACACAGAGACCCATAGACTCACACAGAGACCCACAGACTCACACAGAGACCCATAGACTCACACAGAGACCCACAGACTCACACAGAGACCCACAGACTCGCACAGAGATCCACAGACTCACACAGAGACCCATAGACTAACACAGAGACCCATAAACTCAGACAGAGACCCATAGATTCACACAGAGACCCATAGACTCACACAGAGACCCATAGACTCACACAGAGACACATAGACTCACACAGAGACTCATAGACTCACACAGAGACACATAGACTCACACAGAGACCCATAGACTCACACAGAGACACATAGACTCACACAGAGACACATAGACTCACACAGAGACCCATAGACTCACATAGAGACCCACAGACTCACACAGAGATCCACAGACTCACACAGAGACCCACAGACTCGCACAGAAA
Organism: Petromyzon marinus; assembly: GCF_048934315.1. NCBI lineage: Eukaryota > Metazoa > Chordata > Hyperoartia > Petromyzontiformes > Petromyzontidae > Petromyzon > Petromyzon marinus. Next base: position 558,568 of record NW_027422728.1, read on the forward strand.
TCCACAGACTCACACATAGACCCATAGACTCACACAGAGACCCATAAACTCACACAGAGACCCATAGACTCACACAGAGACCCATAGACTTACACAGAGACCCACAGACTCACACAGAGACCCATAGACTCACACAGAGACCCATAGACTCACACAGAGACCCACAGACTCACACAGAGACCCACAGACTCACACAGAGACCCACAGACTCGCACAGAGATCCATAGACTCACACAGCAGAGACCCATAGACTCACAGCAGAGTCCCACAGACTCACACAGAGACCCATAGACTCACACAGAGACCCATAGACTCACATAGAGACCCACAGACTCACACAGAGACCCACAGACTCACACAGAGACCCACAGACTCGCACAGAAATCCACAGACTCACACATAGACCCATAAACTCACACAGAGACCCATAGACTCACACAGAGACCCATAGACTTACACAGAGACCCACAGACTCACACAGAGACCCATAGACTCACACAGAGTGCCACAGACTCACACAGAGACCCATAGACTCACACAGAGACCCATAGACTCACACAGAGACCCATAGACTCACACAGAGACCCATAGATTCACGCAGAGACACATAGACTCACACAGAGACCCACAGACTCACACAGAGACCCATAGACTCACACAGAGACCCACAGACTCACACAGAGACCCATAGACTCACACAGAGACACATAGACTCACACAGAGACCCATAGACTCACACAGAGACACATAGACTCACACAGAGACCCATAGACTCACACAGAGACCCACAGACTCACACAGAGACCCATAGACTCACACAGAGACCCACAGACTCACACAGAGACCCACAGACTCGCACAGAGATCCACAGACTCACACAGAGACCCATAGACTAACACAGAGACCCATAAACTCACACAGAGACCCATAGATTCACACAGAGACCCATAGACTCACACAGAGACCCATAGACTCACACAGAGACACATAGACTCACACAGAGACCCATAGACTCACACAGAGACACATAGACTCACACAGAGACCCATAGACTCACACAGAGACACATAGACTCACACAGAGACTCATAGACTCACACAGAGACACATAGACTCACACAGAAATCCACAGACTCACACATAGACCCATAGACTCACACAGAGACCCATAAACTCACACAGAGACCCATAGACTCACACAGAGACCCATAGACTCACACAGAGACCCATAGACTCACACAGAGACACATAGACTCACACAGAGACCCATAGACTCACACAGAGACACATAGACTCACACAGAGACCCATAGACTCACATAGAGACCCACAGACTCACACAGAGACCCACAGACTCACACAGAGACCCACAGACTCGCACAGAAATCCACAGACTCACACATAGACCCATAGACTCACACAGAGACCCATAAACTCACACAGAGACCCATAGACTCACACAGAGACCCATAGACTTACACAGAGACCCACAGACTCACACAGAGACCCATAGACTCACACAGACACCCACAGACTCACACAGAGACCCATAGACTCACACAGAGACCCATAGACTCACACAGAGACCCATAGACTCACACAGAGACCCATCGACTCACACAGAGAACCACAGACTCACACAGAGACCCATAGACTCACAAAGCGACCCATAGACTCACACAGGTATCCACAGACTCACACATAGACCCATAGACTCACACAGAGACCCATAAACTCACACAGAGACCCATAGACTCACACAGAGACCCATAGACTCACACAGAGACCCATTGACTCACACAGAGACCCATAGACTCGCACAGAGATCCACAGACGCACACATAGACCCATAGACTAACACAGAGACCCATAAACTCACACAGAGACCCATATACTCACACAGAGACACATAGACTCAAACAGAGACCCATAGACTCACAGAGACCCACAGACTCACACAGAGACCCATAGACTCACAAAGAGACCCACAGACTCACACAGAAACCCACAGACTCGCACAGAGATCCACAGACTCACACATAGACTCACACAGAGACCCATAAACTCACACAGAGACCATAGACTCACACAGAGATCCATAGACTTACACAGCGACCCACAGACTCACACAGAGACCCATAGACTCACACAGAGACCCATAGACTCACACAGAGACCCACAGACTCGCACAGAGACCCAAAGACTCGCACAGAGACCCATAGACTCACACAGCAGAGACCCATAGACTCACAGCAGAGTCCCACAGACTCACACAGAGACCCATAGACTCACACAGAGACCCATAGACTCACATAGAGACCCACAGACTCACACAGAGACCCACAGACTCACACAGAGACCCACAGACTCGCACAGAAATCCACAGACTCACACATAGACCCATAGACTCACACAGAGACCCACAGACTCACACAGAGACCCATAGACTCACACAGAGTCCCATAGACTCACACAGAGACCCATAGACTCACACAGAGACCCATCGACTCACACAGAGACCCACAGACTCACACAGAGACCCATAGACTCACAAAGCGACCCATAGACTCACACAGAGATCCACAGACTCACACATAGACCCATAGACTCACACAGAGACCCATAAACTCACACAGAGACCCATAGACTCACACAGAGACACATAGACTCACACAGAGACCCATAGACTCACACAGAGACCCATAGACTCACACAGAGACCCATAGATTCACGCAGAGACACATAGACTCACACAGAGACCCACAGACTCACACAGAGGCCCATAGACTCACACAGAGACCCACAGACTCACACAGAGACCCATAGACTCACACAGAGACACATAGACTCACACAGAGACCCATAGACTCACACAGAGACACGTAGACTCACACAGAGACCCATAGACTCACACAGAGACCCACAGACTCACACAGAGACCCATAGACTCACACAGAGACCCACAGACTCACACAGAGACCCACAGACTCACACAGAGACCCACAGACTCACACAGACACCCACAGACTCGCACAGAGACCCATAGACTCACACAGCAGAGACCCATAGACTCACAGCAGAGTCCCACAGACTCACACAGAGACCCATAGACTCACACAGAGACCCATAGACTCACATAGAGACCCACAGACTCACACAGAGACCCACAGACTCACACAGAGACCCACAGACTCGCACAGAAATCCACAGACTCACACATAGACCCATAAACTCACACAGAGACCCATAGACTCACACAGAGACCCATAGACTTACACAGAGACCCACAGACTCACACAGAGACCCATAGACTCACACAGAGTGCCACAGACTCACACAGAGACCCATAGACTCACACAGAGACCCATAGACTCACACAGAGACCCATAGACTCACACAGAGACCCATAGATTCACGCAGAGACACATAGACTCACACAGAGACCCACAGACTCACACAGAGACCCATAGACTCACACAGAGACCCACAGACTCACACAGAGACCCATAGACTCACACAGAGACACATAGACTCACACAGAGACCCATAGACTCACACAGAGACACATAGACTCACACAGAGACCCATAGACTCACACAGAGACCCACAGACTCACACAGAGACCCATAGACTCACACAGAGACCCACAGACTCACACAGAGACCCACAGACTCGCACAGAGATCCACAGACTCACACAGAGACCCATAGACTAACACAGAGACCCATAAACTCACACAGAGACCCATAGATTCACACAGAGACCCATAGACTCACACAGAGACCCATAGACTCACACAGAGACACATAGACTCACACAGAGACCCATAGACTCACACAGAGACACATAGACTCACACAGAGACCCATAGACTCACACAGAGACACATAGACTCACACAGAGACTCATAGACTCACACAGAGACACATAGACTCACACAGAGACCCATAGACTCACATAGAGACCCACAGACTCACACAGAGACCCACAGACTCACACAGAGACCCACAGACTCGCACAGAAATCCACAGACTCACACATAGACCCATAGACTCACACAGAGACCCATAAACTCACACAGAGACCCATAGACTCACACAGAGACACATAGACTCACACAGAGACCCATAGACTCACACAGAGACACATAGACTCACACAGAGACCCATAGACTCACACAGAGACCCACAGACTCACACAGAGACCCATAGACTCACACAGAGACCCACAGACTCACACAGAGACCCACAGACTCGCACAGAGATCCACAGACTCACACAGAGACCCATAGACTAACACAGAGACCCATAAACTCACACAGAGACCCATAGATTCACACAGAGACCCATAGACTCACACAGAGACCCATAGACTCACACAGAGACACATAGACTCACACAGAGACCCATAGACTCACACAGAGACACATAGACTCACACAGAGACCCATAGACTCACACAGAGACACATAGACTCACACAGAGACTCATAGACTCACACAGAGACACATAGACTCACACAGAGACCCATAGACTCACATAGAGACCCATAGACTCACACAGAGACCCACAGACTCACACAGAGACCCACAGACTCGCACAGAAATCCACAGACTCACACATAGACCCATAGACTCACACAGAGACCCATAGACTTACACAGAGACCCACAGACTTACACAGAGACCCATAGACTCACACAGACACCCACAGACTCACACAGAGACCCATAGACTCACACAGAGACCCATAGACTCACACAGAGACCCATAGACTCACACAGAGACCCATCGACTCACACAGAGAACCACAGACTCACACAGAGACCCATAGACTCACAAAGCGACCCATAGACTCACACAGGTATCCACAGACTCACACATAGACCCATAGACTCACACAGAGACCCATAAACTCACACAGAGACCCATAGACTCACACAGAGACCCATAGACTCACACAGAGACCCATTGACTCACACAGAGACCCATAGACTCGCACAGAGATCCACAGACGCACACATAGACCCATAGACTAACACAGAGACCCATAAACTCACACAGAGACCCATATACTCACACAGAGACACATAGACTCAAACAGAGACCCATAGACTCACAGAGACCCACAGACTCACACAGAGACCCATAGACTCACACAGAGACCCACAGACTCACACAGAAACCCACAGACTCGCACAGAGATCCACAGACTCACACATAGACTCACACAGAGACCCATAAACTCACACAGAGACCATAGACTCACACAGAGATCCAAAGACTTACACAGCGACCCACAGACTCACACAGAGACCCATAGACTCATACAGAGACCCATAGACTCACACAGAGACCCACAGACTCGCACAGAGACCCAAAGACTCGCACAGAGACCCATAGACTCAAACAGCAGAGACCCATAGACTCACAGCAGAGTCCCACAGACTCACACAGAGACCCATAGACTCACACAGAGACCCATAGACTCACATAGAGACCCACAGACTCACACAGAGACCCACAGACTCACACAGAGACCCACAGACTCGCACAGAAATCCACAGACTCACACATAGACCCATAGACTCACACAGAGACCCACAGACTCACACAGAGACCCATAGACTCACACAGAGTCCCATAGACTCACACAGAGACCCATAGACTCACACAGAGACCCATCGACTCACACAGAGACCCACAGACTCACACAGAGACCCATAGACTCACAAAGCGACCCATAGACTCACACAGAGATCCACAGACTCACACATAGACCCATAGACTCACACAGAGACCCATAAACTCACACAGAGACCCATAGACTCACACAGAGACTCATAGACTCACACAGAGACCCATAGACTCACGCAGAGACACATAGACTCACACAGAGACCCACAGACTCACACAGAGGCCCATAGACTCACACAGAGACCCACAGACTCACACAGAGACCCATAGACTCACACAGAGACACATAGACTCACACAGAGACCCATAGACTCACACAGAGACACGTAGACTCACACAGAGACCCATAGACTCACACAGAGACCCACAGACTCACACAGAGACCCATAGACTCACACAGAGACCCACAGACTCACACAGAGACCCACAGACTCGCACAGAGATCCACAGACTCACACAGAGACCCATAGACTAACACAGAGACCCATAAACTCACACAGAGACCCATAGATTCACACAGAGACCCATAGACTCACACAGAGACCCATAGACTCACACAGAGACACATAGACTCACACAGAGACCCATAGACTCACACAGAGACACATAGACTCACACAGAGACCCATAGACTCACACAGAGACACATAGACTCACACAGAGACCCATAGACTCACACAGAGACACATAGACTCACACAGAGACCCATAGACTCACACAGAGACCCACAGACTCACACAGAGACCCACAGACTCACACAGAGACCCACAGACTCACACAGACACCCACAGACTCGCACAGAGATCCACAGACTCACACATAGACCCATAGACTCACACAGAGACCCATAAACTCACACAGAGACCCATAGACTCACACAGAGACCCATAGACTCACACAGAGACCCACAGACTCACACAGAGACACACAGACTCACACAGAGACCCACAGACTCGCACAGAAATCCACAGACTCACACATAGACCCATAGACTCACACAGAGACCCATAAACTCACACAGAGACCCATAGACTCACACAGAGACCCATAGACTTACACAGAGACCCACAGACTCACACAGAGACCCATAGACTCACACAGAGACCCACAGACTCACACAGAGACCCATAGACTCACACAGAGACCCATAGACTCACACAGAGACCCATAGACTCACACAGAGACCCATCGACTCACACAGAGACCCACAGACTCACACAGAGACCCATCGACTCACAAAGCGACCCATAGACTCACACAGAGATCCACAGACTCACACATAGACCCATAGACTCACACAGAGACCCATAAACTCACACAGAGACCCATAGACTCACACAGAGACACATAGACTCACACAGAGACCCATAGACTCACACAGAGACCCATAGACTCACACAGAGACCCATAGATTCACGCAGAGACACATAGACTCACACAGAGACCCACAGACTCACACAGAGACCCATAGACTCACACAGAGACCCACAGACTCACACAGAGTCCCATAGACTCACACAGAGACACATAGACTCACACAGAGACCCATAGACTCACACAGAGACACATAGACTCACACAGAGACCCATAGACTCACACAGAGACCCACAGACTCACACAGAGACCCATAGACTCACACAGAGACCCACAGACTCACACAGAGACCCACAGACTCGCACAGAGATCCACAGACTCACACAGAGACCCATAGACTAACACAGAGACCCATAAACTCACACAGAGACCCATAGATTCACACAGAGACCCATAGACTCACACAGAGACCCATAGACTCACACAGAGACACATAGACTCACACAGAGACCCATAGACTCACACAGAGACACATAGACTCACACAGAGACCCATAGACTCACACAGAGACACATAGACTCACACAGAGACACATAGACTCACACAGAGACCCATAGACTCACACAGAGACCCACAGACTCACACAGAGACCCACAGACTCACACAGAGACCCACAGACTCACACAGACACCCACAGACTCGCACAGAGATCCACAGACTCACACATAGACCCATAGACTCACACAGAGACCCATAAACTCACACAGAGACCCATAGACTCACACAGAGACCCATAGACTTACACAGAGACCCACAGACTCACACAGAGACCCATAGACTCACACAGAGACCCACAGACTCACACAGAGACCCACAGACTCACACAGAGACCCAAAGACTCGCACAGAGATCCATAGACTCACACAGAGACCCATAGACTCACACAGAGACCCATAGACTCACACAATGACCCATAGACTCACAATAAGACCCATAGACTCACACAGAGACCCATAGACTCACATAGAGACCCATAGACTCACACAGAGACCAAAAGACTCGCACAGAGACCCACAGACTCGCACAGAGACCCATAGACTCACACAGCAGAGACCCATAGACTCACGCAGAGACCCATAGACTCACACATAGACCCACAGACTCGCACAGAGACCCACAGACTCGCACAGAGCCCCATAGACTCACACAGCCGAGACCCATAGACTCACAGCAGAGACCCATAGACTCACACAGAGACCCACAGATTCACACAGAGACACATAGACTCACACAGAGACCCATAGACTCACACAGAGACCCATAGACTCACACAGAGACACATAGACTCGCACAGAGACCCACAGACTCGCACAGAGACCCATAGACTCACACAGCAGAGACCCATAGACTCACACAGAGACCCATAGACTCACACAGAGACCCACAGACTCACAGAGAGACCCATAGACTCACACAGAGACCCATAGACTCACACAGAGACCCATAGACTCACACAGAGACCCATCGACTCACACAGAGACCCACAGACTCACACAGAGACCCATAGACTCACAAAGCGACCCATAGACTCACACAGAGATCCACAGACTCACACATAGACCCATAGACTCACACAGAGACCCATAAACTCACACAGAGACCCATAGACTCACACAGAGACACATAGACTCACACAGAGACCCATAGACTCACACAGAGACCCATAGACTCACACAGAGACCCATAGATTCACGCAGAGACACATAGACTCACACAGAGACCCACAGACTCACACAGAGACCCATAGACTCACACAGAGACCCACAGACTCACACAGAGACCCATAGACTCACACAGAGACACATAGACTCACACAGAGACCCATAGACCACACAGAGACACATAGACTCACACAGAGACCCATAGACTCACACAGAGACCCACAGACTCACACAGAGACCCATAGACTCACACAGAGACCCACAGACTCACACAGAGACCCACAGACTCGCACAGAGATCCACAGACTCACACAGAGACCCATAGACTAACACAGAGACCCATAAACTCACACAGAGACCCATAGATTCACACAGAGACCCATAGACTCACACAGAGACCCATAGACTCACACAGAGACACATAGACTCACACAGAGACCCATAGACTCACACAGAGACACATAGACTCACACAGAGACCCATAGACTCACACAGAGACCCATCGACTCACAAAGCGACCCATAGACTCACACAGAGATCCACAGACTCACACATAGACCCATAGACTCACACAGAGACCCATAAACTCACACAGAGACCCATAGACTCACACAGAGACACATAGACTCACACAGAGACCCATAGACTCACACAGAGACCCATAGACTCACACAGAGACCCATAGATTCACGCAGAGACACATAGACTCACACAGAGACCCACAGACTCACACAGAGACCCATAGACTCACACAGAGACCCACAGACTCACACAGAGTCCCATAGACTCACACAGAGACACATAGACTCACACAGAGACCCATAGACTCACACAGAGACACATAGACTCACACAGAGACCCATAGACTCACACAGAGACCCACAGACTCACACAGAGACCCATAGACTCACACAGAGACCCACAGACTCACACAGAGACCCACAGACTCGCACAGAGATCCACAGACTCACACAGAGACCCATAGACTAACACAGAGACCCATAAACTCACACAGAGACCCATAGATTCACACAGAGACCCATAGACTCACACAGAGACCCATAGACTCACACAGAGACACATAGACTCACACAGAGACCCATAGACTCACACAGAGACATATAGACTCACACAGAGACCCATAGACTCACACAGAGACACATAGACTCACACAGAGACACATAGACTCACACAGAGACCCATAGACTCACACAGAGACCCACAGACTCACACAGAGACCCACAGACTCACACAGAGACCCACAGACTCACACAGACACCCACAGACTCGCACAGAGATCCACAGACTCACACATAGACCCATAGACTCACACAGAGACCCATAAACTCACACAGAGACCCATAGACTCACACAGAGACCCATAGACTTACACAGAGACCCACAGACTCACACAGAGACCCATAGACTCACACAGAGACCCACAGACTCACACAGAGACCCACAGACTCACACAGAGACCCAAAGACTCGCACAGAGATCCATAGACTCACACAGAGACCCATAGACTCACACAGAGACCCATAGACTCACACAATGACCCATAGACTCACAATAAGACCCATAGACTCACACAGAGACCCATAGACTCACATAGAGACCCATAGACTCACACAGAGACCAAAAGACTCGCACAGAGACCCACAGACTCGCACAGAGACCCATAGACTCACACAGCAGAGACCCATAGACTCACGCAGAGACCCATAGACTCACACATAGACCCACAGACTCGCACAGAGACCCACAGACTCGCACAGAGCCCCATAGACTCACACAGCCGAGACCCATAGACTCACAGCAGAGACCCATAGACTCACACAGAGACCCACAGATTCACACAGAGACACATAGACTCACACAGAGACCCATAGACTCACACAGAGACCCATAGACTCACACAGAGACACATAGACTCGCACAGAGACCCACAGACTCGCACAGAGACCCATAGACTCACACAGCAGAGACCCATAGACTCACACAGAGACCCATAGACTCACACAGAGACCCACAGACTCACACAGAGACCCATAGACTCACACAGAGACCCATAGACTCACACAGAGACCCATAGACTCACACAGAGACCCATCGACTCACACAGAGACCCACAGACTCACACAGAGACCCATAGACTCACAAAGCGACCCATAGACTCACACAGAGATCCACAGACTCACACATAGACCCATAGACTCACACAGAGACCCATAAACTCACACAGAGACCCATAGACTCACACAGAGACATATAGACTCACACAGAGACCCATAGACTCACACAGAGACCCATAGACTCACACAGAGACCCATAGATTCACGCAGAGACACATAGACTCACACAGAGACCCACAGACTCACACAGAGACCCATAGACTCACACAGAGACCCACAGACTCACACAGAGACCCATAGACTCACACAGAGACACATAGACTCACACAGAGACCCATAGACTCACACAGAGACACATAGACTCACACAGAGACCCATAGACTCACACAGAGACCCACAGACTCACACAGAGACCCATAGACTCACACAGAGACCCACAGACTCACACAGAGACCCACAGACTCGCACAGAGATCCACAGACTCACACAGAGACCCATAGACTAACACAGAGACCCATAAACTCACACAGAGACCCATAGATTCACACAGAGACCCATAGACTCACACAGAGACCCATAGACTCACACAGAGACACATAGACTCACACAGAGACCCATAGACTCACACAGAGACACATAGACTCACACAGAGACCCATAGACTCACACAGAGACCCACAGACTCACACAGAGACCCACAGACTCGCACAGAGATCCACAGACTCACACATAGACCCATAGACTCACACAGAGACCCATAAACTCACACAGAGACCCATAGACTCACACAGAGACCCATAGACTTACACAGAGACCCAAAGACTCGCACAGAGATCCATAGACTCACACAGAGACCCATAGACTCACACAGAGACCCATAGACTCACACAACGACCCATAGACTCACACAGAGACCCATAGACTCACACAGAGACCCATAGACTCACATAGAGACCCATAGACTCACACAGAGACCAAAAGACTCGCACAGAGACCCATAGACTCACACAGAGACACATAGACTCACACAGAGACCCATAGACTCACACAGAGACCCACAGACTCACACAGAGACCCACAGACTCGCACAGAGATCCACAGACTCACACATAGACCCATAGACTCACACAGAGACCCATAAACTCACACAGAGACCCATAGACTCACACAGAGACCCATAGACTTACACAGAGACCCAAAGACTCGCACAGAGATCCATAGACTCGCACAGAGACCCATAGACTCACACAGCAGAGACCCATAGACTCACGCAGAGACCCATAGACTCACACATAGACCCACAGACTCACACAGAGACCCACAGACTCGCACAGAGACCCATAGACTCACACAGCAGAGACCCATAGACTCACAGCAGAGACCCATAGACTCACGCAGAGACCCACAGATTCACACAGAGACACATAGACTCACACAGAGACCCATAGACTCACACAGAGACCCATAGACTCACACAGAGACACATAGACTCGCACAGAGACCCATAGACTCACACAGAGACCCACAGACTCACACAGAGACCCACAGACTCACACAGAGACCCACAGACTCGCACAGAAATCCACAGACTCACACATAGACCCATAGACTCACACAGAGACCCATAAACTCACACAGAGACCCATAGACTCACACAGAGACCCATAGACTTACACAGAGACCCACAGACTCACACAGAGACCCATAGACTCACACAGAGACCCACAGACTCACACAGAGACCCATAGACTCACACAGAGACCCATAGACTCACACAGAGACCCATAGACTCACACAGAGACCCATCGACTCACAGAGACCCACAGACTCACACAGAGACCCATCGACTCACAAAGCGACCCATAGACTCACACAGAGATCCACAGACTCACACATAGACCCATAGACTCACACAGAGACCCATAAACTCACACAGAGACCCATAGACTCACACAGAGACACATAGACTCACACAGAGACCCATAGACTCACACAGAGACCCATAGACTCACACAGAGACCCATAGATTCACGCAGAGACACATAGACTCACACAGAGACCCACAGACTCACACAGAGACCCATAGACTCACACAGAGACCCACAGACTCACACAGAGACCCATAGACTCACACAGAGACACATAGACTCACACAGAGACCCATAGACTCACACAGAGACACATAGACTCACACAGAGACCCATAGACTCACACAGAGACCCACAGACTCACACAGAGACCCATAGACTCACACAGAGACCCACAGACTCACACAGAGACCCACAGACTCGCACAGAGATCCACAGACTCACACAGAGACCCATAGACTAACACAGAGACCCATAAACTCACACAGAGACCCATAGATTCACACAGAGACCCATAGACTCACACAGAGACCCATAGACTCACACAGAGACACATAGACTCACACAGAGACCCATAGACTCACACAGAGACACATAGACTCACACAGAGACCCATAGACTCACACAGAGACACATAGACTCACACAGAGACACATAGACTCACACAGAGACCCATAGACTCACACAGAGACCCACAGACTCACACAGAGACCCACAGACTCACACAGAGACCCACAGACTCACACAGACACCCACAGACTCGCACAGTGATCCACAGACTCACACATAGACCCATAGACTCACACAGAGACCCATAAACTCACACAGAGACCCATAGACTCACACAGAGACCCATAGACTTACACAGAGACCCACAGACTCACACAGAGACCCATAGACTCACACAGAGACCCACAGACTCACACAGAGACCCACAGACTCACACAGAGACCCAAAGACTCGCACAGAGATCCATAGACTCACACAGAGACCCATAGACTCACACAGAGACCCATAGACTCACACAACGACCCATAGACTCACAATAAGACCCATAGACTCACACAGAGACCCATAGACTCACATAGAGACCCATAGACTCACACAGAGACCAAAAGACTCGCACAGAGACCCACAGACTCGCACAGAGACCCATAGACTCACACAGCAGAGACCCATAGACTCACGCAGAGACCCATAGACTCACACATAGACCCACAGACTCGCACAGAGACCCACAGACTCGCACAGAGCCCCATAGACTCACACAGCCGAGACCCATAGACTCACAGCAGAGACCCATAGACTCACACAGAGACCCACAGATTCACACAGAGACACATAGACTCACACAGAGACCCATAGACTCACACAGAGACCCATAGACTCACACAGAGACACATAGACTCGCACAGAGACCCACAGACTCGCACAGAGACCCATAGACTCACACAGCAGAGACCCATAGACTCACACAGAGACCCATAGACTCACACAGAGACACACAGACTCACACAGAGACCCATAGACTCACACAGAGACCCATAGACTCACACAGAGACCCATAGACTCACACAGAGACCCATCGACTCACACAGAGACCCACAGACTCACACAGAGACCCATAGACTCACAAAGCGACCCATAGACTCACACAGAGATCCACAGACTCACACATAGACCCATAGACTCACACAGAGACCCATAAACTCACACAGAGACCCATAGACTCACACAGAGACACATAGACTCACACAGAGACCCATAGACTCACACAGAGACCCATAGACTCACACAGAGACCCATAGATTCACGCAGAGACACAAAGACTCACAGAGAGACCCACAGACTCACACAGAGACCCATAGACTCACACAGAGACCCACAGACTCACACAGAGACCCATAGACTCACACAGAGACACATAGACTCACACAGAGACCCATAGACTCACACAGAGACACATAGACTCACACAGAGACCCATAGACTCACACAGAGACCCACAGACTCACACAGAGACCCATAGACTCACACAGAGACCCACAGACTCACACAGAGACCCACAGACTCGCACAGAGATCCACAGACTCACACAGAGACCCATAGACTAACACAGAGACCCATAAACTCACACAGAGACACATAGACTCACACAGAGACCCATAGACTCACACAGAGACACATAGACTCACACAGAGACCCATAGACTCACACAGAGACCCACAGACTCACACAGAGACCCATAGACTCACACAGAGACCCACAGACTCACACAGAGACCCACAGACTCGCACAGAGATCCACAGACTCACACAGAGACCCATAGACTAACACAGAGACCCATAAACTCACACAGAGACCCATAGATTCACACAGAGACCCATAGACTCACACAGAGACCCATAGACTCACACAGAGACACATAGACTCACACAGAGACCCATAGACTCACACAGAGACACATAGACTCACACAGAGACCCATAGACTCACACAGAGACACATAGACTCACACAGAGACACATAGACTCACACAGAGACCCATAGACTCACACAGAGACCCACAGACTCACACAGAGACCCACAGACTCACACAGAGACCCACAGACTCACACAGACACCCACAGACTCGCACAGAGATCCACAGACTCACACATAGACCCATAGACTCACACAGAGACCCATAAACTCACACAGAGACCCATAGACTCACACAGAGACCCATAGAGTTACACAGAGACCCACAGACTCACACAGAGACCCATAGACTCACACAGAGACCCACAGACTCACACAGAGACCCACAGACTCACACAGAGACCCAAAGACTCGCACAGAGATCCATAGACTCACACAGAGACCCATAGACTCACACAGAGACCCATAGACTCACACAACGACCCATAGACTCACAATAAGACCCATAGACTCACACAGAGACCCATAGACTCACATAGAGACCCATAGACTCACACAGAGACCAAAAGACTCGCACAGAGACCCACAGACTCGCACAGAGACCCATAGACTCACACAGCAGAGACCCATAGACTCACGCAGAGACCCATAGACTCACACATAGACCCACAGACTCGCACAGAGACCCACAGACTCGCACAGAGCCCCATAGACTCACACAGCCGAGACCCATAGACTCACAGCAGAGACCCATAGACTCACACAGAGACCCACAGATTCACACAGAGACACATAGACTCACACAGAGACCCATAGACTCACACAGAGACCCATAGACTCACACAGAGACACATAGACTCGCACAGAGACCCACAGACTCGCACAGAGACCCATAGACTCACACAGAGACCCATAGACTCACACAGAGACCCACAGACTCACACAGAGACCCATAGACTCACACAGAGACCCATAGACTCACACAGAGACCCATAGACTCACACAGAGACCCATCGACTCACACAGAGACCCACAGACTCACACAGAGACCCATAGACTCACAAAGCGACCCATAGACTCACACAGAGATCCACAGACTCACACATAGACCCATAGACTCACACAGAGACCCATAAACTCACACAGAGACCCATAGACTCACACAGAGACACATAGACTCACACAGAGACCCATAGACTCACACAGAGACCCATAGACTCACACAGAGACCCATAGATTCACGCAGAGACACATAGACTCACACAGAGACCCACAGACTCACACAGAGACCCATAGACTCACACAGAGACCCACAGACTCACACAGAGACCCATAGACTCACACAGAGACACATAGATTCACACAGAGACCCATAGACTCACACAGAGACACATAGACTCACACAGAGACCCATAGACTCACACAGAGACCCACAGACTCACACAGAGACCCATAGACTCACACAGAGACCCACAGACTCACACAGAGACCCACAGACTCGCACAGAGATCCACAGACTCACACAGAGACCCATAGACTAACACAGAGACCCATAAACTCACACAGAGACCCATAGATTCACACAGAGACCCATAGACTCACACAGAGACCCATAGACTCACACAGAGACACATAGACTCACACAGAGACCCATAGACTCACACAGAGACACATAGACTCACACAGAGACCCATAGACTCACACAGAGACCCACAGACTCACACAGAGACCCACAGACTCGCACAGAGATCCACAGACTCACACATAGACCCATAGACTCACACAGAGACCCATAAACTCACACAGAGACCCATAGACTCACACAGAGACCCATAGACTTACACAGAGACCCAAAGACTCGCACAGAGATCCATAGACTCACACAGAGACCCATAGACTCACACAGAGACCCATAGACTCACACAACGACCCATAGACTCACACAGAGACCCATAGACTCACACAGAGACCCATAGACTCACATAGAGACCCATAGACTCACACAGAGACCAAAAGACTCGCACAGAGACCCATAGACTCACACAGAGACACATAGACTCACACAGAGACCCATAGACTCACACAGAGACCCATAGACTCACACAGAGACACATAGACTCACACAGAGACCCATAGACTCACACAGAGACCCACAGACTCACACAGAGACCCATAGACTCACACAGAGACCCACAGACTCACACAGAGACCCACAGACTCGCACAGAGATCCACAGACTCACACAGAGACCCATAGACTAACACAGAGACCCATAAACTCACACAGAGACACATAGACTCACACAGAGACCCATAGACTCACACAGAGACACATAGACTCACACAGAGACCCATAGACTCACACAGAGACCCACAGACTCACACAGAGACCCATAGACTCACACAGAGACCCACAGACTCACACAGAGACCCACAGACTCGCACAGAGATCCACAGACTCACACAGAGACCCATAGACTAACACAGAGACCCATAAACTCACACAGAGACCCATAGATTCACACAGAGACCCATAGACTCACACAGAGACCCATAGACTCACACAGAGACACATAGACTCACACAGAGACCCATAGACTCACACAGAGACACATAGACTCACACAGAGACCCATAGACTCACACAGAGACACATAGACTCACACAGAGACACATAGACTCACACAGAGACCCATAGACTCACACAGAGACCCACAGACTCACACAGAGACCCACAGACTCACACAGAGACCCACAGACTCACACAGACACCCACAGACTCGCACAGAGATCCACAGACTCACACATAGACCCATAGACTCACACAGAGACCCATAAACTCACACAGAGACCCATAGACTCACACAGAGACCCATAGAGTTACACAGAGACCCACAGACTCACACAGAGACCCATAGACTCACACAGAGACCCACAGACTCACACAGAGACCCACAGACTCACACAGAGACCCAAAGACTCGCACAGAGATCCATAGACTCACACAGAGACCCATAGACTCACACAGAGACCCATAGACTCACACAACGACCCATAGACTCACAATAAGACCCATAGACTCACACAGAGACCCATAGACTCACATAGAGACCCATAGACTCACACAGAGACCAAAAGACTCGCACAGAGACCCACAGACTCGCACAGAGACCCATAGACTCACACAGCAGAGACCCATAGACTCACGCAGAGACCCATAGACTCACACATAGACCCACAGACTCGCACAGAGACCCACAGACTCGCACAGAGCCCCATAGACTCACACAGCCGAGACCCATAGACTCACAGCAGAGACCCATAGACTCACACAGAGACCCACAGATTCACACAGAGACACATAGACTCACACAGAGACCCATAGACTCACACAGAGACCCATAGACTCACACAGAGACACATAGACTCGCACAGAGACCCACAGACTCGCACAGAGACCCATAGACTCACACAGCAGAGACCCATAGACTCACACAGAGACCCATAGACTCACACAGAGACCCACAGACTCACACAGAGACCCATAGACTCACACAGAGACCCATAGACTCACACAGAGACCCATAGACTCACACAGAGACCCATCGACTCACACAGAGACCCACAGACTCACACAGAGACCCATAGACTCACAAAGCGACCCATAGACTCACACAGAGATCCACAGACTCACACATAGACCCATAGACTCACACAGAGACCCATAAACTCACACAGAGACCCATAGACTCACACAGAGACACATAGACTCACACAGAGACCCATAGACTCACACAGAGACCCATAGACTCACACAGAGACCCATAGATTCACGCAGAGACACATAGACTCACACAGAGACCCACAGACTCACACAGAGACCCATAGACTCACACAGAGACCCACAGACTCACACAGAGACCCATAGACTCACACAGAGACACATAGATTCACACAGAGACCCATAGACTCACACAGAGACACATAGACTCACACAGAGACCCATAGACTCACACAGAGACCCACAGACTCACACAGAGACCCATAGACTCACACAGAGACCCACAGACTCACACAGAGACCCACAGACTCGCACAGAGATCCACAGACTCACACAGAGACCCATAGACTAACACAGAGACCCATAAACTCACACAGAGACCCATAGATTCACACAGAGACCCATAGACTCACACAGAGACCCATAGACTCACACAGAGACACATAGACTCACACAGAGACCCATAGACTCACACAGAGACACATAGACTCACACAGAGACCCATAGACTCACACAGAGACCCACAGACTCACACAGAGACCCACAGACTCGCACAGAGATCCACAGACTCACACATAGACCCATAGACTCACACAGAGACCCATAAACTCACACAGAGACCCATAGACTCACACAGAGACCCATAGACTTACACAGAGACCCAAAGACTCGCACAGAGATCCATAGACTCACACAGAGACCCATAGACTCACACAGAGACCCATAGACTCACACAACGACCCATAGACTCACACAGAGACCCATAGACTCACACAGAGACCCATAGACTCACATAGAGACCCATAGACTCACACAGAGACCAAAAGACTCGCACAGAGACCCATAGACTCACACAGAGACACATAGACTCACACAGAGACCCATAGACTCACACAGAGACCCACAGACTCACACAGAGACCCACAGACTCGCACAGAGATCCACAGACTCACACATAGACCCATAGACTCACACAGAGACCCATAAACTCACACAGAGACCCATAGACTCACACAGAGACCCATAGACTTACACAGAGACCCAAAGACTCGCACAGAGATCCATAGACTCGCACAGAGACCCATAGACTCACACAGCAGAGACCCATAGACTCACGCAGAGACCCATAGACTCACACATAGACCCACAGACTCACACAGAGACCCACAGACTCGCACAGAGACCCATAGACTCACACAGCAGAGACCCATAGACTCACAGCAGAGACCCATAGACTCACGCAGAGACCCACAGATTCACACAGAGACACATAGACTCACACAGAGACCCATAGACTCACACAGAGACCCATAGACTCACACAGAGACACATAGACTCGCACAGAGACCCATAGACTCACACAGAGACCCACAGACTCACACAGAGACCCACAGACTCACACAGAGACCCACAGACTCGCACAGAAATCCACAGACTCACACATAGACCCATAGACTCACACAGAGACCCATAAACTCACACAGAGACCCATAGACTCACACAGAGACCCATAGACTTACACAGAGACCCACAGACTCACACAGAGACCCATAGACTCACACAGAGACCCACAGACTCACACAGAGACCCATAGACTCACACAGAGACCCATAGACTCACACAGAGACCCATAGACTCACACAGAGACCCATCGACTCACAGAGACCCACAGACTCACACAGAGACCCATCGACTCACAAAGCGACCCATAGACTCACACAGAGATCCACAGACTCACACATAGACCCATAGACTCACACAGAGACCCATAAACTCACACAGAGACCCATAGACTCACACAGAGACACATAGACTCACACAGAGACCCATAGACTCACACAGAGACCCATAGACTCACACAGAGACCCATAGATTCACGCAGAGACACATAGACTCACACAGAGACCCACAGACTCACACAGAGACCCATAGACTCACACAGAGACCCACAGACTCACACAGAGACCCATAGACTCACACAGAGACACATAGACTCACACAGAGACCCATAGACTCACACAGAGACACATAGACTCACACAGAGACCCATAGACTCACACAGAGACCCACAGACTCACACAGAGACCCATAGACTCACACAGAGACCCACAGACTCACACAGAGACCCACAGACTCGCACAGAGATCCACAGACTCACACAGAGACCCATAGACTAACACAGAGACCCATAAACTCACACAGAGACCCATAGATTCACACAGAGACCCATAGACTCACACAGAGACCCATAGACTCACACAGAGACACATAGACTCACACAGAGACCCATAGACTCACACAGAGACACATAGACTCACACAGAGACCCATAGACTCACACAGAGACACATAGACTCACACAGAGACACATAGACTCACACAGAGACCCATAGACTCACACAGAGACCCACAGACTCACACAGAGACCCACAGACTCACACAGAGACCCACAGACTCACACAGACACCCACAGACTCGCACAGTGATCCACAGACTCACACATAGACCCATAGACTCACACAGAGACCCATAAACTCACACAGAGACCCATAGACTCACACAGAGACCCATAGACTTACACAGAGACCCACAGACTCACACAGAGACCCATAGACTCACACAGAGACCCACAGACTCACACAGAGACCCATAGACTCACACAGAGACCCATCGACTCACACAGAGACCCACAGACTCACACAGAGACCCATAGACTCACAAAGCGACCCATAGACTCACACAGAGATCCACAGACTCACACATAGACCCATAGACTCACACAGAGACCCATAAACTCACACAGAGACCCATAGACTCACACAGAGACACATAGACTCACACAGAGACCCATAGACTCACACAGAGACCCATAGACTCACACAGAGACCCATAGATTCACGCAGAGACACATAGACTCACACAGAGACCCACAGACTCACACAGAGACCCATAGACTCACACAGAGACCCACAGACTCACACAGAGACCCATAGACTCACACAGAGACACATAGATTCACACAGAGACCCATAGACTCACACAGAGACACATAGACTCACACAGAGACCCATAGACTCACACAGAGACCCACAGACTCACACAGAGACCCATAGACTCACACAGAGACCCACAGACTCACACAGAGACCCACAGACTCGCACAGAGATCCACAGACTCACACAGAGACCCATAGACTAACACAGAGACCCATAAACTCACACAGAGACCCATAGATTCACACAGAGACCCATAGACTCACACAGAGACCCATAGACTCACACAGAGACACATAGACTCACACAGAGACCCATAGACTCACACAGAGACACATAGACTCACACAGAGACCCATAGACTCACACAGAGACCCACAGACTCACACAGAGACCCACAGACTCGCACAGAGATCCACAGACTCACACATAGACCCATAGACTCACACAGAGACCCATAAACTCACACAGAGACCCATAGACTCACACAGAGACCCATAGACTTACACAGAGACCCAAAGACTCGCACAGAGATCCATAGACTCACACAGAGACCCATAGACTCACACAGAGACCCATAGACTCACACAACGACCCATAGACTCACACAGAGACCCATAGACTCACACAGAGACCCATAGACTCACATAGAGACCCATAGACTCACACAGAGACCAAAAGACTCGCACAGAGACCCATAGACTCACACAGAGACACATAGACTCACACAGAGACCCATAGACTCACACAGAGACCCACAGACTCACACAGAGACCCACAGACTCGCACAGAGATCCACAGACTCACACATAGACCCATAGACTCACACAGAGACCCATAAACTCACACAGAGACCCATAGACTCACACAGAGACCCATAGACTTACACAGAGACCCAAAGACTCGCACAGAGATCCATAGACTCGCACAGAGACCCATAGACTCACACAGCAGAGACCCATAGACTCACGCAGAGACCCATAGACTCACACATAGACCCACAGACTCACACAGAGACCCACAGACTCGCACAGAGACCCATAGACTCACACAGCAGAGACCCATAGACTCACAGCAGAGACCCATAGACTCACGCAGAGACCCACAGATTCACACAGAGACACATAGACTCACACAGAGACCCATAGACTCACACAGAGACCCATAGACTCACACAGAGACACATAGACTCGCACAGAGACCCATAGACTCACACAGAGACCCACAGACTCACACAGAGACCCACAGACTCACACAGAGACCCACAGACTCGCACAGAAATCCACAGACTCACACATAGACCCATAGACTCACACAGAGACCCATAAACTCACACAGAGACCCATAGACTCACACAGAGACCCATAGACTTACACAGAGACCCACAGACTCACACAGAGACCCATAGACTCACACAGAGACCCACAGACTCACACAGAGACCCATAGACTCACACAGAGACCCATAGACTCACACAGAGACCCATAGACTCACACAGAGACCCATCGACTCACAGAGACCCACAGACTCACACAGAGACCCATCGACTCACAAAGCGACCCATAGACTCACACAGAGATCCACAGACTCACACATAGACCCATAGACTCACACAGAGACCCATAAACTCACACAGAGACCCATAGACTCACACAGAGACACATAGACTCACACAGAGACCCATAGACTCACACAGAGACCCATAGACTCACACAGAGACCCATAGATTCACGCAGAGACACATAGACTCACACAGAGACCCACAGACTCACACAGAGACCCATAGACTCACACAGAGACCCACAGACTCACACAGAGACCCATAGACTCACACAGAGACACATAGACTCACACAGAGACCCATAGACTCACACAGAGACACATAGACTCACACAGAGACCCATAGACTCACACAGAGACCCACAGACTCACACAGAGACCCATAGACTCACACAGAGACCCACAGACTCACACAGAGACCCACAGACTCGCACAGAGATCCACAGACTCACACAGAGACCCATAGACTAACACAGAGACCCATAAACTCACACAGAGACCCATAGATTCACACAGAGACCCATAGACTCACACAGAGACCCATAGACTCACACAGAGACACATAGACTCACACAGAGACCCATAGACTCACACAGAGACCCATAGACTCACACAGAGACCCATAGACTCACACAACGACCCATAGACTCACACAGAGACCCATAGACTCACACAGAGACCCATAGACTCACATAGAGACCCATAGACTCACACAGAGACCAAAAGACTCGCACAGAGACCCATAGACTCACACAGAGACACATAGACTCACACAGAGACCCATAGACTCACACAGAGACCCACAGACTCACACAGAGACCCACAGACTCGCACAGAGATCCACAGACTCACACATAGACCCATAGACTCACACAGAGACCCATAAACTCACACAGAGACCCATAGACTCACACAGAGACCCATAGACTTACACAGAGACCCAAAGACTCGCACAGAGATCCATAGACTCGCACAGAGACCCATAGACTCACACAGCAGAGACCCATAGACTCACGCAGAGACCCATAGACTCACACATAGACCCACAGACTCACACAGAGACCCACAGACTCGCACAGAGACCCATAGACTCACACAGCAGAGACCCATAGACTCACAGCAGAGACCCATAGACTCACGCAGAGACCCACAGATTCACACAGAGACACATAGACTCACACAGAGACCCATAGACTCACACAGAGACCCATAGACTCACACAGAGACACATAGACTCGCACAGAGACCCATAGACTCACACAGAGACCCACAGACTCACACAGAGACCCACAGACTCACACAGAGACCCACAGACTCGCACAGAAATCCACAGACTCACACATAGACCCATAGACTCACACAGAGACCCATAAACTCACACAGAGACCCATAGACTCACACAGAGACCCATAGACTTACACAGAGACCCACAGACTCACACAGAGACCCATAGACTCACACAGAGACCCACAGACTCACACAGAGACCCATAGACTCACACAGAGACCCATAGACTCACACAGAGACCCATAGACTCACACAGAGACCCATCGACTCACAGAGACCCACAGACTCACACAGAGACCCATCGACTCACAAAGCGACCCATAGACTCACACAGAGATCCACAGACTCACACATAGACCCATAGACTCACACAGAGACCCATAAACTCACACAGAGACCCATAGACTCACACAGAGACACATAGACTCACACAGAGACCCATAGACTCACACAGAGACCCATAGACTCACACAGAGACCCATAGATTCACGCAGAGACACATAGACTCACACAGAGACCCACAGACTCACACAGAGACCCATAGACTCACACAGAGACCCACAGACTCACACAGAGACCCATAGACTCACACAGAGACACATAGACTCACACAGAGACCCATAGACTCACACAGAGACACATAGACTCACACAGAGACCCATAGACTCACACAGAGACCCACAGACTCACACAGAGACCCATAGACTCACACAGAGACCCACAGACTCACACAGAGACCCACAGACTCGCACAGAGATCCACAGACTCACACAGAGACCCATAGACTAACACAGAGACCCATAAACTCACACAGAGACCCATAGATTCACACAGAGACCCATAGACTCACACAGAGACCCATAGACTCACACAGAGACACATAGACTCACACAGAGACCCATAGACTCACACAGAGACACATAGACTCACACAGAGACCCATAGACTCACACAGAGACACATAGACTCACACAGAGACACATAGACTCACACAGAGACCCATAGACTCACACAGAGACCCACAGACTCACACAGAGACCCACAGACTCACACAGAGACCCACAGACTCACACAGACACCCACAGACTCGCACAGTGATCCACAGACTCACACATAGACCCATAGACTCACACAGAGACCCATAAACTCACACAGAGACCCATAGACTCACACAGAGACCCATAGACTTACACAGAGACCCACAGACTCACACAGAGACCCATAGACTCACACAGAGACCCACAGACTCACACAGAGACCCATAGACTCACACAGAGACCCATCGACTCACACAGAGACCCACAGACTCACACAGAGACCCATAGACTCACAAAGCGACCCATAGACTCACACAGAGATCCACAGACTCACACATAGACCCATAGACTCACACAGAGACCCATAAACTCACACAGAGACCCATAGACTCACACAGAGACACATAGACTCACACAGAGACCCATAGACTCACACAGAGACCCATAGACTCACACAGAGACCCATAGATTCACGCAGAGACACATAGACTCACACAGAGACCCACAGACTCACACAGAGACCCATAGACTCACACAGAGACCCACAGACTCACACAGAGACCCATAGACTCACACAGAGACACATAGATTCACACAGAGACCCATAGACTCACACAGAGACACATAGACTCACACAGAGACCCATAGACTCACACAGAGACCCACAGACTCACACAGAGACCCATAGACTCACACAGAGACCCACAGACTCACACAGAGACCCACAGACTCGCACAGAGATCCACAGACTCACACAGAGACCCATAGACTAACACAGAGACCCATAAACTCACACAGAGACCCATAGATTCACACAGAGACCCATAGACTCACACAGAGACCCATAGACTCACACAGAGACACATAGACTCACACAGAGACCCATAGACTCACACAGAGACACATAGACTCACACAGAGACCCATAGACTCACACAGAGACCCACAGACTCACACAGAGACCCACAGACTCGCACAGAGATCCACAGACTCACACATAGACCCATAGACTCACACAGAGACCCATAAACTCACACAGAGACCCATAGACTCACACAGAGACCCATAGACTTACACAGAGACCCAAAGACTCGCACAGAGATCCATAGACTCACACAGAGACCCATAGACTCACACAGAGACCCATAGACTCACACAACGACCCATAGACTCACACAGAGACCCATAGACTCACACAGAGACCCATAGACTCACATAGAGACCCATAGACTCACACAGAGACCAAAAGACTCGCACAGAGACCCATAGACTCACACAGAGACACATAGACTCACACAGAGACCCATAGACTCACACAGAGACCCACAGACTCACACAGAGACCCACAGACTCGCACAGAGATCCACAGACTCACACATAGACCCATAGACTCACACAGAGACCCATAAACTCACACAGAGACCCATAGACTCACACAGAGACCCATAGACTTACACAGAGACCCAAAGACTCGCACAGAGATCCATAGACTCGCACAGAGACCCATAGACTCACACAGCAGAGACCCATAGACTCACGCAGAGACCCATAGACTCACACATAGACCCACAGACTCACACAGAGACCCACAGACTCGCACAGAGACCCATAGACTCACACAGCAGAGACCCATAGACTCACAGCAGAGACCCATAGACTCACGCAGAGACCCACAGATTCACACAGAGACACATAGACTCACACAGAGACCCATAGACTCACACAGAGACCCATAGACTCACACAGAGACACATAGACTCGCACAGAGACCCATAGACTCACACAGAGACCCACAGACTCACACAGAGACCCACAGACTCACACAGAGACCCACAGACTCGCACAGAAATCCACAGACTCACACATAGACCCATAGACTCACACAGAGACCCATAAACTCACACAGAGACCCATAGACTCACACAGAGACCCATAGACTTACACAGAGACCCACAGACTCACACAGAGACCCATAGACTCACACAGAGACCCACAGACTCACACAGAGACCCATAGACTCACACAGAGACCCATAGACTCACACAGAGACCCATAGACTCACACAGAGACCCATCGACTCACAGAGACCCACAGACTCACACAGAGACCCATCGACTCACAAAGCGACCCATAGACTCACACAGAGATCCACAGACTCACACATAGACCCATAGACTCACACAGAGACCCATAAACTCACACAGAGACCCATAGACTCACACAGAGACACATAGACTCACACAGAGACCCATAGACTCACACAGAGACCCATAGACTCACACAGAGACCCATAGATTCACGCAGAGACACATAGACTCACACAGAGACCCACAGACTCACACAGAGACCCATAGACTCACACAGAGACCCACAGACTCACACAGAGACCCATAGACTCACACAGAGACACATAGACTCACACAGAGACCCATAGACTCACACAGAGACACATAGACTCACACAGAGACCCATAGACTCACACAGAGACCCACAGACTCACACAGAGACCCATAGACTCACACAGAGACCCACAGACTCACACAGAGACCCACAGACTCGCACAGAGATCCACAGACTCACACAGAGACCCATAGACTAACACAGAGACCCATAAACTCACACAGAGACCCATAGATTCACACAGAGACCCATAGACTCACACAGAGACCCATAGACTCACACAGAGACACATAGACTCACACAGAGACCCATAGACTCACACAGAGACACATAGACTCACACAGAGACCCATAGACTCACACAGAGACACATAGACTCACACAGAGACACATAGACTCACACAGAGACCCATAGACTCACACAGAGACCCACAGACTCACACAGAGACCCACAGACTCACACAGAGACCCACAGACTCACACAGACACCCACAGACTCGCACAGTGATCCACAGACTCACACATAGACCCATAGACTCACACAGAGACCCATAAACTCACACAGAGACCCATAGACTCACACAGAGACCCATAGACTTACACAGAGACCCACAGACTCACACAGAGACCCATAGACTCACACAGAGACCCACAGACTCACACAGAGACCCACAGACTCACACAGAGACCCAAAGACTCGCACAGAGATCCATAGACTCACACAGAGACCCATAGACTCACACAGAGACCCATAGACTCACACAACGACCCATAGACTCACAATAAGACCCATAGACTCACACAGAGACCCATAGACTCACATAGAGACCCATAGACTCACACAGAGACCAAAAGACTCGCACAGAGACCCACAGACTCGCACAGAGACCCATAGACTCACACAGCAGAGACCCATAGACTCACGCAGAGACCCATAGACTCACACATAGACCCACAGACTCGCACAGAGACCCACAGACTCGCACAGAGCCCCATAGACTCACACAGCCGAGACCCATAGACTCACAGCAGAGACCCATAGACTCACACAGAGACCCACAGATTCACACAGAGACACATAGACTCACACAGAGACCCATAGACTCACACAGAGACCCATAGACTCACACAGAGACACATAGACTCGCACAGAGACCCACAGACTCGCACAGAGACCCATAGACTCACACAGCAGAGACCCATAGACTCACACAGAGACCCATAGACTCACACAGAGACCCACAGACTCACACAGAGACCCATAGACTCACACAGAGACCCATAGACTCACACAGAGACCCATAGACTCACACAGAGACCCATCGACTCACACAGAGACCCACAGACTCACACAGAGACCCATAGACTCACAAAGCGACCCATAGACTCACACAGAGATCCACAGACTCACACATAGACCCATAGACTCACACAGAGACCCATAAACTCACACAGAGACCCATAGACTCACACAGAGACACATAGACTCACACAGAGACCCATAGACTCACACAGAGACCCATAGACTCACACAGAGACCCATAGATTCACGCAGAGACACAAAGACTCACAGAGAGACCCACAGACTCACACAGAGACCCATAGACTCACACAGAGACCCACAGACTCACACAGAGACCCATAGACTCACACAGAGACACATAGACTCACACAGAGACCCATAGACTCACACAGAGACACATAGACTCACACAGAGACCCATAGACTCACACAGAGACCCACAGACTCACACAGAGACCCATAGACTCACACAGAGACCCACAGACTCACACAGAGACCCACAGACTCGCACAGAGATCCACAGACTCACACAGAGACCCATAGACTAACACAGAGACCCATAAACTCACACAGAGACACATAGACTCACACAGAGACCCATAGACTCACACAGAGACACATAGACTCACACAGAGACCCATAGACTCACACAGAGACCCACAGACTCACACAGAGACCCATAGACTCACACAGAGACCCACAGACTCACACAGAGACCCACAGACTCACACAGAGACACATAGACTCACACAGAGACCCATAGACTCACACAGAGACCCATAGACTCACACAGAGACCCATAGATTCACGCAGAGACACAAAGACTCACAGAGAGACCCACAGACTCACACAGAGACCCATAGACTCACACAGAGACCCACAGACTCACACAGAGACCCATAGACTCACACAGAGACACATAGACTCACACAGAGACCCATAGACTCACACAGAGACACATAGACTCACACAGAGACCCATAGACTCACACAGAGACCCACAGACTCACACAGAGACCCATAGACTCACACAGAGACCCACAGACTCACACAGAGACCCACAGACTCGCACAGAGATCCACAGACTCACACAGAGACCCATAGACTAACACAGAGACCCATAAACTCACACAGAGACACATAGACTCACACAGAGACCCATAGACTCACACAGAGACACATAGACTCACACAGAGACCCATAGACTCACACAGAGACCCACAGACTCACACAGAGACCCATAGACTCACACAGAGACCCACAGACTCACACAGAGACCCACAGACTCGCACAGAGATCCACAGACTCACACAGAGACCCATAGACTAACACAGAGACCCATAAACTCACACAGAGACCCATAGATTCACACAGAGACCCATAGACTCACACAGAGACCCATAGACTCACACAGAGACACATAGACTCACACAGAGACCCATAGACTCACACAGAGACACATAGACTCACACAGAGACCCATAGACTCACACAGAGACACATAGACTCACACAGAGACACATAGACTCACACAGAGACCCATAGACTCACACAGAGACCCACAGACTCACACAGAGACCCACAGACTCACACAGAGACCCACAGACTCACACAGACACCCACAGACTCGCACAGAGATCCACAGACTCACACATAGACCCATAGACTCACACAGAGACCCATAAACTCACACAGAGACCCATAGACTCACACAGAGACCCATAGAGTTACACAGAGACCCACAGACTCACACAGAGACCCATAGACTCACACAGAGACCCACAGACTCACACAGAGACCCACAGACTCACACAGAGACCCAAAGACTCGCACAGAGATCCATAGACTCACACAGAGACCCATAGACTCACACAGAGACCCATAGACTCACACAACGACCCATAGACTCACAATAAGACCCATAGACTCACACAGAGACCCATAGACTCACATAGAGACCCATAGACTCACACAGAGACCAAAAGACTCGCACAGAGACCCACAGACTCGCACAGAGACCCATAGACTCACACAGCAGAGACCCATAGACTCACGCAGAGACCCATAGACTCACACATAGACCCACAGACTCGCACAGAGACCCACAGACTCGCACAGAGCCCCATAGACTCACACAGCCGAGACCCATAGACTCACAGCAGAGACCCATAGACTCACACAGAGACCCACAGATTCACACAGAGACACATAGACTCACACAGAGACCCATAGACTCACACAGAGACCCATAGACTCACACAGAGACACATAGACTCGCACAGAGACCCACAGACTCGCACAGAGACCCATAGACTCACACAGCAGAGACCCATAGACTCACACAGAGACCCATAGACTCACACAGAGACCCACAGACTCACACAGAGACCCATAGACTCACACAGAGACCCATAGACTCACACAGAGACCCATAGACTCACACAGAGACCCATCGACTCACACAGAGACCCACAGACTCACACAGAGACCCATAGACTCACAAAGCGACCCATAGACTCACACAGAGATCCACAGACTCACACATAGACCCATAGACTCACACAGAGACCCATAAACTCACACAGAGACCCATAGACTCACACAGAGACACATAGACTCACACAGAGACCCATAGACTCACACAGAGACCCATAGACTCACACAGAGACCCATAGATTCACGCAGAGACACATAGACTCACACAGAGACCCACAGACTCACACAGAGACCCATAGACTCACACAGAGACCCACAGACTCACACAGAGACCCATAGACTCACACAGAGACACATAGATTCACACAGAGACCCATAGACTCACACAGAGACACATAGACTCACACAGATACCCATAGACTCACACAGAGACCCACAGACTCACACAGAGACCCATAGACTCACACAGAGACCCACAGACTCACACAGAGACCCACAGACTCGCACAGAGATCCACAGACTCACACAGAGACCCATAGACTAACACAGAGACCCATAAACTCACACAGAGACCCATAGATTCACACAGAGACCCATAGACTCACACAGAGACCCATAGACTCACACAGAGACACATAGACTCACACAGAGACCCATAGACTCACACAGAGACACATAGACTCACACAGAGACCCATAGACTCACACAGAGACCCACAGACTCACACAGAGACCCACAGACTCGCACAGAGATCCACAGACTCACACATAGACCCATAGACTCACACAGAGACCCATAAACTCACACAGAGACCCATAGACTCACACAGAGACCCATAGACTTACACAGAGACCCAAAGACTCGCACAGAGATCCATAGACTCACACAGAGACCCATAGACTCACACAGAGACCCATAGACTCACACAACGACCCATAGACTCACACAGAGACCCATAGACTCACACAGAGACCCATAGACTCACATAGAGACCCATAGACTCACACAGAGACCAAAAGACTC
The DNA here is from genome assembly GCF_048934315.1 of Petromyzon marinus. NCBI lineage: Eukaryota > Metazoa > Chordata > Hyperoartia > Petromyzontiformes > Petromyzontidae > Petromyzon > Petromyzon marinus. The sequence continues at coordinate 591,524 of NW_027422728.1, forward strand.
GCACAGAGACCCACAGACTCGCACAGAGACCCATAGACTCACACAGCAGAGACCCATAGACTAACGCAGAGACCCATAGACTCACACATAGACCCACAGACTCGCACAGAGACCCACAGACTCGCACAGAGACCCATAGACTCACACAGCAGAGACCCATAGACTCACAGCAGAGACCCATAGACTCACGCAGAGACCCACAGATTCACACAGAGACACATAGACTCACACAGAGACCCATAGACTCACACAGAGACCCATAGACTCACACAGAGACACATAGACTCGCACAGAGACCCACAGACTCGCACAGAGACCCATAGACTCACACAGCAGAGACCCATAGACTCACACAGAGACCCATAGACTCACACAGAGACCCACAGACTCACACAGAGACCCATAGACTCACACAGAGACCCATAGACTCACACAGAGACCCATAGACTCACACAGAGACCCACAGACTCACACAGAGACCCATAGACTCACAAAGCGACCCATAGACTCACACAGAGATCCACAGACTCACATATAGACCCATAGACTCACACAGAGACCCATAAACTCACACAGAGACCCATAGACTCACACAGAGACACATAGACTCACACAGAGACCCATAGACTCACACAGAGACCCATAGACTCACACAGAGACCCATAGATTCATGCATAGACACATAGACTCACACAGAGACCCACAGACTCACACAGAGACCCATAGACTCACACAGAGACCCACAGACTCACACAGAGACCCATAGACTCACACAGAGACACATAGACTCACACAGAGACCCATAGACTCACACAGAGACACATAGACTCACACAGAGACCCATAGACTCACGCAGAGACCCACAGACTCACACAGAGACCCATAGACTCACACAGAGACCCACAGACTCACACAGAGACCCACAGACTCGCACAAAGATCCACAGACTCACACAGAGACCCATAGACTAACACAGAGACCCATAAACTCACACAGAGACCCATAGATTCACACAGAGACCCATAGACTCACACAGAGACCCATAGACTCACACAGAGACACATAGACTCACACACAGACCCATAGACTCACACAGAGACACATAGACTCACACAGAGACCCATAGACTCACACAGAGACCCACAGACTCACACAGAGACCCACAGACTCACACAGAGACCCACAGACTCACACAGACACCCACAGACTCGCACAGAGATCCACAGACTCACACATAGACCCATAGACTCACACAGAGACCCATAAACTCACACAGAGACCCATAGACTCACACAGAGACCCATAGACTTACACAGAGACCCACAGACTCACACAGAGACCCATAGACTCACACAGAGACCCACAGACTCACACAGAGACCCACAGACTCACACAGAGACCCAAAGACTCGCACAGAGATCCACAGACTCACACAGAGACCCATAGACTCACACAGAGACCCATAGACTCACACAACGACCCATAGACTCACACAGAGACCCATAGACTCACACAGAGACCCATTGACTCACATAGAGACCCATAGACTCACACAGAGACCAAAAGACTCGCACAGAGACCCACAGACTCGCACAGAGACCCATAGACTCACACAGCAGAGACCCATAGACTCACGCAGAGACCCATAGACTCACACATAGACCCACAGACTCGCACAGAGACCCACAGACTCGCACAGAGACCCATAGACTCACAGCAGAGACCCATAGACTCACAGCAGAGACCCATAGACTCACGCAGAGACCCACAGATTCACACAGAGACACATAGACTCACACAGAGACCCATAGACTCACACAGAGACCCATAGACTCACACAGAGACACATAGACTCGCACAGAGACCCACAGACTCGCACAGAGACCCATAGACTCACACAGCAGAGACCCATAGACTCACGCAGAGACCCATAGACTCACACAGAGACCCACAGACTCGCACAGAGACCCACAGACTCGCACAGAGACCCATAGACTCACACAGCAGAGACCCATAGACTCACAGCAGAGTCCCACAGACTCACACAGAGACACGTAGACTCACACAGAGACCCATAGACTCACACAGAGACCCATAGACTCACACAGAGACCCATAGACGCACACAGAGACACATAGACTCACACAGAGACCCACAGACTCACACAGAGACCCACAGAGTCACACAGAGACCCATAGACTCACACAGAGACCCATAGACTCACACAGAGACCCATTGACTCACACAGAGACCCATAGACTCACACAGAGACACATAGCCTCACACAGAGACCCATAGACTCACACAGAGACACATAGACCCACACAGAGACCCATAGACTCACACAGAGACCCATAGACTCACACAGAGACCCACAGACTCACACAGAGACCCATAGACTCACACAGAGACCCATAGACTCACACAGAGACACATAGACTCACACAGAGACTCATAGACTCACACAGAGACCCATAGACTCACACAGAGACCCATAGACTCACACAGAGACCCATAGACGCACACAGAGACACATAGACTCACACAGAGACCCACAGACTCACACAGAGACCCACAGAGTCACACAGAGACCCATAGACTCACACAGAGATCCACAGACTCACACATAGACCCATAGACTCACACAGAGACCCATAAACTCACACAGAGACCCATAGACTCACACAGAGACACATAGACTCACACAGAGACCCATAGACTCACACAGAGACCCATAGAATCACGCAGAGAAACATAGACTCACACAGAGACCCACAGACTCACACAGAGACCCATAGACTCACACAGAGACCCACAGACTCACACAGAGACCCATAGACTCACACAGAGACACATAGACTCACACAGAGACCCATAGACTCACACAGAGACACATAGACTCACACAGAGACCCATAGACTCACACAGAGACCCACAGACTCACACAGAGACCCATAGACTCACACAGAGACCCAGAGACTCACACAGAGACCCACAGACTCGCACAGAGATCCACAGACTCACACAGAGACCCATAGACTAACACAGAGACCCATAAACTCACACAGAGACCCATAGATTCACACAGAGACCCATAGACTCACACAGAGACCCATAGACTCACACAGAGACACATAGACTCACACACAGACCCATAGACTCACACAGAGACACATAGACTCACACAGAGACCCATAGATTCACACAGAGACCCACAGACTCACACAGAGACCCACAGACTCACACAGAGACCCACAGACTCACACAGACACCCACAGACTCGCACAGAGATCCACAGACTCACACATAGACCCATAGACTCACACAGAGACCCATAAACTCACACAGAGACCCATAGACTCACACAGAGACCCATAGACTTACACAGAGACCCACAGACTCACACAGAGACCCATAGACTCACACAGAGACCCACAGACTCACACAGAGACCCACAGACTCACACAAAGACCCAAAGACTCGCACAGAGATCCACAGACTCACACAGAGACCCATAGACTCACACAGAGACCCATAGACTCACACAACGACCCATAGACTCACACAGAGACCCATAGACTCACACAGAGACCCATAGACTCACATAGAGACCCATAGACTCACACAGAGACCAAAAGACTCGCACAGAGACCCACAGACTCGCACAGAGACCCATAGACTCACACAGCAGAGCCCCATAGACTCACGCAGAGACCCATAGACTCACACATAGACCCACAGACTCGCACAGAGACCCACAGACTCGCACAGAGACCCATAGACTCACAGCAGAGACCCATAGACTCACAGCAGAGACCCATAGACTCACGCAGAGACCCACAGATTCACACAGAGACACATAGACTCACACAGAGACCCATAGACTCACACAGAGACCCATAGACTCACACAGAGACACATAGACTCGCACAGAGACCCACAGACTCGCACAGAGACCCATAGACTCACACAGCAGAGACCCATAGACTGACGCAGAGACCCATAGACTCACACAGAGACCCACAGACTCGCACAGAGACCCACAGACTCGCACAGAGACCCATAGACTCACACAGCAGAGACCCATATAGACTCACAGCAGAGTCCCACAGACTCACACAGAGACACATAGACTCACACAGAGACCCACAGACTCACACAGAGACCCATAGACTCACACAGAGACCCATAGACGCACACAGAGACACATAGACTCACACAGAGAACCACAGACTCACACAGAGACCCACAGAGTCACACAGAGACCCATAGACTCACACAGAGACCCATAGACTCACACAGAGACCCATTGACTCACACAGAGACCCATAGACTCACACAGAGACACATAGCCTCACACAGAGACCCATAGACTCACACAGAGACACATAGACCCACACAGAGACCCATAGACTCACACAGAGACCCATAGACTCACACAGAGACCCACAGACTCACACAGAGACCCATAGACTCACACAAAGACCCATAGACTCACACAGAGACACATAGACTCACACAGAGACTCATAGACTCACACAGAGACACATAGACTCACACAGAGACACATAGACTCACACAGAGACCCATAGACTCACACAGAGACCCATAGACTCACACAGAGACCCACAGACTCACACAGAAACCCATAGACTCGGACAGAGATCCACAGACTCACACATAGACCCATAGACTAACACAGAGACCCATAAACTCGCACAGAGACCCATAGACTCACACAGAGACACATAGACTCACACAGAGACCCATAGACTCACACAGAGACCCACAGACTCAGACAGAGACCCATAGACTCACACAGAGACCCACAGACTCACACAGAGACCCACAGACTCGCACAGAGATCCACAGACTCACACATAGACCCATAGACTCACACAGAGACCCATAGACTTACACAGAGACCCAAAGACTCGCACAGAGATCCATAGACTCACACAGAGACCCATAGACTCACACAGAGACCCATAGACTCACACAACGACCCATAGACTCACACAGAGACCCATAGACTCACACAGAGACCCATAGACTCACATAGAGACCCATAGACTCACACAGAGACCAAAAGACGCGCACAGAGACCCACAGACTCGCACAGAGACCCATAGACTCACACAGCAGAGACCCATAGACTCACGCAGAGACCCATAGACTCACACATAGACCCACAGACTCGCACAGAGACCCACAGACTCGCACAGAGACCCATAGACTCACACAGCAGAGACCCATAGACTCACAGCAGAGACCCATAGACTCACGCAGAGACCCACAGATTCACACAGAGACACATAGACTCACACAGAGACCCATAGACTCACACAGAGACCCATAGACTCACACAGAGACCCACAGACTTGCACAGAGATCCACAGACTCACACAGAGACCCACAGACTCACACAGAGACCCATAGACTCACACAGAGACCCACAGACTCACACAGAGACCCATAGACTCACACAGAGACACATAGACTCACACAGAGACCCATAGACTCACACAGAGACACATAGACTCACACAGAGACCCATAGACTCACACAGAGACCCACAGACTCACACAGAGACCCATAGACTCACACAGAGACCCACAGACTCACACAGAGACCCACAGACTCGCACAGAGATCCACAGACTCACACAGAGACCCATAGACTAACACAGAGACCCATAAACTCACACAGAGACCCATAGATTCACACAGAGACCCATAGACTCACACAGAGACCCATAGACTCACACAGAGACACATAGACTCACACACAGACCCATAGACTCACACAGAGACACATAGACTCACACAGAGACCCATAGATTCACACAGAGACCCACAGACTCACACAGAGACCCACAGACTCACACAGAGACCCACAGACTCACACAGACACCCACAGACTCGCACAGAGATCCACAGACTCACACATAGACCCATAGACTCACACAGAGACCCATAAACTCACACAGAGACCCATAGACTCACACAGAGACCCATAGACTTACACAGAGACCCACAGACTCACACAGAGACCCATAGACTCACACAGAGACCCACAGACTCACACAGAGACCCACAGACTCACACAAAGACCCAAAGACTCGCACAGAGATCCACAGACTCACACAGAGACCCATAGACTCACACAGAGACCCATAGACTCACACAACGACCCATAGACTCACACAGAGACCCATAGACTCACACAGAGACCCATAGACTCACATAGAGACCCATAGACTCACACAGAGACCAAAAGACTCGCACAGAGACCCACAGACTCGCACAGAGACCCATAGACTCACACAGCAGAGCCCCATAGACTCACGCAGAGACCCATAGACTCACACATAGACCCACAGACTCGCACAGAGACCCACAGACTCGCACAGAGACCCATAGACTCACAGCAGAGACCCATAGACTCACAGCAGAGACCCATAGACTCACGCAGAGACCCACAGATTCACACAGAGACACATAGACTCACACAGAGACCCATAGACTCACACAGAGACCCATAGACTCACACAGAGACACATAGACTCGCACAGAGACCCACAGACTCGCACAGAGACCCATAGACTCACACAGCAGAGACCCATAGACTCACGCAGAGACCCATAGACTCACACAGAGACCCACAGACTCGCACAGAGACCCACAGACTCGCACAGAGACCCATAGACTCACACAGCAGAGACCCATATAGACTCACAGCAGAGTCCCACAGACTCACACAGAGACACATAGACTCACACAGAGACCCACAGACTCACACAGAGACCCATAGACTCACACAGAGACCCATAGACGCACACAGAGACACATAGACTCACACAGAGACCCACAGACTCACACAGAGACCCACAGAGTCACACAGAGACCCATAGACTCACACAGAGACCCATAGACTCACACAGAGACCCATTGACTCACACAGAGACCCATAGACTCACACAGAGACACATAGCCTCACACAGAGACCCATAGACTCACACAGAGACACATAGACCCACACAGAGACCCATAGACTCACACAGAGACCCATAGACTCACACAGAGACCCACAGACTCACACAGAGACCCATAGACTCACACAAAGACCCATAGACTCACACAGAGACACATAGACTCACACAGAGACTCATAGACTCACACAGAGACACATAGACTCACACAGAGACACATAGACTCACACAGAGACCCATAGACTCACACAGAGACCCATAGACTCACACAGAGACCCACAGACTCACACAGAAACCCATAGACTCGGACAGAGATCCACAGACTCACACATAGACCCATAGACTAACACAGAGACCCATAAACTCGCACAGAGACCCATAGACTCACACAGAGACACATAGACTCACACAGAGACCCATAGACTCACACAGAGACCCACAGACTCAGACAGAGACCCATAGACTCACACAGAGACCCACAGACTCACACAGAGACCCACAGACTCGCACAGAGATCCACAGACTCACACATAGACCCATAGACTCACACAGAGACCCATAGACTTACACAGAGACCCAAAGACTCGCACAGAGATCCATAGACTCACACAGAGACCCATAGACTCACACAGAGACCCATAGACTCACACAACGACCCATAGACTCACACAGAGACCCATAGACTCACACAGAGACCCATAGACTCACATAGAGACCCATAGACTCACACAGAGACCAAAAGACGCGCACAGAGACCCACAGACTCGCACAGAGACCCATAGACTCACACAGCAGAGACCCATAGACTCACGCAGAGACCCATAGACTCACACATAGACCCACAGACTCGCACAGAGACCCACAGACTCGCACAGAGACCCATAGACTCACACAGCAGAGACCCATAGACTCACAGCAGAGACCCATAGACTCACGCAGAGACCCAAAGATTCACACAGAGACACATAGACTCACACAGAGACCCATAGACTCACACAGAGACCCACAGACTCACACAGAGACACATAGACTCGCACAGAGACCCACAGACTCGCACAGAGACCCATAGACTCACACAGCAGAGACCCATAGACTCACACAGAGACCCATAGACTCACACAGAGACCCACAGACTCACACAGAGACCCATAGACTCACACAGAGACCCATAGACTCACACAGAGACCCATAGACTCACACAGAGACCCATCGACTCACACAGAGACCCACAGACTCACACAGAGACCCATAGACTCACAAAGCGACCCATAGACTCACACAGAGATCCACAGACTCACACATAGACCCATAGACTCACACAGAGACCCATAAACTCACACAGAGACACATAGACTCACACAGAGACCCATAGACTCACACAGAGACCCACAGACTCACACAGAGACCCACAGACTCACACAGAGACCCACAGACTCACACAGACACCCACAGACTCGCACAGAGACCCATAGACTCACACAGAGACACATAGACTCACACAGAGACTCATAGACTCACACAGAGACCCATAGACTCACACAGAGACCCATAGACTCACACAGAGACCCATAGACGCACACAGAGACACATAGACTCACACAGAGACCCACAGACTCACACAGAGACCCACAGAGTCACACAGAGACCCATAGACTCACACAGAGATCCACAGACTCACACATAGACCCATAGACTCACACAGAGACCCATAAACTCACACAGAGACCCATAGACTCACACAGAGACACATAGACTCACACAGAGACCCATAGACTCACGCAGAGACACATAGACTCACACAGAGACCCACAGACTCACACAGAGACCCATAGACTCACACAGAGACCCACAGACTCACACAGAGACCCATAGACTCACACAGAGACACATAGACTCACACAGAGACCCATAGACTCACACAGAGACACATAGACTCACACAGAGACCCATAGACTCACACAGAGACCCACAGACTCACACAGAGACCCATAGACTCACACAGAGACCCACAGACTCACACAGAGACCCACAGACTCGCACAGAGATCCACAGACTCACACAGAGACCCATAGACTAACACAGAGACCCATAAACTCACACAGAGACCCATAGATTCACACAGAGACCCATAGACTCACACAGAGACCCATAGACTCACACAGAGACACATAGACTCACACACAGACCCATAGACTCACACAGAGACACATAGACTCACACAGAGACCCATAGACTCACACAGAGACCCACAGACTCACACAGAGACCCACAGACTCACACAGAGACCCACAGACTCACACAGACACCCACAGACTCGCACAGAGATCCACAGACTCACACATAGACCCATAGACTCACACAGAGACCCATAAACTCACACAGAGACCCATAGACTCACACAGAGACCCATAGACTTACACAGAGACCCACAGACTCACACAGAGACCCATAGACTCACACAGAGACCCACAGACTCACACAGAGACCCACAGACTCACACAAAGACCCAAAGACTCGCACAGAGATCCACAGACTCACACAGAGACCCATAGACTCACACAGAGACCCATAGACTCACACAACGACCCATAGACTCACACAGAGACCCATAGACTCACACAGAGACCCATAGACTCACATAGAGACCCATAGACTCACACAGAGACCAAAAGACTCGCACAGAGACCCACAGACTCGCACAGAGACCCATAGACTCACACAGCAGAGACCCATAGACTCACGCAGAGACCCATAGACTCACACATAGACCCACAGACTCGCACAGAGACCCACAGACTCGCACAGAGACCCATAGACTCACAGCAGAGACCCATAGACTCACAGCAGAGACCCATAGACTCACGCAGAGACCCACAGATTCACACAGAGACACATAGACTCACACAGAGACCCATAGACTCACACAGAGACCCATAGACTCACACAGAGACACATAGACTCGCACAGAGACCCACAGACTCGCACAGAGACCCATAGACTCACACAGCAGAGACCCATAGACTCACGCAGAGACCCATAGACTCACACAGAGACCCACAGACTCGCACAGAGACCCACAGACTCGCACAGAGACCCATAGACTCACACAGCAGAGACCCATAGACTCACAGCAGAGTCCCACAGACTCACACAGAGACACATAGACTCACACAGAGACCCATAGACTCACACAGAGACCCATAGACTCACACAGAGACCCATAGACGCACACAGAGACACATAGACTCACACAGAGACCCACAGACTCACACAGAGACCCACAGAGTCACACAGAGACCCATAGACTCACACAGAGACCCATAGACTCACACAGAGACCCATTGACTCACACAGAGACCCATAGACTCACACAGAGACACATAGCCTCACACAGAGACCCATAGACTCACACAGAGACACATAGACCCACACAGAGACCCATAGACTCACACAGAGACCCATAGACTCACACAGAGACCCACAGACTCACACAGAGACCCATAGACTCACACAAAGACCCATAGACTCACACAGAGACACATAGACTCACACAGAGACTCATAGACTCACACAGAGACACATAGACTCACACAGAGACACATAGACTCACACAGAGACCCATAGACTCACACAGAGACCCATAGACTCACACAGAGACCCACAGACTCACACAGAAACCCATAGACTCGGACAGAGATCCACAGACTCACACATAGACCCATAGACTAACACAGAGACCCATAAACTCGCACAGAGACCCATAGACTCACACAGAGACACATAGACTCACACAGAGACCCATAGACTCACACAGAGACCCACAGACTCAGACAGAGACCCATAGACTCACACAGAGACCCACAGACTCACACAGAGACCCACAGACTCGCACAGAGATCCACAGACTCACACATAGACCCATAGACTCACACAGAGACCCATAGACTTACACAGAGACCCAAAGACTCGCACAGAGATCCATAGACTCACACAGAGACCCATAGACTCACACAGAGACCCATAGACTCACACAACGACCCATAGACTCACACAGAGACCCATAGACTCACACAGAGACCCATAGACTCACATAGAGACCCATAGACTCACACAGAGACCAAAAGACGCGCACAGAGACCCACAGACTCGCACAGAGACCCATAGACTCACACAGCAGAGACCCATAGACTCACGCAGAGACCCATAGACTCACACATAGACCCACAGACTCGCACAGAGACCCACAGACTCGCACAGAGACCCATAGACTCACACAGCAGAGACCCATAGACTCACAGCAGAGACCCATAGACTCACGCAGAGACCCACAGATTCACACAGAGACACATAGACTCACACAGAGACCCATAGACTCACACAGAGACCCACAGACTCACACAGAGACACATAGACTCGCACAGAGACCCACAGACTCGCACAGAGACCCATAGACTCACACAGCAGAGACCCATAGACTCACACAGAGACCCATAGACTCACACAGAGACCCACAGACTCACACAGAGACCCATAGACTCACACAGAGACCCATAGACTCACACAGAGACCCATAGACTCACACAGAGACCCATCGACTCACACAGAGACCCACAGACTCACACAGAGACCCATAGACTCACAAAGCGACCCATAGACTCACACAGAGATCCACAGACTCACACATAGACCCATAGACTCACACAGAGACCCATTAACTCACACAGAGACACATAGACTCACACAGAGACCCATAGACTCACACAGAGACCCACAGACTCACACAGAGACCCACAGACTCACACAGAGACCCACAGACTCACACAGACACCCACAGACTCGCACAGAGATCCACAGACTCACACATAGACCCATAGACTCACACAGAGACCCATAAACTCACACAGAGACCCATAGACTCACACAGAGACCCATAGACTTACACAGAGACCCACAGACTCACACAGAGACCCATAGACTCACACAGAGACCCACAGACTCACACAGAGACCCACAGACTCACACAGAGACCCAAAGACTCGCACAGAGATCCACAGACTCACACAGAGACCCATAGACTCACACAGAGACCCATAGACTCACACAACGACCCATAGACTCACACAGAGACCCATAGACTCACACAGAGACCCATAGACTCACATAGAGACCCATAGACTCACACAGAGACCAAAAGACTCGCACAGAGACCCACAGACTCGCACAGAGACCCATAGACTCACACAGCAGAGACCCATAGACTCACGCAGAGACCCATAGACTCACACATAGACCCACAGACTCGCACAGAGACCCACAGACTCGCACAGAGACCCATAGACTCACAGCAGAGACCCATAGACTCACAGCAGAGACCCATAGACTCACGCAGAGACCCACAGATTCACACAGAGACACATAGACTCACACAGAGACCCATAGACTCACACAGAGGCCCATAGACTCACACAGAGACACATAGACTCGCACAGAGACCCACAGACTCGCACAGAGACCCATAGACTCACACAGCAGAGACCCATAGACTCACGCAGAGACCCATAGACTCACACAGAGACCCACAGACTCGCACAGAGACCCACAGACTCGCACAGAGACCCATAGACTCACACAGCAGAGACCCATAGACTCACAGCAGAGTCCCACAGACTCACACAGAGACACATAGACTCACACAGAGACCCATAGACTCACACAGAGACCCATAGACTCACACAGAGACCCATAGACGCACACAGAGACACATAGACTCACACAGAGACCCACAGACTCACACAGAGACCCACAGAGTCACACAGAGACCCATAGACTCACACAGAGACCCATAGACTCACACAGAGACCCATTGACTCACACAGAGACCCATAGACTCACACAGAGACACATAGCCTCACACAGAGACCCATAGACTCACACAGAGACACATAGCCTCACACAGAGACACATAGACTCACACAGAGACCCACAGACTCACACAGAGACCCACAGAGTCACACAGAGACCCATAGACTCACACAGAGACCCATAGACTCACACAGAGACCCATTGACTCACACAGAGACCCATAGACTCACACAGAGACCCATTGACTCACACAGAGACCCATAGACTCACACAGAGACACATAGCCTCACACAGAGACCCATAGACTCACACAGAGTCACATAGACCCACACAGAGACCCATAGACTCACACAGAGACCCACAGACTCACACAGAGACCCATAGACTCACACAGAGACCCATAGACTCACACAGAGACACATAGACTCACACAGAGACTCATAGACTCACACAGAGACACATAGACTCACACAGAGACCCATAGACTCACACAGAGACCCATAGACTCACACAGAGACCCACAGACTCACACAGAAACCCATAGACTCGCACAGAGATCCACAAACTCACACATAGACCCATAGACTAACACAGAGACCCATAAACTCACACAGAGACCCATAGACTCACACAGAGACACATAGACTCACACAGAGACCCATAGACTCACACAGAGACCCACAGACTCAGACAGAGACCCATAGACTCACACAGAGACCCACAGACTCACACAGAGACCCACAGACTCGCACAGAGCTCCACAGACTCACACATAGACCCATAGACTCACACAGAGACCCATAAACTCACACAGAGACCCATAGACTCACACAGAGACCCATAGACTTACACAGAGACCCACAGACTCACACAGAGACCCATAGACTCACACAGAGACCCACAGACTCACACAGAGACCCATAGACTCACACAGAGACCCATAGACTCACACAGAGACCCACAGACTCACACAGAGACCCATAGACTCACAAAGCGACCCATAGACTCACACAGAGATCCACAGACTCACACATAGACCCATAGACTCACACCGAGACCCATAAACTCACACAGAGACCCATAGACTCACACAGAGACCCATAGACTCACACAGAGACCCATAGACTCACACAGAGACCCACAGACTCACACAGAGACCCATAGATTCACGCAGAGACACATAGACTCACACAGAGACCCACAGACTCACACAGAGACCCATAGACTCACACAGAGACCCACAGACTCACACAGAGACCCATAGACTCACACAGAGACACATAGACTCACACAGAGACCCATAGACTCACACAGAGACACATAGACTCACACAGAGACCCATAGACTCACACAGAGACCCATAGACTCACACAGAGACCCACAGACTCATGCAGTGACCCATACACTCACACAGAGACCTACAGACTCACACAGAGACCCACAGACTCACACAGAGACCCACAGACTCGCACAGAGATCCACAGACTCACACAGAGACCCATAGACTCGCACAGAGACCCATAGACTCACACAGAGACCCATAGACTCACACAGAGACCCATAGACTCACACAGAGACCCATAGAGTCACACAGAGACACATAGACTCACACAGAGACCCACAGATTCACACAGAGACACATAGACTCACACAGAGACCCATAGACTCACACAGAGGCCCATAGACTCACACAGAGACACATAGACTCGCACAGAGACCCACAGACTCGCACAGAGACCCATAGACTCACACAGCAGAGACCCATAGACTCACGCAGAGACCCATAGACTCACACAGAGACCCACAGACTCGCACAGAGACCCACAGACTCGCACAGAGACCCATAGACTCACACAGCAGAGACCCATAGACTCACAGCAGAGTCCCACAGACTCACACAGAGACACATAGACTCACACAGAGACCCATAGACTCACACAGAGACCCATAGACTCACACAGAGACCCATAGACGCACACAGAGACACATAGACTCACACAGAGACCCAGAGACTCACACAGAGACCCACAGAGTCACACAGAGACCCATAGACTCACACAGAGACCCATAGACTCACACAGAGACCCATTGACTCACACAGAGACCCATAGACTCACACAGAGACACATAGCCTCACACAGAGACCCATAGACTCACACAGAGACACATAGCCTCACACAGAGACACATAGACTCACACAGAGACCCACAGACTCACACAGAGACCCACAGAGTCACACAGAGACCCATAGACTCACACAGAGACCCATAGACTCACACAGAGACCCATAGACTCACACAGAGACCCATTGACTCACACAGAGACCCATAGACTCACACAGAGACACATAGCCTCACACAGAGACCCATAGACTCACACAGAGTCACATAGACCCACACAGAGACCCATAGACTCACACAGAGACCCACAGACTCACACAGAGACCCATAGACTCACACAGAGACCCATAGACTCACACAGAGACACATAGACTCACACAGAGACTCATAGACTCACACAGAGACACATAGACTCACACAGAGACCCATAGACTCACACAGAGACCCATAGACTCACACAGAGACCCACAGACTCACACAGAAACCCATAGACTCGCACAGAGATCCACAGACTCACACATAGACCCATAGACTAACACAGAGACCCATAAACTCACACAGAGACCCATAGACTCACACAGAGACACATAGACTCACACAGAGACCCATAGACTCACACAGAGACCCACAGACTCAGACAGAGACCCATAGACTCACACAGAGACCCACAGACTCACACAGAGACCCACAGACTCGCACAGAGCTCCACAGACTCACACATAGACCCATAGACTCACACAGAGACCCATAAACTCACACAGAGACCCATAGACTCACACAGAGACCCATAGACTTACACAGAGACCCACAGACTCACACAGAGACCCATAGACTCACACAGAGACCCACAGACTCACACAGAGACCCATAAACTCACACAGAGACCCATAGACTCACACAGAGACCCACAGACTCACACAGAGACCCATAGACTCACAAAGCGACCCATAGACTCACACAGAGATCCACAGACTCACACATAGACCCATAGACTCACACCGAGACCCATAAACTCACACAGAGACCCATAGACTCACACAGAGACCCATAGACTCACACAGAGACCCATAGACTCACACAGAGACCCACAGACTCACACAGAGACCCATAGATTCACGCAGAGACACATAGACTCACACAGAGACCCACAGACTCACACAGAGACCCATAGACTCACACAGAGACCCACAGACTCACACAGAGACCCATAGACTCACACAGAGACACATAGACTCACACAGAGACCCATAGACTCACACAGAGACACATAGACTCACACAGAGACACATAGCCTCACACAGAGACACATAGACTCACACAGAGACCCACAGACTCACACAGAGACCCATAGATTCACGCAGAGACACATAGACTCACACAGAGACCCACAGAGTCACACAGAGACCCATAGACTCACACAGAGACCCATAGACTCACACAGAGACCCATTGACTCACACAGAGACCCATAGACTCACACAGAGACACATAGCCTCACACAGAGACCCATAGACTCACACAGAGACACATAGCCTCACACAGAGACACATAGACTCACACAGAGACCCACAGACTCACACAGAGACCCACAGAGTCACACAGAGACCCATAGACTCACACAGAGACCCATAGACTCACACAGAGACCCATAGACTCACACAGAGACCCATTGACTCACACAGAGACCCATAGACTCACACAGAGACACATAGCCTCACACAGAGACCCATAGACTCACACAGAGTCACATAGACCCACACAGAGACCCATAGACTCACACAGAGACCCACAGACTCACACAGAGACCCATAGACTCACACAGAGACCCATAGACTCACACAGAGACACATAGACTCACACAGAGACTCATAGACTCACACAGAGACACATAGACTCACACAGAGACCCATAGACTCACACAGAGACCCATAGACTCACACAGAGACCCACAGACTCACACAGAAACCCATAGACTCGCACAGAGATCCACAGACTCACACATAGACCCATAGACTAACACAGAGACCCATAAACTCACACAGAGACCCATAGACTCACACAGAGACACATAGACTCACACAGAGACCCATAGACTCACACAGAGACCCACAGACTCAGACAGAGACCCATAGACTCACACAGAGACCCACAGACTCACACAGAGACCCACAGACTCGCACAGAGCTCCACAGACTCACACATAGACCCATAGACTCACACAGAGACCCATAAACTCACACAGAGACCCATAGACTCACACAGAGACCCATAGACTTACACAGAGACCCACAGACTCACACAGAGACCCATAGACTCACACAGAGACCCACAGACTCACACAGAGACCCATAAACTCACACAGAGACCCATAGACTCACACAGAGACCCACAGACTCACACAGAGACCCATAGACTCACAAAGCGACCCATAGACTCACACAGAGATCCACAGACTCACACATAGACCCATAGACTCACACCGAGACCCATAAACTCACACAGAGACCCATAGACTCACACAGAGACCCATAGACTCACACAGAGACCCATAGACTCACACAGAGACCCACAGACTCACACAGAGACCCATAGATTCACGCAGAGACACATAGACTCACACAGAGACCCACAGACTCACACAGAGACCCATAGACTCACACAGAGACCCACAGACTCACACAGAGACCCATAGACTCACACAGAGACACATAGACTCACACAGAGACCCATAGACTCACACAGAGACACATAGACTCACACAGAGACCCATAGACTCACACAGAGACCCATAGACTCACACAGAGACCCACAGACTCATGCAGTGACCCATACACTCACACAGAGACCTACAGACTCACACAGAGACCCACAGACTCACACAGAGACCCACAGACTCGCACAGAGATCCACAGACTCACACAGAGACCCATAGACTCACACAGAGACCCATAGACTCACACAGAGACCCATAGACTCACACAGAGACCCATAGACTCACACAGAGACCCATAGAGTCACACAGAGACACATAGACTCACACAGAGACCCCATAGACTCACACAGAGACCAAAAGACTCACTCAGAGACCCATAGACTCACGCAGAGACCCATAGACTCACATAGAGACCCATAGACTCACTCAGAGACCCATAGACTCACACAGAGACCCTTAGACTCACACAGAGACCCATAGACTCACACAGAGACCCACAGACTCACACAGAGACACATAGACTCACACAGAGACCCATAGACTCACACAGAGAACCATAGACTCACACAGAGACACATAGACTCACACAGAGACACATAGACTCACACAGAGACCCATAGACTCACACAGAGACCCATAGACTCACACAGAGACCCACAGACTCACACAGAGACCCACAGACTCACACAGAGACCCATAGACTCACACAGAGACCCATAGACTCACACAGAGACCCATAGACTCACACAGAGACCCATAGACTCACACAGAGACCCATAGACTCACACAGAGACCCATAGACTCACACAGAGACACATAGACTCACACAGAGACTCATAGACTCACACAGAGACACATAGACTCACACAGAGACCCATAGACCCACACAGAGACCCATAGACTCACACAGAGACCCATAGACTCACACAGAGACCCACAGACTTACACAGAAACCCATAGACTCACACATAGACCCATAGACTAACACAGAGACCCATAAACTCACACAGAGACCCATAGACTCACACAGAGACACATAGCCTCACACAGAGACCCATAGACTCACACAGAGACCCACAGACTCACACAGAGACCCATAGACTCACACAGAGACCCACAGACTCACACAGAGACCCACAGACTCGCACAGAGATCCACAGACTCACACATAGACCCATAGACTCACGCAGAGACCCATAAAGTCACACAGAGACCCATAGACTCACACAGAGACCGATAGACTTACACAGAGACCCACAGACTCACACAGAGACCCATAGACTCACACAGAGACCCACAGACTCACACAGAGACCCATCGACTCACACAGAGACCCATAGACTCACACAGAGACCCACAGACTCACACAGAGACCCATAGACTCACAAAGCGACCCATAGACTCACACAGAGATCCACAGACTCACACATAGACCCATAGACTCACAGCAGAGTCCCACAGACTCACACAGAGACACATAGACTCACACAGAGACCCATAGACGCACACAGAGACACATAGACTCACACAGAGACCCACAGACTCACACAGAGACCCACAGAGTCACACAGAGACCCATAGACTCACACAGAGACCCATAGACTCACACAGAGACCCATTGACTCACACAGAGACCCATAGACTCACACAGAGACACATAGCCTCACACAGAGACCCATAGACTCACACAGAGACACATAGACCCACACAGAGACCCATAGACTCACACAGAGACCCATAGACTCACACAGAGACCCACAGACTCACACAGAGACCCATAGACTCACACAGAGACCCATAGACTCACACAGAGACACATAGACTCACACAGAGACACATAGACTCACACAGAGACCCATAGACTCACACAGAGACCCACAGACTCACACAGAGACCCATAGACTCACACAGAGACCCACAGACTCACACAGAGACCCACAGACTCCCACAGAGATCCACAGACTCACACATAGACCCATAGACTCACACAGAGACCCATAAACTCACACAGAGACCCATAGACTCACACAGAGACCCATAGACTTACACAGAGACCCACAGACTCACACAGAGACCCATAGACTCACACAGAGACCCACAGACTCACACAGAGACCCATAGACTCACACAGAGACCCATAGACTCACACAGAGACCCATAGACTCACACAGAGACCCATAGACTCACACAGAGACCCACAGACTCACACAGAGACCCATAGACTCACAAAGCGACCCATAGACTCACACAGAGATCCACAGACTCACACATAGACCCATAGACTCACACAGAGACCCATAAACTCACACAGAGACCCATAGACTCACACAGAGACCCATAGACTCACACAGAGACCCACAGACTCACACAGAGACCCATAGACTCACACAGAGACCCACAGACTCACACAGAGACCCATAGACTCACACAGAGACACATAGACTCACACAGAGACCCACAGACTCACACAGAGACCCATAGACTCACACAGAGACCCACAGACTCACACAGAGACCCATAGACTCACACAGAGACCCATAGACTCACACAGAGACCCATAGACTCACACAGAGACCCATAGACTCACACAGAGACCCATAGACTCACAAAGCGACCCATAGACTCACACAGAGATCCACAGACTCACACATAGACCCATAGACTCACACAGAGACCCATAAACTCACACAGAGACCCATAGACTCACACAGAGACCCACAGACTCACACAGAGACCCATAGACTCACACAGAGACACATAGACTCACACAGAGACCCATAGACTCACACAGAGACACATAGACTCACACAGAGACCATAGACTCACACAGAGACCCATAGACTCACACAGAGACCCACAGACTCACGCAGTGACCCATACACTCACACAGAGACCTACAGACTCACACAGAGACCCACAGACTCACACAGAGACCCACAGACTCGCACAGAGATCCACAGACTCACACAGAGACCCATAGACTCACACAGAGACCCATAGACTCACACAGAGACCCATAGACTCACACAGAGACCCATAGACTCACACAGAGACCCATAGAGTCACACAGAGACACATAGACTCACACAGAGACCCCATAGACTCACACAGAGACCAAAAGACTCACTCAGAGACCCATAGACTCACGCAGAGACCCATAGACTCACATAGAGACCCATAGACTCACTCAGAGACCCATAGACTCACACAGAGACCCTTAGACTCACACAGAGACCCATAGACTCACACAGAGACCCACAGACTCACACAGAGACACATAGACTCACACAGAGACCCATAGACTCACACAGAGACCCATAGACTCACACAGAGACACATAGACTCACACAGAGACCCATAGACTCACACAGAGACCCATAGACTCACACAGAGACCCACAGACTCACACAGAGACCCACAGACTCACACAGAGACCCATAGACTCACACAGAGACCCATAGACTCACACAGAGACCCATAGACTCACACAGAGACCCATAGACTCACACAGAGACCCATAGACTCACACAGAGACCCATAGACTCACACAGAGACTCATAGACTCACACAGAGACACATAGACTCACACAGAGACCCATAGACCCACACAGAGACCCATAGACTCACACAGAGACCCATAGACTCACACAGAGACCCACAGACTTACACAGAAACCCATACACTCGCATATAGATCCACAGACTCACACATAGACCCATAGACTAACACAGAGACCCATAAACTCACACAGAGACCCATAGACTCACACAGAGACACATAGCCTCACACAGAGACCCATAGACTCACACAGAGACCCACAGACTCACACAGAGACCCATAGACTCACACAGAGACCCACAGACTCACACAGAGACCCACAGACTCGCACAGAGATCCACAGACTCACACATAGACCCATAGACTCACACAGAGACCCATAAAGTCACACAGAGACCCATAGACTCACACAGAGACCGATAGACTTACACAGAGACCCACAGACTCACACAGAGACCCATAGACTCACACAGAGACCCACAGACTCACACAGAGACCCATCGACTCACACAGAGACCCATAGACTCACACAGAGACCCACAGACTCACACAGAGACCCATAGACTCACAAAGCGACCCATAGACTCACACAGAGATCCACAGACTCACACATAGACCCATAGACTCACAGCAGAGTCCCACAGACTCACACAGAGACACATAGACTCACACAGAGACCCATAGACGCACACAGAGACACATAGACTCACACAGAGACCCACAGACTCACACAGAGACCCACAGAGTCACACAGAGACCCATAGACTCACACAGAGACCCATAGACTCACACAGAGACCCATTGACTCACACAGAGACCCATAGACTCACACAGAGACACATAGCCTCACACAGAGACCCATAGACTCACACAGAGACACATAGACCCACACAGAGACCCATAGACTCACACAGAGACCCATAGACTCACACAGAGACCCACAGACTCACACAGAGACCCATAGACTCACACAGAGACCCACAGACTCACACAGAGACACATAGACTCACACAGAGACCCATAGACTCACACAGAGACCCATAGACTCACACAGAGACACATAGACTCACACAGAGACCCATAGACTCACACAGAGACCCATAGACTCACACAGAGACCCACAGACTCACACAGAGACCCACAGACTCACACAGAGACCCATAGACTCACACAGAGACCCATAGACTCACACAGAGACCCATAGACTCACACAGAGACCCATAGACTCACACAGAGACACATAGACTCACACAGAGACTCATAGACTCACACAGAGACACATAGACTCACACAGAGACCCATAGACCCACACAGAGACCCATAGACTCACACAGAGACCCATAGACTCACACAGAGACCCACAGACTTACACAGAAACCCATAGACTCGCATATAGATCCACAGACTCACACATAGACCCATAGACTAACACAGAGACCCATAAACTCACACAGAGACCCATAGACTCACACAGAGACACATAGCCTCACACAGAGACCCATAGACTCAGACAGAGACCCACAGACTCACACAGAGACCCATAGACTCACACAGAGACCCACAGACTCACACAGAGACCCACAGACTCGCACAGAGATCCACAGACTCACACATAGACCCATAGACTCACACAGAGACCCATAAAGTCACACAGAGACCCATAGACTCACACAGAGACCGATAGACTTACACAGAGACCCACAGACTCACACAGAGACCCATAGACTCACACAGAGACCCACAGACTCACACAGAGACCCATCGACTCACACAGAGACCCATAGACTCACACAGAGACCCACAGACTCACACAGAGACCCATAGACTCACAAAGCGACCCATAGACTCACACAGAGATCCACAGACTCACACATAGACCCATAGACTCACAGCAGAGTCCCACAGACTCACACAGAGACACATAGACTCACACAGAGACCCATAGACGCACACAGAGACACATAGACTCACACAGAGACCCACAGACTCACACAGAGACCCACAGAGTCACACAGAGACCCATAGACTCACACAGAGACCCATAGACTCACACAGAGACCCATTGACTCACACAGAGACCCATAGACTCACACAGAGACACATAGCCTCACACAGAGACCCATAGACTCACACAGAGACACATAGACCCACACAGAGACCCATAGACTCACACAGAGACCCATAGACTCACACAGAGACCCACAGACTCACACAGAGACCCATAGACTCACACAGAGACCCATAGACTCACACAGAGACACATAGACTCACACAGAGACACATAGACTCACACAGAGACCCATAGACTCACACAGAGACCCACAGACTCACACAGATACCCATAGACTCACACAGAGACCCACAGACTCACACAGAGACCCACAGACTCCCACAGAGATCCACAGACTCACACATAGACCCATAGACTCACACAGAGACCCATAAACTCACACAGAGACCCATAGACTCACACAGAGACCCATAGACTTACACAGAGACCCACAGACTCACACAGAGACCCATAGACTCACACAGAGACCCACAGACTCACACAGAGACCCATAGACTCACACAGAGACCCATAGACTCACACAGAGACCCATAGACTCACACAGAGACCCATAGACTCACACAGAGACCCACAGACTCACACAGAGACCCATAGACTCACAAAGCGACCCATAGACTCACACAGAGATCCACAGACTCACACATAGACCCATAGACTCACACAGTGACCCATAAACTCACACAGAGACCCATAGACTCACACAGAGACCCATAGACTCACACAGAGACCCACAGACTCACACAGAGACCCATAGACTCACACAGAGACCCACAGACTCACACAGAGACCCATAGACTCACACAGAGACACATAGACTCACACAGAGACCCACAGACTCACACAGAGACCCATAGACTCACACAGAGACCCACAGACTCACACAGAGACCCATAGACTCACACAGAGACCCATAGACTCACACAGAGACCCATAGACTCACACAGAGACCCATAGACTCACACAGAGACCCATAGACTCACAAAGCGACCCATAGACTCACACAGAGATCCACAGACTCACACATAGACCCATAGACTCACACAGAGACCCATAAACTCACACAGAGACCCATAGACTCACACAGAGACCCATAGACTCACACAGAGACCCATAGACTCACACAGAGACCCACAGACTCGCACAGAGATCCACAGACTCACACAGAGACCCATAGACTCACACAGAGACCCATAGACTCACACAGAGACCCATAGACTCACACAGAGACCCATAGACTCACACAGAGACCCATAGAGTCACACAGAGACACATAGACTCACACAGAGACCCCATAGACTCACACAGAGACCAAAAGACTCACTCAGAGACCCATAGACTCACGCAGAGACCCATAGACTCACATAGAGACCCATAGACTCACTCAGAGACCCATAGACTCACACAGAGACCCTTAGACTCACACAGAGACCCATAGACTCACAAAGCGACCCATAGACTCACACAGAGATCCACAGACTCACACATAGACCCATAGACTCACACAGAGACCCATAAACTCACACAGAGACCCATAGACTCACACAGAGACCCATAGACTCACACAGAGACCCATAGACTCACACAGAGACCCACAGACTCGCACAGAGATCCACAGACTCACACAGAGACCCATAGACTCACACAGAGACCCATAGACTCACACAGAGACCCATAGACTCACACAGAGACCCATAGACTCACACAGAGACCCATAGAGTCACACAGAGACACATAGACTCACACAGAGACCCCATAGACTCACACAGAGACCAAAAGACTCACTCAGAGACCCATAGACTCACGCAGAGACCCATAGATTCACATAGAGACCCATAGACTCACTCAGAGACCCATAGACTCACACAGAGACCCTTAGACTCACACAGAGACCCATAGACTCACACAGAGACCCACAGACTCACACAGAGACACATAGACTCACACAGAGACCCATAGACTCACAAAGCGACCCATAGACTCACACAGAGATCCACAGACTCACACATAGACCCATAGACTCACACAGAGACCCATAAACTCACACAGAGACCCATAGACTCACACAGAGACCCATAGACTCACACAGAGACCCATAGACTCACACAGAGACCCACAGACTCGCACAGAGATCCACAGACTCACACAGAGACCCATAGACTCACACAGAGACCCATAGACTCACACAGAGACCCATAGACTCACACAGAGACCCATAGAGTCACACAGAGACACATAGACTCACACAGAGACCCCATAGACTCACACAGAGACCAAAAGACTCACTCAGAGACCCATAGACTCACGCAGAGACCCATAGATTCACATAGAGACCCATAGACTCACTCAGAGACCCATAGACTCACACAGAGACCCTTAGACTCACACAGAGACCCATAGACTCACACAGAGACCCACAGACTCACACAGAGACACATCGACTCACACAGAGACCCATAGACTCACACAGAGACCCGTAGACTCACACAGAGACCCACAGACTCACACAGAGAACCCATAGACTCACACAGAGACCCATAGACTCACACAGAGACCCATAGACTCACACAGAGACCCATAGACCCACACAGAGACCCATAGACTCACACAGAGACCCATAGACTCACACAGAGACCCACAGACTTACACAGAAACCCATAGACTCGCATATAGATCCACAGACTCACACATAGACCCATAGACTAACACAGAGACCCATAAACTCACACAGAGACCCATAGACTCACACAGAGACACATAGCCTCACACAGAGACCCATAGACTCACACAGAGACCCACAGACTCACACAGAGACCCATAGACTCACACAGAGACCCATAGACTCACACAGAGACCCATAGAGTCACACAGAGACACATAGACTCACACAGAGACCCCATAGACTCACACAGAGACCAAAAGACTCACTCAGAGACCCATAGACTCACGCAGAGACCCATAGACTCACATAGAGACCCATAGACTCACTCAGAGACCCATAGACTCACACAGAGACCCTTAGACTCACACAGAGACCCATAGACTCACACAGAGACCCACAGACTCACACAGAGACACATAGACTCACACAGAGACCCATAGACTCACACAGAGACCCATAGACTCACACAGAGACACATAGACTCACAGAGAGACACATAGACTCACACAGAGACCCATAGACTCACACAGAGACCCATAGACTCACACAGAGACCCACAGACTCACACAGAGACCCACAGACTCACACAGAGACCCATAGACTCACACAGAGACCCATAGACTCACACAGAGACCCATAGACTCACACAGAGACCCATAGACTCACACAGAGACCCATAGACTCACACAGAGACACATAGACTCACACAGAGACTCATAGACTCACACAGAGACACATAGACTCACACAGAGACCCATAGACCCACACAGAGACCCATAGACTCACACAGAGACCCATAGACTCACACAGAGACCCACAGACTTACACAGAAACCCATAGACTCGCATATAGATCCACAGACTCACACATAGACCCATAGACTAACACAGAGACCCATAAACTCACACAGAGACCCATAGACTCACACAGAGACACATAGCCTCACACAGAGACCCATAGACTCACACAGAGACCCACAGACTCACACAGAGACCCATAGACTCACACAGAGACCCACAGACTCACACAGAAACCCACAGACTCGCACAGAGATCCACAAACTCACACATAGACCCATAGACTCACACAGAGACCCATAAAGTCACACAGAGACCCATAGACTCACACAGAGACCGATAGACTTACACAGAGACCCACAAACTCACACAGAGACCCATAGACTCACACAGAGACCCACAGACTCACACAGAGACCCATCGACTCACACAGAGACCCATAGACTCACACAGAGACCCACAGACTCACACAGAGATCCATAGACTCACAAAGCGACCCATAGACTCACACAGAGATCCACAGACTCACACATAGACCCATAGACTCACACAGAGACCCATAAACTCACACAGAGACCCATAGACTCACACAGAGACCCATAGACTCACACAGAGACCCATAGACTCACACAGAGACCCATAGACTCACACAGACCCATAGATTCACGCAGAGACACATAGACTCACACAGAGACCCATAGACTCACGCAGAGACCCATAGACTCACACAGAGACCCACAGACTCGCACAGAGACCCACAGACTCGCACAGAGACCCATAGACTCACACAGCAGAGACCCATAGACTCACAGCAGAGACCCATAGACTCACGCAGAGACCCACAGATTCACACAGAGACACATAGACTCACACAGAGACCCATAGACTCACACAGAGACCCATAGACTCACACAGAGACACATAGACTCGCACAGAGACCCACAGACTCGCACAGAGACCCATAGACTCACACAGCAGAGACCCATAGACTCACGCAGAGACCCATAGACTCACACAGAGACCCACAGACTCGCACAGAGACCCACAGACTCGCACAGAGACCCATAGACTCACACAGCAGAGACCCATAGACTCACAGCAGAGTCCCACAGACTCACACAGAGACACATAGACTCACACAGAGACCCATAGACTCACACAGAGACCCATAGACTCACACAGAGACCCATAGACGCACACAGAGACACATAGACTCACACAGAGACCCACAGACTCACACAGAGACCCACAGAGTCACACAGAGACCCATAGACTCACACAGAGACCCATAGACTCACACAGGGACCCATTGACTCACACAGAGACCCATAGACTCACACAGAGACACATAGCCTCACACAGAGACCTATAGACTCACACAGAGACACATAGACCCACACAGAGACCCATAGACTCACACAGAGACCCATAGACTCACACAGAGACCCACAGACTCACACAGAGACCCATAGACTCACACAGAGACCCATAGACTCACACAGAGACACATAGACTCACACAGAGACTCATAGACTCACACAGAGACACATAGACTCACACAGAGACCCATAGACTCACACAGAGACCCATAGACTCACACAGAGACCCACAGACTCACACAGAAACCCATAGACTCGCACAGAGATCCACAGACTCACACATAGACCCATAGACTAACACAGAGACCCATAAACTCACACAGAGACCCATAGACTCACACAGAGACACATAGACTCACACAGAGACCCATAGACTCACACAGAGACCCACAGACTCACACAGAGACCCATAGACTCACACAGAGACCCACAGACTCACACAGAGACCCACAGACTCCCACAGAGATCCACAGACTCACACATAGACCCATAGACTCACACAGAGACCCATAAACTCACACAGAGACCCATAGACTCACACAGAGACCCATAGAGTTACACAGAGACCCACAGACTCACACAGAGACCCATAGACTCACACAGAGACCCACAGACTCACACAGAGACCCATAGACTCACACAGAGACCCATAGACTCACACAGAGACCCATAGACTCACACAGAGACCCATAGACTCACACAGAGACCCACAGACTCACACAGAGACCCATAGACTCACAAAGCGACCCATAGACTCACACAGAGATCCACAGACTCACACATAGACCCATAGACTCACACAGAGACCCATAAACTCACACAGAGACCCATAGACTCACACAGAGACCCATAGACTCACACAGAGACCCATAGACTCACACAGAGGCCCATAGACTCACACAGAGACCCATAGATTCACGCAGAGACACATAGACTCACACAGAGACCCACAGACTCACATAGAGACCCACAGACTCACACAGAGACACATAGACTCACACAGAGACCCATAGACTCACACAGAGACCCGTAGACTCACACAGAGACACATAGACTCACACAGAGACACATAGACTCACACAGAGACCCATAGACTCACACAGAGACCCATAGACTCACACAGAGACCCACAGACTCACACAGAGTCCCACAGACTCACACAGAGAACCCATAGACTCACACAGAGACCCATAGACTCACACAGAGACCCATAGACTCACAAAGCGACCCATAGACTCACACAGAGATCCACAGACTCACACAGAGACCCATAGACTCACACAGAGACCCATAAACTCACACAGAGACCCATAGACTCGCATATAGATCCACAGACTCACACATAGACCCATAGACTAACACAGAGACCCATAAACTCACACAGAGACCCATAGACTCACACAGAGACACATAGCCTCACACAGAGACCCATAGACTCACACAGAGACCCACAGACTCACACAGAGACCCATAGACTCACACAGAGACCCATAGACTCACACAGAGACCCATAGAGTCACACAGAGACACATAGACTCACACAGAGACCCCATAGACTCACACAGAGACCAAAAGACTCACTCAGAGACCCATAGACTCACGCAGAGACCCATAGACTCACATAGAGACCCATAGACTCACTCAGAGACCCATAGACTCACACAGAGACCCTTAGACTCACACAGAGACCCATAGACTCACACAGAGACCCACAGACTCACACAGAGACACATAGACTCACACAGAGACCCATAGACTCACACAGAGACCCATAGACTCACACAGAGACACATAGACTCACAGAGAGACACATAGACTCACACAGAGACCCATAGACTCACACAGAGACCCATAGACTCACACAGAGACCCACAGACTCACACAGAGACCCACAGACTCACACAGAGACCCATAGACTCACACAGAGACCCATAGACTCACACAGAGACCCATAGACTCACACAGAGACCCATAGACTCACACAGAGACCCATAGACTCACACAGAGACCCATAGACTCACACAGAGACACATAGACTCACACAGAGACTCATAGACTCACACAGAGACACATAGACTCACACAGAGACCCATAGACCCACACAGAGACCCATAGACTCACACAGAAACCCATAGACTCGCACAGAGATCCACAGACTCACACATAGACCCATAGACTAACACAGAGACCCATAAACTCACACAGAGACCCATAGACTCACACAGAGACACATAGACTCACACAGAGACCCATAGACTCACACAGAGACCCACAGACTCACACAGAGACCCATAGACTCACACAGAGACCCACAGACTCACACAGAGACCCACAGACTCCCACAGAGATCCACAGACTCACACATAGACCCATAGACTCACACAGAGACCCATAAACTCACACAGAGACCCATAGACTCACACAGAGACCCATAGACTTACACAGAGACCCACAGACTCACACAGAGACCCATAGACTCACACAGAGACCCACAGACTCACACAGAGACCCATAGACTCACACAGAGACCCATAGACTCACACAGAGACCCATAGACTCACACAGAGACCCATAGACTCACACAGAGACCCACAGACTCACACAGAGACCCATAGACTCACAAAGCGACCCATAGACTCACACAGAGATCAACAGACTCACACATAGACCCATAGACTCACACAGAGACCCATAAACTCACACAGAGACCCATAGACTCACACAGAGACCCATAGACTCACACAGAGACCCATAGACTCACACAGAGGCCCATAGACTCACACAGAGACCCATAGATTCACGCAGAGACACATAGACTCACACAGAGACCCACAGACTCACACAGAGACCCACAGACTCACACAGAGACACATAGACTCACACAGAGACCCATAGACTCACACAGAGACCCGTAGACTCACACAGAGACACATAGACTCACACAGAGACACATAGACTCACACAGAGACCCATAGACTCACACAGAGACCCATAGACTCACACAGAGACCCACAGACTCACACAGAGACCCACAGACTCACACAGAGAACCCATAGACTCACACAGAGACCCATAGACTCACACAGAGACCCATAGACTCACAAAGCGACCCATAGACTCACACAGAGATCCACACACTCACACAGAGACCCATAGACTCACACAGAGACCCATAAACTCACACAGAGACCCATAGACTCGCATATAGATCCACAGACTCACACATAGACCCATAGACTAACACAGAGACCCATAAACTCACACAGAGACCCATAGACTCACACAGAGACACATAGCCTCACACAGAGACCCATAGACTCACACAGAGACCCACAGACTCACACAGAGACCCATAGACTCACACAGAGACCCATAGACTCACACAGAGACCCATAGAGTCACACAGAGACACATAGACTCACACAGAGACCCCATAGACTCACACAGAGACCAAAAGACTCACTCAGAGACCCATAGACTCACGCAGAGACCCATAGACTCACATAGAGACCCATAGACTCACTCAGAGACCCATAGACTCACACAGAGACCCTTAGACTCACACAGAGACCCATAGACTCACACAGAGACCCACAGACTCACACAGAGACACATAGACTCACACAGAGACCCATAGACTCACACAGAGACCCATAGACTCACACAGAGACACATAGACTCACAGAGAGACACATAGACTCACACAGAGACCCATAGACTCACACAGAGACCCATAGACTCACACAGAGACCCACAGACTCACACAGAGACCCACAGACTCACACAGAGACCCATAGACTCACACAGAGACCCATAGACTCACACAGAGACCCATAGACTCACACAGAGACCCATAGACTCACACAGAGAGCCATAGACTCACACAGAGACCCATAGACTCACACAGAGACACATAGACTCACACAGAGACTCATAGACTCACACAGAGACACATAGACTCACACAGAGACCCATAGACCCACACAGAGACCCATAGACTCACACAGAGACCCATAGACTCACACAGAGACCCACAGACTTACACAGAAACCCATAGACTCGCATATAGATCCACAGACTCACACATAGACCCATAGACTAACACAGAGACCCATAAACTCACACAGAGACCCATAGACTCACACAGAGACACATAGCCTCACACAGAGACCCATAGACTCACACAGAGACCCACAGACTCACACAGAGACCCATAGACTCACACAGAGACCCACAGACTCACACAGAAACCCACAGACTCGCACAGAGATCCACAAACTCACACATAGACCCATAGACTCACACAGAGACCCATAAAGTCACACAGAGACCCATAGACTCACACAGAGACCGATAGACTTACACAGAGACCCACAGACTCACACAGAGACCCATAGACTCACACAGAGACCCACAGACTCACACAGAGACCCATCGACTCACACAGAGACCCATAGACTCACACAGAGACCCACAGACTCACACAGAGACCCATAGACTCACAAAGCGACCCATAGACTCACACAGAGATCCACAGACTCACACATAGACCCATAGACTCACACAGAGACCCATAAACTCACACAGAGACCCATAGACTCACACAGAGACCCATAGACTCACACAGAGACCCATAGACTCACACAGAGACCCATAGACTCACACAGACCCATAGATTCACGCAGAGACACATAGACTCACACAGAGACCCATAGACTCACGCAGAGACCCATAGACTCACACAGAGACCCACAGACTCGCACAGAGACCCACAGACTCGCACAGAGACCCATAGACTCACACAGCAGAGACCCATAGACTCACAGCAGAGACCCATAGACTCACGCAGAGACCCACAGATTCACACAGAGACACATAGACTCACACAGAGACCCATAGACTCACACAGAGACCCATAGACTTACACAGAGACACATAGACTCGCACAGAGACCCACAGACTCGCACAGAGACCCATAGACTCACACAGCAGAGACCCATAGACTCACGCAGAGACCCATAGACTCACACAGAGACCCACAGACTCGCACAGAGACCCACAGACTCGCACAGAGACCCATAGACTCACACAGCAGAGACCCATAGACTCACAGCAGAGTCCCACAGACTCACACAGAGACACATAGACTCACACAGAGACCCATAGACTCACACAGAGACCCATAGACTCACACAGAGACCCATAGACGCACACAGAGACACATAGACTCACACAGAGACCCACAGACTCACACAGAGACCCACAGAGTCACACAGAGACCCATAGACTCACACAGAGACCCATAGACTCACACAGGGACCCATTGACTCACACAGAGACCCATAGACTCACACAGAGACACATAGCCTCACACAGAGACCTATAGACTCACACAGAGACACATAGACCCACACAGAGACCCATAGACTCACACAGAGACCCATAGACTCACACAGAGACCCACAGACTCACACAGAGACCCATAGACTCACACAGAGACCCATAGACTCACACAGAGACACATAGACTCACACAGAGACTCATAGACTCACACAGAGACACATAGACTCACACAGAGACCCATAGACTCACACAGAGACCCATAGACTCACACAGAGACCCACAGACTCACACAGAAACCCATAGACTCGCACAGAGATCCACAGACTCACACATAGACCCATAGACTAACACAGAGACCCATAAACTCACACAGAGACCCATAGACTCACACAGAGACACATAGACTCACACAGAGACCCATAGACTCACACAGAGACCCACAGACTCACACAGAGACCCATAGACTCACACAGAGACCCACAGACTCACACAGAGACCCACAGACTCCCACAGAGATCCACAGACTCACACATAGACCCATAGACTCACACAGAGACCCATAAACTCACACAGAGACCCATAGACTCACACAGAGACCCATAGACTTACACAGAGACCCACAGACTCACACAGAGACCCATAGACTCACACAGAGACCCACAGACTCACACAGAGACCCATAGACTCACACAGAGACCCATAGACTCACACAGAGACCCATAGACTCACACAGAGACCCATAGACTCACACAGAGACCCACAGACTCACACAGAGACCCATAGACTCACAAAGCGACCCATAGACTCACACAGAGATCCACAGACTCACACATAGACCCATAGACTCACACAGAGACCCCATAAACTCACACAGAGACCCATAGACTCACACAGAGACCCATAGACTCACACAGAGGCCCACAGACTCACACAGAGACCCATAGACTCACACAGAGACCCATAGACTCACACAGAGACACATAGACTCACACAGAGACTCATAGACTCACACAGAGACACATAGACTCACACAGAGACCCATAGACTCACACAGAGACCCATAGACTCACACAGAGACCCACAGACTCACACAGAAACCCATAGACTCGCACAGAGATCCACAGACTCACACATAGACCCATAGACTAACACAGAGACCCATAAACTCACACAGAGACCCATAGACTCACACAGAGACACATAGACTCACACAGAGACCCATAGACTCACACAGAGACCCACAGACTCACACAGAGACCCATAGACTCACACAGAGACCCACAGACTCACACAGAGACCCACAGACTCCCACAGAGATCCACAGACTCACACATAGACCCATAGACTCACACAGAGACCCATAAACTCACACAGAGACCCATAGACTCACACAGAGACCCATAGACTTACACAGAGACCCACAGACTCACACAGAGACCCATAGACTCACACAGAGACCCACAGACTCACACAGAGACCCATAGACTCACACAGAGACCCATAGACTCACACAGAGACCCATAGACTCACACAGAGACCCATAGACTCACACAGAGACCCACAGACTCACACAGAGACCCATAGACTCACAAAGCGACCCATAGACTCACACAGAGATCCACAGACTCACACATAGACCCATAGACTCACACAGAGACCCCATAAACTCACACAGAGACCCATAGACTCACACAGAGACCCATAGACTCACACAGAGACCCATAGACTCACACAGAGGCCCATAGACTCACACAGAGACCCATAGATTCACCCAGAGACACATAGACTCACACAGAGACCCACAGACTCACACAGAGACCCATAGACTCACACAGAGACCCACAGACTCACACAGAGACCCATAGACTCACACAGAGACACATAGACTCACACAGAGACCCACAGACTCACACAGAGAACCATAGACTCACACAGAGACCCACAGACTCACACAGAGACCCATAGACTCACACAGAGACCCATAGACTCACACAGAGACCCATAGACTCACACAGAGACCCATAGACTCACACAGAGACCCACAGACTCACACAGAGACCCATAGACTCACAAAGCGACCCATAGACTCACACAGAGATCCACAGACTCACACATAGACCCATAGACTCACACAGAGACCCATAAACTCACACAGAGACCCATAGACTCACACAGAGACCCATAGACTCACACAGAGACCCATAGACTCACACAGAGACCCACAGACTCGCACAGAGATCCACAGACTCACACAGAGACCCATAGACTCACACAGAGACCCATAGACTCACACAGAGACCCATAGACTCACACAGAGACCCATAGACTCACACAGAGACCCATAGAGTCACACAGAGACACATAGACTCACACAGAGACCCCATAGACTCACACAGAGACCAAAAGACTCACTCAGAGACCCATAGACTCACACAGAGACCCATAGACTCACACAGAGACACATAGACTCACACAGAGACCCACAGACTCACACAGAGACCCATAGACTCACACAGAGACCCACAGACTCACACAGAGACCCATAGACTCACACAGAGACCCATAGACTCACACAGAGACCCATAGACTCACACAGAGACCCATAGACTCACACAGAGACCCACAGACTCACACAGAGACCCATAGACTCACAAAGCGACCCATAGACTCACACAGAGATCCACAGACTCACACATAGACCCATAGACTCACACAGAGACCCATAAACTCACACAGAGACCCATAGACTCACACAGAGACCCATAGACTCACACAGAGACCCATAGACTCACACAGAGACCCACAGACTCGCACAGAGATCCACAGACTCACACAGAGACCCATAGACTCACACAGAGACCCATAGACTCACACAGAGACCCATAGACTCACACAGAGACCCATAGACTCACACAGAGACCCATAGAGTCACACAGAGACACATAGACTCACACAGAGACCCCATAGACTCACACAGAGACCAAAAGACTCACTCAGAGACCCATAGACTCACGCAGAGACCCATAGACTCACATAGAGACCCATAGACTCACTCAGAGACCCATAGACTCACACAGAGACCCACAGACTCACACAGAGACCCATAGACTCACACAGAGACCCATAGACTCACACAGAGACCCACAGACTCACACAGAGACACATAGACTCACACAGAGACCCATAGACTCACACAGAGACCAATAGACTCACACAGAGACACATAGACTCACACAGAGACACATAGACTCACACAGAGACCCATATACTCACACAGAGACCCATAGACTCACACAGAGACCCACAGACTCACACAGAGACCCACAGACTCACACAGAGACCAATAGACTCACACAGAGACACATAGACTCACACAGAGACCAATAGACTCACACAGAGACACATAGACTCACACAGAGACACATAGACTCACACAGAGACCCATATACTCACACAGAGACCCATAGACTCACACAGAGACCCACAGACTCACACAGAGACCCACAGACTCACACAGAGACCAATAGACTCACACAGAGACACATAGACTCACACAGAGACACATAGACTCACACAGAGACCCATATACTCACACAGAGACCCATAGACTCACACAGAGACCCACAGACTCACACAGAGACCCACAGACTCACACAGAGACCCATAGACTCACACAGAGACCCATAGACTCACACAGAGACCCATAGACTCACACAGAGACCCATAGACTCACACAGAGACCCATAGACTCACACAGAGACACATAGACTCACACAGAGACTCATAGACTCACACAGAGACACATAGACTCACACAGAGACCCATAGACCCACACAGAGACCCATAGACTCACACAGAGACCCACAGACTTACACA
This sequence comes from Petromyzon marinus, assembly GCF_048934315.1. Taxonomy (NCBI): domain Eukaryota; kingdom Metazoa; phylum Chordata; class Hyperoartia; order Petromyzontiformes; family Petromyzontidae; genus Petromyzon; species Petromyzon marinus. The sequence continues at coordinate 628,892 of NW_027422728.1, forward strand.
GAAACCCATAGACTCGCATATAGATCCACAGACTCACACATAGACCCATAGACTAACACAGAGACCCATAAACTCACACAGAGACCCATAGACTCACACAGAGACACATAGCCTCACACAGAGACCCATAGACTCACACAGAGACCCACAGACTCACACAGAGACCCATAGACTCACACAGAGACCCACAGACTCACACAGAGACCTACAGACTCGCACAGAGATCCACAGACTCACACATAGACCCATAGACTCACACAGAGACCCATAAAGTCACACAGAGACCCATAGACTCACACAGAGACCGATAGACTTACACAGAGTCCCACAGACTCACACAGAGACCCATAGACTCACACAGAGACCCACAGACTCACACAGAGACCCATCGACTCACAGAGAGACCCATAGACTCACACAGAAACCCACAGACTCACACAGAGACCCATAGACTCACAAAGCGACCCATAGACTCACACAGAGATCCACAGACTCACAAATAGACCCATAGACTCACACAGAGACCCATAAACTCACACAGAGACCCATAGACTCACACAGAGACCCATAGACTCACACAGAGACCCATAGACTCACACAGAGACCCATAGACTCACACAGACCCATAGATTCACGCAGAGACACATAGACTCACACAGAGACCCATAGACTCACGCAGAGACCCACAGACTCGCACAGAGACCCACAGACCCGCACAGAGACCCATAGACTCACACAGCAGAGACCCATAGACTCACAGCAGAGACCCATTGACTCACGCAGAGACCCACAGATTCACACAGAGACACATAGACTCACACAGAGACCCATAGACTCACACAGAGACCCATAGACTCACACAGAGACCCACAGACTCACACAGAGACCCACAGACTCACACAGAGACCCATAGACTCACACAGAGACCCATAGACTCACACAGAGACCCATAGACTCACACAGAGACCCATAGACTCACACAGAGACCCATAGACTCACACAGAGACCCATAGACTCACACAGAGACACATAGACTCACACAGAGACTCATAGACTCACACAGAGACACATAGACTCACACAGAGACCCATAGACCCACACAGAGACCCATAGACTCACACAGAGACCCATAGACTCACACAGAGACCCACAGACTTACACAGAAACCCATAGACTCGCATATAGATCCACAGACTCACACATAGACCCATAGACTAACACAGAGACCCATAAACTCACACAGAGACCCATAGACTCACACAGAGACACATAGCCTCACACAGAGACCCATAGACTCACACAGAGACCCACAGACTCACACAGAGACCCATAGACTCACACAGAGACCCACAGACTCACACAGAAACCCACAGACTCGCACAGAGATCCACAAACTCACACATAGACCCATAGACTCACACAGAGACCCATAAAGTCACACAGAGACCCATAGACTCACACAGAGACCGATAGACTTACACAGAGACCCACAGACTCACACAGAGACCCATAGACTCACACAGAGACCCACAGACTCACACAGAGACCCATCGACTCACACAGAGACCCATAGACTCACACAGAGACCCACAGACTCACACAGAGACCCATAGACTCACAAAGCGACCCATAGACTCACACAGAGATCCACAGACTCACACATAGACCCATAGACTCACACAGAGACCCATAAACTCACACAGAGACCCATAGACTCACACAGAGACCCATAGACTCACACAGAGACCCATAGACTCACACAGAGACCCATAGACTCACACAGACCCATAGATTCACGCAGAGACACATAGACTCACACAGAGACCCATAGACTCACGCAGAGACCCATAGACTCACACAGAGACCCACAGACTCGCACAGAGACCCACAGACTCGCACAGAGACCCATAGACTCACACAGCAGAGACCCATAGACTCACAGCAGAGACCCATAGACTCACGCAGAGACCCACAGATTCACACAGAGACACATAGACTCACACAGAGACCCATAGACTCACACAGAGACCCATAGACTTACACAGAGACACATAGACTCGCACAGAGACCCACAGACTCGCACAGAGACCCATAGACTCACACAGCAGAGACCCATAGACTCACGCAGAGACCCATAGACTCACACAGAGACCCACAGACTCGCACAGAGACCCACAGACTCGCACAGAGACCCATAGACTCACACAGCAGAGACCCATAGACTCACAGCAGAGTCCCACAGACTCACACAGAGACACATAGACTCACACAGAGACCCATAGACTCACACAGAGACCCATAGACTCACACAGAGACCCATAGACGCACACAGAGACACATAGACTCACACAGAGACCCACAGACTCACACAGAGACCCACAGAGTCACACAGAGACCCATAGACTCACACAGAGACCCATAGACTCACACAGGGACCCATTGACTCACACAGAGACCCATAGACTCACACAGAGACACATAGCCTCACACAGAGACCTATAGACTCACACAGAGACACATAGACCCACACAGAGACCCATAGACTCACACAGAGACCCATAGACTCACACAGAGACCCACAGACTCACACAGAGACCCATAGACTCACACAGAGACCCATAGACTCACACAGAGACACATAGACTCACACAGAGACACATAGACTCACACAGAGACCCATAGACTCACACAGAGACCCATAGACTCACACAGAGACCCACAGACTCACACAGAAACCCATAGACTCGCACAGAGATCCACAGACTCACACATAGACCCATAGACTAACACAGAGACCCATAAACTCACACAGAGACCCATAGACTCACACAGAGACACATAGACTCACACAGAGACCCATAGACTCACACAGAGACCCACAGACTCACACAGAGACCCATAGACTCACACAGAGACCCACAGACTCACACAGAGACCCACAGACTCCCACAGAGATCCACAGACTCACACATAGACCCATAGACTCACACAGAGACCCATAAACTCACACAGAGACCCATAGACTCACACAGAGACCCATAGACTTACACAGAGACCCACAGACTCACACAGAGACCCATAGACTCACACAGAGACCCACAGACTCACACAGAGACCCATAGACTCACACAGAGACCCATAGACTCACACAGAGACCCATAGACTCACACAGAGACCCATAGACTCACACAGAGACCCACAGACTCACACAGAGACCCATAGACTCACAAAGCGACCCATAGACTCACACAGAGATCCACAGACTCACACATAGACCCATAGACTCACACAGAGACCCCATAAACTCACACAGAGACCCATAGACTCACACAGAGACCCATAGACTCACACAGAGACCCATAGACTCACACAGAGGCCCATAGACTCACACAGAGACCCATAGATTCACCCAGAGACACATAGACTCACACAGAGACCCACAGACTCACACAGAGACCCATAGACTCACACAGAGACCCACAGACTCACACAGAGACCCATAGACTCACACAGAGACACATAGACTCACACAGAGACCCACAGACTCACACAGAGACCCATAGACTCACACAGAGACCCACAGACTCACACAGAGACCCATAGACTCACACAGAGACCCATAGACTCACACAGAGACCCATAGACTCACACAGAGACCCATAGACTCACACAGAGACCCACAGACTCACACAGAGACCCATAGACTCACAAAGCGACCCATAGACTCACACAGAGATCCACAGACTCACACATAGACCCATAGACTCACACAGAGACCCATAAACTCACACAGAGACCCATAGACTCACACAGAGACCCATAGACTCACACAGAGACCCATAGACTCACACAGAGACCCACAGACTCGCACAGAGATCCACAGACTCACACAGAGACCCATAGACTCACACAGAGACCCATAGACTCACACAGAGACCCATAGACTCACACAGAGACCCATAGACTCACACAGAGACCCATAGAGTCACACAGAGACACATAGACTCACACAGAGACCCCATAGACTCACACAGAGACCAAAAGACTCACTCAGAGACCCATAGACTCACACAGAGACCCATAGACTCACACAGAGACACATAGACTCACACAGAGACCCACAGACTCACACAGAGACCCATAGACTCACACAGAGACCCACAGACTCACACAGAGACCCATAGACTCACACAGAGACCCATAGACTCACACAGAGACCCATAGACTCACACAGAGACCCATAGACTCACACAGAGACCCACAGACTCACACAGAGACCCATAGACTCACAAAGCGACCCATAGACTCACACAGAGATCCACAGACTCACACATAGACCCATAGACTCACACAGAGACCCATAAACTCACACAGAGACCCATAGACTCACACAGAGACCCATAAACTCACACAGAGACCCATAGACTCACACAGAGACCCATAGACTCACACAGAGACCCATAGACTCACACAGAGACCCATAGACTCACACAGAGACCCATAGAGTCACACAGAGACACATAGACTCACACAGAGACCCCATAGACTCACACAGAGACCAAAAGACTCACTCAGAGACCCATAGACTCACGCAGAGACCCATAGACTCACATAGAGACCCATAGACTCACTCAGAGACCCATAGACTCACACAGAGACCCACAGACTCACACAGAGACCCATAGACTCACACAGAGACCCATAGACTCACACAGAGACCCTTAGACTCACACAGAGACCCATAGACTCACACAGAGACCCACAGACTCACACAGAGACACATAGACTCACACAGAGACCCATAGACTCACACAGAGACCAATAGACTCACACAGAGACACATAGACTCACACAGAGACACATAGACTCACACAGAGACCCATATACTCACACAGAGACCCATAGACTCACACAGAGACCCACAGACTCACACAGAGACCCACAGACTCACACAGAGACCCATAGACTCACACAGAGACCCATAGACTCACACAGAGACCCATAGACTCACACAGAGACCCATAGACTCACACAGAGACCCATAGACTCACACAGAGACACATAGACTCACACAGAGACTCATAGACTCACACAGAGACACATAGACTCACACAGAGACCCATAGACCCACACAGAGACCCATAGACTCACACAGAGACCCACAGACTTACACAGAAACCCATAGACTCGCATATAGATCCACAGACTCACACATAGACCCATAGACTAACACAGAGACCCATAAACTCACACAGAGACCCATAGACTCACACAGAGACACATAGCCTCACACAGAGACCCATAGACTCACACAGAGACCCACAGACTCACACAGAGACCCATAGACTCACACAGAGACCCACAGACTCACACAGAGACCTACAGACTCGCACAGAGATCCACAGACTCACACATAGACCCATAGACTCACACAGAGACCCATAAAGTCACACAGAGACCCATAGACTCACACAGAGACCGATAGACTTACACAGAGACCCACAGACTCACACAGAGACCCATAGACTCACACAGAGACCCACAGACTCACACAGAGACCCATCGACTCACAGAGAGACCCATAGACTCACACAGAAACCCACAGACTCACACAGAGACCCATAGACTCACAAAGCGACCCATAGACTCACACAGAGATCCACAGACTCACAAATAGACCCATAGACTCACACAGAGACCCATAAACTCACACAGAGACCCATAGACTCACACAGAGACCCATAGACTCACACAGAGACCCATAGACTCACACAGAGACCCATAGACTCACACAGACCCATAGATTCACGCAGAGACACATAGACTCACACAGAGACCCATAGACTCACGCAGAGACCCACAGACTCGCACAGAGACCCACAGACCCGCACAGAGACCCATAGACTCACACAGCAGAGACCCATAGACTCACAGCAGAGACCCATTGACTCACGCAGAGACCCACAGATTCACACAGAGACACATAGACTCACACAGAGACCCATAGACTCACACAGAGACCCATAGACTCACACAGAGACCCACAGACTCACACAGAGACCCACAGACTCACACAGAGACCCATAGACTCACACAGAGACCCATAGACTCACACAGAGACCCAGAGACTCACACAGAGACCCATAGACTCACACAGAGACCCATAGACTCACACAGAGACCCATAGACTCACACAGAGACACATAGACTCACACAGAGACTCATAGACTCACACAGAGACACATAGACTCACACAGAGACCCATAGACCCACACAGAGACCCATAGACTCACACAGAGACCCATAGACTCACACAGAGACCCACAGACTTACACAGAAACCCATAGACTCGCATATAGATCCACAGACTCACACATAGACCCATAGACTAACACAGAGACCCATAAACTCACACAGAGACCCATAGACTCACACAGAGACACATAGCCTCACACAGAGACCCATAGACTCACACAGAGACCCACAGACTCACACAGAGACCCATAGACTCACACAGAGACCCACAGACTCACACAGAAACCCACAGACTCGCACAGAGATCCACAAACTCACACATAGACCCATAGACTCACACAGAGACCCATAAAGTCACACAGAGACCCATAGACTCACACAGAGACCGATAGACTTACACAGAGACCCACAGACTCACACAGAGACCCATAGACTCACACAGAGACCCACAGACTCACACAGAGACCCATCGACTCACACAGAGACCCATAGACTCACACAGAGACCCACAGACTCACACAGAGACCCATAGACTCACAAAGCGACCCATAGACTCACACAGAGATCCACAGACTCACACATAGACCCATAGACTCACACAGAGACCCATAAACTCACACAGAGACCCATAGACTCACACAGAGACCCATAGACTCACACAGAGACCCATAGACTCACACAGAGACCCATAGACTCACACAGACCCATAGATTCACGCAGAGACACATAGACTCACACAGAGACCCATAGACTCACGCAGAGACCCATAGACTCACACAGAGACCCACAGACTCGCACAGAGACCCACAGACTCGCACAGAGACCCATAGACTCACACAGCAGAGACCCATAGACTCACAGCAGAGACCCATAGACTCACGCAGAGACCCACAGATTCACACAGAGACACATAGACTCACACAGAGACCCATAGACTCACACAGAGACCCATAGACTTACACAGAGACACATAGACTCGCACAGAGACCCACAGACTCGCACAGAGACCCATAGACTCACACAGCAGAGACCCATAGACTCACGCAGAGACCCATAGACTCACACAGAGACCCACAGACTCGCACAGAGACCCACAGACTCGCACAGAGACCCATAGACTCACACAGCAGAGACCCATAGACCCACAGCAGAGTCCCACAGACTCACACAGAGACACATAGACTCACACAGAGACCCATAGACTCACACAGAGACCCATAGACTCACACAGAGACCCATAGACGCACACAGAGACACATAGACTCACACAGAGACCCACAGACTCACACAGAGACCCACAGAGTCACACAGAGACCCATAGACTCACACAGAGACCCATAGACTCACACAGGGACCCATTGACTCACACAGAGACCCATAGACTCACACAGAGACACATAGCCTCACACAGAGACCTATAGACTCACACAGAGACACATAGACCCACACAGAGACCCATAGACTCACACAGAGACCCATAGACTCACACAGAGACCCACAGACTCACACAGAGACCCATAGACTCACACAGAGACCCATAGACTCACACAGAGACACATAGACTCACACAGAGACTCATAGACTCACACAGAGACACATAGACTCACACAGAGACCCATAGACTCACACAGAGACCCATAGACTCACACAGAGACCCACAGACTCACACAGAAACCCATAGACTCGCACAGAGATCCACAGACTCACACATAGACCCATAGACTAACACAGAGACCCATAAACTCACACAGAGACCCATAGACTCACACAGAGACACATAGACTCACACAGAGACCCATAGACTCACACAGAGACCCACAGACTCACACAGAGACCCATAGACTCACACAGAGACCCACAGACTCACACAGAGACCCACAGACTCCCACAGAGATCCACAGACTCACACATAGACCCATAGACTCACACAGAGACCCATAAACTCACACAGAGACCCATAGACTCACACAGAGACCCATAGACTTACACAGAGACCCACAGACTCACACAGAGACCCATAGACTCACACAGAGACCCACAGACTCACACAGAGACCCATAGACTCACACAGAGACCCATAGACTCACACAGAGACCCATAGACTCACACAGAGACCCATAGACTCACACAGAGACCCACAGACTCACACAGAGACCCATAGACTCACAAAGCGACCCATAGACTCACACAGAGATCCACAGACTCATACATAGACCCATAGACTCACACAGAGACCCCATAAACTCACACAGAGACCCATAGACTCACACAGAGACCCATAGACTCACACAGAGACCCATAGACTCACACAGAGGCCCATAGACTCACACAGAGACCCATAGATTCACCCAGAGACACATAGACTCACACAGAGACCCACAGACTCACACAGAGACCCATAGACTCACACAGAGACCCACAGACTCACACAGAGACCCATAGACTCACACAGAGACACATAGACTCACACAGAGACCCACAGACTCACACAGAGACCCATAGACTCACACAGAGACCCACAGACTCACACAGAGACCCATAGACTCACACAGAGACCCATAGACTCACACAGAGACCCATAGACTCACACAGAGACCCATAGACTCACACAGAGACCCACAGACTCACACAGAGACCCATAGACTCACAAAGCGACCCATAGACTCACACAGAGATCCACAGACTCACACATAGACCCATAGACTCACACAGAGACCCATAAACTCACACAGAGACCCATAGACTCACACAGAGACCCATAGACTCACACAGAGACCCATAGACTCACACAGAGACCCACAGACTCGCACAGAGATCCACAGACTCACACAGAGACCCATAGACTCACACAGAGACCCATAGACTCACACAGAGACCCATAGACTCACACAGAGACCCATAGACTCACACAGAGACCCATAGAGTCACACAGAGACACATAGACTCACACAGAGACCCCATAGACTCACACAGAGACCAAAAGACTCACTCAGAGACCCATAGACTCACACAGAGACCCATAGACTCACACAGAGACACATAGACTCACACAGAGACCCACAGACTCACACAGAGACCCATAGACTCACACAGAGACCCACAGACTCACACAGAGACCCATAGACTCACACAGAGACCCATAGACTCACACAGAGACCCATAGACTCACACAGAGACCCATAGACTCACACAGAGACCCACAGACTCACACAGAGACCCATAGACTCACAAAGCGACCCATAGACTCACACAGAGATCCACAGACTCACACATAGACCCATAGACTCACACAGAGACCCATAAACTCACACAGAGACCCATAGACTCACACAGAGACCCATAGACTCACACAGAGACCCATAGACTCACACAGAGACCCACAGACTCGCACAGAGATCCACAGACTCACACAGAGACCCATAGACTCACACAGAGACCCATAGACTCACACAGAGACCCATAGACTCACACAGAGACCCATAGACTCACACAGAGACCCATAGAGTCACACAGAGACACATAGACTCACACAGAGACCCCATAGACTCACACAGAGACCAAAAGACTCACTCAGAGACCCATAGACTCACGCAGAGACCCATAGACTCACATAGAGACCCATAGACTCACTCAGAGACCCATAGACTCACACAGAGACCCACAGACTCACACAGAGACCCATAGACTCACACAGAGACCCATAGACTCACACAGAGACCCTTAGACTCACACAGAGACCCATAGACTCACACAGAGACCCACAGACTCACACAGAGACACATAGACTCACACAGAGACCCATAGACTCACACAGAGACCAATAGACTCACACAGAGACACATAGACTCACACAGAGACACATAGACTCACACAGAGACCCATATACTCACACAGAGACCCATAGACTCACACAGAGACCCACAGACTCACACAGAGACCCACAGACTCACACAGAGACCCATAGACTCACACAGAGACCCATAGACTCACACAGAGACCCATAGACTCACACAGAGACCCATAGACTCACACAGAGACCCATAGACTCACACAGAGACACATAGACTCACACAGAGACTCATAGACTCACACAGAGACACATAGACTCACACAGAGACCCATAGACCCACACAGAGACCCATAGACTCACACAGAGACCCACAGACTTACACAGAAACCCATAGACTCGCATATAGATCCACAGACTCACACATAGACCCATAGACTAACACAGAGACCCATAAACTCACACAGAGACCCATAGACTCACACAGAGACACATAGCCTCACACAGAGACCCATAGACTCACACAGAGACCCACAGACTCACACAGAGACCCATAGACTCACACAGAGACCCACAGACTCACACAGAGACCTACAGACTCGCACAGAGATCCACAGACTCACACATAGACCCATAGACTCACACAGAGACCCATAAAGTCACACAGAGACCCATAGACTCACACAGAGACCGATAGACTTACACAGAGACCCACAGACTCACACAGAGACCCATAGACTCACACAGAGACCCACAGACTCACACAGAGACCCATCGACTCACAGAGAGACCCATAGACTCACACAGAAACCCACAGACTCACACAGAGACCCATAGACTCACAAAGCGACCCATAGACTCACACAGAGATCCACAGACTCACACATAGACCCATAGACTCACACAGAGACCCATAAACTCACACAGAGACCCATAGACTCACACAGAGACCCATAGACTCACACAGAGACCCATAGACTCACACAGAGACCCATAGACTCACACAGACCCATAGATTCACGCAGAGACACATAGACTCACACAGAGACCCATAGACTCACGCAGAGACCCACAGACTCGCACAGAGACCCACAGACCCGCACAGAGACCCATAGACTCACACAGCAGAGACCCATAGACTCACAGCAGAGACCCATTGACTCACGCAGAGACCCACAGATTCACACAGAGACACATAGACTCACACAGAGACCCATAGACTCACACAGAGACCCATAGACTCACACAGAGACACATAGACTCGCACAGAGACCCACAGACTCGCACAGAGACCCATAGACTCACACAGCAGAGACCCATAGACTCACGCAGAGACCCATAGACTCACACAGAGACCCACAGACTCGCACAGAGACCCACAGACTCGCACAGAGACCCATAGACTCACACAGCAGAGACCCATAGACTCACAGCAGAGTCCCACAGACTCACACAGAGACACATAGACTCACACAGAGACCCATAGACTCACACAGAGACCCATAGACTCACACAGAGACCCATAGACGCACACAGAGACACATAGACTCACACAGAGACCCACAGACTCACACAGAGACCCATAGACTCACACAGAGACCCACAGACTCACACAGAGACCCACAGACTCACACAGAGACCCATAGACTCACACAGAGACCCATAGACTCACACAGAGACCCATAGACTCACACAGAGACCCATAGACTCACACAGAGACCCATAGACTCACACAGAGACACATAGACTCACACAGAGACTCATAGACTCACACAGAGACACATAGACTCACACAGAGACCCATAGACCCACACAGAGACCCATAGACTCACACAGAGACCCACAGACTTACACAGAAACCCATAGACTCGCATATAGATCCACAGACTCACACATAGACCCATAGACTAACACAGAGACCCATAAACTCACACAGAGACCCATAGACTCACACAGAGACACATAGCCTCACACAGAGACCCATAGACTCACACAGAGACCCACAGACTCACACAGAGACCCATAGACTCACACAGAGACCCACAGACTCACACAGAGACCTACAGACTCGCACAGAGATCCACAGACTCACACATAGACCCATAGACTCACACAGAGACCCATAAAGTCACACAGAGACCCATAGACTCACACAGAGACCGATAGACTTACACAGAGACCCACAGACTCACACAGAGACCCATAGACTCACACAGAGACCCACAGACTCACACAGAGACCCATCGACTCACAGAGAGACCCATAGACTCACACAGAGACCCACAGACTCACACAGAGACCCATAGACTCACAAAGCGACCCATAGACTCACACAGAGATCCACAGACTCACACATAGACCCATAGACTCACACAGAGACCCATAAACTCACACAGAGACCCATAGACTCACACAGAGACCCATAGACTCACACAGAGACCCATAGACTCACACAGAGACCCATAGACTCACACAGACCCATAGATTCACGCAGAGACACATAGACTCACACAGAGACCCATAGACTCACGCAGAGACCCACAGACTCGCACAGAGACCCACAGACCCGCACAGAGACCCATAGACTCACACAGCAGAGACCCATAGACTCACAGCAGAGACCCATAGACTCACGCAGAGACCCACAGATTCACACAGAGACACATAGACTCACACAGAGACCCATAGACTCACACAGAGACCCATAGACTCACACAGAGACACATAGACTCGCACAGAGACCCACAGACTCGCACAGAGACCCATAGACTCACACAGCAGAGACCCATAGACTCACGCAGAGACCCATAGACTCACACAGAGACCCACAGACTCGCACAGAGACCCACAGACTCGCACAGAGACCCATAGACTCACACAGCAGAGACCCATAGACTCACAGCAGAGTCCCACAGACTCACACAGAGACACATAGACTCACACAGAGACCCATAGACTCACACAGAGAACCATAGACTCACACAGAGACCCATAGACGCACACAGAGACACATAGACTCACACAGAGACCCACAGACTCACACAGAGACCCACAGAGTCACACAGAGACCCATAGACTCACACAGAGACCCATAGACTCACACAGAGACCCATTGACTCACACAGAGACCCATAGACTCACACAGAGACACATAGCCTCACACAGAGACCCATAGACTCACACAGAGACACATAGACCCACACAGAGACCCATAGACTCACACAGAGACCCATAGACTCACACAGAGACCCACAGACTCACACAGAGACCTATAGACTCACACAGAGACCCATAGACTCACACAGAGACACATAGACTCACACAGAGACTCAGAGACTCACACAGAGACACATAGACTCACACAGAGACCCATAGACTCACACAGAGACCCATAGACTCACACAGAGACCCACAGACTCACACAGAAACCCATAGACTCGCACAGAGATCCACAGACTCACACATAGACCCATAGACTAACACAGAGACCCATAAACTCACACAGAGACCCATAGACTCACACAGAGACCCACAGACTCACACAGAGACCCATAGACTCACACAGAGACCCATAGACTCACACAGAGACACATAGACTCACACAGAGACTCATAGACTCACACAGAGACACATAGACTCACACAGAGACCCATAGACTCACACAGAGACCCATAGACTCACACAGAGACCCACAGACTCACACAGAAACCCATAGACTCGCACAGAGATCCACAGACTCACACATAGACCCATAGACTAACACAGAGACCCATAAACTCACACAGAGACCCATAGACTCACACAGAGACACATAGACTCACACAGAGACCCATAGACTCACACAGAGACCCACAGACTCACACAGAGACCCATAGACTCACACAGAGACCCACAGACTCACACAGAGACCCACAGACTCCCACAGAGATCCACAGACTCACACATAGACCCATAGACTCACACAGAGACCCATAAACTCACACAGAGACCCATAGACTCACACAGAGACCCATAGACTTACACAGAGACCCACAGACTCACACAGAGACCCATAGACTCACACAGAGACCCACAGACTCACACAGAGACCCATAGACTCACACAGAGACCCATAGACTCACACAGAGACCCATAGACTCACACAGAGACCCATAGACTCACACAGAGACCCACAGACTCACACAGAGACCCATAGACTCACAAAGCGACCCATAGACTCACACAGAGATCCACAGACTCACACATAGACCCATAGACTCACACAGAGACCCCATAAACTCACACAGAGACCCATAGACTCACACAGAGACCCATAGACTCACACAGAGACCCATAGACTCACACAGAGGCCCATAGACTCACACAGAGACCCATAGATTCACCCAGAGACACATAGACTCACACAGAGACCCACAGACTCACACAGAGACCCATAGACTCACACAGAGACCCACAGACTCACACAGAGACCCATAGACTCACACAGAGACACATAGACTCACACAGAGACCCACAGACTCACACAGAGACCCATAGACTCACACAGAGACCCACAGACTCACACAGAGACCCATAGACTCACACAGAGACCCATAGACTCACACAGAGACCCATAGACTCACACAGAGACCCATAGACTCACACAGAGACCCACAGACTCACACAGAGACCCATAGACTCACAAAGCGACCCATAGACTCACACAGAGATCCACAGACTCACACATAGACCCATAGACTCACACAGAGACCCATAAACTCACACAGAGACCCATAGACTCACACAGAGACCCATAGACTCACACAGAGACCCATAGACTCACACAGAGACCCACAGACTCGCACAGAGATCCACAGACTCACACAGAGACCCATAGACTCACACAGAGACCCATAGACTCACACAGAGACCCATAGACTCACACAGAGACCCATAGAGTCACACAGAGACACATAGACTCACACAGAGACCCCATAGACTCACACAGAGACCAAAAGACTCACTCAGAGACCCATAGACTCACACAGAGACCCATAGACTCACACAGAGACACATAGACTCACACAGAGACCCACAGACTCACACAGAGACCCATAGACTCACACAGAGACCCACAGACTCACACAGAGACCCATAGACTCACACAGAGACCCATAGACTCACACAGAGACCCATAGACTCACACAGAGACCCATAGACTCACACAGAGACCCACAGACTCACACAGAGACCCATAGACTCACAAAGCGACCCATAGACTCACACAGAGATCCACAGACTCACACATAGACCCATAGACTCACACAGAGACCCATAAACTCACACAGAGACCCATAGACTCACACAGAGACCCACAGACTCACACAGAAACCCATAGACTCGCACAGAGATCCACAGACTCACACATAGACCCATAGACTAACACAGAGACCCATAGACTCACACAGAGACACATAGACTCACACAGAGACACATAGACTCACACAGAGACCCAAAGACTCACACAGAGACCCATAGACTCACACAGAGACCCACAGACTCACACAGAGACCCACAGACTCACACAGAGACCCATAGACTCACACAGAGACCCATAGACTCACACAGAGACCCATAGACTCACACAGAGACCCATAGACTCACACAGAGACCCATAGACTCACACAGAGACACATAGACTCACACAGAGACTCATAGACTCACACAGAGACACATAGACTCACACAGAGACCCATAGACCCACACAGAGACCCATAGACTCACACAGAGACCCATAGACTCACACAGAGACCCACAGACTTACACAGAAACCCATAGACTCGCATATAGATCCACAGACTCACACATAGACCCATAGACTAACACAGAGACCCATAAACTCACACAGAGACCCATAGACTCACACAGAGACACATAGCCTCACACAGAGACCCATAGACTCACACAGAGACCCACAGACTCACACAGAGACCCATAGACTCACACAGAGACCCACAGACTCACACAGAGACCTACAGACTCGCACAGAGATCCACAGACTCACACATAGACCCATAGACTCACACAGAGACCCATAAAGTCACACAGAGACCCATAGACTCACACAGAGACCGATAGACTTACACAGAGACCCACAGACTCACACAGAGACCCATAGACTCACACAGAGACCCACAGACTCACACAGAGACCCATCGACTCACAGAGAGACCCATAGACTCACACAGAGACCCACAGACTCACACAGAGACCCATAGACTCACAAAGCGACCCATAGACTCACACAGAGATCCACAGACTCACACATAGACCCATAGACTCACACAGAGACCCATAAACTCACACAGAGACCCATAGACTCACACAGAGACCCATAGACTCACACAGAGACCCATAGACTCACACAGAGACCCATAGACTCACACAGACCCATAGATTCACGCAGAGACACATAGACTCACACAGAGACCCATAGACTCACGCAGAGACCCACAGACTCGCACAGAGACCCACAGACCCGCACAGAGACCCATAGACTCACACAGCAGAGACCCATAGACTCACAGCAGAGACCCATAGACTCACGCAGAGACCCACAGATTCACACAGAGACACATAGACTCACACAGAGACCCATAGACTCACACAGAGACCCATAGACTCACACAGAGACACATAGACTCGCACAGAGACCCACAGACTCGCACAGAGACCCATAGACTCACACAGCAGAGACCCATAGACTCACGCAGAGACCCATAGACTCACACAGAGACCCACAGACTCGCACAGAGACCCACAGACTCGCACAGAGACCCATAGACTCACACAGCAGAGACCCATAGACTCACAGCAGAGTCCCACAGACTCACACAGAGACACATAGACTCACACAGAGACCCATAGACTCACACAGAGACCCATAGACTCACACAGAGACCCATAGACGCACACAGAGACACATAGACTCACACAGAGACCCACAGACTCACACAGAGACCCACAGAGTCACACAGAGACCCATAGACTCACACAGAGACCCATAGACTCACACAGAGACCCATTGACTCACACAGAGACCCATAGACTCACACAGAGACACATAGCCTCACACAGAGACCCATAGACTCACACAGAGACACATAGACCCACACAGAGACCCATAGACTCACACAGAGACCCATAGACTCACACAGAGACCCACAGACTCACACAGAGACCCATAGACTCACACAGAGACCCATAGACTCACACAGAGACACATAGACTCACACAGAGACTCAGAGACTCACACAGAGACACATAGACTCACACAGAGACCCATAGACTCACACAGAGACCCATAGACTCACACAGAGACCCACAGACTCACACAGAAACCCATAGACTCGCACAGAGATCCACAGACTCACACATAGACCCATAGACTAACACAGAGACCCATAAACTCACACAGAGACCCATAGACTCACACAGAGACACATAGACTCACACAGAGACCCATAGACTCACACAGAGACCCACAGACTCACACAGAGACCCATAGACTCACACAGAGCCCCACAGACTCACACAGAGACCCACAGACTCCCACAGAGATCCACAGACTCACACATAGACCCATAGACTCACACAGAGACCCATAAACTCACACAGAGACCCATAGACTCACACAGAGACCCATAGACTTACACAGAGACCCACAGACTCACACAGAGACCCATAGACTCACACAGAGACCCATAGACTCACACAGAGACCCATAGACTCACACAGAGACCCACAGACTCACACAGAGACCCATAGACTCACAAAGCGACCCACAGACTCACACAGAGACCCATAGACTCACAAAGCGACCCATAGACTCACACAGAGATCCACAGACTCACACATAGACCCATAGACTCACACAGAGACCCATAAACTCACACAGAGACCCATAGACTCACACAGAGACCCATAGACTCACACAGAGACCCATAGACTCACACAGAGACCCATAGACTCACACAGACCCATAGATTCACGCAGAGACACATAGACTCACACAGAGACCCATAGACTCACGCAGAGACCCACAGACTCGCACAGAGACCCACAGACCCGCACAGAGACCCATAGACTCACACAGCAGAGACCCATAGACTCACAGCAGAGACCCATAGACTCACGCAGAGACCCACAGATTCACACAGAGACACATAGACTCACACAGAGACCCATAGACTCACACAGAGACCCATAGACTCACACAGAGACACATAGACTCGCACAGAGACCCACAGACTCGCACAGAGACCCATAGACTCACACAGCAGAGACCCATAGACTCACGCAGAGACCCATAGACTCACACAGAGACCCACAGACTCGCACAGAGACCCACAGACTCGCACAGAGACCCATAGACTCACACAGCAGAGACCCATAGACTCACAGCAGAGTCCCACAGACTCACACAGAGACACATAGACTCACACAGAGACCCATAGACTCACACAGAGAACCATAGACTCACACAGAGACCCATAGACGCACACAGAGACACATAGACTCACACAGAGACCCACAGACTCACACAGAGACCCACAGAGTCACACAGAGACCCATAGACTCACACAGAGACCCATAGACTCACACAGAGACCCATTGACTCACACAGAGACCCATAGACTCACACAGAGACACATAGCCTCACACAGAGACCCATAGACTCACACAGAGACACATAGACCCACACAGAGACCCATAGACTCACACAGAGACCCATAGACTCACACAGAGACCCACAGACTCACACAGAGACCCATAGACTCACACAGAGACCCATAGACTCACACAGAGACACATAGACTCACACAGAGACTCAGAGACTCACACAGAGACACATAGACTCACACAGAGACCCATAGACTCACACAGAGACCCATAGACTCACACAGAGACCCACAGACTCACACAGAAACCCATAGACTCGCACAGAGATCCACAGACTCACACATAGACCCATAGACTAACACAGAGACCCATAAACTCACACAGAGACCCATAGACTCACACAGAGACCCACAGACTCACACAGAGACCCATAGACTCACACAGAGACCCATAGACTCACACAGAGACACATAGACTCACACAGAGACTCATAGACTCACACAGAGACACATAGACTCACACAGAGACCCATAGACTCACACAGAGACCCATAGACTCACACAGAGACCCACAGACTCACACAGAAACCCATAGACTCGCACAGAGATCCACAGACTCACACATAGACCCATAGACTAACACAGAGACCCATAAACTCACACAGAGACCCATAGACTCACACAGAGACACATAGACTCACACAGAGACCCATAGACTCACACAGAGACCCACAGACTCACACAGAGACCCATAGACTCACACAGAGACCCACAGACTCACACAGAGACCCACAGACTCCCACAGAGATCCACAGACTCACACATAGACCCATAGACTCACACAGAGACCCATAAACTCACACAGAGACCCATAGACTCACACAGAGACCCATAGACTTACACAGAGACCCACAGACTCACACAGAGACCCATAGACTCACACAGAGACCCACAGACTCACACAGAGACCCATAGACTCACACAGAGACCCATAGACTCACACAGAGACCCATAGACTCACACAGAGACCCATAGACTCACACAGAGACCCACAGACTCACACAGAGACCCATAGACTCACAAAGCGACCCATAGACTCACACAGAGATCCACAGACTCACACATAGACCCATAGACTCACACAGAGACCCCATAAACTCACACAGAGACCCATAGACTCACACAGAGACCCATAGACTCACACAGAGACCCATAGACTCACACAGAGGCCCATAGACTCACACAGAGACCCATAGATTCACCCAGAGACACATAGACTCACACAGAGACCCACAGACTCACACAGAGACCCATAGACTCACACAGAGACCCACAGACTCACACAGAGACCCATAGACTCACACAGAGACACATAGACTCACACAGAGACCCACAGACTCACACAGAGACCCATAGACTCACACAGAGACCCACAGACTCACACAGAGACCCATAGACTCACACAGAGACCCATAGACTCACACAGAGACCCATAGACTCACACAGAGACCCATAGACTCACACAGAGACCCACAGACTCACACAGAGACCCATAGACTCACAAAGCGACCCATAGACTCACACAGAGATCCACAGACTCACACATAGACCCATAGACTCACACAGAGACCCATAAACTCACACAGAGACCCATAGACTCACACAGAGACCCATAGACTCACACAGAGACCCATAGACTCACACAGAGACCCACAGACTCGCACAGAGATCCACAGACTCACACAGAGACCCATAGACTCACACAGAGACCCATAGACTCACACAGAGACCCATAGACTCACACAGAGACCCATAGACTCACACAGAGACCCATAGAGTCACACAGAGACACATAGACTCACACAGAGACCCCATAGACTCACACAGAGACCAAAAGACTCACTCAGAGACCCATAGACTCACACAGAGACCCATAGACTCACACAGAGACACATAGACTCACACAGAGACCCACAGACTCACACAGAGACCCATAGACTCACACAGAGACCCACAGACTCACACAGAGACCCATAGACTCACACAGAGACCCATAGACTCACACAGAGACCCATAGACTCACACAGAGACCCATAGACTCACACAGAGACCCACAGACTCACACAGAGACCCATAGACTCACAAAGCGACCCATAGACTCACACAGAGATCCACAGACTCACACATAGACCCATAGACTCACACAGAGACCCATAAACTCACACAGAGACCCATAGACTCACACAGAGACCCACAGACTCACACAGAAACCCATAGACTCGCACAGAGATCCACAGACTCACACATAGACCCATAGACTAACACAGAGACCCATAGACTCACACAGAGACACATAGACTCACACAGAGACACATAGACTCACACAGAGACCCATAGACTCACACAGAGACCCATAGACTCACACAGAGACTCACAGACTCACACAGAGACCCACAGACTCACACAGAGACCCATAGACTCACACAGAGACCCATAGACTCACACAGAGACCCATAGACTCACACAGAGACCCATAGACTCACACAGAGACCCATAGACTCACACAGAGACACATAGACTCACACAGAGACTCATAGACTCACACAGAGACACATAGACTCACACAGAGACCCATAGACCCACACAGAGACCCATAGACTCACACAGAGACCCATAGACTCACACAGAGACCCACAGACTTACACAGAAACCCATAGACTCGCATATAGATCCACAGACTCACACATAGACCCATAGACTAACACAGAGACCCATAAACTCACACAGAGACCCATAGACTCACACAGAGACACATAGCCTCACACAGAGACCCATAGACTCACACAGAGACCCACAGACTCACACAGAGACCCATAGACTCACA
The DNA here is from genome assembly GCF_048934315.1 of Petromyzon marinus. Lineage (NCBI taxonomy): Eukaryota > Metazoa > Chordata > Hyperoartia > Petromyzontiformes > Petromyzontidae > Petromyzon > Petromyzon marinus. The sequence goes on from NW_027422728.1 coordinate 650,478, forward strand.
CAGAGACCCACAGACTCACACAGAGACCTACAGACTCGCACAGAGATCCACAGACTCACACATAGACCCATAGACTCACACAGAGACCCATAAAGTCACACAGAGACCCATAGACTCACACAGAGACCGATAGACTTACACAGAGACCCACAGACTCACACAGAGACCCATAGACTCACACAGAGACCCACAGACTCACACAGAGACCCATCGACTCACAGAGAGACCCATAGACTCACACAGAGACCCACAGACTCACACAGAGACCCATAGACTCACAAAGCGACCCATAGACTCACACAGAGATCCACAGACTCACACATAGACCCATAGACTCACACAGAGACCCATAAACTCACACAGAGACCCATAGACTCACACAGAGACCCATAGACTCACACAGAGACCCATAGACTCACACAGAGACCCATAGACTCACACAGACCCATAGATTCACGCAGAGACACATAGACTCACACAGAGACCCATAGACTCACGCAGAGACCCACAGACTCGCACAGAGACCCACAGACCCGCACAGAGACCCATAGACTCACACAGCAGAGACCCATAGACTCACAGCAGAGACCCATAGACTCACGCAGAGACCCACAGATTCACACAGAGACACATAGACTCACACAGAGACCCATAGACTCACACAGAGACCCATAGACTCACACAGAGACACATAGACTCGCACAGAGACCCACAGACTCGCACAGAGACCCATAGACTCACACAGCAGAGACCCATAGACTCACGCAGAGACCCATAGACTCACACAGAGACCCACAGACTCGCACAGAGACCCACAGACTCGCACAGAGACCCATAGACTCACACAGCAGAGACCCATAGACTCACAGCAGAGTCCCACAGACTCACACAGAGACACATAGACTCACACAGAGACCCATAGACTCACACAGAGACCCATAGACTCACACAGAGACCCATAGACGCACACAGAGACACATAGACTCACACAGAGACCCACAGACTCACACAGAGACCCACAGAGTCACACAGAGACCCATAGACTCACACAGAGACCCATAGACTCACACAGAGACCCATTGACTCACACAGAGACCCATAGACTCACACAGAGACACATAGCCTCACACAGAGACCCATAGACTCACACAGAGACACATAGACCCACACAGAGACCCATAGACTCACACAGAGACCCATAGACTCACACAGAGACCCACAGACTCACACAGAGACCCATAGACTCACACAGAGACCCATAGACTCACACAGAGACACATAGACTCACACAGAGACTCAGAGACTCACACAGAGACACATAGACTCACACAGAGACCCATAGACTCACACAGAGACCCATAGACTCACACAGAGACCCACAGACTCACACAGAAACCCATAGACTCGCACAGAGATCCACAGACTCACACATAGACCCATAGACTAACACAGAGACCCATAAACTCACACAGAGACCCATAGACTCACACAGAGACACATAGACTCACACAGAGACCCATAGACTCACACAGAGACCCACAGACTCACACAGAGACCCATAGACTCACACAGAGCCCCACAGACTCACACAGAGACCCACAGACTCCCACAGAGATCCACAGACTCACACATAGACCCATAGACTCACACAGAGACCCATAAACTCACACAGAGACCCATAGACTCACACAGAGACCCATAGACTTACACAGAGACCCACAGACTCACACAGAGACCCATAGACTCACACAGAGACCCATAGACTCACACAGAGACCCATAGACTCACACAGAGACCCACAGACTCACACAGAGACCCATAGACTCACAAAGCGACCCATAGACTCACACAGAGATCCACAGACTCACACATAGACCCATAGACTCACACAGAGACCCATAAACTCACACAGAGATCCATAGACTCACACAGAGACCCATAGACTCACACAGAGACCCATAGACTCACACAGAGACCCATAGACTCACACAGAGACCCATAGATTCACGCAGAGACACATAGACTCACACAGAGACCCACAGACTCACACAGAGACCCATAGACTCACACAGAGACCCACAGACTCACACAGAGACCCATAGACTCACACAGAGACACATAGACTCACACAGAGACCCACAGACTCACACAGAGACCCATAGACTCACACAGAGACCCACAGACTCACACAGAGACCCATAGACTCACACAGAGACCCAAAGACTCACACAGAGACCCATAGACTCACACAGAGACCCATAGACTCACACAGAGACCCACAGACTCACACAGAGACCCATAGACTCACAAAGCGACCCATAGACTCACACAGAGATCCACAGACTCACACATAGACCCATAGACTCACACAGAGACCCATAAACTCACACAGAGACCCATAGACTCACACAGAGACCCATAGACTCACACAGAGACCCATAGACTCACACAGAGACCCATAGACTCACACAGAGACCCATAGATTCACGCAGAGACACATAGACTCACACAGAGACCCACAGACTCACACAGAGACCCATAGACTCACACAGAGACCCACAGACTCACACAGAGACCCATAGACTCACACAGAGACACATAGACTCACACAGAGACCCATAGACTCACACAGAGAAACATAGACTCACACAGAGACCCATAGACACACACAGAGACCCATAGACTCACACAGAGACCCACAGACTCACGCAGTGACCCATACACTCACACAGAGACCCACAGACTCACACAGAGACCCACAGACTCACACAGAGACCCACAGACTCGCACAGAGATCTACAGACTCACACAGAGACCCATAGACTCACACAGAGACCCATAGACTCACACAGAGACCCATAGAGTCACACAGAGACACATAGACTCACACAGAGACCCCATAGACTCACACAGAGACCAAAAGACTCACTCAGAGACCCATAGACTCACGCAGAGACCCATAGACTCACATAGAGACCCATAGACTCACTCAGAGACCCATAGACTCACACAGAGACCCTTAGACTCACACAGAGACCCATAGACTCACACAGAGACCGACAGACTCACACAGAGACACATAGACTCACACAGAGACCCATAGACTCACACAGAGACCCATTGACTCACACAGAGACACATAGACTCACACAGAGACACATAGACTCACACAGAGACCCATAGACTCACACAGAGACCCATAGACTCACACAGAGACCCACAGACTCACACAGAGACCCATAGACTCACACAGAGACCCATAGACTCACACAGAGACCCATAGACTCACACAGAGACCCATAGACTCACACAGAGACACATAGACTCACACAGAGACTCATAGACTCACACAGAGACACATAGACTCACACAGAGACCCATAGACCCACACAGAGACCCATAGACTCACACAGAGACCCATAGACTCACACAGAGACCCATAGACCCACACAGAGACCCATAGACTCACACAGAGACACATAGACTCACACAGAGACCCATAGACCCACACAGAGACCCATAGACTCACACAGAGACCCATAGACTCACACAGAGACCCACAGACTTACACAGAAACCCATAGACTCGCATAGAGATCCACAGACTCACACATAGACCCATAGACTAACACAGAGACCCATAAACTCACACAGAGACCCATAGACTCACACAGAGACACATAGACTCACACAGAGACCCATAGACTCACACAGAGACCCACAGACTCACACAGAGACCCATAGACTCACACAGAGCCCCACAGACTCACACAGAGACCCACAGACTCCCACAGAGATCCACAGACTCACACATAGACCCATAGACTCACACAGAGACCCATAAACTCACACAGAGACCCATAGACTCACACAGAGACCCATAGACTTACACAGAGACCCACAGACTCACACAGAGACCCATAGACTCACACAGAGACCCATAGACTCACACAGAGACCCATAGACTCACACAGAGACCCACAGACTCACACAGAGACCCATAGACTCACAAAGCGACCCATAGACTCACACAGAGATCCACAGACTCACACATAGACCCATAGACTCACACAGAGACCCATAAACTCACACAGAGATCCATAGACTCACACAGAGACCCATAGACTCACACAGAGACCCATAGACTCACACAGAGACCCATAGACTCACACAGAGACCCATAGATTCACGCAGAGACACATAGACTCACACAGAGACCCACAGACTCACACAGAGACCCATAGACTCACACAGAGACCCACAGACTCACACAGAGACCCATAGACTCACACAGAGACACATAGACTCACACAGAGACCCACAGACTCACACAGAGACCCATAGACTCACACAGAGACCCACAGACTCACACAGAGACCCATAGACTCACACAGAGACCCAAAGACTCACACAGAGACCCATAGACTCACACAGAGACCCATAGACTCACACAGAGACCCACAGACTCACACAGAGACCCATAGACTCACAAAGCGACCCATAGACTCACACAGAGATCCACAGACTCACACATAGACCCATAGACTCACACAGAGACCCATAAACTCACACAGAGACCCATAGACTCACACAGAGACCCATAGACTCACACAGAGACCCATAGACTCACACAGAGACCCATAGACTCACACAGAGACCCATAGATTCACGCAGAGACACATAGACTCACACAGAGACCCACAGACTCACACAGAGACCCATAGACTCACACAGAGACCCACAGACTCACACAGAGACCCATAGACTCACACAGAGACACATAGACTCACACAGAGACCCATAGACTCACACAGAGAAACATAGACTCACACAGAGACCCATAGACACACACAGAGACCCATAGACTCACACAGAGACCCACAGACTCACGCAGTGACCCATACACTCACACAGAGACCCACAGACTCACACAGAGACCCACAGACTCACACAGAGACCCACAGACTCGCACAGAGATCTACAGACTCACACAGAGACCCATAGACTCACACAGAGACCCATAGACTCACACAGAGACCCATAGAGTCACACAGAGACACATAGACTCACACAGAGACCCCATAGACTCACACAGAGACCAAAAGACTCACTCAGAGACCCATAGACTCACGCAGAGACCCATAGACTCACATAGAGACCCATAGACTCACTCAGAGACCCATAGACTCACACAGAGACCCTTAGACTCACACAGAGACCCATAGACTCACACAGAGACCGACAGACTCACACAGAGACACATAGACTCACACAGAGACCCATAGACTCACACAGAGACCCATAGACTCACACAGAGACACATAGACTCACACAGAGACACATAGACTCACACAGAGACCCATAGACTCACACAGAGACCCATAGACTCACACAGAGACCCACAGACTCACACAGAGACCCACAGACTCACACAGAGACCCATAGACTCACACAGAGACCCATAGACTCACACAGAGACCCATAGACTCACACAGAGACCCATAGACTCACACAGAGACACATAGACTCACACAGAGACTCATAGACTCACACAGAGACACATAGACTCACACAGAGACCCATAGACCCACACAGAGACCCATAGACTCACACAGAGACCCATAGACTCACACAGAGACCCATAGACCCACACAGAGACCCATAGACTCACACAGAGACACATAGACTCACACAGAGACCCATAGACCCACACAGAGACCCATAGACTCACACAGAGACCCATAGACTCACACAGAGACCCACAGACTTACACAGAAACCCATAGACTCGCATAGAGATCCACAGACTCACACATAGACCCATAGACTAACACAGAGACCCATAAACTCACACAGAGACCCATAGACTCACACAGAGACCCATAGACTCACACAGAGACCCACAGACTCACACAGAGACCCATAGACTCACACAGAGACCCATAGACTCACACAGAGACACATAGACTCACACAGAGACACATAGACTCACACAGAGACCCATAGACTCACACAGAGACCCATAGACTCACACAGAGACCCACAGACTCACACAGAGACCCATAGACTCACACAGAGACCCATAGACTCACACAGAGACCCATAGACTCACACAGAGACCCATAGACTCACACAGAGACACATAGACTCACACAGAGACTCATAGACTCACACAGAGACACATAGACTCACACAGAGACCCATAGACCCACACAGAGACCCATAGACTCACACAGAGACCCATAGACTCACACAGAGACCCATAGGCCCACACAGAGACACATAGACTCACACAGAGACACATAGACTCACACAGAGACCCATAGACTCACACAGAGACCCATAGACTCACACAGAGACCCACAGACTCACACAGAGACCCATAGACTCACACAGAGACCCATAGACTCACACAGAGACCCATAGACTCACACAGAGACCCATAGACTCACACAGAGACACATAGACTCACACAGAGACTCATAGACTCACACAGAGACACATAGACTCACACAGAGACCCATAGACCCACACAGAGACCCATAGACTCACACAGAGACCCATAGACTCACACAGAGACCCATAGACCCACACAGAGACCCATAGACTCACACAGAGACACATAGACTCACACAGAGACCCATAGACCCACACAGAGACCCATAGACTCACACAGAGACCCATAGACTCACACAGAGACCCACAGACTTACACAGAAACCCATAGACTCGCATAGAGATCCACAGACTCACACATAGACCCATAGACTAACACAGAGACCCATAAACTCACACAGAGACCCATAGACTCACACAGAGACACATAGACTCACACAGAGACCCATAGACTCACACAGAGACCCACAGACTCACACAGAGACCCATAGACTCACACAGAGCCCCACAGACTCACACAGAGACCCACAGACTCCCACAGAGATCCACAGACTCACACATAGACCCATAGACTCACACAGAGACCCATAAACTCACACAGAGACCCATAGACTCACACAGAGACCCATAGACTTACACAGAGACCCACAGACTCACACAGAGACCCATAGACTCACACAGAGACCCATAGACTCACACAGAGACCCATAGACTCACACAGAGACCCACAGACTCACACAGAGACCCATAGACTCACAAAGCGACCCATAGACTCACACAGAGATCCACAGACTCACACATAGACCCATAGACTCACACAGAGACCCATAAACTCACACAGAGATCCATAGACTCACACAGAGACCCATAGACTCACACAGAGACCCATAGACTCACACAGAGACCCATAGACTCACACAGAGACCCATAGATTCACGCAGAGACACATAGACTCACACAGAGACCCACAGACTCACACAGAGACCCATAGACTCACACAGAGACCCACAGACTCACACAGAGACCCATAGACTCACACAGAGACACATAGACTCACACAGAGACCCACAGACTCACACAGAGACCCATAGACTCACACAGAGACCCACAGACTCACACAGAGACCCATAGACTCACACAGAGACCCAAAGACTCACACAGAGACCCATAGACTCACACAGAGACCCATAGACTCACACAGAGACCCACAGACTCACACAGAGACCCATAGACTCACAAAGCGACCCATAGACTCACACAGAGATCCACAGACTCACACATAGACCCATAGACTCACACAGAGACCCATAAACTCACACAGAGACCCATAGACTCACACAGAGACCCATAGACTCACACAGAGACCCATAGACTCACACAGAGACCCATAGACTCACACAGAGACCCATAGATTCACGCAGAGACACATAGACTCACACAGAGACCCACAGACTCACACAGAGACCCATAGACTCACACAGAGACCCACAGACTCACACAGAGACCCATAGACTCACACAGAGACACATAGACTCACACAGAGACCCATAGACTCACACAGAGAAACATAGACTCACACAGAGACCCATAGACACACACAGAGACCCATAGACTCACACAGAGACCCACAGACTCACGCAGTGACCCATACACTCACACAGAGACCCACAGACTCACACAGAGACCCACAGACTCACACAGAGACCCACAGACTCGCACAGAGATCTACAGACTCACACAGAGACCCATAGACTCACACAGAGACCCATAGACTCACACAGAGACCCATAGAGTCACACAGAGACACATAGACTCACACAGAGACCCCATAGACTCACACAGAGACCAAAAGACTCACTCAGAGACCCATAGACTCACGCAGAGACCCATAGACTCACATAGAGACCCATAGACTCACTCAGAGACCCATAGACTCACACAGAGACCCTTAGACTCACACAGAGACCCATAGACTCACACAGAGACCGACAGACTCACACAGAGACACATAGACTCACACAGAGACCCATAGACTCACACAGAGACCCATAGACTCACACAGAGACACATAGACTCACACAGAGACACATAGACTCACACAGAGACCCATAGACTCACACAGAGACCCATAGACTCACACAGAGACCCACAGACTCACACAGAGACCCACAGACTCACACAGAGACCCATAGACTCACACAGAGACCCATAGACTCACACAGAGACCCATAGACTCACACAGAGACCCATAGACTCACACAGAGACACATAGACTCACACAGAGACTCATAGACTCACACAGAGACACATAGACTCACACAGAGACCCATAGACCCACACAGAGACCCATAGACTCACACAGAGACCCATAGACTCACACAGAGACCCATAGACCCACACAGAGACCCATAGACTCACACAGAGACACATAGACTCACACAGAGACCCATAGACCCACACAGAGACCCATAGACTCACACAGAGACCCATAGACTCACACAGAGACCCACAGACTTACACAGAAACCCATAGACTCGCATAGAGATCCACAGACTCACACATAGACCCATAGACTAACACAGAGACCCATAAACTCACACAGAGACCCATAGACTCACACAGAGACCCATAGACTCACACAGAGACCCACAGACTCACACAGAGACCCATAGACTCACACAGAGACCCATAGACTCACACAGAGACACATAGACTCACACAGAGACTCATAGACTCACACAGAGACACATAGACTCACACAGAGACCCATAGACTCACACAGAGACCCATAGACTCACACAGAGACCCACAGACTCACACAGAAACCCATAGACTCGCACAGAGATCCACAGACTCACACATAGACCCATAGACTAACACAGAGACCCATAAACTCACACAGAGACCCATAGACTCACACAGAGACACATAGACTCACACAGAGACCCATAGACTCACACAGAGACCCACAGACTCACACAGAGACCCATAGACTTACACAGAGACCCACAGACTCACACAGAGACCCACAGACTCACACAGAGATCCACAGACTCACACATAGACCCATAGACTCACACAGAGACCCATAAACTCACACAGAGACCCATAGACTCACACAGAGACCCATAGACTTACACAGAGACCCACAGACTCACACAGAGACCCATAGACTCACACAGAGACCCACAGACTCACACAGAGACCCATAGACTCACACAGAGACCCATAGACTCACACAGAGACCCATAGACTCACACAGAGACACATAGACTCACACAGAGACTCATAGACTCACACAGAGACACATAGACTCACACAGAGACCCATAGACTCACACAGAGACCCATAGACTCACACAGAGACCCACAGACTCACACAAAAACCTATAGACTCGCACAGAGATCCACAGACTCACACATAGACCCATAGACTAACACAGAGACCCATAAACTCACACAGAGACCCATAGACTCACACAGAGACACATAGACTCACACAGAGACCCATAGACTCACACAGAGACCCACAGACTCACACAGAGACCCATAGACTCACACAGAGACCCATAGACTCACACAGAGACCCACAGACTCACACAGAGATCCACAGACTCACACATAGACCCATAGACTCACACAGAGACCCATAAACTCACACAGAGTCCCATAGACTCACACAGAGACCCATAGACTTACACAGAGACCCACAGACTCAAACAGAGACCCATAGACTCACACAGAGATCCACAGACTCACACAGAGACCCATAGACTCACACAGAGACCCATAGACTCACACAGAGACCCATAGACTCACACAGAGACCCATAGACTCACACAGAGACCCACAGACTCACACAGAGACCCATAGACTCACAAAGCGACCCATAGACTCACACAGAGATCCACAGACTCACACATAGACCCATAGACTCACACAGAGACCCATAAACTCACACAGAGACCCATAGACTCACACAGAGACCCATAGACTCACACAGAGACCCATAGACTCACACAGAGGCCCATAGACTCACACAGAGACCCATAGATTCACGCAGAGACACATAGACTCACACAGAGACCCACAGACTCACACAGAGACCCACAGACTCACACAGAGACACATAGACTCACACAGAGACCCATAGACTCACACAGAGACCCGTAGACTCACACAGAGACACATAGACTCACACAGAGACACATAGACTCACACAGAGACCCATAGACTCACACAGAGACCCATAGACTCACACAGAGACCCACAGACTCACACAGAGACCCACAGACTCACACAGAGAACCCATAGACTCACACAGAGACCCATAGACTCACACAGAGACCCATAGACTCACAAAGCGACCCATAGACTCACACAGAGATCCACAGACTCACACAGAGACCCATAGACTCACACAGAGACCCATAAACTCACACAGAGACCCATAGACTCGCATATAGATCCACAGACTCACACATAGACCCATAGACTAACACAGAGACCCATAAACTCACACAGAGACCCATAGACTCACACAGAGACACATAGCCTCACACAGAGACCCATAGACTCACACAGAGACCCACAGACTCACACAGAGACCCATAGACTCACACAGAGACCCATAGACTCACACAGAGACCCATAGAGTCACACAGAGACACATAGACTCACACAGAGACCCCATAGACTCACACAGAGACCAAAAGACTCACTCAGAGACCCATAGACTCACGCAGAGACCCATAGACTCACATAGAGACCCATAGACTCACTCAGAGACCCATAGACTCACACAGAGACCCTTAGACTCACACAGAGACCCATAGACTCACACAGAGACCCACAGACTCACACAGAGACACATAGACTCACACAGAGACCCATAGACTCACACAGAGACCCATAGACTCACACAGAGACACATAGACTCACAGAGAGACACATAGACTCACACAGAGACCCATAGACTCACACAGAGACCCATAGACTCACACAGAGACCCACAGACTCACACAGAGACCCACAGACTCACACAGAGACCCATAGACTCACACAGAGACCCATAGACTCACACAGAGACCCATAGACTAACACAGAGACCCATAGACTCACACAGAGACCCATAGACTCACACAGAGACACATAGACTCACACAGAGACTCATAGACTCACACAGAGACACATAGACTCACACAGAGACCCATAGACCCACACAGAGACCCATAGACTCACACAGAGACCCATAGACTCACACAGAGACCCACAGACTTACACAGAAACCCATAGACTCGCATATAGATCCACAGACTCACACATAGACCCATAGACTAACACAGAGACCCATAAACTCACACAGAGACCCATAGACTCACACAGAGACACATAGCCTCACACAGAGACCCATAGACTCACACAGAGACCCACAGACTCACACAGAGACCCATAGACTCACACAGAGACCCACAGACTCACACAGAAACCCACAGACTCGCACAGAGATCCACAAACTCACACATAGACCCATAGACTCACACAGAGACCCATAAAGTCACACAGAGACCCATAGACTCACACAGAGACCGATAGACTTACACAGAGACCCACAGACTCACACAGAGACCCATAGACTCACACAGAGACCCACAGACTCACACAGAGACCCATCGACTCACACAGAGACCCATAGACTCACACAGAGACCCACAGACTCACACAGAGACCCATAGACTCACAAAGCGACCCATAGACTCACACAGAGATCCACAGACTCACACATAGACCCATAGACTCACACAGAGACCCATAAACTCACACAGAGACCCATAGACTCACACAGAGACCCATAGACTCACACAGAGACCCATAGACTCACACAGAGACCCATAGACTCACACAGACCCATAGATTCACGCAGAGACACATAGACTCACACAGAGACCCATAGACTCACGCAGAGACCCATAGACTCACACAGAGACCCACAGACTCGCACAGAGACCCACAGACTCGCACAGAGACCCATAGACTCACACAGCAGAGACCCATAGACTCACAGCAGAGACCCATAGACTCACGCAGAGACCCACAGATTCACACAGAGACACATAGACTCACACAGAGACCCATAGACTCACACAGAGACCCATAGACTCACACAGAGACACATAGACTCGCACAGAGACCCACAGACTCGCACAGAGACCCATAGACTCACACAGCAGAGACCCATAGACTCACGCAGAGACCCATAGACTCACACAGAGACCCACAGACTCGCACAGAGACCCACAGACTCGCACAGAGACCCATAGACTCACACAGCAGAGACCCATAGACTCACAGCAGAGTCCCACAGACTCACACAGAGACACATAGACTCACACAGAGACCCATAGACTCACACAGAGACCCATAGACTCACACAGAGACCCATAGACGCACACAGAGACACATAGACTCACACAGAGACCCACAGACTCACGCAGAGACCCACAGAGTCACACAGAGACCCATAGACTCACACAGAGACCCATAGACTCACACAGGGACCCATTGACTCACACAGAGACCCATAGACTCACACAGAGACACATAGCCTCACACAGAGACCTATAGACTCACACAGAGACACATAGACCCACACAGAGACCCATAGACTCACACAGAGACCCATAGACTCACACAGAGACCCACAGACTCACACAGAGACCCATAGACTCACACAGAGACCCATAGACTCACACAGAGACTCATAGACTCACACAGAGACACATAGACTCACACAGAGACCCATAGACTCACACAGAGACCCATAGACTCACACAGAGACCCACAGACTCACACAGAAACCCATAGACTCGCACAGAGATCCACAGACTCACACATAGACCCATAGACTAACACAGAGACCCATAAACTCACACAGAGACCCATAGACTCACACAGAGACACATAGACTCACACAGAGACCCATAGACTCACACAGAGACCCACAGACTCACACAGAGACCCATATACTCACACAGAGACCCACAGACTCACACAGAGACCCACAGACTCCCACAGAGATCCACAGACTCACACATAGACCCATAGACTCACACAGAGACCCATAAACTCACACAGAGACCCATAGACTCACACAGAGACCCATAGACTTACACAGAGACCCACAGACTCACACAGAGACCCATAGACTCACACAGAGACCCACAGACTCACACAGAGACCCATAGACTCACACAGAGACCCATAGACTCACACAGAGACCCATAGACTCACACAGAGACCCATAGACTCACACAGAGACCCACAGACTCACACAGAGACCCATAGACTCACAAAGCGACCCATAGACTCACACAGAGATCCACAGACTCACACATAGACCCATAGACTCACACAGAGACCCATAAACTCACACAGAGACCCATAGACTCACACAGAGACCCATAGACTCACACAGAGACCCATAGACTCACACAGAGGCCCATAGACTCACACAGAGACCCATAGATTCACGCAGAGACACATAGACTCACACAGAGACCCACAGACTCACACAGAGACCCATAGACTCACACAGAGACCCACAGACTCGCACAGAGACCCATAGACTCACACAGAGACACATAGACTCACACAGAGACCCACAGACTCACACAGAGACCCATAGACTCACACAGAGACCCACAGACTCACACAGAGACCCATAGACTCACACAGAGACCCATAGACTCACACAGAGACCCATAGACTCACACAGAGACCCATAGACTCACACAGAGACCCACAGACTCACACAGAGACCCATAGACTCACAAAGCGACCCATAGACTCACACAGAGATCCACAGACTCACACATAGACCCATAGACTCACACAGAGACCCATAAACTCACACAGAGACCCATAGACTCACACAGAGACCCATAGACTCACACAGAGACCCATAGACTCACACAGAGACCCACAGACTCGCACAGAGATCCACAGACTCACACAGAGACCCATAGACTCACACAGAGACCCATAGACTCACACAGAGACCCATAGACTCACACAGAGACCCATAGACTCACACAGAGACCCATAGAGTCACACAGAGACACATAGACTCACACAGAGACCCCATAGACTCACACAGAGACCAAAAGACTCACTCAGAGACCCATAGACTCACACAGAGACCCATAGACTCACACAGAGACACATAGACTCACACAGAGACCCACAGACTCACACAGAGACCCATAGACTCACACAGAGACCCACAGACTCACACAGAGACCCATAGACTCACACAGAGACCCATAGACTCACACAGAGACCCATAGACTCACACAGAGACCCATAGACTCACACAGAGACCCACAGACTCACACAGAGACCCATAGACTCACAAAGCGACCCATAGACTCACACAGAGATCCACAGACTCACACATAGACCCATAGACTCACACAGAGACCCATAAACTCACACAGAGACCCATAGACTCACACAGAGACCCATAGACTCACACAGAGACCCATAGACTCACACAGAGACCCACAGACTCGCACAGAGATCCACAGACTCACACAGAGACCCATAGACTCACACAGAGACCCATAGACTCACACAGAGACCCATAGACTCACACAGAGACCCATAGACTCACACAGAGACACATAGACTCACACAGAGACCCCATAGACTCACACAGAGACCAAAAGACTCACTCAGAGACCCATAGACTCACGCAGAGACCCATAGACTCACATAGAGACCCATAGACTCACTCAGAGACCCATAGACTCACACAGAGACCCACAGACTCACACAGAGACCCATAGACTCACACAGAGACCCATAGACTCACACAGAGACCCTTAGACTCACACAGAGACCCATAGACTCACACAGAGACCCACAGACTCACACAGAGACACATAGACTCACACAGAGACCCATAGACTCACACAGAGACCCATAGACTCACACAGAGACACATAGACTCACACAGAGACACATAGACTCACACAGAGACCCATAGACTCACACAGAGACCCATAGACTCACACAGAGACCCACAGACTCACACAGAGACCCATAGACTCACACAGAGACCCATAGACTCACACAGAGACCCATAGACTCACACAGAGACCCATAGACTCACACAGAGACCCATAGACTCACACAGAGACACATAGACTCACACAGAGACTCATAGACTCACACAGAGACACATAGACTCACACAGAGACCCATAGACCCACACAGAGACCCATAGACTCACACAGAGACCCATAGACTCACACAGAGACCCACAGACTTACACAGAAACCCATAGACTCGCATATAGATCCACAGACTCACACATAGACCCATAGACTAACACAGAGACCCATAAACTCACACAGAGACCCATAGACTCACACAGAGACACATAGCCTCACACAGAGACCCATAGACTCACACAGAGACCCACAGACTCACACAGAGACCCATAGACTCACACAGAGACCCACAGACTCACACAGAGACCTACAGACTCGCACAGAGATCCACAGACTCACACATAGACCCATAGACTCACACAGAGACCCATAAAGTCACACAGAGACCCATAGACTCACACAGAGACCGATAGACTTACACAGAGACCCACAGACTCACACAGAGACCCATAGACTCACACAGAGACCCACAGACTCACACAGAGACCCATCGACTCACAGAGAGACCCATAGACTCACACAGAGACCCACAGACTTACACAGAGACCCATAGACTCACAAAGCGACCCATAGACTCACACAGAGATCCACAGACTCACACATAGACCCATAGACTCACACAGAGACCCATAAACTCACACAGAGACCCATAGACTCACACAGAGACCCATAGACTCACACAGAGACCCATAGACTCACACAGACCCATAGATTCACGCAGAGACACATAGACTCACACAGAGACCCATAGACTCACGCAGAGACCCACAGACTCGCACAGAGACCCACAGACCCGCACAGAGACCCATAGATTCACACAGCAGAGACCCATAGACTCACAGCAGAGACCCATAGACTCACGCAGAGACCCACAGATTCACACAGAGACACATAGACTCACACAGAGACCCATAGACTCACACAGAGACCCATAGACTCACACAGAGACACATAGACTCGCACAGAGACCCACAGACTCGCACAGAGACCCATAGACTCACACAGCAGAGACCCATAGACTCACGCAGAGACCCATAGACTCACACAGAGACCCACAGACTCGCACAGAGACCCACAGACTCGCACAGAGACCCATAGACTCACACAGCAGAGACCCATAGACTCACAGCAGAGTCCCACAGACTCACACAGAGACACATAGACTCACACAGAGACCCATAGACTCACACAGAGACCCATAGACTCACACAGAGACCCATAGACGCACACAGAGACACATAGACTCACACAGAGACCCACAGACTCACACAGAGACCCACAGAGTCACACAGAGACCCATAGACTCACACAGAGACCCATAGACTCACACAGAGACCCATTGACTCACACAGAGACCCATAGACTCACACAGAGACACATAGCCTCACACAGAGACCCATAGACTCACACAGAGACACATAGACCCACACAGAGACCCATAGACTCACACAGAGACCCATAGACTCACACAGAGACCCACAGACTCACACAGAGACCCATAGACTCACACAGAGACCCATAGACTCACACAGAGACACATAGACTCACACAGAGACTCAGAGACTCACACAGAGACACATAGACTCACACAGAGACCCATAGACTCACACAGAGACCCATAGACTCACACAGAGACCCACAGACTCACACAGAAACCCATAGACTCGCACAGAGATCCACAGACTCACACATAGACCCATAGACTAACACAGAGACCCATAAACTCACACAGAGACCCATAGACTCACACAGAGACACATAGACTCACACAGAGACCCATAGACTCACACAGAGACCCACAGACTCGCACAGAGACCCATAGACTCACACAGAGCCCCACAGACTCACACAGAGACCCACAGACTCCCACAGAGATCCACAGACTCACACATAGACCCATAGACTCACACAGAGACCCATAAACTCACACAGAGACCCATAGACTCACACAGAGACCCATAGACTTACACAGAGACCCACAGACTCACACAGAGACCCATAGACTCACACAGAGACCCATAGACTCACACAGAGACCCATAGACTCACACAGAGACCCACAGACTCACACAGAGACCCATAGACTCACAAAGCAACCCATAGACTCACACAGAGATCCACAGACTCACACATAGACCCATAGACTCACACAGAGACCCATAAACTCACACAGAGTCCCATAGACTCACACAGAGACCCATAGACTTACACAGAGACCCACAGACTCAAACAGAGACCCATAGACTCACACAGAGATCCACAGACTCACACAGAGACCCATAGACTCACACAGAGACCCATAGACTCACACAGAGACCCATAGACTCACACAGAGACCCATAGACTCACACAGAGACCCACAGACTCACACAGAGACCCATAGACTCACAAAGCGACCCATAGACTCACACAGAGATCCACAGACTCACACATAGACCCATAGACTCACACAGAGACCCATAAACTCACACAGAGACCCATAGACTCACACAGAGACCCATAGACTCACACAGAGACCCATAGACTCACACAGAGGCCCATAGACTCACACAGAGACCCATAGATTCACGCAGAGACACATAGACTCACACAGAGACCCACAGACTCACACAGAGACCCACAGACTCACACAGAGACACATAGACTCACACAGAGACCCATAGACTCACACAGAGACCCGTAGACTCACACAGAGACACATAGACTCACACAGAGACACATAGACTCACACAGAGACCCATAGACTCACACAGAGACCCATAGACTCACACAGAGACCCACAGACTCACACAGAGACCCACAGACTCACACAGAGAACCCATAGACTCACACAGAGACCCATAGACTCACACAGAGACCCATAGACTCACAAAGCGACCCATAGACTCACACAGAGATCCACAGACTCACAAAGAGACCCATAGACTCACACAGAGACCCATAAACTCACACAGAGACCCATAGACTCGCATATAGATCCACAGACTCACACATAGACCCATAGACTAACACAGAGACCCATAAACTCACACAGAGACCCATAGACTCACACAGAGACACATAGCCTCACACAGAGACCCATAGACTCACACAGAGACCCACAGACTCACACAGAGACCCATAGACTCACACAGAGACCCATAGACTCACACAGAGACCCATAGAGTCACACAGAGACACATAGACTCACACAGAGACCCCATAGACTCACACAGAGACCAAAAGACTCACTCAGAGACCCATAGACTCACGCAGAGACCCATAGACTCACATAGAGACCCATAGACTCACTCAGAGACCCATAGACTCACACAGAGACCCTTAGACTCACACAGAGACCCATAGACTCACACAGAGACCCACAGACTCACACAGAGACACATAGACTCACACAGAGACCCATAGACTCACACAGAGACCCATAGACTCACACAGAGACACATAGACTCACAGAGAGACACATAGACTCACACAGAGACCCATAGACTCACACAGAGACCCATAGACTCACACAGAGACCCACAGACTCACACAGAGACCCACAGACTCACACAGAGACCCATAGACTCACACAGAGACCCATAGACTCACACAGAGACCCATAGACTAACACAGAGACCCATAGACTCACACAGAGACCCATAGACTCACACAGAGACACATAGACTTACACAGAGGCTCATAGACTCACACAGAGACACATAGACTCACACAGAGACCCATAGACCCACACAGAGACCCATAGACTCACACAGAGACCCATAGACTCACACAGAGACCCACAGACTTACACAGAAACCCATAGACTCGCATATAGATCCACAGACTCACACATAGACCCATAGACTAACACAGAGACCCATAAACTCACACAGAGACCCATAGACTCACACAGAGACACATAGCCTCACACAGAGACCCATAGACTCACACAGAGACCCACAGACTCACACAGAGACCCATAGACTCACACAGAGACCCACAGACTCACACAGAAACCCACAGACTCGCACAGAGATCCACAAACTCACACATAGACCCATAGACTCACACAGAGACCCATAAAGTCACACAGAGACCCATAGACTCACACAGAGACCGATAGACTTACACAGAGACCCACAGACTCACACAGAGACCCATAGACTCACACAGAGACCCACAGACTCACACAGAGACCCATCGACTCACACAGAGACCCATAGACTCACACAGAGACCCACAGACTCACACAGAGACCCATAGACTCACAAAGCGACCCATAGACTCACACAGAGATCCACAGACTCACACATAGACCCATAGACTCACACAGAGACCCATAAACTCACACAGAGACCCATAGACTCACACAGAGACCCATAGACTCACACAGAGACCCATAGACTCACACAGAGACCCATAGACTCACACAGACCCATAGATTCACGCAGAGACACATAGACTCACACAGAGACCCATAGACTCACGCAGAGACCCATAGACTCACACAGAGACCCACAGACTCGCACAGAGACCCACAGACTCGCACAGAGACCCATAGACTCACACAGCAGAGACCCATAGACTCACAGCAGAGACCCATAGACTCACGCAGAGACCTACAGATTCACACAGAGACACATAGACTCACACAGAGACCCATAGACTCACACAGAGACCCATAGACTCACACAGAGACACATAGACTCGCACAGAGACCCACAGACTCGCACAGAGACCCATAGACTCACACAGCAGAGACCCATAGACTCACGCAGAGACCCATAGACTCACACAGAGACCCACAGTCTCGCACAGAGACCCACAGACTCGCACAGAGACCCATAGACTCACACAGCAGAGACCCATAGACTCACAGCAGAGTCCCACAGACTCACACAGAGACACATAGACTCACACAGAGACCCATAGACTCACACAGAGACCCATAGACTCACACAGAGACCCATAGACGCACACAGAGACACATAGACTCACACAGAGACCCACAGACTCACGCAGAGACCCACAGAGTCACACAGAGACCCATAGACTCACACAGAGACCCATAGACTCACACAGGGACCCATTGACTCACACAGAGACCCATAGACTCACACAGAGACACATAGCCTCACACAGAGACCTATAGACTCACACAGAGACACATAGACCCACACAGAGACCCATAGACTCACACAGAGACCCATAGACTCACACAGAGACCCACAGACTCACACAGAGACCCATAGACTCACACAGAGACCCATAGACTCACACAGAGACTCATAGACTCACACAGAGACACATAGACTCACACAGAGACCCATAGACTCACACAGAGACCCATAGACTCACACAGAGACCCACAGACTCACACAGAAACCCATAGACTCGCACAGAGATCCACAGACTCACACATAGACCCATAGACTAACACAGAGACCCATAAACTCACACAGAGACCCATAGACTCACACAGAGACACATAGACTCACACAGAGACCCATAGACTCACACAGAGACCCACAGACTCACACAGAGACCCATAGACTCACACAGAGACCCACAGACTCACACAGAGACCCACAGACTCCCACAGAGATCCACAGACTCACACATAGACCCATAGACTCACACAGAGACCCATAAACTCACACAGAGACCCATAGACTCACACAGAGACCCATAGACTTACACAGAGACCCACAGACTCACACAGAGACCCATAGACTCACACAGAGACCCACAGACTCACACAGAGACCCATAGACTCACACAGAGACCCATAGACTCACACAGAGACCCATAGACTCACACAGAGACCCATAGACTCACACAAAGACCCACAGACTCACACAGAGACCCATAGACTCACAAAGCGACCCATAGACTCACACAGAGATCCACAGACTCACACATAGACCCATAGACTCACACAGAGACCCATAAACTCACACAGAGACCCATAGACTCACACAGAGACCCATAGACTCACACAGAGACCCATAGACTCACACAGAGGCCCATAGACTCACACAGAGACCCATAGATTCACGCAGAGACACATAGACTCACACAGAGACCCACAGACTCACACAGAGCCCCATAGACTCACACAGAGACCCACAGACTCGCACAGAGACCCATAGACTCACACAGAGACACATAGACTCACACAGAGACCCACAGACTCACACAGAGACCCATAGACTCACACAGAGACCCACAGACTCACACAGAGACCCATAGACTCACACAGAGACCCATAGACTCACACAGAGACCCATAGACTCACACAGAGACCCATAGACTCACACAGAGACCCACAGACTCACACAGAGACCCATAGACTCACAAAGCGACCCATAGACTCACACAGAGATCCACAGACTCACACATAGACCCATAGACTCACACAGAGACCCATAAACTCACACAGAGACCCATAGACTCACACAGAGACCCATAGACTCACACAGAGACCCATAGACTCACACAGAGACCCACAGACTCGCACAGAGATCCACAGACTCACACAGAGACCCATAGACTCACACAGAGACCCATAGACTCACACAGAGACCCATAGACTCACACAGAGACCCATAGACTCACACAGAGACCCATAGAGTCACACAGAGACACATAGACTCACACAGAGACCCCATAGACTCACACAGAGACCAAAAGACTCACTCAGAGACCCATAGACTCACACAGAGACCCATAGACTCACACAGAGACACATAGACTCACACAGAGACCCACAGACTCACACAGAGACCCATAGACTCACACAGAGACCCACAGACTCACACAGAGACCCATAGACTCACACAGAGACCCATAGACTCACACAGAGACCCATAGACTCACACAGAGACCCATAGACTCACACAGAGACCCACAGACTCACACAGAGACCCATAGACTCACAAAGCGACCCATAGACTCACACAGAGATCCACAGACTCACACATAGACCCATAGACTCACACAGAGACCCATAAACTCACACAGAGACCCATAGACTCACACAGAGACCCATAGACTCACACAGAGACCCATAGACTCACACAGAGACCCACAGACTCGCACAGAGATCCACAGACTCACACAGAGACCCATAGACTCACACAGAGACCCATAGACTCACACAGAGACCCATAGACTCACACAGAGACCCATAGACTCACACAGAGACCCATAGAGTCACACAGAGACACATAGACTCACACAGAGACCCCATAGACTCACACAGAGACCAAAAGACTCACTCAGAGACCCATAGACTCACGCAGAGACCCATAGACTCACATAGAGACCCATAGACTCACTCAGAGACCCATAGACTCACACAGAGACCCACAGACTCACACAGAGACCCATAGACTCACACAGAGACCCATAGACTCACACAGAGACCCTTAGACTCACACAGAGACCCATAGACTCACACAGAGACCCACAGACTCACACAGAGACACATAGACTCACACAGAGACCCATAGACTCACACAGAGACCCATAGACTCACACAGAGACACATAGACTCACACAGAGACACATAGACTCACACAGAGACCCATAGACTCACACAGAGACCCATAGACTCACACAGAGACCCACAGACTCACACAGAGACCCATAGACTCACACAGAGACCCATAGACTCACACAGAGACCCATAGACTCACACAGAGACCCATAGACTCACACAGAGACCCATAGACTCACACAGAGACACATAGACTCACACAGAGACTCATAGACTCACACAGAGACACATAGACTCACACAGAGACCCATAGACCCACACAGAGACCCATAGACTCACACAGAGACCCATAGACTCACACAGAGACCCACAGACTTACACAGAAACCCATAGACTCGCATATAGATCCACAGACTCACACATAGACCCATAGACTAACACAGAGACCCATAAACTCACACAGAGACCCATAGACTCACACAGAGACACATAGCCTCACACAGAGACCCATAGACTCACACAGAGACCCACAGACTCACACAGAGACCCATAGACTCACACAGAGACCCACAGACTCACACAGAGACCTACAGACTCGCACAGAGATCCACAGACTCACACATAGACCCATAGACTCACACAGAGACCCATAAAGTCACACAGAGACCCATAGACTCACACAGAGACCGATAGACTTACACAGAGACCCACAGACTCACACAGAGACCCATAGACTCACACAGAGACCCACAGACTCACACAGAGACCCATCGACTCACAGAGAGACCCATAGACTCACACAGAGACCCACAGACTTACACAGAGACCCATAGACTCACAAAGCGACCCATAGACTCACACAGAGATCCACAGACTCACACATAGACCCATAGACTCACACAGAGACCCATAAACTCACACAGAGACCCATAGACTCACACAGAGACCCATAGACTCACACAGAGACCCATAGACTCACACAGACCCATAGATTCACGCAGAGACACATAGACTCACACAGAGACCCATAGACTCACGCAGAGACCCACAGACTCGCACAGAGACCCACAGACCCGCACAGAGACCCATAGATTCACACAGCAGAGACCCATAGACTCACAGCAGAGACCCATAGACTCACGCAGAGACCCACAGATTCACACAGAGACACATAGACTCGCACAGAGACCCACAGACTCGCACAGAGACCCATAGACTCACACAGCAGAGACCCATAGACTCACGCAGAGACCCATAGACTCACACAGAGACCCACAGACTCGCACAGAGACCCACAGACTCGCACAGAGACCCATAGACTCACACAGCAGAGACCCATAGACTCACAGCAGAGTCCCACAGACTCACACAGAGACACATAGACTCACACAGAGACCCATAGACTCACACAGAGACCCATAGACTCACACAGAGACCCATAGACGCACACAGAGACACATAGACTCACACAGAGACCCACAGACTCACACAGAGACCCACAGAGTCACACAGAGACCCATAGACTCACACAGAGACCCATAGACTCACACAGAGACCCATTGACTCACACAGAGACCCATAGACTCACACAGAGACACATAGCCTCACACAGAGACCCATAGACTCACACAGAGACACATAGACCCACACAGAGACCCATAGACTCACACAGAGACCCATAGACTCACACAGAGACCCACAGACTCACACAGAGACCCATAGACTCACACAGAGACCCATAGACTCACACAGAGACACATAGACTCACACAGAGACTCAGAGACTCACACAGAGACACATAGACTCACACAGAGACCCATAGACTCACACAGAGACCCATAGACTCACACAGAGACCCACAGACTCACACAGAAACCCATAGACTCGCACAGAGATCCACAGACTCACACATAGACCCATAGACTAACACAGAGACCCATAAACTCACACAGAGACCCATAGACTCACATAGAGACACATAGACTCACACAGAGACCCATAGACTCACACAGAGACCCACAGACTCGCACAGAGACCCATAGACTCACACAGAGCCCCACAGACTCACACAGAGACCCACAGACTCCCACAGAGATCCACAGACTCACACATAGACCCATAGACTCACACAGAGACCCATAAACTCACACAGAGACCCATAGACTCACACAGAGACCCATAGACTTACACAGAGACCCACAGACTCACACAGAGACCCATAGACTCACACAGAGACCCATAGACTCACACAGAGACCCATAGACTCACACAGAGACCCACAGACTCACACAGAGACCCATAGACTCACAAAGCAACCCATAGACTCACACAGAGATCCACAGACTCACACATAGACCCATAGACTCACACAGAGACCCATAAACTCACACAGAGACCCATAGACTCACACAGAGACCCATAGACTCACACAGAGACCCATAGACTCACACAGAGACCCATAGACTCACACAGAGACCCATAGACTCACACAGAGACCCATAAACTCACACAGAGACCCATAGACTCACACAGAGACCCACAGACTCACACAGAGACCCATAGACTCACACAGAGACACATAGACTCACACAGAGACCCACAGACTCACACAGAGACCCATAGACTCACACAGAGACCCACAGACTCACACAGAGACCCATAGACTCACACAGAGACCCATATACTCACACAGAGACCCATAGACTCACACAGAGACCCATAGACTCACACAGAGACCCACAGACTCACACAGAGACCCATAGACTCACAAAGCGACCCATAGACTCACACAGAGATCCACAGACTCACACATAGACCCATAGACTCACACAGAGACCCATAAACTCACACAGAGACCCATAGACTCACACAGAGACCCATAGACTCACACAGAGACCCATAGACTCACACAGAGACCCATAGACTCACACAGAGACCCATAGATTCACGCAGAGACACATAGACTCACACAGAGACCCACAGACTCACACAGAGACCCATAGACTCACACAGAGACCCACAGACTCACACAGAGACCCATAGACTCACACAGAGACACATAGACTCACACAGAGACCCATAGACTCACACAGAGAAACATAGACTCACACAGAGACCCATAGACTCACACAGAGACCCATAGACTCACACAGAGACCCACAGACTCACGCAGTGACCCATACACTCACACAGAGACCCACAGACTCACACAGAGACCCACAGACTCACACAGAGACCCACAGACTCGCACAGAGATCCACAGACTCACACAGAGACCCATAGACTCACACAGAGACCCATAGACTCACACAGAGACCCATAGACTCACACAGAGACCCATAGACTCACACAGAGACCCATAGAGTCACACAGAGACACATAGACTCACACAGAGACCCTATAGACTCACACAGAGACCAAAAGACTCACTCAGAGACCCATAGACTCACGCAGAGACCCATAGACTCACATAGAGACCCATAGACTCACTCAGAGACCCATAGACTCACACAGAGACCCTTAGACTCACACAGAGACCCATAGACTCACACAGAGACCGACAGACTCACACAGAGACACATAGACTCACACAGAGACCCATAGACTCACACAGAGACCCATAGACTCACACAGAGACACATAGACTCACACAGAGACCCATAGACTCACACAGAGACCCATAGACTCACACAGAGACCCACAGACTCACACAGAGACCCACAGACTCACACAGAGACCCATAGACTCACACAGAGACCCATAGACTCACACAGAGACCCATAGACTCACACAGAGACACATAGACTCACACAGAGACTCATAGACTCACACAGAGACACATAGACTCACACAGAGACCCATAGACCCACACAGAGACCCATAGACTCACACAGAGACCCATAGACTCACACAGAGACCCACAGACTTACACAGAAACCCATAGACTCGCATAGAGATCCACAGACTCACACATAGACCCATAGACTAACACAGAGACCCATAAACTCACACAGAGACCCATAGACTCACACAGAGACACATAGACTCACACAGAGACCTATAGACTCACACAGAGACCCACAGACTCACACAGAGACCCATAGACTCACACAGAGACCCACAGACTCACACAGAGACCCACAGACTCGCACAGAGATCCACAGACTCACACATAGACCCATAGACTCACACAGAGACCCATAAAGTCACACAGAGACCCATAGACTCACACAGAGACCGATAGACTTACACAGAGACCCACAGACTCACACAGAGACCCATAGACTCACACAGAGACCCACAGACTCACACAGAGACCCACAGACTCACGCAGTGACCCATACACTCACACAGAGACCCACAGACTCACACAGAGACCCACAGACTCACACAGAGACCCACAGACTCGCACAGAGATCCACAGACTCACACAGAGACCCATAGACTCACACAGAGACCCATAGACTCACACAGAGACCCATAGACTCACACAGAGACCCATAGACTCACACAGAGACCCATAGAGTCACACAGAGATACATAGACTCACACAGAGACCCCATAGACTCACACAGAGACCAAAAGACTCACTCAGAGACCCATAGACTCACGCAGAGACCCATAGACTCACATAGAGACTCATAGACTCACTCAGAGACCCATAGACTCACACAGAGACCCTTAGACTCACACAGAGAACCATAGACTCACACAGAGACCGACAGACTCACACAGAGACACATAGACTCACACAGAGACCCATAGACTCACACAGAGACCCATAGACTCACACAGAGACACATAGACTCACACAGAGACCCATAGACTCACACAGAGACACATAGACTCACACAGAGACCCATAGACTCACACAGAGACCCACAGACTCACACAGAGACCCATAGACTCACACAGAGACCCACAGACTCACACAGAGACCCACAGACTCGCAACAGAGATCCACAGACTCACACATAGACCCATAGACTCACACAGAGACCCATAAAGTCACACAGAGACCCATAGACTCACACAGAGACTGATAGACTTACACAGAGACCCACAGACTCACACAGAGACCCATAGACTCACACAGAGACCCACAGACTCACACAGAGACCCATCGACTCACACAGAGACCCATAGACTCACACAGAGACCCATAGACTCACACAAAGACCCATAGACTCACACAGAGACCCACAGACTCACACAGAGACCCATAGACTCACAAAGCGACCCATAGACTCACACAGAGATCCACAGACTCACACATAGACCCATAGACTCACACAGAGACCCATAAACTCACACAGAGACCCATAGACTCACACAGAGACCCATAGACTCACACAGAGACCCATAGACTCACACAGAGACCCATAGACTCACACAGAGACCCATAGATGCACGCAGAGACACATAGACTCACACAGAGACCCACAGACTCACACAGAGACCCATAGACTCACACAGACACCCACAGACTCACACAGAGACCCATAGACTCACACAGAGACACATAGATTCACACAGAGACCCATAGACTCACACAGAGACACATAGACTCACACAGAGACCCATAGACTCACACAGAGACCCACAGACTCACACAGAGGCCCATAGACTCACACAGAGACCCACAGACTCACACAGAGACCCACAGACTCACGCAGTGACCCATACACTCACACAGAGACCCACAGACTCACACAGAGACCCACAGACTCACACAGAGACCCACAGACTCGCACAGAGATCCACAGACTCACACAGAGACCCATAGACTCACACAGAGACCCATAGACTCACACAGAGACCCATAGACTCACACAGAGACCCATAGAGTCACACAGAGACACATAGACTCACACAGAGACCCCATAGACTCACACAGAGACCAAAAGACTCACTCAGAGACCCATAGACTCACGCAGAGACCCATAGACTCACATAGAGACCCATAGACTCACTCAGAGACCCATAGACTCACACAGAGACCCTTAGACTCACACAGAGACCCATAGACTTACACAGAGACCGACAGACTCACACAGAGACACATAGACTCACACAGAGACCCATAGACTCACACAGAGACCCATAGACTCACACAGAGACACATAGACTCACACAGAGACACATAGACTCACACAGAGACCCATAGACTCACACAGAGACCCATAGACTCACACAGAGACCCACAGACTCACACAGAGACCCACAGACTCACACAGAGACCCATAGACTCACACAGAGACCCATAGACTCACACAGAGACCCATAGACTCACACAGAGACCCATAGACTCACACAGAGACACATAGACTCACACAGAGACTCATAGACTCACACAGAGACACATAGACTCACACAGAGACCCATAGACCCACACAGAGACCCATAGACTCACACAGAGACCCATAGACTCACACAGAGACCCACAGACTTACACAGAAACCCATAGACTCGCATAGAGATCCACAGACTCACACATAGACCCATAGACTAACACAGAGACCCATAAACTCACACAGAGACCCATAGACTCACACAGAGACACATAGACTCACACAGAGACCCATAGAATCACACAGAGACCCACAGACTCACACAGAGACCCATAGACTCACACAGAGACCCACAGACTCACACAGAGACCCACAGACTCGCACAGAGATCCACAGACTCACACATAGATCCATAGACTCACACAGAGACCCATAAAGTCACACAGAGACCCATAGACTCACACAGAGACCGATAGACTTACACAGAGACCCACAGACTCACACAGAGACCCATAGACTCACACAGAGACCCACAGACTCACACAGAGACCCACAGACTCACGCAGTGACCCATACACTCACACAGAGACCCACAGACTCACACAGAGACCCACAGACTCACACAGAGACCCACAGACTCGCACAGAGATCCACAGACTCACACAGAGACCCATAGACTCACACAGAGACCCATAGACTCACACAGAGACCCATAGACTCACACAGAGACCCATAGACTCACACAGAGACCCATAGAGTCACACAGAGACACATAGACTCACACAGAGACCCCATAGACTCACACAGAGACCAAAAGACTCACTCAGAGACCCATAGACTCACGCAGAGACCCATAGACTCTCATAGAGACTCATAGACTCACACAGAGACCCTTAGACTCACACAGAGACCCATAGACTCACACAGAGACCGACAGACTCACACAGAGACACATAGACTCACACAGAGACCCATAGACTCACACAGAGACCCACAGACTCACACAGAGACACATAGACTCACACAGAGACACATAGACTCACACAGAGACCCATAGACTCACACAGAGACCCATAGACTCACACAGAGACCCACAGACTCACACAGAGACCCACAGACTCACACAGAGACCCATAGACTCACACAGAGACCCATAGACTCACACAGAGACCCATAGACTCACACAGAGACCCATAGACTCACACAGAGACACATAGACTCACACAGAGACTCATAGACTCATACAGAGACACATAGACTCACACAGAGACCCATAGACCCACACAGAGACCCATAGACTCAAACAGAGACCCATAGACTCACACAGAGACCCACAGACTTACACAGAAACCCATAGACTCGCATAGAGATCCACAGACTCACACATAGACCCATAGACTAACACAGAGACCCATAAACTCACACAGAGACCCATAGACTCACACAGAGACACATAGACTCA
This sequence comes from Petromyzon marinus, assembly GCF_048934315.1. Taxonomy (NCBI): domain Eukaryota; kingdom Metazoa; phylum Chordata; class Hyperoartia; order Petromyzontiformes; family Petromyzontidae; genus Petromyzon; species Petromyzon marinus. The sequence continues at coordinate 681,337 of NW_027422728.1, forward strand.
CACAGAGACCCATAGACTCACACAGAGACCCACAGACTCACACAGAGACCCATAGACTCACACAGAGACCCACAGACTCACACAGAGACCCACAGACTCGCAACAGAGATCCACAGACTCACACATAGACCCATAGACTCACACAGAGACCCATAAAGTCACACAGAGACCCATAGACTCACACAGAGACTGATAGACTTACACAGAGACCCACAGACTCACACAGAGACCCATAGACTCACACAGAGACCCACAGACTCACACAGAGACCCATCGACTCACACAGAGACCCATAGACTCACACAGAGACCCATAGACTCACACAAAGACCCATAGACTCACACAGAGACCCACAGACTCACACAGAGACCCATAGACTCACAAAGCGACCCATAGACTCACACAGAGATCCACAGACTCACACATAGACCCATAGACTCACACAGAGACCTATAAACTCACACAGAGACCCATAGACTCTCATAGAGACCCATAGACTCACACAGAGACCCTTAGACTCACACAGAGACCCATAGACTCACACAGAGACCGACAGACTCACACAGAGACACATAGACTCACACAGAGACCCATAGACTCACACAGAGACCCACAGACTCACACAGAGACACATAGACTCACACAGAGACACATAGACTCACACAGAGACCCATAGACTCACACAGAGACCCATAGACTCACACAGAGACCCACAGACTCACACAGAGACCCACAGACTCACACAGAGACCCACAGACTCACACAGAGACCCATAGACTCACACAGAGACCCACAGACTCACACAGAGACCCACAGACTCACGCAGTGACCCATACACTCACACAGAGACCCACAGACTCACACAGAGACCCACAGACTCACACAGAGACCCACAGACTCGCACAGAGATCCACAGACTCACACAGAGACCCATAGACTCACACAGAGACCCATAGACTCACACAGAGACCCATAGACTCACACAGAGACCCATAGAGTCACACAGAGACACATAGACTCACACAGAGACCCCATAGACTCACACAGAGACCAAAAGACTCACTCAGAGACCCATAGACTCACGCAGAGACCCATAGACTCTCATAGAGACTCATAGACTCACACAGAGACCCTTAGACTCACACAGAGACCCATAGACTCACACAGAGACCGACAGACTCACACAGAGACACATAGACTCACACAGAGACCCATAGACTCACACAGAGACCCACAGACTCACACAGAGACACATAGACTCACACAGAGACACATAGACTCACACAGAGACCCATAGACTCACACAGAGACCCATAGACTCACACAGAGACCCACAGACTCACACAGAGACCCACATACTCACACAGAGACCCATAGACTCACACAGAGACCCATAGACTCACACAGAGACCCATAGACTCACACAGAGACCCATAGACTCACACAGAGACACATAGACTCACACAGAGACTCATAGACTCACACAGAGACACATAGACTCACACAGAGACCCATAGACCCACACAGAGACCCATAGACTCACACAGAGACCCATAGACTCACACAGAGACCCACAGACTTACACAGAAACCCATAGACTCGCATAGAGATCCACAGACTCACACATAGACCCATAGACTAACACAGAGACCCATAAACTCACACAGAGACCCATAGACTCACACAGAGACACATAGACTCACACAGAGACCCATAAACTCACACAGAGACCCACAGACTCACACAGAGACCCATAGACTCACACAGAGACCCACAGACTCACACAGAGACCCACAGACTCGCAACAGAGATCCACAGACTCACACATAGACCCATAGACTCACACAGAGACCCATAAAGTCACACAGAGACCCATAGACTCACACAGAGACTGATAGACTTACACAGAGACCCACAGACTCACACAGAGACCCATAGACTCACACAGAGACCCACAGACTCACACAGAGACCCATCGACTCACACAGAGACCCATAGACTCACACAGAGACCCATAGACTCACACAAAGACCCATAGACTCACACAGAGACCCACAGACTCACACAGAGACCCATAGACTCACACAGAGACCCACAGACTCACACAGAGACACATAGACTCACACAGAGACACATAGACTCACACAGAGACCCATAGACTCACACAGAGACCCATAGACTCACACAGAGACCCACAGACTCACACAGAGACCCACAGACTCACACAGAGACCCATAGACTCACACAGAGACCCATAGACTCACACAGAGACCCATAGACTCACACAGAGACCCATAGACTCACACAGAGACACATAGACTCACACAGAGACTCATAGACTCACACAGAGACACATAGACTCACACAGAGACCCATAGACCCACACAGAGACCCATAGACTCACACAGAGACCCATAGACTCACACAGAGACCCACAGACTTACACAGAAACCCATAGACTCGCATAGAGATCCACAGACTCACACATAGACCCATAGACTAACACAGAGACCCATAAACTCACACAGAGACCCATAGACTCACACAGAGACACATAGACTCACACAGAGACCCATAGACTCACACAGAGACCCACAGACTCACACAGAGACCCATAGACTCACACAGAGACCCACAGACTCACACAGAGACCCACAGACTCGCAACAGAGATCCACAGACTCACACATAGACCCATAGACTCACACAGAGACCCATAAAGTCACACAGAGACCCATAGACTCACACAGAGACTGATAGACTTACACAGAGACCCACAGACTCACACAGAGACCCATAGACTCACACAGAGACCCACAGACTCACACAGAGACCCATCGACTCACACAGAGACCCATAGACTCACACAGAGACCCATAGACTCACACAAAGACCCATAGACTCACACAGAGACCCACAGACTCACACAGAGACCCATAGACTCACAAAGCGACCCATAGACTCACACAGAGATCCACAGACTCACACATAGACCCATAGACTCACACAGAGACCTATAAACTCACACAGAGACCCATAGACTCACACAGAGACCCATAGACTCACACAGAGACCCATAGACTCACACAGAGACCCATAGACTCACACAGAGACCCATAGATGCACGCAGAGACACATAGACTCACACAGAGACCCACAGACTCACACAGAGACCCATAGACTCACACAGACACCCACAGACTCACACAGAGACCCATAGACTCACACAGAGACACATAGATTCACACAGAGACCCATAGACTCACACAGAGACACATAGACTCACACAGAGACCCATAGACTCACACAGAGACCCACAGACTCACACAGAGGCCCATAGACTCACACAGAGACCCACAGACTCACACAGAGTCCCACAGACTCGCACAGAGATCCACAGACTCATACAGAGACCCATAGACTAACACAGAGACCCATAAACTCACACAGAGACCCATAGATTCACACAGAGACCCATAGACTCACACAGAGACCCCCAGAGACTCACACAGAGACACATAGACTCACACAGAGACCCATAGAATCACACAGAGACACATAGACTCACACAGAGACCGATAGACTCACACAGAGACACATAGACTCACACAGAGACCCATAGACTCACACAGAGACACATAGACTCACACAGAGACCCATAGACTCACAAAGCGACCCATAGACTCACACAGAGATCCACAGACTCACACATAGACCCATAGACTCACACAGAGACCCATAGACTCACACAGAGACCCATAGACTCACACAGAGACCCATAGACTCACACAGAGACCCACAGACTCACACAGAGACCCATAGACTCACACAAAGACCCATAGACTCACACAGAGACCCATAGACTCACACAGAGACCCATAGATTCACGCAGAGACACATAGACTCACACAGAGACCCACAGACTCACACAGAGACCCATAGACTCACACAGAGACCCACAGACTCACACAGAGACCCATAGACTCACACAGAGACACATAGACTCACACAGAGACCCACAGACTCACACAGAGACCTATAGACTCACACAGAGACCCACAGACTCACACAGAGACATATAGACTCACACAGAGACCCATAGACTCACACAGAGACCCATAGACTCACACAGAGACCCATAGACTCACACAGAGACCCACAGACTCACACAGAGACCCATAGACTCACAAAGCGACCCATAGACTCACACAGAGACCCACAGACTCACACATAGACCCATAGACTCACACAGAGACCCATAAACTCACACAGAGACCCATAGACTCACACAGAGACCCATAGACTCACACAGAGACCCATAGACTCACACAGAGACCCATAGACTCACACAGAGACCCATAGATTCACGCAGAGACACATAGACTCACACAGAGACCCACAGACTCACACAGAGACCCGTAGACTCACACAGAGACCCACAGACTCACACAGAGACCCATAGACTCACACAGAGACACATAGACTCACACAGAGACCCATAGACTCACACAGAGAAACATAGACTCACACAGAGACCCATAGACTCACACAGAGACCCATAGACTCACACAGAGACCCACAGACTCACGCAGTGACCCATACACTCACACAGAGACCCACAGACTCACACAGAGACCCACAGACTCACACAGAGACCCACAGACTCGCACAGAGATCCACAGACTCACACAGAGACCCACAGACTCGCACAGAGATCCACAGACTCACACATAGACCCATAGACTCACACAAAGACCCATAAAGTCACACAGAGACCCATAGACTCACACAGAGACCGATAGACTTACACAGAGACCCACAGACTCACACAGAGACCCATAGACTCACACAGAGACCCACAGACTCACACAGAGACCCACAGACTCACGCAGTGACCCATACACTCACACAGAGACCCACAGACTCACACAGAGACCCACAAACTCACACAGAGACCCATAGACTCACACAGAGACCCATAGACTCACACAGAGACCCATAGACTCACACAGAGACCCATAGACTCACACAGAGACCCATAGAGTCACACAGAGACACATAGACTCACACAGAGACCCCATAGACTCACACAGAGACCAAAAGACTCACTCAGAGACCCATAGACTCACGCAGAGACCCATAGACTCACATAGAGACTCATAGACTCACTCAGAGACCCATAGACTCACACAGAGACCCTTAGACTCACACAGAGACCCATAGACTCACACAGAGACCGACAGACTCACACAGAGACCGACAGACTCACACAGAGACACATAGACTCACACAGAGACCCATAGACTCACACAGAGACCCATAGACTCACACAGAGACACATAGACTCACACAGAGACCCATAGACTCACACAGAGACCCATAGACTCGCACAGAGACCCACAGACTCACACAGAGACCCACAGACTCACACAGAGACCCATAGACTCACACAGAGACCCATAGACTCACACAGAGACCCATAGACTCACACAGAGACACATAGACTCACACAGAGACTCATAGACTCACACAGAGACACATAGACTCACACAGAGACCCATAGACCCACACAGAGACCCATAGACTCACACAGAGACCCATAGACTCACACAGAGACCCACAGACTTACACAGAGACCCACAGACTTACACAGAAACCCATAGACTCGCATAGAGATCCACAGACTCACACATAGACCCATAGACTAACACAGAGACCCATAAACTCACACAGAGACCCATAGACTCACACAGAGACCCATAGACTCACACAGAGACCCACAGACTCACACAGAGACCCATAGACTCACACAGAGACCCACAGACTCACACAGAGACCCACAGACTCGCACAGAGATCCACAGACTCACACATAGACCCATAGACTCACACAGAGACCCATAAAGTCACACAGAGACCCATAGACTCACACAGAGACCGATAGACTTACACAGAGACCCACAGACTCACACAGAGACCCACAGACTCACACAGAGACCCATAGACTCACACAGAGACCCACAGACTCACACAGAGACCCATCGACTCACACAGAGACCCATAGACTCACACAGAGACCCATAGACTCACACAAAGACCCATAGACTCACACAGAGACCCACAGACTCACACAGAGACCCATAGACTCACAAAGCGACCCATAGACTCACTCAGAGATCCACAGACTCACACATAGACCCATAGACTCACACAGAGACCTATAAACTCACACAGAGACCCATAGACTCACACAGAGACCCATAGACTCACACAGAGACCCATAGACTCACACAGAGACCCATAGACTCACACAGAGACCCATAGATGCACGCAGAGACACATAGACTCACACAGAGACCCACAGACTCACACAGAGACCCATAGACTCACACAGAGACACACAGACTCACACAGAGACCCATAGACTCACACAGAGACACATAGATTCACACAGAGACCCATAGACTCACACAGAGACACATAGACTCACACAGAGACCCATAGACTCACACAGAGACCCACAGACTCACACAGAGGCCCATAGACTCACACAGAGACCCACAGACTCACACAGAGTCCCACAGACTCGCACAGAGACCCATAAACTCACACAGAGACCCATAGATTCACACAGAGACCCATAGACTCACACAGAGACCCCCAGAGACTCACACAGAGACACATAGACTCACACAGAGACCCATAGAATCACACAGAGACACATAGACTCACACAGAGACCCATAGACTCACACAGAGACACATAGACTCACACAGAGACCCATAGACTCACACAGAGACACATAGACTCACACAGAGACCCATAGACTCACAAAGCGACCCATAGACTCACACAGAGATCCACAGACTCACACATAGACCCATAGACTCACACAGAGACCCATAGACTCACACATAGACCCATAGACTCACACAGAGACCCATAGACTCACACAGAGACCCACAGACTCACACAGAGACCCATCGACTCACACAGAGACCCATAGACTCACACAGAGACCCATAGACTCACACAAAGACCCATAGACTCACACAGAGACCCATAGACTCACACAGAGACCCATAGATTCACGCAGAGACACATAGACTCACACAGAGACCCACAGACTCACACAGAGACCCATAGACTCGCACAGAGACCCACAGACTCACACAGAGACCCATAGACTCACACAGAGACACATAGACTCACACAGAGACCCACAGACTCACACAGAGACCCATAGACTCACACAGAGACCCACAGAATCACACAGAGACCCATAGACTCACACAGAGACCCATAGACTCACACAGAGACCCATAGACTCACACAGAGACCCATAGACTCACACAGAGACCCACAGACTCACAAAGCGACCCATAGACTCACACATAGATCCACAGACTCACACATAGACCCATAGACTCACACAGAGACCCATAAACTCACACAGAGACCCATAGACTCACACAGAGACCCATAGACTCACACAGAGCCCCATAGACTCACACAGAGACCCATAGACTCACACAGAGACCCATAGATTCACGCAGAGACACATGGACTCACACAGAGACCCACAGACTCACACAGAGACCCGTAGACTCACACAGAGACCCACAGACTCACACAGAGACCCATAGACTCACACAGAGACACATAGACTCACACAGAGACCCATAGACTCACACAGAGACCCATAGACTCACACAGAGACCCACAGACTCACACAGAGACCCATAGACTCACAAAGCGACCCATAGACTCACACATAGATCCACAGACTCACACATAGACCCATAGACTCACACAGAGACCCATAAACTCACACAGAGACCCATAGACTCACACAGAGACCCACAGACTCACACAGAGACCCATAGACTCACACAGAGACCCACAGACTCACACAGAGACCCACAGACTCGCACAGAGATCCACAGACTCACACATAGACCCATAGACTCACACAGAGACCCATAAAGTCACACAGAGACCCATAGACTCACACAGAGACCGATAGACTTGCACAGAGACCCACAGACTCACACAGAGACCCACAGACTCACACAGAGACCCATAGACTCACACAGAGACCCACAGACTCACACAGAGACCCATCGACTCACACAGAGACCCATAGACTCACACAGAGACCCATAGACTCACACAAAGACCCATAGACTCACACAGAGACCCACAGACTCACACAGAGACCCATAGACTCACAAAGCGACCCATAGACTCACACAGAGATCCACAGACTCACACATAGACCCATAGACTCACACAGAGACCTATAAACTCACACAGAGACCCATAGACTCACACAGAGACCCATAGACTCACACAGAGACCCATAGACTCACACAGAGACCCATAGACTCACACAGAGACCCATAGATGCACGCAGAGACACATAGACTCACACAGAGACCCACAGACTCACACAGAGACCCATAGACTCACACAGAGACACACAGACTCACACAGAGACCCATAGACTCACACAGAGACACATAGATTCACACAGAGACCCATAGACTCACACAGAGACACATAGACTCACACAGAGAACCCATAGACTCACACAGAGACCCACAGACTCACACAGAGGCCCATAGACTCACACAGAGATCCACAGACTCACACAGAGTCCCACAGACTCGCACAGAGACCCATAAACTCACACAGAGACCCATAGATTCACACAGAGACCCATAGACTCACACGGAGACCCCCAGAGACTCACACAGAGACACATAGACTCACACAGAGACCCATAGAATCACACAGAGACACATAGACTCACACAGAGACCCATAGACTCACACAGAGACACATAGACTCACACAGAGACCCATAGACTCACACAGAGACACATAGACTCACACAGAGACCCATAGACTCACAAAGCGACCCATAGACTCACACAGAGATCCACAGACTCACACATAGACCCATAGACTCACACAGAGACCCATAGACTCACACATAGACCCATAGACTCACACAGAGACCCATAGACTCACACAGAGACCCACAGACTCACACAGAGACCCATCGACTCACACAGAGACCCATAGACTCACACAGAGACCCATAGACTCACACAAAGACCCATAGACTCACACAGAGACCCATAGACTCACACAGAGACCCATAGATTCACGCAGAGACACATAGACTCACACAGAGACCCACAGACTCACACAGAGACCCATAGACTCACACAGAGACCCACAGACTCACACAGAGACCCATAGACTCACACAGAGACACATAGACTCACACAGAGACCCACAGACTCACACAGAGACCCATAGACTCACACAGAGACCCACAGACTCACACAGAGACCCATAGACTCACACAGAGACCCATAGACTCACACAGAGACCCATAGACTCACACAGAGACCCATAGACTCACACAGAGACCCACAGACTCACACAGAGACCCATAGACTCACAAAGCGACCCATAGACTCACACATAGATCCACAGACTCACACATAGACCCATAGACTCACACAGAGACCCATAAACTCACACAGAGACCCATAGACTCACACAGAGACCCATAGACTCACACAGAGCCCCATAGACTCACACAGAGACCCATAGACTCACACAGAGACCCATAGATTCACGCAGAGACACATAGACTCACACAGAGACCCACAGACTCACACAGAGACCCGTAGACTCACACAGAGACCCACAGACTCACACAGAGACCCATAGACTCACACAGAGACACATAGACTCACACAGAGACCCATAGACTCACACAGAGAAACATAGACTCACACAGAGACCCATAGACTCACACAGAGACCCATAGACTCACACAGAGACCCACAGACTCACGCAGTGACCCATACACTCACACAGAGACCCACAGACTCACACAGAGACCCACAGACTCACACAGAGACCCACAGACTCGCACAGAGATCCACAGACTCACACAGAGACCCATAGACTCACACAGAGACCCATAGACTCACACAGAGACCCATAGACTCACACAGAGACCCATAGACTCACACAGAGACCCATAGAGTCACACAGAGACACATAGACTCACACAGAGACCCCATAGACTCACACAGAGACCAAAAGACTCACTCAGAGACCCATAGACTCACGCAGAGACCCATAGACTCACATAGAGACCCATAGACTCACTCAGAGACCCATAGACTCACACAGAGACCCTTAGACTCACACAGAGACCCATAGACTCACACAGAGACCCATAGACTCACACAGAGACCCACAGACTCACACAGAGGCCCATAGACTCACACAGAGACCCACAGACTCACACAGAGTCCCACAGACTCGCACAGAGATCCACAGACTCACACAGAGACCCATAGACTCACACAGAGACCCACAGACTCACACAGAGACCCATAGACTCACACAGAGACCCATAGACTCACACAGAGACCCATAGACTCACACAGAGACCCATCGACTCTCACAGAGACCCACAGACTCACACAGAGACCCATAGACTCACAAAGCGACCCATAGACTCACACAGAGATCTACAGACTCACACATAGACCCATAGACTCACACAGAGACCCATAAACTCACACAGAGACCCATAGACTCACACAGAGACCCATAGACTCACACAGAGACCCATTGACTCACACAGAGACCCATAGACTCGCACAGAGATCCACAGACTCACACATAGACCCATAGACTAACACAGAGACCCATAAACTCACACAGAGACCCATATACTCACACAGAGACACATAGACTCAAACAGAGACCCATAGACTCACAGAGACCCACAGACTCACACAGAGACCCATAGACTCACACAGAGACCCACAGACTCACACAGAGACCCACAGACTCGCACAGAGATCCACAGACTCACACATAGACTCACACAGAGACCCATAAACTCACACAGAGACCCATAGACTCACACAGAGACCCATAGACTTACACAGCGACCCACAGACTCACACAGAGACCCATAGACTCACACAGAGACCCACAGACTCACACAGAGACCCATAGACTCACACAGAGACCCATTGACTCACACAGAGACCCACAGACTCGCACAGAGACCCACAGACTCGCACAGAGACCCATAGACTCACACAGAGACACATAGACTCACACAGAGACTCATAGACTCACACAGAGACACATAGACTCACACAGAGACCCATAGACTCACATAGAGACCCACAGACTCACACAGAGACCCACAGACTCACACAGAGACCCACAGACTCGCACAGAAATCCACAGACTCACACATAGACCCATAGACTCACACAGAGACCCATAAACTCACACAGAGACCCATAGACTCACACAGAGACCCATAGACTTACACAGAGACCCACAGACTCACACAGAGGCCCATAGACTCACACAGAGACCCACAGACTCACACAGAGACCCATAGACTCACACAGAGACCCATAGACTCACACAGAGACCCATAGACTCACACAGAGACCCATCGACTCACACAGAGACCCACAGACTCACACAGAGACCCATAGACTCACAAAGCGACCCATAGACTCACACAGAGATCCACAGACTCACACATAGACCCATAGATTCACACAAAGACCCATAAACTCACACAGAGACCCATAGACTCACACAGAGTCACATAGACTCACACAGAGACCCATAGACTCACACAGAGACCCATAGACTCACACAGAGACCCATAGATTCACGCAGAGACACATAGACTCACACAGAGACCCAGAGACTCACACAGAGACCCATAAACTCACACAGAGACCCATAGACTCACACAGAGACACATAGACTCACACAGAGACCCATAGACTCACACAGAGACACATAGACTCACACAGAGACCCATAGACTCACACAGAGACCCACAGACTCACACAGAGACCCATAGACTCACACAGAGACCCACAGACTCACACAGAGACCCACAGACTCGCACAGAGATCCACAGACTCACACAGAGACCCATAGACTAACACAGAGACCCATAAACTCACACAGAGACCCATAGATTCACACAGAGACCCATAGACTCCCACAGAGACCCATAGACTCACACAGAGACCCATAGACTCACACAGAGACACATAGACTCACACAGAGACCCACAGACTCACACGGAGAACCACAGACTCACACAGAGACCCACAGACTCACACAGACACCCACAGACTCGCACAGAGATCCACAGACTCACACATAGACTCACACAGAGACCCATAAACTCACACAGAGACCCATAGACTCACACAGAGACCCATAGACTTACACAGTGACCCACAGACTCACACAGAGACCCATAGACTCACACAGAGACCCACAGACTCACACAGAGACCCATAGACTCACACAGAGACCCATAGACTCACACAGTGACCCACAGACTCGCACAGAGACCCACAGACTCGCACAGAGACCCATAGACTCACACAGCAGAGACCCATAGACTCACAGCAGAGTCCCACAGACTCACACAGAGACACATAGACTCACACAGAGACCCATAGACTCACACAGAGACCCATAGACTCACACAGAGACCCATAGACTCACACAGAGACACATAGACTCACACAGAGACTCATAGACTCACACAGAGACACATAGACTCACACAGAGACCCATAGACTCACACAGAGACCCACAGACTCACACAGAGACCCATAGACTCACACAGAGACCCATAGACTCACACAGAGACCCACAGACTCGCACAGAGACCCACAGACTCGCACAGAGACCCATAGACTCACACAGCAGAGACCCATAGACTCACAGCAGAGTCCCACAGACTCACACAGAGACACATAGACTCACACAGAGACCCATAGACTCACACAGAGACCCATAGACTCACACAGAGACCCATAGACTCACACAGAGACACATAGACTCACACAGAGACTCATAGACTCACACAGAGACACATAGACTCACACAGAGACCCATAGACTCACATAGAGACCCACAGACTCACACAGAGACCCACAGACTCACACAGAGACCCACAGACTCGCACAGAAATCCACAGACTCACACATAGACCCATAGACTCACACAGAGACCCATAAACTCACACAGAGACCCATAGACTCACACAGAGACCCATAGACTTACACAGAGACCCACAGACTCACACAGATACCCATAGACTCACACAGAGACCCACAGACTCACACAGAGACCCATAGACTCACACAGAGACCCATAGACTCACACAGAGACCCATCGACTCACACAGAGACCCACAGACTCACACAGAGACCCATAGACTCACAAAGCGACCCATAGACTCACACAGAGATCTACAGACTCACACATAGACCCATAGACTCACACAGAGACCCATAAACTCACACAGAGACCCATAGACTCACACAGAGACCCATAGACTCACACAGAGACCCATTGACTCACACAGAGACCCACAGACTCGCACAGAGATCCACAGACTCACACATAGACCCTTAGACTAACACAGAGACCCATAAACTCACACAGAGACCCATATACTCACACAGAGACACATAGACTCAAACAGAGACCCATAGACTCACAGAGACCCACAGACTCACACAGAGACCCATAGACTCACACAGAGACCCACAGACTCACACAGAGACCCACAGACTCGCACAGAGATCCACAGACTCACACATAGACTCACACAGAGACCCATAAACTCACACAGAGACCCATAGACTCACACAGAGACCCATAGACTTACACAGCGACCCACAGACTCACACAGAGACCCATAGACTCACACAGAGACCCACAGACTCACACAGAGACCCATAGACTCACACAGAGACCCATAGACTCACACAGAGACCCACAGACTCGCACAGAGACCCACAGACTCGCACAGAGACCCATAGACTCACACAGAGACACATAGACTCACACAGAGACCCATAGACTCACATAGAGACCCACAGACTCACACAGAGACCCACAGACTCACACAGAGACCCACAGACTCGCACAGAAATCCACAGACTCACACATAGACCCATAGACTCACACAGAGACCCATAAACTCACACAGAGACCCATAGACTCACACAGAGACCCATAGACTCCCACAGAGACCCACAGACTCACACGGAGAACCACAGACTCACACAGAGACCCACAGACTCACACAGACACCCACAGACTCGCACAGAGATCCACAGACTCACACATAGACTCACACAGAGACCCATAAACTCACACAGAGACCCATAGACTCACACAGAGGCCCATAGACTTACACAGTGACCCACAGACTCACACAGAGACCCATAGACTCACACAGAGACCCACAGACTCACACAGAGACCCATAGACTCACACAGAGACCCATAGACTCACACAGAGACCCACAGACTCGCACAGAGACCCACAGACTCGCACAGAGACCCATAGACTCACACAGCAGAGACCCATAGACTCACAGCAGAGTCCCACAGACTCACACAGAGACACATAGACTCACACAGAGACCCATAGACTCACACAGAGACCCATAGACTCACACAGAGACCCATAGACTCACACAGAGACACATAGACTCACACAGAGACTCATAGACTCACACAGAGACACATAGACTCACACAGAGACCCATAGACTCACACAGAGACCCACAGACTCACACAGAGACCCATAGACTCACACAGAGACCCATAGACTCACACAGAGACCCACAGACTCGCACAGAGACCCACAGACTCGCACAGAGACCCATAGACTCACACAGCAGAGACCCATAGACTCACAGCAGAGTCCCACAGACTCACACAGAGACACATAGACTCACACAGAGACCCATAGACTCACACAGAGACCCATAGACTCACACAGAGACCCATAGACTCACACAGAGACACATAGACTCACACAGAGACTCATAGACTCACACAGAGACACATAGACTCACACAGAGACCCATAGACTCACATAGAGACCCACAAACTCACACAGAGACCCACAGACTCACACAGAGACCCACAGAATCGCACAGAAATCCACAGACTCACACATAGACCCATAGACTCACACAGAGACCCATAAACTCACACAGAGACCCATAGACTCACACAGAGACCCATAGACTTACACAGAGACCCACAGACTCACACAGAGACCCATAGACTCACACAGAGACCCACAGACTCACACAGAGACCCATAGACTCACACAGAGACCCATAGACTCACACAGAGACCCATAGACTCACACAGAGACCCATCGACTCACACAGAGACCCACAGACTCACACAGAGACCCATAGACTCACAAAGCGACCCATAGACTCACACAGAGATCTACAGACTCACACATAGACCCATAGACTCACACAGAGACCCATAAACTCACACAGAGACCCATAGACTCACACAGAGACCCATAGACTCACACAGAGACCCATTGACTCACACAGAGACCCACAGACTCGCACAGAGATCCACAGACTCACACATAGACCCATAGACTAACACAGAGACCCATAAACTCACACAGAGACCCATATACTCACACAGAGACACATAGACTCAAACAGAGACCCATAGACTCACAGAGACCCACAGACTCACACAGAGACCCATAGACTCACACAGAGACCCACAGACTCACACAGAGACCCACAGACTCGCACAGAGATCCACAGACTCACACATAGACTCACATAGAGACCCATAAACTCACACAGAGACCCATAGACTCACACAGAGACCCATAGACTTACACAGCGACCCACAGACTCACACAGAGACCCATAGACTCACACAGAGACCCACAGACTCACACAGAGACCCATAGACTCACACAGAGACCCACAGACTCACACGGAGAACCACAGACTCACACAGAGACCCACAGACTCACACAGACACCCACAGACTCGCACAGAGATCCACAGACTCACACATAGACTCACACAGAGACCCATAGACTCACACAGAGACACATAGACTCACACAGAGACCCATAGACTCACACAGAGACACATAGACTCACACAGAGACCCATAGACTCACACAGAGACACATAGACTCACATAGAGACCCATAGACTCACACAGAGACCCACAGACTCACACAGAGACCCATAGACTCACACAGAGACCCACAGACTCACACAGAGACCCACAGACTCGCACAGAGATCCACAGACTCACACAGAGACCCATAGACTAACACAGAGACCCATAAACTCACACAGAGACCCATAGATTCACACAGAGACCCATAGACTCCCACAGAGACCCATAGACTCACACAGAGACCCATAGACTCACACAGAGACACATAGACTCACACAGAGACCCACAGACTCACACGGAGAACCACAGACTCACACAGAGACCCACAGACTCACACAGACACCCACAGACTCGCACAGAGATCCACAGACTCACACATAGACTCACACAGAGACCCATAAACTCACACAGAGACCCATAGACTCACACAGAGACCCATAGACTTACACAGTGACCCACAGACTCACACAGAGACCCATAGACTCACACAGAGACCCACAGACTCACACAGAGACCCATAGACTCACACAGAGACCCATAGACTCACACAGAGACCCACAGACTCGCACAGAGACCCACAGACTCGCACAGAGACCCATAGACTCACACAGCAGAGACCCATAGACTCACAGCAGAGTCCCACAGACTCACACAGAGACACATAGACTCACACAGAGACCCATAGACTCACACAGAGACCCATAGACTCACACAGAGACCCATAGACTCACACAGAGACACATAGACTCACACAGAGACTCATAGACTCACACAGAGACACATAGACTCACACAGAGACCCATAGACTCACACAGAGACCCACAGACTCACACAGAGACCCATAGACTCACACAGAGACCCATAGACTCACACAGAGACCCACAGACTCGCACAGAGACCCACAGACATTCGCACAGAGACCCATAGACTCACACAGCAGAGACCCATAGACTCACAGCAGAGTCCCACAGACTCACACAGAGACACATAGACTCACACAGAGACCCATAGACTCACACAGAGACCCATAGACTCACACAGAGACCCATAGACTCACACAGAGACACATAGACTCACACAGAGACTCATAGACTCACACAGAGACACATAGACTCACACAGAGACCCATAGACTCACACAGAGACCCACAGACTCACACAGAGACCCACAGACTCGCACAGAAATCCACAGACTCACACATAGACCCATAGACTCACACAGAGACCCATAAACTCACACAGAGACCCATAGACTCACACAGAGACCCATAGACTTACACAGAGACCCACAGACTCACACAGAGACCCATAGACTCACACAGAGACCCACAGACTCACACAGAGACCCATAGACTCACACAGAGACCCATAGACTCACACAGAGACCCATAGACTCACACAGAGACCCATCGACTCACACAGAGACCCACAGACTCACACAGAGACCCATAGACTCACAAAGCGACCCATAGACTCACACAGAGATCTACAGACTCACACATAGACCCATAGACTTACACAGAGACCCATAAACTCACACAGAGACCCATAGACTCACACAGAGACCCATAGACTCACACAGAGACCCATTGACTCACACAGAGACCCACAGACTCGCACAGAGATCCACAGACTCACACATAGACCCATAGACTAACACAGAGACCCATAAACTCACACAGAGACCCATATACTCACACAGAGACACATAGACTCAAACAGAGACCCATAGACTCACAGAGACCCACAGACTCACACAGAGACCCATAGACTCACACAGAGACCCACAGACTCACACAGAGACCCACAGACTCGCACAGAGATCCACAGACTCACACATAGACTCACACAGAGACCCATAAACTCACACAGAGACCCATAGACTCACACAGAGACCCATAGACTTACACAGCGACCCACAGACTCACACAGAGACCCATAGACTCACACAGAGACCCACAGACTCACACAGAGACCCATAGACTCACACAGAGACCCATAGACTCACACAGAGACCCACAGACTCGCACAGAGACCCACAGACTCGCACAGAGACCCATAGACTCACACAGAGACACATAGACTCACACAGAGACCCATAGACTCACACAGAGACACATAGACTCACACAGAGACCCATAGACTCACATAGAGACCCACAGACTCACACAGAGACCCACAGACTCACACAGAGACCCACAGACTCGCACAGAAATCCACAGACTCACACATAGACCCATAGACTCACACAGAGACCCATAAACTCACACAGAGACCCATAGACTCACACAGAGACCCATAGACTCCCACAGAGACCCACAGACTCACACGGAGAACCACAGACTCACACAGAGACCCACAGACTCACACAGACACCCACAGACTCGCACAGAGATCCACAGACTCACACATAGACTCACACAGAGACCCATAAACTCACACAGAGACCCATAGACTCACACAGAGGCCCATAGACTTACACAGTGACCCACAGACTCACACAGAGACCCATAGACTCACACAGAGACCCACAGACTCACACAGAGACCCATAGACTCACACAGAGACCCATAGACTCACACAGAGACCCACAGACTCGCACAGAGACCCACAGACTCGCACAGAGACCCATAGACTCACACAGCAGAGACCCATAGACTCACAGCAGAGTCCCACAGACTCACACAGAGACACATAGACTCACACAGAGACCCATAGACTCACACAGAGACCCATAGACTCACACAGAGACCCATAGACTCACACAGAGACACATAGACTCACACAGAGACTCATAGACTCACACAGAGACACATAGACTCACACAGAGACCCATAGACTCACACAGAGACCCACAGACTCACACAGAGACCCATAGACTCACACAGAGACCCATAGACTCACACAGAGACCCACAGACTCGCACAGAGACCCACAGACTCGCACAGAGACCCATAGACTCACACAGCAGAGACCCATAGACTCACAGCAGAGTCCCACAGACTCACACAGAGACACATAGACTCACACAGAGACCCATAGACTCACACAGAGACCCATAGACTCACACAGAGACCCATAGACTCACACAGAGACACATAGACTCACACAGAGACTCATAGACTCACACAGAGACACATAGACTCACACAGAGACCCATAGACTCACATAGAGACCCACAAACTCACACAGAGACCCACAGACTCACACAGAGACCCACAGAATCGCACAGAAATCCACAGACTCACACATAGACCCATAGACTCACACAGAGACCCATAAACTCACACAGAGACCCATAGACTCACACAGAGACCCATAGACTTACACAGAGACCCACAGACTCACACAGAGACCCATAGACTCACACAGAGACCCACAGACTCACACAGAGACCCATAGACTCACACAGAGACCCATAGACTCACACAGAGACCCATAGACTCACACAGAGACCCATCGACTCACACAGAGACCCACAGACTCACACAGAGACCCATAGACTCACAAAGCGACCCATAGACTCACACAGAGATCTACAGACTCACACATAGACCCATAGACTCACACAGAGACCCATAAACTCACACAGAGACCCATAGACTCACACAGAGACCCATAGACTCACACAGAGACCCATTGACTCACACAGAGACCCACAGACTCGCACAGAGATCCACAGACTCACACATAGACCCATAGACTAACACAGAGACCCATAAACTCACACAGAGACCCATATACTCACACAGAGACACATAGACTCAAACAGAGACCCATAGACTCACAGAGACCCACAGACTCACACAGAGACCCATAGACTCACACAGAGACCCACAGACTCACACAGAGACCCACAGACTCGCACAGAGATCCACAGACTCACACATAGACTCACATAGAGACCCATAAACTCACACAGAGACCCATAGACTCACACAGAGACCCATAGACTTACACAGCGACCCACAGACTCACACAGAGACCCATAGACTCACACAGAGACCCACAGACTCACACAGAGACCCATAGACTCACACAGAGACCCACAGACTCACACGGAGAACCACAGACTCACACAGAGACCCACAGACTCACACAGACACCCACAGACTCGCACAGAGATCCACAGACTCACACATAGACTCACACAGAGACCCATAGACTCACACAGAGACACATAGACTCACACAGAGACTCATAGACTCACACAGAGACACATAGACTCACACAGAGACCCATAGACTCACATAGAGACCCACAGACTCACACAGAGACCCACAGACTCACACAGAGACCCACAGACTCGCACAGAAATCCACAGACTCACACATAGACCCATAGACTCACACAGAGACCCATAAACTCACACAGAGACCCATAGACTCACACAGAGACCCATAGACTTACACAGAGACCCACAGACTCACACAGAGACCCATAGACTCACACAGAGACCCACAGACTCACACAGAGACCCATAGACTCACACAGAGACCCATAGACTCACACAGAGACCCATCGACTCACACAGAGAACCACAGACTCACACAGAGACCCATAGACTCACAAAGCGACCCATAGACTCACACAGAGATCCACAGACTCACACATAGACCCATAGACTCACACAGAGACCCATAAACTCACACAGAGACCCATAGACTCACACAGAGACCCAAAGACTCACACAGAGACCCATAGACTCGCACAGAGATCCACAGACTCACACATAGACCCATAGACTAACATAGAGACCCATAAACTCACACAGAGACCCATATACTCACACAGAGACACATAGACTCAAACAGAGACCCATAGACTCACAGAGACCCACAGACTCACACAGAGACCCATAGACTCACACAGAGACCCACAGACTCACACAGAAACCCACAGACTCGCACAGAGATCCACAGACTCACACATAGACTCACACAGAGACCCATAAACTCACACAGAGACCCATAGACTCACACAGAGACCCATAGACTTACACAGCGACCCACAGACTCACACAGAGACCCATAGACTCACACAGAGACCCACAGACTCACACAGAGACCCATAGACTCACACAGAGACCCATAGACTCACACAGAGACCCACAGACTCGCACAGAGACCCACAGACTCGCACAGAGACCCATAGACTCACACAGCAGAGACCCATAGACTCACAGCAGAGTCCCACAGACTCACACAGAGACCCATAGACTCACACAGAGACCCATAGACTCACATAGAGACCCACAGACTCACACAGAGACCCACAGACTCACACAGAGACCCACAGACTAGCACAGAAATCCACAGACTCACACATAGACCCATAGACTCACACAGAGACCCATAAACTCACACAGAGACCCATAGACTCACACAGAGACCCATAGACTTACACAGAGACCCACAGACTCACACAGAGACCCATAGACTCACACAGAGGCCCACAGACTCACACAGAGACCCATAGACTCACACAGAGACCCATAGACTCACACAGAGACCCATAGACTCACACAGAGACCCATCGACTCACACAGAGACCCACAGACTCACACAGAGACCCATAGACTCACAAAGCGACCCATAGACTCACACAGAGATCCACAGACTCACACATAGACCCATAGACTCACACAGAGACCCATAAACTCACACAGAGACCCATAGACTCACACAGAGACACATAGACTCACACAGAGACCTACAGACTCACACAGAGACACATAGACTCACACAGAGACCCATAGACTCACACAGAGACCCATAGACTCACACAGAGACACATAGACTCACACAGAGACACATAGACTCACACAGAGACGCATAGACTCACACAGAGACCCATAGACTCACACAGAGACCCACAGACTCACACAGAGACCCACAGACTCACACAGAGACCCATAGACTCACAGAGACCCACAGACTCACACAGAGACCCATAGACTCACACAGAGACCCACAGACTCACACAGAAACCCACAGACTCGCACAGAGTTCCACAGACTCACACATAGACTCACACAGAGACCCATAAACTCACACAGAGCCCCATAGACTCACACAGAGACCCATAAACTTACACAGCGACCCACAGACTCACACAGAGACCCATAGACTCACACAGAGACCCACAGACTCACACAGAGACCCATAGACTCACACAGAGACCCATAGACTCACACAGAGACCCACAGACTCGCACAGAGACCCACAGACTCGCACAGAGACCCATAGACTCACACAGCAGAGACTCATAGACTCACAGCAGAGTCCCACAGACTCACACAGAGACCCATAGACTCACACAGAGACCCATAGACTCACATAGAGACCCACAGACTCACACAGACACCCACAGACTCACACAGAGACCCACAGACTCGCACAGAAATCCACAGACTCACACATAGACCCATAGACTCACACAGAGACCCATAAACTCACACAGAGACCCATAGACTCACACAGAGACCCATAGACTTACACAGAGACCCACAGACTCACACAGAGACCCATAGACTCACACAGAGACCCATAGACTCACACAGAGACCCATAGACTCACACAGAGACCCATAGACTCACACAGAGACCCACAGACTCACACAGAGACCCATAGACTCACAAAGCGACCCATAGACTCACACAGAGATCCACAGACTCACACATAGACCCATAGACTCACACAGAGACCCATAAACTCACACAGAGACCCATAGACTCACACAGAGACACATAGACTCACACAGAGACCCATAGACTCACACAGAGACCCATAGACTCACACAGAGACCCATAGATTCACGCAGAGACACATAGACTCACACAGAGACCCACAGACTCACACAGAGACCCATAGACTCACACAGAGACCCACAGACTCACACAGAGACCCATAGACTCACACAGAGACACATAGACTCACACAGAGACCCATAGACTCACACAGAGACACATAGACTCACACAGAGACCCATAGACTCACACAGAGACCCCACAGACTCACACAGAGACCCATAGACTCACACAGAGACCCACAGACTCACACAGAGACCCACATACTCGCACAGAGACCCATAGACTAACACAGAGACCCATAAACTCACACAGAGACCCATAGATTCACACAGAGACCCATAGACTCACACAGAGACCCATAGACTCACACAGAGACACATAGACTCACACAGAGACCCATAGACTCACACAGAGACACATAGACTCATACAGAGACCCATAGACTCACACAGAGACACATAGACTCACACAGAGACTCATAGACTCACACAGAGACACATAGACTCACACAGAGACCCATAGACTCACATAGAGACCCACAGACTCACACAGAGACCCACAGACTCACACAGAGACCCACAGACTCGCACAGAAATCCACAGACTCACACATATACCCATAGACTCACACAGAGACCCATAAACTCACACAGAGACCCATAGACTCACACAGAGACCCATAGACTTACACAGAGACCCACAGACTCACACAGAGACCCATAGACTCACACAGAGACCCACAGACTCACACAGAGACCCATAGACTCACACAGAGACCCATAGACTCACACAGAGACCCATCGACTCACACAGAGAACCACAGACTCACACAGAGACCCATAGACTCACAAAGCGACCCATAGACTCACACAGAGATCCACAGACTCACACATAGACCCATAGACTCACACAGAGACCCATAAACTCACACAGAGACCCATAGACTCACACAGAGACCCATAGACTCACACAGAGACCCATTGACTCACACAGAGACCCATAGACTCGCACAGAGATCCACAGACTCACACATAGACCCATAGACTAACACAGAGACCCATAATACTCACACAGAGACCCATATACTCACACAGAGACACATAGACTCAAACAGAGACCCATAGACTCACAGAGACCCACAGACTCACACAGAGACCCATAGACTCACACAGAGACCCACAGACTCACACAGAAACCCACAGACTCGCACAGAGATCCACAGACTCACACATAGACTCACACAGAGACCCATAAACTCACACAGAGACCCATAGACTCACACAGAGACCCATAGACTTACACAGCGACCCACAGACTCACACAGAGACCCATAGACTCACACAGAGACCCACAGACTCACACAGAGACCCATAGACTCACACAGAGACCCATAGACTCACACAGAGACCCACAGACTCGCACAGAGACCCACAGACTCGCACAGAGACCCATAGACTCACACAGCAGAGACCCATAGACTCACAGCAGAGTCCCACAGACTCACACAGAGACCCATAGACTCACACAGAGACCCATAGACTCACATAGAGACCCACAGACTCACACAGAGACCCACAGACTCACACAGAGACCCACAGACTCGCACAGAAATCCACAGACTCACACATAGACCCATAGACTCACACAGAGGCCCATAAACTCACACAGAGACCCATAGACTCACACAGAGACCCATAGACTTACACAGAGACCCACAGACTCACACAGAGACCCATAGACTCACACAGAGACCCACAGACTCACACAGAGACCCATAGACTCACACAGAGACCCATAGACTCACACAGAGACCCATAGACTCACACAGAGACCCATCGACTCACACAGAGACCCACAGACTCACACAGAGACCCATAGAATCACAAAGCGACCCATAGACTCACACAGAGATCCACAGACTCACACATAGACCCATAGACTCACACAGAGACCCATAAACTCACACAGAGACCCATAGACTCACACAGAGACACATAGACTCACACAGAGACCCATAGACTCACACAGAGACCCATAGACTCACACAGAGACCCATAGATTCACGCAGAGACACATAGACTCACACAGAGACCCACACACTCACACAGAGACCCATAGACTCACACAGAGACCCACAGACTCACACAGAGACCCATAGACTCACACAGAGACACATAGACTCACACAGAGACCCATAGACTCACACAGAGACACATAGACTCACACAGAGACCCATAGACTCACACAGAGACCCACAGACTCACACAGAGACCCATAGACTCACACAGAGACCCACAGACTCACACAGAGACCCACAGACTCGCACAGAGATCCACAGACTCACACAGAGACCCATAGACTAACACAGAGACCCATAAACTCACACAGAGACCCATAGATTCAACATAGACTCGCACAGAGACCCACAGACTCGCACAGAGACCCATAGACTCACACAGCAGAGACCCATAGACTCACGCAGAGACCCATAGACTCACACAGAGACCCACAGACTCGCACAGAGACCCACAGACTCGCACAGAGACCCATAGACTCACACAGCAGAGACCCATAGACTCACACAGAGACCCATAGACTCACACAGAGACACATAGACTCACACAGAGACCCATAGACTCACACAGAGACACATAGACTCACACAGAGACCCATAGACTCACACAGAGACACATAGACTCACACAGAGACCCATAGACTCACACAGAGACACATAGACTCACACAGAGACCCATAGACTCACACAGAGACCCATAGACTCACACAGAGACACATAGACTCATACAGAGACCCATAGACTCACACAGAGACACATAGACTCACACAGAGACTCATAGACTCACACAGAGACACATAGACTCACACAGAGACCCATAGACTCACATAGAGACCCACAGACTCACACAGAGACCCACAGACTCACACAGAGACCCACAGACTCGCACAGAAATCCACAGACTCACACATATACCCATAGACTCACACAGAGACCCATAAACTCACACAGAGACCCATAGACTCACACAGAGACCCATAGACTTACACAGAGACCCACAGACTCACACAGAGACCCATAGACTCACACAGAGACCCACAGACTCACACAGAGACCCATAGACTCACACAGAGACCCATAGACTCACACAGAGACCCATAGACTCACACAGAGACCCATCGACTCACACAGAGAACCACAGACTCACACAGAGACCCATAGACTCACAAAGCGACCCATAGACTCACACAGAGATCCACAGACTCACACATAGACCCATAGACTCACACAGAGACCCATAAACTCACACAGAGACCCATAGACTCACACAGAGACCCATAGACTCACACAGAGACCCATTGACTCACACAGAGACCCATAGACTCGCACAGAGATCCACAGACTCACACATAGACCCATAGACTAACACAGAGACCCATAATACTCACACAGAGACCCATATACTCACACAGAGACACATAGACTCAAACAGAGACCCATAGACTCACAGAGACCCACAGACTCACACAGAGACCCATAGACTCACACAGAGACCCACAGACTCACACAGAAACCCACAGACTCGCACAGAGATCCACAGACTCACACATAGACTCACACAGAGACCCATAAACTCACACAGAGACCCATAGACTCACACAGAGACCCATAGACTTACACAGCGACCCACAGACTCACACAGAGACCCATAGACTCACACAGAGACCCACAGACTCACACAGAGACCCATAGACTCACACAGAGACCCATAGACTCACACAGAGACCCACAGACTCGCACAGAGACCCACAGACTCGCACAGAGACCCATAGACTCACACAGCAGAGACCCATAGACTCACAGCAGAGTCCCACAGACTCACACAGAGACCCATAGACTCACACAGAGACCCATAGACTCACATAGAGACCCACAGACTCACACAGAGACCCACAGACTCACACAGAGACCCACAGACTCGCACAGAAATCCACAGACTCACACATAGACCCATAGACTCACACAGAGGCCCATAAACTCACACAGAGACCCATAGACTCACACAGAGACCCATAGACTTACAAAGAGACCCACAGACTCACACAGAGACCCATAGACTCACACAGAGACCCACAGACTCACACAGAGACCCATAGACTCACACAGAGACCCATAGACTCACACAGAGACCCATAGACTCACACAGAGACCCATCGACTCACACAGAGACCCACAGACTCACACAGAGACCCATAGAATCACAAAGCGACCCATAGACTCACACAGAGATCCACAGACTCACACATAGACCCATAGACTCACACAGAGACCCATAAACTCACACAGAGACTCATAGACTCACACAGAGACACATAGACTCACACAGAGACCCATAGACTCACACAGAGACCCATAGACTCACACAGAGACCCATAGATTCACGCAGAGACACATAGACTCACACAGAGACCCACACACTCACACAGAGACCCATAGACTCACACAGAGACCCACAGACTCACACAGAGACCCATAGACTCACACAGAGACACATAGACTCACACAGAGACCCATAGACTCACACAGAGACACATAGACTCACACAGAGACCCATAGACTCACACAGAGACCCACAGACTCACACAGAGACCCATAGACTCACACAGAGACCCACAGACTCACACAGAGACCCACAGACTCGCACAGAGATCGACAGACTCACACAGAGACCCATAGACTAACACAGAGACCCATAAACTCACACAGAGACCCATAGATTCAACATAGACTCGCACAGAGACCCACAGACTCGCACAGAGACCCATAGACTCACACAGCAGAGACCCATAGACTCACGCAGAGACCCATAGACTCACACAGAGACCCACAGACTCGCACAGAGACCCACAGACTCGCACAGAGACCCATAGACTCACACAGCAGAGACCCATAGACTCACACAGAGACCCATAGACTCACACAGAGACACATAGACTCACACAGAGACCCATAGACTCACACAGAGACACATAGACTCACACAGAGACCCATAGACTCACACAGAGACACATAGACTCACACAGAGACCCATAGACTCACACAGAGACACATAGACTCACACAGAGACCCATAGACTCACACAGAGACCCACAGACTCACACAGAGACCCACAGACTCACACAGAGACCCACAGACTCACAAAGAGACCCACAGACTCACACAGACACCCACAGACTCGCACAGAGACCCATAGACTCACACAGCAGAGACCCATAGACTCACAGCAGAGTCCCACAGACTCACACAGAGACCCATAGACTCACACAGAAACCCATAGACTCACATAGAGACCCACAGACTCACACAGAGACCCACAGACTCACACAGAGACCCACAGACTCGCACAGAAATCCACAGACTCACACATAGACCCATAAACTCACACAGAGACCCATAGACTCACACAGAGACCCATAGACTTACACAGAGACCCACAGACTCACACAGAGACCCATAGACTCACACAGAGTGCCACAGACTCACACAGAGACCCATAGACTCACACAGAGACCCATAGACTCACACAGAGACCCATAGACTCACACAGAGACCCATAGATTCACGCAGAGACACATAGACTCACACAGAGACCCACAGACTCACACAGAGACCCATAGACTCACACAGAGACACATAGACTCACACAGAGACCCATAGACTCACACAGAGACCCAAAGACTCACACAGAGACCCATAGACTCACACAGAGACCCACAGACTCACACAGAGACCCACAGACTCGCACAGAGATCCACAGACTCACACAGAGACCCATAGACTAACACAGAGACCCATAAACTCACACAGAGACCCATAGATTCACACAGAGACCCATTGACTCACACAGAGACCCATAGACTCACACAGAGACACATAGACTCACACAGAGACCCATAGACTCACACAGAGACACATAGACTCACACAGAGACCCATAGACTCACACAGAGACCCACAGACTCACACAGAGATCCCATAGACTCACACAGACACCCACAGACTCACACAGAGACCCATAGACTCACACAGAGACCCATAGACTCACACAGAGACCCATAGACTTACACAGAGACCCACAGACTCACACAGAGACCCATAGACTCACACAGAGACCCACAGACTCACACAGAGACCCATAGACTCACACAGAGACCCATAGACTCACACAGAGACCCATAGACTCACACAGAGACCCATCGACTCACACAGAGACCCACAGACTCACACAGAGACCCATAGAATCACAAAGCGACCCATAGACTCACACAGAGATCCACAGACTCACACATAGACCCATAGACTCACTCAGAGACCCATAAACTCACACAGAGACCCATAGACTCACACAGAGACACATAGACTCACACAGAGACCCATAGACTCACACAGAGACCCATAGACTCACACAGAGACCCATAGATTCACGCAGAGACACATAGACTCACACAGAGACCCACACACTCACACAGAGACCCATAGACTCACACAGAGACCCACAGACTCACACAGAGACCCATAGACTCACACAGAGACACATAGACTCACACAGAGACCCATAGACTCACACAGAGACACATAGACTCACACAGAGACCCATAGACTCACACAGAGACCCACAGACTCACACAGAGACCCATAGACTCACACAGAGACCCACAGACTCACACAGAGACCCACAGACTCGCACAGAGATCCACAGACTCACACAGAGACCCATAGACTAACACAGAGACCCATAAACTCACACAGAGACCCATAGATTCAACATAGACTCGCACAGAGACCCACAGACTCGCACAGAGACCCATAGACTCACACAGCAGAGACCCATAGACTCACGCAGAGACCCATAGACTCACACAGAGACCCACAGACTCGCACAGAGACCCACAGACTCGCACAGAGACCCATAGACTCACACAGCAGAGACCCATAGACTCACACAGAGACCCATAGACTCACACAGAGACACATAGACTCACACAGAGACCCATAGACTCACACAGAGACACATAGACTCACACAGAGACCCATAGACTCACACAGAGACACATAGACTCACACAGAGACCCATAGACTCACACAGAGACACATAGACTCACACAGAGACCCATAGACTCACACAGAGACCCACAGACTCACACAGAGACCCACAGACTCACACAGAGACCCACAGACTCACAAAGAGACCCACAGACTCACACAGACACCCACAGACTCGCACAGAGACCCATAGACTCACACAGCAGAGACCCATAGACTCACAGCAGAGTCCCACAGACTCACACAGAGACCCATAGACTCACACAGAGACCCATAGACTCACATAGAGACCCACAGACTCACACAGAGACCCACAGACTCACACAGAGACCCACAGACTCGCACAGAAATCCACAGACTCACACATAGACCCATAAACTCACACAGAGACCCATAGACTCACACAGAGACCCATAGACTTACACAGAGACCCACAGACTCACACAGAGACCCATAGACTCACACAGAGTGCCACAGACTCACACAGAGACCCATAGACTCACACAGAGACCCATAGACTCACACAGAGACCCATAGACTCACACAGAGACCCATAGATTCACGCAGAGACACATAGACTCACACAGAGACCCACAGACTCACACAGAGACCCATAGACTCACACAGAGACCCACAGACTCACACAGAGACCCATAGACTCACACAGAGACACATAGACTCACACAGAGACCCATAGACTCACACAGAGACACATAGACTCACACAGAGACCCATAGACTCACACAGAGACCCAAAGACTCACACAGAGACCCATAGACTCACACAGAGACCCACAGACTCACACAGAGACCCACAGACTCGCACAGAGATCCACAGACTCACACAGAGACCCATAGACTAACACAGAGACCCATAAACTCACACAGAGACCCATAGATTCACACAGAGACCCATTGACTCACACAGAGACCCATAGACTCACACAGAGACACATAGACTCACACAGAGACCCATAGACTCACACAGAGACACATAGACTCACACAGAGACCCATAGACTCACACAGAGACCCACAGACTCACACAGAGATCCCATAGACTCACACAGACACCCACAGACTCACACAGAGACCCATAGACTCACACAGAGACCCATAGACTCACACAGAGACCCATAGACTCACACAGAGACCCATCGACTCACACAGAGAACCACAGACTCACACAGAGACCCATAGACTCACAAAGCGACCCATAGACTCACACAGAGATCCACAGACTCACACATAGACCCATAGACTCACACAGAGACCCATAAACTCACACAGAGACCCATAGACTCACACAGAGAACCATAGACTCACACAGAGACCCATTGACTCACACAGAGACCCATAGACTCGCACAGAGATCCACAGACTCACACATAGACCCATAGACTAACACAGAGACCCATAAACTCACACAGAGACCCATATACTCACACAGAGACACATAGACTCAAACAGAGACCCATAGACTCACAGAGACCCACAGACTCACACAGAGACCCATAGACTCACACAGAGACCCACAGACTCACACAGAAACCCACAGACTCGCACAGAGATCCACAGACTCACACATAGACTCACACAGAGACCCATAAACTCACACAGAGACCATAGACTCACACAGAGATCCATAGACTTACACAGCGACCCACAGACTCACACAGAGACCCATAGACTCACACAGAGACCCACAGACTCACACAGAGACCCATAGACTAACACAGAGACCCATAAACTCACACAGAGACCCATAGATTCACACAGAGACCCATAGACTCACACAGAGACCCATAGACTCACACAGAGACACATAGACTCACACAGAGACCCATAGACTCACACAGAGACACATAGACTCACACAGAGACCCATAGACTCACACAGAGACACATAGACTCACACAGAGACCCATAGACTCACACAGAGACACATAGACTCACACAGAGACCCATAGACTCACACAGAGACCCACAGACTCACACAGAGACCCACAGACTCACACAGAGACCCACAGACTCACACAGAGACCCACAGACTCACACAGACACCCACAGACTCGCACAGAGACCCATAGACTCACACAGCAGAGACCCATAGACTCACAGCAGAGTCCCACAGACTCACACAGAGACCCATAGACTCACACAGAGACCCATAGACTCACATAGAGACCCACAGACTCACACAGAGACCCACAGACTCACACAGAGACCCACAGACTCGCACAGAAATCCACAGACTCACACATAGACCCATAAACTCACACAGAGACCCATAGACTCACACAGAGACCCATAGACTTACACAGAGACCCACAGACTCACACAGAGACCCATAGACTCACACAGAGTGCCACAGACTCACACAGAGACCCATAGACTCACACAGAGACCCATAGACTCACACAGAGACCCATAGACTCACACAGAGACCCATAGATTCACGCAGAGACACATAGACTCACACAGAGACCCACAGACTCACACAGAGACCCATAGACTCACACAGAGACCCACAGACTCACACAGAGACCCATAGACTCACACAGAGACACATAGACTCACACAGAGACCCATAGACTCACACAGAGACACATAGACTCACACAGAGACCCATAGACTCACACAGAGACCCACAGACTCACACAGAGACCCATAGACTCACACAGAGACCCACAGACTCACACAGAGACCCACAGACTCGCACAGAGATCCACAGACTCACACAGAGACCCATAGACTAACACAGAGACCCATAAACTCACACAGAGACCCATAGATTCACACAGAGACCCATAGACTCACACAGAGACCCATAGACTCACACAGAGACACATAGACTCACACAGAGACTCATAGACTCACACAGAGACACATAGACTCACACAGAGACCCATAGACTCACACAGAGACACATAGACTCACACAGAGACTCATAGACTCACACAGAGACACATAGACTCACACAGAGACCCATAGACTCACATAGAGACCCACAGACTCACACAGAGACCCACAGACTCACACAGAGACCCACAGACTCGCACAGAAATTTACAGACTCACACATAGACCCATAGACTCACACAGAGACCCATAAACTCACACAGAGACCCATAGACTCACACAGAGACCCATAGACTTACACAGAGACCCACAGACTCACACAGAGACCCATAGACTCACACAGACACCCACAGACTCACACAGAGACCCATAGACTCACACAGAGACCCATAGACTCACACAGAGACCCACAGACTCACACAGAGACCCACAGACTCACACAGAGACCCACAGACTCGCACAGAGACCCATAGACTCACACAGCAGAGACCCATAGACTCACAGCAGAGTCCCACAGACTCACACAGAGACCCATAGACTCACACAGAGACCCATAGACTCACATAGAGACCCACAGACTCACACAGAGACCCACAGACTCACACAGAGACCCACAGACTCGCACAGAAATCCACAGACTCACACATAGACCCATAAACTCACACAGAGACCCATAGACTCACACAGAGACCCATAGACTTACACAGAGACCCACAGACTCACACAGAGACCCATAGACTCACACAGAGTGCCACAGACTCACACAGAGACCCATAGACTCACACAGAGACCCATAGACTCACACAGAGACCCATAGACTCACACAGAGACCCATAGATTCACGCAGAGACACATAGACTCACACAGAGACCCACAGACTCACACAGAGACCCATAGACTCACACAGAGACCCACAGACTCACACAGAGACCCATAGACTCACACAGAGACACATAGACTCACACAGAGACCCATAGACTCACACAGAGACACATAGACTCACACAGAGACCCATAGACTCACACAGAGACCCACAGACTCACACAGAGACCCATAGACTCACACAGAGACCCACAGACTCACACAGAGACCCACAGACTCGCACAGAGATCCACAGACTCACACAGAGACCCATAGACTAACACAGAGACCCATAAACTCACACAGAGACCCATAGATTCACACAGAGAACCATAGACTCACACAGAGACCCATAGACTCACACAGAGACACATAGACTCACACAGAGACCCATAGACTCACACAGAGACACATAGACTCACACAGAGACCCATAGACTCACACAGAGACACATAGACTCACACAGAGACACATAGACTCACACAGAAATCCACAGACTCACACATAGACCCATAGACTCACACAGAGACCCATAAACTCACACAGAGACCCATAGACTCACACAGAGACCCATAGACTCACACAGAGACCCATAGACTCACACAGAGACACATAGACTCACACAGAGACCCATAGACTCACACAGAGACACATAGACTCACACAGAGACCCATAGACTCACATAGAGACCCACAGACTCACACAGAGACCCACAGACTCACACAGAGACCCACAGACTCGCACATAAATCCACAGACTCACACATAGACCCATAGACTCACACAGAGACCCATAAACTCACACAGAGACCCATAGACTCACACAGAGACCCATAGACTTACACAGAGACCCACAGACTCACACAGAGACCCATAGACTCACACAGACACCCACAGACTCACACAGAGACCCATAGACTCACACAGAGACCCATAGACTCACACAGAGACCCATAGACTCACACAGAGACCCATCGACTCACACAGAGAACCACAGACTCACACAGAGACCCATAGACTCACAAAGCGACCCATAGACTCACACAGGTATCCACAGACTCACACATAGACCCATAGACTCACACAGAGACCCATAAACTCACACAGAGACCCATAGACTCACACAGAGACCCATAGACTCACACAGAGACCCATTGACTCACACAGAGACCCATAGACTCGCACAGAGATTACAGACGCACACATAGACCCATAGACTAACACAGAGACCCATAAACTCACACAGAGACCCATATACTCACACAGAGACACATAGACTCAAACAGAGACCCATAGACTCACAGAGACCCACAGACTCACACAGAGACCCATAGACTCACACAGAGACCCACAGACTCACACAGAAACCCACAGACTCGCACAGAGATCCACAGACTCACACATAGACTCACACAGAGACCCATAAACTCACACAGAGGCCATAGACTCACACAGAGATCCATAGACTTACACAGCGACCCACAGACTCACACAGAGACCCATAGACTCACACAGAGACCCATAGACTCACACAGAGACCCACAGACTCGCACAGAGACCCAAAGACTCGCACAGAGACCCATAGACTCACACAGCAGAGACCCATAGACTCACAGCAGAGTCCCACAGACTCACACAGAGACGCATAGACTCACACAGAGACCCATAGACTCACATAGAGACCCACAGACTCACACAGAGACCCACAGACTCACACAGAGACCCACAGACTCGCACAGAAATCCACAGACTCACACATAGACCCATAGACTCACACAGAGACCCACAGACTCACACAGAGACCCATAGACTCACACAGAGTCCCATAGACTCACACAGAGACCCATAGACTCACACAGAGACCCATCGACTCACACAGAGACCCACAGACTCACACAGAGACCCATAGACTCACAAAGCGACCCATAGACTCACACAGAGATCCACAGACTCACACATAGACCCATAGACTCACACAGAGACCCATAAACTCACACAGAGACCCATAGACTCACACAGAGACACATAGACTCACACAGAGACCCATAGACTCACACAGAGACCCATAGACTCACACAGAGACCCATAGATTCACGCAGAGACACATAGACTCACACAGAGACCCACAGACTCACACAGAGGCCCATAGACTCACACAGAGACCCACAGACTCACACAGAGACCCATAGACTCACACAGAGACACATAGACTCACACAGAGACCCATAGACTCACACAGAGACACGTAGACTCACACAGAGACCCATAGACTCACACAGAGACCCACAGACTCACACAGAGACCCATAGACTCACACAGAGACCCACAGACTCACACAGAGACCCACAGACTCACACAGAGACCCACAGACTCACACAGACACCCACAGACTCGCACAGAGCCCCATAGACTCACACAGCAGAGACCCATAGACTCACAGCAGAGTCCCACAGACTCACACAGAGACCCATAGACTCACACAGAGACCCATAGACTCACATAGAGACCCACAGACTCACACAGAGACCCACAGACTCACACAGAGACCCACAGACTCGCACAGAAATCCACAGACTCACACATAGACCCATAAACTCACACAGAGACCCATAGACTCACACAGAGACCCATAGACTTACACAGAGACCCACAGACTCACACAGAGACCCATAGACTCACACAGAGTGCCACAGACTCACACAGAGACCCATAGACTCACACAGAGACCCATAGACTCACACAGAGACCCATAGACTCACACAGAGACCCATAGATTCACGCAGAGACACATAGACTCACACAGAGACCCACAGACTCACACAGAGACCCATAGACTCACACAGAGACCCACAGACTCACATAGAGACCCATAGACTCACACAGAGACACATAGACTCACACAGAGACCCATAGACTCACACAGAGACACATAGACTCACACAGAGACCCATAGACTCACACAGAGACCCACAGACTCACACAGAGACCCATAGACTCACACAGAGACCCACAGACTCACACAGAGACCCACAGACTCGCACAGAGATCCACAGACTCACACAGAGACCCATAGACTAACACAGAGACCCATAAACTCACACAGAGACCCATAGATTCACACAGAGACCCATAGACTCACACAGAGACCCATAGACTCACACAGAGACACATAGACTCACACAGAGACCCATAGACTCACACAGAGACAAATAGACTCACACAGAGACCCATAGACTCACACAGAGACACATAGACTCACACAGAGACTCATAGACTCACACAGAGACACATAGACTCACACAGAGACCCATAGACTCACATAGAGACCCACAGACTCACACAGAGACCCACAGACTCACACAGAGACCCACAGACTCGCACAGAAATCCACAGACTCACACATAGACCCATAGACTCACACAGAGACCCATAAACTCACACAGAGACCCATAGACTCACACAGAGACCCATAGACTTACACAGAGACCCACAGACTCACACAGAGACCCATAGACTCACACAGACACCCACAGACTCACACAGAGACCCATAGACTCACACAGAGACCCATAGACTCACACAGAGACCCACAGACTCACACAGAGACCCACAGACTCACACAGAGACCCACAGACTCACACAGACACCCACAGACTCGCACAGAGACCCATAGACTCACACAGCAGAGACCCATAGACTCACAGCAGAGTCCCACAGACTCACACAGAGACCCATAGACTCACACAGAGACCCATAGACTCACATAGAGACCCACAGACTCACACAGAGACCCACAGACTCACACAGAGACCCACAGACTCGCACAGAAATCCACAGACTCACACATAGACCCATAAACTCACACAGAGACCCATAGACTCACACAGAGACCCATAGACTTACACAGAGACCCACAGACTCACACAGAGACCCATAGACTCACACAGAGTGCCACAGACTCACACAGAGACCCATAGACTCACACAGAGACCCATAGACTCACACAGAGACCCACAGACTCACATAGAGACCCATAGACTCACACAGAGACACATAGACTCACACAGAGACCCACAGACTCACACAGAGACCCATAGACTCACACAGAGACCCACAGACTCACATAGAGACCCATAGACTCACACAGAGACACATAGACTCACACAGAGACCCATAGACTCACACAGAGACACATAGACTCACACAGAGACCCATAGACTCACACAGAGACCCACAGACTCACACAGAGACCCATAGACTCACACAGAGACCCACAGACTCACACAGAGACCCACAGACTCGCACAGAGATCCACAGACTCACACAGAGACCCATAGACTAACACAGAGACCCATAAACTCACACAGAGACCCATAGATTCACACAGAGACCCATAGACTCACACAGAGACCCATAGACTCACACAGAGACACATAGACTCACACAGAGACCCATAGACTCACACAGAGACAAATAGACTCACACAGAGACCCATAGACTCACACAGAGACACATAGACTCACACAGAGACTCATAGACTCACACAGAGACACATAGACTCACACAGAGACCCATAGACTCACATAGAGACCCACAGACTCACACAGAGACCCACAGACTCACACAGAGACCCACAGACTCGCACAGAAATCCACAGACTCACACATAGACCCATAGACTCACACAGAGACCCATAAACTCACACAGAGACCCATAGACTCACACAGAGACCCATAGACTTACACAGAGACCCACAGACTCACACAGAGACCCATAGACTCACACAGACACCCACAGACTCACACAGAGACCCATAGACTCACACAGAGACCCATAGACTCACACAGAGACCCACAGACTCACACAGAGACCCACAGACTCACACAGAGACCCACAGACTCACACAGACACCCACAGACTCGCACAGAGACCCATAGACTCACACAGCAGAGACCCATAGACTCACAGCAGAGTCCCACAGACTCACACAGAGACCCATAGACTCACACAAAGACCCATAGACTCACATAGAGACCCACAGACTCACACAGAGACCCACAGACT
Source organism: Petromyzon marinus (assembly GCF_048934315.1). Classification (NCBI taxonomy): domain Eukaryota; kingdom Metazoa; phylum Chordata; class Hyperoartia; order Petromyzontiformes; family Petromyzontidae; genus Petromyzon; species Petromyzon marinus. The sequence goes on from NW_027422728.1 coordinate 720,125, forward strand.
CACACAGAGACCCACAGACTCGCACAGAAATCCACAGACTCACACATAGACCCATAAACTCACACAGAGACCCATAGACTCACACAGAGACCCATAGACTTACACAGAGACCCACAGACTCACACAGAGACCCATAGACTCACACAGAGTGCCACAGACTCACACAGAGACCCATAGACTCACACAGAGACCCATAGACTCACACAGAGACCCATAGACTCACACAGAGACCCATAGATTCACGCAGAGACACATAGACTCACACAGAGACCCACAGACTCACACAGAGACCCATAGACTCACACAGAGACCCACAGACTCACACAGAGACCCATAGACTCACACAGAGACACATAGACTCACACAGAGACCCATAGACTCACACAGAGACACATAGACTCACACAGAGACCCATAGACTCACACAGAGACCCACAGACTCACACAGAGACCCATAGACTCACACAGAGACCCACAGACTCACACAGAGACCCACAGACTCGCACAGAGATCCACAGACTCACACAGAGACCCATAGACTAACACAGAGACCCATAAACTCACACAGAGACCCATAGATTCACACAGAGACCCATAGACTCACACAGAGACCCATAGACTCACACAGAGACACATAGACTCACACAGAGACCCATAGACTCACACAGAGACACATAGACTCACACAGAGACCCATAGACTCACACAGAGACACATAGACTCACACAGAGACTCATAGACTCACACAGAGACACATAGACTCACACAGAGACCCATAGACTCACATAGAGACCCACAGACTCACACAGAGACCCAAAGACTCACACAGAGACCCACAGACTCGCACAGAAATCCACAGACTCACACATAGACCCATAGACTCACACAGAGACCCATAAACTCACACAGAGACCCATAGACTCACACAGAGACCCATAGACTTACACAGAGACCCACAGACTTACACAGAGACCCATAGACTCACACAGACACCCACAGACTCACACAGAGACCCATAGACTCACACAGAGACCCACAGACTCACACAGAGACCCATAGACTCACACAGAGACCCATAGACTCACATAGAGACCCACAGACTCACACAGAGACCCACAGACTCACACAGAGACCCACAGACTCGCACAGAAATCCACAGACTCACACATAGACCCATAGACTCACACAGAGACCCACAGACTCACACAGAGACCCATAGACTCACACAGAGTCCCATAGACTCACACAGAGACCCATAGACTCACACAGAGACCCATCGACTCACACAGAGACCCACAGACTCACACAGAGACCCATAGACTCACAAAGCGACCCATAGACTCACACAGAGATCCACAGACTCACACATAGACCCATAGACTCACACAGAGACCCATAAACTCACACAGAGACCCATAGACTCACACAGAGACCCATAGACTCACACAGAGACCCATAGACTCACGCAGAGACACATAGACTCACACAGAGACCCACAGACTCACACAGAGGCCCATAGACTCACACAGAGACCCACAGACTCACACAGAGACCCATAGACTCACACAGAGACACATAGACTCACACAGAGACCCATAGACTCACACAGAGACACGTAGACTCACACAGAGACCCATAGACTCACACAGAGACCCACAGACTCACACAGAGACCCATAGACTCACACAGAGACCCACAGACTCACACAGAGACCCACAGACTCGCACAGAGATCCACAGACTCACACAGAGACCCATAGACTAACACAGAGACCCATAAACTCACACAGAGACCCATAGATTCACACAGAGACCCATAGACTCACACAGAGACCCATAGACTCACACAGAGACACATAGACTCACACAGAGACCCATAGACTCACACAGAGACACATAGACTCACACAGAGACCCATAGACTCACACAGAGACACATAGACTCACACAGAGACCCATAGACTCACACAGAGACACATAGACTCACACAGAGACCCATAGACTCACACAGAGACCCACAGACTCACACAGAGACCCACAGACTCACACAGAGACCCACAGACTCACACAGACACCCACAGACTCGCACAGAGATCCACAGACTCACACATAGACCCATAGACTCACACAGAGACCCATAAACTCACACAGAGACCCATAGACTCACACAGAGACCCATAGACTCACACAGAGACCCACAGACTCACACAGAGACCCACAGACTCACACAGAGACCCACAGACTCGCACAGAAATCCACAGACTCACACATAGACCCATAGACTCACACAGAGACCCATAAACTCACACAGAGACCCATAGACTCACACAGAGACCCATAGACTTACACAGAGACCCACAGACTCACACAGAGACCCATAGACTCACACAGAGACCCACAGACTCACACAGAGACCCATAGACTCACACAGAGACCCATAGACTCACACAGAGACCCATAGACTCACACAGAGACCCATCGACTCACACAGAGACCCACAGACTCACACAGAGACCCATCGACTCACAAAGCGACCCATAGACTCACACAGAGATCCACAGACTCACACATAGACCCATAGACTCACACAGAGACCCATAAACTCACACAGAGACCCATAGACTCACACAGAGACACATAGACTCACACAGAGACCCATAGACTCACACAGAGACCCATAGACTCACACAGAGACCCATAGATTCACGCAGAGACACATAGACTCACACAGAGACCCACAGACTCACACAGAGACCCATAGACTCACACAGAGACCCACAGACTCACACAGAGACCCATAGACTCACACAGAGACACATAGACTCACACAGAGACCCATAGACTCACACAGAGACACATAGACTCACACAGAGACCCATAGACTCACACAGAGACCCACAGACTCACACAGAGACCCATAGACTCACACAGAGACCCACAGACTCACACAGAGACCCACAGACTCGCACAGAGATCCACAGACTCACACAGAGACCCATAGACTAACACAGAGACCCATAAACTCACACAGAGACCCATAGATTCACACAGAGACCCATAGACTCACACAGAGACCCATAGACTCACACAGAGACACATAGACTCACATAGAGACCCATAGACTCACACAGAGACACATAGACTCACACAGAGACCCATAGACTCACACAGAGACACATAGACTCACACAGAGACACATAGACTCACACAGAGACCCATAGACTCACACAGAGACCCACAGACTCACACAGAGACCCACAGACTCACACAGAGACCCACAGACTCACACAGACACCCACAGACTCGCACAGAGATCCACAGACTCACACATAGACCCATAGACTCACACAGAGACCCATAAACTCACACAGAGACCCATAGACTCACACAGAGACCCATAGACTTACACAGAGACCCACAGACTCACACAGAGTCCCATAGACTCACACAGAGACCCACAGACTCACACAGAGACCCACAGACTCACACAGAGACCCAAAGACTCGCACAGAGATCCATAGACTCACACAGAGACCCATAGACTCACACAGAGACCCATAGACTCACACAATGACCCATAGACTCACAATAAGACCCATAGACTCACACAGAGACCCATAGACTCACATAGAGACCCATAGACTCACACAGAGACCAAAAGACTCGCACAGAGACCCATAGACTCACGCAGAGACCCATAGACTCACACATAGACCCACAGACTCGCACAGAGACCCACAGACTCGCACAGAGCCCCATAGACTCACACAGCCGAGACCCATAGACTCACAGCAGAGACCCATAGACTCACACAGAGACCCACAGATTCACACAGAGACACATAGACTCACACAGAGACCCATAGACTCACACAGAGACCCATCGACTCACACAGAGACCCACAGACTCACACAGAGACCCATAGACTCACAAAGCGACCCATAGACTCACACAGAGATCCACAGACTCACACATAGACCCATAGACTCACACAGAGACCCATAAACTCACACAGAGACCCATAGACTCACACAGAGACACATAGACTCACACAGAGACCCATAGACTCACACAGAGACCCATAGACTCACACAGAGACCCATAGATTCACGCAGAGACACATAGACTCACACAGAGACCCACAGACTCACACAGAGACCCATAGACTCACACAGAGACCCACAGACTCACACAGAGACCCATAGACTCACACAGAGACACATAGACTCACACAGAGACCCATAGACTCACACAGAGACACATAGACTCACACAGAGACCCATAGACTCACATAGAGACCCACAGACTCACACAGAGACCCAAAGACTCACACAGAGACCCACAGACTCGCACAGAAATCCACAGACTCACACATAGACCCATAGACTCACACAGAGACCCATAAACTCACACAGAGACCCATAGACTCACACAGAGACCCATAGACTTACACAGAGACCCACAGACTTACACAGAGACCCATAGACTCACACAGACACCCACAGACTCACACAGAGACCCATAGACTCACACAGAGACACATAGACTCACACAGAGACTCATAGACTCACACAGAGACACATAGACTCACACAGAGACCCATAGACTCACATAGAGACCCACAGACTCACACAGAGACCCAAAGACTCACACAGAGACCCACAGACTCGCACAGAAATCCACAGACTCACACATAGACCCATAGACTCACACAGAGACCCATAAACTCACACAGAGACCCATAGACTCACACAGAGACCCATAGACTTACATAGAGACCCACAGACTTACACAGAGACCCATAGACTCACACAGACACCCACAGACTCACACAGAGACCCATAGACTCACACAGAGACCCACAGACTCACACAGAGACCCATAGACTCACACAGAGACCCATAGACTCACATAGAGACCCACAGACTCACACAGAGACCCACAGACTCACACAGAGACCCACAGACTCGCACAGAAATCCACAGACTCACACATAGACCCATAGACTCACACAGAGACCCACAGACTCACACAGAGACCCATAGACTCACACAGAGTCCCATAGACTCACACAGAGACCCATAGACTCACACAGAGACCCATCGACTCACACAGAGACCCACAGACTCACACAGAGACCCATAGACTCACAAAGCGACCCATAGACTCACACAGAGATCCACAGACTCACACATAGACCCATAGACTCACACAGAGACCCATAAACTCACACAGAGACCCATAGACTCACACAGAGACCCATAGACTCACACAGAGACCCATAGACTCACGCAGAGACACATAGACTCACACAGAGACCCACAGACTCACACAGAGGCCCATAGACTCACACAGAGACCCACAGACTCACACAGAGACCCATAGACTCACACAGAGACACATAGACTCACACAGAGACCCATAGACTCACACAGAGACACGTAGACTCACACAGAGACCCATAGACTCACACAGAGACCCACAGACTCACACAGAGACCCATAGACTCACACAGAGACCCACAGACTCACACAGAGACCCACAGACTCGCACAGAGATCCACAGACTCACACAGAGACCCATAGACTAACACAGAGACCCATAAACTCACACAGAGACCCATAGATTCACACAGAGACCCATAGACTCACACAGAGACCCATAGACTCACACAGAGACACATAGACTCACACAGAGACCCATAAACTCACACAGAGACACATAGACTCACACAGAGACCCATAGACTCACACAGAGACACATAGACTCACACAGAGACCCATAGACTCACACAGAGACACATAGACTCACACAGAGACCCATAGACTCACACAGAGACCCACAGACTCACACAGAGACCCACAGACTCACACAGAGACCCACAGACTCACACAGACACCCACAGACTCGCACAGAGATCCACAGACTCACACATAGACCCATAGACTCACACAGAGACCCATAAACTCACACAGAGACCCATAGACTCACACAGAGACCCATAGACTCACACAGAGACCCACAGACTCACACAGAGACCCACAGACTCACACAGAGACCCACAGACTCGCACAGAAATCCACAGACTCACACATAGACCCATAGACTCACACAGAGACCCATAAACTCACACAGAGACCCATAGACTCACACAGAGACCCATAGACTTACACAGAGACCCACAGACTCACACAGAGACCCATAGACTCACACAGAGACCCACAGACTCACACAGAGACCCATAGACTCACACAGAGACCCATAGACTCACACAGAGACCCATAGACTCACACAGAGACCCATCGACTCACACAGAGACCCACAGACTCACACAGAGACCCATCGACTCACAAAGCGACCCATAGACTCACACAGAGATCCACAGACTCACACATAGACCCATAGACTCACAGAGAGACCCATAAACTCACACAGAGACCCATAGACTCACACAGAGACACATAGACTCACACAGAGACCCATAGACTCACACAGAGACCCATAGACTCACACAGAGACCCATAGATTCACGCAGAGACACATAGACTCACACAGAGACCCACAGACTCACACAGAGACCCATAGACTCACACAGAGACCCACAGACTCACACAGAGACCCATAGACTCACACAGAGACACATAGACTCACACAGAGACCCATAGACTCACACAGAGACACATAGACTCACACAGAGACCCATAGACTCACACAGAGACCCACAGACTCACACAGAGACCCATAGACTCACACAGAGACCCACAGACTCACACAGAGACCCACAGACTCGCACAGAGATCCACAGACTCACACAGAGACCCATAGACTAACACAGAGACCCATAAACTCACACAGAGACCCATAGATTCACACAGAGACCCATAGACTCACACAGAGACCCATAGACTCACACAGAGACACATAGACTCACATAGAGACCCATAGACTCACACAGAGACACATAGACTCACACAGAGACCCATAGACTCACACAGAGACACATAGACTCACACAGAGACACATAGACTCACACAGAGACCCATAGACTCACACAGAGACCCACAGACTCACACAGAGACCCACAGACTCACACAGAGACCCACAGACTCACACAGACACCCACAGACTCGCACAGAGATCCACAGACTCACACATAGACCCATAGACTCACACAGAGACCCATAAACTCACACAGAGACCCATAGACTCACACAGAGACCCATAGACTTACACAGAGACCCACAGACTCACACAGAGACCCATAGACTCACACAGAGACCCACAGACTCACACAGAGACCCACAGACTCACACAGAGACCCAAAGACTCGCACAGAGATCCATAGACTCACACAGAGACCCATAGACTCACACAGAGACCCATAGACTCACACAATGACCCATAGACTCACAATAAGACCCATAGACTCACACAGAGACCCATAGACTCACATAGAGACCCATAGACTCACACAGAGACCAAAAGACTCGCACAGAGACCCATAGACTCACGCAGAGACCCATAGACTCACACATAGACCCACAGACTCGCACAGAGACCCACAGACTCGCACAGAGCCCCATAGACTCACACAGCCGAGACCCATAGACTCACAGCAGAGACCCATAGACTCACACAGAGACCCACAGATTCACACAGAGACACATAGACTCACACAGAGACCCATAGACTCACACAGAGACCCATCGACTCACACAGAGACCCACAGACTCACACAGAGACCCATAGACTCACAAAGCGACCCATAGACTCACACAGAGATCCACAGACTCACACATAGACCCATAGACTCACACAGAGACCCATAAACTCACACAGAGACCCATAGACTCACACAGAGACACATAGACTCACACAGAGACCCATAGACTCACACAGAGACCCATAGACTCACACAGAGACCCATAGATTCACGCAGAGACACATAGACTCACACAGAGACCCACAGACTCACACAGAGACCCATAGACTCACACAGAGACCCACAGACTCACACAGAGACCCATAGACTCACACAGAGACACATAGACTCACACAGAGACCCATAGACTCACACAGAGACACATAGACTCACACAGAGACCCATAGACTCACATAGAGACCCACAGACTCACACAGAGACCCAAAGACTCACACAGAGACCCACAGACTCGCACAGAAATCCACAGACTCACACATAGACCCATAGACTCACACAGAGACCCATAAACTCACACAGAGACCCATAGACTCACACAGAGACCCATAGACTTACACAGAGACCCACAGACTTACACAGAGACCCATAGACTCACACAGACACCCACAGACTCACACAGAGACCCATAGACTCACACAGAGACCCACAGACTCACACAGAGACCCATAGACTCACACAGAGACCCATAGACTCACATAGAGACCCACAGACTCACACAGAGACCCACAGACTCACACAGAGACCCACAGACTCGCACAGAAATCCACAGACTCACACATAGACCCATAGACTCACACAGAGACCCACAGACTCACACAGAGACCCATAGACTCACACAGAGTCCCATAGACTCACACAGAGACCCATAGACTCACACAGAGACCCATCGACTCACACAGAGACCCACAGACTCACACAGAGACCCATAGACTCACAAAGCGACCCATAGACTCACACAGAGATCCACAGACTCACACATAGACCCATAGACTCACACAGAGACCCATAAACTCACACAGAGACCCATAGACTCACACAGAGACCCATAGACTCACACAGAGACCCATAGACTCACGCAGAGACACATAGACTCACACAGAGACCCACAGACTCACACAGAGGCCCATAGACTCACACAGAGACCCACAGACTCACACAGAGACCCATAGACTCACACAGAGACACATAGACTCACACAGAGACCCATAGACTCACACAGAGACACGTAGACTCACACAGAGACCCATAGACTCACACAGAGACCCACAGACTCACACAGAGACCCATAGACTCACACAGAGACCCACAGACTCACACAGAGACCCACAGACTCGCACAGAGATCCACAGACTCACACAGAGACCCATAGACTAACACAGAGACCCATAAACTCACACAGAGACCCATAGATTCACACAGAGACCCATAGACTCACACAGAGACCCATAGACTCACACAGAGACACATAGACTCACACAGAGACCCATAGACTCACACAGAGACACATAGACTCACACAGAGACCCATAGACTCACACAGAGACACATAGACTCACACAGAGACCCATAGACTCACACAGAGACACATAGACTCACACAGAGACCCATAGACTCACACAGAGACCCACAGACTCACACAGAGACCCACAGACTCACACAGAGACCCACAGACTCACACAGACACCCACAGACTCGCACAGAGATCCACAGACTCACACATAGACCCATAGACTCACACAGAGACCCATAAACTCACACAGAGACCCATAGACTCACACAGAGACCCATAGACTCACACAGAGACCCACAGACTCACACAGAGACCCACAGACTCACACAGAGACCCACAGACTCGCACAGAAATCCACAGACTCACACATAGACCCATAGACTCACACAGAGACCCATAAACTCACACAGAGACCCATAGACTCACACAGAGACCCATAGACTTACACAGAGACCCACAGACTCACACAGAGACCCATAGACTCACACAGAGACCCACAGACTCACACAGAGACCCATAGACTCACACAGAGACCCATAGACTCACACAGAGACCCATAGACTCACACAGAGACCCATCGACTCACACAGAGACCCACAGACTCACACAGAGACCCATCGACTCACAAAGCGACCCATAGACTCACACAGAGATCCACAGACTCACACATAGACCCATAGACTCACACAGAGACCCATAAACTCACACAGAGACCCATAGACTCACACAGAGACACATAGACTCACACAGAGACCCATAGACTCACACAGAGACCCATAGACTCACACAGAGACCCATAGATTCACGCAGAGACACATAGACTCACACAGAGACCCACAGACTCACACAGAGACCCATAGACTCACACAGAGACCCACAGACTCACACAGAGACCCATAGACTCACACAGAGACACATAGACTCACACAGAGACCCATAGACTCACACAGAGACACATAGACTCACACAGAGACCCATAGACTCACACAGAGACCCACAGACTCACACAGAGACCCATAGACTCACACAGAGACCCACAGACTCACACAGAGACCCACAGACTCGCACAGAGATCCACAGACTCACACAGAGACCCATAGACTAACACAGAGACCCATAAACTCACACAGAGACCCATAGATTCACACAGAGACCCATAGACTCACACAGAGACCCATAGACTCACACAGAGACACATAGACTCACATAGAGACCCATAGACTCACACAGAGACACATAGACTCACACAGAGACCCATAGACTCACACAGAGACACATAGACTCACACAGAGACACATAGACTCACACAGAGACCCATAGACTCACACAGAGACCCACAGACTCACACAGAGACCCACAGACTCACACAGAGACCCACAGACTCACACAGACACCCACAGACTCGCACAGAGATCCACAGACTCACACATAGACCCATAGACTCACACAGAGACCCATAAACTCACACAGAGACCCATAGACTCACACAGAGACCCATAGACTTACACAGAGACCCACAGACTCACACAGAGACCCATAGACTCACACAGAGACCCACAGACTCACACAGAGACCCACAGACTCACACAGAGACCCAAAGACTCGCACAGAGATCCATAGACTCACACAGAGACCCATAGACTCACACAGAGACCCATAGACTCACACAATGACCCATAGACTCACAATAAGACCCATAGACTCACACAGAGACCCATAGACTCACATAGAGGCCCATAGACTCACACAGAGACCAAAAGACTCGCACAGAGACCCATAGACTCACGCAGAGACCCATAGACTCACACATAGACCCACAGACTCGCACAGAGACCCACAGACTCGCACAGAGCCCCATAGACTCACACAGCCGAGACCCATAGACTCACAGCAGAGACCCATAGACTCACACAGAGACCCACAGATTCACACAGAGACACATAGACTCACACAGAGACCCATAGACTCACACAGAGACCCATCGACTCACACAGAGACCCACAGACTCACACAGAGACCCATAGACTCACAAAGCGACCCATAGACTCACACAGAGATCCACAGACTCACACATAGACCCATAGACTCACACAGAGACCCATAAACTCACACAGAGACCCATAGACTCACACAGAGACACATAGACTCACACAGAGACCCATAGACTCACACAGAGACCCATAGACTCACACAGAGACCCATAGATTCACGCAGAGACACATAGACTCACACAGAGACCCACAGACTCACACAGAGACCCATAGACTCACACAGAGACCCACAGACTCACACAGAGACCCATAGACTCACACAGAGACACATAGACTCACACAGAGACCCATAGACTCACACAGAGACACATAGACTCACACAGAGACCCATAGACTCACACAGAGACCCACAGACTCACACAGAGACCCATAGACTCACACAGAGACCCACAGACTCACACAGAGACCCACAGACTCGCACAGAGATCCACAGACTCACACAGAGACCCATAGACTAACACAGAGACCCATAAACTCACACAGAGACCCATAGATTCACACAGAGACCCATAGACTCACACAGAAACCCATAGACTCACACAGAGACACATAGACTCACACAGAGACCCATAGACTCACACAGAGACACATAGACTCACACAGAGACCCATAGACTCACACAGAGACCCACAGACTCACACAGAGACCCACAGACTCGCACAGAGATCCACAGACTCACACATAGACCCATAGACTCACACAGAGACCCATAAACTCACACAGAGACCCATAGACTCACACAGAGACCCATAGACTTACACAGAGACCCAAAGACTCGCACAGAGATCCATAGACTCACACAGAGACCCATAGACTCACACAGAGACCCATAGACTCACACAACGACCCATAGACTCACACAGAGACCCATAGACTCACACAGAGACCCATAGACTCACATAGAGACCCATAGACTCACACAGAGACCAAAAGACTCGCACAGAGACCCATAGACTCACACAGAGACACATAGACTCACACAGAGACCCATAGACTCACACAGAGACCCACAGACTCACACAGAGACCCACAGACTCGCACAGAGATCCACAGACTCACACATAGACCCATAGACTCACACAGAGACCCATAAACTCACACAGAGACCCATAGACTCACACAGAGACCCATAGACTTACACAGAGACCCAAAGACTCGCACAGAGATCCATAGACTCGCACAGAGACCCATAGACTCACACAGCAGAGACCCATAGACTCACGCAGAGACCCATAGACTCACACATAGACCCACAGACTCACACAAAGACCCACAGACTCGCACAGAGACCCATAGACTCACACAGCAGAGACCCATAGACTCACAACAGAGACCCATAGACTCACGCAGAGACCCACAGATTCACACAGAGACACATAGACTCACACAGAGACCCATAGACTCACACAGAGACCCATAGACTCACACAGAGACACATAGACTCGCACAGAGACCCATAGACTCACACAGAGACCCACAGACTCACACAGAGACCCACAGACTCACACAGAGACCCACAGACTCGCACAGAAATCCACAGACTCACACATAGACCCATAGACTCACACAGAGACCCATAAACTCACACAGAGACCCATAGACTCACACAGAGACCCATAGACTTACACAGAGACCCATAGACTCACACAGAGACACATAGACTCACACAGAGACCCATAGACTCACACAGAGACACATAGACTCACACAGAGACCCATAGACTCACACAGAGACACACAGACTCACACAGAGACCCACAGACTCACACAGACACCCACAGACTCGCACAGAGATCCACAGACTCACACATAGACCCATAGACTCACACAGAGACCCATAAACTCACACAGAGACCCATAGACTCACACAGAGACCCATAGACTTACACAGAGACCCACAGACTCACACAGAGACCCATAGACTCACACAGAGACCCACAGACTCACACAGAGACCCACAGACTCACACAGAGACCCAAAGACTCGCACAGAGATCCATAGACTCACACAGAGACCCATAGACTCACACAGAGACCCATAGACTCACACAATGACCCATAGACTCACAATAAGACCCATAGACTCACACAGAGACCCATAGACTCACATAGAGACCCATAGACTCACACAGAGACCAAAAGACTCGCACAGAGACCCATAGACTCACGCAGAGACCCATAGACTCACACATAGACCCACAGACTCGCACAGAGACCCACAGACTCGCACAGAGCCCCATAGACTCACACAGCCGAGACCCATAGACTCACAGCAGAGACCCATAGACTCACACAGAGACCCACAGATTCACACAGAGACACATAGACTCACACAGAGACCCATAGACTCACACAGAGACCCATCGACTCACACAGAGACCCACAGACTCACACAGAGACCCATAGACTCACAAAGCGACCCATAGACTCACACAGAGATCCACAGACTCACACATAGACCCATAGACTCACACAGAGACCCATAAACTCACACAGAGACCCATAGACTCACACAGAGACACATAGACTCACACAGAGACCCATAGACTCACACAGAGACCCATAGACTCACACAGAGACCCATAGATTCACGCAGAGACACATAGACTCACACAGAGACCCACAGACTCACACAGAGACCCATAGACTCACACAGAGACCCACAGACTCACACAGAGACCCATAGACTCACACAGAGACACATAGACTCACACAGAGACCCATAGACTCACACAGAGACACATAGACTCACACAGAGAGCCATAGACTCACACAGAGACCCACAGACTCACACAGAGACCCATAGACTCACACAGAGACCCACAGACTCACACAGAGACCCACAGACTCGCACAGAGATCCACAGACTCACACAGAGACCCATAGACTAACACAGAGACCCATAAACTCACACAGAGACCCATAGATTCACACAGAGACCCATAGACTCACACAGAGACCCATAGACTCACACAGAGACACATAGACTCACACAGAGACCCATAGACTCACACAGAGACACATAGACTCACACAGAGACCCATAGACTCACACAGAGACCCACAGACTCACACAGAGACCCACAGACTCGCACAGAGATCCACAGACTCACACATAGACCCATAGACTCACACAGAGACCCATAAACTCACACAGAGACCCATAGACTCACACAGAGACCCATAGACTTACACAGAGACCCAAAGACTCGCACAGAGATCCATAGACTCACACAGAGACCCATAGACTCACACAGAGACCCATAGACTCACACAACGACCCATAGACTCACACAGAGACCCATAGACTCACACAGAGACCCATAGACTCACATAGAGACCCATAGACTCACACAGAGACCAAAAGACTCGCACAGAGACCCATAGACTCACACAGAGACACATAGACTCACACAGAGACCCATAGACTCACACAGAGACCAAAAGACTCGCACAGAGACCCATAGACTCACGCAGAGACCCATAGACTCACACATAGACCCACAGACTCGCACAGAGACCCACAGACTCGCACAGAGCCCCATAGACTCACACAGCCGAGACCCATAGACTCACAGCAGAGACCCATAGACTCACACAGAGACCCACAGATTCACACAGAGACACATAGACTCACACAGAGACCCATAGACTCACACAGAGACCCATCGACTCACACAGAGACCCACAGACTCACACAGAGACCCATAGACTCACAAAGCGACCCATAGACTCACACAGAGATCCACAGACTCACACATAGACCCATAGACTCACACAGAGACCCATAAACTCACACAGAGACCCATAGACTCACACAGAGACACATAGACTCACACAGAGACCCATAGACTCACACAGAGACCCATAGACTCACACAGAGACCCATAGATTCACGCAGAGACACATAGACTCACACAGAGACCCACAGACTCACACAGAGACCCATAGACTCACACAGAGACCCATAGACTCACACAGAGACCCATCGACTCACACAGAGACCCACAGACTCACACAGAGACCCATAGACTCACAAAGCGACCCATAGACTCACACAGAGATCCACAGACTCACACATAGACCCATAGACTCACACAGAGACCCATAAACTCACACAGAGACCCATAGACTCACACAGAGACACATAGACTCACACAGAGACCCATAGACTCACACAGAGACCCATAGACTCACACAGAGACCCATAGATTCACGCAGAGACACATAGACTCACACAGAGACCCACAGACTCACACAGAGACCCATAGACTCACACAGAGACCCACAGACTCACACAGAGACCCATAGACTCACACAGAGACACATAGACTCACACAGAGACCCATAGACTCACACAGAGACACATAGACTCACACAGAGAGCCATAGACGCACACAGAGACCCACAGACTCACACAGAGACCCATAGACTCACACAGAGACCCACAGACTCACACAGAGACCCACAGACTCGCACAGAGATCCACAGACTCACACAGAGACCCATAGACTAACACAGAGACCCATAAACTCACACAGAGACCCATAGATTCACACAGAGACCCATAGACTCACACAGAGACCCATAGACTCACACAGAGACACATAGACTCACACAGAGACCCATAGACTCACACAGAGACACATAGACTCACACAGAGACCCATAGACTCACACAGAGACCCACAGACTCACACAGAGACCCACAGACTCGCACAGAGATCCACAGACTCACACATAGACCCATAGACTCACACAGAGACCCATAAACTCACACAGAGACCCATAGACTCACACAGAGACCCATAGACTTACACAGAGACCCAAAGACTCGCACAGAGATCCATAGACTCACACAGAGACCCATAGACTCACACAGAGACCCATAGACTCACACAACGACCCATAGACTCACACAGAGACCCATAGACTCACACAGAGACCCATAGACTCACATAGAGACCCATAGACTCACACAGAGACCAAAAGACTCGCACAGAGACCCATAGACTCACACAGAGACACATAGACTCACACAGAGACCCATAGACTCACACAGAGACCAAAAGACTCGCACAGAGACCCATAGACTCACGCAGAGACCCATAGACTCACACATAGACCCACAGACTCGCACAGAGACCCACAGACTCGCACAGAGCCCCATAGACTCACACAGCCGAGACCCATAGACTCACAGCAGAGACCCATAGACTCACACAGAGACCCACAGATTCACACAGAGACACATAGACTCACACAGAGACCCATAGACTCACACAGAGACCCATCGACTCACACAGAGACCCACAGACTCACACAGAGACCCATAGACTCACAAAGCGACCCATAGACTCACACAGAGATCCACAGACTCACACATAGACCCATAGACTCACACAGAGACCCATAAACTCACACAGAGACCCATAGACTCACACAGAGACACATAGACTCACACAGAGACCCATAGACTCACACAGAGACCCATAGACTCACACAGAGACCCATAGATTCACGCAGAGACACATAGACTCACACAGAGACCCACAGACTCACACAGAGACCCATAGACTCACACAGAGACCCACAGACTCACACAGAGACCCATAGACTCACACAGAGACACATAGACTCACACAGAGACCCATAGACTCACACAGAGACACATAGACTCACACAGAGAGCCATAGACTCACACAGAGACCCACAGACTCACACAGAGACCCATAGACTCACACAGAGACCCACAGACTCACACAGAGACCCACAGACTCGCACAGAGATCCACAGACTCACACAGAGACCCATAGACTAACACAGAGACCCATAAACTCACACAGAGACCCATAGATTCACACAGAGACCCATAGACTCACACAGAGACCCATAGACTCACACAGAGACACATAGACTCACACAGAGACCCATAGACTCACACAGAGACACATAGACTCACACAGAGACCCATAGACTCACACAGAGACCCACAGACTCACACAGAGACCCACAGACTCGCACAGAGATCCACAGACTCACACATAGACCCATAGACTCACACAGAGACCCATAAACTCACACAGAGACCCATAGACTCACACAGAGACCCATAGACTTACACAGAGACCCAAAGACTCGCACAGAGATCCATAGACTCACACAGAGACCCATAGACTCACACAGAGACCCATAGACTCACACAACGACCCATAGACTCACACAGAGACCCATAGACTCACACAGAGACCCATAGACTCACATAGAGACCCATAGACTCACACAGAGACCAAAAGACTCGCACAGAGACCCATAGACTCACACAGAGACACATAGACTCACACAGAGACCCATAGACTCACACAGAGACCCACAGACTCACACAGAGACCCACAGACTCGCACAGAGATCCACAGACTCACACATAGACCCATAGACTCACACAGAGACCCATAAACTCACACAGAGACCCATAGACTCACACAGAGACCCATAGACTTACACAGAGACCCAAAGACTCGCACAGAGATCCATAGACTCGCACAGAGACCCATAGACTCACACAGCAGAGACCCATAGACTCACGCAGAGACCCATAGACTCACACATAGACCCACAGACTCGCACAGAGACCCATAGACTCACACAGCAGAGACCCATAGACTCACAGCAGAGACCCATAGACTCACGCAGAGACCCACAGATTCACACAGAGACACATAGACTCACACAGAGACCCATAGACTCACACAGAGACCCATAGACTCACACAGAGACACATAGACTCGCACAGAGACCCATAGACTCACACAGAGACCCACAGACTCACACAGAGACCCACAGACTCACACAGAGACCCACAGACTCGCACAGAAATCCACAGACTCACACATAGACCCATAGACTCACACAGAGACCCATAAACTCACACAGAGACCCATAGACTCACACAGAGACCCATAGACTTACACAGAGACCCACAGACTCACACAGAGACCCATAGACTCACACAGAGACCCACAGACTCACACAGAGACCCATAGACTCACACAGAGACCCATAGACTCACACAGAGACCCATAGACTCACACAGAGACCCATCGACTCACAGAGACCCACAGACTCACACAGAGACCCATCGACTCACAAAGCGACCCATAGACTCACACAGAGATCCACAGACTCACACATAGACCCATAGACTCACACAGAGACCCATAAACTCACACAGAGACCCATAGACTCACACAGAGACACATAGACTCACACAGAGACCCATAGACTCACACAGAGACCCATAGACTCACACAGAGACCCATAGATTCACGCAGAGACACATAGACTCACACAGAGACCCACAGACTCACACAGAGACCCATAGACTCACACAGAGACCCACAGACTCACACAGAGACCCATAGACTCACACAGAGACACATAGACTCACACAGAGACCCATAGACTCACACAGAGACACATAGACTCACACAGAGACCCATAGACTCACACAGAGACCCACAGACTCACACAGAGACCCATAGACTCACACAGAGACCCACAGACTCACACAGAGACCCACAGACTCGCACAGAGATCCACAGACTCACACAGAGACCCATAGACTAACACAGAGACCCATAAACTCACACAGAGACCCATAGATTCACACAGAGACCCATAGACTCACACAGAGACCCATAGACTCACACAGAGACACATAGACTCACACAGAGAGCCATAGACTCACACAGAGACACATAGACTCACACAGAGACCCATAGACTCACACAGAGACACATAGACTCACACAGAGACACATAGACTCACACAGAGACCCATAGACTCACACAGAGACCCACAGACTCACACAGAGACCCACAGACTCACACAGAGACCCACAGACTCACACAGACACCCACAGACTCGCACAGAGATCCACAGACTCACACATAGACCCATAGACTCACACAGAGACCCATAAACTCACACAGAGACCCATAGACTCACACAGAGACCCATAGACTTACACAGAGACCCACAGACTCACACAGAGACCCATAGACTCACACAGAGACCCACAGACTCACACAGAGACCCACAGACTCACACAGAGATCCATAGACTCACACAGAGACCCATAGACTCACACAGAGACCCATAGACTCACACAACGACCCATAGACTCACAATAAGACCCATAGACTCACACAGAGACCCATAGACTCACATAGAGACCCATAGACTCACACAGAGACCAAAAGACTCGCACAGAGACCCACAGACTCGCACAGAGACCCATAGACTCACACAGCAGAGACCCATAGACTCACGCAGAGACCCATAGACTCACACATAGACCCACAGACTCGCACAGAGACCCACAGACTCGCACAGAGCCCCATAGACTCACACAGCCGAGACCCATAGACTCACAGCAGAGACCCATAGACTCACACAGAGACCCACAGATTCACATAGAGACCCATAGACTCACACAGAGACCCATAGACTCACACAGAGACACATAGACTCACACAGAGACCCATAGACTCACACAACGACCCATAGACTCACACAGAGACCCATAGACTCACACAGAGACCCATAGACTCACATAGAGACCCATAGACTCACACAGAGACCAAAAGACTCGCACAGAGACCCATAGACTCACACAGAGACACATAGACTCACACAGAGACCCATAGACTCACACAGAGACCAAAAGACTCGCACAGAGACCCATAGACTCACGCAGAGACCCATAGACTCACACATAGACCCACAGACTCGCACAGAGACCCACAGACTCGCACAGAGCCCCATAGACTCACACAGCCGAGACCCATAGACTCACAGCAGAGACCCATAGACTCACACAGAGACCCACAGATTCACACAGAGACACATAGACTCACACAGAGACCCATAGACTCACACAGAGACCCATCGACTCACACAGAGACCCACAGACTCACACAGAGACCCATAGACTCACAAAGCGACCCATAGACTCACACAGAGATCCACAGACTCACACATAGACCCATAGACTCACACAGAGACCCATAAACTCACACAGAGACCCATAGACTCACACAGAGACACATAGACTCACACAGAGACCCATAGACTCACACAGAGACCCATAGACTCACACAGAGACCCATAGATTCACGCAGAGACACATAGACTCACACAGAGACCCACAGACTCACACAGAGACCCATAGACTCACACAGAGACCCATAGACTCACACAGAGACCCATCGACTCACACAGAGACCCACAGACTCACACAGAGACCCATAGACTCACAAAGCGACCCATAGACTCACACAGAGATCCACAGACTCACACATAGACCCATAGACTCACACAGAGACCCATAAACTCACACAGAGACCCATAGACTCACACAGAGACACATAGACTCACACAGAGACCCATAGACTCACACAGAGACCCATAGACTCACACAGAGACCCATAGATTCACGCAGAGACACATAGACTCACACAGAGACCCACAGACTCACACAGAGACCCATAGACTCACACAGAGACCCACAGACTCACACAGAGACCCATAGACTCACACAGAGACACATAGACTCACACAGAGACCCATAGACTCACACAGAGACACATAGACTCACACAGAGAGCCATAGACGCACACAGAGACCCACAGACTCACACAGAGACCCATAGACTCACACAGAGACCCACAGACTCACACAGAGACCCACAGACTCGCACAGAGATCCACAGACTCACACAGAGACCCATAGACTAACACAGAGACCCATAAACTCACACAGAGACCCATAGATTCACACAGAGACCCATAGACTCACACAGAGACCCATAGACTCACACAGAGACACATAGACTCACACAGAGACCCATAGACTCACACAGAGACACATAGACTCACACAGAGACCCATAGACTCACACAGAGACCCACAGACTCACACAGAGACCCACAGACTCGCACAGAGATCCACAGACTCACACATAGACCCATAGACTCACACAGAGACCCATAAACTCACACAGAGACCCATAGACTCACACAGAGACCCATAGACTTACACAGAGACCCAAAGACTCGCACAGAGATCCATAGACTCACACAGAGACCCATAGACTCACACAGAGACCCATAGACTCACACAACGACCCATAGACTCACACAGAGACCCATAGACTCACACAGAGACCCATAGACTCACATAGAGACCCATAGACTCACACAGAGACCAAAAGACTCGCACAGAGACCCATAGACTCACACAGAGACACATAGACTCACACAGAGACCCATAGACTCACACAGAGACCAAAAGACTCGCACAGAGACCCATAGACTCACGCAGAGACCCATAGACTCACACATAGACCCACAGACTCGCACAGAGACCCACAGACTCGCACAGAGCCCCATAGACTCACACAGCCGAGACCCATAGACTCACAGCAGAGACCCATAGACTCACACAGAGACCCACAGATTCACACAGAGACACATAGACTCACACAGAGACCCATAGACTCACACAGAGACCCATCGACTCACACAGAGACCCACAGACTCACACAGAGACCCATAGACTCACAAAGCGACCCATAGACTCACACAGAGATCCACAGACTCACACATAGACCCATAGACTCACACAGAGACCCATAAACTCACACAGAGACCCATAGACTCACACAGAGACACATAGACTCACACAGAGACCCATAGACTCACACAGAGACCCATAGACTCACACAGAGACCCATAGATTCACGCAGAGACACATAGACTCACACAGAGACCCACAGACTCACACAGAGACCCATAGACTCACACAGAGACCCACAGACTCACACAGAGACCCATAGACTCACACAGAGACACATAGACTCACACAGAGACCCATAGACTCACACAGAGACACATAGACTCACACAGAGAGCCATAGACTCACACAGAGACCCACAGACTCACACAGAGACCCATAGACTCACACAGAGACCCACAGACTCACACAGAGACCCACAGACTCGCACAGAGTTCCACAGACTCACACAGAGACCCATAGACTAACACAGAGACCCATAAACTCACACAGAGACCCATAGATTCACACAGAGACCCATAGACTCACACAGAGACCCATAGACTCACACAGAGACACATAGACTCACACAGAGACCCATAGACTCACACAGAGACACATAGACTCACACAGAGACCCATAGACTCACACAGAGACCCACAGACTCACACAGAGACCCACAGACTCGCACAGAGATCCACAGACTCACACATAGACCCATAGACTCACACAGAGACCCATAAACTCACACAGAGACCCATAGACTCACACAGAGACCCATAGACTTACACAGAGACCCAAAGACTCGCACAGAGATCCATAGACTCACACAGAGACCCATAGACTCACACAGAGACCCATAGACTCACACAACGACCCATAGACTCACACAGAGACCCATAGACTCACACAGAGACCCATAGACTCACATAGAGACCCATAGACTCACACAGAGACCAAAAGACTCGCACAGAGACCCATAGACTCACACAGAGACACATAGACTCACACAGAGACCCATAGACTCACACAGAGACCCACAGACTCACACAGAGACCCACAGACTCGCACAGAGATCCACAGACTCACACATAGACCCATAGACTCACACAGAGACCCATAAACTCACACAGAGACCCATAGACTCACACAGAGACCCATAGACTTACACAGAGACCCAAAGACTCGCACAGAGATCCATAGACTCGCACAGAGACCCATAGACTCACACAGCAGAGACCCATAGACTCACGCAGAGACCCATAGACTCACACATAGACCCACAGACTCACACAAAGACCCACAGACTCGCACAGAGACCCATAGACTCACACAGCAGAGACCCATAGACTCACAGCAGAGACCCATAGACTCACGCAGAGACCCACAGATTCACACAGAGACACATAGACTCACACAGAGACCCATAGACTCACACAGAGACCCATAGACTCACACAGAGACACATAGACTCGCACAGAGACCCATAGACTCACACAGAGACCCACAGACTCACACAGAGACCCACAGACTCACACAGAGACCCACAGACTCGCACAGAAATCCACAGACTCACACATAGACCCATAGACTCACACAGAGACCCATAAACTCACACAGAGACCCATAGACTCACACAGAGACCCATAGACTTACACAGAGACCCACAGACTCACACAGAGACCCATAGACTCACACAGAGACCCACAGACTCACACAGAGACCCATAGACTCACACAGAGACCCATAGACTCACACAGAGACCCATAGACTCACACAGAGACCCATCGACTCACAGAGACCCACAGACTCACACAGAGACCCATCGACTCACAAAGCGACCCATAGACTCACACAGAGATCCACAGACTCACACATAGACCCATAGACTCACACAGAGACCCATAAACTCACACAGAGACCCATAGACTCACACAGAGACACATAGACTCACACAGAGACCCATAGACTCACACAGAGACCCATAGACTCACACAGAGACCCATAGATTCACGCAGAGACACATAGACTCACACAGAGACCCACAGACTCACACAGAGACCCATAGACTCACACAGAGACCCACAGACTCACACAGAGACCCATAGACTCACACAGAGACACATAGACTCACACAGAGACCCATAGACTCACACAGAGACACATAGACTCACACAGAGACCCATAGACTCACACAGAGACCCACAGACTCACACAGAGACCCATAGACTCACACAGAGACCCACAGACTCACACAGAGACCCACAGACTCGCACAGAGATCCACAGACTCACACAGAGACCCATAGACTAACACAGAGACCCATAAACTCACACAGAGACCCATAGATTCACACAGAGACCCATAGACTCACACAGAGACCCATAGACTCACACAGAGACACATAGACTCACACAGAGAGCCATAGACTCACACAGAGACACATAGACTCACACAGAGACCCATAGACTCACACAGAGACACATAGACTCACACAGAGACACATAGACTCACACAGAGACCCATAGACTCACACAGAGACCCACAGACTCACACAGAGACCCACAGACTCACACAGAGACCCACAGACTCACACAGACACCCACAGACTCGCACAGAGATCCACAGACTCACACATAGACCCATAGACTCACACAGAGACCCATAAACTCACACAGAGACCCATAGACTCACACAGAGACCCATAGACTTACACAGAGACCCACAGACTCACACAGAGACCCATAGACTCACACAGAGACCCACAGACTCACACAGAGACCCACAGACTCACACAGAGATCCATAGACTCACACAGAGACCCATAGACTCACACAGAGACCCATAGACTCACACAACGACCCATAGACTCACAATAAGACCCATAGACTCACACAGAGACCCATAGACTCACATAGAGACCCATAGACTCACACAGAGACCAAAAGACTCGCACAGAGACCCACAGACTCGCACAGAGACCCATAGACTCACACAGCAGAGACCCATAGACTCACGCAGAGACCCATAGACTCACACATAGACCCACAGACTCGCACAGAGACCCACAGACTCGCACAGAGCCCCATAGACTCACACAGCCGAGACCCATAGACTCACAGCAGAGACCCATAGACTCACACAGAGACCCACAGATTCACATAGAGACACATAGACTCACACAGAGACCCATAGACTCACACAGAGACCCATAGACTCACACAGAGACACATAGACTCGCACAGAGACCCACAGACTCGCACAGAGACCCATAGACTCACACAGCAGAGACCCATAGACTCACACAGAGACCCATAGACTCACACAGAGACCCACAGACTCACACAGAGACCCATCGACTCACACAGAGACCCATAGACTCACACAGAGACCCATAGACTCACACAGAGACCCATCGACTCACACAGAGACCCACAGACT
Organism: Petromyzon marinus; assembly: GCF_048934315.1. NCBI lineage: Eukaryota > Metazoa > Chordata > Hyperoartia > Petromyzontiformes > Petromyzontidae > Petromyzon > Petromyzon marinus. The sequence continues at coordinate 745,451 of NW_027422728.1, forward strand.
CACACAGAGACCCATAGACTCACAAAGCGACCCATAGACTCACACAGAGATCCACAGACTCACACATAGACCCATAGACTCACACAGAGACCCATAAACTCACACAGAGACCCATAGACTCACACAGAGACACATAGACTCACACAGAGACCCATAGACTCACACAGAGACCCATAGACTCACACAGAGACCCATAGATTCACGCAGAGACACATAGACTCACACAGAGACCCACAGACTCACACAGAGACCCATAGACTCACACAGAGACCCACAGACTCACACAGAGACCCATAGACTCACACAGAGACACATAGACTCACACAGAGACCCATAGACTCACACAGAGACACATAGACTCACACAGAGACCCATAGACTCACACAGAGACCCACAGACTCACACAGAGACCCATAGACTCACACAGAGACCCACAGACTCACACAGAGACCCACAGACTCGCACAGAGATCCACAGACTCACACAGAGACCCATAGACTAACACAGAGACCCATAAACTCACACAGAGACCCATAGATTCACACAGAGACCCATAGACTCACACAGAGACCCATAGACTCACACAGAGACACATAGACTCACACAGAGACCCATAGACTCACACAGAGACACATAGACTCACATAGAGACCCATAGACTCACACAGAGACCCACAGACTCACACAGAGACCCACAGACTCGCACAGAGATCCACAGACTCACACATAGACCCATAGACTCACACAGAGACCCATAAACTCACACAGAGACCCATAGACTCACACAGAGACCCATAGACTTACACAGAGACCCAAAGACTCGCACAGAGATCCATAGACTCACACAGAGACCCATAGACTCACACAGAGACCCATAGACTCACACAACGACCCATAGACTCACACAGAGACCCATAGACTCACACAGAGACCCATAGACTCACATAGAGACCCATAGACTCACACAGAGACCAAAAGACTCGCACAGAGACCCACAGACTCGCACAGAGACCCATAGACTCACACAGCAGAGACCCATAGACTCACGCAGAGACCCATAGACTCACACATAGACCCACAGACTCGCACAGAGACCCACAGACTCGCACAGAGACCCATAGACTCACACAGCAGAGACCCATAGACTCACAGCAGAGACCCATAGACTCACGCAGAGACCCACAGATTCACACAGAGACACATAGACTCACACAGAGACCCATAGACTCACACAGAGACCCATAGACTCACACAGAGACACATAGACTCGCACAGAGACCCACAGACTCGCACAGAGACCCATAGACTCACACAGCAGAGACCCATAGACTCACACAGAGACCCATAGACTCACACAGAGACCCACAGACTCACACAGAGACCCATAGACTCACACAGAGACCCATAGACTCACACAGAGACCCATAGACTCACACAGAGACCCACAGACTCACACAGAGACCCATAGACTCACAAAGCGACCCATAGACTCACACAGAGATCCACAGACTCACATATAGACCCATAGACTCACACAGAGACCCATAAACTCACACAGAGACCCATAGACTCACACAGAGACACATAGACTCACACAGAGACCCATAGACTCACACAGAGACCCATAGACTCACACAGAGACCCATAGATTCATGCATAGACACATAGACTCACACAGAGACCCACAGACTCACACAGAGACCCATAGACTCACACAGAGACCCACAGACTCACACAGAGACCCATAGACTCACACAGAGACACATAGACTCACACAGAGACCCATAGACTCACACAGAGACCCATAGACTCACACAGAGACCCATAGACTCACACAGAGACCCACAGACTCACACAGAGACCCACAGACTCGCACAAAGATCCACAGACTCACACAGAGACCCATAGACTAACACAGAGACCCATAAACTCACACAGAGACCCATAGATTCACACAGAGACCCATAGACTCACACAGAGACCCATAGACTCACACAGAGACACATAGACTCACACACAGACCCATAGACTCACACAGAGACACATAGACTCACACAGAGACCCATAGACTCACACAGAGACCCACAGACTCACACAGAGACCCACAGACTCACACAGAGACCCACAGACTCACACAGACACCCACAGACTCGCACAGAGATCCACAGACTCACACATAGACCCATAGACTCACACAGAGACCCATAAACTCACACAGAGACCCATAGACTCACACAGAGACCCATAGACTTACACAGAGACCCACAGACTCACACAGAGACCCATAGACTCACACAGAGACCCACAGACTCACACAGAGACCCACAGACTCACACAGAGACCCAAAGACTCGCACAGAGATCCACAGACTCACACAGAGACCCATAGACTCACACAGAGACCCATAGACTCACACAACGACCCATAGACTCACACAGAGACCCATAGACTCACACAGAGACCCATAGACTCACATAGAGACCCATAGACTCACACAGAGACCAAAAGACTCGCACAGAGACCCACAGACTCGCACAGAGACCCATAGACTCACACAGCAGAGACCCATAGACTCACGCAGAGACCCATAGACTCACACATAGACCCACAGACTAGCACAGAGACCCACAGACTCGCACAGAGACCCATAGACTCACAGCAGAGACCCATAGACTCACAGCAGAGACCCATAGACTCACGCAGAGACCCACAGATTCACACAGAGACACATAGACTCACACAGAGACCCATAGACTCACACAGAGACCCATAGACTCACACAGAGACACATAGACTCGCACAGAGACCCACAGACTCGCACAGAGACCCATAGACTCACACAGCAGAGACCCATAGACTCACGCAGAGACCCATAGACTCACACAGAGACCCACAGACTCGCACAGAGACCCACAGACTCGCACAGAGACCCATAGACTCACACAGCAGAGACCCATAGACTCACAGCAGAGTCCCACAGACTCACACAGAGACACGTAGACTCACACAGAGACCCATAGACTCACACAGAGACCCATAGACTCACACAGAGACCCATAGACGCACACAGAGACACATAGACTCACACAGAGACCCACAGACTCACACAGAGACCCACAGAGTCAAACAGAGACCCATAGACTCACACAGAGACCCATAGACTCACACAGAGACCCATTGACTCACACAGAGACCCATAGACTCACACAGAGACACATAGCCTCACACAGAGACCCATAGACTCACACAGAGACACATAGACCCACACAGAGACCCATAGACTCACACAGAGACCCATAGACTCACACAGAGACCCACAGACTCACACAGAGACCCATAGACTCACACAGAGACCCATAGACTCACACAGAGACACATAGACTCACACAGAGACTCATAGACTCACACAGAGACCCATAGACTCACACAGAGACCCATAGACTCACACAGAGACCCATAGACGCACACAGAGACACATAGACTCACACAGAGACCCACAGACTCACACAGAGACCCACAGAGTCACACAGAGACCCATAGACTCACACAGAGATCCACAGACTCACACATAGACCCATAGACTCACACAGAGACCCATAAACTCACACAGAGACCCATAGACTCACACAGAGACACATAGACTCACACAGAGACCCATAGACTCACACAGAGACCCATAGATTCACGCAGAGAAACATAGACTCACACAGAGACCCACAGACTCACACAGAGACCCATAGACTCACACAGAGACCCACAGACTCACACAGAGACCCATAGACTCACACAGAGACACATAGACTCACACAGAGACCCATAGACTCACACAGAGACACATAGACTCACACAGAGACCCATAGACTCACACAGAGACCCACAGACTCACACAGAGACCCATAGACTCACACAGAGACCCACAGACTCACACAGAGACCCACAGACTCGCACAGAGATCCACAGACTCACACAGAGACCCATAGACTAACACAGAGACCCATAAACTCACACAGAGACCCATAGATTCACACAGAGACCCATAGACTCACACAGAGACCCACAGACTCACACAGAGACACATAGACTCACACACAGACCCATAGACTCACACAGAGACACATAGACTCACACAGAGACCCACAGACTCACACAGAGACCCACAGACTCACACAGAGACCCACAGACTCACACAGACACCCACAGACTCGCACAGAGATCCACAGACTCACACATAGACCCATAGACTCACACAGAGACCCATAAACTCACACAGAGACCCATAGACTCACACAGAGACCCATAGACTTACACAGAGACCCACAGACTCACACAGAGACCCATAGACTCACACAGAGACCCACAGACTCACACAGAGACCCACAGACTCACACAAAGACCCAAAGACTCGCACAGAGATCCACAGACTCACACAGAGACCCATAGACTCACACAGAGACCCATAGACTCACACAACGACCCATAGACTCACACAGAGACCCATAGACTCACACAGAGACCCATAGACTCACATAGAGACCCATAGACTCACACAGAGACCAAAAGACTCGCACAGAGACCCACAGACTCGCACAGAGACCCATAGACTCACACAGCAGAGACCCATAGACTCACGCAGAGACCCATAGACTCACACATAGACCCACAGACTCGCACAGAGACCCACAGACTCGCACAGAGACCCATAGACTCACAGCAGAGACCCATAGACTCACAGCAGAGACCCATAGACTCACGCAGAGACCCACAGATTCCCACAGAGACACATAGACTCACACAGAGACCCATAGACTCACACAGAGACCCATAGACTCACACAGAGACACATAGACTCGCACAGAGACCCACAGACTCGCACAGAGACCCATAGACTCACACAGCAGAGACCCATAGACTCACGCAGAGACCCATAGACTCACACAGAGACCCACAGACTCGCACAGAGACCCACAGACTCGCACAGAGACCCATAGACTCACACAGCAGAGACCCATATAGACTCACAGCAGAGTCCCACAGACTCACACAGAGACACATAGACTCACACAGAGACCCATAGACTCACACAGAGACCCATAGACTCACACAGAGACCCATAGACGCACACAGAGACACATAGACTCACACAGAGACCCACAGACTCACACAGAGACCCACAGAGTCACACAGAGACCCATAGACTCACACAGAGACCCATAGACTCACACAGAGACCCATTGACTCACACAGAGACCCATAGACTCACACAGAGACACATAGCCTCACACAGAGACCCATAGACTCACACAGAGACACATAGACCCACACAGAGACCCATAGACTCACACAGAGACCCATAGACTCACACAGAGACCCACAGACTCACACAGAGACCCATAGACTCACACAAAGACCCATAGACTCACACAGAGACACATAGACTCACACAGAGACTCATAGACTCACACAGAGACACATAGACTCACACAGAGACACATAGACTCACACAGAGACCCATAGACTCACACAGAGACCCACAGACTCACACAGAAACCCATAGACTCGGACAGAGATCCACAGACTCACACATAGACCCATAGACTAACACAGAGACCCATAAACTCGCACAGAGACCCATAGACTCACACAGAGACACATAGACTCACACAGAGACCCATAGACTCACACAGAGACCCACAGACTCAGACAGAGACCCATAGACTCACACAGAGACCCACAGACTCACACAGAGACCCACAGACTCGCACAGAGATCCACAGACTCACACATAGACCCATAGACTCACACAGAGACCCATAGACTTACACAGAGACCCAAAGACTCGCACAGAGATCCATAGACTCACACAGAGACCCATAGACTCACACAGAGACCCATAGACTCACACAACGACCCATAGACTCACACAGAGACCCATAGACTCACACAGAGACCCATAGACTCACATAGAGACCCATAGACTCACACAGAGACCAAAAGACGCGCACAGAGACCCACAGACTCGCACAGAGACCCATAGACTCACACAGCAGAGACCCATAGACTCACGTAGAGACCCATAGACTCACACATAGACCCACAGACTCGCACAGAGACCCACAGACTCGCACAGAGACCCATAGACTCACACAGCAGAGACCCATAGACTCACAGCAGAGACCCATAGACTCACGCAGAGACCCACAGATTCACACAGAGACACATAGACTCACACAGAGACCCATAGACTCACGCAGAGACCCACAGACTCACACAGAGACACATAGACTCGCACAGAGACCCACAGACTCGCACAGAGACCCATAGACTCACACAGCAGAGACCCATAGACTCACACAGAGACCCATAGACTCACACAGAGACCCACAGACTCACACAGAGACCCATAGACTCACACAGAGACCCATAGACTCACACAGAGACCCATAGACTCACACAGAGACCCATCGACTCACACAGAGACCCACAGACTCACACAGAGACCCATAGACTCACAAAGCGACCCATAGACTCACACAGAGATCCACAGACTCACACATAGACCCATAGACTCACACAGAGACCCATAAACTCACACAGAGACACATAGACTCACACAGAGACCCATAGACTCACACAGAGACCCACAGACTCACACAGAGACCCACAGACTCACACAGAGACCCACAGACTCACACAGACACCCACAGACTCGCACAGAGACCCATAGACTCACACAGAGACACATAGACTCACACAGAGACTCATAGACTCACACAGAGACCCATAGACTCACACAGAGACCCATAGACTCACACAGAGACCCATAGACGCACACAGAGACACATAGACTCACACAGAGACCCACAGACTCACACAGAGACCCACAGAGTCACACAGAGACCCATAGACTCACACAGAGATCCACAGACTCACACATAGACCCATAGACTCACACAGAGACCCATAAACTCACACAGAGACCCATAGACTCACACAGAGACACATAGACTCACACAGAGACCCATAGACTCACACAGAGACCCATAGATTCACGCAGAGAAACATAGACTCACACAGAGACCCACAGACTCACACAGAGACCCATAGACTCACACAGAGACCCACAGACTCACACAGAGACCCATAGACTCACACAGAGACACATAGACTCACACAGAGACCCATAGACTCACACAGAGACACATAGACTCACACAGAGACCCATAGACTCACACAGAGACCCACAGACTCACACAGAGACCCATAGACTCACACAGAGACCCACAGACTCACACAGAGACCCACAGACTCGCACAGAGATCCACAGACTCACACAGAGACCCATAGACTAACACAGAGACCCATAAACTCACACAGAGACCCATAGTTTCACACAGAGACCCATAGACTCACACAGAGACCCATAGACTCACACAGAGACACATAGACTCACACACAGACCCATAGACTCACACAGAGACACATAGACTCACACAGAGACCCATAGACTCACACAGAGACCCACCGACTCACACAGAGATCCACAGACTCACACAGAGACCCACAGACTCACACAGACACCCACAGACTCGCACAGAGATCCACAGACTCACACATAGACCCATAGACTCACACAGAGACCCATAAACTCACACAGAGACCCATAGACTCACACAGAGACCCATAGACTTACACAGAGACCCACAGACTCACACAGAGACCCATAGACTCACACAGAGACCCACAGACTCACACAGAGACCCACAGACTCACACAAAGACCCAAAGACTCGCACAGAGATCCACAGACCAACACAGAGACCCATAGACTCACACAGAGACCCATAGACTCACACAACGACCCATAGACTCACACAGAGACCCATAGACTCACACAGAGACCCTTAGACTCACATAGAGACCCATAGACTCACACAGAGACCAAAAGACTCGCACAGAGACCCACAGACTCGCACAGAGACCCATAGACTCACACAGCAGAGACCCATAGACTCACGCAGAGACCCATAGACTCACACATAGACCCACAGACTCGCACAGAGACCCACAGACTCGCACAGAGACCCATAGACTCACAGCAGAGACCCATAGACTCACAGCAGAGACCCATAGACTCACGCAGAGACCCACAGATTCACACAGAGACACATAGACTCACACAGAGACCCATAGACTCACACAGAGACCCATAGACTCACACAGAGACACATAGACTCGCACAGAGACCCACAGACTCGCACAGAGACCCATAGACTCACACAGCAGAGACCCATAGACTCACGCAGAGACCCATAGACTCACACAGAGACCCACAGACTCGCACAGAGACCCACAGACTCGCACAGAGACCCATAGACTCACACAGCAGAGACCCATAGACTCACAGCAGAGTCCCACAGACTCACACAGAGACACATAGACTCACACAGAGACCCATAGACTCACACAGAGACCCACAGACTCACACAGCAGAGACCCATAGACTCACGCAGAGACCCATAGACTCACACAGAGACCCACAGACTCGCACAGAGACCCACAGACTCGCACAGAGACCCATAGACTCACACAGCAGAGACCCATAGACTCACAGCAGAGTCCCACAGACTCACACAGAGACACATAGACTCACACAGAGACCCATAGACTCACACAGAGACCCATAGACTCACACAGAGACCCATAGACGCACACAGAGACACATAGACTCACACAGAGACCCACAGACTCACACAGAGACCCACAGAGTCACACAGAGACCCATAGACTCACACAGAGACCCATAGACTCACACAGAGACCCATTGACTCACACAGAGACCCATAGACTCACACAGAGACACATAGCCTCACACAGAGACCCATAGACTCACACAGAGACACATAGACCCACACAGAGACCCATAGACTCACACAGAGACCCATAGACTCACACAGAGACCCACAGACTCACACAGAGACCCATAGACTCACACAAAGACCCATAGACTCACACAGAGACACATAGACTCACACAGAGACTCATAGACTCACACAGAGACACATAGACTCACACAGAGACACATAGACTCACACAGAGACCCATAGACTCACACAGAGACCCATAGACTCACACAGAGACCCACAGACTCACACAGAAACCCATAGACTCGGACAGAGATCCACAGACTCACACATAGACCCATAGACTAACACAGAGACCCATAAACTCGCACAGAGACCCATAGACTCACACAGAGACACATAGACTCACACAGAGACCCATAGACTCACACAGAGACCCACAGACTCAGACAGAGACCCATAGACTCACACAGAGACCCACAGACTCACACAGAGACCCACAGACTCGCACAGAGATCCACAGACTCACACATAGACCCATAGACTCACACAGAGACCCATAGACTTACACAGAGACCCAAAGACTCGCACAGAGATCCATAGACTCACACAGAGACCCATAGACTCACACAGAGACCCATAGACTCACACAACGACCCATAGACTCACACAGAGACCCATAGACTCACACAGAGACCCATAGACTCACATAGAGACCCATAGACTCACACAGAGACCAAAAGACGCGCACAGAGACCCACAGACTCGCACAGAGACCCATAGACTCACACAGCAGAGACCCATAGACTCACGCAGAGACCCATAGACTCACACATAGACCCACAGACTCGCACAGAGACCCACAGACTCGCACAGAGACCCATAGACTCACACAGCAGAGACCCATAGACTCACAGCAGAGACCCATAGACTCACGCAGAGACCCACAGATTCACACAGAGACACATAGACTCACACAGAGACCCATAGACTCACACAGAGACCCACAGACTCACACAGAGACACATAGACTCGCACAGAGACCCACAGACTCGCACAGAGACCCATAGACTCACACAGCAGAGACCCATAGACTCACACAGAGACCCATAGACTCACACAGAGACCCACAGACTCACACAGAGACCCATAGACTCACACAGAGACCCATAGACTCACACAGAGACCCATAGACTCACACAGAGACCCATCGACTCACACAGAGACCCACAGACTCACACAGAGACCCATAGACTCACAAAGCGACCCATAGACTCACACAGAGATCCACAGACTCACACATAGACCCATAGACTCACACAGAGACCCATAAACTCACACAGAGACACATAGACTCACACAGAGACCCATAGACTCACACAGAGACCCACAGACTCACACAGAGACCCACAGACTCACACAGAGACCCACAGACTCACACAGACACCCACAGACTCGCACAGAGATCCACAGACTCACACATAGACCCATAGACTCACACAGAGACCCATAAACTCACACAGAGACCCATAGACTCACACAGAGACCCATAGACTTACACAGAGACCCACAGACTCACACAGAGACCCATAGACTCACACAGAGACCCACAGACTCACACAGAGACCCACAGACTCACACAGAGACCCAAAAACTCGCACAGAGATCCACAGACTCACACAGAGACCCATAGACTCACACAGAGACCCATAGACTCACACAACGACCCATAGACTCACACAGAGACCCATAGACTCACACAGAGACCCATAGACTCACATAGAGACCCATAGACTCACACAGAGACCAAAAGACTCGCACAGAGACCCACAGACTCGCACAGAGACCCATAGACTCACACAGCAGAGACCCATAGACTCACGCAGAGACCCATAGACTCACACATAGACCCACAGACTCGCACAGAGACCCACAGACTCGCACAGAGACCCATAGACTCACAGCAGAGACCCATAGACTCACAGCAGAGACCCATAGACTCACGCAGAGACCCACAGATTCACACAGAGACACATAGACTCACACAGAGACCCATAGACTCACACAGAGGCCCATAGACTCACACAGAGACACATAGACTCGCACAGAGACCCACAGACTCGCACAGAGACCCATAGACTCACACAGCAGAGACCCATAGACTCACGCAGAGACCCATAGACTCACACAGAGACCCACAGACTCGCACAGAGACCCACAGACTCGCACAGAGACCCATAGACTCACACAGCAGAGACCCATAGACTCACAGCAGAGTCCCACAGACTCACACAGAGACACATAGACTCACACAGAGACCCATAGACTCACACAGAGACCCATAGACTCACACAGAGACCCATAGACGCACACAGAGACACATAGACTCACACAGAGACCCACAGACTCACACAGAGACCCACAGAGTCACACAGAGACCCATAGACTCACACAGAGACCCATAGACTCACACAGAGACCCATTGACTCACACAGAGACCCATAGACTCACACAGAGACACATAGCCTCACACAGAGACCCATAGACTCACACAGAGACACATAGCCTCACACAGAGACACATAGACTCACACAGAGACCCACAGACTCACACAGAGACCCACAGAGTCACACAGAGACCCATAGACTCACACAGAGACCCATAGACTCACACAGAGACCCATTGACTCACACAGAGACCCATAGACTCACACAGAGACCCATTGACTCAGACAGAGACCCATAGACTCACACAGAGACACATAGCCTCACACAGAGACCCATAGACTCACACAGAGTCACATAGACCCACACAGAGACCCATAGACTCACACAGAGACCCACAGACTCACACAGAGACCCATAGACTCACACAGAGACCCATAGACTCACACAGAGACACATAGACTCACACAGAGACTCATAGACTCACACAGAGACACATAGACTCACACAGAGACCCATAGACTCACACAGAGACCCATAGACTCACACAGAGACCCACAGACTCACACAGAAACCCATAGACTCGCACAGAGATCCACAGACTCACACATAGACCCATAGACTAACACAGAGACCCATAAACTCACACAGAGACCCATAGACTCACACAGAGACACATAGACTCACACAGAGACCCATAGACTCACACAGAGCCCCACAGACTCAGACAGAGACCCATAGACTCACACAGAGACCCACAGACTCACACAGAGACCCACAGACTCGCACAGAGCTCCACAGACTCACACATAGACCCATAGACTCACACAGAGACCCATAAACTCACACAGAGACCCATAGACTCACACAGAGACCCATAGACTTACACAGAGACCCACAGACTCACACAGAGACCCATAGACTCACACAGAGACCCACAGACTCACACAGAGACCCATAGACTCACACAGAGACCCATAGACTCACACAGAGACCCACAGACTCACACAGAGACCCATAGACTCACAAAGCGACCCATAGACTCACACAGAGATCCACAGACTCACACATAGACCCATAGACTCACACCGAGACCCATAAACTCACACAGAGACCCATAGACTCACACAGAGACCCATAGACTCACACAGAGACCCACAGACTCACACAGAGACCCATAGATTCACGCAGAGACACATAGACTCACACAGAGACCCACAGACTCACACAGAGACCCATAGACTCACACAGAGACCCACAGACTCACACAGAGACCCATAGACTCACACAGAGACACATAGACTCACACAGAGACCCATAGACTCACACAGAGACACATAGACTCACACAGAGACCCATAGACTCACACAGAGACCCATAGACTCACACAGAGACCCACAGACTCACGCAGTGACCCATACACTCACACAGAGACCTACAGACTCACACAGAGACCCACAGACTCACACAGAGACCCACAGACTCGCACAGAGATCCACAGACTCACACAGAGACCCATAGACTCACACAGAGACCCATAGACTCACACAGAGACCCATAGACTCACACAGAGACCCATAGACTCACACAGAGACCCATAGAGTCACACAGAGACACATAGACTCACACAGAGACCCCATAGACTCACACAGAGACCAAAAGACTCACTCAGAGACCCATAGACTCACGCAGAGACCCATAGACTCACATAGAGACCCATAGACTCACTCAGAGACCCATAGACTCATACAGAGACCCTTAGACTCACACAGAGACCCATAGACTCACACAGAGACCCACAGACTCACACAGAGACACATAGACTCACACAGAGACCCATAGACTCACACAGAGAACCATAGACTCACACAGAGACACATAGACTCACACAGAGACACATAGACTCACACAGAGACCCATAGACTCACACAGAGACCCATAGACTCACACAGAGACCCACAGACTCACACAGAGACCCACAGACTCACACAGAGACCCATAGACTCACACAGAGACCCATAGACTCACACAGAGACCCATAGACTCACACAGAGACCCATAGACTCACACAGAGACCCATAGACTCACACAGAGACACATAGACTCACACAGAGACTCATAGACTCACACAGAGACACATAGACTCACACAGAGACCCATAGACCCACACAGAGACCCATAGACTCACACAGAGACCCATAGACTCACACAGAGACCCACAGACTTACACAGAAACCCATAGACTCACACATAGACCCATAGACTAACACAGAGACCCATAAACTCACACAGAGACCCATAGACTCACACAGAAACACATAGCCTCACACAGAGACCCATAGACTCACACAGAGACCCACAGACTCACACAGAGACCCATAGACTCACACAGAGACCCACAGACTCACACAGAGACCCACAGACTCGCACAGAGATCCACAGACTCACACATAGACCCATAGACTCACGCAGAGACCCATAAAGTCACACAGAGACCCATAGACTCACACAGAGACCGATAGACTTACACAGAGACCCACAGACTCACACAGAGACCCATAGACTCACACAGAGACCCACAGACTCACACAGAGACCCATCGACTCACACAGAGACCCATAGACTCACACAGAGACCCACAGACTCACACAGAGACCCATAGACTCACAAAGCGACCCATAGACTCACACAGAGATCCACAGACTCACACATAGACCCATAGACTCACAGCAGAGTCCCACAGACTCACACAGAGACACATAGACTCACACAGAGACCCATAGACGCACACAGAGACACATAGACTCACACAGAGACCCACAGACTCACACAGAGACCCACAGAGTCACACAGAGACCCATAGACTCACACAGAGACCCATAGACTCACACAGAGACCCATTGACTCACACAGAGACCCATAGACTCACACAGAGACACATAGCCTCACACAGAGACCCATAGACTCACACAGAGACACATAGACCCACACAGAGACCCATAGACTCACACAGAGACCCATAGACTCACACAGAGACCCACAGACTCACACAGAGACCCATAGACTCACACAGAGACCCATAGACTCACACAGAGACACATAGACTCACACAGAGACACATAGACTCACACAGAGACCCATAGACTCACACAGAGACCCACAGACTCACACAGAGACCCAAAGACTCACACAGAGACCCACAGACTCACACAGAGACCCACAGACTCCCACAGAGATCCACAGACTCACACATAGACCCATAGACTCACACAGAGACCCATAAACTCACACAGAGACCCATAGACTCACACAGAGACCCATAGACTTACACAGAGACCCACAGACTCACACAGAGACCCATAGACTCACACAGAGACCCACAGACTCACACAGAGACCCATAGACTCACACAGAGACCCATAGACTCACACAGAGACCCACAGACTCACGCAGTGACCCATACACTCACACAGAGACCTACAGACTCACACAGAGACCCACAGACTCACACAGAGACCCACAGACTCGCACAGAGATCCACAGACTCACACAGAGACCCATAGACTCACACAGAGACCCATAGACTCACACAGAGACCCATAGACTCACACAGAGACCCATAGACTCACACAGAGACCCATAGAGTCACACAGAGACACATAGACTCACACAGAGACCCCATAGACTCACACAGAGACCAAAAGACTCACTCAGAGACCCATAGACTCACGCAGAGACCCATAGACTCACATAGAGACCCATAGACTCACTCAGAGACCCATAGACTCACACAGAGACCCTTAGACTCACACAGAGACCCATAGACTCACACAGAGACCCACAGACTCACACAGAGACACATAGACTCACACAGAGACCCATAGACTCACACAGAGAACCATAGACTCACACAGAGACACATAGACTCACACAGAGACACATAGACTCACACAGAGACCCATAGACTCACACAGAGACCCATAGACTCACACAGAGACCCACAGACTCACACAGAGACCCACAGACTCACACAGAGACCCATAGACTCACACAGAGACCCATAGACTCACACAGAGACCCATAGACTCACACAGAGACCCATAGACTCACACAGAGACCCATAGACTCACACAGAGACCCATAGACTCACACAGAGACACATAGACTCACACAGAGACTCATAGACTCACACAGAGACACATAGACTCACACAGAGACCCATAGACCCACACAGAGACCCATAGACTCACACAGAGGCCCATAGACTCACACAGAGACCCACAGACTTACACAGAAACCCATAGACTCACACATAGACCCATAGACTAACACAGAGACCCATAAACTCACACAGAGACCCATAGACTCACACAGAGACACATAGCCTCACACAGAGACCCATAGACTCACACAGAGACCCACAGACTCACACAGAGACCCATAGACTCACACAGAGACCCACAGACTCACACAGAGACCCACAGACTCGCACAGAGATCCACAGACTCACACATAGACCCATAGACTCACGCAGAGACCCATAAAGTCACACAGAGACCCATAGACTCACACAGAGACCGATAGACTTACACAGAGACCCACAGACTCACACAGAGACCCATAGACTCACACAGAGACCCACAGACTCACACAGAGACCCATCGACTCACACAGAGACCCATAGACTCACACAGAGACCCACAGACTCACACAGAGACCCATAGACTCACAAAGCGACCCATAGACTCACACAGAGATCCACAGACTCACACATAGACCCATAGACTCACAGCAGAGTCCCACAGACTCACACAGAGACACATAGACTCACACAGAGACCCATAGACGCACACAGAGACACATAGACTCACACAGAGACCCACAGACTCACACAGAGACCCACAGAGTCACACAGAGACCCATAGACTCACACAGAGACCCATAGACTCACACAGAGACCCATTGACTCACACAGAGACCCATAGACTCACACAGAGACACATAGCCTCACACAGAGACCCATAGACTCACACAGAGACACATAGACCCACACAGAGACCCATAGACTCACACAGAGACCCATAGACTCACACAGAGACCCACAGACTCACACAGAGACCCATAGACTCACACAGAGACCCATAGACTCACACAGAGACACATAGACTCACACAGAGACACATAGACTCACACAGAGACCCATAGACTCACACAGAGACCCACAGACTCACACAGAGACCCAAAGACTCACACAGAGACCCACAGACTCACACAGAGACCCACAGACTCCCACAGAGATCCACAGACTCACACATAGACCCATAGACTCACACAGAGACCCATAAACTCACACAGAGACCCATAGACTCACACAGAGACCCATAGACTTACACAGAGACCCACAGACTCACACAGAGACCCATAGACTCACACAGAGACCCACAGACTCACACAGAGACCCATAGACTCACACAGAGACCCATAGACTCACACAGAGACCCATAGACTCACACAGAGACCCATAGACTCACACAGAGACCCACAGACTCACACAGAGACCCATAGACTCACAAAGCGACCCATAGACTCACACAGAGATCCACAGACTCACACATAGACCCATAGACTCACACAGAGACCATTAACTCACACAGAGACCCATAGACTCACACAGAGACCCATAGACTCACACAGAGACCCACAGACTCACACAGAGACCCATAGACTCACACAGAGACCCACAGACTCACACAGAGACCCATAGACTCACACAGAGACACATAGACTCACACAGAGACCCACAGACTCACACAGAGACCCATAGACTCACACAGAGACCCACAGACTCACACAGAGACCCATAGACTCACACAGAGACCCATAGACTCACACAGAGACCCATAGACTCACACAGAGACCCATAGACTCACACAGAGACCCATAGACTCACAAAGCGACCCATAGACTCACACAGAGATCCACAGACTCACACATAGACCCATAGACTCACACAGAGACCCATAAACTCACACAGAGACCCATAGACTCACACAGAGACCCACAGACTCACACAGAGACCCATAGACTCACACAGAGACACATAGACTCACACAGAGACCATAGACTCACACAGAGACCCACAGACTCACGCAGTGACCCATACACTCACACAGAGACCTACAGACTCACACAGAGACCCACAGACTCACACAGAGACCCACAGACTCGCACAGAGATCCACAGACTCACACAGAGACCCATAGACTCACACAGAGACCCATAGACTCACACAGAGACCCATAGAGTCACACAGAGACACATAGACTCACACAGAGACCCCATAGACTCACACAGAGACCAAAAGACTCACTCAGAGACCCATAGACTCACGCAGAGACCCATAGACTCACGTAGAGACCCATAGACTCACTCAGAGACCCATAGACTCACACAGAGACCCTTAGACTCACACAGAGACCCATAGACTCACACAGAGACCCACAGACTCACACAGAGACACATAGACTCACACAGAGACCCATAGACTCACACAGAGACCCATAGACTCACACAGAGCCACATAGACTCACACAGAGACACATAGACTCACACAGAGACCCATAGACTCACACAGAGACACATAGACTCACACAGAGACCCACAGACTCACACAGAGACCCACAGACTCACACAGAGACCCATAGACTCACACAGAGACCCATAGACTCACACAGAGACCCATAGACTCACACAGAGACCCATAGACTCACACAGAGACCCATAGACTCACACAGAGACCCATAGACTCACACAGAGACACATAGACTCACACAGAGACTCATAGACTCACACAGAGACACATAGACTCACACAGAGACCCATAGACCCACACAGAGACCCATAGACTCACACAGAGACCCATAGACTCACACAGAGACCCACAGACTTACACAGAAACCCATAGACTCGCATATAGATCCACAGACTCACACATAGACCCATAGACTAACACAGAGACCCATAAACTCACACAGAGACCCATAGACTCACACAGAGACACATAGCCTCACACAGAGACCCATAGACTCACACAGAGACCCACAGACTCACACAGAGACCCATAGACTCACACAGAGACCCACAGACTCACACAGAGACCCACAGACTCGCACAGAGATCCACAGACTCACACATAGACCCATAGACTCACACAGAGACCCATAAAGTCACACAGAGACCCATAGACTCACACAGAGACCGATAGACTTACACAGAGACCCACAGACTCACACAGAGACCCATAGACTCACACAGAGACCCACAGACTCACACAGAGACCCATCGACTCACACAGAGACCCATAGACTCACACAGAGACCCACAGACTCACACAGAGACCCATAGACTCACAAAGCGACCCATAGACTCACACAGAGATCCACAGACTCACACATAGACCCATAGACTCACAGCAGAGTCCAACAGACTCACACAGAGACACATAGACTCACACAGAGACCCATAGACGCACACAGAGACACATAGACTCACACAGAGACCCACAGACTCACACAGAGACCCACAGAGTCACACAGAGACCCATAGACTCACACAGAGACCCATAGACTCACACAGAGACCCATTGACTCACACAGAGACCCATAGACTCACACAGAGACACATAGCCTCACACAGAGACCCATAGACTCACACAGAGACACATAGACCCACACAGAGACCCATAGACTCACACAGAGACCCATAGACTCACACAGAGACCCACAGACTCACACAGAGACCCATAGACTCACACAGAGACCCATAGACTCACACAGAGACACATAGACTCACACAGAGACACATAGACTCACACAGAGACCCATAGACTCACACAGAGACCCACAGACTCACACAGAGACCCATAGACTCACACAGAGACCCACAGACTCACACAGAGACCCACAGACTCCCACAGAGATCCACAGACTCACACATAGACCCATAGACTCACACAGAGACCCATAAACTCACACAGAGACCCATAGACTCACACAGAGACCCATAGACTTACACAGAGACCCACAGACTCACACAGAGACCCATAGACTCACACAGAGACCCATAGACTCACACAGAGACCCATAGACTCACACAGAGACCCATAGACTCACACAGAGACCCACAGACTCACACAGAGACCCATAGGCTCACAAAGCAACCCATAGACTCACACAGAGATCCACAGACTCACACATAGACCCATAGACTCTCACAGTGACCCATAAACTCACACAGAGACCCATAGACTCACACAGAGACCCATAGACTCACACAGAGACCCACAGACTCACACAGAGACCCATAGACTCACACAGAGACCCACAGACTCACACAGAGACCCATAGACTCACACAGAGACACATAGACTCACACAGAGACCCACAGACTCACACAGAGACCCATAGACTCACACAGAGACCCACAGACTCACACAGAGACCCATAGACTCACACAGAGACCCATAGACTCACACAGAGACCCATAGACTCACACAGAGACCCATAGACTCACACAGAGACACATAGACTCACACAGAGACCCACAGACTCACACAGAGACCCATAGACTCACACAGAGACCCACAGACTCACACAGAGACCCATAGACTCACACAGAGACCCATAGACTCACACAGAGACCCATAGACTCACACAGAGACCCACAGACTCACACAGAGACCCATAGACTCACAAAGCGACCCATAGACTCACACAGAGATCCACAGACTCACACATAGACCCATAGACTCACAGCAGAGTCCAACAGACTCACACAGAGACACATAGACTCACACAGAGACCCATAGACGCACACAGAGACACATAGACTCACACAGAGACCCACAGACTCACACAGAGACCCACAGAGTCACACAGAGACCCATAGACTCACACAGAGACCCATAGACTCACACAGAGACCCATTGACTCACACAGAGACCCATAGACTCACACAGAGACACATAGCCTCACACAGAGACCCATAGACTCACACAGAGACACATAGACCCACACAGAGACCCATAGACTCACACAGAGACCCATAGACTCACACAGAGACCCACAGACTCACACAGAGACCCATAGACTCACACAGAGACCCATAGACTCACACAGAGACACATAGACTCACACAGAGACACATAGACTCACACAGAGACCCATAGACTCACACAGAGACCCACAGACTCACACAGAGACCCATAGACTCACACAGAGACCCACAGACTCACACAGAGACCCACAGACTCCCACAGAGATCCACAGACTCACACATAGACCCATAGACTCACACAGAGACCCATAAACTCACACAGAGACCCATAGACTCACACAGAGACCCATAGACTTACACAGAGACCCACAGACTCACACAGAGACCCATAGACTCACACAGAGACCCATAGACTCACACAGAGACCCATAGACTCACACAGAGACCCATAGACTCACACAGAGACCCACAGACTCACACAGAGACCCATAGGCTCACAAAGCAACCCATAGACTCACACAGAGATCCACAGACTCACACATAGACCCATAGACTCTCACAGTGACCCATAAACTCACACAGAGACCCATAGACTCACACAGAGACCCATAGACTCACACAGAGACCCACAGACTCACACAGAGACCCATAGACTCACACAGAGACCCACAGACTCACACAGAGACCCATAGACTCACACAGAGACACATAGACTCACACAGAGACCCACAGACTCACACAGAGACCCATAGACTCACACAGAGACCCACAGACTCACACAGAGACCCATAGACTCACACAGAGACCCATAGACTCACACAGAGACCCATAGACTCACACAGAGACCCATAGACTCACAAAGCGACCCATAGACTCACACAGAGATCCACAGACTCACACATAGACCCATAGACTCACACAGAGACCCATAAACTCACACAGAGACCCATAGACTCACACAGAGACCCATAGACTCACACAGAGACCCATAGACTCACACAGAGACCCACAGACTCGCACAGAGATCCACAGACTCACACAGAGACCCATAGACTCACACAGAGACCCATAGACTCACACAGAGACCCATAGACTCACACAGAGACCCATAGACTCACACAGAGACCCATAGAGTCACACAGAGACACATAGACTCACACAGAGACCCCATAGACTCACACAGAGACCAAAAGACTCACTCAGAGACCCATAGACTCACGCAGAGACCCATAGACTCACATAGAGACCCATAGACTCACTCAGAGACCCATAGACTCACACAGAGACCCTTAGACTCACACAGAGACCCATAGACTCACAAAGCGACCCATAGACTCACACAGAGATCCACAGACTCACACATAGACCCATAGACTCACACAGAGACCCATAAACTCACACAGAGACCCATAGACTCACACAGAGACCCATAGACTCACACAGAGACCCATAGACTCACACAGAGACCCACAGACTCGCACAGAGATCCACAGACTCACACAGAGACCCATAGACTCACACAGAGACCCATAGACTCACACAGAGACCCATAGACTCACACAGAGACCCATAGACTCACACAGAGACCCATAGAGTCACACAGAGACACATAGACTCAAACAGAGACCCCATAGACTCACACAGAGACCAAAAGACTCACTCAGAGACCCATAGACTCACGCAGAGACCCATAGATTCACATAGAGACCCATAGACTCACTCAGAGACCCATAGACTCACACAGAGACCCTTAGACTCACACAGAGACCCATAGACTCACACAGAGACCCACAGACTCACACAGAGACACATAGACTCACACAGAGACCCATAGACTCACAAAGCGACCCATAGACTCACACAGAGATCCACAGACTCACACATAGACCCATAGACTCACACAGAGACCCATAAACTCACACAGAGACCCATAGACTCACACAGAGACCCATAGACTCACACAGAGACCCATAGACTCACACAGAGACCCACAGACTCGCACAGAGATCCACAGACTCACACAGAGACCCATAGACTCACACAGAGACCCATAGACTCACACAGAGACCCATAGACTCACACAGAGACCCATAGAGTCACACAGAGACACATAGACTCACACAGAGACCCCATAGACTCACACAGAGACCAAAAGACTCACTCAGAGACCCATAGACTCACGCAGAGACCCATAGATTCACATAGAGACCCATAGACTCACTCAGAGACCCATAGACTCACACAGAGACCCTTAGACTCACACAGAGACCCATAGACTCACACAGAGACCCACAGACTCACACAGAGACACATAGACTCACACAGAGACCCATAGACTCACACAGAGACCCGTAGACTCACACAGAGACCCACAGACTCACACAGAGAACCCATAGACTCACACAGAGACCCATAGACTCACACAGAGACCCATAGACTCACACAGAGACCCATAGACCCACACAGAGACCCATAGACTCACACAGAGACCCATAGACTCACACAGAGACCCACAGACTTACACAGAAACCCATAGACTCGCATATAGATCCACAGACTCACACATAGACCCATAGACTAACACAGAGACCCATAAACTCACACAGAGACCCATAGACTCACACAGAGACACATAGCCTCACACAGAGACCCATAGACTCACACAGAGACCCACAGACTCACACAGAGACCCATAGACTCACACAGAGACCCATAGACTCACACAGAGACCCATAGAGTCACACAGAGACACATAGACTCACACAGAGACCCCATAGACTCACACAGAGACCAAAAGACTCACTCAGAGACACATAGACTCACGCAGAGACCCATAGACTCACATAGAGACCCATAGACTCACTCAGAGACCCATAGACTCACACAGAGACCCTTAGACTCACACAGAGACCCATAGACTCACACAGAGACCCACAGACTCACACAGAGACACATAGACTCACACAGAGACCCATAGACTCACACAGAGACCCATAGACTCACACAGAGACACATAGACTCACAGAGAGACACATAGACTCACACAGAGACCCATAGACTCACACAGAGACCCATAGACTCACACAGAGACCCACAGACTCACACAGAGACCCACAGACTCACACAGAGACCCATAGACTCACACAGAGACCCATAGACTCACACAGAGACCCATAGACTCACACAGAGACCCATAGACTCACACAGAGACCCATAGACTCACACAGAGACACATAGACTCACACAGAGACTCATAGACTCACACAGAGACACATAGACTCACACAGAGACCCATAGACCCACACAGAGACCCATAGACTCACACAGAGACCCATAGACTCACACAGAGACCCACAGACTTACACAGAAACCCATAGACTCGCATATAGATCCACAGACTCACACATAGACCCATAGACTAACACAGAGACCCATAAACTCACACAGAGACCCATAGACTCACACAGAGACACATAGCCTCACACAGAGACCCATAGACTCACACAGAGACCCACAGACTCACACAGAGACCCATAGACTCACACAGAGACCCACAGACTCACACAGAAACCCACAGACTCGCACAGAGATCCACAAACTCACACATAGACCCATAGACTCACACAGAGACCCATAAAGTCACACAGAGACCCATAGACTCACACAGAGACCGATAGACTTACACAGAGACCCACAGACTCACACAGAGACCCATAGACTCACACAGAGACCCACAGACTCACACAGAGACCCATCGACTCACACAGAGACCCATAGACTCACACAGAGACCCACAGACTCACACAGAGACCCATAGACTCACAAAGCGACCCATAGACTCACACAGAGATCCACAGACTCACACATAGACCCATAGACTCACACAGAGACCCATAAACTCACACAGAGACCCATAGACTCACACAGAGACCCATAGACTCACACAGAGACCCATAGACTCACACAGAGACCCATAGACTCACACAGACCCATAGATTCACGCAGAGACACATAGACTCACACAGAGACCCATAGACTCACGCAGAGACCCATAGACTCACACAGAGACCCACAGACTCGCACAGAGACCCACAGACTCGCACAGAGACCCATAGACTCACACAGCAGAGACCCATAGACTCACAGCAGAGACCCATAGACTCACGCAGAGACCCACAGATTCACACAGAGACACATAGACTCACACAGAGACCCATAGACTCACACAGAGACCCATAGACTCACACAGAGACACATAGACTCGCACAGAGACCCACAGACTCGCACAGAGACCCATAGACTCACACAGCAGAGACCCATAGACTCACGCAGAGACCCATAGACTCACACAGAGACCCACAGACTCGCACAGACACCCACAGACTCGCACAGAGACCCATAGACTCACACAGCAGAGACCCATAGACTCACAGCAGAGTCCCACAGACTCACACAGAGACACATAGACTCACACAGAGACCCATAGACTCACACAGAGACCCATAGACTCACACAGAGACCCATAGACGCACACAGAGACACATAGACTCACACAGAGACCCACAGACTCACACAGAGACCCACAGAGTCACACAGAGACCCATAGACTCACACAGAGACCCATAGACTCACACAGGGACCCATTGACTCACACAGAGACCCATAGACTCACACAGAGACACATAGCCTCACACAGAGACCTATAGACTCACACAGAGACACATAGACCCACACAGAGACCCATAGACTCACACAGAGACCCAGAGACTCACACAGAGACCCACACACTCACACAGAGACCCATAGACTCACACAGAGACCCATAGACTCACACAGAGACACATAGACTCACACAGAGACTCATAGACTCACACAGAGACACATAGACTCACACAGAGACCCATAGACTCACACAGAGACCCATAGACTCACACAGAGACCCACAGACTCACACAGAAACCCATAGACTCGCACAGAGATCCACAGACTCACACATAGACCCATAGACTAACACAGAGACCCATAAACTCACACAGAGACCCATAGACTCACACAGAGACACATAGACTCACACAGAGACCCATAGACTCACACAGAGACCCACAGACTCACACAGAGACCCATAGACTCACACAGAGACCCACAGACTCACACAGAGACCCACAGACTCCCACAGAGATCCACAGACTCACACATAGACCCATAGACTCACACAGAGACCCATAAACTCACACAGAGACCCATAGACTCACACAGAGACCCATAGACTTACACAGAGACCCACAGACTCATACAGAGACCCATAGACTCACACAGAGACCCACAGACTCACACAGAGACCCATAGACTCACACAGAGACCCATAGACTCACACAGAGACCCATAGACTCACACAGAGACCCATAGACTCACAAAGCGACCCATAGACTCACACAGAGATCCACAGACTCACACATAGACCCATAGACTCACACAGAGACCCATAAACTCACACAGAGACCCATAGACTCACACAGAGACCCATAGACTCACACAGAGACCCATAGACTCACACAGAGGCCCATAGACTCACACAGAGACCCATAGATTCACGCAGAGACACATAGACTCACACAGAGACCCACAGACTCACACAGAGACCCACACACTCACACAGAGACACATAGACTCACACAGAGACCCATAGACTTACACAGAGACCCACAGACTCACACAGAGACACATAGACTCACACAGAGACACATAGACTCACACAGAGACCCATAGACTCACACAGAGACCCATAGACTCACACAGAGACCCACAGACTCACACAGAGACCCATAGACTCACACAGAGAACCCATAGACTCACACAGAGACCCACAGACTCACACAGAGACCCATAGACTCACAAAGCGACCCATAGACTCACACAGAGATCCACAGACTCACACATAGACCCATAGACTCACACAGAGACCCATAAACTCACACAGAGACCCATAGACTCACACAGAGACCCATAGACTCACACAGAGACCCATAGACTCACACAGAGGCCCATAGACTCACACAGAGACCCATAGATTCACGCAGAGACACATAGACTCACACAGAGACCCACAGACTCACACAGAGACCCACACACTCACACAGAGACACATAGACTCACACAGAGACCCATAGACTCACACAGAGACCCGTAGACTCACACAGAGACACATAGACTCACACAGAGACACATAGACTCACACAGAGACCCATAGACTCACACAGAGACCCATAGACTCACACAGAGACCCACAGACTCACACAGAGACCCACAGACTCACACAGAGAACCCATAGACTCACACAGAGACCCACAGACTCACACAGAGACCCATAGACTCACAAAGCGACCCATAGACTCACACAGAGATCCACAGACTCACACAGAGACCCATAGACTCACACAGAGACCCATAAACTCACACAGAGACCCATAGACTCGCATATAGATCCACAGACTCACACATAGACCCATAGACTCACACAGAGACCCATAGACTCACACAGAGACCCATAGACTCACACAGAGACCCACAGACTCACACAGAGACCCATAGACTCACACAGAGACCCATAGACTCACACAGAGACCCATAGACTCACACAGAGACCCATAGACTCACACAGAGACCCATAGAGTCACACAGAGACACATAGACTCACACAGAGACCCCATAGACTCACACAGAGACCAAAAGACTCACTCAGAGACCCATAGACTCACGCAGAGACCCATAGACTCACATAGAGACCCATAGACTCACTCAGAGACCCATAGACTCACACAGAGACCCTTAGACTCACACAGAGACCCATAGACTCACACAGAGACCCACAGACTCACACAGAGACACATAGACTCACACAGAGACCCATAGACTCACACAGAGACCCATAGACTCACACAGAGACACATAGACTCACAGAGAGACACATAGACTCACACAGAGACCCACAGACTCACACAGAGACCCATAGACTCACACAGAGACCCATAGACTCACACAGAGACCCACAGACTCACACAGAGACCCATAGACTCACACAGAGACCCATAGACTCACACAGAGACCCATAGACTCACACAGAGACCCATAGACTCACACAGAGACCCATAGACTCACACAGAGACCCATAGACTCACACAGAGACACATAGACTCACACAGAGACTCATAGACTCACACAGAGACACATAGACTCACACAGAGACCCATAGACCCACACAGAGACCCATAGACTCACACAGAAACCCATAGACTCGCACAGAGATCCACAGACTCACACATAGACCCATAGACTAACACAGAGACCCATAAACTCACACAGAGACCCATAGACTCACACAGAGACACATAGACTCACACAGAGACCCATAGACTCACACAGAGACCCACAGACTCACACAGAGACCCATAGACTCACACAGAGACCCACAGACTCACACAGAGACCCACAGACTCACACAGAGACCCATAGACTCACACAGAGACCCACAGACTCACACAGAGACACATAGACTCACACAGAGACCCATAGACTCACACAGAGACCCGTAGACTCACACAGAGACCCACAGACTCACACAGAGAACCCATAGACTCACACAGAGACCCATAGACTCACACAGAGACCCATAGACTCACACAGAGACCCATAGACCCACACAGAGACCCATAGACTCACACAGAGACCCATAGACTCACACAGAGACCCACAGACTTACACAGAAACCCATAGACTCGCATATAGATCCACAGACTCACACATAGACCCATAGACTAACACAGAGACCCATAAACTCACACAGAGACCCATAGACTCACACAGAGACACATAGCCTCACACAGAGACCCATAGACTCACACAGAGACCCACAGACTCACACAGAGACCCATAGACTCACACAGAGACCCATAGACTCACACAGAGACCCATAGAGTCACACAGAGACACATAGACTCACACAGAGACCCCATAGACTCACACAGAGACCAAAAGACTCACTCAGAGACCCATAGACTCACGCAGAGACCCATAGACTCACATAGAGACCCATAGACTCACTCAGAGACCCATAGACTCACACAGAGACCCTTAGACTCACACAGAGACCCATAGACTCACACAGAGACCCACAGACTCACACAGAGACACATAGACTCACACAGAGACCCATAGACTCACACAGAGACCCATAGACTCACACAGAGACACATAGACTCACAGAGAGACACATAGACTCACACAGAGACCCATAGACTCACACAGAGACCCATAGACTCACACAGAGACCCACAGACTCACACAGAGACCCACAGACTCACACAGAGACCCATAGACTCACACAGAGACCCATAGACTCACACAGAGACCCATAGACTCACACAGAGACCCATAGACTCACACAGAGACCCATAGACTCACACAGAGACCCATAGACTCACACAGAGACACATAGACTCACACAGAGACTCATAGACTCACACAGAGACACATAGACTCACACAGAGACCCATAGACCCACACAGAGACCCATAGACTCACACAGAGACCCATAGACTCACACAGAGACCCACAGACTTACACAGAAACCCATAGACTCGCATATAGATCCACAGACTCACACATAGACCCATAGACTAACACAGAGACCCATAAACTCACACAGAGACCCATAGACTCACACAGAGACACATAGCCTCACACAGAGACCCATAGACTCACACAGAGACCCACAGACTCACACAGAGACCCATAGACTCACACAGAGACCCACAGACTCACACAGAAACCCACAGACTCGCACAGAGATCCACAAACTCACACATAGACCCATAGACTCACACAGAGACCCATAAAGTCACACAGAGACCCATAGACTCACACAGAGACCGATAGACTTACACAGAGACCCACAGACTCACACAGAGACCCATAGACTCACACAGAGACCCACAGACTCACACAGAGACCCATCGACTCACAAAGAGACCCATAGACTCACACAGAGACCCACAGACTCACACAGAGACCCATAGACTCACAAAGCGACCCATAGACTCACACAGAGATCCACAGACTCACACATAGACCCATAGACTCACACAGAGACCCATAAACTCACACAGAGACCCATAGACTCACACAGAGACCCATAGACTCACACAGAGACCCATAGACTCACACAGAGACCCATAGACTCACACAGATCCATAGATTCACGCAGAGACACATAGACTCACACAGAGACCCATAGACTCACGCAGAGACCCATAGACTCACACAGAGACCCACAGACTCGCACAGAGACCCACAGACTCGCACAGAGACCCATAGACTCACACAGCAGAGACCCATAGACTCACAGCAGAGACCCATAGACTCACGCAGAGACCCACAGATTCACACAGAGACACATAGACTCACACAGAGACCCATAGACTCACACAGAGACCCATAGACTCACACAGAGACACATAGACTCGCACAGAGACCCACAGACTCGCACAGAGACCCATAGACTCACACAGAGACCCACAGACTCACACAGAGACCCATAGACTCACACAGAGACACATAGACTCACACAGAGACCCACAGACTCACACAGAGACCCATAGACTCACACAGAGACCCACAGACTCACACAGAGACCCATAGACTCACACAGAGACCCATAGACTCACACAGAGACCCATAGACTCACACAGAGACCCATAGACTCACAAAGCGACCCATAGACTCACACAGAGATCCACAGACTCACACATAGACCCATAGACTCACACAGAGACCCATAAACTCACACAGAGACCCATAGACTCACACAGAGACCCATAGACTCACACAGAGACCCATAGACTCACACAGAGACCCACAGACTCGCACAGAGATCCACAGACTCACACAGAGACCCATAGACTCACACAGAGACCCATAGACTCACACAGAGACCCATAGACTCACACAGAGACCCATAGACTCACACAGAGACCCATAGAGTCACACAGAGACACATAGACTCACACAGAGACCCCATAGACTCACACAGAGACCAAAAGACTCACTCAGAGACCCATAGACTCACGCAGAGACCCATAGACTCACATAGAGACCCATAGACTCACTCAGAGACCCATAGACTCACACAGAGACCCTTAGACTCACACAGAGACCCATAGACTCACAAAGCGACCCATAGACTCACACAGAGATCCACAGACTCACACATAGACCCATAGACTCACACAGAGACCCATAAACTCACACAGAGACCCATAGACTCACACAGAGACCCATAGACTCACACAGAGACCCATAGACTCACACAGAGACCCACAGACTCGCACAGAGATCCACAGACTCACACAGAGACCCATAGACTCACACAGAGACCCATAGACTCACACAGAGACCCATAGACTCACACAGAGACCCATAGACTCACACAGAGACCCATAGAGTCACACAGAGACACATAGACTCAAACAGAGACCCCATAGACTCACACAGAGACCAAAAGACTCACTCAGAGACCCATAGACTCACGCAGAGACCCATAGATTCACATAGAGACCCATAGACTCACTCAGAGACCCATAGACTCACACAGAGACCCTTAGACTCACACAGAGACCCATAGACTCACACAGAGACCCACAGACTCACACAGAGACACATAGACTCACACAGAGACCCATAGACTCACAAAGCGACCCATAGACTCACACAGAGATCCACAGACTCACACATAGACCCATAGACTCACACAGAGACCCATAAACTCACACAGAGACCCATAGACTCACACAGAGACCCATAGACTCACACAGAGACCCATAGACTCACACAGAGACCCACAGACTCGCACAGAGATCCACAGACTCACACAGAGACCCATAGACTCACACAGAGACCCATAGACTCACACAGAGACCCATAGACTCACACAGAGACCCATAGAGTCACACAGAGACACATAGACTCACACAGAGACCCCATAGACTCACACAGAGACCAAAAGACTCACTCAGAGACCCATAGACTCACGCAGAGACCCATAGATTCACATAGAGACCCATAGACTCACTCAGAGACCCATAGACTCACACAGAGACCCTTAGACTCACACAGAGACCCATAGACTCACACAGAGACCCACAGACTCACACAGAGACACATAGACTCACACAGAGACCCATAGACTCACACAGAGACCCGTAGACTCACACAGAGACCCACAGACTCACACAGAGAACCCATAGACTCACACAGAGACCCATAGACTCACACAGAGACCCATAGACTCACACAGAGACCCATAGACCCACACAGAGACCCATAGACTCACACAGAGACCCATAGACTCACACAGAGACCCACAGACTTACACAGAAACCCATAGACTCGCATATAGATCCACAGACTCACACATAGACCCATAGACTAACACAGAGACCCATAAACTCACACAGAGACCCATAGACTCACACAGAGACACATAGCCTCACACAGAGACCCATAGACTCACACAGAGACCCACAGACTCACACAGAGACCCATAGACTCACACAGAGACCCATAGACTCACACAGAGACCCATAGAGTCACACAGAGACACATAGACTCACACAGAGACCCCATAGACTCACACAGAGACCAAAAGACTCACTCAGAGACACATAGACTCACGCAGAGACCCATAGACTCACATAGAGACCCATAGACTCACTCAGAGACCCATAGACTCACACAGAGACCCTTAGACTCACACAGAGACCCATAGACTCACACAGAGACCCACAGACTCACACAGAGACACATAGACTCACACAGAGACCCATAGACTCACACAGAGACCCATAGACTCACACAGAGACACATAGACTCACAGAGAGACACATAGACTCACACAGAGACCCATAGACTCACACAGAGACCCATAGACTCACACAGAGACCCACAGACTCACACAGAGACCCACAGACTCACACAGAGACCCATAGACTCACACAGAGACCCATAGACTCACACAGAGACCCATAGACTCACACAGAGACCCATAGACTCACACAGAGACCCATAGACTCACACAGAGACACATAGACTCACACAGAGACTCATAGACTCACACAGAGACACATAGACTCACACAGAGACCCATAGACCCACACAGAGACCCATAGACTCACACAGAGACCCATAGACTCACACAGAGACCCACAGACTTACACAGAAACCCATAGACTCGCATATAGATCCACAGACTCACACATAGACCCATAGACTAACACAGAGACCCATAAACTCACACAGAGACCCATAGACTCACACAGAGACACATAGCCTCACACAGAGACCCATAGACTCACACAGAGACCCACAGACTCACACAGAGACCCATAGACTCACACAGAGACCCACAGACTCACACAGAAACCCACAGACTCGCACAGAGATCCACAAACTCACACATAGACCCATAGACTCACACAGAGACCCATAAAGTCACACAGAGACCCATAGACTCACACAGAGACCGATAGACTTACACAGAGACCCACAGACTCACACAGAGACCCATAGACTCACACAGAGACCCACAGACTCACACAGAGACCCATCGACTCACACAGAGACCCATAGACTCACACAGAGACCCACAGACTCACACAGAGACCCATAGACTCACAAAGCGACCCATAGACTCACACAGAGATCCACAGACTCACACATAGACCCATAGACTCACACAGAGACCCATAAACTCACACAGAGACCCATAGACTCACACAGAGACCCATAGACTCACACAGAGACCCATAGACTCACACAGAGACCCATAGACTCACACAGACCCATAGATTCACGCAGAGACACATAGACTCACACAGAGACCCATAGACTCACGCAGAGACCCATAGACTCACACAGAGACCCACAGACTCGCACAGAGACCCACAGACTCGCACAGAGACCCATAGACTCACACAGCAGAGACCCATAGACTCACAGCAGAGAC
This sequence comes from Petromyzon marinus, assembly GCF_048934315.1. Lineage (NCBI taxonomy): Eukaryota > Metazoa > Chordata > Hyperoartia > Petromyzontiformes > Petromyzontidae > Petromyzon > Petromyzon marinus. Next base: position 778,862 of record NW_027422728.1, read on the forward strand.
CCATAGACTCACGCAGAGACCCACAGATTCACACAGAGACACATAGACTCACACAGAGACCCATAGACTCACACAGAGACCCATAGACTCACACAGAGACACATAGACTCGCACAGAGACCCACAGACTCGCACAGAGACCCATAGACTCACACAGCAGAGACCCATAGACTCACGCAGAGACCCATAGACTCACACAGAGACCCACAGACTCGCACAGAGACCCACAGACTCGCACAGAGACCCATAGACTCACACAGCAGAGACCCATAGACTCACAGCAGAGTCCCACAGACTCACACAGAGACACATAGACTCACACAGAGACCCATAGACTCACACAGAGACCCATAGACTCACACAGAGACCCATAGACGCACACAGAGACACATAGACTCACACAGAGACCCACAGACTCACACAGAGACCCACAGAGTCACACAGAGACCCATAGACTCACACAGAGACCCATAGACTCACACAGGGACCCATTGACTCACACAGAGACCCATAGACTCACACAGAGACACATAGCCTCACACAGAGACCTATAGACTCACACAGAGACACATAGACCCACACAGAGACCCATAGACTCACACAGAGACCCAGAGACTCACACAGAGACCCACACACTCACACAGAGACCCATAGACTCACACAGAGACCCATAGACTCACACAGAGACACATAGACTCACACAGAGACTCATAGACTCACACAGAGACACATAGACTCACACAGAGACCCATAGACTCACACAGAGACCCATAGACTCACACAGAGACCCACAGACTCACACAGAAACCCATAGACTCGCACAGAGATCCACAGACTCACACATAGACCCATAGACTAACACAGAGACCCATAAACTCACACAGAGACCCATAGACTCACACAGAGACACATAGACTCACACAGAGACCCATAGACTCACACAGAGACCCACAGACTCACACAGAGACCCATAGACTCACACAGAGACCCACAGACTCACACAGAGACCCACAGACTCCCACAGAGATCCACAGACTCACACATAGACCCATAGACTCACACAGAGACCCATAAACTCACACAGAGACCCATAGACTCACACAGAGACCCATAGACTTACACAGAGACCCACAGACTCATACAGAGACCCATAGACTCACACAGAGACCCACAGACTCACACAGAGACCCATAGACTCACACAGAGACCCATAGACTCACACAGAGACCCATAGACTCACACAGAGACCCATAGACTCACAAAGCGACCCATAGACTCACACAGAGATCCACAGACTCACACATAGACCCATAGACTCACACAGAGACCCATAAACTCACACAGAGACCCATAGACTCACACAGAGACCCATAGACTCACACAGAGACCCATAGACTCACACAGAGGCCCATAGACTCACACAGAGACCCATAGATTCACGCAGAGACACATAGACTCACACAGAGACCCACAGACTCACACAGAGACCCACACACTCACACAGAGACACATAGACTCACACAGAGACCCATAGACTTACACAGAGACCCACAGACTCACACAGAGACACATAGACTCACACAGAGACACATAGACTCACACAGAGACCCATAGACTCACACAGAGACCCATAGACTCACACAGAGACCCACAGACTCACACAGAGACCCATAGACTCACACAGAGAACCCATAGACTCACACAGAGACCCACAGACTCACACAGAGACCCATAGACTCACAAAGCGACCCATAGACTCACACAGAGATCCACAGACTCACACATAGACCCATAGACTCACACAGAGACCCATAAACTCACACAGAGACCCATAGACTCACACAGAGACCCATAGACTCACACAGAGACCCATAGACTCACACAGAGGCCCATAGACTCACACAGAGACCCATAGATTCACGCAGAGACACATAGACTCACACAGAGACCCACAGACTCACACAGAGACCCACACACTCACACAGAGACACATAGACTCACACAGAGACCCATAGACTCACACAGAGACCCGTAGACTCACACAGAGACACATAGACTCACACAGAGACACATAGACTCACACAGAGACCCATAGACTCACACAGAGACCCATAGACTCACACAGAGACCCACAGACTCACACAGAGACCCACAGACTCACACAGAGAACCCATAGACTCACACAGAGACCCACAGACTCACACAGAGACCCATAGACTCACAAAGCGACCCATAGACTCACACAGAGAGCCACAGACTCACACAGAGACCCATAGACTCACACAGAGACCCATAAACTCACACAGAGACCCATAGACTCGCATATAGATCCACAGACTCACACATAGACCCATAGACTCACACAGAGACCCATAGACTCACACAGAGACCCATAGACTCACACAGAGACCCACAGACTCACACAGAGACCCATAGACTCACACAGAGACCCATAGACTCACACAGAGACCCATAGACTCACACAGAGACCCATAGACTCACACAGAGACCCATAGAGTCACACAGAGACACATAGACTCACACAGAGACCCCATAGACTCACACAGAGACCAAAAGACTCACTCAGAGACCCATAGACTCACGCAGAGACCCATAGACTCACATAGAGACCCATAGACTCACTCAGAGACCCATAGACTCACACAGAGACCCTTAGACTCACACAGAGACCCATAGACTCACACAGAGACCCACAGACTCACACAGAGACACATAGACTCACACAGAGACCCATAGACTCACACAGAGACCCATAGACTCACACAGAGACACATAGACTCACAGAGAGACACATAGACTCACACAGAGACCCACAGACTCACACAGAGACCCATAGACTCACACAGAGACCCATAGACTCACACAGAGACCCACAGACTCACACAGAGACCCATAGACTCACACAGAGACCCATAGACTCACACAGAGACCCATAGACTCACACAGAGACCCATAGACTCACACAGAGACCCATAGACTCACACAGAGACCCATAGACTCACACAGAGACACATAGACTCACACAGAGACTCATAGACTCACACAGAGACACATAGACTCACACAGAGACCCATAGACCCACACAGAGACCCATAGACTCACACAGAAACCCATAGACTCGCACAGAGATCCACAGACTCACACATAGACCCATAGACTAACACAGAGACCCATAAACTCACACAGAGACCCATAGACTCACACAGAGACACATAGACTCACACAGAGACCCATAGACTCACACAGAGACCCACAGACTCACACAGAGACCCATAGACTCACACAGAGACCCACAGACTCACACAGAGACCCACAGACTCACACAGAGACCCATAGACTCACACAGAGACCCACAGACTCACACAGAGACACATAGACTCACACAGAGACCCATAGACTCACACAGAGACCCGTAGACTCACACAGAGACCCACAGACTCACACAGAGAACCCATAGACTCACACAGAGACCCATAGACTCACACAGAGACCCATAGACTCACACAGAGACCCATAGACCCACACAGAGACCCATAGACTCACACAGAGACCCATAGACTCACACAGAGACCCACAGACTTACACAGAAACCCATAGACTCGCATATAGATCCACAGACTCACACATAGACCCATAGACTAACACAGAGACCCATAAACTCACACAGAGACCCATAGACTCACACAGAGACACATAGCCTCACACAGAGACCCATAGACTCACACAGAGACCCACAGACTCACACAGAGACCCATAGACTCACACAGAGACCCATAGACTCACACAGAGACCCATAGAGTCACACAGAGACACATAGACTCACACAGAGACCCCATAGACTCACACAGAGACCAAAAGACTCACTCAGAGACCCATAGACTCACGCAGAGACCCATAGACTCACATAGAGACCCATAGACTCACTCAGAGACCCATAGACTCACACAGAGACCCTTAGACTCACACAGAGACCCATAGACTCACACAGAGACCCACAGACTCACACAGAGACACATAGACTCACACAGAGACCCATAGACTCACACAGAGACCCATAGACTCACACAGAGACACATAGACTCACAGAGAGACACATAGACTCACACAGAGACCCATAGACTCACACAGAGACCCATAGACTCACACAGAGACCCACAGACTCACACAGAGACCAACAGACTCACACAGAGACCCATAGACTCACACAGAGACCCATAGACTCACACAGAGACCCATAGACTCACACAGAGACCCATAGACTCACACAGAGACCCATAGACTCACACAGAGACCCATAGACTCACACAGAGACACATAGACTCACACAGAGACTCATAGACTCACACAGAGACACATAGACTCACACAGAGACCCATAGACCCACACAGAGACCCATAGACTCACACAGAGACCCATAGACTCACACAGAGACCCACAGACTTACACAGAAACCCATAGACTCGCATATAGATCCACAGACTCACACATAGACCCATAGACTAACACAGAGACCCATAAACTCACACAGAGACCCATAGACTCACACAGAGACACATAGCCTCACACAGAGACCCATAGACTCACACAGAGACCCACAGACTCACACAGAGACCCATAGACTCACACAGAGACCCACAGACTCACACAGAAACCCACAGACTCGCACAGAGATCCACAAACTCACACATAGACCCATAGACTCACACAGAGACCCATAAAGTCACACAGAGACCCATAGACTCACACAGAGACCGATAGACTTACACAGAGACCCACAGACTCACACAGAGACCCATAGACTCACACAGAGACCCACAGACTCACACAGAGACCCATCGACTCACACAGAGACCCATAGACTCACACAGAGACCCACAGACTCACACAGAGACCCATAGACTCACAAAGCGACCCATAGACTCACACAGAGATCCACAGACTCACACATAGACCCATAGACTCACACAGAGACCCATAAACTCACACAGAGACCCATAGACTCACACAGAGACCCATAGACTCACACAGAGACCCATAGACTCACACAGAGACCCATAGACTCACACAGATCCATAGATTCACGCAGAGACACATAGACTCACACAGAGACCCATAGACTCACGCAGAGACCCATAGACTCACACAGAGACCCACAGACTCGCACAGAGACCCACAGACTCGCACAGAGACCCATAGACTCACACAGCAGAGACCCATAGACTCACAGCAGAGACCCATAGACTCACGCAGAGACCCACAGATTCACACAGAGACACATAGACTCACACAGAGACCCATAGACTCACACAGAGACCCATAGACTCACACAGAGACACATAGACTCGCACAGAGACCCACAGACTCGCACAGAGACCCATAGACTCACACAGCAGAGACCCATAGACTCACGCAGAGACCCATAGACTCACACAGAGACCCACAGACTCGCACAGAGACCCACAGACTCGCACAGAGACCCATAGACTCACACAGCAGAGACCCATAGACTCACAGCAGAGTCCCACAGACTCACACAGAGACACATAGACTCACACAGAGACCCATAGACTCACACAGAGACCCATAGACTCACACAGAGACCCATAGACGCACACAGAGACACATAGACTCACACAGAGACCCACAGACTCACACAGAGACCCACAGAGTCACACAGAGACCCATAGACTCACACAGAGACCCATAGACTCACACAGGGACCCATTGACTCACACAGAGACCCATAGACTCACACAGAGACACATAGCCTCACACAGAGACCTATAGACTCACACAGAGACACATAGACCCACACAGAGACCCATAGACTCACACAGAGACCCATAGACTCACACAGAGACCCACAGACTCACACAGAGACCCATAGACTCACACAGAGACCCATAGACTCACACAGAGACACATAGACTCACACAGAGACTCATAGACTCACACAGAGACACATAGACTCACACAGAGACCCATAGACTCACACAGAGACCCATAGACTCACACAGAGACCCACAGACTCACACAGAAACCCATAGACTCGCACAGAGATCCACAGACTCACACATAGACCCATAGACTAACACAGAGACCCATAAACTCACACAGAGACCCATAGACTCACACAGAGACACATAGACTCACACAGAGACCCATAGACTCACACAGAGACCCACAGACTCACACAGAGACCCATAGACTCACACAGAGACCCACAGACTCACACAGAGACCCACAGACTCCCACAGAGATCCACAGACTCACACATAGACCCATAGACTCACACAGAGACCCATAAACTCACACAGAGACCCATAGACTCACACAGAGACCCATAGACTTACACAGAGACCCACAGACTCACACAGAGACCCATAGACTCACACAGAGACCCACAGACTCACACAGAGACCCATAGACTCACACAGAGACCCATAGACTCACACAGAGACCCATAGACTCACACAGAGACCCATAGACTCACAAAGCGACCCATAGACTCACACAGAGATCCACAGACTCACACATAGACCCATAGACTCACACAGAGACCCATAAACTCACACAGAGACCCATAGACTCACACAGAGACCCATAGACTCACACAGAGACCCATAGACTCACACAGAGGCCCATAGACTCACACAGAGACCCATAGATTCACGCAGAGACACATAGACTCACACAGAGACCCACAGACTCACACAGAGACCCACACACTCACACAGAGACACATAGACTCACACAGAGACCCATAGACTCACACAGAGACCCGTAGACTCACACAGAGACACATAGACTCACACAGAGACCCATAAACTCACACAGAGACCCATAGACTCGCATATAGATCCACAGACTCACACATAGACCCATAGACTAACACAGAGACCCATAAACTCACACAGAGACCCATAGACTCACACAGAGACACATAGCCTCACACAGAGACCCATAGACTCACACAGAGACCCACAGACTCACACAGAGACCCATAGACTCACACAGAGACCCATAGACTCACACAGAGACCCATAGAGTCACACAGAGACACATAGACTCACACAGAGACCCCATAGACTCACACAGAGACCAAAAGACTCACTCAGAGACCCATAGACTCACGCAGAGACCCATAGACTCACATAGAGACCCATAGACTCACTCAGAGACCCATAGACTCACACAGAGACCCTTAGACTCACACAGAGACCCATAGACTCACACAGAGACCCACAGACTCACACAGAGACACATAGACTCACACAGAGACCCATAGACTCACACAGAGACCCATAGACTCACACAGAGACACATAGACTCACAGAGAGACACATAGACTCACACAGAGACCCATAGACTCACACAGAGACCCATAGACTCACACAGAGACCCACAGACTCACACAGAGACCCACAGACTCACACAGAGACCCATAGACTCACACAGAGACCCATAGACTCACACAGAGACCCATAGACTCACACAGAGACCCATAGACTCACACAGAGACCCATAGACTCACACAGAGACACATAGACTCACACAGAGACTCATAGACTCACACAGAGACACATAGACTCACACAGAGACCCATAGACCCACACAGAGACCCATAGACTCACACAGAAACCCATAGACTCGCACAGAGATCCACAGACTCACACATAGACCCATAGACTAACACAGAGACCCATAAACTCACACAGAGACCCATAGACTCACACAGAGACACATAGACTCACACAGAGACCCATAGACTCACACAGAGACCCACAGACTCACACAGAGACCCATAGACTCACACAGAGACCCACAGACTCACACAGAGACCCACAGACTCCCACAGAGATCCACAGACTCACACATAGACCCATAGACTCACACAGAGACCCATAAACTCACACAGAGACCCATAGACTCACACAGAGACCCATAGACTTACACAGAGACCCACAGACTCACACAGAGACCCATAGACTCACACAGAGACCCACAGACTCACACAGAGACCCATAGACTCACACAGAGACCCATAGACTCACACAGAGACCCATAGACTCACACAGAGACCCATAGACTCACACAGAGACCCACAGACTCACACAGAGACCCATAGACTCACAAAGCGACCCATAGACTCACACAGAGACCCATAGACTCACACAGAGACCCATAGACTCACACAGAGACACATAGACTCACAGAGAGACACATAGACTCACACAGAGACCCATAGACTCACACAGAGACCCATAGACTCACACAGAGACCCACAGACTCACACAGAGACCCACAGACTCACACAGAGACCCATAGACTCACACAGAGACCCATAGACTCACACAGAGACCCATAGACTCACACAGAGACCCATAGACTCACACAGAGACCCATAGACTCACACAGAGACACATAGACTCACACAGAGACTCATAGACTCACACAGAGACACATAGACTCACACAGAGACCCATAGACCCACACAGAGACCCATAGACTCACACAGAAACCCATAGACTCGCACAGAGATCCACAGACTCACACATAGACCCATAGACTAACACAGAGACCCATAAACTCACACAGAGACCCATAGACTCACACAGAGACACATAGACTCACACAGAGACCCATAGACTCACACAGAGACCCACAGACTCACACAGAGACCCATAGACTCACACAGAGACCCACAGACTCACACAGAGACCCACAGACTCCCACAGAGATCCACAGACTCACACATAGACCCATAGACTCACACAGAGACCCATAAACTCACACAGAGACCCATAGACTCACACAGAGACCCATAGACTTACACAGAGACCCACAGACTCACACAGAGACCCATAGACTCACACAGAGACCCACAGACTCACACAGAGACCCATAGACTCACACAGAGACCCATAGACTCACACAGAGACCCATAGACTCACACAGAGACCCACAGACTCACACAGAGACCCATAGACTCACAAAGCGACCCATAGACTCACACAGAGATCCACAGACTCACACATAGACCCATAGACTCACACAGAGACCCATAAACTCACACAGAGACCCATAGACTCACACAGAGACCCATAGACTCACACAGAGACCCATAGACTCACACAGAGGCCCATAGACTCACACAGAGACCCATAGATTCACGCAGAGACACATAGACTCACACAGAGACCCACAGACTCACACAGAGACCCACAGACTCACACAGAGACACATAGACTCACACAGAGACCCATAGACTCACACAGAGACCCGTAGACTCACACAGAGACACATAGACTCACACAGAGACACATAGACTCACACAGAGACCCATAGACTCACACAGAGACCCATAGACTCACACAGAGACCCACAGACTCACACAGAGACCCACAGACTCACACAGAGAACCCATAGACTCACACAGAGACCCATAGACTCACACAGAGACCCATAGACTCACAAAGCGACCCATAGACTCACACAGAGATCCACAGACTCACACAGAGACCCATAGACTCACACAGAGACCCATAAACTCACACAGAGACCCATAGACTCGCATATAGATCCACAGACTCACACATAGACCCATAGACTAACACAGAGACCCATAAACTCACACAGAGACCCATAGACTCACACAGAGACACATAGCCTCACACAGAGACCCATAGACTCACACAGAGACCCACAGACTCACACAGAGACCCATAGACTCACACAGAGACCCATAGACTCACACAGAGACCCATAGAGTCACACAGAGACACATAGACTCACACAGAGACCCCATAGACTCACACAGAGACCAAAAGACTCACTCAGAGACCCATAGACTCACGCAGAGACCCATAGACTCACATAGAGACCCATAGACTCACTCAGAGACCCATAGACTCACACAGAGACCCTTAGACTCACACAGAGACCCATAGACTCACACAGAGACCCACAGACTCACACAGAGACACATAGACTCACACAGAGACCCATAGACTCACACAGAGACCCATAGACTCACACAGAGACACATAGACTCACAGAGAGACACATAGACTCACACAGAGACCCATAGACTCACACAGAGACCCATAGACTCACACAGAGACCCACAGACTCACACAGAGACCCACAGACTCACACAGAGACCCATAGACTCACACAGAGACCCATAGACTCACACAGAGACCCATAGACTCACACAGAGACCCATAGACTCACACAGAGACCCATAGACTCACACAGAGACCCATAGACTCACACAGAGACACATAGACTCACACAGAGACTCATAGACTCACACAGAGACACATAGACTCACACAGAGACCCATAGACCCACACAGAGACCCATAGACTCACACAGAGACCCATAGACTCACACAGAGACCCACAGACTTACACAGAAACCCATAGACTCGCATATAGATCCACAGACTCACACATAGACCCATAGACTAACACAGAGACCCATAAACTCACACAGAGACCCATAGACTCACACAGAGACACATAGCCTCACACAGAGACCCATAGACTCACACAGAGACCCACAGACTCACACAGAGACCCATAGACTCACACAGAGACCCACAGACTCACACAGAAACCCACAGACTCGCACAGAGATCCACAAACTCACACATAGACCCATAGACTCACACAGAGACCCATAAAGTCACACAGAGACCCATAGACTCACACAGAGACCGATAGACTTACACAGAGACCCACAGACTCACACAGAGACCCATAGACTCACACAGAGACCCACAGACTCACACAGAGACCCATCGACTCACACAGAGACCCATAGACTCACACAGAGACCCACAGACTCACACAGAGACCCATAGACTCACAAAGCGACCCATAGACTCACACAGAGATCCACAGACTCACACATAGACCCATAGACTCACACAGAGACCCATAAACTCACACAGAGACCCGTAGACTCACACAGAGACCCATAGACTCACACAGAGACCCATAGACTCACACAGAGACCCATAGACTCACACAGACCCATAGATTCACGCAGAGACACATAGACTCACACAGAGACCCATAGACTCACGCAGAGACCCATAGACTCACACAGAGACCCACAGACTCGCACAGAGACCCACAGACTCGCACAGAGACCCATAGACTCACACAGCAGAGACCCATAGACTCACAGCAGAGACCCATAGACTCACGCAGAGACCCACAGATTCACACAGAGACACATAGACTCACACAGAGACCCATAGACTCACACAGAGACCCATAGACTCACACAGAGACACATAGACTCGCACAGAGACCCACAGACTCGCACAGAGACCCATAGACTCACACAGCAGAGACCCATAGACTCACGCAGAGACCCATAGACTCACACAGAGACCCACAGACTCGCACAGAGACCCACAGACTCGCACAGAGACCCATAGACTCACACAGCAGAGACCCATAGACTCACAGCAGAGTCCCACAGACTCACACAGAGACACATAGACTCACACAGAGACCCATAGACTCACACAGAGACCCATACACTCACACAGAGACCCATAGACGCACACAGAGACACATAGACTCACACAGAGACCCACAGACTCACACAGAGACCCACAGAGTCACACAGAGACCCATAGACTCACACAGAGACCCATAGACTCACACAGGGACCCATTGACTCACACAGAGACCCATAGACTCACACAGAGACACATAGCCTCACACAGAGACCTATAGACTCACACAGAGACACATAGACCCACACAGAGACCCATAGACTCACACAGAGACCCATAGACTCACACAGAGACCCACAGACTCACACAGAGACCCATAGACTCACACAGAGACCCATAGACTCACACAGAGACACATAGACTCACACAGAGACTCATATACTCACACAGAGACACATAGACTCACACAGAGACCCATAGACTCACACAGAGACCCATAGACTCACACAGAGACCCACAGACTCACACAGAAACCCATAGACTCGCACAGAGATCCACAGACTCACACATAGACCCATAGACTAACACAGAGACCCATAAACTCACACAGAGACCCATAGACTCACACAGAGACACATAGACTCACACAGAGACCCATAGACTCACACAGAGACCCATAGACTCACACAGAGACCCATAGACTCACACAGAGACCCACAGACTCACACAGAGACCCACAGACTCCCACAGAGATCCACAGACTCACACATAGACCCATAGACTCACACAGAGACCCATAAACTCACACAGAGACCCATAGACTCACACAGAGACCCATAGACTTACACAGAGACCCACAGACTCACACAGAGACCCATAGACTCACACAGAGACCCACAGACTCACACAGAGACCCATAGACTCACACAGAGACCCATAGACTCACACAGAGACCCATAGACTCACACAGAGACCCATAGACTCACACAGAGACCCACAGACTCACACAGAGACCCATAGACTCACAAAGCGACCCATAGACTCACACAGAGATCCACAGACTCACACATAGACCCATAGACTCACACAGAGACCCATAAACTCACACAGAGACCCATAGACTCACACAGAGACCCATAGACTCACACAGAGACCCATAGACTCACACAGAGGCCCATAGACTCACACAGAGACCCATAGATTCACCCAGAGACACATAGACTCACACAGAGACCCACAGACTCACACAGAGACCCATAGACTCACACAGAGACCCACAGACTCACACAGAGACCCATAGACTCACACAGAGACACATAGACTCACACAGAGACCCACAGACTCACACAGAGACCCATAGACTCACACAGAGACCCACAGACTCACACAGAGACCCATAGACTCACACAGAGACCCATAGACTCACACAGAGACCCATAGACTCACACAGAGACCCATAGACTCACACAGAGACCCACAGACTCACACAGAGACCCATAGACTCACAAAGCGACCCATAGACTCACACAGAGATCCACAGACTCACACATAGACCCATAGACTCACACAGAGACCCATAAACTCACACAGAGACCCATAGACTCACACAGAGACCCATAGACTCACACAGAGACCCATAGACTCACACAGAGACCCACAGACTCGCACAGAGATCCACAGACTCACACAGAGACCCATAGACTCACACAGAGACCCATAGACTCACACAGAGACCCATAGACTCACACAGAGACCCATAGACTCACACAGAGACCCATAGAGTCACACAGAGACACATAGACTCACACAGAGACCCCATAGACTCACACAGAGACCAAAAGACTCACTCAGAGACCCATAGACTCACACAGAGACCCATAGACTCACACAGAGACACATAGACTCACACAGAGACCCACAGACTCACACAGAGACCCATAGACTCACACAGAGACCCATAGACTCACACAGAGGCCCATAGACTCACACAGAGACCCATAGATTCACCCAGAGACACATAGACTCACACAGAGACCCACAGACTCACACAGAGACCCATAGACTCACACAGAGACCCACAGACTCACACAGAGACCCATAGACTCACACAGAGACACATAGACTCACACAGAGACCCACAGACTCACACAGAGACCCATAGACTCACACAGAGACCCACAGACTCACACAGAGACCCATAGACTCACACAGAGACCCATAGACTCACACAGAGACCCATAGACTCACACAGAGACCCATAGACTCACACAGAGACCCACAGACTCACACAGAGACCCATAGACTCACAAAGCGACCCATAGACTCACACAGAGATCCACAGACTCACACATAGACCCATAGACTCACACAGAGACCCATAAACTCACACAGAGACCCATAGACTCACACAGAGACCCATAGACTCACACAGAGACCCATAGACTCACACAGAGACCCACAGACTCGCACAGAGATCCACAGACTCACACAGAGACCCATAGACTCACACAGAGACCCATAGACTCACACAGAGACCCATAGACTCACACAGAGACCCATAGACTCACACAGAGACCCATAGAGTCACACAGAGACACATAGACTCACACAGAGACCCCATAGACTCACACAGAGACCAAAAGACTCACTCAGAGACCCATAGACTCACACAGAGACCCATAGACTCACACAGAGACACATAGACTCACACAGAGACCCACAGACTCACACAGAGACCCATAGACTCACACAGAGACCCACAGACTCACACAGAGACCCATAGACTCACACAGAGACCCATAGACTCACACAGAGACCCATAGACTCACACAGAGACCCATAGACTCACACAGAGACCCACAGACTCACACAGAGACCCATAGACTCACAAAGCGACCCATAGACTCACACAGAGATCCACAGACTCACACATAGACCCATAGACTCACACAGAGACCCATAAACTCACACAGAGACCCATAGACTCACACAGAGACCCATAGACTCACACAGAGACCCATAGACTCACACAGAGACCCACAGACTCGCACAGAGATCCAAAAACTCACACAGAGACCCATAGACTCACACAGAGACCCATAGACTCACACAGAGACCCATAGACTCACACAGAGACCCATAGACTCACACAGAGACCCATAGAGTTACACAGAGACACATAGACTCACACAGAGACCCCATAGACTCACACAGAGACCAAAAGACTCACTCAGAGACCCATAGACTCACGCAGAGACCCATAGACTCACATAGAGACCCATAGACTCACTCAGAGACCCATAGACTCACACAGAGACCCACAGACTCACACAGAGACCCATAGACTCACACAGAGACCCATAGACTCACACAGAGACCCTTAGACTCACACAGAGACCCATAGACTCACACTGAGACCCACAGACTCACACAGAGACACATAGACTCACACAGAGACCCATAGACTCACACAGAGACCCATAGACTCACACAGAGACACATAGACTCACACAGAGACACATAGACTCACACAGAGACCCATAGACTCACACAGAGACCCACAGACTCACACAGAGACCCACAGACTCACACAGAGACCCATAGACTCACACAGAGACCCATAGACTCACACAGAGACCCATAGACTCACACAGAGACCCATAGACTCACACAGAGACCCATAGACTCACACAGAGACACATAGACTCACACAGAGACTCATAGACTCACACAGAGACACATAGACTCACACAGAGACCCATAGACCCACACAGAGACCCATAGACTCACACAGAGACCCATAGACTCACACAGAGACCCACAGACTTACACAGAAACCCATAGACTCGCATATAGATCCACAGACTCACACATAGACCCATAGACTAACACAGAGACCCATAAACTCACACAGAGACCCATAGACTCACACAGAGACCCATAGACTAACACAGAGACCCATAAACTCACACAGAGACCCATAGACTCACACAGAGACACATAGCCTCACACAGAGACCCATAGACTCACACAGAGACCCACAGACTCACACAGAGACCCATAGACTCACACAGAGACCCACAGACTCACACAGAGACCTACAGACTCGCACAGAGATCCACAGACTCACACATAGACCCATAGACTCACACAGAGACCCATAAAGTCACACAGAGACCCATAGACTCACACAGAGACCGATAGACTTACACAGAGACCCACAGACTCACACAGAGACCCATAGACTCACACAGAGACCCACAGACTCACACAGAGACCCATCGACTCACAGAGAGACCCATAGACTCACACAGAGACCCACAGACTCACACAGAGACCCATAGACTCACAAAGCGACCCATAGACTCACACAGAGATCCACAGACTCACACATAGACCCATAGACTCACACAGAAACCCATAAACTCACACAGAGACCCATAGACTCACACAGAGACCCATAGACTCACACAGAGACCCATAGACTCACACAGACCCATAGATTCACACAGAGACACATAGACTCACACAGAGACCCATAGACTCACGCAGAGACCCACAGACTCGCACAGAGACCCACAGACCCGCACAGAGACCCATAGACTCACACAGCAGAGACCCATAGACTCACAGCAGAGACCCATAGACTCACGCAGAGACCCACAGATTCACACAGAGACACATAGACTCACACAGAGACCCATAGACTCACACAGAGACCCATAGACTCACACAGAGACACATAGACTCGCACAGAGACCCACAGACTCGCACAGAGACCCATAGACTCACACAGCAGAGACCCATAGACTCACGCAGAGACCCATAGACTCACACAGAGACCCACAGACTCGCACAGAGACCCACAGACTCGCACAGAGACCCATAGACTCACACAGCAGAGACCCATAGACTCACAGCAGAGTCCCACAGACTCACACAGAGACACATAGACTCACACAGAGACCCATAGACTCACACAGAGACCCATAGACTCACACAGAGACCCATAGACGCACACAGAGACACATAGACTCACACAGAGACCCACAGACTCACACAGAGACCCACAGAGTCACACAGAGACCCATAGACTCACACAGAGACCCATAGACTCACACAGAGACCCATTGACTCACACAGAGACCCATAGACTCACACAGAGACACATAGCCTCACACAGAGACCCATAGACTCACACAGAGACACATAGACCCACACAGAGACCCATAGACTCACACAGAGACCCATAGACTCACACAGAGACCCACAGACTCACACAGAGACCCATAGACTCACACAGAGACCCATAGACTCACACAGAGACACATAGACTCACACAGAGACTCAGAGACTCACACAGAGACACATAGACTCACACAGAGACCCATAGACTCACACAGAGACCCATAGACTCACACAGAGACCCACAGACTCACACAGAAACCCATAGACTCGCACAGAGATCCACAGACTCACACATAGACCCATAGACTAACACAGAGACCCATAAACTCACACAGAGACCCATAGACTCACACAGAGACACATAGACTCACACAGAGACCCATAGACTCACACAGAGACCCACAGACTCACACAGAGACCCATAGACTCACACAGAGCCCCACAGACTCACACAGAGACCCACAGACTCCCACAGAGATCCACAGACTCACACATAGACCCATAGACTCACACAGAGACCCATAAACTCACACAGAGACCCATAGACTCACACAGAGACCCATAGACTTACACAGAGACCACAGACTCACACAGAGACCCATAGACTCACACAGAGACCCATAGACTCACACAGAGACCCATAGACTCACACAGAGACCCACAGACTCACACAGAGACCCATAGACTCACAAAGCGACCCATAGACTCACACAGAGATCCACAGACTCACACATAGACCCATAGACTCACACAGAGACCCATAAACTCACACAGAGACCCATAGACTCACACAGAGACCCATAGACTCACACAGAGACCCATAGACTCACACAGAGACCCATAGACTCACACAGAGACCCATAGATTCACGCAGAGACACATAGACTCACACAGAGACCCACAGACTCACACAGAGACCCATAGACTCACACAGAGACCCACAGACTCACACAGAGACCCATAGACTCACACAGAGACACATAGACTCACACAGAGACCCACAGACTCACACAGAGACCCATAGACTCACACAGAGACCCACAGACTCACACAGAGACCCATAGACTCACACAGAGACCCATAGACTCACACAGAGACCCATAGACTCACACAGAGACCCATAGACTCACACAGAGACCCACAGACTCACACAGAGACCCATAGACTCACAAAGCGACCCATAGACTCACACAGAGATCCACAGACTCACACATAGACCCATAGACTCACACAGAGACCCATAAACTCACACAGAGACCCATAGACTCACACAGAGACCCATAGACTCACACAGAGACCCATAGACTCACACAGAGACCCATAGACTCACACAGAGACCCATAGATTCACGCAGAGACACATAGACTCACACAGAGACCCACAGACTCACACAGAGACCCATAGACTCACACAGAGACCCACAGACTCACACAGAGACCCATAGACTCACACAGAGACACATAGACTCACACAGAGACCCATAGACTCACACAGAGAAACATAGACTCACACAGAGACCCATAGACTCACACAGAGACCCATAGACTCACACAGAGACCCACAGACTCACGCAGTGACCCATACACTCACACAGAGACCCACAGACTCACACAGAGACCCACAGACTCACACAGAGACCCACAGACTCGCACAGAGATCCACAGACTCACACAGAGACCCATAGACTCACACAGAGACCCATAGACTCACACAGAGACCCATAGAGTCACACAGAGACACATAGACTCACACAGAGACCCCATAGACTCACACAGAGACCAAAAGACTCACTCAGAGACCCATAGACTCACGCAGAGACCCATAGACTCACATAGAGACCCATAGACTCACTCAGAGACCCATAGACTCACACAGAGACCCTTAGACTCACACAGAGACCCATAGACTCACACAGAGACCGACAGACTCACACAGAGACACATAGACTCACACAGAGACCCATAGACTCACACAGAGACCCATAGACTCACACAGAGACACATAGACTCACACAGAGACACATAGACTCACACAGAGACCCATAGACTCACACAGAGACCCACAGACTCACACAGAGACCCACAGACTCACACAGAGACCCATAGACTCACACAGAGACCCATAGACTCACACAGAGACCCATAGACTCACACAGAGACCCATAGACTCACAGAGAGACACATAGACTCACACAGAGACTCATAGACTCACACAGAGACACATAGACTCACACAGAGACCCATAGACCCACACAGAGACCCATAGACTCACACAGAGACCCATAGACTCACACAGAGACCCATAGACCCACACAGAGACCCATAGACTCACACAGAGACACATAGACTCACACAGAGACCCATAGACCCACACAGAGACCCATAGACTCACACAGAGACCCATAGACTCACACAGAGACCCACAGACTTACACAGAGACCCATAGACTCACACAGAGACACATAGACTCACACAGAGACTCATAGACTCACACAGAGACACATAGACTCACACAGAGACCCATAGACTCACACAGAGACCCATAGACTCACACAGAGACCCACAGACTCACACAGAAACCCATAGACTCGCACAGAGATCCACAGACTCACACATAGACCCATAGACTAACACAGAGACCCATAAACTCACACAGAGACCCATAGACTCACACAGAGACACATAGACTCACACAGAGACCCATAGACTCACACAGAGACCCACAGACTCACACAGAGACCCATAGACTCACACAGAGACCCACAGACTCACACAGAGACCCACAGACTCACACAGAGATCCACAGACTCACACATAGACCCATAGACTCACACAGAGACCCATAAACTCACACAGAGACCCATAGACTCACACAGAGACCCATAGACTTACACAGAGACCCACAGACTCACACAGAGACCCATAGACTCACACAGAGACCCACAGACTCACACAGAGACCCATAGACTCACACAGAGACCCATAGACTCACACAGAGACCCATAGACTCACACAGAGACACATAGACTCACACAGAGACTCATAGACTCACACAGAGACACATAGACTCACACAGAGACCCATAGACTCACACAGAGACCCATAGACTCACACAGAGACCCACAGACTCACACAGAAACCCATAGACTCGCACAGAGATCCACAGACTCACACATAGACCCATAGACTAACACAGAGACCCATAAACTCACACAGAGACCCATAGACTCACACAGAGACACATAGACTCACACAGAGACCCATAGACTCACACAGAGACCCACAGACTCACACAGAGACCCATAGACTCACACAGAGACCCACAGACTCACACAGAGACCCACAGACTCACACAGAGATCCACAGACTCACACATAGACCCATAGACTCACACAGAGACCCATAAACTCACACAGAGACCCATAGACTCACACAGAGACCCATAGACTTACACAGAGACCCACAGACTCACACAGAGACCCATAGACTCACACAGAGACCCACAGACTCACACAGAGACCCATAGACTCACACAGAGACCCATAGACTCACACAGAGACCCATAGACTCACACAGAGACCCATAGACTCACACAGAGACCCACAGACTCACACAGAGACCCATAGACTCACAAAGCGACCCATAGACTCACACAGAGATCCACAGACTCACACATAGACCCATAGACTCACACAGAGACCCATAAACTCACACAGAGACCCATAGACTCACACAGAGACCCATAGACTCACACAGAGACCCATAGACTCACACAGAGGCCCATAGACTCACACAGAGACCCATAGATTCACGCAGAGACACATAGACTCACACAGAGACCCACAGACTCACACAGAGACCCACAGACTCACACAGAGACACATAGACTCACACAGAGACCCATAGACTCACACAGAGACCCGTAGACTCACACAGAGACACATAGACTCACACAGAGACACATAGACTCACACAGAGACCCATAGACTCACACAGAGACCCATAGACTCACACAGAGACCCACAGACTCACACAGAGACCCACAGACTCACACAGAGAACCCATAGACTCACACAGAGACCCATAGACTCACACAGAGACCCATAGACTCACAAAGCGACCCATAGACTCACACAGAGATCCACAGACTCACACAGAGACCCATAGACTCACACAGAGACCCATAAACTCACACAGAGACCCATAGACTCGCATATAGATCCACAGACTCACACATAGACCCATAGACTAACACAGAGACCCATAAACTCACACAGAGACCCATAGACTCACACAGAGACACATAGCCTCACACAGAGACCCATAGACTCACACAGAGACCCACAGACTCACACAGAGACCCATAGACTCACACAGAGACCCATAGACTCACACAGAGACCCATAGAGTCACACAGAGACACATAGACTCACACAGAGACCCCATAGACTCACACAGAGACCAAAAGACTCACTCAGAGACCCATAGACTCACGCAGAGACCCATAGACTCACATAGAGACCCATAGACTCACTCAGAGACCCATAGACTCACACAGAGACCCTTAGACTCACACAGAGACCCATAGACTCACACAGAGACCCACAGACTCACACAGAGACACATAGACTCACACAGAGACCCATAGACTCACACAGAGACCCATAGACTCACACAGAGACACATAGACTCACAGAGAGACACATAGACTCACACAGAGACCCATAGACTCACACAGAGACCCATAGACTCACACAGAGACCCACAGACTCACACAGAGACCCACAGACTCACACAGAGACCCATAGACTCACACAGAGACCCATAGACTCACACAGAGACCCATAGACTCACACAGAGACCCATAGACTCACACAGAGACCCATAGACTCACACAGAGACCCATAGACTCACACAGAGACACATAGACTCACACAGAGACTCATAGACTCACACAGAGACACATAGACTCACACAGAGACCCATAGACCCACACAGAGACGCATAGACTCACACAGAGACCCATAGACTCACACAGAGACCCACAGACTTACACAGAAACCCATAGACTCGCATATAGATCCACAGACTCACACATAGACCCATAGACTAACACAGAGACCCATAAACTCACACAGAGACCCATAGACTCACACAGAGACACATAGCCTCACACAGAGACCCATAGACTCACACAGAGACCCACAGACTCACACAGAGACCCATAGACTCACACAGAGACCCACAGACTCACACAGAAACCCACAGACTCGCACAGAGATCCACAAACTCACACATAGACCCATAGACTCACACAGAGACCCATAAAGTCACACAGAGACCCATAGACTCACACAGAGACCGATAGACTTACACAGAGACCCACAGACTCACACAGAGACCCATAGACTCACAAAGCGACCCATAGACTCACACAGAGATCCACAGACTCACACATAGACCCATAGACTCACACAGAGACCCATAAACTCACACAGAGACCCATAGACTCACACAGAGACCCATAGACTCACACAGAGACCCATAGACTCACACAGAGACCCATAGACTCACACAGACCCATAGATTCACGCACAGACACATAGACTCACACAGAGACCCATAGACTCACGCAGAGACCCATAGACTCACACAGAGACCCACAGACTCGCACAGAGACCCACAGACTCGCACAGAGACCCATAGACTCACACAGCAGAGACCCATAGACTCACAGCAGAGACCCATAGACTCACGCAGAGACCCACAGATTCACACAGAGACACATAGACTCACACAGAGACCCATAGACTCACACAGAGACCCATAGACTCACACAGAGACACATAGACTCGCACAGAGACCCACAGACTCGCACAGAGACCCATAGACTCACACAGCAGAGACCCATAGACTCACGCAGAGACCCATAGACTCACACAGAGACCCACAGACTCGCACAGAGACCCACAGACTCGCACAGAGACCCATAGACTCACACAGCAGAGACCCATAGACTCACAGCAGAGTCCCACAGACTCACACAGAGACACATAGACTCACACAGAGACCCATAGACTCACACAGAGACCCATAGACTCACACAGAGACCCATAGACGCACACAGAGACACATAGACTCACACAGAGACCCACAGACTCACACAGAGACCCACAGAGTCACACAGAGACCCATAGACTCACACAGAGACCCATAGACTCACACAGAGACACATAGCCTCACACAGAGACCTATAGACTCACACAGAGACACATAGACCCACACAGAGACCCATAGACTCACACAGAGACCCATAGACTCACACAGAGACCCACAGACTCACACAGAGACCCATAGACTCACACAGAGACCCATAGACTCACACAGAGACACATAGACTCACACAGAGACTCATAGACTCACACAGAGACACATAGACTCACACAGAGACCCATAGACTCACACAGAGACCCATAGACTCACACAGAGACACATAGCCTCACACAGAGACCTATAGACTCACACAGAGACACATAGACCCACACAGAGACCCATAGACTCACACAGAGACCCATAGACTCACACAGAGACCCACAGACTCACACAGAGACCCATAGACTCACACAGAGACCCATAGACTCACACAGAGACACATAGACTCACACAGAGACTCATAGACTCACACAGAGACACATAGACTCACACAGAGACCCATAGACTCACACAGAGACCCACAGACTCACACAGAAACCCATAGACTCGCACAGAGATCCACAGACTCACACATAGACCCATAGACTAACACAGAGACCCATAAACTCACACAGAGACCCATAGACTCACACAGAGACACATAGACTCACACAGAGACCCATAGACTCACACAGAGACCCACAGACTCACACAGAGACCCATAGACTCACACAGAGACCCACAGACTCACACAGAGACCCACAGACTCCCACAGAGATCCACAGACTCACACATAGACCCATAGACTCACACAGAGACCCATAGACTCACACAGCAGAGACCCATAGACTCACACAGAGACCCATAGACTTACACAGAGACCCACAGACTCACACAGAGACCCATAGACTCACACAGAGACCCACAGACTCACACAGAGACCCATAGACTCACACAGAGACCCATAGACTCACACAGAGACCCATAGACTCACACAGAGACCCATAGACTCACACAGAGACCCACAGACTCACACAGAGACCCATAGACTCACAAAGCGACCCATAGACTCACACAGAGATCCACAGACTCACACATAGACCCATAGACTCACACAGAGACCCATAAACTCACACAGAGACCCATAGACTCACACAGAGACCCATAGACTCACACAGAGACCCATAGACTCACACAGAGGCCCATAGACTCACACAGAGACCCATAGATTCACGCAGAGACACATAGACTCACACAGAGACCCACAGACTCACATAGAGACCCATAGACTCACACAGAGACCCACAGACTCACACAGAGACCCATAGACTCACACAGAGACACATAGACTCACACAGAGACCCACAGACTCACACAGAGACCCATAGACTCACACAGAGACCCACAGACTCACACAGAGACCCATAGACTCACACAGAGACCAATAGACTCACACAGAGACCCATAGACTCACACAGAGACCCACAGACTCACACAGAGACCCATAGACTCACAAAGCGACCCATAGACTCACACAGAGATCCACAGACTCACACATAGACCCATAGACTCACACAGAGACCCATAAACTCACACAGAGACCCATAGACTCACACAGAGACCCATAGACTCACACAGAGACCCATAGACTCACACAGAGACCCACAGACTCGCACAGAGATCCACAGACTCACACAGAGACCCATAGACTCACACAGAGACCCATAGACTCACACAGAGACCCATAGACTCACACAGAGACCCATAGAGTCACACAGAGACACATAGACTCACACAGAGACCCCATAGACTCACACAGAGACCAAAAGACTCACTCAGAGACCCATAGACTCACACAGAGACCCATAGACTCACACAGAGACACATAGACTCACACAGAGACCCACAGACTCACACAGAGACCCATATACTCACACAGAGACCCACAGACTCACACAGAGACCCATAGACTCACACAGAGACCCATAGACTCACACAGAGACCCATAGACTCACACAGAGACCCATAGACTCACACAGAGACCCACAGACTCACACAGAGACCCATAGACTCACAAAGCGACCCATAGACTCACACAGAGATCCACAGACTCACACATAGACCCATAGACTCACACAGAGACCCATAAACTCACACAGAGACCCATAGACTCACACAGAGACCCATAGACTCACACAGAGACCCATAGACTCACACAGAGACCCACAGACTCGCACAGAGATCCACAGACTCACACAGAGACCCATAGACTCACACAGAGACCCATAGACTCACACAGAGACCCACAGACTCACACAGAGACCCATAGACTCACACAGAGACCCATAGACTCACACAGAGACCCATAGACTCACACAGAGACCCACAGACTCACACAGAGACCCATAGACTCACAAAGCGACCCATAGACTCACACAGAGATCCACAGACTCACACATAGACCCATAGACTCACACAGAGACCCATAAACTCACACAGAGACCCATAGACTCACACAGAGACCCATAGACTCACACAGAGACCCATAGACTCACACAGAGACCCACAGACTCGCACAGAGATCCACAGACTCACACAGAGACCCATAGACTCACACAGAGACCCATAGACTCACACAGAGACCCATAGACTCACACAGAGACCCATAGACTCACACAGAGACCCATAGAGT
Organism: Petromyzon marinus; assembly: GCF_048934315.1. NCBI lineage: Eukaryota > Metazoa > Chordata > Hyperoartia > Petromyzontiformes > Petromyzontidae > Petromyzon > Petromyzon marinus. Next base: position 804,431 of record NW_027422728.1, read on the forward strand.
CACACAGAGACACATAGACTCACACAGAGACCCCATAGACTCACACAGAGACCAAAAGACTCACTCAGAGACCCATAGACTCACACAGAGACCCATAGACTCACACAGAGACACATAGACTCACACAGAGACCCACAGACTCACACAGAGACCCATATACTCACACAGAGACCCACAGACTCACACAGAGACCCATAGACTCACACAGAGACCCATAGACTCACACAGAGACCCATAGACTCACACAGAGACCCATAGACTCACACAGAGACCCACAGACTCACACAGAGACCCATAGACTCACAAAGCGACCCATAGACTCACACAGAGATCCACAGACTCACACATAGACCCATAGACTCACACAGAGACCCATAAACTCACACAGAGACCCATAGACTCACACAGAGACCCATAGACTCACACAGAGACCCATAGACTCACACAGAGACCCACAGACTCGCACAGAGATCCACAGACTCACACAGAGACCCATAGACTCACACAGAGACCCATAGACTCACACAGAGACCCATAGACTCACACAGAGACCCATAGACTCACACAGAGACCCATAGAGTCACACAGAGACACATAGACTCACACAGAGACCCCATAGACTCACACAGAGACCAAAAGACTCACTCAGAGACCCATAGACTCACGCAGAGACCCATAGACTCACATAGAGACCCATAGACTCACTCAGAGACCCATAGACTCACACAGAGACCCACAGACTCACACAGAGACCCATAGACTCACACAGAGACCCATAGACTCACACAGAGACCCTTAGACTCACACAGAGACCCATAGACTCACACAGAGACCCACAGACTCACACAGAGACACATAGACTCACACAGAGACCCATAGACTCACACAGAGACCCATAGACTCACACAGAGACACATAGACTCACACAGAGACACATAGACTCACACAGAGACCCATAGACTCACACAGAGACCCATAGACTCACACAGAGACCCACAGACTCACACAGAGACCCATAGACTCACACAGAGACCCATAGACTCACACAGAGACCCATAGACTCACACAGAGACCCATAGACTCACACAGAGACCCATAGACTCACACAGAGACACATAGACTCACACAGAGACTCATAGACTCACACAGAGACACATAGACTCACACAGAGACCCATAGACCCACACAGAGACCCATAGACTCACACAGAGACCCATAGACTCACACAGAGACCCACAGACTTACACAGAAACCCATAGACTCGCATATAGATCCACAGACTCACACATAGACCCATAGACTAACACAGAGACCCATAAACTCACACAGAGACCCATAGACTCACACAGAGACACATAGCCTCACACAGAGACCCATAGACTCACACAGAGACCCACAGACTCACACAGAGACCCATAGACTCACACAGAGACCCACAGACTCACACAGAGACCTACAGACTCGCACAGAGATCCACAGACTCACACATAGACCCATAGACTCACACAGAGACCCATAAAGTCACACAGAGACCCATAGACTCACACAGAGACCGATAGACTTACACAGAGACCCACAGACTCACACAGAGACCCATAGACTCACACAGAGACCCACAGACTCACACAGAGACCCATCGACTCACAGAGAGACCCATAGACTCACACAGAGACCCATAGACTCACAAAGCGACCCATAGACTCACACAGAGATCCACAGACTCACACATAGACCCATAGACTCACACAGAGACCCATAAACTCACACAGAGACCCATAGACTCACACAGAGACCCATAGACTCACACAGAGACCCATAGACTCACACAGAGACCCATAGACTCACACAGACCCATAGATTCACGCAGAGACACATAGACTCACACAGAGACCCATAGACTCACGCAGAGACCCACAGACTCGCACAGAGACCCACAGACCCGCACAGAGACCCATAGACTCACACAGCAGAGACCCATAGACTCACAGCAGAGACCCATAGACTCACGCAGAGACCCACAGATTCACACAGAGACACATAGACTCACACAGAGACCCATAGACTCACACAGAGACCCATAGACTCACACAGAGACACATAGACTCGCACAGAGACCCACAGACTCGCACAGAGACCCATAGACTCACACAGCAGAGACCCATAGACTCACGCAGAGACCCATAGACTCACACAGAGACCCACAGACTCGCACAGAGACCCACAGACTCGCACAGAGACCCATAGACTCACACAGCAGAGACCCATAGACTCACAGCAGAGTCCCACAGACTCACACAGAGACACATAGACTCACACAGAGACCCATAGACTCACACAGAGACCCATAGACTCACACAGAGACCCATAGACGCACACAGAGACACATAGACTCACACAGAGACCCACAGACTCACACAGAGACCCACAGAGTCACACAGAGACCCATAGACTCACACAGAGACCCATAGACTCACACAGAGACCCATTGACTCACACAGAGACACATAGACTCGCACAGAGACCCACAGACTCGCACAGAGACCCATAGACTCACACAGCAGAGACCCATAGACTCACGCAGAGACCCATAGACTCACACAGAGACCCACAGACTCGCACAGAGACCCACAGACTCGCACAGAGACCCATAGACTCACACAGCAGAGACCCATAGACTCACAGCAGAGTCCCACAGACTCACACAGAGACACATAGACTCACACAGAGACCCATAGACTCACACAGAGACCCATAGACTCACACAGAGACCCATAGACGCACACAGAGACACATAGACTCACACAGAGACCCACAGACTCACACAGAGACCCACAGAGTCACACAGAGACCCATAGACTCACACAGAGACCCATAGACTCACACAGAGACCCATAGACTCACACAGAGACCCATAGACTCACACAGAGACCCATAGACTCACACAGACCCATAGATTCACGCAGAGACACATAGACTCACACAGAGACCCATAGACTCACGCAGAGACCCATAGACTCACACAGAGACCCACAGACTCGCACAGAGACCCACAGACTCGCACAGAGACCCATAGACTCACACAGCAGAGACCCATAGACTCACAGCAGAGACCCATAGACTCACGCAGAGACCCACAGATTCACACAGAGACACATAGACTCACACAGAGACCCATAGACTCACACAGAGACCCATAGACTCACACAGAGACACATAGACTCGCACAGAGACCCACAGACTCGCACAGAGACCCATAGACTCACACAGCAGAGACCCATAGACTCACGCAGAGACCCATAGACTCACACAGAGACCCACAGACTCGCACAGACACCCACAGACTCGCACAGAGACCCATAGACTCACACAGCAGAGACCCATAGACTCACAGCAGAGTCCCACAGACTCACACAGAGACACATAGACTCACACAGAGACCCATAGACTCACACAGAGACCCATAGACTCACACAGAGACCCATAGACGCACACAGAGACACATAGACTCACACAGAGACCCACAGACTCACACAGAGACCCACAGAGTCACACAGAGACCCATAGACTCACACAGAGACCCATAGACTCACACAGGGACCCATTGACTCACACAGAGACCCATAGACTCACACAGAGACACATAGCCTCACACAGAGACCTATAGACTCACACAGAGACACATAGACCCACACAGAGACCCATAGACTCACACAGAGACCCAGAGACTCACACAGAGACCCACACACTCACACAGAGACCCATAGACTCACACAGAGACCCATAGACTCACACAGAGACACATAGACTCACACAGAGACTCATAGACTCACACAGAGACACATAGACTCACACAGAGACCCATAGACTCACACAGAGACCCATAGACTCACACAGAGACCCACAGACTCACACAGAAACCCATAGACTCGCACAGAGATCCACAGACTCACACATAGACCCATAGACTAACACAGAGACCCATAAACTCACACAGAGACCCATAGACTCACACAGAGACACATAGACTCACACAGAGACCCATAGACTCACACAGAGACCCACAGACTCACACAGAGACCCATAGACTCACACAGAGACCCACAGACTCACACAGAGACCCACAGACTCCCACAGAGATCCACAGACTCACACATAGACCCATAGACTCACACAGAGACCCATAAACTCACACAGAGACCCATAGACTCACACAGAGACCCATAGACTTACACAGAGACCCACAGACTCATACAGAGACCCATAGACTCACACAGAGACCCACAGACTCACACAGAGACCCATAGACTCACACAGAGACCCATAGACTCACACAGAGACCCATAGACTCACACAGAGACCCATAGACTCACAAAGCGACCCATAGACTCACACAGAGATCCACAGACTCACACATAGACCCATAGACTCACACAGAGACCCATAAACTCACACAGAGACCCATAGACTCACACAGAGACCCATAGACTCACACAGAGACCCATAGACTCACACAGAGGCCCATAGACTCACACAGAGACCCATAGATTCACGCAGAGACACATAGACTCACACAGAGACCCACAGACTCACACAGAGACCCACACACTCACACAGAGACACATAGACTCACACAGAGACCCATAGACTTACACAGAGACCCACAGACTCACACAGAGACACATAGACTCACACAGAGACACATAGACTCACACAGAGACCCATAGACTCACACAGAGACCCATAGACTCACACAGAGACCCACAGACTCACACAGAGACCCATAGACTCACACAGAGAACCCATAGACTCACACAGAGACCCACAGACTCACACAGAGACCCATAGACTCACAAAGCGACCCATAGACTCACACAGAGATCCACAGACTCACACATAGACCCATAGACTCACACAGAGACCCATAAACTCACACAGAGACCCATAGACTCACACAGAGACCCATAGACTCACACAGAGACCCATAGACTCACACAGAGGCCCATAGACTCACACAGAGACCCATAGATTCACGCAGAGACACATAGACTCACACAGAGACCCACAGACTCACACAGAGACCCACACACTCACACAGAGACACATAGACTCACACAGAGACCCATAGACTCACACAGAGACCCGTAGACTCACACAGAGACACATAGACTCACACAGAGACACATAGACTCACACAGAGACCCATAGACTCACACAGAGACCCATAGACTCACACAGAGACCCACAGACTCACACAGAGACCCACAGACTCACACAGAGAACCCATAGACTCACACAGAGACCCACAGACTCACACAGAGACCCATAGACTCACAAAGCGACCCATAGACTCACACAGAGATCCACAGACTCACACAGAGACCCATAGACTCACACAGAGACCCATAAACTCACACAGAGACCCATAGACTCGCATATAGATCCACAGACTCACACATAGACCCATAGACTCACACAGAGACCCATAGACTCACACAGAGACCCATAGACTCACACAGAGACCCACAGACTCACACAGAGACCCATAGACTCACACAGAGACCCATAGACTCACACAGAGACCCATAGACTCACACAGAGACCCATAGACTCACACAGAGACCCATAGAGTCACACAGAGACACATAGACTCACACAGAGACCCCATAGACTCACACAGAGACCAAAAGACTCACTCAGAGACCCATAGACTCACGCAGAGACCCATAGACTCACATAGAGACCCATAGACTCACTCAGAGACCCATAGACTCACACAGAGACCCTTAGACTCACACAGAGACCCATAGACTCACACAGAGACCCACAGACTCACACAGAGACACATAGACTCACACAGAGACCCATAGACTCACACAGAGACCCATAGACTCACACAGAGACACATAGACTCACAGAGAGACACATAGACTCACACAGAGACCCACAGACTCACACAGAGACCCATAGACTCACACAGAGACCCATAGACTCACACAGAGACCCACAGACTCACACAGAGACCCATAGACTCACACAGAGACCCATAGACTCACACAGAGACCCATAGACTCACACAGAGACCCATAGACTCACACAGAGACCCATAGACTCACACAGAGACCCATAGACTCACACAGAGACACATAGACTCACACAGAGACTCATAGACTCACACAGAGACACATAGACTCACACAGAGACCCATAGACCCACACAGAGACCCATAGACTCACACAGAAACCCATAGACTCGCACAGAGATCCACAGACTCACACATAGACCCATAGACTAACACAGAGACCCATAAACTCACACAGAGACCCATAGACTCACACAGAGACACATAGACTCACACAGAGACCCATAGACTCACACAGAGACCCACAGACTCACACAGAGACCCATAGACTCACACAGAGACCCACAGACTCACACAGAGACCCACAGACTCACACAGAGACCCATAGACTCACACAGAGACCCACAGACTCACACAGAGACACATAGACTCACACAGAGACCCATAGACTCACACAGAGACCCGTAGACTCACACAGAGACCCACAGACTCACACAGAGAACCCATAGACTCACACAGAGACCCATAGACTCACACAGAGACCCATAGACTCACACAGAGACCCATAGACCCACACAGAGACCCATAGACTCACACAGAGACCCATAGACTCACACAGAGACCCACAGACTTACACAGAAACCCATAGACTCGCATATAGATCCACAGACTCACACATAGACCCATAGACTAACACAGAGACCCATAAACTCACACAGAGACCCATAGACTCACACAGAGACACATAGCCTCACACAGAGACCCATAGACTCACACAGAGACCCACAGACTCACACAGAGACCCATAGACTCACACAGAGACCCATAGACTCACACAGAGACCCATAGAGTCACACAGAGACACATAGACTCACACAGAGACCCCATAGACTCACACAGAGACCAAAAGACTCACTCAGAGACCCATAGACTCACGCAGAGACCCATAGACTCACATAGAGACCCATAGACTCACTCAGAGACCCATAGACTCACACAGAGACCCTTAGACTCACACAGAGACCCATAGACTCACACAGAGACCCACAGACTCACACAGAGACACATAGACTCACACAGAGACCCATAGACTCACACAGAGACCCATAGACTCACACAGAGACACATAGACTCACAGAGAGACACATAGACTCACACAGAGACCCATAGACTCACACAGAGACCCATAGACTCACACAGAGACCCACAGACTCACACAGAGACCCACAGACTCACACAGAGACCCATAGACTCACACAGAGACCCATAGACTCACACAGAGACCCATAGACTCACACAGAGACCCATAGACTCACACAGAGACCCATAGACTCACACAGAGACCCATAGACTCACACAGAGACACATAGACTCACACAGAGACTCATAGACTCACACAGAGACACATAGACTCACACAGAGACCCATAGACCCACACAGAGACCCATAGACTCACACAGAGACCCATAGACTCACACAGAGACCCACAGACTTACACAGAAACCCATAGACTCGCATATAGATCCACAGACTCACACATAGACCCATAGACTAACACAGAGACCCATAAACTCACACAGAGACCCATAGACTCACACAGAGACACATAGCCTCACACAGAGACCCATAGACTCACACAGAGACCCACAGACTCACACAGAGACCCATAGACTCACACAGAGACCCACAGACTCACACAGAAACCCACAGACTCGCACAGAGATCCACAAACTCACACATAGACCCATAGACTCACACAGAGACCCATAAAGTCACACAGAGACCCATAGACTCACACAGAGACCGATAGACTTACACAGAGACCCACAGACTCACACAGAGACCCATAGACTCACACAGAGACCCACAGACTCACACAGAGACCCATCGACTCACACAGAGACCCATAGACTCACACAGAGACCCACAGACTCACACAGAGACCCATAGACTCACAAAGCGACCCATAGACTCACACAGAGATCCACAGACTCACACATAGACCCATAGACTCACACAGAGACCCATAAACTCACACAGAGACCCATAGACTCACACAGAGACCCATAGACTCACACAGAGACCCATAGACTCACACAGAGACCCATAGACTCACACAGATCCATAGATTCACGCAGAGACACATAGACTCACACAGAGACCCATAGACTCACGCAGAGACCCATAGACTCACACAGAGACCCACAGACTCGCACAGAGACCCACAGACTCGCACAGAGACCCATAGACTCACACAGCAGAGACCCATAGACTCACAGCAGAGACCCATAGACTCACGCAGAGACCCACAGATTCACACAGAGACACATAGACTCACACAGAGACCCATAGACTCACACAGAGACCCATAGACTCACACAGAGACACATAGACTCGCACAGAGACCCACAGACTCGCACAGAGACCCATAGACTCACACAGAGACCCACAGACTCACACAGAGACCCATAGACTCACACAGAGACACATAGACTCACACAGAGACCCACAGACTCACACAGAGACCCATAGACTCACACAGAGACCCACAGACTCACACAGAGACCCATAGACTCACACAGAGACCCATAGACTCACACAGAGACCCATAGACTCACACAGAGACCCATAGACTCACAAAGCGACCCATAGACTCACACAGAGATCCACAGACTCACACATAGACCCATAGACTCACACAGAGACCCATAAACTCACACAGAGACCCATAGACTCACACAGAGACCCATAGACTCACACAGAGACCCATAGACTCACACAGAGACCCACAGACTCGCACAGAGATCCACAGACTCACACAGAGACCCATAGACTCACACAGAGACCCATAGACTCACACAGAGACCCATAGACTCACACAGAGACCCATAGACTCACACAGAGACCCATAGAGTCACACAGAGACACATAGACTCACACAGAGACCCCATAGACTCACACAGAGACCAAAAGACTCACTCAGAGACCCATAGACTCACGCAGAGACCCATAGACTCACATAGAGACCCATAGACTCACTCAGAGACCCATAGACTCACACAGAGACCCTTAGACTCACACAGAGACCCATAGACTCACAAAGCGACCCATAGACTCACACAGAGATCCACAGACTCACACATAGACCCATAGACTCACACAGAGACCCATAAACTCACACAGAGACCCATAGACTCACACAGAGACCCATAGACTCACACAGAGACCCATAGACTCACACAGAGACCCACAGACTCGCACAGAGATCCACAGACTCACACAGAGACCCATAGACTCACACAGAGACCCATAGACTCACACAGAGACCCATAGACTCACACAGAGACCCATAGACTCACACAGAGACCCATAGAGTCACACAGAGACACATAGACTCAAACAGAGACCCCATAGACTCACACAGAGACCAAAAGACTCACTCAGAGACCCATAGACTCACGCAGAGACCCATAGATTCACATAGAGACCCATAGACTCACTCAGAGACCCATAGACTCACACAGAGACCCTTAGACTCACACAGAGACCCATAGACTCACACAGAGACCCACAGACTCACACAGAGACACATAGACTCACACAGAGACCCATAGACTCACAAAGCGACCCATAGACTCACACAGAGATCCACAGACTCACACATAGACCCATAGACTCACACAGAGACCCATAAACTCACACAGAGACCCATAGACTCACACAGAGACCCATAGACTCACACAGAGACCCATAGACTCACACAGAGACCCACAGACTCGCACAGAGATCCACAGACTCACACAGAGACCCATAGACTCACACAGAGACCCATAGACTCACACAGAGACCCATAGACTCACACAGAGACCCATAGAGTCACACAGAGACACATAGACTCACACAGAGACCCCATAGACTCACACAGAGACCAAAAGACTCACTCAGAGACCCATAGACTCACGCAGAGACCCATAGATTCACATAGAGACCCATAGACTCACTCAGAGACCCATAGACTCACACAGAGACCCTTAGACTCACACAGAGACCCATAGACTCACACAGAGACCCACAGACTCACACAGAGACACATAGACTCACACAGAGACCCATAGACTCACACAGAGACCCGTAGACTCACACAGAGACCCACAGACTCACACAGAGAACCCATAGACTCACACAGAGACCCATAGACTCACACAGAGACCCATAGACTCACACAGAGACCCATAGACCCACACAGAGACCCATAGACTCACACAGAGACCCATAGACTCACACAGAGACCCACAGACTTACACAGAAACCCATAGACTCGCATATAGATCCACAGACTCACACATAGACCCATAGACTAACACAGAGACCCATAAACTCACACAGAGACCCATAGACTCACACAGAGACACATAGCCTCACACAGAGACCCATAGACTCACACAGAGACCCACAGACTCACACAGAGACCCATAGACTCACACAGAGACCCATAGACTCACACAGAGACCCATAGAGTCACACAGAGACACATAGACTCACACAGAGACCCCATAGACTCACACAGAGACCAAAAGACTCACTCAGAGACACATAGACTCACGCAGAGACCCATAGACTCACATAGAGACCCATAGACTCACTCAGAGACCCATAGACTCACACAGAGACCCTTAGACTCACACAGAGACCCATAGACTCACACAGAGACCCACAGACTCACACAGAGACACATAGACTCACACAGAGACCCATAGACTCACACAGAGACCCATAGACTCACACAGAGACACATAGACTCACAGAGAGACACATAGACTCACACAGAGACCCATAGACTCACACAGAGACCCATAGACTCACACAGAGACCCACAGACTCACACAGAGACCCACAGACTCACACAGAGACCCATAGACTCACACAGAGACCCATAGACTCACACAGAGACCCATAGACTCACACAGAGACCCATAGACTCACACAGAGACCCATAGACTCACACAGAGACACATAGACTCACACAGAGACTCATAGACTCACACAGAGACACATAGACTCACACAGAGACCCATAGACCCACACAGAGACCCATAGACTCACACAGAGACCCATAGACTCACACAGAGACCCACAGACTTACACAGAAACCCATAGACTCGCATATAGATCCACAGACTCACACATAGACCCATAGACTAACACAGAGACCCATAAACTCACACAGAGACCCATAGACTCACACAGAGACACATAGCCTCACACAGAGACCCATAGACTCACACAGAGACCCACAGACTCACACAGAGACCCATAGACTCACACAGAGACCCACAGACTCACACAGAAACCCACAGACTCGCACAGAGATCCACAAACTCACACATAGACCCATAGACTCACACAGAGACCCATAAAGTCACACAGAGACCCATAGACTCACACAGAGACCGATAGACTTACACAGAGACCCACAGACTCACACAGAGACCCATAGACTCACACAGAGACCCACAGACTCACACAGAGACCCATCGACTCACACAGAGACCCATAGACTCACACAGAGACCCACAGACTCACACAGAGACCCATAGACTCACAAAGCGACCCATAGACTCACACAGAGATCCACAGACTCACACATAGACCCATAGACTCACACAGAGACCCATAAACTCACACAGAGACCCATAGACTCACACAGAGACCCATAGACTCACACAGAGACCCATAGACTCACACAGAGACCCATAGACTCACACAGACCCATAGATTCACGCAGAGACACATAGACTCACACAGAGACCCATAGACTCACGCAGAGACCCATAGACTCACACAGAGACCCACAGACTCGCACAGAGACCCACAGACTCGCACAGAGACCCATAGACTCACACAGCAGAGACCCATAGACTCACAGCAGAGACCCATAGACTCACGCAGAGACCCACAGATTCACACAGAGACACATAGACTCACACAGAGACCCATAGACTCACACAGAGACCCATAGACTCACACAGAGACACATAGACTCGCACAGAGACCCACAGACTCGCACAGAGACCCATAGACTCACACAGCAGAGACCCATAGACTCACGCAGAGACCCATAGACTCACACAGAGACCCACAGACTCGCACAGAGACCCACAGACTCGCACAGAGACCCATAGACTCACACAGCAGAGACCCATAGACTCACAGCAGAGTCCCACAGACTCACACAGAGACACATAGACTCACACAGAGACCCATAGACTCACACAGAGACCCATAGACTCACACAGAGACCCATAGACGCACACAGAGACACATAGACTCACACAGAGACCCACAGACTCACACAGAGACCCACAGAGTCACACAGAGACCCATAGACTCACACAGAGACCCATAGACTCACACAGGGACCCATTGACTCACACAGAGACCCATAGACTCACACAGAGACACATAGCCTCACACAGAGACCTATAGACTCACACAGAGACACATAGACCCACACAGAGACCCATAGACTCACACAGAGACCCAGAGACTCACACAGAGACCCACACACTCACACAGAGACCCATAGACTCACACAGAGACCCATAGACTCACACAGAGACACATAGACTCACACAGAGACTCATAGACTCACACAGAGACACATAGACTCACACAGAGACCCATAGACTCACACAGAGACCCATAGACTCACACAGAGACCCACAGACTCACACAGAAACCCATAGACTCGCACAGAGATCCACAGACTCACACATAGACCCATAGACTAACACAGAGACCCATAAACTCACACAGAGACCCATAGACTCACACAGAGACACATAGACTCACACAGAGACCCATAGACTCACACAGAGACCCACAGACTCACACAGAGACCCATAGACTCACACAGAGACCCACAGACTCACACAGAGACCCACAGACTCCCACAGAGATCCACAGACTCACACATAGACCCATAGACTCACACAGAGACCCATAAACTCACACAGAGACCCATAGACTCACACAGAGACCCATAGACTTACACAGAGACCCACAGACTCATACAGAGACCCATAGACTCACACAGAGACCCACAGACTCACACAGAGACCCATAGACTCACACAGAGACCCATAGACTCACACAGAGACCCATAGACTCACACAGAGACCCATAGACTCACAAAGCGACCCATAGACTCACACAGAGATCCACAGACTCACACATAGACCCATAGACTCACACAGAGACCCATAAACTCACACAGAGACCCATAGACTCACACAGAGACCCATAGACTCACACAGAGACCCATAGACTCACACAGAGGCCCATAGACTCACACAGAGACCCATAGATTCACGCAGAGACACATAGACTCACACAGAGACCCACAGACTCACACAGAGACCCACACACTCACACAGAGACACATAGACTCACACAGAGACCCATAGACTTACACAGAGACCCACAGACTCACACAGAGACACATAGACTCACACAGAGACACATAGACTCACACAGAGACCCATAGACTCACACAGAGACCCATAGACTCACACAGAGACCCACAGACTCACACAGAGACCCATAGACTCACACAGAGAACCCATAGACTCACACAGAGACCCACAGACTCACACAGAGACCCATAGACTCACAAAGCGACCCATAGACTCACACAGAGATCCACAGACTCACACATAGACCCATAGACTCACACAGAGACCCATAAACTCACACAGAGACCCATAGACTCACACAGAGACCCATAGACTCACACAGAGACCCATAGACTCACACAGAGGCCCATAGACTCACACAGAGACCCATAGATTCACGCAGAGACACATAGACTCACACAGAGACCCACAGACTCACACAGAGACCCACACACTCACACAGAGACACATAGACTCACACAGAGACCCATAGACTCACACAGAGACCCGTAGACTCACACAGAGACACATAGACTCACACAGAGACACATAGACTCACACAGAGACCCATAGACTCACACAGAGACCCATAGACTCACACAGAGACCCACAGACTCACACAGAGACCCACAGACTCACACAGAGAACCCATAGACTCACACAGAGACCCACAGACTCACACAGAGACCCATAGACTCACAAAGCGACCCATAGACTCACACAGAGATCCACAGACTCACACAGAGACCCATAGACTCACACAGAGACCCATAAACTCACACAGAGACCCATAGACTCGCATATAGATCCACAGACTCACACATAGACCCATAGACTCACACAGAGACCCATAGACTCACACAGAGACCCATAGACTCACACAGAGACCCACAGACTCACACAGAGACCCATAGACTCACACAGAGACCCATAGACTCACACAGAGACCCATAGACTCACACAGAGACCCATAGACTCACACAGAGACCCATAGAGTCACACAGAGACACATAGACTCACACAGAGACCCCATAGACTCACACAGAGACCAAAAGACTCACTCAGAGACCCATAGACTCACGCAGAGACCCATAGACTCACATAGAGACCCATAGACTCACTCAGAGACCCATAGACTCACACAGAGACCCTTAGACTCACACAGAGACCCATAGACTCACACAGAGACCCACAGACTCACACAGAGACACATAGACTCACACAGAGACCCATAGACTCACACAGAGACCCATAGACTCACACAGAGACACATAGACTCACAGAGAGACACATAGACTCACACAGAGACCCACAGACTCACACAGAGACCCATAGACTCACACAGAGACCCATAGACTCACACAGAGACCCACAGACTCACACAGAGACCCATAGACTCACACAGAGACCCATAGACTCACACAGAGACCCATAGACTCACACAGAGACCCATAGACTCACACAGAGACCCATAGACTCACACAGAGACCCATAGACTCACACAGAGACACATAGACTCACACAGAGACTCATAGACTCACACAGAGACACATAGACTCACACAGAGACCCATAGACCCACACAGAGACCCATAGACTCACACAGAAACCCATAGACTCGCACAGAGATCCACAGACTCACACATAGACCCATAGACTAACATAGAGACCCATAAACTCACACAGAGACCCATAGACTCACACAGAGACACATAGACTCACACAGAGACCCATAGACTCACACAGAGACCCACAGACTCACACAGAGACCCATAGACTCACACAGAGACCCACAGACTCACACAGAGACCCACAGACTCACACAGAGACCCATAGACTCACACAGAGACCCACAGACTCACACAGAGACACATAGACTCACACAGAGACCCATAGACTCACACAGAGACCCGTAGACTCACACAGAGACCCACAGACTCACACAGAGAACCCATAGACTCACACAGAGACCCATAGACTCACACAGAGACCCATAGACTCACACAGAGACCCATAGACCCACACAGAGACCCATAGACTCACACAGAGACCCATAGACTCACACAGAGACCCACAGACTTACACAGAAACCCATAGACTCGCATATAGATCCACAGACTCACACATAGACCCATAGACTAACATAGAGACCCATAAACTCACACAGAGACCCATAGACTCACACAGAGACACATAGCCTCACACAGAGACCCATAGACTCACACAGAGACCCACAGACTCACACAGAGACCCATAGACTCACACAGAGACCCATAGACTCACACAGAGACCCATAGAGTCACACAGAGACACATAGACTCACACAGAGACCCCATAGACTCACACAGAGACCAAAAGACTCACTCAGAGACCCATAGACTCACGCAGAGACCCATAGACTCACATAGAGACCCATAGACTCACTCAGAGACCCATAGACTCACACAGAGACCCTTAGACTCACACAGAGACCCATAGACTCACACAGAGACCCACAGACTCACACAGAGACACATAGACTCACACAGAGACCCATAGACTCACACAGAGACCCATAGACTCACACAGAGACACATAGACTCACAGAGAGACACATAGACTCACACAGAGACCCATAGACTCACACAGAGACCCATAGACTCACACAGAGACCCACAGACTCACACAGAGACCCACAGACTCACACAGAGACCCATAGACTCACACAGAGACCCATAGACTCACACAGAGACCCATAGACTCACACAGAGACCCATAGACTCACACAGAGACCCATAGACTCACACAGAGACCCATAGACTCACACAGAGACACATAGACTCACACAGAGACTCATAGACTCACACAGAGACACATAGACTCACACAGAGACCCATAGACCCACACAGAGACCCATAGACTCACACAGAGACCCATAGACTCACACAGAGACCCACAGACTTACACAGAAACCCATAGACTCGCATATAGATCCACAGACTCACACATAGACCCATAGACTAACACAGAGACCCATAAACTCACACAGAGACCCATAGACTCACACAGAGACACATAGCCTCACACAGAGACCCATAGACTCACACAGAGACCCACAGACTCACACAGAGACCCATAGACTCACACAGAGACCCACAGACTCACACAGAAACCCACAGACTCGCACAGAGATCCACAAACTCACACATAGACCCATAGACTCACACAGAGACCCATAAAGTCACACAGAGACCCATAGACTCACACAGAGACCGATAGACTTACACAGAGACCCACAGACTCACACAGAGACCCATAGACTCACACAGAGACCCACAGACTCACACAGAGACCCATCGACTCACACAGAGACCCATAGACTCACACAGAGACCCACAGACTCACACAGAGACCCATAGACTCACAAAGCGACCCATAGACTCACACAGAGATCCACAGACTCACACATAGACCCATAGACTCACACAGAGACCCATAAACTCACACAGAGACCCATAGACTCACACAGAGACCCATAGACTCACACAGAGACCCATAGACTCACACAGAGACCCATAGACTCACACAGATCCATAGATTCACGCAGAGACACATAGACTCACACAGAGACCCATAGACTCACGCAGAGACCCATAGACTCACACAGAGACCCACAGACTCGCACAGAGACCCACAGACTCGCACAGAGACCCATAGACTCACACAGCAGAGACCCATAGACTCACAGCAGAGACCCATAGACTCACGCAGAGACCCACAGATTCACACAGAGACACATAGACTCACACAGAGACCCATAGACTCACACAGAGACCCATAGACTCACACAGAGACACATAGACTCGCACAGAGACCCACAGACTCGCACAGAGACCCATAGACTCACACAGCAGAGACCCATAGACTCACGCAGAGACCCATAGACTCACACAGAGACCCACAGACTCGCACAGAGACCCACAGACTCGCACAGAGACCCATAGACTCACACAGCAGAGACCCATAGACTCACAGCAGAGTCCCACAGACTCACACAGAGACACATAGACTCACACAGAGACCCATAGACTCACACAGAGACCCATAGACTCACACAGAGACCCATAGACGCACACAGAGACACATAGACTCACACAGAGACCCACAGACTCACACAGAGACCCACAGAGTCACACAGAGACCCATAGACTCACACAGAGACCCATAGACTCACACAGGGACCCATTGACTCACACAGAGACCCATAGACTCACACAGAGACACATAGCCTCACACAGAGACCTATAGACTCACACAGAGACACATAGACCCACACAGAGACCCATAGACTCACACAGAGACCCATAGACTCACACAGAGACCCACAGACTCACACAGAGACCCATAGACTCACACAGAGACCCATAGACTCACACAGAGACACATAGACTCACACAGAGACTCATAGACTCACACAGAGACACATAGACTCACACAGAGACCCATAGACTCACACAGAGACCCATAGACTCACACAGAGACCCACAGACTCACACAGAAACCCATAGACTCGCACAGAGATCCACAGACTCACACATAGACCCATAGACTAACACAGAGACCCATAAACTCACACAGAGACCCATAGACTCACACAGAGACACATAGACTCACACAGAGACCCATAGACTCACACAGAGACCCACAGACTCACACAGAGACCCATAGACTCACACAGAGACCCACAGACTCACACAGAGACCCACAGACTCCCACAGAGATCCACAGACTCACACATAGACCCATAGACTCACACAGAGACCCATAAACTCACACAGAGACCCATAGACTCACACAGAGACCCATAGACTTACACAGAGACCCACAGACTCACACAGAGACCCATAGACTCACACAGAGACCCACAGACTCACACAGAGACCCATAGACTCACACAGAGACCCATAGACTCACACAGAGACCCATAGACTCACACAGAGACCCATAGACTCACAAAGCGACCCATAGACTCACACAGAGATCCACAGACTCACACATAGACCCATAGACTCACACAGAGACCCATAAACTCACACAGAGACCCATAGACTCACACAGAGACCCATAGACTCACACAGAGACCCATAGACTCACACAGAGGCCCATAGACTCACACAGAGACCCATAGATTCACGCAGAGACACATAGACTCACACAGAGACCCACAGACTCACACAGAGACCCACACACTCACACAGAGACACATAGACTCACACAGAGACCCATAGACTCACACAGAGACCCGTAGACTCACACAGAGACACATAGACTCACACAGAGACCCATAAACTCACACAGAGACCCATAGACTCGCATATAGATCCACAGACTCACACATAGACCCATAGACTAACACAGAGACCCATAAACTCACACAGAGACCCATAGACTCACACAGAGACACATAGCCTCACACAGAGACCCATAGACTCACACAGAGACCCACAGACTCACACAGAGACCCATAGACTCACACAGAGACCCATAGACTCACACAGAGACCCATAGAGTCACACAGAGACACATAGACTCACACAGAGACCCCATAGACTCACACAGAGACCAAAAGACTCACTCAGAGACCCATAGACTCACGCAGAGACCCATAGACTCACATAGAGACCCATAGACTCACTCAGAGACCCATAGACTCACACAGAGACCCTTAGACTCACACAGAGACCCATAGACTCACACAGAGACCCACAGACTCACACAGAGACACATAGACTCACACAGAGACCCATAGACTCACACAGAGACCCATAGACTCACACAGAGACACATAGACTCACAGAGAGACACATAGACTCACACAGAGACCCATAGACTCACACAGAGACCCATAGACTCACACAGAGACCCACAGACTCACACAGAGACCCACAGACTCACACAGAGACCCATAGACTCACACAGAGACCCATAGACTCACACAGAGACCCATAGACTCACACAGAGACCCATAGACTCACACAGAGACCCATAGACTCACACAGAGACACATAGACTCACACAGAGACTCATAGACTCACACAGAGACACATAGACTCACACAGAGACCCATAGACCCACACAGAGACCCATAGACTCACACAGAAACCCATAGACTCGCACAGAGATCCACAGACTCACACATAGACCCATAGACTAACACAGAGACCCATAAACTCACACAGAGACCCATAGACTCACACAGAGACACATAGACTCACACAGAGACCCATAGACTCACACAGAGACCCACAGACTCACACAGAGACCCATAGACTCACACAGAGACCCACAGACTCACACAGAGACCCACAGACTCCCACAGAGATCCACAGACTCACACATAGACCCATAGACTCACACAGAGACCCATAAACTCACACAGAGACCCATAGACTCACACAGAGACCCATAGACTTACACAGAGACCCACAGACTCACACAGAGACCCATAGACTCACACAGAGACCCACAGACTCACACAGAGACCCATAGACTCACACAGAGACCCATAGACTCACACAGAGACCCATAGACTCACACAGAGACCCATAGACTCACACAGAGACCCACAGACTCACACAGAGACCCATAGACTCACAAAGCGACCCATAGACTCACACAGAGACCCATAGACTCACACAGAGACCCATAGACTCACACAGAGACACATAGACTCACAGAGAGACACATAGACTCACACAGAGACCCATAGACTCACACAGAGACCCATAGACTCACACAGAGACCCACAGACTCACACAGAGACCCACAGACTCACACAGAGACCCATAGACTCACACAGAGACCCATAGACTCACACAGAGACCCATAGACTCACACAGAGACCCATAGACTCACACAGAGACCCATAGACTCACACAGAGACACATAGACTCACACAGAGACTCATAGACTCACACAGAGACACATAGACTCACACAGAGACCCATAGACCCACACAGAGACCCATAGACTCACACAGAAACCCATAGACTCGCACAGAGATCCACAGACTCACACATAGACCCATAGACTAACACAGAGACCCATAAACTCACACAGAGACCCATAGACTCACACAGAGACACATAGACTCACACAGAGACCCATAGACTCACACAGAGACCCACAGACTCACACAGAGACCCATAGACTCACACAGAGACCCACAGACTCACACAGAGACCCACAGACTCCCACAGAGATCCACAGACTCACACATAGACCCATAGACTCACACAGAG
Organism: Petromyzon marinus; assembly: GCF_048934315.1. Classification (NCBI taxonomy): domain Eukaryota; kingdom Metazoa; phylum Chordata; class Hyperoartia; order Petromyzontiformes; family Petromyzontidae; genus Petromyzon; species Petromyzon marinus. The sequence continues at coordinate 825,243 of NW_027422728.1, forward strand.
ACCCATAAACTCACACAGAGACCCATAGACTCACACAGAGACCCATAGACTTACACAGAGACCCACAGACTCACACAGAGACCCATAGACTCACACAGAGACCCACAGACTCACACAGAGACCCATAGACTCACACAGAGACCCATAGACTCACACAGAGACCCATAGACTCACACAGAGACCCACAGACTCACACAGAGACCCATAGACTCACAAAGCGACCCATAGACTCACACAGAGATCCACAGACTCACACATAGACCCATAGACTCACACAGAGACCCATAAACTCACACAGAGACCCATAGACTCACACAGAGACCCATAGACTCACACAGAGACCCATAGACTCACACAGAGGCCCATAGACTCACACAGAGACCCATAGATTCACGCAGAGACACATAGACTCACACAGAGACCCACAGACTCACACAGAGACCCACAGACTCACACAGAGACACATAGACTCACACAGAGACCCATAGACTCACACAGAGACCCGTAGACTCACACAGAGACACATAGACTCACACAGAGACACATAGACTCACACAGAGACCCATAGACTCACACAGAGACCCATAGACTCACACAGAGACCCACAGACTCACACAGAGACCCACAGACTCACACAGAGAACCCATAGACTCACACAGAGACCCATAGACTCACACAGAGACCCATAGACTCACAAAGCGACCCATAGACTCACACAGAGATCCACAGACTCACACAGAGACCCATAGACTCACACAGAGACCCATAAACTCACACAGAGACCCATAGACTCGCATATAGATCCACAGACTCACACATAGACCCATAGACTAACACAGAGACCCATAAACTCACACAGAGACCCATAGACTCACACAGAGACACATAGCCTCACACAGAGACCCATAGACTCACACAGAGACCCACAGACTCACACAGAGACCCATAGACTCACACAGAGACCCATAGACTCACACAGAGACCCATAGAGTCACACAGAGACACATAGACTCACACAGAGACCCCATAGACTCACACAGAGACCAAAAGACTCACTCAGAGACCCATAGACTCACGCAGAGACCCATAGACTCACATAGAGACCCATAGACTCACTCAGAGACCCATAGACTCACACAGAGACCCTTAGACTCACACAGAGACCCATAGACTCACACAGAGACCCACAGACTCACACAGAGACACATAGACTCACACAGAGACCCATAGACTCACACAGAGACCCATAGACTCACACAGAGACACATAGACTCACAGAGAGACACATAGACTCACACAGAGACCCATAGACTCACACAGAGACCCATAGACTCACACAGAGACCCACAGACTCACACAGAGACCCACAGACTCACACAGAGACCCATAGACTCACACAGAGACCCATAGACTCACACAGAGACCCATAGACTCACACAGAGACCCATAGACTCACACAGAGACCCATAGACTCACACAGAGACCCATAGACTCACACAGAGACACATAGACTCACACAGAGACTCATAGACTCACACAGAGACACATAGACTCACACAGAGACCCATAGACCCACACAGAGACCCATAGACTCACACAGAGACCCATAGACTCACACAGAGACCCACAGACTTACACAGAAACCCATAGACTCGCATATAGATCCACAGACTCACACATAGACCCATAGACTAACACAGAGACCCATAAACTCACACAGAGACCCATAGACTCACACAGAGACACATAGCCTCACACAGAGACCCATAGACTCACACAGAGACCCACAGACTCACACAGAGACCCATAGACTCACACAGAGACCCACAGACTCACACAGAAACCCACAGACTCGCACAGAGATCCACAAACTCACACATAGACCCATAGACTCACACAGAGACCCATAAAGTCACACAGAGACCCATAGACTCACACAGAGACCGATAGACTTACACAGAGACCCACAGACTCACACAGAGACCCATAGACTCACACAGAGACCCACAGACTCACACAGAGACCCATCGACTCACACAGAGACCCATAGACTCACACAGAGACCCACAGACTCACACAGAGACCCATAGACTCACAAAGCGACCCATAGACTCACACAGAGATCCACAGACTCACACATAGACCCATAGACTCACACAGAGACCCATAAACTCACACAGAGACCCGTAGACTCACACAGAGACCCATAGACTCACACAGAGACCCATAGACTCACACAGAGACCCATAGACTCACACAGACCCATAGATTCACGCAGAGACACATAGACTCACACAGAGACCCATAGACTCACGCAGAGACCCATAGACTCACACAGAGACCCACAGACTCGCACAGAGACCCACAGACTCGCACAGAGACCCATAGACTCACACAGCAGAGACCCATAGACTCACAGCAGAGACCCATAGACTCACGCAGAGACCCACAGATTCACACAGAGACACATAGACTCACACAGAGACCCATAGACTCACACAGAGACCCATAGACTCACACAGAGACACATAGACTCGCACAGAGACCCACAGACTCGCACAGAGACCCATAGACTCACACAGCAGAGACCCATAGACTCACGCAGAGACCCATAGACTCACACAGAGACCCACAGACTCGCACAGAGACCCACAGACTCGCACAGAGACCCATAGACTCACACAGCAGAGACCCATAGACTCACAGCAGAGTCCCACAGACTCACACAGAGACACATAGACTCACACAGAGACCCATAGACTCACACAGAGACCCATACACTCACACAGAGACCCATAGACGCACACAGAGACACATAGACTCACACAGAGACCCACAGACTCACACAGAGACCCACAGAGTCACACAGAGACCCATAGACTCACACAGAGACCCATAGACTCACACAGGGACCCATTGACTCACACAGAGACCCATAGACTCACACAGAGACACATAGCCTCACACAGAGACCTATAGACTCACACAGAGACACATAGACCCACACAGAGACCCATAGACTCACACAGAGACCCATAGACTCACACAGAGACCCACAGACTCACACAGAGACCCATAGACTCACACAGAGACCCATAGACTCACACAGAGACACATAGACTCACACAGAGACTCATATACTCACACAGAGACACATAGACTCACACAGAGACCCATAGACTCACACAGAGACCCATAGACTCACACAGAGACCCACAGACTCACACAGAAACCCATAGACTCGCACAGAGATCCACAGACTCACACATAGACCCATAGACTAACACAGAGACCCATAAACTCACACAGAGACCCATAGACTCACACAGAGACACATAGACTCACACAGAGACCCATAGACTCACACAGAGACCCACAGACTCACACAGAGACCCATAGACTCACACAGAGACCCACAGACTCACACAGAGACCCACAGACTCCCACAGAGATCCACAGACTCACACATAGACCCATAGACTCACACAGAGACCCATAAACTCACACAGAGACCCATAGACTCACACAGAGACCCATAGACTTACACAGAGACCCACAGACTCACACAGAGACCCATAGACTCACACAGAGACCCACAGACTCACACAGAGACCCATAGACTCACACAGAGACCCATAGACTCACACAGAGACCCATAGACTCACACAGAGACCCATAGACTCACACAGAGACCCACAGACTCACACAGAGACCCATAGACTCACAAAGCGACCCATAGACTCACACAGAGATCCACAGACTCACACATAGACCCATAGACTCACACAGAGACCCATAAACTCACACAGAGACCCATAGACTCACACAGAGACCCATAGACTCACACAGAGACCCATAGACTCACACAGAGGCCCATAGACTCACACAGAGACCCATAGATTCACCCAGAGACACATAGACTCACACAGAGACCCACAGACTCACACAGAGACCCATAGACTCACACAGAGACCCACAGACTCACACAGAGACCCATAGACTCACACAGAGACACATAGACTCACACAGAGACCCACAGACTCACACAGAGACCCATAGACTCACACAGAGACCCACAGACTCACACAGAGACCCATAGACTCACACAGAGACCCATAGACTCACACAGAGACCCATAGACTCACACAGAGACCCATAGACTCACACAGAGACCCACAGACTCACACAGAGACCCATAGACTCACAAAGCGACCCATAGACTCACACAGAGATCCACAGACTCACACATAGACCCATAGACTCACACAGAGACCCATAAACTCACACAGAGACCCATAGACTCACACAGAGACCCATAGACTCACACAGAGACCCATAGACTCACACAGAGACCCACAGACTCGCACAGAGATCCACAGACTCACACAGAGACCCATAGACTCACACAGAGACCCATAGACTCACACAGAGACCCATAGACTCACACAGAGACCCATAGACTCACACAGAGACCCATAGAGTCACACAGAGACACATAGACTCACACAGAGACCCCATAGACTCACACAGAGACCAAAAGACTCACTCAGAGACCCATAGACTCACACAGAGACCCATAGACTCACACAGAGACACATAGACTCACACAGAGACCCACAGACTCACACAGAGACCCATAGACTCACACAGAGACCCATAGACTCACACAGAGGCCCATAGACTCACACAGAGACCCATAGATTCACCCAGAGACACATAGACTCACACAGAGACCCACAGACTCACACAGAGACCCATAGACTCACACAGAGACCCACAGACTCACACAGAGACCCATAGACTCACACAGAGACACATAGACTCACACAGAGACCCACAGACTCACACAGAGACCCATAGACTCACACAGAGACCCACAGACTCACACAGAGACCCATAGACTCACACAGAGACCCATAGACTCACACAGAGACCCATAGACTCACACAGAGACCCATAGACTCACACAGAGACCCACAGACTCACACAGAGACCCATAGACTCACAAAGCGACCCATAGACTCACACAGAGATCCACAGACTCACACATAGACCCATAGACTCACACAGAGACCCATAAACTCACACAGAGACCCATAGACTCACACAGAGACCCATAGACTCACACAGAGACCCATAGACTCACACAGAGACCCACAGACTCGCACAGAGATCCACAGACTCACACAGAGACCCATAGACTCACACAGAGACCCATAGACTCACACAGAGACCCATAGACTCACACAGAGACCCATAGACTCACACAGAGACCCATAGAGTCACACAGAGACACATAGACTCACACAGAGACCCCATAGACTCACACAGAGACCAAAAGACTCACTCAGAGACCCATAGACTCACACAGAGACCCATAGACTCACACAGAGACACATAGACTCACACAGAGACCCACAGACTCACACAGAGACCCATAGACTCACACAGAGACCCACAGACTCACACAGAGACCCATAGACTCACACAGAGACCCATAGACTCACACAGAGACCCATAGACTCACACAGAGACCCATAGACTCACACAGAGACCCACAGACTCACACAGAGACCCATAGACTCACAAAGCGACCCATAGACTCACACAGAGATCCACAGACTCACACATAGACCCATAGACTCACACAGAGACCCATAAACTCACACAGAGACCCATAGACTCACACAGAGACCCATAGACTCACACAGAGACCCATAGACTCACACAGAGACCCACAGACTCGCACAGAGATCCAAAAACTCACACAGAGACCCATAGACTCACACAGAGACCCATAGACTCACACAGAGACCCATAGACTCACACAGAGACCCATAGACTCACACAGAGACCCATAGAGTTACACAGAGACACATAGACTCACACAGAGACCCCATAGACTCACACAGAGACCAAAAGACTCACTCAGAGACCCATAGACTCACGCAGAGACCCATAGACTCACATAGAGACCCATAGACTCACTCAGAGACCCATAGACTCACACAGAGACCCACAGACTCACACAGAGACCCATAGACTCACACAGAGACCCATAGACTCACACAGAGACCCTTAGACTCACACAGAGACCCATAGACTCACACTGAGACCCACAGACTCACACAGAGACACATAGACTCACACAGAGACCCATAGACTCACACAGAGACCCATAGACTCACACAGAGACACATAGACTCACACAGAGACACATAGACTCACACAGAGACCCATAGACTCACACAGAGACCCATAGACTCACACAGAGACCCACAGACTCACACAGAGACCCACAGACTCACACAGAGACCCATAGACTCACACAGAGACCCATAGACTCACACAGAGACCCATAGACTCACACAGAGACCCATAGACTCACACAGAGACCCATAGACTCACACAGAGACACATAGACTCACACAGAGACTCATAGACTCACACAGAGACACATAGACTCACACAGAGACCCATAGACCCACACAGAGACCCATAGACTCACACAGAGACCCATAGACTCACACAGAGACCCACAGACTTACACAGAAACCCATAGACTCGCATATAGATCCACAGACTCACACATAGACCCATAGACTAACACAGAGACCCATAAACTCACACAGAGACCCATAGACTCACACAGAGACCCATAGACTAACACAGAGACCCATAAACTCACACAGAGACCCATAGACTCACACAGAGACACATAGCCTCACACAGAGACCCATAGACTCACACAGAGACCCACAGACTCACACAGAGACCCATAGACTCACACAGAGACCCACAGACTCACACAGAGACCTACAGACTCGCACAGAGATCCACAGACTCACACATAGACCCATAGACTCACACAGAGACCCATAAAGTCACACAGAGACCCATAGACTCACACAGAGACCGATAGACTTACACAGAGACCCACAGACTCACACAGAGACCCATAGACTCACACAGAGACCCACAGACTCACACAGAGACCCATCGACTCACAGAGAGACCCATAGACTCACACAGAGACCCACAGACTCACACAGAGACCCATAGACTCACAAAGCGACCCATAGACTCACACAGAGATCCACAGACTCACACATAGACCCATAGACTCACACAGAAACCCATAAACTCACACAGAGACCCATAGACTCACACAGAGACCCATAGACTCACACAGAGACCCATAGACTCACACAGACCCATAGATTCACACAGAGACACATAGACTCACACAGAGACCCATAGACTCACGCAGAGACCCACAGACTCGCACAGAGACCCACAGACCCGCACAGAGACCCATAGACTCACACAGCAGAGACCCATAGACTCACAGCAGAGACCCATAGACTCACGCAGAGACCCACAGATTCACACAGAGACACATAGACTCACACAGAGACCCATAGACTCACACAGAGACCCATAGACTCACACAGAGACACATAGACTCGCACAGAGACCCACAGACTCGCACAGAGACCCATAGACTCACACAGCAGAGACCCATAGACTCACGCAGAGACCCATAGACTCACACAGAGACCCACAGACTCGCACAGAGACCCACAGACTCGCACAGAGACCCATAGACTCACACAGCAGAGACCCATAGACTCACAGCAGAGTCCCACAGACTCACACAGAGACACATAGACTCACACAGAGACCCATAGACTCACACAGAGACCCATAGACTCACACAGAGACCCATAGACGCACACAGAGACACATAGACTCACACAGAGACCCACAGACTCACACAGAGACCCACAGAGTCACACAGAGACCCATAGACTCACACAGAGACCCATAGACTCACACAGAGACCCATTGACTCACACAGAGACCCATAGACTCACACAGAGACACATAGCCTCACACAGAGACCCATAGACTCACACAGAGACACATAGACCCACACAGAGACCCATAGACTCACACAGAGACCCATAGACTCACACAGAGACCCACAGACTCACACAGAGACCCATAGACTCACACAGAGACCCATAGACTCACACAGAGACACATAGACTCACACAGAGACTCAGAGACTCACACAGAGACACATAGACTCACACAGAGACCCATAGACTCACACAGAGACCCATAGACTCACACAGAGACCCACAGACTCACACAGAAACCCATAGACTCGCACAGAGATCCACAGACTCACACATAGACCCATAGACTAACACAGAGACCCATAAACTCACACAGAGACCCATAGACTCACACAGAGACACATAGACTCACACAGAGACCCATAGACTCACACAGAGACCCACAGACTCACACAGAGACCCATAGACTCACACAGAGCCCCACAGACTCACACAGAGACCCACAGACTCCCACAGAGATCCACAGACTCACACATAGACCCATAGACTCACACAGAGACCCATAAACTCACACAGAGACCCATAGACTCACACAGAGACCCATAGACTTACACAGAGACCACAGACTCACACAGAGACCCATAGACTCACACAGAGACCCATAGACTCACACAGAGACCCATAGACTCACACAGAGACCCACAGACTCACAAAGCGACCCATAGACTCACACAGAGATCCACAGACTCACACATAGACCCATAGACTCACACAGAGACCCATAAACTCACACAGAGACCCATAGACTCACACAGAGACCCATAGACTCACACAGAGACCCATAGACTCACACAGAGACCCATAGACTCACACAGAGACCCATAGATTCACGCAGAGACACATAGACTCACACAGAGACCCACAGACTCACACAGAGACCCATAGACTCACACAGAGACCCACAGACTCACACAGAGACCCATAGACTCACACAGAGACACATAGACTCACACAGAGACCCACAGACTCACACAGAGACCCATAGACTCACACAGAGACCCACAGACTCACACAGAGACCCATAGACTCACACAGAGACCCATAGACTCACACAGAGACCCATAGACTCACACAGAGACCCATAGACTCACACAGAGACCCACAGACTCACACAGAGACCCATAGACTCACAAAGCGACCCATAGACTCACACAGAGATCCACAGACTCACACATAGACCCATAGACTCACACAGAGACCCATAAACTCACACAGAGACCCATAGACTCACACAGAGACCCATAGACTCACACAGAGACCCATAGACTCACACAGAGACCCATAGACTCACACAGAGACCCATAGATTCACGCAGAGACACATAGACTCACACAGAGACCCACAGACTCACACAGAGACCCATAGACTCACACAGAGACCCACAGACTCACACAGAGACCCATAGACTCACACAGAGACACATAGACTCACACAGAGACCCATAGACTCACACAGAGAAACATAGACTCACACAGAGACCCATAGACTCACACAGAGACCCATAGACTCACACAGAGACCCACAGACTCACGCAGTGACCCATACACTCACACAGAGACCCACAGACTCACACAGAGACCCACAGACTCACACAGAGACCCACAGACTCGCACAGAGATCCACAGACTCACACAGAGACCCATAGACTCACACAGAGACCCATAGACTCACACAGAGACCCATAGAGTCACACAGAGACACATAGACTCACACAGAGACCCCATAGACTCACACAGAGACCAAAAGACTCACTCAGAGACCCATAGACTCACGCAGAGACCCATAGACTCACATAGAGACCCATAGACTCACTCAGAGACCCATAGACTCACACAGAGACCCTTAGACTCACACAGAGACCCATAGACTCACACAGAGACCGACAGACTCACACAGAGACACATAGACTCACACAGAGACCCATAGACTCACACAGAGACCCATAGACTCACACAGAGACACATAGACTCACACAGAGACACATAGACTCACACAGAGACCCATAGACTCACACAGAGACCCACAGACTCACACAGAGACCCACAGACTCACACAGAGACCCATAGACTCACACAGAGACCCATAGACTCACACAGAGACCCATAGACTCACACAGAGACCCATAGACTCACAGAGAGACACATAGACTCACACAGAGACTCATAGACTCACACAGAGACACATAGACTCACACAGAGACCCATAGACCCACACAGAGACCCATAGACTCACACAGAGACCCATAGACTCACACAGAGACCCATAGACCCACACAGAGACCCATAGACTCACACAGAGACACATAGACTCACACAGAGACCCATAGACCCACACAGAGACCCATAGACTCACACAGAGACCCATAGACTCACACAGAGACCCACAGACTTACACAGAGACCCATAGACTCACACAGAGACACATAGACTCACACAGAGACTCATAGACTCACACAGAGACACATAGACTCACACAGAGACCCATAGACTCACACAGAGACCCATAGACTCACACAGAGACCCACAGACTCACACAGAAACCCATAGACTCGCACAGAGATCCACAGACTCACACATAGACCCATAGACTAACACAGAGACCCATAAACTCACACAGAGACCCATAGACTCACACAGAGACACATAGACTCACACAGAGACCCATAGACTCACACAGAGACCCACAGACTCACACAGAGACCCATAGACTCACACAGAGACCCACAGACTCACACAGAGACCCACAGACTCACACAGAGATCCACAGACTCACACATAGACCCATAGACTCACACAGAGACCCATAAACTCACACAGAGACCCATAGACTCACACAGAGACCCATAGACTTACACAGAGACCCACAGACTCACACAGAGACCCATAGACTCACACAGAGACCCACAGACTCACACAGAGACCCATAGACTCACACAGAGACCCATAGACTCACACAGAGACCCATAGACTCACACAGAGACACATAGACTCACACAGAGACTCATAGACTCACACAGAGACACATAGACTCACACAGAGACCCATAGACTCACACAGAGACCCATAGACTCACACAGAGACCCACAGACTCACACAGAAACCCATAGACTCGCACAGAGATCCACAGACTCACACATAGACCCATAGACTAACACAGAGACCCATAAACTCACACAGAGACCCATAGACTCACACAGAGACACATAGACTCACACAGAGACCCATAGACTCACACAGAGACCCACAGACTCACACAGAGACCCATAGACTCACACAGAGACCCACAGACTCACACAGAGACCCACAGACTCACACAGAGATCCACAGACTCACACATAGACCCATAGACTCACACAGAGACCCATAAACTCACACAGAGACCCATAGACTCACACAGAGACCCATAGACTTACACAGAGACCCACAGACTCACACAGAGACCCATAGACTCACACAGAGACCCACAGACTCACACAGAGACCCATAGACTCACACAGAGACCCATAGACTCACACAGAGACCCATAGACTCACACAGAGACCCATAGACTCACACAGAGACCCACAGACTCACACAGAGACCCATAGACTCACAAAGCGACCCATAGACTCACACAGAGATCCACAGACTCACACATAGACCCATAGACTCACACAGAGACCCATAAACTCACACAGAGACCCATAGACTCACACAGAGACCCATAGACTCACACAGAGACCCATAGACTCACACAGAGGCCCATAGACTCACACAGAGACCCATAGATTCACGCAGAGACACATAGACTCACACAGAGACCCACAGACTCACACAGAGACCCACAGACTCACACAGAGACACATAGACTCACACAGAGACCCATAGACTCACACAGAGACCCGTAGACTCACACAGAGACACATAGACTCACACAGAGACACATAGACTCACACAGAGACCCATAGACTCACACAGAGACCCATAGACTCACACAGAGACCCACAGACTCACACAGAGACCCACAGACTCACACAGAGAACCCATAGACTCACACAGAGACCCATAGACTCACACAGAGACCCATAGACTCACAAAGCGACCCATAGACTCACACAGAGATCCACAGACTCACACAGAGACCCATAGACTCACACAGAGACCCATAAACTCACACAGAGACCCATAGACTCGCATATAGATCCACAGACTCACACATAGACCCATAGACTAACACAGAGACCCATAAACTCACACAGAGACCCATAGACTCACACAGAGACACATAGCCTCACACAGAGACCCATAGACTCACACAGAGACCCACAGACTCACACAGAGACCCATAGACTCACACAGAGACCCATAGACTCACACAGAGACCCATAGAGTCACACAGAGACACATAGACTCACACAGAGACCCCATAGACTCACACAGAGACCAAAAGACTCACTCAGAGACCCATAGACTCACGCAGAGACCCATAGACTCACATAGAGACCCATAGACTCACTCAGAGACCCATAGACTCACACAGAGACCCTTAGACTCACACAGAGACCCATAGACTCACACAGAGACCCACAGACTCACACAGAGACACATAGACTCACACAGAGACCCATAGACTCACACAGAGACCCATAGACTCACACAGAGACACATAGACTCACAGAGAGACACATAGACTCACACAGAGACCCATAGACTCACACAGAGACCCATAGACTCACACAGAGACCCACAGACTCACACAGAGACCCACAGACTCACACAGAGACCCATAGACTCACACAGAGACCCATAGACTCACACAGAGACCCATAGACTCACACAGAGACCCATAGACTCACACAGAGACCCATAGACTCACACAGAGACCCATAGACTCACACAGAGACACATAGACTCACACAGAGACTCATAGACTCACACAGAGACACATAGACTCACACAGAGACCCATAGACCCACACAGAGACGCATAGACTCACACAGAGACCCATAGACTCACACAGAGACCCACAGACTTACACAGAAACCCATAGACTCGCATATAGATCCACAGACTCACACATAGACCCATAGACTAACACAGAGACCCATAAACTCACACAGAGACCCATAGACTCACACAGAGACACATAGCCTCACACAGAGACCCATAGACTCACACAGAGACCCACAGACTCACACAGAGACCCATAGACTCACACAGAGACCCACAGACTCACACAGAAACCCACAGACTCGCACAGAGATCCACAAACTCACACATAGACCCATAGACTCACACAGAGACCCATAAAGTCACACAGAGACCCATAGACTCACACAGAGACCGATAGACTTACACAGAGACCCACAGACTCACACAGAGACCCATAGACTCACAAAGCGACCCATAGACTCACACAGAGATCCACAGACTCACACATAGACCCATAGACTCACACAGAGACCCATAAACTCACACAGAGACCCATAGACTCACACAGAGACCCATAGACTCACACAGAGACCCATAGACTCACACAGAGACCCATAGACTCACACAGACCCATAGATTCACGCACAGACACATAGACTCACACAGAGACCCATAGACTCACGCAGAGACCCATAGACTCACACAGAGACCCACAGACTCGCACAGAGACCCACAGACTCGCACAGAGACCCATAGACTCACACAGCAGAGACCCATAGACTCACAGCAGAGACCCATAGACTCACGCAGAGACCCACAGATTCACACAGAGACACATAGACTCACACAGAGACCCATAGACTCACACAGAGACCCATAGACTCACACAGAGACACATAGACTCGCACAGAGACCCACAGACTCGCACAGAGACCCATAGACTCACACAGCAGAGACCCATAGACTCACGCAGAGACCCATAGACTCACACAGAGACCCACAGACTCGCACAGAGACCCACAGACTCGCACAGAGACCCATAGACTCACACAGCAGAGACCCATAGACTCACAGCAGAGTCCCACAGACTCACACAGAGACACATAGACTCACACAGAGACCCATAGACTCACACAGAGACCCATAGACTCACACAGAGACCCATAGACGCACACAGAGACACATAGACTCACACAGAGACCCACAGACTCACACAGAGACCCACAGAGTCACACAGAGACCCATAGACTCACACAGAGACCCATAGACTCACACAGGGACCCATTGACTCACACAGAGACCCATAGACTCACACAGAGACACATAGCCTCACACAGAGACCTATAGACTCACACAGAGACACATAGACCCACACAGAGACCCATAGACTCACACAGAGACCCATAGACTCACACAGAGACCCACAGACTCACACAGAGACCCATAGACTCACACAGAGACCCATAGACTCACACAGAGACACATAGACTCACACAGAGACTCATAGACTCACACAGAGACACATAGACTCACACAGAGACCCATAGACTCACACAGAGACCCATAGACTCACACAGAGACCCACAGACTCACACAGAAACCCATAGACTCGCACAGAGATCCACAGACTCACACATAGACCCATAGACTAACACAGAGACCCATAAACTCACACAGAGACCCATAGACTCACACAGAGACACATAGACTCACACAGAGACCCATAGACTCACACAGAGACCCACAGACTCACACAGAGACCCATAGACTCACACAGAGACCCACAGACTCACACAGAGACCCACAGACTCCCACAGAGATCCACAGACTCACACATAGACCCATAGACTCACACAGAGACCCATAGACTCACACAGCAGAGACCCATAGACTCACACAGAGACCCATAGACTTACACAGAGACCCACAGACTCACACAGAGACCCATAGACTCACACAGAGACCCACAGACTCACACAGAGACCCATAGACTCACACAGAGACCCATAGACTCACACAGAGACCCATAGACTCACACAGAGACCCATAGACTCACACAGAGACCCACAGACTCACACAGAGACCCATAGACTCACAAAGCGACCCATAGACTCACACAGAGATCCACAGACTCACACATAGACCCATAGACTCACACAGAGACCCATAAACTCACACAGAGACCCATAGACTCACACAGAGACCCATAGACTCACACAGAGACCCATAGACTCACACAGAGGCCCATAGACTCACACAGAGACCCATAGATTCACGCAGAGACACATAGACTCACACAGAGACCCACAGACTCACATAGAGACCCATAGACTCACACAGAGACCCACAGACTCACACAGAGACCCATAGACTCACACAGAGACACATAGACTCACACAGAGACCCACAGACTCACACAGAGACCCATAGACTCACACAGAGACCCACAGACTCACACAGAGACCCATAGACTCACACAGAGACCAATAGACTCACACAGAGACCCATAGACTCACACAGAGACCCACAGACTCACACAGAGACCCATAGACTCACAAAGCGACCCATAGACTCACACAGAGATCCACAGACTCACACATAGACCCATAGACTCACACAGAGACCCATAAACTCACACAGAGACCCATAGACTCACACAGAGACCCATAGACTCACACAGAGACCCATAGACTCACACAGAGACCCACAGACTCGCACAGAGATCCACAGACTCACACAGAGACCCATAGACTCACACAGAGACCCATAGACTCACACAGAGACCCATAGACTCACACAGAGACCCATAGAGTCACACAGAGACACATAGACTCACACAGAGACCCCATAGACTCACACAGAGACCAAAAGACTCACTCAGAGACCCATAGACTCACACAGAGACCCATAGACTCACACAGAGACACATAGACTCACACAGAGACCCACAGACTCACACAGAGACCCATATACTCACACAGAGACCCACAGACTCACACAGAGACCCATAGACTCACACAGAGACCCATAGACTCACACAGAGACCCATAGACTCACACAGAGACCCATAGACTCACACAGAGACCCACAGACTCACACAGAGACCCATAGACTCACAAAGCGACCCATAGACTCACACAGAGATCCACAGACTCACACATAGACCCATAGACTCACACAGAGACCCATAAACTCACACAGAGACCCATAGACTCACACAGAGACCCATAGACTCACACAGAGACCCATAGACTCACACAGAGACCCACAGACTCGCACAGAGATCCACAGACTCACACAGAGACCCATAGACTCACACAGAGACCCATAGACTCACACAGAGACCCACAGACTCACACAGAGACCCATAGACTCACACAGAGACCCATAGACTCACACAGAGACCCATAGACTCACACAGAGACCCACAGACTCACACAGAGACCCATAGACTCACAAAGCGACCCATAGACTCACACAGAGATCCACAGACTCACACATAGACCCATAGACTCACACAGAGACCCATAAACTCACACAGAGACCCATAGACTCACACAGAGACCCATAGACTCACACAGAGACCCATAGACTCACACAGAGACCCACAGACTCGCACAGAGATCCACAGACTCACACAGAGACCCATAGACTCACACAGAGACCCATAGACTCACACAGAGACCCATAGACTCACACAGAGACCCATAGACTCACACAGAGACCCATAGAGTCACACAGAGACACATAGACTCACACAGAGACCCCATAGACTCACACAGAGACCAAAAGACTCACTCAGAGACCCATAGACTCACACAGAGACCCATAGACTCACACAGAGACACATAGACTCACACAGAGACCCACAGACTCACACAGAGACCCATATACTCACACAGAGACCCACAGACTCACACAGAGACCCATAGACTCACACAGAGACCCATAGACTCACACAGAGACCCATAGACTCACACAGAGACCCATAGACTCACACAGAGACCCACAGACTCACACAGAGACCCATAGACTCACAAAGCGACCCATAGACTCACACAGAGATCCACAGACTCACACATAGACCCATAGACTCACACAGAGACCCATAAACTCACACAGAGACCCATAGACTCACACAGAGACCCATAGACTCACACAGAGACCCATAGACTCACACAGAGACCCACAGACTCGCACAGAGATCCACAGACTCACACAGAGACCCATAGACTCACACAGAGACCCATAGACTCACACAGAGACCCATAGACTCACACAGAGACCCATAGACTCACACAGAGACCCATAGAGTCACACAGAGACACATAGACTCACACAGAGACCCCATAGACTCACACAGAGACCAAAAGACTCACTCAGAGACCCATAGACTCACGCAGAGACCCATAGACTCACATAGAGACCCATAGACTCACTCAGAGACCCATAGACTCACACAGAGACCCACAGACTCACACAGAGACCCATAGACTCACACAGAGACCCATAGACTCACACAGAGACCCTTAGACTCACACAGAGACCCATAGACTCACACAGAGACCCACAGACTCACACAGAGACACATAGACTCACACAGAGACCCATAGACTCACACAGAGACCCATAGACTCACACAGAGACACATAGACTCACACAGAGACACATAGACTCACACAGAGACCCATAGACTCACACAGAGACCCATAGACTCACACAGAGACCCACAGACTCACACAGAGACCCATAGACTCACACAGAGACCCATAGACTCACACAGAGACCCATAGACTCACACAGAGACCCATAGACTCACACAGAGACCCATAGACTCACACAGAGACACATAGACTCACACAGAGACTCATAGACTCACACAGAGACACATAGACTCACACAGAGACCCATAGACCCACACAGAGACCCATAGACTCACACAGAGACCCATAGACTCACACAGAGACCCACAGACTTACACAGAAACCCATAGACTCGCATATAGATCCACAGACTCACACATAGACCCATAGACTAACACAGAGACCCATAAACTCACACAGAGACCCATAGACTCACACAGAGACACATAGCCTCACACAGAGACCCATAGACTCACACAGAGACCCACAGACTCACACAGAGACCCATAGACTCACACAGAGACCCACAGACTCACACAGAGACCTACAGACTCGCACAGAGATCCACAGACTCACACATAGACCCATAGACTCACACAGAGACCCATAAAGTCACACAGAGACCCATAGACTCACACAGAGACCGATAGACTTACACAGAGACCCACAGACTCACACAGAGACCCATAGACTCACACAGAGACCCACAGACTCACACAGAGACCCATCGACTCACAGAGAGACCCATAGACTCACACAGAGACCCATAGACTCACAAAGCGACCCATAGACTCACACAGAGATCCACAGACTCACACATAGACCCATAGACTCACACAGAGACCCATAAACTCACACAGAGACCCATAGACTCACACAGAGACCCATAGACTCACACAGAGACCCATAGACTCACACAGAGACCCATAGACTCACACAGACCCATAGATTCACGCAGAGACACATAGACTCACACAGAGACCCATAGACTCACGCAGAGACCCACAGACTCGCACAGAGACCCACAGACCCGCACAGAGACCCATAGACTCACACAGCAGAGACCCATAGACTCACAGCAGAGACCCATAGACTCACGCAGAGACCCACAGATTCACACAGAGACACATAGACTCACACAGAGACCCATAGACTCACACAGAGACCCATAGACTCACACAGAGACACATAGACTCGCACAGAGACCCACAGACTCGCACAGAGACCCATAGACTCACACAGCAGAGACCCATAGACTCACGCAGAGACCCATAGACTCACACAGAGACCCACAGACTCGCACAGAGACCCACAGACTCGCACAGAGACCCATAGACTCACACAGCAGAGACCCATAGACTCACAGCAGAGTCCCACAGACTCACACAGAGACACATAGACTCACACAGAGACCCATAGACTCACACAGAGACCCATAGACTCACACAGAGACCCATAGACGCACACAGAGACACATAGACTCACACAGAGACCCACAGACTCACACAGAGACCCACAGAGTCACACAGAGACCCATAGACTCACACAGAGACCCATAGACTCACACAGAGACCCATTGACTCACACAGAGACCCATAGACTCACACAGAGACACATAGCCTCACACAGAGACCCATAGACTCACACAGAGACACATAGACCCACACAGAGACCCATAGACTCACACAGAGACCCATAGACTCACACAGAGACCCACAGACTCACACAGAGACCCATAGACTCACACAGAGACCCATAGACTCACACAGAGACACATAGACTCACACAGAGACTCAGAGACTCACACAGAGACACATAGACTCACACAGAGACCCATAGACTCACACAGAGACCCATAGACTCACACAGAGACCCACAGACTCACACAGAAACCCATAGACTCGCACAGAGATCCACAGACTCACACATAGACCCATAGACTAACACAGAGACCCATAAACTCACACAGAGACCCATAGACTCACACAGAGACACATAGACTCACACAGAGACCCATAGACTCACACAGAGACCCACAGACTCACACAGAGACCCATAGACTCACACAGAGCCCCACAGACTCACACAGAGACCCACAGACTCCCACAGAGATCCACAGACTCACACATAGACCCATAGACTCACACAGAGACCCATAAACTCACACAGAGACCCATAGACTCACACAGAGACCCATAGACTTACACAGAGACCCACAGACTCACACAGAGACCCATAGACTCACACAGAGACCCATAGACTCACACAGAGACCCATAGACTCACACAGAGACCCACAGACTCACACAGAGACCCATAGACTCACAAAGCGACCCATAGACTCACACAGAGATCCACAGACTCACACATAGACCCATAGACTCACACAGAGACCCATAAACTCACACAGAGACCCATAGACTCACACAGAGACCCATAGACTCACACAGAGACCCATAGACTCACACAGAGACCCATAGACTCACACAGAGACCCATAGATTCACGCAGAGACACATAGACTCACACAGAGACCCACAGACTCACACAGAGACCCATAGACTCACACAGAGACCCACAGACTCACACAGAGACCCATAGACTCACACAGAGACACATAGACTCACACAGAGACCCACAGACTCACACAGAGACCCATAGACTCACACAGAGACCCACAGACTCACACAGAGACCCATAGACTCACACAGAGACCCATAGACTCACACAGAGACCCATAGACTCACACAGAGACCCATAGACTCACACAGAGACCCACAGACTCACACAGAGACCCATAGACTCACAAAGCGACCCATAGACTCACACAGAGATCCACAGACTCACACATAGACCCATAGACTCACACAGAGACCCATAAACTCACACAGAGACCCATAGACTCACACAGAGACCCATAGACTCACACAGAGACCCATAGACTCACACAGAGACCCATAGACTCACACAGAGACCCATAGATTCACGCAGAGACACATAGACTCACACAGAGACCCACAGACTCACACAGAGACCCATAGACTCACACAGAGACCCACAGACTCACACAGAGACCCATAGACTCACACAGAGACACATAGACTCACACAGAGACCCATAGACTCACACAGAGAAACATAGACTCACACAGAGACCCATGGACTCACACAGAGACCCATAGACTCACACAGAGACCCACAGACTCACGCAGTGACCCATACACTCACACAGAGACCCACAGACTCACACAGAGACCCACAGACTCACACAGAGACCCACAGACTCGCACAGAGATCCACAGACTCACACAGAGACCCATAGACTCACACAGAGACCCATAGACTCACACAGAGACCCATAGACTCACACAGAGACCCATAGACTCACACAGAGACCCATAGAGTCACACAGAGACACATAGACTCACACAGAGACCCCATAGACTCACACAGAGACCAAAAGACTCACTCAGAGACCCATAGACTCACGCAGAGACCCATAGACTCACATAGAGACCCATAGACTCACTCAGAGACCCATAGACTCACACAGAGACCCTTAGACTCACACAGAGACCCATAGACTCACACAGAGACCGACAGACTCACACAGAGACACATAGACTCACACAGAGACCCATAGACTCACACAGAGACCCATAGACTCACACAGAGACACATAGACTCACACAGAGACACATAGACTCACACAGAGACCCATAGACTCACACAGAGACCCATAGACTCACACAGAGACCCACAGACTCACACAGAGACCCACAGACTCACACAGAGACCCATAGACTCACACAGAGACCCATAGACTCACACAGAGACCCATAGACTCACACAGAGACACATAGACTCACACAGAGACTCATAGACTCACACAGAGACACATAGACTCACACAGAGACCCATAGACCCACACAGAGACCCATAGACTCACACAGAGACCCATAGACTCACACAGAGACCCACAGACTTACACAGAAACCCATAGACTCGCATAGAGATCCACAGACTCACACATAGACCCATAGACTAACACAGAGACCCATAAACTCACACAGAGACCCATAGACTCACACAGAGACACATAGACTCACACAGAGACCTATAGACTCACACAGAGACCCACAGACTCACACAGAGACCCATAGACTCACACAGAGACCCACAGACTCACACAGAGACCCACAGACTCGCACAGAGATCCACAGACTCACACATAGACCCATAGACTCACACAGAGACCCATAAAGTCACACAGAGACCCATAGACTCACACAGAGACCGATAGACTTACACAGAGACCCACAGACTCACACAGAGACCCATAGACTCACACAGAGACCCACAGACTCACACAGAGACCCACAGACTCACGCAGTGACCCATACACTCACACAGAGACCCACAGACTCACACAGAGACCCACAGACTCACACAGAGACCCACAGACTCGCACAGAGATCCACAGACTCACACAGAGACCCATAGACTCACACAGAGACCCATAGACTCACACAGAGACCCATAGACTCACACAGAGACCCATAGACTCACACAGAGACCCATAGAGTCACACAGAGATACATAGACTCACACAGAGACCCCATAGACTCACACAGAGACCAAAAGACTCACTCAGAGACCCATAGACTCACGCAGAGACCCATAGACTCACATAGAGACTCATAGACTCACTCAGAGACCCATAGACTCACACAGAGACCCTTAGACTCACACAGAGAACCATAGACTCACACAGAGACCGACAGACTCACACAGAGACACATAGACTCACACAGAGACCCATAGACTCACACAGAGACCCATAGACTCACACAGAGACACATAGACTCACACAGAGACCCATAGACTCACACAGAGACACATAGACTCACACAGAGACCCATAGACTCACACAGAGACCCACAGACTCACACAGAGACCCATAGACTCACACAGAGACCCACAGACTCACACAGAGACCCACAGACTCGCAACAGAGATCCACAGACTCACACATAGACCCATAGACTCACACAGAGACCCATAAAGTCACACAGAGACCCATAGACTCACACAGAGACTGATAGACTTACACAGAGACCCACAGACTCGCACAGAGACCCATAGACTCACACAGAGACCCACAGACTCACACAGAGACCCATCGACTCACACAGAGACCCATAGACTCACACAGAGACCCATAGACTCACACAAAGACCCATAGACTCACACAGAGACCCACAGACTCACACAGAGACCCATAGACTCACAAAGCGACCCATAGACTCACACAGAGATCCACAGACTCACACATAGACCCATAGACTCACACAGAGACCCATAAACTCACACAGAGACCCATAGACTCACACAGAGACCCATAGATGCACGCAGAGACACATAGACTCACACAGAGACCCACAGACTCACACAGAGACCCATAGACTCACACAGACACCCACAGACTCACACAGAGACCCATAGACTCATACAGAGACACATAGATTCACACAGAGACCCATAGACCCACACAGAGACCCATAGACTCACACAGAGACCCATAGACTCACACAGAGACCCACAGACTTACACAGAAACCCATAGACTCGCATAGAGATCCACAGACTCACACATAGACCCATAGACTAACACAGAGACCCATAAACTCACACAGAGACCCATAGACTCACACAGAGACACATAGACTCACACAGAGACCTATAGACTCACACAGAGACCCACAGACTCACACAGAGACCCATAGACTCACACAGAGACCCACAGACTCACACAGAGACCCACAGACTCGCACAGAGATCCACAGACTCACACATAGACCCATAGACTCACACAGAGACCCATAAAGTCACACAGAGACCCATAGACTCACACAGAGACCGATAGACTTACACAGAGACCCACAGACTCACACAGAGACCCATAGACTCACACAGAGACCCACAGACTCACACAGAGACCCACAGACTCACGCAGTGACCCATACACTCACACAGAGACCCACAGACTCACACAGAGACCCACAGACTCACACAGAGACCCACAGACTCGCACAGAGATCCACAGACTCACACAGAGACCCATAGACTCACACAGAGACCCATAGACTCACACAGAGACCCATAGACTCACACAGAGACCCATAGACTCACACAGAGACCCATAGAGTCACACAGAGATACATAGACTCACACAGAGACCCCATAGACTCACACAGAGACCAAAAGACTCACTCAGAGACCCATAGACTCACGCAGAGACCCATAGACTCACATAGAGACTCATAGACTCACTCAGAGACCCATAGACTCACACAGAGACCCTTAGACTCACACAGAGAACCATAGACTCACACAGAGACCGACAGACTCACACAGAGACACATAGACTCACACAGAGACCCATAGACTCACACAGAGACCCATAGACTCACACAGAGACACATAGACTCACACAGAGACCCATAGACTCACACAGAGACACATAGACTCACACAGAGACCCATAGACTCACACAGAGACCCACAGACTCACACAGAGACCCATAGACTCACACAGAGACCCACAGACTCACACAGAGACCCACAGACTCGCAACAGAGATCCACAGACTCACACATAGACCCATAGACTCACACAGAGACCCATAAAGTCACACAGAGACCCATAGACTCACACAGAGACTGATAGACTTACACAGAGACCCACAGACTCGCACAGAGACCCATAGACTCACACAGAGACCCACAGACTCACACAGAGACCCATCGACTCACACAGAGACCCATAGACTCACACAGAGACCCATAGACTCACACAAAGACCCATAGACTCACACAGAGACCCACAGACTCACACAGAGACCCATAGACTCACAAAGCGACCCATAGACTCACACAGAGATCCACAGACTCACACATAGACCCATAGACTCACACAGAGACCCATAAACTCACACAGAGACCCATAGACTCACACAGAGACCCATAGATGCACGCAGAGACACATAGACTCACACAGAGACCCACAGACTCACACAGAGACCCATAGACTCACACAGACACCCACAGACTCACACAGAGACCCATAGACTCATACAGAGACACATAGATTCACACAGAGACCCATAGACTCACACAGAGACACATAGACTCACACAGAGACCCATAGACTCACACAGAGACCCACAGACTCACACAGAGGCCCATAGACTCACACAGAGACCCACAGACTCACACAGAGACCCACAGACTCACGCAGTGACCCATACACTCACACAGAGACCCACAGACTCACACAGAGACCCACAGACTCACACAGAGACCCACAGACTCGCACAGAGATCCACAGACTCACACAGAGACCCATAGACTCACACAGAGACCCATAGACTCACACAGAGACCCATAGACTCACACAGAGACCCATAGACTCACACAGAGACCCATAGAGTCACACAGAGACACATAGACTCACACAGAGACCCCATAGACTCACACAGAGACCAAAAGACTCACTCAGAGACCCATAGACTCACGCAGAGACCCATAGACTCACATAGAGACCCATAGACTCACTCAGAGACCCATAGACTCACACAGAGACCCTTAGACTCACACAGAGACCCATAGACTCACACAGAGACCGACAGACTCACACAGAGACACATAGACTCACACAGAGACCCATAGACTCACACAGAGACCCATAGACTCACACAGAGACACATAGACTCACACAGAGACACATAGACTCACACAGAGACCCATAGACTCACACAGAGACCCACAGACTCACACAGAGACCCACAGACTCACACAGAGACCCATAGACTCACACAGAGACCCATAGACTCACACAGAGACCCATAGACTCACACAGAGACACATAGACTCACACAGAGACTCATAGACTCACACAGAGACACATAGACTCACACAGAGACCCATAGACCCACACAGAGACCCATAGACTCACACAGAGCCCCATAGACTCACACAGAGACCCACAGACTTACATGGAAACCCATAGACTCGCATAGAGATCCACAGACTCACACATAGACCCATAGACTAACACAGAGACCCATAAACTCACACAGAGACCCATAGACTCACACAGAGACCGATAGACTTACACAGAGACCCACAGACTCACACAGAGACCCATAGACTCACACAGAGACCCACAGACTCACACAGAGACCCACAGACTCACGCAGTGACCCATACACTCACACAGAGACCCACAGACTCACACAGAGACCCACAGACTCACACAGAGACCCACAGACTCGCACAGAGATCCACAGACTCACACAGAGACCCATAGACTCACACAGAGACCCATAGACTCACACAGAGACCCATAGACTCACACAGAGACCCATAGACTCACACAGAGACCCATAGAGTCACACAGAGACACATAGACTCACACAGAGACCCCATAGACTCACACAGAGACCAAAAGACTCACTCAGAGACCCATAGACTCACGCAGAGACCCATAGACTCTCATAGAGACTCATAGACTCACTCAGAGACCCATAGACTCACACAGAGACCCTTAGACTCACACAGAGACCCATAGACTCACACAGAGACCGACAGACTCACACAGAGACACATAGACTCAAACAGAGACCCATAGACTCACACAGAGACCCACAGACTCACACAGAGACACATAGACTCACACAGAGACACATAGACTCACACAGAGACCCATAGACTCACACAGAGACCCATAGACTCACACAGAGACCCACAGACTCACACAGAGACCCACAGACTCACACAGAGACCCATAGACTCACACAGAGACCCATAGACTCACACAGAGACCCATAGACTCACACAGAGACCCATAGACTCACACATAGACACATAGACTCACACAGAGACTCATAGACTCACACAGAGACACATAGACTCACACAGAGACCCATAGACCCACACAGAGACCCATAGACTCACACAGAGACCCATAGACTCACACAGAGACCCACAGACTTACACAGAAACCCATAGACTCGCATAGAGATCCACAGACTCACACATAGACCCATAGACTAACACAGAGACCCATAAACTCACACAGAGACCCATAGACTCACACAGAGACACATAGACTCACACAGAGACCCATAGACTCACACAGAGACCCACAGACTCACACAGAGACCCATAGACTCACACAGAGACCCACAGACTCACACAGAGACCCACAGACTCGCAACAGAGATCCACAGACTCACACATAGACCCATAGACTCACACAGAGACCCATAAAGTCACACAGAGACCCATAGACTCACACAGAGACTGATAGACTTACACAGAGACCCACAGACTCACACAGAGACCCATAGACTCACACAGAGACCCACAGACTCACACAGAGACCCATCGACTCACACAGAGACCCATAGACTCACACAGAGACCCATAGACTCACACAAAGACCCATAGACTCACACAGAGACCCACAGACTCACACAGAGACCCATAGACTCACAAAGCGACCCATAGACTCACACAGAGATCCACAGACTCACACATAGACCCATAGACTCACACAGAGACCTATAAACTCACACAGAGACCCATAGACTCACACAGAGACCCATAGACTCACACAGAGACCCATAGACTCACACAGAGACCCATAGACTCACACAGAGACCCATAGATGCACGCAGAGACACATAGACTCACACAGAGACCCACAGACTCACACAGAGACCCATAGACTCACACAGACACCCACAGACTCACACAGAGACCCATAGACTCACACAGAGACACATAGATTCACACAGAGACCCATAGACTCACACAGAGACACATAGACTCACACAGAGACCCATAGACTCACACAGAGACCCACAGACTCACACAGAGGCCCATAGACTCACACAGAGACCCACAGACTCACACAGAGTCCCACAGACTCGCACAGAGATCCACAGACTCACACAGAGACCCATAGACTAACACAGAGACCCATAAACTCACACAGAGACCCATAGATTCACACAGAGACCCATAGACTCACACAGAGACCCCCAGAGACTCACACAGAGACACATAGACTCACACAGAGACCCATAGAATCACACAGAGACACATAGACTCACACAGAGACCCATAGACTCACACAGAGACACATAGACTCACACAGAGACCCATAGACTCACACAGAGACACATAGACTCACACAGAGACCCATAGACTCACAAAGCGACCCATAGACTCACACAGAGATCCACAGACTCACACATAGACCCATAGACTCACACAGAGACCCATAGACTCACACAGAGACCCATAGACTCACACAGAGACCCATAGACTCACACAGAGACCCACAGACTCACACAGAGACCCATAGACTCACACAAAGACCCATAGACTCACACAGAGACCCATAGACTCACACAGAGACCCATAGATTCACGCAGAGACACATAGACTCACACAGAGACCCACAGACTCACACAGAGACCCATAGACTCACACAGAGACCCACAGACTCACACAGAGACCCATAGACTCACACAGAGACACATAGACTCACACAGAGACCCACAGACTCACACAGAGACCTATAGACTCACACAGAGACCCACAGACTCACACAGAGACCCATAGACTCACACAGAGACCCATAGACTCACACAGAGACCCATAGACTCACACAGAGACCCACAGACTCACACAGAGACCCATAGACTCACAAAGCGACCCATAGACTCACACAGAGACCCACAGACTCACACATAGACCCATAGACTCACACAGAGACCCATAAACTCACACAGAGACCCATAGACTCACACAGAGACCCATAGACTCACACAGAGACCCATAGACTCACACAGAGACCCATAGACTCACACAGAGACCCATAGATTCACGCAGAGACACATAGACTCACACAGAGACCCACAGACTCACACAGAGACCCGTAGACTCACACAGAGACCCACAGACTCACACAGAGACCCATAGACTCACACAGAGACACATAGACTCACACAGAGACCCATAGACTCACACAGAGAAACATAGACTCACACAGAGACCCATAGACTCACACAGAGACCCATAGACTCACACAGAGACCCACAGACTCACGCAGTGACCCATACACTCACACAGAGACCCACAGACTCACACAGAGACCCACAGACTCACACAGAGACCCACAGACTCGCACAGAGATCCACAGACTCACACAGAGACCCACAGACTCGCACAGAGATCCACAGACTCACACATAGACCCATAGACTCACACAAAGACCCATAAAGTCACACAGAGACCCATAGACTCACACAGAGACGGATAGACTTACACAGAGACCCACAGACTCACACAGAGACCCATAGACTCACACAGAGACCCACAGACTCACACAGAGACCCACAGACTCACGCAGTGACCCATACACTCACACAGAGACCCACAGACTCACGCAGAGACCCACAAACTCACACAGAGACCCATAGACTCACACAGAGACCCATAGACTCACACAGAGACCCATAGACTCACACAGAGACCCATAGACTCACACAGAGACCCATAGAGTCACACAGAGACACATAGACTCACACAGAGACCCCATAGACTCACACAGAGACCAAAAGACTCACTCAGAGACCCATAGACTCACGCAGAGACCCATAGACTCAAATAGAGACTCATAGACTCACTCAGAGACCCATAGACTCACACAGAGACCCTTAGACTCACACAGAGACCCATAGACTCACACAGAGACCGAGAGACTCACACAGAGACCGACAGACTCACACAGAGACACATAGACTCACACAGAGACCCATAGACTCACACAGACACCCATAGACTCACACAGAGACCCATAGACTCACACAGAGACCCATAGACTCACACAGAGACCCACAGACTCACACAGAGACCCACAGACTCACACAGAGACCCATAGACTCACACAGAGACCCATAGACTAACACAGAGACCCATAAACTCACACAGAGACCCATAGACTCACACAGAGACCCATAGACTCACACAGAGACCCACAGACTTACACAGAGACCCACAGACTTACACAGAAACCCATAGACTCGCATAGAGATCCACAGACTCACACATAGACCCATAGACTAACACAGAGACCCATAAACTCACACAGAGACCCATAGACTCACACAGAGACCCATAGACTCACACAGAGACCCACAGACTCACACAGAGACCCATAGACTCACACAGAGACCCACAGACTCACACAGAGACCCACAGACTCGCACAGAGATCCACAGACTCACACATAGACCCATAGACTCACACAGAGACCCATAAAGTCACACAGAGACCCATAGACTCACACAGAGACCCATAGACTCACACAGAGACCCATAGACTCACACAGAGACCCACAGACTCACACAGAGACCCATAGACTCACAAAGCGACCCATAGACTCACACAGAGACCCACAGACTCACACATAGACCCATAGACTCACACAGAGACCCATAAACTCACACAGAGACCCATAGACTCACACAGAGACCCATAGACTCACACAGAGACCCATAGACTCACACAGAGACCCATAGACTCACACAGAGACCCATAGATTCACGCAGAGACACATAGACTCACACAGAGACCCACAGACTCACACAGAGACCCGTAGACTCACACAGAGACCCACAGACTCACACAGAGACCCATAGACTCACACAGAGACACATAGACTCACACAGAGACCCATAGACTCACACAGAGAAACATAGACTCACACAGAGACCCATAGACTCACACAGAGACCCATAGACTCACACAGAGACCCACAGACTCACGCAGTGACCCATACACTCACACAGAGACCCACAGACTCACACAGAGACCCACAGACTCACACAGAGACCCACAGACTCGCACAGAGATCCACAGACTCACACAGAGACCCACAGACTCGCACAGAGGCCCATAGACTCACACAGAGACCCACAGACTCACACAGAGTCCCACAGACTCGCACAGAGACCCATAGACTCACACAGAGACGGATAGACTTACACAGAGACCCACAGACTCACACAGAGACCCATAGACTCACACAGAGACCCACAGACTCACACAGAGACCCACAGACTCACGCAGTGACCCATACACTCACACAGAGACCCACAGACTCACGCAGAGACCCACAAACTCACACAGAGACCCATAGACTCACACAGAGACCCATAGACTCACACAGAGACCCATAGACTCACACAGAGACCCATAGACTCACACAGAGACCCATAGAGTCACACAGAGACACATAGACTCACACAGAGACCCCATAGACTCACACAGAGACCAAAAGACTCACTCAGAGACCCATAGACTCACGCAGAGACCCATAGACTCAAATAGAGACTCATAGACTCACTCAGAGACCCATAGACTCACACAGAGACCCTTAGACTCACACAGAGACCCATAGACTCACACAGAGACCGACAGACTCACACAGAGACCGACAGACTCACACAGAGACACATAGACTCACACAGAGACCCATAGACTCACACAGACACCCATAGACTCACACAGAGACCCATAGACTCACACAGAGACCCATAGACTCACACAGAGACCCACAGACTCACACAGAGACCCACAGACTCACACAGAGACCCATAGACTCACACAGAGACCCATAGACTCACACAGAGACCCATAGACTCACACAGAGACCCATAGACTCACACAGAGACACATAGACTCACACAGAGACTCATAGACTCACACAGAGACACATAGACTCACACAGAGACCCATAGACCCACACAGAGACCCATAGACTCACACAGAGACCCATAGACTCACACAGAGACCCACAGACTTACACAGAGACCCACAGACTTACACAGAAACCCATAGACTCGCATAGAGATCCACAGACTCACACATAGACCCATAGACTAACACAGAGACCCATAAACTCACACAGAGACCCATAGACTCACACAGAGACCCATAGACTCACACAGAGACCCACAGACTCACACAGAGACCCATAGACTCACACAGAGACCCACAGACTCACACAGAGACCCACAGACTCGCACAGAGATCCACAGACTCACACATAGACCCATAGACTCACACAGAGACCCATAAAGTCACACAGAGACCCATAGACTCACACAGAGACCGATAGACTTACACAGAGACCCACAGACTCACACAGAGACCCACAGACTCACACAGAGACCCATAGACTCACACAGAGACCCACAGACTCACACAGAGACCCATCGACTCACACAGAGACCCATAGACTCACACAGAGACCCATAGACTCACACAAAGACCCATAGACTCACACAGAGACCCACAGACTCACACAGAGACCCATAGACTCACAAAGCGACCCATAGACTCACACAGAGATCCACAGACTCACACATAGACCCATAGACTCACACAGAGACCTATAAACTCACACAGAGACCCATAGACTCACACAGAGACCCATAGACTCACACAGAGACCCATAGACTCACACAGAGACCCATAGACTCACACAGAGACCCATAGATGCACGCAGAGACACATAGACTCACACAGAGACCCACAGACTCACACAGAGACCCATAGACTCACACAGAGACACACAGACTCACACAGAGACCCATAGACTCACACAGAGACACATAGATTCACACAGAGACCCATAGACTCACACAGAGACACATAGACTCACACAGAGACCCATAGACTCACACAGAGACCCACAGACTCACACAGAGGCCCATAGACTCACACAGAGACCCACAGACTCACACAGAGTCCCACAGACTCGCACAGAGACCCATAAACTCACACAGAGACCCATAGATTCACACAGAGACCCATAGACTCACACAGAGACCCCCAGAGACTCACACAGAGACACATAGACTCACACAGAGACCCATAGAATCACACAGAGACACATAGACTCACACAGAGACCCATAGACTCACACAGAGACACATAGACTCACACAGAGACCCATAGACTCACACAGAGACACATAGACTCACACAGAGACCCATAGACTCACAAAGCGACCCATAGACTCACACAGAGATCCACAGACTCACACATAGACCCATAGACTCACACAGAGACCCATAGACTCACACATAGACCCATAGACTCACACAGAGACCCATAGACTCACACAGAGACCCACAGACTCACACAGAGACCCATCGACTCACACAGAGGCCCATAGACTCACACAGAGACCCATAGACTCACACAAAGACCCATAGACTCACACAGAGACCCATAGACTCACACAGAGACCCATAGATTCACGCAGAGACACATAGACTCACACAGAGACCCACAGACTCACACAGAGACCCATAGACTCACACAGAGACCCACAGACTCACACAGAGACCCATAGACTCACACAGAGACACATAGACTCACACAGAGACCCACAGACTCACACAGAGACCCATAGACTCACACAGAGACCCACAGACTCACACAGAGACCCATAGACTCACACAGAGACCCATAGACTCACACAGAGACCCATAGACTCACACAGAGACCCATAGACTCACACAGAGACCCACAGACTCACACAGAGACCCATAGACTCACAAAGCGACCCATAGACTCACACATAGATCCACAGACTCACACATAGACCCATAGACTCACACAGAGACCCATAAACTCACACAGAGACCCATAGACTCACACAGAGACCCATAGACTCACACAGAGCCCCATAGACTCACACAGAGACCCATAGACTCACACAGAGACCCATAGATTCACGCAGAGACACATAGACTCACACAGAGACCCACAGACTCACACAGAGACCCGTAGACTCACACAGAGACCCACAGACTCACACAGAGACCCATAGACTCACACAGAGACACATAGACTCACACAGAGACCCATAGACTCACACAGAGAAACATAGACTCACACAGAGACCCATAGACTCACACAGAGACCCATAGACTCACACAGAGACCCACAGACTCACGCAGTGACCCATACACTCACACAGAGACCCACAGACTCACACAGAGACCCACAGACTCACACAGAGACCCACAGACTCGCACAGAGATCCACAGACTCACACAGAGACCCATAGACTCACACAGAGACCCATAGACTCACACAGAGACCCATAGACTCACACAGAGACCCATAGAGTCACACAGAGACACATAGACTCACACAGAGACCCCATAGACTCACACAGAGACCAAAAGACTCACTCAGAGACCCATAGACTCACGCAGAGACCCATAGACTCACATAGAGACCCATAGACTCACTCAGAGACCCATAGACTCACACAGAGACCCTTAGACTCACACAGAGACCCATAGACTCACACAGAGACCCATAGACTCACACAGAGACCCACAGACTCACACAGAGGCCCATAGACTCACACAGAGACCCACAGACTCACACAGAGTCCCACAGACTCGCACAGAGATCCACAGACTCACACAGAGACCCCCAGAGACTCACACAGAGACACATAGACTCACACAGAGACCCATAGAATCACACAGAGACACATAGACTCACACAGAGACCCATAGACTCACACAGACACACATAGACTCACACAGAGACCCATAGACTCACACAGAGACACATAGACTCACACAGAGACCCATAGACTCACAAAGCGACCCATAGACTCACACAGAGATCCACAGACTCACACATAGACCCATAGACTCACACAGAGACCCATAGACTCACACAGAGACCCATAGACTCACACAGAGACCCATAGACTCACACAGAGACCCACAGACTCACACAGAGACCCATCGACTCACACAGAGACCCATAGACTCACACAGAGACCCATAGACTCACACAAAGACCCATAGACTCACACATAGACCCATAGACTCACACAGAGACCCATAGATTCACGCAGAGACACATAGACTCACACAGAGACCCACAGACTCACACAGAGACCCATAGACTCACACAGAGACCCACAGACTCACACAGAGACCCAT
This sequence comes from Petromyzon marinus, assembly GCF_048934315.1. Lineage (NCBI taxonomy): Eukaryota > Metazoa > Chordata > Hyperoartia > Petromyzontiformes > Petromyzontidae > Petromyzon > Petromyzon marinus. The sequence goes on from NW_027422728.1 coordinate 859,835, forward strand.
AGACTCACACAGAGACACATAGACTCACACAGAGACCCACAGACTCACACAGAGACCCATAGACTCACACAGAGACCCACAGACTCACACAGAGACCCATAGACTCACACAGAGACCCATAGACTCACACAGAGACCCATAGACTCACACAGAGACCCATAGACTCACACAGAGACCCACAGACTCACACAGAGACCCATAGACTCACAAAGCGACCCATAGACTCACACAGAGATCCACAGACTCACACATAGACCCATAGACTCACACAGAGACCCATAAACTCACACAGAGACCCATAGACTCACACAGAGACCCATAGACTCACACAGAGACCCATAGACTCACACAGAGACCCATAGACTCACACAGAGAACCATAGATTCACGCAGAGACACATAGACTCACACAGAGACCCACAGACTCACACAGAGACCCGTAGACTCACACAGAGACCCACAGACTCACACAGAGACCCATAGACTCACACAGAGACACATAGACTCACACAGAGACCCATAGACTCACACAGAGAAACATAGACTCACACAGAGACCCATAGACTCACACAGAGACCCATAGACTCACACAGAGACCCACAGACTCACGCAGTGACCCATACACTCACACAGAGACCCACAGACTCACACAGAGACCCACAGACTCACACAGAGACCCACAGACTCGCACAGAGATCCACAGACTCACACAGAGACCCATAGACTCACACAGAGACCCATAGACTCACACAGAGACCCATAGACTCACACAGAGACCCATAGACTCACACAGAGACCCATAGAGTCACACAGAGACACATAGACTCACACAGAGACCCCATAGACTCACACAGAGACCAAAAGACTCACTCAGAGACCCATAGACTCACGCAGAGACCCATAGACTCACATAGAGTCCCATAGACTCACTCAGAGACCCATAGACTCACACAGAGACCCTTAGACTCACACAGAGACCCATAGACTCACACAGAGACCGACAGACTCACACAGAGACACATAGACTCACACAGAGACCCATAGACTCACACAGAGACCCATAGACTCACACAGAGACACATAGACTCACACAGAGACACATAGACTCACACAGAGACCCATAGACTCACACAGAGACCCATAGACTCACACAGAGACCCACAGACTCACACAGAGACCCACAGACTCACACAGAGACCCATAGACTCACACAGAGACCCATAGACTCACACAGAGACCCATAGACTCACACAGAGACCCATAGACTCACACAGAGACACATAGACTCACACAGAGACTCATAGACTCACACAGAGACACATAGACTCACACAGAGACCCATAGACCCACACAGAGACCCATAGACTCACACAGAGACCCATAGACTCACACAGAGACCCACAGACTTACACAGAAACCCATAGACTCGCATAGAGATCCACAGACTCACACATAGACCCATAGACTAACACAGAGACCCATAAACTCACACAGAGACCCATAGACTCACACAGAGACACATAGACTCACACAGAGACCCATAGACTCACACAGAGACCCACAGACTCACACAGAGACCCATAGACTCACACAGAGACCCACAGACTCACACAGAGACCCACAGACTCGCACAGAGATCCACAGACTCACACATAGACCCAGAGACTCACACAGAGACCCATAAAGTCACACAGAGACCCATAGACTCACACAGAGACCGATAGACTTACACAGAGACCCACAGACTCACACAGAGACCCATAGACTCACACAGAGACCCACAGACTCACACAGAGACCCACAGACTCACGCAGTGACCCATACACTCACACAGAGACCCACAGACTCACACAGAGACCCACAGACTCACACAGAGACCCACAGACTCGCACAGAGATCCACAGACTCACACAGAGACCCATAGACTCACACAGAGACCCATAGACTCACACAGAGACCCATAGACTCACACAGAGACCCATAGACTCACACAGAGACCCATAGAGTCACACAGAGACACATAGACTCACACAGAGACCCCATAGACTCACACAGAGACCAAAAGACTCACTCAGAGACCCATAGACTCACGCAGAGACCCATAGACTCACATAGAGACTCATAGACTCACTCAGAGACCCATAGACTCACACAGAGACCCTTAGACTCACACAGAGACCCATAGACTCACACAGAGACCGACAGACTCACACAGAGACACATAGACTCACACAGAGACCCATAGACTCACACAGAGACCCATAGACTCACACAGAGACACATAGACTCACACAGAGACCCATAGACTCACACAGAGACCCATAGACTCACACAGAGACCCACAGACTCACACAGAGACCCACAGACTCACACAGAGACCCATAGACTCACACAGAGACCCATAGACTCACACAGAGACCCATAGACTCACACAGAGACCCATAGACTCACACAGAGACACATAGACTCACACAGAGACTCATAGACTCACACAGAGACACATAGACTCACACAGAGACCCATAGACCCACACAGAGACCCATAGACTCACACAGAGACCCATAGACTCACACAGAGACCCACAGACTTACACAGAAACCCATAGACTCGCATAGAGATCCACAGACTCACACATAGACCCATAGACTAACACAGAGACCCATAAACTCACACAGAGACCCATAGACTCACACAGAGACACATAGACTCACACAGAGACCCATAGACTCACACAGAGACCCACAGACTCACACAGAGACCCATAGACTCACACAGAGACCCACAGACTCACACAGAGACCCACAGACTCGCACAGAGATCCACAGACTCACACATAGACCCATAGACTCACACAGAGACCCATAAAGTCACACAGAGACCCATAGACTCACACAGAGACCGATAGACTTACACAGAGACCCACAGACTCACACAGAGACCCATAGACTCACACAGAGACCCACAGACTCACACAGAGACCCATCGACTCACACAGAGACCCATAGACTCACACAGAGACCCATAGACTCACACAAAGACCCATAGACTCACACAGAGACCCACAGACTCACACAGAGACCCATAGACTCACAAAGCGACCCATAGACTCACACAGAGATCCACAGACTCACACATAGACCCATAGACTCACACAGAGACCCATAAACTCACACAGAGACCCATAGACTCACACAGAGACCCATAGACTCACACAGAGACCCATAGACTCACACAGAGACCCATAGACTCACACAGAGACCCATAGATGCACGCAGAGACACATAGACTCACACAGAGACCCACAGACTCACACAGAGACCCATAGACTCACACAGACACCCACAGACTCACACAGAGACCCATAGACTCACACAGAGACACATAGATTCACACAGAGACCCATAGACTCACACAGAGACACATAGACTCACACAGAGACCCATAGACTCACACAGAGACCCACAGACTCACACAGAGGCCCATAGACTCACACAGAGACCCACAGACTCACACAGAGTCCCACAGACTCGCACAGAGATCCACAGACTCACACAGAGACCCATAGACTAACACAGAGACCCATAAACTCACACAGAGACCCATAGATTCACACAGAGACCCATAGACTCACACAGAGACCCCCAGAGACTCACACAGAGACACATAGACTCACACAGAGACCCATAGAATCACACAGAGACACATAGACTCACACAGAGACCCATAGACTCACACAGAGACACATAGACTCACACAGAGACCCATAGACTCACACAGAGACACATAGACTCACACAGAGACCCATAGACTCACAAAGCGACCCATAGACTCACACAGAGATCCACAGACTCACACATAGACCCATAGACTCACACAGAGATCCATAGACTCACACAGAGACCCATAGACTCACACAGAGACCCATAGACTCACACAGAGACCCACAGACTCACACAGAGACCCATCGACTCACACAGAGACCCATAGACTCACACAGAGACCCATAGACTCACACAAAGACCCATAGACTCACACAGAGACCCATAGACTCACACAGAGACCCATAGATTCACGCAGAGACACATAGACTCACACAGAGACCCACAGACTCACACAGAGACACATAGTCTCACACAGAGACCCACAGACTCACACAGAGACCCATAGACTCACACAGAGACACATAGACTCACACAGAGACCCACAGACTCACACAGAGACCCATAGACTCACACAGAGACCCACAGACTCACACAGAGACCCATAGACTCACACAGAGACCCATAGACTCACACAGAGACCCATAGACTCACACAGAGACCCATAGACTCACACAGAGACCCACAGACTCACACAGAGACCCATAGACTCACAAAGCGACCCATAGACTCACACAGAGATCCACAGACTCACACATAGACCCATAGACTCACACAGAGACCCATAAACTCACACAGAGACCCATAGACTCACACAGAGACCCATAGACTCACACAGAGACCCATAGACTCACACAGAGACCCATAGACTCACACAGAGACCCATAGATTCACGCAGAGACACATAGACTCACACAGAGACCCACAGACTCACACAGAGACCCGTAGACTCACACAGAGACCCACAGACTCACACAGAGACCCATAGACTCACACAGAGACACATAGACTCACACAGAGACCCATAGACTCACACAGAGAAACATAGACTCACACAGAGACCCATAGACTCACACAGAGACCCATAGACTCACACAGAGACCCACAGACTCACGCAGTGACCCATACACTCACACAGAGACCCACAGACTCACACAGAGACCCACAGACTCACACAGAGACCCACAAACTCACACAGAGACCCATAGACTCACACAGAGACCCATAGACTCACACAGAGACCCATAGACTCACACAGAGACCCATAGACTCACACAGAGACCCATAGAGTCACACAGAGACACATAGACTCACACAGAGACCCCATAGACTCACACAGGGACCAAAAGACTCACTCAGAGACCCATAGACTCACGCAGAGACCCATAGACTCACATAGAGACCCATAGACTCACTCAGAGACCCATATACTCACACAGAGACCCTTAGACTCACACAGAGACCCATAGACTCACACAGAGACCGACAGACTCACACAGAGACACATAGACTCACACAGAGACCCATAGACTCACACAGAGACCCATAGACTCACACAGAGACACATAGACTCACACAGAGACACATAGACTCACACAGAGACCCATAGACTCACACAGAGACCCATAGACTCACACAGAGACCCACAGACTCACACAGAGACCCACAGACTCACACAGAGACCCATAGACTCACACAGAGACCCATAGACTCACACAGAGACCCATAGACTCACACAGAGACCCATAGACTCACACAGAGACACATAGACTCACACAGAGACTCATAGACTCACACAGAGACACATAGACTCACACAGAGACCCATAGACCCACACAGAGACCCATAGACTCACACAGAGACCCATAGACTCACACAGAGACCCACAGACTTACACAGAAACCCATAGACTCGCATAGAGATCCACAGACTCACACATAGACCCATAGACTAACACAGGGACCCATAAACTCACACAGAGACCCATAGACTCACACAGAGACACATAGACTCACACAGAGACCCATAGACTCACACAGAGACCCACAGACTCACACAGAGACCCATAGACTCACACAGAGACCCACAGACTCACACAGAGACCCACAGACTCGCACAGAGATCCACAGACTCACACATAGACCCATAGACTCACACAGAGACCCATAAAGTCACACAGAGACCCATAGACTCACACAGAGACCGATAGACTTACACAGAGACCCACAGACTCACACAGAGACCCATAGACTCACACAGAGACCCACAGACTCACACAGAGACCCACAGACTCACGCAGTGACCCATACACTCACACAGAGACCCACAGACTCACACAGAGACCCACAGACTCACACAGAGACCCACAGACTCGCACAGAGATCCACAGACTCACACAGAGACCCATAGACTCACATAGAGACCCATAGACTCACACAGAGACCCATAGACTCACACAGAGACCCATAGACTCACACAGAGACCCATAGAGTCACACAGAGACACATAGACTCACACAGAGACCCCATAGACTCACACAGAGACCAAAAGACTCACTCAGAGACCCATAGACTCACGCAGAGACCCATAGACTCACATAGAGACTCATAGACTCACTCAGAGACCCATAGACTCACACAGAGACCCTTAGACTCACACAGAGACCCATAGACTCACACAGAGACCGACAGACTCACACAGAGACACATAGACTCACACAGAGACCCATAGACTCACACAGAGACCCATAGACTCACACAGAGACACATAGACTCACACAGAGACACATAGACTCACACAGAGACCCATAGACTCACACAGCGACCCATAGACTCACACAGAGACCCACAGACTCACACAGAGACCCACAGACTCACACAGAGACCCATAGACTCACACAGAGTCCCATAGACTCACACAGAGACCCATAGACTCACACAGAGACACATAGACTCACACAGAGACTCATAGACTCACACAGAGACACATAGACTCACACAGAGACCCATAGACCCACACAGAGACCCATAGACTCACACAGAGACCCATAGACTCACACAGAAACCCACAGACTTACACAGAAACCCATAGACTCGCATAGAGATCCACAGACTCACACATAGACCCATAGACTAACACAGAGACCCATAAACTCACACAGAGACCCATAGACTCACACAGAGACACATAGACTCACACAGAGACCCATAGACTCACACAGAGACCCACAGACTCACACAGAGACCCATAGACTCACACAGAGACCCACAGACTCACACAGAGACCCACAGACTCGCACAGAGATCCACAGACTCACACATAGACCCATAGACTCACACAGAGACCCATAAAGTCACACAGAGACCCATAGACTCACACAGAGACCGATAGACTTACACAGAGACCCACAGACTCACACAGAGACCCATAGACTCACACAGAGACCCACAGACTCACATAGAGACCCATCGACTCACACAGAGACCCATAGACTCACACAGAGACCCATAGACTCACACAAAGACCCATAGACTCACACAGAGACCCACAGACTCACACAGAGACCCATAGACTCACAAAGCGACCCATAGACTCACACAGAGATCCACAGACTCACACATTGACCCATAGACTCACACAGAGACCCATAAACTCACACAGAGACCCATAGACTCACACAGAGACCCATAGACTCACACAGAGACCCATAGACTCACACAGAGACCCATAGACTCACACAGAGACCCATAGATGCACGCAGAGACACATAGACTCACACAGAGACCCATAGACTCACACAGAGACCCATATACTCACACAGACACCCACAGACTCACACAGAGACCCATAGACTCACACAGAGACACATAGATTCACACAGAGACCCATAGACTCACACATAGACTCACACAGAGACCCATAGACTCACACAGAGACCCACAGACTCACACAGAGGCCCATAGACTCACACAGAGACCCACAGATTCACACAGAGTCCCACAGACTCGCACAGAGAAACCCTCAGACTCACACAGAGACCCATAGACTAACACAGAGACCCATAAACTCACACAGAGACCCATAGATTCACACAGAGACCCATAGACTCACACAGAGACCCCCAGAGACTCACACAGAGACACATAGACTCACACAGAGACCCATAGAATCACACAGAGACACATAGACTCACACAGAGACCCATAGACTCACACAGAGACACATAGACTCATACAGAGACCCATAGACTCACACAGAGACACATAGACTCACACAGAGACCCATAGACTCACAAAGCGACCCATAGACTCACACAGAGATCCACAGACTCACACATAGACCCACAGACTCACACAGAGACCCATAGACTCACACAGAGACCCATAGACTCACACAGAGACCCATAGACTCACACAGAGACCCACAGACTCACACAGAGACCCATCGACTCACACAGAGACCCATAGACTCACACAGAGACCCATAGACTCACACAAAGACCCATAGACTCACACAGAGACCCACAGACTCACACAGAGACCCATAGACTCACAAAGCGACCCATAGACTCACACAGAGATCTACAGACTCACACATAGACCCATAGACTCACACAGAGACCCATAAACTCACACAGAGACCCATAGACTCACACAGAGACCCATAGACTCACACAGAGACCCATAGACTCACACAGAGACCCATAGACTCACACAGAGACCCATAGATGCACGCAGAGACACATAGACTCACACAGAGACCCACAGACTCACACAGAGACCCATAGACTCACACAGACACCCACAGACTCACACAGAGACCCATAGACTCACACAGAGACACATAGATTCACACAGAGACCCATAGACTCACACAGAGACACATAGACTCACACAGAGACCCATAGACTCACACAGAGACCCACAGACTCACACAGAGGCCCATAGACTCACACAGAGACCCACAGACTCACACAGAGTCCCACAGACTCGCACAGAGATCCACAGACTCACACAGAGACCCATAGACTAACACAGAGACCCATAAACTCACACAGAGACCCATAGATTCACACAGAGACCCATAGACTCACACAGAGACCCCCAGAGACTCACACAGAGACACATAGACTCACACAGAGACCCATAGAATCACACAGAGACACATAGACTCACACAGAGACCCATAGACTCACACAGAGACACATAGACTCACACAGAGACCCATAGACTCGCACAGAGATCCACAGACTCACACAGAGACCCATAGACTCACACAGAGACCCATAGACTCACACAGAGACCCATAGACTCACACAGAGACCCATAGACTCACACAGAGACCCATAGAGTCACACAGAGACACATAGACTCACACAGAGACCCCATAGACTCACACAGAGACCAAAAGACTCACTCAGAGACCCATAGACTCACGCAGAGACCCATAGACTCACATAGAGACTCATAGACTCACTCAGAGACCCATAGACTCACACAGAGACCCTTAGACTCACACAGAGACCCATAGACTCACACAGAGACCGACAGACTCACACAGAGACACACAGACTCACACAGAGACCCATAGACTCACACAGAGACCCATAGACTCACACAGAGACACATAGACTCACACAGAGACACATAGACTCACACAGAGACCCATAGACTCACACAGAGACCCATAGACTCACACAGAGACCCACAGACTCACACAGAGACCCACAGACTCACACAGAGACCCATAGACTCACACAGAGACCCATAGACTCACACAGAGTCCCATAGACTCACACAGAGACCCATAGACTCACACAGAGACACATAGACTCACACAGAGACTCATAGACTCACACAGAGACACATAGACTCACACAGAGACCCATAGACCCACACAGAGACCCATAGACTCACACAGAGACCCATAGACTCACACAGAGACCCACAGACTTACACAGAAACCCATAGACTCGCATAGAGATCCACAGACTCACACATAGACCCATAGACTAACACAGAGACCCATAAACTCACACAGAGACCCATAGACTCACACAGAGACACATAGACTCACACAGAGACCCATAGACTCACACAGAGACCCACAGACTCACACAGAGACCCATAGACTCACACAGAGACCCACAGACTCACACAGAGACCCACAGACTCGCACAGAGATCCACAGACTCACACATAGACCCATAGACTCACACAGAGACCCATAAAGTCACACAGAGACCCATAGACTCACACAGAGACCGATAGACTTACACAGAAACCCATAGACTCGCATAGAGATCCACAGACTCACACATAGACCCACAGACTCACACAGAGACCCATAGACTCACACAGAGACCCACAGACTCACACAGAGACCCATCGACTCACACAGAGACCCATAGACTCACACAGAGACCCATAGACTCACACAAAGACCCATAGACTCACACAGAGACCCATAGACTCACACAGAGACCCATAGACTCACACAAAGACCCATAGACTCACACAGAGACCCATAAACTCACACAGAGACCCATAGACTCACACAGAGACCCATAGACTCACACAGAGACCCATAGACTCACACAGAGACCCATAGACTCACACAGAGACCCATAGATGCACGCAGAGACACATAGACTCAGACAGAGACCCACAAACTCACACAGAGACCCATAGACTCACACAGACACCCACAGACTCACACAGAGACCCATAGACTCACACAGAGACACATAGATTCACACAGAGACCCATAGACTCACACAGAGACACATAGACTCACACAGAGACCCATAGACTCACACAGAGACCCACAGACTCACACAGAGGCCCATAGACTCACACAGAGACCCACAGACTCACACAGAGTCCCACAGACTCGCACAGAGATCCACAGACTCACACAGAGACCCATAGACTAACACAGAGACCCATAAACTCACACAGAGACCCATAGATTCACACAGAGACCCATAGACTCACACAGAGACCCCCAGAGACTCACACAGAGACACATAGACTCACACAGAGACCCATAGAATCACACAGAGACACATAGACTCACACAGAGACCCATAGACTCACACAGAGACACATAGACTCATACAGAGACCCATAGACTCAAACAGAGACACATAGACTCACACAGAGACCCATAGACTCACAAAGCGACCCATAGACTCACACAGAGATCCACAGACTCACACATAGACCCATAGACTCACACAGAGACCCATAGACTCACACAGAGACCCATAGACTCACACAGAGACCCATAGACTCACACAGAGACCCACAGACTCACACAGAGACCCATCGACTCACACAGAGACCCATAGACTCACACAGAGACCCATAGACTCACACAAAGACCCATAGACTCACACAGAGACCCACAGACTCACACAGAGACCCATAGACTCACAAAGCGACCCATAGACTCACACAGAGATCCACAGACTCACACATAGACCCATAGACTCACACAGAGACCCATAAACTCACACAGAGACCCATAGACTCACACAGAGACCCATAGACTCACACAGAGACCCATAGACTCACACAGAGACCCATAGACTCACACAGAGACCCATAGATGCACGCAGAGACACATAGACTCACACAGAGACCCACAGACTCACACAGAGACCCATAGACTCACACAGACACCCACAGACTCACACAGAGACCCATAGACTCACACAGAGACACATAGATTCACACAGAGACCCATAGACTCACACAGAGACACATAGACTCACACAGAGACCCATAGACTCACACAGAGACCCACAGACTCACACAGAGGCCCATAGACTCACACAGAGACCCACAGACTCACACAGAGTCCCACAGACTCGCACAGAGATCCACAGACTCACACAGAGACCCATAGACTAACACAGAGACCCATAAACTCACACAGAGACCCATAGATTCACACAGAGAACCATAGACTCACACAGAGACCCCCAGAGACTCACACAGAGACACATAGACTCACACAGAGACCCATAGAATCACACAGAGACACATAGACTCACACAGAGACCCATAGACTCACACAGAGACACATAGACTCACACAGAGACCCATAGACTCACACAGAGACACATAGACTCACACAGAGACCCATAGACTCACACAAAGACCCACAGACTCACACAGAGACCCATAGACTCACACAGAGACCCACAGACTCACACAGACACCCACAGACTCGCACAGAGATCCACAGACTCACACATAGACCCATAGACTCACACAGAGAACCATAAACTCACACAGAGACCCATAGACTCACACAAAGACCCATAGACTTACACAGAGACCCACAGACTCACACAGAGACCCATAGACTCACACAGAGACCCACAGACTCACACAGAGACCCACAGACTCACACAGAGTCCCACAGACTCGCACAGAGATCCACAGACTCACACAGAGACCCATAGACTCACACAGAGACCCATAGACTCACACAGAGACCCATAGACTCACACAACGACCCATAGACTCACACAGAGACCCATAGACTCACACAGAGATCCATAGACTCACACAGAGACCCATAGACTCACACAGAGACCCATAGACTCACACAGAGACCAAAAGACTCACTCAGAGACCCATAGACTCACGCAGAGACCCATAGACTCACATAGAGACCCATAGACTCACTCAGAGACCCATAGACTCACACAGAGACCCTTAGACTCACACAGAGACCCATAGACTCACACAGAGACCCACAGACTCACACAGAGACACATAGACTCACACAGAGACCCATAGACTCACACAGAGACACATAGACTCACACAGAGACACATAGACTCACACAGAGACCCATAGACTCACACAGAGACCCATAGACTCACACAGAGACCCATCGACTCACACAGAGACCCATAGACTCACACAGAGACACATAGACTCACACAGAGACTCATAGACTCACACAGAGACACATAGACTCACACAGAGACCCATAGACCCACACAGAGACCCATAGACTCACACAGAGACCCATAGACTCACACAGAGACCCACAGACTTACACAGAAACCCATAGACTCGCATAGAGATCCACAGACTCACACATAGACCCATAGACTAACACAGAGACCCATAAACTCACACAGAGACCCATAGACTCACACAGAGACACATAGACTCACACAGAGACCCATAGACTCACACAGAGACCCACAGACTCACACAGAGACCCATAGACTCACACAGAGACCCACAGACTCACACAGAGACCCACAGACTCGCACAGAGATCCACAGACTCACACATAGACCCATAGACTCACACAGAGACCCATAAAGTCACACAGAGACCCATAGACTCACACAGAGACCGATAGACTTACACAGAGATCCACAGACTCACACAGAGACCCATAGACTCACACAGAGACCCACAGACTCACACAGAGACCCATAGACTCACACAGAGACCCATAGACTCACACAGAGACCCATAGACTCACACAGAGACCCACAGACTCACACAGAGACCCATAGACTCACAAAGCGACCCATAGACTCACACAGAGATCCACAGACTCACACATAGACCCATAGACTCACACAGAGACCCATAAACTCACACAGAGACCCGTAGACTCACACAGAGACCCATAGACTCACACAGAGACCCATAGACTCACACAGAGACCCATAGATTCACGCAGAGACACATAGACTCACACAGAGACCCACAGACTCACACAGAGACCCATAGACTCACACAGAGACCCACACACTCACACAGAGACCCATAGACTCACACAGAGACACATAGACTCACACAGAGACCCATAGACTCACACAGAGACACATAGACTCACACAGAGACCCATAGACTCACACAGAGACCCACAGACTCACACAGAGACCCATAGACTCACACAGAGACCCACAGACTCACACAGAGTCCCACAGACTCGCACAGAGATCCACAGACTCACACAGAGACCCATAGACTAACACAGAGACCCATAAACTCACACAGAGACCCATAGATTCACACAGAGACCCATAGACTCACACAGAGACCCATAGACTCACACAGAGACACATAGACTCACACAGAGACCCATAGAATCACACAGAGACACATAGACTCACACAGAGACCCATAGACTCACACAGAGACACATAGACTCACACAGAGACCCATAGACTCACACAGAGACACATAGACTCACACAGAGACCCATAGACTCACACAGAGACCCATAGACTCACACAGAGACCCACAGACTCACACAGACACCCACAGACTCGCACAGAGATCCACAGACTCACACATAGACCCATAGACTCACACAGAGACCCATAAACTCACACAGAGACCCATAGACTCACACAAAGACCCATAGACTTACACAGAGACTCACAGACTCACACAGAGACCCATAGACTCACACAGAGACCCACAGACTCACACAGAGACCCACAGACTCACACAGAGTCCCACAGACTCGCACAGAGATCCACAGACTCACACAGAGACCCATAGACTCACACAGAGACCCATAGACTCACACAGAGACCCATAGACTCACACAACGACCCATAGACTCACACAGAGACCCATAGACTCACACAGAGATCCATAGACTCACACAGAGACCCATAGACTCACACAGAGACTCGCAGACTCGCATAGAGACCCATAGACTCAATCAGAGTCCCATAGACTCAGACAGAGACCCACAGACTCACACAGAGACCCACAGACTCACACAGAGACCCCCTTGACTCACACAGAGACCCATAGACTCACATAGAGACCCATAGACCCACACAGAGACCCACAGACTCGCACAGAGACCCACAGACTCGCACAGAGACCCATAGACTCACACAGCAGAGACCCATAGACTCACGCAGAGACCCATAGACTCACACAGAGACCCACAGACTCGCACAGAGACCCACAGACTCGCACAGAGACCCATAGACTCACACAGCAGAGACCCATAGACTCACAGCAGAGACCCATAGACTCACGCAGAGACCCACAGATTCACACAGAGACACATAGACTCACACAGAGACCCATAGACTCACACAGAGACCCATAGACTCACACAGAGACACATAGACTCGCACAGAGACCCACAGACTCGCACAGAGACCCATAGACTCACACAGCAGAGACCCATAGACTCACGCAGAGACCCATAGACTCACACAGAGACCCACAAGCTCGCACAGAGACCCACAGACTCGCACAGAGACCCATAGACTCACACAGCAGAGACCCATAGACTCACAGCAGAGTCCCACAGACTCACACAGAGACACATAGACTCACACAGAGACCCATAGACTCACACAGAGACCCATAGACTCACACAGAGACCCACAGACTCACACAGAGACCCACAGACTCACACAGAGACCCATAGACTCACACAGAGACCCATAGACTCACACAGAGACCCATTGACTCACACAGAGACCCATAGACTCACACAGAGACACATAGACTCACACAGAGACCCATAGACTCACACAGAGACACATAGACCCACACAGAGACCCATAGACTCACACAGAGACCCATAGACTCACACAGAGACCCACAGACTCACACAGAGACCCATAGACTCACACAGAGACCCACAGACTCGCACAGAGACGCACAGACTCGCACAGAGATCCACAGACCCACACAGAGACCCACAGACTCGCACAGAGACCCACAGACTCGCACAGAGACCCATAGACTCACACAGCAGAGACCCATAGACTCACGCAGAGACCCATAGACTCACACAGAGACCCACAGACTCGCACAGAGACCCACAGACTCGCACAGAGACCCATAGACTCACACAGCAGAGACCCATAGACTCACAGCAGAGACCCATAGACTCACGCAGAGACCCACAGATTCACACAGAGACACATAGACTCACACAGAGACCCATAGACTCACACAGAGACCCATAGACTCACACAGAGACCCACAGACTCACACAGAGACCCACAGACTCACACAGAGACCCATAGACTCACACAGAGACCCATAGACTCACACAGAGACCCATTGACTCACACAGAGACCCATAGACTCACACAGAGACACATAGACTCACACAGAGACCCATAGACTCACACAGAGACACATAGACCCACACAGAGACCCATAGACTCACACAGAGACCCATAGACTCACACAGAGACCCACAGACTCACACAGAGACCCATAGACTCACACAGAGACCCACAGACTCGCACAGAGACGCACAGACTCGCACAGAGATCCACAGACCCACACAGAGACCCACAGACTCGCACAGAGACCCACAGACTCGCACAGAGACCCATAGACTCACACAGCAGAGACCCATAGACTCACGCAGAGACCCATAGACTCACACAGAGACCCACAGACTCGCACAGAGACCCACAGACTCGCACAGAGACCCATAGACTCACACAGCAGAGACCCATAGACTCACAGCAGAGACCCATAGACTCACGCAGAGACCCACAGATTCACACAGAGACACATAGACTCACACAGAGACCCATAGACTCACACAGAGACCCATAGACTCACACAGAGACACATAGACTCGCACAGAGACCCACAGACTCGCACAGAGACCCATAGACTCACACAGCAGAGACCCATAGACTCACAGCAGAGTCCCACAGACTCACACAGAGACACATAGACTCACACAGAGACCCATAGACTCACACAGAGACCCATAGACTCACACAGAGACCCACAGACTCACACAGAGACCCACAGACTCACACAGAGACCCATAGACTCACACAGAGACCCATAGACTCACACAGAGACCCATTGACTCACACAGAGACCCATAGACTCACACAGAGACACATAGACTCACACAGAGACCCATAGACTCACACAGAGACACATAGTCCCACACAGAGACCCATAGACTCACACAGAGACCCATAGACTCACACAGAGACCCACAGACTCACACAGAGACCCATAGACTCACACAGAGACCCACAGACTCGCACAGAGACGCACAGACTCGCACAGAGATCCACAGACTCACACAGAGACCCATAGACTCACACAGAGACCCATAGACTCATACAGAGACCCGTAGACTCACACAGAGAACCATAGACTCACACAGAGACCCATAGACTCAAACAGAGACACAGACTCACACAGTGACCCACAGACGTACACAGAAACCCATAGACTCACACAGAGACCCATAGACTCACACAGAGACCCATAGACTCACACAGAGACCCATAGACTCACACAAAGACCTATAGACTCACACAGAGACCCATAGACTCGCATAGCGACCCATAGACTCAATCAGAGACACATAGACTCACACAGAGACACATAGACTCACACAGAGACCCATAGACTCACACAGAGACCCACAGACTCACACAGAGACCCATAGACTCACACAGAGACCCACAGACTCACACAGACACCCACAGACTCGCACAGAGATCCACAGACTCACACATAGACCCATAGACTCACACAGAGACCCATAAACTCACACAGAGACCCATAGACTCACACAAAGACCCATAGACTTACACAGAGACCCACAGACTCACACAGAGACCCATAGACTCACACAGAGACCTACAGACTCACACAGAGACCCACAGACTCACACAGAGTCCCACAGACTCGCACAGAGATCCACAGACTCACACAGAGACCCATAGACTCACACAGAGACCCATAGACTCACACAGAGACCCATAGACTCACACAACGACCCATAGACTCACACAGAGATCCATAGACTCACACAGAGACCCATAGACTCACACATAGACCCGCAGACTCGCATAGAGACCCATAGACTCAATCAGAGACCCATAGACTCAGACAGAGACCCACAGACTCACACAGAGACCCACAGACTCACACAGAGACCCCTTGACTCACACACAGACCCATAGACTCACATAGAGACCCATAGACTCACACAGAGACCCACAGACTCGCACAGAGACCCACAGACTCCCACAGAGACCTATAGACTCACACACCAGAGACCCATAGACTCACGCAGAGACCCATAGACTCACACAAAGACCCACAGACTCGCACAGAGACCCACAGACTCGCACAGAGACCCATAGACTCACACAGCAGAGACCCATAGACTCACAGCAGAGACCCATAGACTCATGCAGAGACCCACAGATTCACACAGAGACACATAGACTCACACAGAGACCCATAGACTCACA
The DNA here is from genome assembly GCF_048934315.1 of Petromyzon marinus. NCBI lineage: Eukaryota > Metazoa > Chordata > Hyperoartia > Petromyzontiformes > Petromyzontidae > Petromyzon > Petromyzon marinus. The sequence continues at coordinate 877,771 of NW_027422728.1, forward strand.
CAGAGACCCAATCGACTCACACAGAGACACATAGACTCGCACAGAGACCCACAGACTCGCACAGAGACCCATAGACTCACACAGCAGAGACCCATAGACTCACGCAGAGACCCATAGACTCACACAGAGACCCACAGACTCGCACAGAGACCCACAGACTCGCACAGAGACCCATAGACTCACACAGCAGAGACCCATAGACTCACAGCAGAGTCCCACAGACTCACACAGAGACACATAGACTCACACAGAGACCCATAGACTCACACAGAGACCCATAGACTCACACAGAGACACATAGACTCACACAGAGACCCACAGACTCACACATAGACCCACAGACTCACACAGAGACCCATAGACTCACACAGAGACCCATAGACTCACACAGACACCCATTGACTCACACAGAGACCCATAGACTCACACAGAGACACATAGACTCACACAGAGACCCATAGACTCACACAGAGACACATAGACCCACACAGAGACCCATAGACTCACACAGAGACCCATAGACTCACACAGAGACCCACAGACTCACACAGAGACCCATAGACTCACACAGAGACCCACAGACTCGCACAGAGACCCACAGACTCGCACAGATCCACAGACTCACACAGAGACCCATAGACTCACACAGAGACCCATAGACTCATACAGAGACCCATAGACTCACACAGAGAACCATAGACTCACACAGAGACCCATAGACTCACACAGAGACACAGACTCACACAGTGACCCACAGACTTACACAGAGACCCATAGACTCACACAGAGACCCATAGACTCACACAGAGACCCATAGACTCACACAGAGACCCATAGACTCACACAAAGACCCATAGACTCACACAGAGACCCATAGACTCGCATAGACACCCATAGACTCAATCAGAGACCCATAGACTCAGACAGACACCCACAGACTCACACAGAGACCCACAGACTCGCACAGAGACCCATAGACTCACACAGCAGAGACCCATAGTCTCACGCAGAGACCCATAGACTCACACAGAGACCCACAGACTCGCACAGAGACCCACAGACTCGCACAGAGACCCATAGACTCACACAGAGACACAGACTCACACAGTGACCCACAGACTTACACAGAGACCCATAGACTCACACAGAGACCCATAGACTCACACAGAGACCCATAGACTCACACAGAGACCCATAGACTCACACAAAGACCCATAGACTCACACAGAGACCCATAGACTCGCATAGAGACCCATAGACTCAATCAGAGACCCATAGACTCAGACAGAGACCCACAGACTCACACAGAGACCCACAGACTCGCACAGAGACCCATAGACTCACACAGCAGAGACCCATAGTCTCACGCAGAGACCCATAGACTCACACAGAGACCCACAGACTCGCACAGAGACCCACAGACTCGCACAGAGACCCATAGACTCACACAGCATAGACCCATAGACTCACGCAGAGACCCATAGACTCACGCAGAGACCCATAGACTTCACACAGACTGCTTCCTACCCTCTGTTTGTGTCCTTGTATACAACGCCTGAATACTCCTCCTTTCTGCCTCCACCACTATCACCATCACCCGTCACCACCACCACCGTCACCTCCACCGTCACCACCACCGTCACCACCACCACCACCGTCACCACCACCACCACTCTGTGTGTGCGCAGGAGAAGGAGGGGCGTGGGTTTGACCTGGGGTCTGGCCTCGTGGTCACCTCTCTGTCCGCAAGTTGGCAAGCCTTGCGATAGAGGCGCCCGCTCGCCCGCTCACTCACTCACTCGCTCACTCACTCACTCACCCGCTCACTCACCCACTCACTCACTTACACACTCACCCGCTCACTCACTCACCCACTCACACACTCACTCACTCACCCGCTCACTCACCCACTCACTCACTCACACACTCACCCACTCACTCACTCGCTCGCTCACTCACTCACTCACCCGCTCACTCACCCACTCACTCACTCACACACTCACTCACCCGCTCACTCACTCACCCACTCACACACTCACTCACTCACCCGCTCACTCACCCACTCACTCACTCACACACTCACCCACTCACTCACCCACTCACTCACCCACTCACTCATTCACCCACTCGCTCACTCACCTACTCGCTCACTCACTCACTCAGCAGCTGTGAGCTCACTCACTCGCTCACTCACTCACTCACATACTCACTCACTCACACACTCACTCACTCACCCACTCACTCGCTCGCTCACTCACCCACTCACTCACTCACCCACTCACTCACTCACACACCCACTCACTCACCCACTGACTCACTCACTCACACACCCACTCACACACTCACTCACTCACCCGCTCACTCACCCACTCACTCACTCACACACTCACCCACTCACTCACCCACTCACTCATTCACCCACTCGCTCACTCACCTACTCGCTCACTCACTCACTCAGCAGCTGTGAGCTCACTCACTCGCTCACTCACTCACATACTCACTCACTCACACACTCACTCACCCACTCACTCGCTCGCTCACTCACCCACTCACTCACTCACCCACTCACTCACACACCCACTCACTCACCCACTAACTCACTCACTCACTCGCTCACTCACTCACTCGCTAACTCACCGGCTGTTAGCTCAATCACACAACCAATCCTCGACTGTGAGCGCATTCACCTAGCTGTGAACTCGCTCGCTCACCATCTGCTCACTCACTCTCTCACCAGCTGCGAGCTCTCACTCAGTCACCAATGCCAACACTATCAGTAGCCATAGGAGAGACATGCCCACGTGTCACAGTGTGTGCGCGGCAGCTGTTGGAGACGCAGCAGTAGCAGCAGCAGCAATGGAAACAGCTCATGCAGGAGCAGCAGTAGCAACATCAGCAATGAAAACAGCTCGTGTAGGAGCAGCAGTAGCAGCAGCAGCAATGGAAACAGCTCGTGTAGGAACAGTAGTAGCAGCAGCAGCAGCAATGGAAACAGCTCGTGTAGGAGTAGCAGCAGCAGCAGCAGCAATGGAAACAGCTCATGTAGGAGCAGCAGTAGCAGCAGCAGCAGCAATGGAAACAGCTCATGTAGGAACAGCAGTAGCAGCAGCTGTAGCACAAGCTGTAGGAGCAGCTGCGGCAAATAGCTTTAGTTGAAACTGTATCAACAACAGCCGAACCAGCTGTATCATCAACTTAGCAGAACCAGCTGTATAAGCAACTGTAGCAGAACCAGCTGTATCAACAACTTAGCAGAACCAGCTGTATCATCAACTGTAGCAGAACCAGCTGTGTCAACAACAGCAGAATCAGCTGTATCAACAACAGCAGAACCAGCTGTATCATCAACTGTAGTAGAACTACCTGTATCAACAACAGCAGAACCAGCTGTGTCAACAACTTAGCAGAACCAGCTGTAGCATCAACTTAGCAGAACCAGCTGTATCATCAACTTAGCAGAACCAGCTGTATCAACAACAGCAGAACCAGCTGTATCATCAACTGTAGTAGAACTACCTGTATCAACAACAGCAGAACCAGCTGTGTCAACAACTTAGCAGAACCAGCTGTAGCATCAACTTAGCAGAACCAGCTGTATCATCAACTTAGCAGAACCAGCTGTATCATCAACTTAGCAGAACCAGCTGTATCATCAACTGTAGCAGAACCAGCTGTATCATCAACAGCAGAACCAACTGTATCAACAACATAGCAGAACCAGCTGTATCATCAACTTAGCAGAACCAGCTGTATCATCAACTGTAGTAGAACCAGCTGTATCATTAACTTAGTAGAACCAGCTGTATCATCAACTGTAGTAGAACCAGCTGTATCATCAACAGCAGAACCAGCTGTCAACAACATAGCAGAACCAGCTGTATCATCAACAGCAGAACCAGCTGTATCATCAACTTAGCAGAACCAGCTGTATCATCAACTTAGCAGAACCAGCTGTATCAACAACAGCAGAACCAGCTGTATCATCAACTGTAGCAGAACCACCTGTATCAACAACTTAGCAGAATCAGCTGTGTCAACAACTTAGCAGAACCAGCTGTATCAACAACTGTAGCAGAACCAGCTGTATCATCAACTTAGCAGAACCAGCTGTATCAACAACAGCAGAACCAGCTGTATCAACAACTTAGCAGAACCAGCTGTATCAACAACTCAGCAGAACCAGCTGTATCAGCAACTGCAGAACTAGCTGTATCAACAACTTAGCAGAACCAGCTGTATCATCAACTGTAGTAGAACCAGCTGTATCATCAACTTAGCAGAACCAGCTGTATCAACAACTTAGCAGAACCAGCTGTATCATCAACTTAGCAGAACCAGCTGTATCATCAACTTAGCAGAACCAGCTGTATCATTAACTTAGTAGAACCAGCTGTATCAACAACAGCAGAACCAGCTGTATCAACAACTTAGCAGAACCAGCTGTATCAGCAACTTAGCAGAACCAGCTGTATCATTAACTTAGTAGAACCAGCTGTATCAACAACAGCAGAACCAGCTGTATCAACAACTTAGCAGAACCAGCTGTATCAGCAACTTAGCAGAACCAGCTGTATCATTAACTTAGTAGAACCAGCTGTATCAACAACAGCAGAACCAGCTGTATCAACAACTTAGCAGAACCAGCTGTATCAGCAACTTAGCAGAATCAGCTGTGTCAGCAACTTAGCAGAACCAGCTGTATCAACAACTGTAGCAGAACCAGCTGTATCATCAACTTAGCAGAACCAGCTTTATCAACAACAGCAGAACCAGCTGTATCAACAACTTAGCAGAACCAGCTGTATCAACAACTTAGCAGAACTAGCTGTATCAGCAACAGCAGAACCAGCTGTATCAACAACTTAGCAGAACCAGCTGTATAATCAACTGTAGTAGAACCAGCTGTATCATCAACTTAGCAGAACCAGCTGTATCAACAACTTAGCAGAACCAGCTGTATCAACAACTTAGCAGAACCAGCTGTATCAGCAACAGCAGAACCAGCTGTATCAACAACTTAGCAGAACCAGCTGTATCATCAACTGTAGTAGAACCAGCTGTATCATTAACTTAGTAGAACCAGCTGTATCAACAACAGCAGAACCAGCTGTATCAACAACTTAGCAGAACCAGCTGTATCAGCAACTTAGCAGAACCAGCTGTATCATTAACTTAGTAGAACCAGCTGTATCAACAACAGCAGAACCAGCTGTATCAACAACTTAGCAGAACCAGCTGTATCAGCAACTTAGCAGAACCAGCTGTATCATTAACTTAGTAGAACCAGCTGTATCAACAACAGCAGAACCAGCTGTATCAACAACTTAGCAGAACCAGCTGTATCAGCAACTTAGCAGAATCAGCTGTGTCAACAACTTAGCAGAACCAGCTGTATCAACAACTGTAGCAGAACCAGCTGTATCATCAACTTAGCAGAACCAGCTGTATCAACAACAGCAGAACCAGCTGTATCAACAACTTAGCAGAACCAGCTGTATCAACAACTTAGCAGAACCAGCTGTATCAGCAACAGCAGAACCAGCTGTATCAACAACTTAGCAGAACCAGCTGTATAATCAACTGTAGTAGAACCAGCTGTATCATCAACTTAGCAGAACCAGCTGTATCATCAACTTAGCAGAACCAGCTGTATCATCATCTGTAGTAGAACCAGCTGTATCAACAACTTAGCAGAACCAGCTGTATCAACAACTTAGCAGAACCAGCTGTATCAACAACTTAGCAGAACCAGCTGTATCAACAACAGCAGAACCAGCTGTATCAACAACTTAGCAGAACCAGCTGTATCAACAACTTAGCAGAACCAGCTGTATCAGCAACTTAGCAGAACCAGCTGTATCATTAACTTAGTAGAACCAGCTGTATCAACAACAGCAGAACCAGCTGTATCAACAACTTAGCAGAACCAGCTGTATCAGCAACTTAGCAGAACCAGCTGTATCATTAACTTAGTAGAACCAGCTGTATCAACAACAGCAGAACCAGCTGTATCAACAACTTAGCAGAACCAGCTGTATCAGCAACTTAGCAGAACCAGCTGTATCATTAACTTAGTAGAACCAGCTGTATCAACAACAGCAGAACCAGCTGTATCAACAACTTAGCAGAACCAGCTGTATCAGCAACTTAGCAGAACCAGCTGTATCATTAACTTAGTAGAACCAGCTGTATCAACAACAGCAGAACCAGCTGTATCAACAACTTAGCAGAACCAGCTGTATCAAAAACTTAGCAGAACCAGCTGTATCATCAACTGTAGTAGAACCAGCTGTATCAGCAACTTAGCAGAACCAGCTGTATCAGCAACAGCAGAACCAGCTGTATCAGCAACTATAGCAGAACCAGCTGTATCATCAACTTAGCAGAACCAGCTGTGTCAACAACTGTAGCAGAACCAGCTGTATCATCAACTTAGCAGAACCAGCTGTATCATCAACCTAGCAGAACCAGCTGTATCATCAACTGTAGTAGAACCAGCTGTATCATCAACTTAGCAGAACCAGCTGTATCATCAACTTAGCAGAACCAGCTGTATCAACAACAGCAGAACCAGCTGTATCAACAACTTAGCAGAACCAGCTGTATCATCAACTTAGCAGAACCAGCTGTATCAACAACAGCAGAACCAGCTGTATCAGCAACTTAGTAGAACCTGCTGTATCATCAACAGCAGAACCAGCTGTGTCAACAACAGTAGAACCAGCTGTATCATCAACTGTAGAACCAGGTACCTGCCGTGTGTACGTGCCATGTGTACGTGCCGTGTGTACCTGCCGTGTGTACCTGCCGTGTGTACCTGCCGTGTGTACGCGCCGTGTGTACGCACCGTGTGTACGTGCGTTGTCGTGTGCGCGTGGTGGTGGTGGTGGTGGCGGGGGGTGGAGCGGCAGTGCAGCGGTTAGTGCGCTGCGATGCCAAGTTGGCGACCTGGTCACCTGGTCACTTGGTCACCTGGTCACCTGGCGACCTGGCGACCTGATGACCTGGTGACCTGGCAACCTGATAACCTGGTGACCTGAAAACCTGGTCACCTGGTGACCTGATAACCTGGTGACCTGATAACCTGGTGACCTGATAACCTGGTGACCTGGTGACCAAGCAACCTGGTCACCTGGTGACCTGGCAACCTGATAACTTGGTGACCTGGTGACCTGGTAACCTGATAACCTGGTCACCTGATAACCTGGTGACTTGATAACCTGGTCACCTGGTGACCTGATAACCTGGTGACCTGGTAACCTGATAACCTGGTCACCTGGTGACCTGATAACCTGGTCACCTGGCGACCTGATAACCTGGTGACCTGGTAACCTGATAACCTGGTGACCTGATAACCTGGTCACCTGGCGACCTGATAACCTGCTCACCTGGTGACCTGATAACCTGGTCACCTGGTGACCTGATAACCTGGTGACCCGATAACCTGATAACCTGGTGACCTGATAACCTGGTGACCTGATTACCTGTTCACCTGGTGACCTGATAACCTGCTCACCTGGTGACCTGGCAACCTGATAACCTGGTCATCTGGCGACCTGATAACCTGGTGACCTGGTAACCTGATAACCTGGTGACCTGATAACCTGGTGACCTGATAACCTGGTGACCTGGCGACCTGATAACCTGCTCACCTGGTGACCTGATAACCTGCTCGCTTGGTGACCTGATAACCTGGTGACCTGATAACCTGGTGACCTGATAACCTGCTCGCCTGGTGACCTGATAACCTGCTCACCTGGTGACCTGATAACCTGCTCACCTGGTGACCTGGCAACCTGATAACCTGGTCACCTGGTGACCTTGTCACCAGGTGACCTGGTGACACAGTGATCTGGCAACCTGATCACCTTGCGACCCTGGCGACCTGTTCACCCGACGACCTGGTTACCTGGCAACCTGGTGACCTGGCGACGCAGTTACCCCGCGACCTGGCAACCTGGTAACCAGGTGACCCGGTCACCTGGCAACCTGGTGACCCAATCATCTGGTGACCTGGTAACCTGGTAACCTGGTGACCCAGTCACCTGGTGACCTAGTGACCCAGTCACTTGGTGACCTGGTGACCCAGTCACCTGGTAACCTGGTGACCCAGTCACCTGGTGACCTGGTGACCCACTCACCTGGTGACCTGGTAACCTGGTGACCCAGTCACCTGGTCACCTGGCAAATCCGGCGACCCGGGTTCGATTCCCGGCTAACATTGTCGGCGATCGATAAATACGACCCTCCCCTAGGTCGACTCAGCCTCAAACGAGTACCCTGGTGCGATTTGTGAAGCGTCGGCACCCGGGGAGACAAAGGCGGCCGGCCGTGGCCCTGGTCACCCCTTCCCCCCACCCCCTCGTGTGCTGTGCTGCTCAGCAACACTTGCCCCATCAGCCTGTTGAAGGCTACACGGGGAATCTTTGTCTTGTGTGATGCGAATTAACGCGCACGTACGCCTTTTCCACTGGCCACACCCGAACCGAGCCAGCTCGTGGGGTCCCCTGGCACGGTACGGGTGTTGTTTTTCCACTGGCCACACCCGAACCGAGCCAGCTCGTGGGGTCCCCTGGCACGGCACGGGTGGTGTTTTTCCACTGGCCACACCCGAACCGAGCCAGCTCGTGGGGTCCCCTGGCACGGCACGGGTGGTGTTTTTCCACTGGCCACACCAGAACCGAGCCAGCTCGTGGGGTCACCTGGCACGGTACGGGTGGTGTTTTTCCACTGGCCACACCCGAACCAAGCCAGCTCGTGGGGTCCTCTGCCACGGTACAGGTGGGGTTTTCCACTGGCCACACCCGAACCAAGCCAGCTCATGGGGTCCCCTGGCACGGTACGGGTGGTGTTTTTCCACTGGCCAAACCCGAACCGAGCCGACTCGTATGGTCTCTGGCACGGCACGGGTGGTGGTTTTTCCATTAGCCACACCTGAGTGGAGGCAGCGCACCAGGCCCACTAACTGGCACAGTACGGGCGTTTTATGTTTTTTTTTCTTCCCGTTTGCCGAGCCGAGCTTGAACCGAACTGTGGTCGAGTCTCTACTGCTGCTGCCGCTCTCGCAAGACGACGACGACGACTGAGTCTTGACTCAGGCGTGGGGGGGGGGGGGGCAAGCAGGGCCAGGGCTGCGGGGGGGGGGGGCAAGCAGGGCCAGGGCCGTGGGAGGGGGGGGCAAGCAGGGCCAGGGCCGTGGGGGCAGGGAGCTAAGGACGGAGTTCACTTTGCTGCGACGTCGCTACGCCCGCGCCGGCTGGGGAACATCTCTGATGTGCAGTGGTTAAGCGAGGGATGTTGGTGTGCGCGCGTGCGCGTGCGTGGTTACCGTTTTGACCACCGTTGTGTCAGCCGCCGCTTGTTGAGAGTCCACGCGTGCGTAGTTACCGTTTTGACCACCGTTGTGTCAGCCGCCGCTTGTTGAGAGTCCACGCGTGTTGGCGGGGGCGGCGGTGTTAGCCGCGACTTCGCGATAAAACAATAAAAGCGACTTCTTTTGTAACGCGTGGAGGAGCGTTGAGTGAACGGTGGCGTCCGGTTGGGGTTCTCTGGGTGGATGATCGTTGCCGCTGCCGCTGCCGCTGCTGCTGCTTCACAGCCACCAGCGGCATCGTCTCCAACATCACCAGCAGCAGCAGTAGCATCACAATCAATATCAGCAGCAGTCGCATCACAATCTATATCAGCACCAGTAGCATCACAATCAATATCAGCAGCAGTCGCATCACAATCAATATCAGCACCAGTAGCATCACAATCAATATCAGCAGCAGTCGCATCACAATCAATATCAGCACCAGTAGCATCACAATCAATATCAGCAGCAGTAGCATCACAATCAATATCAGCACCAGCGGCATCACAATCGATATCAGCACCAGTAGCATCACAATCAATATCAGCAGCAGTAGCATCACAATCAATATCAGCACCAGTAGCATCACAATCAATATCAGCACCAGTAGCATCACAATCGATATCAGCACCAGTAGCATCACAATCAATATCAGCATCAGTAGCATCACAATCAATATCAGCAGCAGTAGCATCACAATCAATATCAGCACCAGCAGCATCATAATCAATATCAGCACCAGTAGCATCACAATATCAGCACCAGTAGCATCACAATCAATATCAGCACCAGTAGCTTAAGCAATCAATATCAGCACCAGTAGCATCACAATCGATATCAGCAGCAGTAGCATCACAATCAATATCAGCAGCAGTAGCATCGCAATATCCGCACCAGTAGCTTCAAAATCAATATCAGCACCAGTAGCATCACAATCAATAGCAGCAGTAGCTTCACAATCAATATCAGCACCAGTAGCATCACAATCGATATCAGCACCAGTAGCTTCACAATCAATATCAGCACCAGTAGCTTCACAATCAATATCAGCACCAGTAGCATCACAATCAATATCAGCACTAATAGCATCACAATCAATATCGGCACCAGTAGCATCACAATCAATATCGGCACCAGTAGCATCACAATCAATATCAGCACCAGTAGCATCACAATCAATATCGGCACCAGTAGCTTCACAATATCAGCACCAGTAGCATCACAATCAATATCGGCAGCAGCATCACAATCAATATCAGCACCAGTAGCATCACAATCGGACATGTGAGCATGATAGTGCAATCCAAAGGACATGTGAGCATGAGATATCTAAGCGAGAGGCACAGAGAGACTCACAGAGTGTCGGAAATAACAGCTGACATATGCAGGTAGGATGGAAACATCACAGTCAGTTATGACTTGACCTGGCTAATAACGTCCTTCCAATGATTGCTCAGTTTGTACCGAATCTTCTCGCTTGAAGTTGTGTCTGTGTTCATATATCTGGATGGCTTCACGAACAAATCTCTGAAGGTAGCCGGCAGGTTTGCAGAGTACCTCCGTCTTGGAAAAATCAATGTCGTGCGAGCCCACAGCGTTGAAACAATGATCAGCAACGGCAGAGGTATTGGGCCTACCGTGTTTCAGATCCGCATTGTGTTCATGCGCGCGGTCCAAGACGTGTCGTTTCATATTCTTGGTTCTTTCGGTAAAGTCACATTGAAGGGAAACAAAATAATAAAATATTTTAATTAATTGTTTCCCTTCAACGTGACTTTACCGAAAGAACCAATAATATGCATAACTGCAGTCACGAAAGCTTTAAATCAAAACATGTCGTTTCGTTTCCCCGATGTCACTGTGCTGTGTTGAAACGAACCCAGATCTTGTTGTTTGTTTAAGATTTTAGAACTATGTTTGGTAACCCCTGCTATGTACGGCGAAGTGATGGTTTTGGTTGGATCCTCAGAAGGTTGACTCCCCATGGCTGGGGAGACAGCTTTGCGGATTGTACCGTCCGAGTATCTGTTCATCCTGAGGGGTTGGTGCACGTGCTCCAACTCACTGGCTAGGTGGCGCTGGTCGCAGATGCAATGTAGTGTTTTGATGAGGGAATTCTTCTGGGCTGGATGTTGGTGGGAGTCAGGCTTTAGATAGGCATCCGTGTGGGTGGCTTTCCTGTACATCGAATGTCCCGACGAGCCATCAGGTCTCTTCTCGATCAAAACATCCAGGAATGGTAGCTTTCCATCCTTTTCCACTTGCATGGTGAATCTGATAGACGGTTGTATGGAATTGATGTGGTTGAGAAATTGGTTCAGTGCTGGCAGGCCATGTGGCCAGATGACGAAAGTGTCATCTACGTATCTCTTCCACAGGGAAGGACGTAGGGTGGATGTCTGGATGGCATCTGTCTCAAATTTCTCCATGAAAGCATTCGCTACCACTGGCGATAAGGGAGAACCCATTGGGGTACCCTCATTTTGTTTGTAGAATGTACCATTCCAGGTGAAGTATTTGTTGGTAAGGCAAGCGCCTTACCAAAGTTGGTGCATCTGGATTCAGTCCCTGTTGGACCAAGTCTTCAATGATTGCAATGGTGTCAGGTACCGGTACATTGGTGAACAGAGAGACTTACATCGAAACTGACAAGCAAATCATCTGGAGGCAGTGAGATGTCCTTGATTAGAGAAACCAAGTGAGCTGAGTTAAGTACAGCTGAGGTGGACTTGCCCGTGAAAGGTTTTCAGGGTCTCAGACATTTGTACATCAGATTCGGGGTCTTTATTTCAGACCGCAGGAGGAATCTGATGAGCTATGAAGCTCTTTTTTTTTGGTTCACAGATGTCCGGTAGGAGCACGGGGTCACAACAGGCATCCGCATCTGCCATGGTTTTGCGCAGCGGATGCTGTTTAGGGTGGACCACGACCTTCGTGGGAGATCAAAAGCCAGGGATCTTCTGCGCTGGGTCCTTCACAAGGAGTGCGCTATGGTGGCTCGGAGATGTTGACTACCTCGCCTGGTACGCAGGAGGTCGTGGCTTCCACCACCATCATCATCACGATGGCTAGGAGATGTTGACTACCTCGCCTGGTATGCAGGAGGTCGTGGGTTCCACCACCATCATCATCACGGTGGCTATGAGATGTTGACTACCTCGCCTGGTACGCAGGAGGTCGTGGGTTCCACCACCATCATCATCACGGTGGCTATGAGATGTTGACTACCTCGCCTGGTACGCAGGAGGTCGTGGGTTCCACCACCATCATCATCACGGTGGCTAGGAGATGTTGACTACCTCGCCTGGTATGCAGGATGTCGTGGGTTCGATCCCGACCCTGACTATGCCTGCTGCTGCTGTATATTTGGAGTCTGCGTCTCTCTCTCATGATCATCACGGTGGCTATGAGATGTTGACTACCTCGCCTGGTATGCAGGAGGTCGTGGGTTCGATCCCGACCCTGACTATGCCTGCTGCTCCTGTATATTTGGAGTCTGCGTCTCTCTCTCTCTCATCATCATCACGGTGGCTAGATGTTTACTCTCTGGCCTGGTACACAGGAGGTCGTGGGTTCGATCCCGACCCTGACTATGCCTGCAGCTGCTGTATATTTGGAGTCTGCGTCTCTCTCTCTCATCATCATCACGGTGGCTATGAGATGTTGACTACCTCGCCTGGTATGCACGAGGTCGTGGGTTCGATCCCGACCCTGACGATGCCCGCTGCTGTATATTTGAAGTCTGCATCTCTCTCTCATCATCATCATCACGGTGGCTAGAAGATGTTGACTACCTCGCCTGGTGCACAGGAGGTCGTGGGTTCCACCACCATCATCATCACGGTGGCTAGGAGATATTGACTACCTCGCCTGACATACAGGAGGTCATGGGTTCGATCCCGACCCTGACGATGCTTACTGCTGTATATTTGCAGTCTGCATCTCTCTCTCTCTCATCATCATCATCACGGTGGCTAGGAGATGTTGACTCTCTCGCCTGGTACGCAGGAGGTCGTGGGTTCCACCACCATCATCACCACGGTGGCTATGAGATGTTGACTACCTCGCCAGGTGCACAGGAGGTCGTGGGTTCGATCCCGACCCTGACGATGCCTGCTGCTGTATATTTGGGGTTTGCGTCTCTCTCTCATCATCATCACGGTGGCTATGAGATGTTGACTACCTCGCCTGGTATGCAGGAGGTCGTGGGTTTGATCCCGACCCTGACTATGCCTGCTGCGGCTGTATATTTGGAGTCTGCGTCTCTCTCTCTCTCATCATCATCATCACGGTGGCTAGGAGATGTTTACTCTCTCGCCTGGTACACAGGAGGTCGTGGGTTCGATCCCGACCCTGACTATGCCTGCAGCTGCTGTATATTTGGAGTCTGCGTCTCTCTCTCTCTCTCATCATCATCATTGCGGTGGCTATGAGATGTTGACTACCTCGCCTGGTATGCACGAGGTCGTGGGTTCGATCCCGACCCTGACGATGCCTGCTGCTGTATATTTGAAGTCTGCGTCTCTCTCTCATCATCATCACGGTGGCTAGGAGATGTTGACTACCTCGCCTGGTACACAGGAGGTCGTGGGTTCCACCACCATCATCATCATCACGGTGGCTAGGAGATGTTGACTACCTCGCCTGGCATACAGGAGGTCATGGGTTCGATCCCGACCCTGACGATGCTTACTGCTGCTGTATATTTGAAGTCTGCGTCTCTCTCTCATCATCATCATCATGGTGGCTATGAGATGTTGACTACCTCGCCTGGCATACAGGAGGTCATGGGTTCGATCCCGACCCTGACGATGCTTACTGCTGTATATTTGCAGTCTGCATCTCTCTCTCTCTCTCATCATCATCACGGTGGCTAGGAGATGTTGACTCCCTCGCCTGGTGTACAGGAGGTCGTGGGTTCCACCACCATCATCATCACGGTGGCTAGGAGATGTTGACTACCTCGCCTGGTGCACAGGAGGTCGTGGGTTCGATCCCGACCCTGACGATGCCTGCTGCTGTATACTTGGAGTCTGCGTCTCTCTCTCATCATCATCATCACGGTGGCTATGAGATGTTGAATACCTCGCCTGGTATGCAGGAGGTCGTGGGTTCGATCCCGACCCTGACTATGCCTGCTGCTCCTGTATATTTGGAGTCTTCGTCTCTCTCTCTCTCTCTCATCATCATCATCACGGTGGCTAGGAGATGTTTACTCTCTCGCCTGGTACACAGGAGGTCGTGGGTTCGATCCCGACCCTGACTATGCCTGCAACTGCTGTATATTTGGAGTCTGCATCTCTCATCATCATCACGGTGGCTATGAGATTTTGACTACCTCGCCTGGTGTGCAGGAGGTCGTGGGTTCGATCCCGACCCTGACTATGCCTGCTGCTCCTGTATATTTGGAGTCTTCGTCTCTCTCTCTCTCATCATCATCATCACGGTGGCTAGGAGATGTTTACTCTCTCGCCTGGTACACAGGAGGTCGTGGGTTCGATCCCGACCCTGACTATGCCTGCAGCTGCTGTATATTTGGAGTCTGCGTCTCTCATCATCATCACGGTGGCTATGAGATTTTGACTACCTCGCCTGGTATGCAGGAGGTCGTGGGTTCGATCCCGACCCTGACTATGCCTGCTGCTCCTGTATATTTGGAGTCTTCGTCTCTCTCTCTCTCTCATCATCATCATCACGGTGGCTAGGAGATGTTTACTCTCTCGCCTGGTACACAGGAGGTCGTGGGTTCGATCCCGACCCTGACTATGCCTGCAGCTGCTGTATATTTGGAGTCTGCATCTCTCATCATCATCACGGTGGCTATGAGATTTTGACTACCTCGCCTGGTGTGCAGGAGGTCGTGGGTTCGATCCCGACCCTGACTATGCCTGCTGCTCCTGTATATTTGGAGTCTTCGTCTCTCTCTCTCTCATCATCATCATCACGGTGGCTAGGAGATGTTTACTCTCTCACCTGGTACACAGGAGGTCGTGGGTTCGATCCCGACCCTGACTATGCCTGCAGCTGCTGTATATTTGGAGTCTGCGTCTCTCATCATCATCACGGTGGCTATGAGATTTTGACTACCTCGCCTGGTATGCAGGAGGTCGTGGGTTCGATCCCGACCCTGACGATGCCTGCTGCTGTATATTTGAAGTCTACGTCTCTCTCTCATCATCATCACGGTGGCTAGGAGATGTCGACTACCTCGCCTGGTACACAGGAGGTCGTGGGTTCCACCACCATCATCACGGTGGCTAGGAGATGTTGACTACCTCGCCTGGTATGCAGGAGGTCGTGGGTTCGATCCCGACCCTGACGATGCTTACTGCTGTATATTTGCAGTCTGCATCTCTCTCTCTCATCATCATCATCACGGTGGCTAGGAGATGTTTACTCTCTCGCCTGGTACACAGGAGGTCGTGGGTTCGATCCCGACCCTGACTATGCCTGCTGCTGTATATTTGGAGTCTGCGTCTACTATACACTATTATACACTACACTACTATACACTACTATACACTACAATATAGACTACAATATGCACTACTATACACTACACTATACACTACACTACACACTATACACTACACTATACACTACTATACACTACACTATACACTACTACACACTACTATACACTACACTATATACTACACTACTATACACTATTATACACTACACTACTATACACTACCATATACACTACAATATGCACTACTATACACTACACTATACACTACACTATACACTACACTATACACTACTATACACTACACTATACACTACTATACACTACACTATACACTACTACACACTACTATACACTACTATACACTACACTATACACTACACTACACACTACTATACACTACACTATACACTACACTATACATTACACTATACACTACACTACACACTACACTATACACTACACTATACACTACACTAAACACTATTATACTATACGCTACACTATACACTACTATACACTACACTATACACTACACTATACACTACTATACACTACACTATACACTACTATACACTACACTATACACTACTATACACTACACTATACACTACACTATACACTACACTATACACTACACTACACTACTACACAGTACACAACTACACTATACACTACACTATACACTACTGTACATTACACTATACACTACACTGTACACTACACTATACACTACATTATACACTACTATACACTACTACACACTAGTGCTGCACTAGTCCCCAAACTGCAAAGACAAAGGCTCCCCAATGTAGACTGACGCATCCACAGACCCACACATGGACCCACGGACTCGCACAGAAACCCACGGACTCATCGACTCCCACTGGGCGTGCGCTGTTAGCGAGCACCGGTGAGAGTCGCAATGGAACAACACCAGGGGCTGGTGTGGACAGAACCACGGCTGGCCGCTCGTCTCTCAAATTCTGATGTTAGCACCCCCACCCACCTCACCACCTCCTTAATTATGGCTGAGTCCACCTAAGTGACGCTCAGGACTGCTTCAGGTAAGGGGCCGACCTTAAATGACGTCACGCGATTTTAGAGGATTTTTGACCCCCGCCCCATCGTCACACGACGTCACAAAAAGTCAGACCCCTCCCCCCTCAATTATGACGTCACAAAGCTCTGCCCCCCCCACCCCCCCAAAAAAATAAAACATGCTTCAAATCGCTTTAAACTATTCTTGTCATCGTCACAAACGTCTGACCCCGCCCCCCCTCTAGGTGTGTGACGTCATTCACGGACGGCCCCTAATTGTCGCTGGTATTGGCTTTCAGACAAATTAATTTTTCGTCTCCCTCTTTTCAGAACATAGATGGACTAGTCCTTCTAAATAAACTGCCAAATCGCTGCGTGTGGTGCTGACGTTTTTTTAAATAAATACACCTTTTAAAATAAATTAATTATTGCAAACCGACACACCTGATGACGACCGTTTGTGTTATGGTTGAAACGTCGTGAGAATTTTTTTTGTTTTATATATTTTATTATTTTATTGTTTCCCTTCAGCGTGACTTTACCGAAAGAGCTAAGAATATGAATTACTGCAGTCACGAAAGCTTTAAGTCAAGATTAAAATATATTAGCATACCAAAATTAGCATAGGTCAACCGTTGACCAATCGCTGCGCACCATCGCTGGAGACGCGCCCAGGTTTGCCTCTCGACCAATCGGATCGCTGGCCCTCCCTCCTCCCCACTTTGGCACGCTGCGACCAATCAGATCGCGGGAGGACGCTACCATTTTTAATGCCTTACACGCTGAAAGCCGCGCGCCCATGTGCGTGTGAGTGTTTAGTTTTGTTTTAATTATTTTAATCATTAAAATTCGCGAGTGTCAAGGTAAGCTACGTAGACTTTATTTTTTAAAGCATTTTCTCAAGAGAACCGTTGTTGCTGCTGCTGTTGTTGTGAAAGGCCCGGTACACCCTGAGGCCTTGCCTAGACTAGGACAGCCTTGATGTCACGTGGGTCCACACTCTTTGTGTCTTTCGGTAAAGTCACGGAGGTAGAAAATAAAATTTATTCATGATTTTATTTAATTACATTTTATTTTATACCTACGTTAAATTTAATTTAAATTTTTGATTAAAATGTATTTCATGCCTACGTTAAATTTAATTTAAAATTGGAATTAATTTAATTAAAATTTATTTTATACCTACGTAATTTTTTATAAATGAATATTTTTTTTATACTTTAAATTAATTTTAATTTATACCTTCGTTAAATTTAATTTAAATTTGTAATAAATTAAATTTTATTTCATACATACGTTAAATTAAATTGATTTTTTAAATAAATTAAATGTATTTAAATTAAAGTTATTTTATACCTACGTTTAATTTAAATTTTTAATAAATTACATTTATTGTATTTAAATTAAATTTATTTTATTTCATACCTACACATGTACAGTCATTTTAACTGCTCTGACTGCTACAAGCTAAGTGCGGCCTGGAATCGTATTATTAAGTAATACATTTTACAATTACAATTCCTTATAGAGGAACCCCATACTAATGAACTGACTACGTATCTATATAATTAAAAGACCGCACGCAAATACCGCAAAAGTGGACCCCGTTGTCAATGAGATAATTCGATGTACGTACAGCAGTTGCTGTACGTACATCATTAAAATTACACCGATTGTAATACGTCACCAAAGACGACACAATTTTAATTTGACCCCCGGGTCTGATCGCGTTAACTGTGCAGGTGGCGGGTCGAGAGGTGACTTGCACGTGTGTGCAGCTTATTGAATATTGACGTGCGATGACTTGTGGAGAGGAAGAATGATGATGATGGCGATGCAAGTCTTGAAGTCTGACGTTGTTCTCCGAGTCGTGTAGCCTACCGCGTGCAACTTTGGGGATTGCGTAATGTCATTTTAGTTTCCTCTGTGGAACTTTTTATTTTGTTGATTCTAACGCTTTAACTAACGTAGGGCGGGCTTGGGAGCGGCGTTGACGATGTGTTTTGGCGTTACACCAACCAGCACCTTTGCATTCAGAAGTTGGAGGTGCTTTGATTGTTACAGCGATGGGTGGAATCGTCACCGTCATGGGTTTTAAGTGGGCATGGAGCCCGCCAAGGGAATGGGTAGGTAGAGGAATGGGGTTGGAGAGTATACACAACTTGCATTTCTAGTCATTTCAACAATTTATGGGCATGCGCATCATTAACAGTGTCCTGATTGATGAGCAAAACAAAATCGCAATTTAATCATCAATCTATTGTCATTAATGAGTCCGAAATAGCAATAGTCATGCTCAAAACCGCATTCCTATTATAAAAAAATAATTGAACCCCCATTCATGATGACAATTCCAATATGGTCATTATGATGCTCAGAATTACACTTATATTCTCAGAATCATGAACATTTATTAAAACATCAGTGTGCTCAAAATGCAAATTTACCAATTTCAACATGTACACAATCAATTCCAAGATTCTAATCAAAGTAAGTCCTATGTATCTTGGTGTTTTCATGCTTATCCATTATTGCACGCCCCCCAAAAAAATATACAAAAGTGTATTTTTATAATGTTTGCATGGTGTACAGTCTGGAAATTACCCACATGGCAAATTTCAAGCTTGGTGCGTGTCGGGAAGTACGCTAAACATTTTGAACAGACACACACATTCACAACTTTGCCTTTGATATATATGGAGATTAGTAATAAATTGTTAATTTAATTACTTTCATGTTGACGGATTGTAACTACGAATAGCACTGGCTCACCACGGGGCTTATCGCGTGGTATCTGGGCACTTTATTTGAAACGTAAACCCCACAGTGTGTGAGTACAATTCCTCGCAAGTTGCGTCCACAGACACAGACAATGACGTTTCTAGGTAAGAGTAAGAAATGAATCTACGTGTCGAGGAGAGACGAGAGAGCCAAGAGGTCACCTCGGGAGACGGGGCGGCACGTCAACCTTAGTCACGTGACTGAAGGAGTGAGGGCGTGCCGTGTGTGTGTGTACCGTGTGTGTGTGTGTGTACTGTGTGTGTGTGTACTTGCATGTGTGTGTGTACCGTGTGTGTGTACCGTGCGTGTGTGTGTGTGTACCGTGCGTGTGTGTGTGTACTGTGTGTGTACTGTGCGTGCGTGTGTACTGTGTGTGTGTGTGTGTATATATATTGTGTGTCTGTGTACCATGTGTGTGTACACTGTGTGTGTGTACCTTGTGTGTGTGTAACGTGTGTGGCGGTAGTCTAGCAGTTAGTGCGCTGCTCTACAAACATGACGACTCGAGTTTGATTCCCGCTCACAGCCAACACCCAGTGACGATTCTTTAGGATATGTTTTTCAAACGAACAGTTGTTTGGGTTGCGTTGTGTTCATTAAAGTTACTTGCAATTCAAATATAGGTGTGTTGTTGGTGGTTGTAATGCCAGACGATAACATTGTGAGGAGCAATGCCTGAATCCTTACCCTTGGGGTTCCTCTAGAAATGGCAAAAAGTCACTGAGAGTGGCCACGTGGAGGAGAGGCTGCTACTCTGCACAGAGCTGGACCGGTACCGCCTGGATCTCTGTGGCATTCAGGAGATCCAGTGGACCGGCTCTGACTCCAATCATCATGAGGGGTGCAG
Source organism: Petromyzon marinus (assembly GCF_048934315.1). Lineage (NCBI taxonomy): Eukaryota > Metazoa > Chordata > Hyperoartia > Petromyzontiformes > Petromyzontidae > Petromyzon > Petromyzon marinus. The sequence goes on from NW_027422728.1 coordinate 898,267, forward strand.
AGTCATCCACTCGGGGCAGGAGACTGCCAAACAACAAGGAGTGGCTCTTATTCTGAAAAAAAGAATGAAGGCGGCGTGGGAAGGTGGCGGCGAGGTGTGGAAAGCTGTAAGCCCCAGGCTACTTTGGGCTCGCCTCCCCATCAACAGGAGGCAGAGAATGGTGGTGGTGGTGGCTGCTTACGCCCCCACCGAAGACGAACATCAGTGGAGGGATGCAGGCAAGCCCGTGGATTCAGATTCCTTCTATGACCTCCTGTCACAGGTGTTAGCTAAAAGTGGCCCCTCGGGATAGAGTCATCCTGTTGGGTGACTTCAATGCCCGAGTTGGTGATGATGCTGGCACCTGGTCTGGAGCGATTGGAAGGCATGGGCCAGATCAACTCAATAACAACGGTAGGAGGCTGTTAGACTTCTGTGGAGCCTGTGGGCTTGTCATGGCCAACACGCTGTTCTGGCATCTGTGCATCCAGACAACATCTTGGATTCACGCCGGGTCCAAGCAAGAACATCCGCTGGACTATATAGCAGTGGACCAGTGAATGCAGGCCCATGTCCTTGACACCAGAACCTACCGTGCTGCTGACCTCACTGACCGTTAGCTGTTCATATGTAAGATCTGTGGGCTGGGTAAATCTGTGAGCAGGAGCGAGAGATAATTAAGCTCCCAAGCATTCACTATGTTATAAACAACATATTTTCGCTCATAAGTCGCTTGCCTAATTGCCTCAGCAACTCGGTGTTTCGTATCGAATCTCATCTCAAACAATCGAAGGCCGCCCCCTAGTGGCAGCTGCCCCTGTGTGGCACAAGGTGGCCCTCCACCGGCCTGCACGTGGCATGAGTCTGTCGGTAGGGGTCGATCATTGACGCGTCATCTACATTGTGGAGTTTCCGGATAATGTCTGGAATTAACCACAATTTTGACCGTTACACCAACATGCAATGACCTGTGCATTGTAAGTGACACAATACTCTGTTTGACATCCGCCGTGAAGCAGAACAGCGCATATTGTGGTGAATGTTACTGGGGTAGCCAGGTGTGCCTGTCGGATTTGAACGTTAAACCTCTGCAACAAATAGAGAATACGCTACCATATTCCTGGTTCTTTCGGTAAAGTCACGTAGATAGAAAACAAAATTAAAGATTAAACAATTTTTTTATACAAATAACAAATAAAAATAAATTGATGATAAGATGCCATGGGTCGACTGACTCAGATGACTGGCCAATGCACCGCCTTTGCCCCCCACTACACACACAGTGTGTGTACGTACACACAGTGTGTGTACGTACACACACTGTACACACAATAATGTCCACGTTGTTGCTGAGTTCACGTACCCAAGGGAGGGGGCAATGAAAAATGAAGCTAAATCAACTTAAACTCCATCCCCGCTCTGTGACGTCACCACTCAGCATGACCTCATCGGCATGAAGTGCCAGCGGGAGGTGTACCTCGCTAGTGACGTCATCTCACCAAGGTATTCACACTCCGCCAACCTGCTTCCGCGTGACATCGCGCGTAACAGGAGGCTGCCGATCCGCGCTTGCACTGAAATCCGAGGTGAGAAATTCTCATGCTGGTGGTAGTGGTGGTTGTTGTTTACCAAGGTAGAGCCTCTCTCTCGTAGGGATGTCAGTTGAGTAGCAGCGAGCATGGGAATCGATGTCCAGGTTGGAACTGTTGTATATATAGGTGTTATGAAAATTGATGAAAATAATGAAAATTAAATGAAATTTGAAATTTGCAAAATTCATCCGAAATTATGTTAATTTGTGTAATTATGTGCATAAATTATGCTGATTCGAGAGATGATCGTATTAATTATGCGAGTGGGCATGGTTATGATGATGCAGGTCGTTATGATAATTAGGTCGAGCCTCGGTGACGATTGTGTTATGAATTTGAACAACGCGATTAATCGTATGCAGTTCTGTAGGTGTTGTGAGCACGAATGAGAGAGAGTCGATTCGACTCTGCTCTTTAATTCCGTATTATCGATAAGGATACGATTACTCTCGATTGAACATTATGAATTATGTGTGTTATGGATTATGTGTGGTGATAGTGTGCTTATGATAGGTCCCCAGGATTCAGATCTCATACGCAGAACAATATGCAGAATTTCAGGAAGAATCACACACAAACCTGCTTTAATCAATTTTATTTTCTAGCTAACTTTAATTTAGGATAATATGAAAACTCAATCTCGGGATTTTGGAATTTCAACACAGCGTTAACATAATACCATCACGATTGCGTTGTTTCACCTCGATAGCGGCACCTGTGGTTAATTCCCGACGCGTAACGCAATCAATCGGTTGTTGAGAGAGAGATTAAACATGCATAACTATTCTATCAAACCTTAACTCTATTATATGCGAATTCGTATACTTGAATGATTACACAAGACGGCACTCGGTCTTTGATTCGTATCCAATCCTTAACACATTCTGATATGCGAAATTATTATGCTTGAAATCGTCAGCACAGTACCACGGCGATGTTCGTTCATTGATTCATCAACGATTATGCAATTAAAGCGTTCGACTGAAATAATTCTGATTGCCTCATCAACGTAACTCGATGGGTGGCGATGTTTTTCGTTATCAGCTAATAGTTGACGCAGTTATCATGAGTCTTGTATGTTTAATGGAAGCGTTGTTGATTTCTTGCGTTGAGCAAACGCCTAGGTTGATTTCCTTGTCAAAAAAATGTTTGTTCGTTGTGTAGCGGTGGGGGAGTGAGGAGGGAGTGTGGGGGAGGGGCATACGAACGACTGCCAGTTTCTGTCCACCACTGGCTGGATGAGTCAGCACGACGCTCGCCATCGTCGCGCCGATGGGTGTTGAGTGCGGGGCCGCTTCCCTCTCAGCCCTGGTGACGTGAAGTTGCGAGCTGTGGCACGCTGGTGGCACGCTGTTCGCGCGCTGGTGCTGATGCTGGTGCTGATGGCACGCTGGTGGCGCGCGCTCCCTCTCCTTGAAGATGCGCGAACGTGCCCGTGCTGGTTCGCTGACAGCAGTTTCATCCACTGCCGGATGAGCTGCTGCACGCTCTTGCTTGGCGTTGCTGGCCGCGCTCTTTCCGCTGCTGTAGTATCTGACGCTGCGCTCGCGGGCGACAGGTCAAGTTTTCTTCTGCTGAGTGAGCCGAGTCGCACGTGCTCTCTTTGTTGAAGTTGTTGGCGGCTCTCTGACAGCAGGTTTCCTCCACTGCTGTATGACTCAAGTCGCACGCGCTTGGTCGCTGGTTTGCTGAAGTTGTTGGCGGCTGTCCAAGCTTTTCCGCTGCTGGTTTAGCCACGTTGCACGCTCTCTCCCTGTGGAGATGCTCGAGCGCTCTCAGCGCTGATTCGCTGATAGCAGTTTCTCTCCACTGCTGTATGACTCAATTTCGTTGATACATGGCGACTCATGCGATCCTCGCTACTCAGCAAGGCTCGGAGCCAGCCGCTCCATGCGACTGCTCGTCCTGTGGACGTCTTGACTCGCTGATCTGTCTTGACTCTTGACTGTTGACTGACTTTTGAAAATGCGGCTGACCGTTATATTCAAAGACAATTCTCTCCACGCTGTGGAAAAGGTGGGGGGGGGGGGGCGTGGTCTGTTTGTGTGTGAGTTCGTGTGTGTACAGATGGCTCCTGCGTTAACGATCTGTTTGCCCTGGTGTGAAATTCCTCTCTCGCGCTCTGCGGGAGAGACAAAGGTGGTCGGGAGCACCTATCTCTTTATACTTTCGACTTTATATTTCTCAAATACCATTTGGTCCCATGTTCGCCAAGACTCGTGTTTGTAACTACGTCCTCCCGACACCCCTCTCGGGTTACCGAGGTTCGCATTGTTATGATGGAATTATTAAAAAGAAAAATAATTTTCATCCTGAGTTTAAGAGGTCCGTTTCTTGATTGTTGGAATCCATATCCCTTGGTTCTGTAAGGTTCTATAATGGAATATCGTTTAAGGTTAACACGTTATTATTAATGTTATATTGCAATTTCTTTAAAACTTTGTTTGCCTGGTTGCCGTGTGTGGGGTGGGGTGTGTCTCCTCATCGAACCGGCTGGCTTTTCCAGATGGCCCCTTGTGATAAGGTGTAATTCTTGCTTCTCCGCGCTGCGAGAGAGACAAAGGTGGTCGGGGTTGCTTGGGATATTGTTTAAACTCTTTCGCAAGTTTGCCCGTTGTCTCATTCCTTCTCGAAAACCTTTGATGTGACTGTGTATTTTGTCTCCAAGCTTTGTTTTAACAGTAAAAGTATTAAAGGTGAAAATCATTTGAAAGCGAATTATTGGATAATAATTCACTGATGTATCTGGTGGCCTGGTCTTAATTGGAGTGAGCGCGAGGACCGCTAACTTTAGCTTATTCTTGTTATTGCATTTTAAATTTTAACCGTTGTTTAAAAAAAAAAATGGTTTAACCCATGGGCGTCCTCATTTCTGGCTTGCGGAGGGCTTCCCTCTGCGTGACCTCCCTTAGGGCACATTCAACTCTTGTTCATCTGGAGATCTTCGCAGATAGCTGCTAACATCCTCACCTCGAGAGTTTAATTATTTCTTTATTAATGGCCTGTTTATGACCGACATCTGGTTTTTCGTGTGCCTGGCTTACGGGTTTTATTGATTATTTTTTTCGTTTGTTAAAAAAAATATGATATATATAATGGCAAATATTATTGTTCATATCAATTTTGGAAAAGGCTCATATACAACAACAGCGCTGGAGTGAAAAAAAAGCCACGCGCAGATCACGACCTTTAAGCTGTGTGAGAAGAAACAAAGCGCCTTGACAAAGGAATTAGCATAGAATTTAGCATTGAAATGGCTCATTGAAATAGCTAAGTTAAAGTATACACATCCGCAGAGGCACCCCTTGACAAAGGAATTAGCATAAAATTTAGCATTGAAATAGCTGAGTGATGTTCTGTTTGAGAGGAGACCTGATGGCTCATTGGGGCATTCTGTCTACAGGAAACCCACCCACACAGATTCCTACTTGAAACCTGATTCCCACCACCACCCAGCCCAAAATAATTCTCTCATCAAAACTTTATACCATAGTGCTCATTGCATTTCGGACCAACACCACCTGACTAGTGAATTACAACATGTACACCTGGCCCTCAAAAGGAATGGTTACTCTGACCGTACCATCCGCCAAGCTTTTTCTCCCTCCATACAGAAACAACCACTTGATACTCCGGTCAAAACCATCACACTACCATATATAGCAGGCGTTACTAAAAATATTTCCAAAATTCTAAACAAACACAAGATCCAGGTCCGGTTCAATACAGTACACAAAATTCGTGATCTGATCCCATCCGTGAAGGATGTCATTCCTGACTTACAGTACCCCGGGGTTTACAAATTGAGTTGTACCTGCGGTGATTGCTATATCGGGGAGACAAAGCGACATGTCTCTGACCGAATTCGCGAGCACAAATCAGATTTGAAACACGGCAAAACGAATTCTTCTGCCGTGGCTGATCACTGTTACAACGCTGTGGGTGATCACGATATAATTTTCTCCCGATACCAAGGTTCTTTGCAAACCCACGGGTTTTACAAACACAGACACAATTTCAACCGAGAAGATGGTTTCAAATTAAGCAACCATTGGAAAGATGTTCTAAATCGAACTAATCATTAAACTAATTTCAATGGTACAGTATATTTTTCAAGTAGTGGTACCCCAAACTTTCGCAGCTCTTATAAATTCGTTTTTCACACCATCAATAGGTAAACTCCCCCCCCCCCCCCCCGTGCCAAACGGCAAGTCCACCGGCACGTGCACCACATCTTTTCTAAAATCGGCCAATCAAATGCTAATTTTATGCTAATTTCTTTGTCAGGACACCTTGTTTGCTCGCACACAGTTTAAAGGTCCGCGGTCTGAGCGTGGTTGTGTTTCGCTAAATTCTCCTGTTTGATTTGTACTAGGTGCCTCGGTGAATGTATATGCTCTGAATTTAACATAGCTATTTCTGTGACCAGTTACAAGCTAATCACTCAGCTATTTCAATGCTAAATTCTATGCTAATTCCTTTGTCAAGGGGTGCCTCTGCAGATGTGTATACTTTAACTTAGCTATTTCAATGAGCCATTTCAATGCTAAATTATATGCTAATTCCTTTGTCAAGGCGCTTTGTTTCTTCTCACACAGCTTAAAGGTCGTGATCTGAGCGTGGCTTTTTTCACTCCAGCGCTGTCCTCCAGAAAGTCTCGTCCCTTCACCTGATGAAGGCCGTGTTGTGGGCGAAACGTCGTGATTTTTGTTATTTTATTTTTTTACCTACGTGACTTTACCAAATAGAACCAAAGATTATGGATCCTAGCAGTCACGAAAGCTTTAAATCTAGAACTGTGTTTCCATTTGCAAGTAAACTCACATTTCAACAACGAGGGTTGAAAGCATTAAGCATTAGCTCTGTCTGCATGTCTGCTCTGTTGTAAAGATGATCCAATATGAACACAATTGTAGTACAATAGCTCTGTTGCTGTTAGGGACCTAACAATGTTGAAAACTGGCCAAAATTTATTACACGGCCCACTCATGGTCCAGAGCAGAACTCGGTACCACCTAAGGTAGCAACACTTCAGTTGTACCCATTTATTTGGATGGAAAATGAAAGTAAATTACTTTATAGTCTCACTCATTGAATTTGTTTATCACTGGCCACGTAGAGAAATTGCAACTGCTCAATTTAGGCCACCTCACGTGGTACCGACAAAGGAGACATCTCATGGGCTATGAAAAAATAAGAATAGGTTGTATCCTTTCTGGCAATAAAACAGATCTTACGATTCATTGAAGAAGGTTTCTGTTTTGTGTTTGGACATCTAAACACCCGTTTTGTTGCCAAAAAAGGATCAATTCTATTCTTATTTTGTCATACTTTGATACCGGCAAAACGGTCTCATTTTGAAGCGTTTCATGGACTATTGGATGGGGAGAAAAAAACCGGCGCTAAAAGTCAGTGGCAACCTCTCCTGTCGTGCCCAGTGACGTCATCACGGGCGAAGTTCACTGCGCGAAGTCAAACGCCGCCTCGTGAGCGCCGCTCGGGAACCGTGTGGGTTTGTGTTTCTTGTCTCCTCTGCGCAATGTGGGGGAGGGCTTCATCCAGCAGTGGATTGACAAAAGCACTGTATGCATACTGCACAGGCTACGCTAACGTCACATTTAGGCCCATGGACCGAACAAACGCGTCTATCTTTCTCCATCCGTCTCCACTCTCTCTCTTTTCCTCTCTTCACTGCTGGCCTGTAGGTTTGGGCCGAGCGAGTTCCTGCCGGGGATTTGGCTTTTCAGGAGCTGATTCCCCCCGTGGCTTTGTCGGCACGAGGCGACCGCGCGGAGTGTCAAGTGCTCCACCGGGCCCCAAGGCGCTGCCCCAGCACCACCGTAGTAGCCAAACCATCGGTGCTCGGCATGGCCCGTATGAAGGTCTTGCTGGACCTCATGTTGCGCACGGGGTACAGCATCGTCCAGGAGAGCAGACAGAGGAAGTTCGGACCGCCGCCCGACTGGCAGGGGCCCCCTCCCGCCCGTGGCTGCGAGGTGTTTCTGGGGGGGATCCCGCGCGACCTCTACGAGGATGAGCTGGTGCCCGTGCTGGTGACGGTGGGGAAGCTCTACCAGCTCCGCCTCATGATGGATCATAGTGGAGAGACCCGCGGCTACGCGTTCGCTACCTACGCGACGCTCGCCGAAGCCACGGATGCCGTCAAGAAACTCAACAAATTCGAGATCCGTCCCGGACGCCGCATTGGAGTCCGCTTCAGCGTGGACAATCGCTGCCTCTTCATTGGGGGGCTGCCAGAGGACAAGAAGCGAGCGGAGGTGATGATGGCGATGAGCGGTGCCACAGAGGGCGTGGTGGACGTCAAGATGAGCGTCTGTTACCGGGACAAAACCCTCAACCGAGGCTACGCGTTCATCGAGTACCGGAGCCATCATGCGGCCGCCATGGCCCGGCGGAAGCTCCTTCTTATCAACTTGCAGCTATGGGGCCGGACCATCAAGGTGGACTGGGCGTGGCCAGAGGCGTGGCTAGGCCCCGCCTCCGGCCACGTCCTCTCGTGAAACCTTGGAGCAGGTTACACGAGAGGGCGTGGCCAGAGGTGTGGCTAGGCCCCGCCTCTGGCCACGCCCTCTCGTGGAACCTTTTGAGCAGGTTACCGGAGTAACTCGGCTAGCCCCACCTGTTGCCTTTGCCCCAGATGCGCCTCCTTCCCTGATTGGTTGTTACCTTTGTGGCTGTACCTGTTAAGCCCTTGCCAGGCCAGCAGGTGTTACCCTGTCATGTCAGCAGGTGTCACCCTGTCATGTCAGCAGGTGTCACCCTGTGATGTCAGCAGGTGTCACCCTGTGATGTCAGCAGGTGTCACCCTGTGATGTCAGCAGGTGTCACCCTGTCATGCAAGCAGGTGTCACCCTGTGATGTCAGCAGATGTCACCCTGTGATGTCAGCAGGTGTCACCCTGTGATGTCAGCAGGCGTCACCCTGTGATGTCAGCAGGTGTCACCCTGTGATGTCAGCAGGTGTTACCCCTTGTCATGTCAGCAGGTGTCACCCTGTGATGTCAGCAGGTGTCACCCTGTCATGTCACCAGGTGTTACCCTGTGATGTCAGCAGGTGTCACCCTGTGATGTCAGCAGGTGTCACCCTGTGATGTCAGCAGGTGTCACCCTGTGATGTCAGCAGGTGTCACCCTGTGATGTCAGCAGGTGTCACCCTGTGATGTCAGCAGGTGTCACCCTGTGATGTCAGCAGGTGTTACCCCATGTCATGTCAGCAGGTGTCACGCTGTCATGTCAGCAGGTGTCACCCTGTCATGTCAGCAGGTGTCACCCTGTGATGTCAGCAGGTGTCACCCTGTGATGTCAGCAGGTGTTACCCCATGTCATGTCAGCAGGTGTTACCCTGTGATGTCAGCAGGTGTCACCCTGTCATGTCAGCAGTTGTCACCCTGTCATGTCAGCAGGTGTCACCCTGTGATGTCAGCAGGTGTCACCCTGTGATGTCAGCAGGTGTCACCCTGTGATGTCAGCAGGTGTCACCCTGTGATGTCAGCAGGTGTTACCCCATGTCATGTCAGCAGGTGTCACGCTGTCATGTCAGCAGGTGTCACCCTGTCATGTCAGCAGGTGTCACCCTGTCATGTCAGCAGGTGTCACCCTGTGATGTCAGCAGGTGTCACCCTGTGATGTCAGCAGGTGTCACCCTGTCATGTCAGCAGGTGTCACCCTGTGATGTCAGCAGGTGTCACCCTGTGATGTCAGCAGGTGTCACCCTGTCATGTGAGCAGATGTCACCCTGTGATGTCAGCAGGTGTCACCCTGTCATGTCAGCAGGTGTCACCCTGTGATGTCAGCAGGTGTCACCCTGTCATGTCAGCAGGTGTCACCCTGTGATGTCAGTAGGTGTCACCCTGTGATGTCAGCAGGTGTCACCCTGTGATGTCAGCAGGTGTCACCCTGTCATGTCAGCAGGTGTCACCCTGTGATGTCAGCAGGTGTCACCCTGTGATGTCAGCAGGTGTCACCCTGTCATTACACTTTAATGAAAACCGACAACAGAATCCTTGAAGAAAAAACTAATTCAGGTGTTTGACATGTCAACGCCATTTCGTTTTGAAAATGTAGCGGAGAAAAATATATATTGTTCACATCGCATTCTGTTTTGTCAATGATCTCTGTAACGTGCAACTGCTCTGCAAGCCATGCATTAACCCCTTTCTGTCTCAATTTAATTCCCAGCATGCAAATCTCCAAGCCTCAGATTTTATAAAATCTTTCGCGCAACTTTAATCCTAGTAAATATATTTTTTTCTTTTAAAACACAAGCATTATATTTAGTCTATTGCATGGCTAAAGTATTCTAAGTAAAAATGTAAATTGTATTAAACCAATGTTAGATCATCGCTATGATAAATATATTTCTACCCTACAATATACAAATCTACATTGTGCTAATGTTTCAATTCTACTTTTATTAACTTACAAATATATATAGTCTAGGACACATTTTCAAAGGAATATTTTCATGTACCCAGACAATATTTGCACGTGCCCACATAAAAAACTTGCAGACTGCATACGTAGCTACGACAACAGAATCCTTGAAAAAACGAATTCAGGTGTTTGACATGTCAACGCCATTTCGTTTTGAAAATGTAGGGGAGAAAAATATATATTGTTCACATCGCATTCTGATGTCAAAACATTTGATTCTTTATAAAATTGAAAAACCCTTGAACAACTTTGCTGCACATGGAGATGTCCGTGCACTGCCTCGTTTCCACAGCCTCTATCCCGGTGCCATTTGTATTTCATGCACATACCGCTGTTAAGAGTTTGATGTTTTATTGATTTTCAATTTTGGTGTTATTTTGCTGTAATGTTTTTTTGTTACTTTTTTTATGGAAATAAAGTCCTGAAAAGTCTCTTCCTCTCTCTCTCTCCCCTCTCTCGGCCGAGTTTCTGCCACTTTTGGTTCTGAGTGTCGCATGCTTGGGATCCTTCTTTCCCTCCTCTGTGGATTTAATTTGATTTGCTGATTTACACGTCAACATATTTCAGACTTTTTCCTAATCATTACCAACGTTTCCATGGCCATGCACTTTAGAGTAACTTATTACCTTTTACCACAGCATCATAATATAATTTTCCTGGATCATCGCCTTCATAGCTTTGATCAATCACCAATGGTTTACTGGTTCGTTTTTGTATTTACTTATGCCACCGTCTTTCCCCGTGGGACCATGTGGCGTGAAGTTGTGTCGCACATAAACAGAATCGGTGCACATCACGATTTTCCGTACTCGACTGTCAGTTGCCATCCCCGGGGCGATGTGCACATTTGTCGACTCGGCGAATCGATTTGATTTCGGGGCCCCGTTGGGTCGCCCCTTTTGTGCTTTTGCGTGAGCCGGATTTCAACACAATTCCCGATCCGTTGTGGTGCCACGGTCTCCGCCATCGCTTCGACTCCCCCGTGGCCCCCCACACTGAGCATGCACCTGCAGCGCGCGCACGTAGCGTCCTGGCGGGGGTTTGCCCGTCACGACGGGTTTTCATCCGAAGGGTCTCTGGGATGAAAGTCCCGCGGTTTCCCGGTGCCAGGAGAATGGCCGACCCTCGCGGAGCGAGTCACATTGCGGCGCCCCTGAGTTGGCTTCAAATTGTTTGGGCGCGCGAAGGTTTGCCGGGTCGGCGGCGACGAGTCGCGCGCGATGCTCCCCGCCTTCTCGAGCCGCTCACGGCATCTGTGCGACGCCGGCGAGCGCCGCTACGAGGCGGCGATAGGCAAAGTTCCCTTTCGTCTTCGTCCCTCCGACTCTCACGGCGTCCGCGAGACGCCGTGAGCACGGCCGCGAGGTACGTGATGGGGCGTGCGAGCATTTGCGGACTTGGGTAGCGGTAGGCCTAGGGTCGGCTCGTAGAATATTCCCTCCGGGCGGTGCGGGGTTTGCGCCACGAATAAAAGTTAGCAGAGAGCATCGGTGTGGTGCGCGTGTGATCCCCGTGCGGAGCGGCTCCGTGGGCGGATGCGTGGCGAGAGCGAGGGCGGAGCCGCGGCCGGAGCTCGCGCGTTGAGATCATCGCCCGTCGGCCTGGACGCGAGTGGGCCGCCGCATGCTGCGTCAGCGTCAGCCGTAGTGGGCGCGCGGCGTGCACGGACGCGCGTTGAGATAATCGCCCGCAGGTGCGAGACCGTTCGGGCCCCGTGTTAACGACGGCTGCGGTGCCCGCGGATGCTCGTGGAGGTAATCGCTCGCCGGTGTAGGCGCTAGCGTGCCGCTGTCCGCTGCGTTAGCGATAGCCGCGGTGTGCGCGGGAGTGCGTGGGTTTACTCCGTGCGGCCGTGAGCCAGCAGCACGAGTCTGTCCCTCGGAGAGGGCGCTAGCGCGGGGGGCCCCGATCGCTCGGTCGGCGGGGGCCCGGCGGGAGCCGACCGACGCGGTGGAGGAGGCGGCGGCAGGGGCGGACGTCGCGCCCCACCTGCCTAGCGAGGGCGGTGGGGTGGACGTCGGCCCCCACACCGCCATGGCCCTGTACACGTTAAAGTATTGAGCACAAACTCAAGGAGCAGGGAAAATGGTAATGTTGCTTGGATTTAATTTTAATATCATTGCAACTGTATAGTTTTGATATGTTTTATTGAAAAAACATTCACGTGCATTGGCATGTCCCTCTGTCTCAAACATTAATAATGTATCATCTGCAAATGTCCTTTAGCAATGTAAATGTTTGTTCAACATTGGTATGCAGCTTGAAGAATGACGGAGTCTTATAACTGAAGACACTTCGGATTTTCAATCAAAATTTACAAATAATCCACTCTACCATAAACATGCTACATTCCAGCTAAAGTATAGTAGTATATTACTGTAAAGTAGTATGGTGTATAGCACAGATATTTTGTACAAACCCAGTGAGATGGGAGTGCTGCTTTGATGCATTACGCTTGGATCCGATCTCATGGGTTCAATTCAGGCTAACCCCTAAGGGTACTATTTTATTTTTACAGTTTCAATCGGACCAAGTACCTGGGGAGGTTTATTCCAAGTCAACATGGCTTAAAATCTGCCATGCTGAAATAAAATAGCTGGACGTTATTGCTTCTGACGTGAGTGCAGGACTCGCTATCCATGCCAAGGTGCGGAGGCTCATTTGGGCGACCAAAGGAATTCCGAATGCATGTTACAATAACGTTAATTTCAGATGACTGGATTCATTGGTAGAGTGCTCCAACTTGGGCAGAGATATCTGGCTGGAAAGTGATGTGGTTAAAACGTTTGTCTCGCAGTGTTAAAGGTTGCAATTTCAAAATACAGTTTGGGCATCAGAGCTCAATAAATTGAGTACTACTCTGTGTGAGGTTAACAGGAGTCATCCAATGGAGAGACTGGGCTACGCCATATAAATGTGGAATTTATATCAGTTGACAGGTCAAACGTACTCTTTGTCCTTTTTGGTCACTTTATTATTATAGGCTAGTGGTGTTTGTGTGTTTTAATCACAGAGATGGGGGCGGGCATTGCACCTCGCTACACCCATCCACTGCTGACGGTAGAGGTTGTGTCTGTGTGTGTGTGTACACACACACAGACACACTGTGTCTGTGTGTGTGTACACACACACACACAGACACAGTGTAAACACACACAGTGTACACACACACACACATTGTACACACACACAGTGTAAACACACACAGTGTACACACACACAGATTGTACACACACAGAGTGTACACACACAGTGTACACACACAGTGTACACACATACACACAGTGTACACACACACAGTGTACACACACACACTGTACACACACAGTGTACACACACACAGTGTACACAGACACAGTGTACACACACAGGGTACACACACACACTGTACACAGACAGTGTACACACACACAGTGTAAACACACATAGAGTGTACACACACAGTGTACACACACAGTGTACACGCACAGTGTAAACACACAGTATAAACACACACAGAGTGTACACACACACACAGTGTAAACACAGTGTACACACACAGTGTACACACACAGAGTATACATACACAGTGTACACACACTGTGTACACACACACAGAGTATACACACAGTGTACACACACACAGTGTACACACACAGACACAGTGTACACACACACAGTGTACGTGTACACACAAAGTGTACACACACACAGTGTACACACAGTGTACACACAGTGTACACACACAGTGTACACACACACACAGTGTACACACACATACAGTGTACACACAGTGTACACACACACAGTGTACACACACACACACAGTGTACACACACTGTGTACACACACACAGTGTACACACACACACAGTATACACACAGTGTACACACACACAGTGTACACACACACACACAGTGTACACACACACAGTGTACACACACACACACATAGTGTACACATACACACTGTGTACACACACAGTGTACACACAATAATGTCCACGTTGTTGTTGTAGCTGAGCCCACGCACTCAAGGGAGGGAGCAATGAAAATGAATCTAAATCAACTTAAACTCCAATCCCGCTCTGTGACGTCACCACTCTGCATTACTTCATCGGCGTGAAACGCCAGGGGGAGGTGTACCTCGATAGTGACGTCATGTCTTCAAGGTATTCCACCCCGCTCTTGAGCGAGACGTCACCTCCGCTTGGGTCACTGCCGTTATCGTTCCAGTGCCAATCCTTATTTGGGCAAAGCTACGCCCAGTGACTGGCGGCTCATTAACATAATGTTTTAAAGCCGTCGCGAGTTTATTGCGACGGGTTCAGCACCTATATATCGAATTGTACATTAACATAATTTATTCATACTCTAATTTATTTATTTACGGAGAAGCTCATTGTGGGAGGAGCGTGTCCCGTTTCCCAGAAGTGACGTCACGTCACCTGCTACCGCGTGACGTCACGAGGTAACAGGCAGCTATCGCTTCCTGCACTGAAATCCGAGGTGAGAAATTCTCATTGCGATTGTGGTTGTTGTGGTGGTGGTGGTTGTTGTTTACCAAGGTAGAGCCTCTCTCTCTCGTAGGGATGTCAGTTGAGTAGCAGCGAGCATGGGAATCGATGTCCAGGTTGGAACTTTACAACGCGGGGCCTAGCCACGCGGGGCCTTGCCTCCTGCCCTCGCCTGATTGCGTTCACTTTAATTATCTCGCTTAAGTTTAATTTTTCTTCACCCGGCTCGCCACTTTGTAACTTTGTTTTATTGTCAATATTCACGCAGTTTTTATTTTCTTTTTCACCAGGCCAAGTCCGCTTGAACTGCTATACCGCTCTTGTTATCAGAAGCAACCTGCCCACAACAACACAAGGTGAGGCTTTGTCAACGTGTGTGAATGTTTTGACTTAAAACTTTGGTGACTGCAGGAATTAATATTCTTGGTTCTTTCGGTAAAGTCACGTAGATAGAAAATAAAATAAAAATAACATAATACAAATGAATTAAATAAAATTGTAAATAAAGCAAAAAACTCCCGTCGTTTTGATCGCAACACAAGTTGTCTTTATTTAATGTAATTGTATTATCTGTTATTGTTATTTTCTATCTACGTAACTTTACCGAAATCAACAAGAATACGTGTGTCAATGTCTATCGGTCAAAGACGCTAAACGGAGAGACGCGCAAACTCCAAATATACAGCAGGCGTCAGGGTCGGGATCGAACCCACGACTTCCTGTATACCAGGTGAGGTAGTTAACATCTCACCACGTTGATCCTCGATTAATTACTTGGTGGAGTGAGGAAGCATTCATGCCAAGCAGATGGTGGCCAGGCGTGATTCTAGACACACCACCGCCTGTTTACCCAGTGACAGTGTACAGTTTGTGTTTGCAGTAACGTCTATTAACTCTGTTGAACACGGAGGTTATATCATAGTTATAGTTTATTTTTGTTTTCCTCTGGAACTCTCTATAAGAATGGAAACAGGAGGTGAACACAGCACACACATTCAGCTGAAGTCGGAACTGTTCATCCCAGCATTCAAGGACATCTGAGCCTGGATTCACACCTCTAAGTTGCGATTGAACATTAATTTATGCATTTCTGCCTAACACAAATAGTATTGTTTTCAACACCCTTTGCTATGTCAGCTGAATTTAGCTCTCATAAATATTCCTTTTGTAGCCAGACAGCTGAAATTGTGTGCTCGGAGTTTTGGGTGAACATTCATTTTGAAGATACGAGGGCTTCCAGGCATGTTTATAACCATTTGCCCTCTCATTGTGTGCCATAACAGCCCGTGTGATGAATTTGGGAAACTTTTTACTACATCCTGAATATATGAATATAGACGTGTAAGTCACATGTGACTATATATGCATTCCTCTGTGCCTCGATACTGTCGTGTAGATGGTGTGGATATTATTTTTTTCTGTCTTCAGCTGACGCTTCCTCTGACGCTTCCTCCGCAGAATTGGTCTGATGGAGCAAATGCAGTCAGCGCAGCTCGCTAGGACAAGTCAACAATGCGACCAGTGTGCATACAGCACGGATCGGACTGGAAATTTGACACGGCACCAGAGAACTCACACAGGAGAGAAACCCTTCAAGTGCACTGTGTGTGGGAAGGCATTTTCACAGGCATCTGTTGTTAAAAGACACCAGAGAACACACACGGGAGAGAAACCCTTCAGGTGTACTCTGTGCGGGAAGGCCTTTGCACATTCATCACATCTTCAAGTACACCAGAGAACACACACGGGAGAGAAACCCTTCAAGTGCAGTGTGTGTGGGAAGGCATTTGCACGGCCATCAGTTCTTCAGACCCACCAGAGAACACACACAGGAGAGAAACCCTTCAAGTGCACTGTGTGTGGGAAGGCATTTTCACAGTCATCTGCTCTTAAAACACACCAGAGAACACACACGGGAGAGAAACTCTTCAAGTGCAGTGTGTGTGGGAAGACATTTTCAGATTCATCTGCTCTTAAAAAACACCAGAGAACACACACGGGAGAGAAACCTTTCAAGTGCAGTGTGTGTGGGATGACATTTTCACAGTCATCTGCTGTTAAAACACACCAGAGAACACACACGGGAGAGAAATCCTTCAAGTGCAGTGTGTGTGGGATGGCATTTTCACGGTCATCTGCTCTTAAAACACACCAGAGAACACACACGGGAGATAAACCCTTCAGGTGCAGTGTGTGTGGGAAGGCATTTCCAGATTCATTTAATCTTCAAAGCCACCAGAGAACACACACGGGAGAGAAACCCTTCAAGTGCACTGTGTGTGTGAAGGCATTTTCACAGTCATCTGCTCTTAAATCACACCAGAGAACACACACGGGAGAGAAACCCTTCAGGTGCAGTGTGTGTGGGAAGACATTTTCAGATTCATCTACTCTTAAAAAACACCAGAGAACACACACGGGAGAGAAACCCTTCAGGTGCAGTGTGTGTGGGAAGACATTTTCAGATTCATCTACTCTTAAAAAACACCAGAGAACACACACGGGAGAGAAACCCTTCAGGTGCAGTGTGTGTGGGAAGACATTTTCAAATTCATCTGCTCTTAAAAAACACCACAGAACACACACGGGAGAGAAACCCTTCAAGTGCAGTGTGTGTGGGAAGGCATTTCCAGATTCATATATTAAAACACCAGAGAACACACACGGGAGAGAAACCCTTCAAGTGCAGTGTGTGTGTGAAGGCATTTTCACAGTTATCTGCTCTTAAAACACACCAGAGAACGCACGCAGGAGAGAAACCCTTCAAGTGCAGTGTGTGCGGGAAGGCATTTGCACATTCATCAAATCTTGAAGTACACCAGAGAACACATACGAGAGAGAAACCCTTCAAGTGCAGTGTGTGCGTGCAGGCGTTTGCACAGTCATCTGATCTTGTAAAACACCAGAGAACACAGAAGCATCAGAAGATCCACAAGGAGTGCAGTCTGAAATCAGCTTGTGAAGGTCAAAGTGCCACCATGAGCCCATCCCTCATGAAACACGAACCGGAAGAAAATCCCAGCTTGGACACTTTTAAAGTTATCGAGGTGAAATATGAAGAAGTGATGGTGAAGAGGGAAGAAGTGGTGAGCGAAGAAGTGAAAGTGAAATGTGAAGAAGTGATGGTGAAGAGGGAAGAAGTGAAGGTAAAATGTGAAGATGAAGATTCAACTCCAAAATGGGACCTTCATATCGATGGAGGCAACGTGAAGCAGGAGGAGAATTCTGACTGAGGCAGAGCGAGGCAACTCCCAGCAGTTTGTGGAAGTGGAGGTGTGGGTGGACTTCCTCCTAGACAATACAAAGTCAAGTGGAGACCCGGTAGATGTGTAAGCCAGAGACGATGTCGCTACAATAGATGCACCTTTGTCACAGGCCTTCAATGACAAGAACGTGAAGTTGGACACTCAGTTGCTAGGTTCAACCTGCAGAGTAAGGGCGGCCAGTCTTTGTGGACCTGTGGGTTGGGTAGATCTTTAACCAGGAGCGAGAGACAATAAGCTCCCAATCATTCACTATGTTATAATAATTGCATTTACACGGTGCTTGCTTAATCGCCTCAGCAACTCGGAGTTTTGTGTCGTACCTCGTCTGAAACACTCGAAGAGCATCCCCAAGTAGCAGCTGCCCGTGTGGCACAAGGTGGTGGCCCAGCACCGGCCTGCATGTGGACAAGAGCCTGTCAGTAGGGGGCGATGATTGATGCGTCATCTCAGTTGTGTAGTTTGTAGGCAATTTTGATTCGAAGCTGTCGTGACTGCAGGAATCCACACCCTTGAGTTATTTTGGTAAAGTCACCACGTGGGTAGGAACATAACAGATCACGGCGTTTAGATCACAACACAAGCAATCGTCATCAGGTGGGACAACCACAGCAAGAGAAACTGCTGAAGTAGTAGGCGCCTTCTCCAGCAGTTTCTTCTTATTGCTGCTGTGCTTGTCCCACCTGATGACGATTGCTTGTGTTGCGATCTAAACGCCGTGATCTATTATTTGTAGCGTAATGTGTAGAATTTGCTACATTTTGACCCAGACGCCAGCATGCAACGGCCTACTCGTTTTGAATGACACAACAATAGTACGGTGTACATTCACTGTTAAGCAGACGGTGCGTATTTGTAAAATAACTTCTTGTTAATACGATGTAACGTGATGCAGTCAATTTCACTGCAGAAATTCAATTTTGTTAATATGCCCGTCAATGATTTAGAATGAATACTTGTCTGATTGTGCGCGTGCATGAACCATTTTGTCTGAGGGTCAAACATTGAATAAGTGATGTTAGGACAAAGTGTGTGTGTGTTTTGGAAGTAACCTGTACAGAGAACTCGGGTGAGACCCGTTGTTCTTGTGATACAGGTCAAAGGGTACTTTTGTGTTTCACGAAGCATCTGCCTCTGGAGCAACTCATTGTCTTTGAAATAGGTAGCACGCTCGGATCATTCATCAGTTACAAGGCATACCACTTGAAAGTTACACGTATAGGAGGAGGTACATTCTCTACAACACGAATTGTAGTTTTGTCTTACGTGTTGACGTAGATTTTGTCTAACTGGGACTAGAAATGCTCCTTGCTGATTAACGTCTGGATGTTCGTACCTATCGCTTGAAGCAAACCCCACTGCTGTTGAGACGCTGTGCACCAATAAGGGACCAACACATTGACGCCCTTCATGCCAGGAAAGTCACAACATTTGCACACGAAGGACGCTTTCACGCAAGCACCCGGTGCTCCGTTTTGAAGTTTTAAAATGAAACATCTTTGAATTGTGTTGTGTTTTGAATTAGATAATTTTTATTTCTTCATTAAAAGCTTGTATCAATTTACATCTGGAAGACTTCATTGAAAAGGACATTTCATGTGAATTTTCTCTCGTCATTAAGTAGACGGCCTTGCCGGGGGTTCGGTTCAATGCGAACACAAACAGTATACACACACACAGTGTACACACACAGTCTACACGCACACAGTGACACAGTGCACACAGTGTACACACAGTGACACAGTGACGCACACACAGTGACAGTGTACACACACAATGACACACACAGTGACACAGTGACACAACAACAACCGCCATTTGCTAAGTGGCGGTGACGTCACCACGACGCTTGTGCCAAGCACAGTGACACACAGTGACACAGCGACACACAGTGACACAGTGTATACACACAGTGTACACACACACAGTGTATACAAACAGTGTACACACACAGTGTACACACACAAAGTGTACATACACAGTGTGCACACACAGTGTATACACACAGTGTACACACACAATGTACACACACACAGTGTATACACAGTGTACACACACAGTGTACACACACACACAGGGTATACACAGTGTACACATACACAGTGTACACACGGTGTACATACAGTGTATACACCCAGTGTACACACACAGGGTACACACAGTGTATGTATACACACACACAGTGTACACACAGTGGCACACAGAGTATACACAGTGTACACACACACTGTATACAGTGTACACACACACAGTGTACACACACACAGTGTACACACACAATGTACACACAATGTACACACACACATTGTACACACACTGTACACACACACTGTACACATACGCAGTGTACACACACACAGTGTACACACACTGTACACACACAGTGTACACATACGCAGTGTACACACACAGTGTATACACATAGTGTACACACACAGTGTACACACACAGTGTCTGTACACAGTGTACACACACACAATGTACACACACACAGTGTACACACACAATGTACACAATGTACACACACAGTGTACACACACAGTGTACACACACATTGACGGCCTTCAGTTACTTTCCAGACTTTACACCGTGCAAACATTATACAAATACACTTTTGTGTTGTTTTAGGGGGGGGGAGCTCAATAATGTATAGATTTTTTTGCACGGCAAGTGAGCTGTGACGTCAGATCTGTCACGTGACCCTCGTATGTGGAAGCGTCACGCATTGTAGTGTAGCGGTTAGCGTTGTCTGTGTGTGTGTGTCTGTGTGTCTGTGTGTGTCTGTGTGTGTGTGTGTCTGTGTGTGTCTGTGTGTCTGTGTGTGTGTGTAAGCCTAACGCATTGTAGTGTAGCGGTTAGCGCTACGCTACACTACGAACCTGGCGACCCGAGTTCGATTCCCGCTCACGGCCACCACCGGTGACAATTATTTGAACCGGTCCTGGGCCTCCCCTAGGTCGACTCAGCCTCTAACGAGTAACTGCTGTGGTGTGTGAACATCGCCACTGGGGAGACAAAGGCGGCCGGGTGTGGTGAATCCAAGTCCCGGGCGAAGCCGGGTAGTAACAGCTAGTCCTGGATATACCTACACAGCCTACATACAACAGAATAAGTAGTATCTCTTGACCCTGTAGTTGTATCTACTGACTGTACAGTAGTATCTACTGAGCCAGTAGTAGCTACTGACTGTTTAGTAGTATTTACTGACTGTAGTAACTACTGACCGTAGTAGTATTTACTGGCCCTACAGTAGTGTCTACCGACTCTATAGTAGTAACGACTAACTGTATAGTAGTATCTGCTGACTCTATAGGAGTATTCACTGACTATAGTAGTAACTACTAACTCTATATCAGTATCTACTCACTCTATAGTAGTGCCTACTGACTCTAGTAGCTACTGACCGTAGTTGTATCTGCTGACTGTAGCAGTATTTGCTGACTGTAGTGGTATAGTCTGACTGTTTTAGTATCTACTAACTCTATATAGCGGTATGTACCAACTCGATAGCATTATTTACTATTACTACAGCAGTGCATACCGACTGTGGTGGATCCTGCTCTCACTACAGCAGTGCATACTTACTGTGGTGGTAACTGCTATCACTACAGCAGTGCATACTGACTGTGGCGGTACTTGCTATCACTACAGACCAATTTACTCTGACAGAGACCCACAGACTCACACAGAGACCCATAGACTCACACAGAGACAAATTTACTCTGACAGAGACCCACAGACTCACACAGAGACCCATAGACTGATAGACTCACACAGATACCAATTTACTCTGACAGAGGCCCACAGACTCACACAGAGACCCATAGACTCACACAAATACCAATTTACTCTGACAGAGGCCCACAGATTCACACAGAGACCCATAGACCCACACAGAGACCAGTTTACTCTGACAGAGACCCACAGACTCACACAGAGCCCCATAGACTCACACAGAGACAAATTTACTCTGACAGAGACCCACAGACTCACACAGAGACCCATAGACTCACACAGATACCAATTTACTCTGATAGAGGCCCACAGACTCACACAGATACCCATAGACTCACACAGATACCAATTTACTCTGACAGAGGCCCAAAGACTCACACAGATACCCATAAGCCCACAGACTCACACAGAGACCCACAGACTCACACAGAGACCCACAGACTCACACAGAGACCCACAGACTCACACAGAGACCCATAGACTCACGACACAGGCGGTCCCCACGAGGTGGTCGTCAGCCGTGCCCGGCGGCTGAGCATTACTCACCCCCCCCCCCCCCACCACGTCGCTGTCTCCACAGCTGCCGTGATGAGTGTCGCTGTCTTCCTGCTGTCTCCACAGCTGCCGTGACGAGTGTCGCTGTCTTCCTGCTGTCTCCACAGCTGCCGTGACGAGTGCCGCTGTCTTCCTGCTGTCTCCACAGCTGCGGTGACGAGTGTCGCTGTCTTCCTGCTGTCTCCACAGTTGCCGTGATGAGTGCCGGTGACTCCAGGTTGTCTCTGGCCGCTGTTGGAGCTCACAGGAACATTCTGGTGAATCGCTTTTAGGGGGGCTCACCGGTGCTCTGTGTACTACTATACACTGTACACTACTATACACTGTACGCTATACTATACACTGTACGCTATACTATACACTGTACACTATACACTGCACACTATACACTGTACACTATACTATACACTGTACACTATACTATACACTGTACGCTATACTATACACTGTACACTATACTATACACAACTATACACTACATTACTATACACTACACAACTATACACTGTACACTATACACAACTATACACTACATTACTATACACTACACAACTATACACTGTACACTATACACAACTATACACTACAATTACTATACACTACACTACTATGCACTACATTACTATACACTACACTACTATACACTACACTATACCCTACACTACTATAAACTACAGTACTGTGTGAGTCTAAGGGTCTCTGTGTGAGTCTATGGGTCTCTGAGTGAGTCTATGGGTCTCTATGTGAGTCTATGGGTCTCTGCGTGAGTCTATGGGTCTCTGAGTGGGTCTATTGCCTCTGTGTGAGTCTATGGGTCTCTGTGTGAGTCTATGTGTCTCTGTGTGACTCTATGGGTCTCTGTGTGAGTCTATGGGTCTCTGTGTGAGTCTATGAGTCTCTGTGTGAGTCTATGGGTCTCTGTGTGAGTCTGTGGATCTCTGTGCGAGTCTGTGGGTCTCTGTGTGAGTCTGTGGGTCTCTGTGTGAGTCTGTGGGTCTCTGTGTGAGTGTATGGGTCTCTGCGTGAGTCTGTGGGTCTCTGTGTGAGTCTATGGGTCTCTGTGTGAGTCTATGGGTCTCTGTGTGAGTTTATGGGTCTCTGTGTGAGTCTATGGGTCTATGTGTGAGTCTGTGGATCTCTGTGCGAGTCTGTGGGTCTGTGTGAGTCTGTGGGTCTCTGTGTGAGTCTATGGGTCTCTGTGTGAGTCTGTGGGTCTCTGTGTGAGTCTATGGGTCTCTGTGTGAGTCTATGGGTCTCTGTGTGAGTCTATGGGTCTCTGTGTGAGTCTATGGGTCTCTGTGTGAGTCTGTGGGTCTCTGTGTGAGTCTGTCGGTCTCTGTGTGAGTCTGTGGCACTCTGTGTGAGTCTATGGGTCTCTGTGTGAGTCTATGGGTCTCTGTGTGAGTCTGTGGGTCTCTGTGTGAGTCTATGGGTCTCTGTGTGAGTCTATGGGCCTCTCTGTGAGTCTATGGGTCTCTGTGTGAGTCTGTGGGTCTCTGTGTGAGTCTATGGGTCTCTGTGTGAGTGTATGTGTCTCTGTGTGAGTCTATGGGTCTCTGTGTGAGTTTATGGGTCTCTGTGTGAGTCTATGGGTCTATGTGTGAGTCTGTGGATCTCTGTGTGAGTCTATGGGTCGCATTGTGAGTCTATGGGTCTCTGTGTGAGTCTGTGGGTCTCTGTGTGAGTCTATGGGTCTCTGTGTGAGTCTATGGGTCTCTGTGTGAGTTTATGGGTCTCTGTGTGAGTCTATGGGTCTCTGTGTGAGTCTGTGGGTCTCTGTGTGAGTCTATGGGTCTCTGTGTGAGTCTGTGGGTCTCTGTGTAAGTCTATGGGTCTCTGTGTGAGTCTATGGGTATCTGTGTGAGTTTATGGGTCTCTGTGTGAGTCTATGGGTCTATGTGTGAGTCTGTGGATCTCTGTGCGAGTCTGTGGGTCTCTGTGTGTGTCTGTGGGTCTCTGTGTGAGTCTATGGGTCTCTGTGTGAGTCTGTGGGTCTCTGTGTGAGTCTATGGGTCTCTGTGTGAGTCTATGTGTCTCTGTGTGAGTCTATGAGTCCTGTGTGAGTCTATGTGTCTCTGTGTGAGTCTATGGGTCTCTGTGTGAGTCTATGGGTCTCTGTGTGAGTCTATGGGTCTCTGTGTGAGTCTATGTGTCTCTGTGTGAGTCTGTGGGACTCTGCTGTGAGTCTATGGGTCTCTGCTGTGTGAGTCTATGGGTCTCTGTGCGAGTCTATGGGTCTCTGTGCGAGTCTGTGGGTCTCTGTGTGAGTCTATGGGTCTCTGTGTGAGTCTATGGGTCTCTGTGTGAGTCTGTGGGTCTCTGTGTGAGTCTATGGGTCTCTGTGTGAGTCTGTGAGTCTCTGTGTAAGTCTATGGGTCTCTGTGTGAGTCTATGGGTCTCTGTGTGAGTTTATGGGTCTCTGTGTGAGTCTATGGGTCTATGTGTGAGTCTGTGGATCTCTGTGCGAGTCTGTGGGTCTCTGTGTGAGTCTATGGGTCTCTGTGTGAGTCTATGGGTCTCTGTGTGAGTCTGTGGGTCTCTGTGTGAGTCTATGGGTCTCTGCGTGAGTCTATGTGTCTCTGTGTGAGTCTATGGGTCTCTGCGTGAGTCTATGTGTCTCTGTGTGAGTCTATGGGTCTCTGTGTGAGTTTATGGGTCTCTGTGTTAGTCTATGGGTCTATGTGTGAGTCTGTGGATCTCTGTGCGAGTCTATGGGTCTCTGTGTGAGTCTGTGGGTCTCTGTGTGAGTCTATGGGTCTCTGTGTGAGTCTATGGGTCTCTGTGTGAGTCTATGGGTCTCTGTGTGAGTCTATGTGTCTCTGTGTGAGTCTATGAGTCTCTGTGTGAGTCTATGTGTCTCTGTGTGAGTCTATGGGTCTCTGTGTGAGTCTATGGGTCTCTGTGTGAGTCTATGGGTCTCTGTGTGAGTCTATGGGTCTCTGTGTGAGTCTGTGGGTCTCTGTGTGAGTCTGTGGGTCTCTGTGTGAGTCTATGGGTCTCTGTGTGAGTCTATGCGTCTCTGTGTGAGTCTATGTGTCTCTGTGTGAGTCTATGTGTCTCTGTGTGAGTCTATGGGTCTCTGTGTGAGTCTATGGGTCTCTGTGTGAGTCTATGTGTCTCTGTGTGAGTCTGTGGGTCTCTGTGTGAGTCTATGGGTCTCTGTGTGAGTCTAAGGGTCTCTGTGTGAGTCTATGGGTCTCTGAGTGAGTCTATGGGTCTCTATGTGAGTCTATGGGTCTCTGCGTGAGTCTATGGGTCTCTGAGTGAGTCTATTGGTCTCTGTGTGAGTCTATGGGTCTCTGTGTGAGTGTATGGGTCTCTGCGTGAGTCTGTGGGTCTCTGTGTGAGTCTATGGGTCTCTGTGTGAGTCTATGGGTCTCTGTGTGAGTTTATGGGTCTCTGTGTGAGTCTATGGGTCTATGTGTGAGTCTGTGGATCTCTGTGCGAGTCTGTGGGTCTGTGTGAGTCTGTGGGTCTCTGTGTGAGTCTATGGGTCTCTGTGTGAGTCTGTGGGTCTCTGTGTGAGTCTATGGGTCTCTGTGTGAGTCTATGGGTCTCTGTGTGAGTCTATGGGTCTCTGTGTGAGTCTATGGGTCTCTGTGTGAGTCTGTGGGTCTCTGTGTGAGTCTGTCGGTCTCTGTGTGAGTCTGTGGCACTCTGTGTGAGTCTATGGGTCTCTGTGTGAGTCTATGGGTCTCTGTGTGAGTCTGTGGGTCTCTGTGTGAGTCTATGGGTCTCTGTGTGAGTCTATGGGCCTCTCTGTGAGTCTATGGGTCTCTGTGTGAGTCTGTGGGTCTCTGTGTGAGTCTATGGGTCTCTGTGTGAGTGTATGTGTCTCTGTGTGAGTCTATGGGTCTCTGTGTGAGTTTATGGGTCTCTGTGTGAGTCTATGGGTCTATGTGTGAGTCTGTGGATCTCTGTGTGAGTCTATGGGTCGCATTGTGAGTCTATGGGTCTCTGTGTGAGTCTGTGGGTCTCTGTGTGAGTCTATGGGTCTCTGTGTGAGTCTATGGGTCTCTGTGTGAGTTTATGGGTCTCTGTGTGAGTCTATGGGTCTCTGTGTGAGTCTGTGGGTCTCTGTGTGAGTCTATGGGTCTCTGTGTGAGTCTGTGGGTCTCTGTGTAAGTCTATGGGTCTCTGTGTGAGTCTATGGGTATCTGTGTGAGTTTATGGGTCTCTGTGTGAGTCTATGGGTCTATGTGTGAGTCTGTGGATCTCTGTGCGAGTCTGTGGGTCTCTGTGTGTGTCTGTGGGTCTCTGTGTGAGTCTATGGGTCTCTGTGTGAGTCTGTGGGTCTCTGTGTGAGTCTATGGGTCTCTGTGTGAGTCTATGTGTCTCTGTGTGAGTCTATGAGTCCTGTGTGAGTCTATGTGTCTCTGTGTGAGTCTATGGGTCTCTGTGTGAGTCTATGGGTCTCTGTGTGAGTCTATGGGTCTCTGTGTGAGTCTATGTGTCTCTGTGTGAGTCTGTGGGACTCTGCTGTGAGTCTATGGGTCTCTGCTGTGTGAGTCTATGGGTCTCTGTGCGAGTCTATGGGTCTCTGTGCGAGTCTGTGGGTCTCTGTGTGAGTCTATGGGTCTCTGTGTGAGTCTATGGGTCTCTGTGTGAGTCTGTGGGTCTCTGTGTGAGTCTATGGGTCTCTGTGTGAGTCTGTGAGTCTCTGTGTAAGTCTATGGGTCTCTGTGTGAGTCTATGGGTCTCTGTGTGAGTTTATGGGTCTCTGTGTGAGTCTATGGGTCTATGTGTGAGTCTGTGGATCTCTGTGCGAGTCTGTGGGTCTCTGTGTGAGTCTATGGGTCTCTGTGTGAGTCTATGGGTCTCTGTGTGAGTCTGTGGGTCTCTGTGTGAGTCTATGGGTCTCTGCGTGAGTCTATGTGTCTCTGTGTGAGTCTATGGGTCTCTGCGTGAGTCTATGTGTCTCTGTGTGAGTCTATGGGTCTCTGTGTGAGTTTATGGGTCTCTGTGTTAGTCTATGGGTCTATGTGTGAGTCTGTGGATCTCTGTGCGAGTCTATGGGTCTCTGTGTGAGTCTGTGGGTCTCTGTGTGAGTCTATGGGTCTCTGTGTGAGTCTATGGGTCTCTGTGTGAGTCTATGGGTCTCTGTGTGAGTCTATGTGTCTCTGTGTGAGTCTATGAGTCTCTGTGTGAGTCTATGTGTCTCTGTGTGAGTCTATGGGTCTCTGTGTGAGTCTATGGGTCTCTGTGTGAGTCTATGGGTCTCTGTGTGAGTCTATGGGTCTCTGTGTGAGTCTGTGGGTCTCTGTGTGAGTCTGTGGGTCTCTGTGTGAGTCTATGGGTCTCTGTGTGAGTCTATGCGTCTCTGTGTGAGTCTATGTGTCTCTGTGTGAGTCTATGTGTCTCTGTGTGAGTCTATGGGTCTCTGTGTGAGTCTATGGGTCTCTGTGTGAGTCTATGTGTCTCTGTGTGAGTCTGTGGGTCTCTGTGTGAGTCTATGGGTCTCTGTGTGAGTCTAAGGGTCTCTGTGTGAGTCTATGGGTCTCTGAGTGAGTCTATGGGTCTCTATGTGAGTCTATGGGTCTCTGCGTGAGTCTATGGGTCTCTGAGTGAGTCTATTGGTCTCTGTGTGAGTCTATGGGTCTCTGTGTGAGTCTATGTGTCTCTGTGTGACTCTATGGGTCTCTGTGTGAGTCTATGGGTCTCTGTGTGAGTCTATGGGTCTCTGTGTGAGTCTATGGGTCTCTGAGTGAGTCTATTGGTCTCTGTGTGAGTCTATGGGTCTCTGTGTGAGTCTATGTGTCTCTGTGTGACTCTATGGGTCTCTGTGTGAGTCTATGGGTCTCTGTGTGAGTCTATGGGTCTCTGTGTGAGTCTATGGGTCTCTGTGTGAGTCTATGGGTCTCTGTGTGAGTCTGTGGATCTCTGTGCGAGTCTGTGGGTCTCTGTGTGAGTCTGTGGGTCTCTGTGTGAGTGTATGGGTATCTGCGTGAGTCTGTGGGTCTCTGTGTGAGTCTATGGGTCTCTGTGTGAGTCTATGGGTCTCTGTGTGAGTTTATGGGTCTCTGTGTTAGTCTATGGGTCTATGTGTGAGTCTGTGGATCTCTGTGCGAGTCTATGGGTCTCTGTGTGAGTCTGTGGGTCTCTGTGTGAGTCTATGGGTCTCTGTGTGAGTCTATGGGTCTCTGTGTGAGTCTATGTGTCTCTGTGTGAGTCTATGAGTCTCTGTGTGAGTCTACGTGTATCTGTGTGAGTCTATGGGTCTCTGTGTGAGTCTACGGGTCTCTGTGTGAGTCTATGGGTCTCTAAGTGAGTCTATGGGTCTCTGTGTGAGTCTGTGGGTCTCTGTGTGAGTCTGTGGGTCTCTGTGTGAGTTTATGGGTCTCTGTGTGAGTCTATGGGTCTCTGTGTGAGTCTATGTGTCTCTGTGTGAGTCTATGGGTCTCTGTGTGAGTCTATGGGTCTCTGTGTGAGGCTATGTGTCTCTGTGTGAGTCTGTGGGTCTCTGTGTGAGTCTATGGGTCTCTGTGTGAGTCTAAGGGTCTCTGTGTGAGTCTATGGGTCTCTGAGTGAGTCTATGGGTCTCTATGTGAGTCTATGGGTCTCTGCGTGAGTCTATGGGTCTCTGAGTGGGTCTATTGCCTCTGTGTGAGTCTATGGGTCTCTGCGTGAGTCTATGTGTCTCTGTGTGACTCTATGGGTCTCTGTGTGAGTCTATGGGTCTCTGTGTGAGTCTATGGGTCTCTGTGTGAGTCTATGGGTCTCTGTGTGAGTCTGTGTATCTCTGTGCGAGTCTATGGGTCTCTGTGTGAGTCTATGTGTCTCTGTGTGAGTCTGTGGGACTCTGCTGTGAGTCTATGGGTCTCTGCTGTGTGAGTCTATGTGTCTCTGTGTGAGTCTATGGGTCTCTGTGTGAGTCTATGGGTCTCTGTGTGAGTCTATGGGTCTCTGTGTGAGTCTATGTGTCTCTGTGTGAGTCTGTGGGACTCTGCTGTGAGTCTATGGGTCTCTGCTGTGTGAGTCTATGGGTCTCTGTGCGAGTCTATGGGTCTCTGTGCGAGTCTGTGGGTCTCTGTGTGAGTCTATGGGTCTCTGTGTGAGTCTATGGGTCTCTGTGTGAGTCTGTGGGTCTCTGTGTGAGTCTATGGGTCTCTGTGTGAGTCTGTGGGTCTCTGTGTAAGTCTATGGGTCTCTGTGTGAGTCTATGGGTCTCTGTGTGAGTTTATGGGTCTCTGTGTGAGTCTATGGGTCTATGTGTGAGTCTGTGGATCTCTGTGCGAGTCTGTGGGTCTCTGTGTGAGTCTATGGGTCTCTGTGTGAGTCTATGGGTCTCTGTGTGAGACTGTGGGTCTCTGTGTGAGTCTATGGGTCTCTGCGTGAGTCTATGTGTCTCTGTGTGAGTCTATGGGTCTCTGTGTGAGTTTATGGGTCTCTGTGTTAGTCTATGGGTCTATGTGTGAGGCTGTGGATCTCTGTGCGAGTCTATGGGTCTCTGTGTGAGTCTGTGGGTCTCTGTGTGAGTCTATGGGTCTCTGTGTGAGTCTATGGGTCTCTGTGTGAGTCTATGGGTCTCTGTGTGAGTCTATGTGTCTCTGTGTGAGTCTATGAGTCTCTCTGTGAGTCTATGGGTCTCTGTGTCAGTCTATGGGTCTCTGTGTGAGTCTATGGGTCTCTGTGTGAGTCTGTGGGTCTCTGTGTGAGTCTGTGGGTCTCTGTGTGAGTCTGTGGGTTTCTGTGTGAGTCTATGGGTCTCTGTGTGAGTCTATGCGTCTCTGTGTGAGTCTATGTGTCTCTGTGTGAGTCTATGTGTCTCTGTGTGAGTCTATGGGTCTCTGTGTGAGTCTATGGGTCTCTGTGTGAGTCTATGGGTCTCTGTGTGAGTCTATGTGTCTCTGTGTGAGTCTGTGGGTCTCTGTGTGAGTCTATGGGTCTCTGTGTGAGTCTAAGGGTCTCTGTGTGAGTCTATGGGTCTCTGAGTGAGTCTATGGGTCTCTATGTGAGTCTATGGGTCTCTGCGTGAGTCTATGGGTCTCTGAGTGAGTCTATTGGTCTCTGTGTGAGTCTATGGGTCTCTGTGTGAGTCTATGTGTCTCTGTGTGACTCTATGGGTCTCTGTGTGAGTCTATGGGTCTCGGTGTGAGTCTATGGGTCTCTGTGTGAGTCTATGGGTCTCTGAGTGAGTCTATTGGTCTCTGTGTGAGTCTATGGGTCTCTGTGTGAGTCTATGTGTCTCTGTGTGACTCTATGGGTCTCTGTGTGAGTCTATGGGTCTCTGTGTGAGTCTATGGGTCTCTGTGTGAGTCTATGGGTCTCTGTGTGAGTCTATGGGTCTCTGTGTGAGTCTGTGGATCTCTGTGCGAGTCTGTGGGTCTCTGTGTGCGTCTGTGGGTCTCTGTGTGAGTGTATGGGTATCTGCGTGAGTCTGTGGGTCTCTGTGTGAGTCTATGGGTCT
The DNA here is from genome assembly GCF_048934315.1 of Petromyzon marinus. Classification (NCBI taxonomy): domain Eukaryota; kingdom Metazoa; phylum Chordata; class Hyperoartia; order Petromyzontiformes; family Petromyzontidae; genus Petromyzon; species Petromyzon marinus. The sequence continues at coordinate 928,746 of NW_027422728.1, forward strand.
CTGTGTGAGTCTATGGGTCTCTGTGTGAGTCTATGGGTCTCTGTGTGAGTCTATGTGTCTCTGTGTGAGTCTATGGGTCTCTGTGTGAGTCTATGTGCCTCTGTGTGAGTCTATGGTTCTCTGTGTGAGTCTGTGGGTCTCTGTGTGAGTCTATGGGTCTCTCTGTGAGTCTGTGGGTCTCTGTGTGAGTCTATGTGACTCTGTGTGAATCTATGGGTCTCTGTGTGAGTCTATGGGTCTCTATGTGAGTCTATGGGTCTCTGCGTGAGTCTATGGGTCTCTGAGTGGGTCTATTGCCTCTGTGTGAGTCTATGGGTCTCTGTGTGAGTCTATGTGTCTCTGTGTGACTCTATGGGTCTCTGTGTGAGTCTATGGGTCTCTGTGTGAGTCTATGGGTCTCTGTGTGAGTCTATGGGTCTCTGTGTGAGTCTGTGGATCTCTGTGCGAGTCTATGGGTCTCTGTGTGAGTCTATGTGTCTCTGTGTGAGTCTGTGGGACTCTGCTGTGAGTCTATGGGTCTCTGCTGTGTGAGTCTATGTGTCTCTGTGTGAGTCTATGGGTCTCTGTGTGAGTCTATGGGTCTCTGTGTGAGTCTATGGGTCTCTGTGTGAGTCTATGTGTCTCTGTGTGAGTCTGTGGGACTCTGCTGTGAGTCTATGGGTCTCTGCTGTGTGAGTCTATGGGTCTCTGTGCGAGTCTATGGGTCTCTGTGCGAGTCTGTGGGTCTCTGTGTGAGTCTATGGGTCTCTGTGTGAGTCTATGGGTCTCTGTGTGAGTCTGTGGGTCTCTGTGTGAGTCTATGGGTCTCTGTGTGAGTCTGTGGGTCTCTGTGTAAGTCTATGGGTCTCTGTGTGAGTCTATGGGTCTCTGTGTGAGTTTATGGGTCTCTGTGTGAGTCTATGGGTCTATGTGTGAGTCTGTGGATCTCTGTGCGAGTCTGTGGGTCTCTGTGTGAGTCTATGGGTCTCTGTGTGAGTCTATGGGTCTCTGTGTGAGACTGTGGGTCTCTGTGTGAGTCTATGGGTCTCTGCGTGAGTCTATGTGTCTCTGTGTGAGTCTATGGGTCTCTGTGTGAGTTTATGGGTCTCTGTGTTAGTCTATGGGTCTATGTGTGAGGCTGTGGATCTCTGTGCGAGTCTATGGGTCTCTGTGTGAGTCTGTGGGTCTCTGTGTGAGTCTATGGGTCTCTGTGTGAGTCTATGGGTCTCTGTGTGAGTCTATGGGTCTCTGTGTGAGTCTATGTGTCTCTGTGTGAGTCTATGAGTCTCTCTGTGAGTCTATGGGTCTCTGTGTCAGTCTATGGGTCTCTGTGTGAGTCTATGGGTCTCTGTGTGAGTCTGTGGGTCTCTGTGTGAGTCTGTGGGTCTCTGTGTGAGTCTGTGGGTTTCTGTGTGAGTCTATGGGTCTCTGTGTGAGTCTATGCGTCTCTGTGTGAGTCTATGTGTCTCTGTGTGAGTCTATGTGTCTCTGTGTGAGTCTATGGGTCTCTGTGTGAGTCTATGGGTCTCTGTGTGAGTCTATGGGTCTCTGTGTGAGTCTATGTGTCTCTGTGTGAGTCTGTGGGTCTCTGTGTGAGTCTATGGGTCTCTGTGTGAGTCTAAGGGTCTCTGTGTGAGTCTATGGGTCTCTGAGTGAGTCTATGGGTCTCTATGTGAGTCTATGGGTCTCTGCGTGAGTCTATGGGTCTCTGAGTGAGTCTATTGGTCTCTGTGTGAGTCTATGGGTCTCTGTGTGAGTCTATGTGTCTCTGTGTGACTCTATGGGTCTCTGTGTGAGTCTATGGGTCTCGGTGTGAGTCTATGGGTCTCTGTGTGAGTCTATGGGTCTCTGAGTGAGTCTATTGGTCTCTGTGTGAGTCTATGGGTCTCTGTGTGAGTCTATGTGTCTCTGTGTGACTCTATGGGTCTCTGTGTGAGTCTATGGGTCTCTGTGTGAGTCTATGGGTCTCTGTGTGAGTCTATGGGTCTCTGTGTGAGTCTATGGGTCTCTGTGTGAGTCTATGGGTCTCTGAGTGAGTCTATTGGTCTCTGTGTGAGTCTATGGGTCTCTGTGTGAGTCTATGTGTCTCTGTGTGACTCTATGGGTCTCTGTGTGAGTCTATGGGTCTCTGTGTGAGTCTATGGGTCTCTGTGTGAGTCTATGGGTCTCTGTGTGAGTCTGTGGATCTCTGTGCGAGTCTGTGGGTCTCTGTGTGAGTATACACTATAGTATACAGTACACACTACACTATAGTACACACTACACTATAGTATATAGTACACACTACACTATAGTACACACTACACTATAGTATATAGTGCACACTTCACTGAAGTATACAGTACACTATAGTATACACTACACTATAGTACACACTATAGTATACACTACACTATAGTACACACTACACTATACACTACACTATAGTATACACTACACTATAGTACACACTACACTATAGTATATAGTACACACTACACTATAGTATACACTACACTATAGTACACACTATAGTATACACTACACTATAGTACACACTACACTATACACTACACTATAGTACACACTACACTACAGTACACACTACACTATAGTATACACTACACTATAGTATACACTACACTATAGTATACACTATAGTACACACTACACTACAGTACACACTATACTATAGTATACAGTATACACTACACTATAGTATACACTACACTATACACTACACTACAGTAAACACTACACTACTGTAGCGACTCACTCCGAGACGGGGTTTTTAAGACACCGCCTTCATTTCTACACGTAAGGGAACCCCAGACGCCCTGCGCGCTGACTGCAAGTCAGCCGCACGTCCATCGCGTGGAGGTACTGCCTCGCTAGCGCAGTCGGCAGGCTGCCTGGCCAGCCAGCTAGCGACGTCGCCTAAAGGTGGTCGAGACCTGGGACGTGCGGTCACGGGAGGCAGGGGAGGCAGAGCCTTTACCTGTCATGCCACAATGAAAATAAGCTGTTACTAAAAGTAAAAAAAAATCTGATCAAATAAAGATTACGTTTGTCCCACTGATCTGTGTTATGCCATTTCTGTATGACTCCACGATCATTTTTTACAGTTAAAATCGCCAAATTTGCGGAGCTCCGCTGCAAATACAGGGAGGGGTGAGAGGTGAGGCAGCGACGAGCTCAGCCTCCCCTCTGATTGCACAACCCCTCAATAACTGGATGGAGCGCGGGCAATAAGCGCGTGCCTGTTACTGTCTCAATATGTCACTAATGTAATGTTTGTAGACCCCTTCATTTCATGTCCTCGCCTTCCATAGTCCAGGTAACTTACTTCACGTATGTGTATAAAGATATTTAGACTCGCTGGTCTCATCGTGAAACTGCAATGAAAAAGCATCGGGGGAGGCAGCTATCACATCTGCCTCACTGAGGGGGACGTGTCTAACACGCCTCCTCAGTGAGGCCACGCCCCCTCTCAGTGAGGCCACGCCCCCCTCAGTGTGTGAATCTGGCTCTGACACTGGCCAGTGCCTGCCTAGCCATTGACCTCACCGCACGTCACTGGTCGAGACGAAGGGCGACACTGCCAGCAACGGCCCCGGGCCCCTCTCATATCCTGGCAAGGGCGGGGCGAGGTCACGCCCTAGCCACGCCCTACATAGCCACGCCCTACCTAGTCATGCACTACCTAGCCGTGCCCTACATAGCCGCGCCCTACATAGCCACGCCCTACACAGCCACGCCATACCTAGCCACGCCCTACCTAGTCGCGCCCTACCTAGCCACGCCCAACCTAACCACGCCCTACCTAGCCACGCCCTACCTAGCCACGCCCTACCTAGCCACGCCCTACATAGCCACGCCCCCCCTTCTAAAAGCGACTTGCGGGTTCTCAGCTTCCAGATGGACCCCTGTCCTGAGCTCCCCACGTGATCTCCTCACGCCAACGTGTGCACTGCCCCCTGCCGTCAGTGCCCCTTACACCGTCACAAACCCGCGTTATTACACTACACTATACACTGCAGTACATACTATAGTACATACTACACTACAGTACACACTATAGTATACAGTACACACTACACTATAGTATACAGTACACACCACACTACAGTACACACTACACTATAGTACACACTATAGTATACAGTACACACTACACTATAGTATACAGTAGACACTACACTAGAGTACACACTACACTATAGTATATAGTACACACTACACTGTAGTATACAGTACACACTACACTATAGTACACACCACACTACAGTACACTATAGTACACACGACACTATAATACACACTACACTATAGTACACCCTACACTATACGCTATAGTATACACTATAGTACACGCTACACGTATAGTTCCAACGTGCACACACACTGCAGTGTAGTGAAATATGCCGTGCGCACAGTTGGCCGAGGGGCAAGTCGATGCGCAGTGTGCAACACGTGAGGGTCGTTGATGTGGGTGGTGGTGATGATGGTTCATGTGGGTGGTGGTGATGATGGTTGATGTGGGTGGTGGTGATGATGGTTGATGTGGGTGGTGGTGATGATGGTTGATGTGGGTGGTGGTGGTAATGATGGTTGATGTGGGTGGTGGTGATGATGGTTGATGTGGGTGGTGGTGATGATGGTTGATGTGGGTTGTGGTGATGATGGTTCATGTGGGTGGTGGTGGTAATGATGGTTGATGTGGGTGGTGGTGATGATGGTTGATGTGGGTGGTGGTGATGATGGTTGATGTGGGTGGTGGTGATGATGGTTGATGTGGGTTGTGGTGATGATGGTTGATGTGGGTGGTGGTGGTGATGATGGTTGATGTGGGTGGTGGTGATGATGGTTGATGTGGGTGGTGGTGATGATGGTTGATGTGGGTGGTGGTGATGATGGTTGATGTGGGTGGTGGTGATGATGGTTCTTGTGGGTGGTGGTGGTAATGATGGTTGATGTGGGTGGTGGTGATGATGGTTGATGTGGGTGGTGGTGATGATGGTTGATGTGGGTGGTGGTGATGATGGTTGATGTGGGTGGAGGTGATGATGGTTGATGTGGGTGGTGGTGATGATGGTTGATGTGGGTGGTGGTGATGGTGGTTGATGTGGGTGGTTGTGATGATGGTTGATGTGGGTGGTGGTGATGATGGTTGATGTGAGTGGTGGTGATGATGGTTGATGTGGGTGGTGGTGATGATGGTTGATGTGGGTGGTGATGATGTGGGTGGTGGTGATGTGGGTGGTGGTGATGATGGTTGATGTGGGTGGTGGTGATGATGGTTGATGTGGTGGTGGTGATGTGGGCGGTGGTGGTGGTGATGGTTCATGTGGGTGGTGGTGATGATGATGGTTGATGTGGGTGGTGGTGGTGATGGTCGATGTGGGTGTATAGATGTTGTGTGTGTAGTGTATAGTGTAGTGTATGTGTTGATAGCTATGTATATAGATGTGTGTAGTTTATAGTGTAGCGTATAGTGTAGTGTATGTGTTGATAGCTACACTACACTATAGTACACACTACACTAGAGTACACACTACACTATAGTACACACTACACTATAGTACACACTACAGTACACACTACACTATAGTACACACTACACTGTAGTATACAGTACACTACACTATAGTACACACTACACTATAGTACACACTACACTATAGTACACACCACACTATAGTACACACTACACTATAGTACACACTACACTGTAGTATACAGCAGACTATACTATAGTACACACTACACTATAGTACACACCACACTACAGTACACACTACACTATAGTACACACTACACTGTAGTATACAGTACACTACACTGCACACTACACTATAGTACACACTACACTACAGTATACAGTACACTATAGTACACACTACACTGTAGTACACACTACACTATAGTACACACTACACTGTAGTACACACCACACTACAGTACACACTACAGTACATACTACACTACAGTACACTATAGTACACACGACACTATAGTACACACTACACTATAGTATATAGTACGCACTACACTGCAGTATACAGTACACACTACACTACAGTACACACCACACTACAGTACACTATAGTACACACGACACTATAGTACACCTTACACTATACACTATAGTATACACTAGAGTCTACACTATAGTACGCGCTACACGTATAGTTCCAACGTGCGCACACACACACACTGTAGTGTAGTGAAATACGCCGTGCGTACAGTTGACCGAGGGGCAAGTCGATGCGCAGTGTGCAACACGTGAGGGTCGTTGATGTGGGTGGTGGTGATGATGGTTGATGTGGGTGGTGGTGATGATGGTTAATGTGGGTGGTGGTGATGATGGTTGATGTGGGTGGTGGTGATGATGGTTGATGTGGGTGGTGGTGATGATGGTTGATGTGGGTGGTGGTGATGATGGTTAATGTGGGTGGTGGTGATGATGGTTGATGTGGGTGGTGGTGATGATGGTTGATGTGGGTGGTGGTGATGGTGTGATTGATGTGGGTGGTTGTGATGTGGGTGGTGGTGATGATGGTTGATGTGGGTCGTGGTGATGGTGGTTGATGTGGGTGGTGGTGATGATGGTTGATGTGGGTGGTGGTGATGATGGTTGATGTGGGTGGTGGTGATGATGGTTGATGTGGGTCGTGGTGATGGTGTGGTTGATGTGGGTGGTTGTGATGTGGGTTGTGGTGATGATGGTTGATGTGGGTGGTTGTGATGTGGGTTGTGGTGATGTGGGTGGTGGTGATGATGGTTGATGTGGGTGGTTGTGATGTGGGTGGTGGTGATGATGGTTGATGTGGGTCGTGGTGATGATGGTTGATGTGGGTGGTTGTGATGTGGGTTGTGGTGATGTGGGTGGTGGTGATGATGGTTGATGTGGGTGGTTGTGATGTGGGTGGTGGTGATGATGGTTGATGTGGGTCGTGTTGATGGTTGATGTGGGTGGTTGTGATGTGGGTGGTGGTGATGGTGTGGTTGATGTGGGTGGTGGTGGTGGTGATGATGGTTGATGTGGGTGGTGGTGGTGATGGTTGATGTGGGTGGTGGTGATGTGGGTGGTGGTGGTGATGGTTGATGTGGATGGTGATGATGATGGTTGATGTGGGTGGTGGTGATGTTGGTGGTTGTGGTGATGGTTGATGTGGGTGGTGGTGGTGATGGTTCATGTGGGTGGTGATGATGGTTGATGTGGGTCGTGGTGATGATGGTTGATGTGGGTGGTTGTGATGTGGGTGGTGGTGATGGTGTGGTTGATGTGGGTGGTGGTGGTGATGATGGTTGATGTGGGTGGTGGTGGTGATGGTTGATGTGGGTGGTGGTGATGTGGGTGGTGGTGGTGATGGTTGATGTGGGTGGTGGTGATGTTGGTGGTGGTGGTGATGGTTGATGTGGGTGGTGGTGGTGATGGTTCATGTGGGTGGTGATGATGATGGTTGATGTGGGGGTTGGTGGTGACGGTTGATGTGGGTGTATAGATGTTGTGTGTGTAGTGTATAGTGTAGTGTATGTGTTGATAGCTATGTATATAGATGTTGTGTGTGTAGTGTATAGTGTAGTGTATGTGTTGATAGCTATGTATATAGATGAGTGTAGTTTATTATGTAGTGTATAGTGTAGTGTATGTGTTGATAGCTATGTATATATATGGTGTGTATAGTTTATAGTGTAGTGTATGTGTTGATAGCTATGTATATAGATGTTGTGTGTAGTTTATAGTGTAGTGTATAATGTAGTGTATGTGTTGATAGCTATGTATATAGATGTTCTGTGTATCTTCTTTGGTTCTTTCGGTAAAGTCACGTAGAATGAGAATAAAATAATAAATTGATAAAATAAAATAACACAATAATATTCTCACGACGTTTCGGCCACAACACAAGCGGCCTTCATCAGGTGAAGGGGGCGAGACTGTCTGGTAGGACAGCGCTGGAGTGAGAGAGCCACGTTCAGATCACGGCTTTTAAGCTGTGTGAGAGGAACAAAAAAAATGTTCTGTGTAGTTTATAGTGTAGTGTATAATGTAATGTATGTGTTGATAGCTAAATAGAAGCATTGTTTCACTCTGTCCCATGTGTGTGTCTCTCTCTGTGTCTCTGTGCTGGCTCTCTCTGCTTGGATGTCAGTATACGTGTCTGTGATCTGTACTCTATCACTCTTAACCTATAATTTAGCAATCTTTGAAATAACTTAATCAGCCAGACCATGCGTTAATTGTGTTTTGACCGACCCTTTGTGCTGCATTATATTGTTTCCAAAATTTTACTAAATCTTGTTTCAATTTGATGTGCTTCTCCATCTCTCTGTGTTTCCTCTCTCCCTTAAATTTAGCTCTTCTATACCTGATGATGATTGCCTGCTTTGCAATCAAAACGTCGTATGCTATCATGTAATTTTATTTCTTTATTATTTCTACGTGACTTTACCGAAAAAAACAAAGAGTATTTTCAACCGCAAGTTCAAAAGTTCAAGTTTCAACCGCAAGTCCAAAATTTCAAGTTTCAACCGCAAGTCCAAAAGTTCAAGTTTCAACCGCAAGTCCAAAAGTTCAAGTTTTAACCGCAAGTTCAAAAGTTCAAGTTTCAACCGCAAGTCCAAAATTTCAAGTTTCAACCTCAAGTTCAAAAAGTTCAAGTTTCAACCGCAAGTTCAAAAGTTCAAGTTTTAACCGCAAGTTCAAAAGTTCAAGTTTCAACCGCAAGTTCAAAAGTTCAAGTTTCAACCGCAAGTCCAAAAGTTCAAGTTTCAACCGCAAGTTCAAAAGTTCAAGTTTCAACCGCAAGTTCAAAAGTTCAAGTTTCAACCGCAAGTTCAAATTTCAAGTTTCAACCGCAAGTCCAAAAGTTCAAGTTTCAACCGCAAGTTCAAAAGTTCAAGTTTCAACCGCAAGTCCAAAAGTTCAAGTTTCAACCGCAAGTTCAAAAGTTCAAGTTTCAACCGCAAGTTCAAAAGTTCAAGTTTCAACCGCAAGTTCAAAAGTTCAAGTTTCAACCGCAAGTTCAAAAGTTCAAGTTTCAACCGCAAGTTCAAAAGTTCAACTTTCAACCGCAAGTCCAAAATTTCAAGTTTCAACCTCAAGTTCAAAAAGTTCAAGTTTCAACCGCAAGTTCAAAAGTTCAAGTTTTAACCGCAAGTTCAAAAGTTCAAGTTTCAACCGCAAGTTCAAAAGTTCAAGTTTCAACCGCAAGTCCAAAAGTTCAAGTTTCAACCGCAAGTTCAAAAGTTCAAGTTTCAACCGCAAGTTCAAAAGTTCAAGTTTCAACCGCAAGTTCAAATTTCAAGTTTCAACCGCAAGTCCAAAAGTTCAAGTTTCAACCGCAAGTTCAAAAGTTCAAGTTTCAACCGCAAGTCCAAAAGTTCAAGTTTCAACCGCAAGTTCAAAAGTTCAAGTTTCAACCGCAAGTTCAAAAGTTCAAGTTTCAACCGCAAGTTCAAAAGTTCAAGTTTCAACCGCAAGTTCAAAAGTTCAAGTTTCAACCGCAAGTCGGCAGGCTGCCTGGCCAGCCAGCTAGCGACGTCGCCTAAAGGTGGTCGAGACCTGGGACGTGCGGTCACGGGAGGCAGGGGAGGCAGAGCCTTTACCTGTCATGCCACAATGAAAATAAGCTGTTACTAAAAGTAAAAAAAAATCTGATCAAATAAAGATTACGTTTGTCCCACTGATCTGTGTTATGCCATTTCTGTATGACTCCACGATCATTTTTTACAGTTAAAATCGCCAAATTTGCGGAGCTCCGCTGCAAATACAGGGAGGGGTGAGAGGTGAGGCAGCGACGAGCTCAGCCTCCCCTCTGATTGCGCAACCCCTCAATAACTGGATGGAGCGCGGGCAATAAGCGCGTGCCTGTTACTGTCTCAATATGTCACTAATGTAATGTTTGTAGACCCCTTCATTTCATGTCCTCGCCTTCCATAGTCCAGGTAACTTACTTCACGTATGTGTATAAAGATATTTAGACTCGCTGGTCTCATCGTGAAACTGCAATGAAAAAGCATCGGGGGAGGCAGCTATCACATCTGCCTCACTGAGGGGGACGTGTCTAACACGCCTCCTCAGTGAGGCCACGCCCCCTCTCAGTGAGGCCACGCCCCCCTCAGTGTGTGAATCTGGCTCTGACACTGGCCAGTGCCTGCCTAGCCATTGACCTCACCGCACGTCACTGGTCGAGACGAAGGGCGACACTGCCAGCAACGGCCCCGGGCCCCTCTCATATCCTGGCAAGGGCGGGGCGAGGTCACGCCCTAGCCACGCCCTACATAGCCACGCCCTACCTAGTCATGCACTACCTAGCCATGCCCTACATAGCCGCGCCCTACATAGCCACGCCCTACACAGCCACGCCATACCTAGCCACGCCCTACCTAGTCGCGCCCTACCTAGCCACGCCCAACCTAACCACGCCCTACCTAGCCACGCCCTACCTAGCCACGCCCTACCTAGCCACGCCCTACATAGCCACGCCCCCCCTTCTAAAAGCGACTTGCGGGTTCTCAGCTTCCAGATGGACCCCTGTCCTGAGCTCCCCACGTGATCTCCTCACGCCAACGTGTGCACTGCCCCCTGCCGTCAGTGCCCCTTACACCGTCACAAACCCGCGTTATTACACTACACTATACACTGCAGTACATACTATAGTACATGCTACACTACAGTACACACTATAGTATACAGTACACACTACACTATAGTATACAGTACACACCACACTACAGTACACACTACACTATAGTACACACTATAGTATACAGTACACACTACACTATAGTATACAGTAGACACTACACTAGAGTACACACTACACTATAGTATATAGTACACACTACACTGTAGTATACAGTACACACTACACTATAGTACACACCACACTACAGTACACTATAGTACACACGACACTATAATACACACTACACTATAGTACACCCTACACTATACGCTATAGTATACACTATAGTACACGCTACACGTATAGTTCCAACGTGCACACACACTGCAGTGTAGTGAAATATGCCGTGCGCACAGTTGGCCGAGGGGCAAGTCGATGCGCAGTGTGCAACACGTGAGGGTCGTTGATGTGGGTGGTGGTGATGATGGTTCATGTGGGTGGTGGTGATGATGGTTGATGTGGGTGGTGGTGATGATGGTTGATGTGGGTGGTGGTGATGATGGTTGATGTGGGTGGTGGTGGTAATGATGGTTGATGTGGGTGGTGGTGATGATGGTTGATGTGGGTGGTGGTGATGATGGTTGATGTGGGTTGTGGTGATGATGGTTCATGTGGGTGGTGGTGGTAATGATGGTTGATGTGGGTGGTGGTGATGATGGTTGATGTGGGTGGTGGTGATGATGGTTGATGTGGGTGGTGGTGATGATGGTTGATGTGGGTTGTGGTGATGATGGTTGATGTGGGTGGTGGTGGTGATGATGGTTGATGTGGGTGGTGGTGATGATGGTTGATGTGGGTGGTGGTGATGATGGTTGATGTGGGTGGTGGTGATGATGGTTGATGTGGGTGGTGGTGATGATGGTTCTTGTGGGTGGTGGTGGTAATGATGGTTGATGTGGGTGGTGGTGATGATGGTTGATGTGGGTGGTGGTGATGATGGTTGATGTGGGTGGTGGTGATGATGGTTGATGTGGGTGGAGGTGATGATGGTTGATGTGGGTGGTGGTGATGATGGTTGATGTGGGTGGTGGTGATGGTGGTTGATGTGGGTGGTTGTGATGATGGTTGATGTGGGTGGTGGTGATGATGGTTGATGTGAGTGGTGGTGATGATGGTTGATGTGGGTGGTGGTGATGATGGTTGATGTGGGTGGTGATGATGTGGGTGGTGGTGATGTGGGTGGTGGTGATGATGGTTGATGTGGGTGGTGGTGATGATGGTTGATGTGGTGGTGGTGATGTGGGCGGTGGTGGTGGTGATGGTTCATGTGGGTGGTGGTGATGATGATGGTTGATGTGGGTGGTGGTGGTGATGGTCGATGTGGGTGTATAGATGTTGTGTGTGTAGTGTATAGTGTAGTGTATGTGTTGATAGCTATGTATATAGATGTGTGTAGTTTATAGTGTAGCGTATAGTGTAGTGTATGTGTTGATAGCTACACTACACTATAGTACACACTACACTAGAGTACACACTACACTATAGTACACACTACACTATAGTACACACTACAGTACACACTACACTATAGTACACACTACACTGTAGTATACAGTACACTACACTATAGTACACACTACACTATAGTACACACTACACTATAGTACACACCACACTATAGTACACACTACACTATAGTACACACTACACTGTAGTATACAGCAGACTATACTATAGTACACACTACACTATAGTACACACCACACTACAGTACACACTACACTATAGTACACACTACACTGTAGTATACAGTACACTACACTGCACACTACACTATAGTACACACTACACTACAGTATACAGTACACTATAGTACACACTACACTGTAGTACACACTACACTATAGTACACACTACACTGTAGTACACACCACACTACAGTACACACTACAGTACATACTACACTACAGTACACTATAGTACACACGACACTATAGTACACACTACACTATAGTATATAGTACGCACTACACTGCAGTATACAGTACACACTACACTACAGTACACACCACACTACAGTACACTATAGTATACACGACACTATAGTACACCTTACACTATACACTATAGTATACACTAGAGTCTACACTGTAGTACGCGCTACACGTATAGTTCCAACGTGCGCACACACACACACTGTAGTGTAGTGAAATACGCCGTGCGTACAGTTGACCGAGGGGCAAGTCGATGCGCAGTGTGCAACACGTGAGGGTCGTTGATGTGGGTGGTGGTGATGATGGTTGATGTGGGTGGTGGTGATGATGGTTAATGTGGGTGGTGGTGATGATGGTTGATGTGGGTGGTGGTGATGATGGTTGATGTGGGTGGTGGTGATGATGGTTGATGTGGGTGGTGGTGATGATGGTTAATGTGGGTGGTGGTGATGATGGTTGATGTGGGTGGTGGTGATGATGGTTGATGTGGGTGGTGGTGATGGTGTGATTGATGTGGGTGGTTGTGATGTGGGTGGTGGTGATGATGGTTGATGTGGGTCGTGGTGATGGTGGTTGATGTGGGTGGTGGTGATGATGGTTGATGTGGGTGGTGGTGATGATGGTTGATGTGGGTGGTGGTGATGATGGTTGATGTGGGTCGTGGTGATGGTGTGGTTGATGTGGGTGGTTGTGATGTGGGTTGTGGTGATGATGGTTGATGTGGGTGGTTGTGATGTGGGTTGTGGTGATGTGGGTGGTGGTGATGATGGTTGATGTGGGTGGTTGTGATGTGGGTGGTGGTGATGATGGTTGATGTGGGTCGTGGTGATGATGGTTGATGTGGGTGGTTGTGATGTGGGTTGTGGTGATGTGGGTGGTGGTGATGATGGTTGATGTGGGTGGTTGTGATGTGGGTGGTGGTGATGATGGTTGATGTGGGTCGTGTTGATGGTTGATGTGGGTGGTTGTGATGTGGGTGGTGGTGATGGTGTGGTTGATGTGGGTGGTGGTGGTGGTGATGATGGTTGATGTGGGTGGTGGTGGTGATGGTTGATGTGGGTGGTGGTGATGTGGGTGGTGGTGGTGATGGTTGATGTGGATGGTGATGATGATGGTTGATGTGGGTGGTGGTGATGTTGGTGGTTGTGGTGATGGTTGATGTGGGTGGTGGTGGTGATGGTTCATGTGGGTGGTGATGATGGTTGATGTGGGTCGTGGTGATGATGGTTGATGTGGGTGGTTGTGATGTGGGTGGTGGTGATGGTGTGGTTGATGTGGGTGGTGGTGGTGATGATGGTTGATGTGGGTGGTGGTGGTGATGGTTGATGTGGGTGGTGGTGATGTGGGTGGTGGTGGTGATGGTTGATGTGGGTGGTGGTGATGTTGGTGGTGGTGGTGATGGTTGATGTGGGTGGTGGTGGTGATGGTTCATGTGGGTGGTGATGATGATGGTTGATGTGGGGGTTGGTGGTGACGGTTGATGTGGGTGTATAGATGTTGTGTGTGTAGTGTATAGTGTAGTGTATGTGTTGATAGCTATGTATATAGATGTTGTGTGTGTAGTGTATAGTGTAGTGTATGTGTTGATAGCTATGTATATAGATGAGTGTAGTTTATTATGTAGTGTATAGTGTAGTGTATGTGTTGATAGCTATGTATATATATGGTGTGTATAGTTTATAGTGTAGTGTATGTGTTGATAGCTATGTATATAGATGTTGTGTGTAGTTTATAGTGTAGTGTATAATGTAGTGTATGTGTTGATAGCTATGTATATAGATGTTCTGTGTATCTTCTTTGGTTCTTTCGGTAAAGTCACGTAGAATGAGAATAAAATAATAAATTGATAAAATAAAATAACACAATAATATTCTCACGACGTTTCGGCCACAACACAAGCGGCCTTCATCAGGTGAAGGGGGCGAGACTGTCTGGTAGGACAGCGCTGGAGTGAGAGAGCCACGTTCAGATCACGGCTTTTAAGCTGTGTGAGAGGAACAAAAAAAATGTTCTGTGTAGTTTATAGTGTAGTGTATAATGTAATGTATGTGTTGATAGCTAAATAGAAGCATTGTTTCACTCTGTCCCATGTGTGTGTCTCTCTCTGTGTCTCTGTGCTGGCTCTCTCTGCTTGGATGTCAGTATACGTGTCTGTGATCTGTACTCTATCACTCTTAACCTATAATTTAGCAATCTTTGAAATAACTTAATCAGCCAGACCATGCGTTAATTGTGTTTTGACCGACCCTTTGTGCTGCATTATATTGTTTCCAAAATTTTACTAAATCTTGTTTCAATTTGATGTGCTTCTCCATCTCTCTGTGTTTCCTCTCTCCCTTAAATTTAGCTCTTCTATACCTGATGATGATTGCCTGCTTTGCAATCAAAACGTCGTATGCTATCATGTAATTTTATTTCTTTATTATTTCTACGTGACTTTACCGAAAAAAACAAAGAGTATTTTCAACCGCAAGTTCAAAAGTTCAAGTTTCAACCGCAAGTCCAAAAGTTCAAGTTTCAACCGCAAGTCCAAAAGTTCAAGTTTTAACCGCAAGTTCAAAAGTTCAAGTTTCAACCGCAAGTCCAAAATTTCAAGTTTCAACCTCAAGTTCAAAAAGTTCAAGTTTCAACCGCAAGTTCAAAAGTTCAAGTTTTAACCGCAAGTTCAAAAGTTCAAGTTTCAACCGCAAGTTCAAAAGTTCAAGTTTCAACCGCAAGTCCAAAAGTTCAAGTTTCAACCGCAAGTTCAAAAGTTCAAGTTTCAACCGCAAGTTCAAAAGTTCAAGTTTCAACCGCAAGTTCAAATTTCAAGTTTCAACCGCAAGTCCAAAAGTTCAAGTTTCAACCGCAAGTTCAAAAGTTCAAGTTTCAACCGCAAGTCCAAAAGTTCAAGTTTCAACCGCAAGTTCAAAAGTTCAAGTTTCAACCGCAAGTTCAAAAGTTCAAGTTTCAACCGCAAGTTCAAAAGTTCAAGTTTCAACCGCAAGTTCAAAAGTTCAAGTTTCAACCGCAAGTTCAAAAGTTCAACTTTCAACCGCAAGTCCAAAATTTCAAGTTTCAACCTCAAGTTCAAAAAGTTCAAGTTTCAACCGCAAGTTCAAAAGTTCAAGTTTTAACCGCAAGTTCAAAAGTTCAAGTTTCAACCGCAAGTTCAAAAGTTCAAGTTTCAACCGCAAGTCCAAAAGTTCAAGTTTCAACCGCAAGTTCAAAAGTTCAAGTTTCAACCGCAAGTTCAAAAGTTCAAGTTTCAACCGCAAGTTCAAATTTCAAGTTTCAACCGCAAGTCCAAAAGTTCAAGTTTCAACCGCAAGTTCAAAAGTTCAAGTTTCAACCGCAAGTCCAAAAGTTCAAGTTTCAACCGCAAGTTCAAAAGTTCAAGTTTCAACCGCAAGTTCAAAAGTTCAAGTTTCAACCGCAAGTTCAAAAGTTCAAGTTTCAACCGCAAGTTCAAACGTTCAAGTTTCAACCGCAAGTTCAAAAGTTCAAGTTTCAACCGCAAGTTCAAAAGTTCAACTTTCAACCGCAAGTCCAAAATTTCAAGTTTCAACCTCAAGTTCAAAAAGTTCAAGTTTCAACCGCAAGTTCAAAAGTTCAAGTTTTAACCGCAAGTTCAAAAGTTCAAGTTTCAACCGCAAGTTCAAAAGTTCAAGTTTCAACCGCAAGTCCAAAAGTTCAAGTTTCAACCGCAAGTTCAAAAGTTCAAGTTTCAACCGCAAGTTCAAAAGTTCAAGTTTCAACCGCAAGTTCAAATTTCAAGTTTCAACCACAAGTCCAAAAGTTCAAGTTTCAACCGCAAGTCCAAAAGTTCAAGTTTCAACCGCAAGTTCAAAAGTTCAAGTTTCAACCGCAAGTTCAAAAGTTCAAGTTTCAACCGCAAGTTCAAAAGTTCAAGTTTCAACCGCAAGTTCAAAAGTTCAAGTTTCAACCGCAAGTTCAAAAGTTCAAGTTTCAACCGCAAGTTCAAAAGTTCAAGTTTCAACCGCAAGTTCAAAAGTTCAAGTTTCAACCGCAAGTTCAAAAGTTCAAGTTTCAACCGCAAGTTCAAAAGTTCAAGTTTCAACCGCAAGTTCAAATTTCAAGTTTCAACCGCAAGTCCAAAAGTTCAAGTTTCAACCGCAAGTTCAAAAGTTCAAGTTTCAACCGCAAGTCCAAAAGTTCAAGTTTCAACCGCAAGTTCAAAAGTTCAAGTTTCAACCGCAAGTTCAAAAGTTCAAGTTTCAACCGCAAGTTCAAAAGTTCAAGTTTCAACCGCAAGTTCAAAAGTTCAAGTTTCAACCGCAAGTCCAAAAGTTCAAGTTTCAACCGCAAGTTCAAAAGTTCAAGTTTCAACCGCAAGTTCAAAAGTTCAAGTTTCAACCGCAAGTTCAAAAGTTCAAGTTTCAACCGCAAGTTCAAAAGTTCAAGTTTCAACCGCAAGTTCAAAAGTTCAAGTTTCAACCGCAAGTTCAAAAGTTCAAGTTTCAACCGCAAGTTCAAAAGTTCAAGTTTCAACCGCAATTTGAAAGGCACCACGGGCGTGAGGTGGCGGCTCTCCCTGCTGGTGGAGTTGGCATGGTGGGCAGCTCTGCCAGTCGCCCCCCCACCCACCCAGTCAGTTGACCTCCCCACCACAATCCGAATTGTCTTGCGACCTCCTGCCGCGTGAGCTTCTGCCATTCCACTTTGGCTCCTCGCTCGTTCGTTCCGCCACAGGTTGCCATTGCGACGTCGCTCCGTGACATTGCCACTAGGCGGGGCTTCCCATGAAAGTGATAAAACTGTCTCATCTACCGGCGGCGGGCGCTTATAGACAATACGACTTTTTTTTTGAAACACGACAAAACAATTTGTGGGAAAAGTTAATTTTTTTATTAGAAAAGTAATTTGTCATCTCGAGCTGCTTTGTGGGGCGATGTCCCAACTCCCCCTTAGTGGATGAACCAACGCAGCAGCCCCCAGGTAGTGATTACATAAAGAGCCTCAACTCAGCGCACAACTCAAACGCCTGGAGACGTGGCAGCAGCAGCAGTCGAATCACGGCCGCACGCAGCAGCAGCAGTAACGGCGTCATCCAGCAGCGGAGAGAGGAGCTGACCAGGGATTGTGTAAGTCGTCGGCCCTGCCTCCACTATAGTCTGTGTGGTTAGTAAAGAACACGAAGAGACGATGTGATGCAGCCACGACCGTCAATTACCCCTACAGGCCGGCAGGTGTCACCCTGTCATTACACAAGTTAAGGGATCAAAGAGGAGGCACGCGAACAACAAACGAGCACGGGGAAGACGCAGGTCGTCGCGAGCGGGGGAAAAACAATAGAAAGTGTTAAAACCGACGGGGGAGCGCCGTGAGAAAAACCCAACGGGACACGAGAGGCAAACGCTGAGACCCCGAGTGGAGGACGCGCCAGCGAACACGACTACAACCGAGTGGGAGGAGACGGCGGCGGAATCGGCGTTGGCGTTGGCGGTGAGAAGGCGTCGCCGTGAATGGAGGCCACCGCCGCCGGAGACGACAAGCTGGGCAGGGGGAGAGAAGGGAGTGGAAGGTGACGAGGGTGGAACACCGACCACCGGGCAGACCCTCATTGGGACCGTGAGAAGGCCAAAGTGGTCGCGACGTTTGTGCCGCCCGCTCTCGTTTCCTGTTTTTGTTTTACCGGGAAGCGGTGCGCGTCATCATCACGTCGCCCCAGTGCTAGCGATGCTTACTACACAATGCACCGGGTACTCGTTTGAGGCCGAGTCGACCTAGTGGAGGCCCAGGACCAGTTCAGATAATCGTCACTGGTGTTGGCCGTGAGCGGGTTATTAAGTATGGTGAGTGTACTACAGTCTATAATGTAGACTGTAGCCTGGTTATTAAGCTGAGTGAGTGTACTGACAGTCTATAATGTAGACTGTAGTAATGGTTATTAAGTATGGTGAGTGTACTGACAGTCTATAATGTAGACTGTAGCCTGGTTATTAAGTATGGTGAGTGTACTGACAGTCTATAATGTAGACTGTAGCCTGGTTATTAAGTATGGTGAGTGTACTGACAGTCTATAATGTAGACTGTAGTAATGGTTATTAAGTATGGTGAGTGTACTGACAGTCTATAATGTAGACTGTAGTAATGGTTATTAAGTATGGTGAGTGTACTGACAGTCTATAATGTTGACTGTAGCCTGGTTATTAAGCTGAGTGAGTGTACTGACAGTCTATAATGTAGACTGTAGCCTGGTTATTAAGCTGAGTGTACTGACAGTCTATAATGTAGACTGTAGTAATGGTTATTAAGTATGGTGAGTTTACTGACAGTCTATAATGTAGACTGTAGCAATGGTTAAGTATGGTGAGTTTACTTACAGTCTATAATGTAGACTTAGTAATGGTTATTAAGTATGGTGAGTGTACTGACAGTCTATAATGTTGACTGTAGCAATGGTTATTAAGTATGGTGAGTGTACTGACAGTCTATAATGTATACTGTAGCCTCGTTATTAAGTATGGTGAGTGTACTGACAGTCTATAATGTAGACTGTAGTAATGGTTATTAAGTATGGTGAGTGTACTGACAGTCTATAATGTAGACTGTAGCCTGGTTATTAAGTATGGTGAGTGTACTGACAGTCTATAATGTAGACTGTAGTAATGGTTATTAAGTATGGTGAGTGTACTGACAGTCTAGAATGTAGACTGTAGTAATGGTTATTAAGTATAGTGAGTGTGCTGACAGTCTATAATGTAGACTGTAGTAATGGTTATTAAGTATGGTGAGTGTACTGACAGTCTATAATGTAGACTGTAGTAATGGTTATTAAGTATGGTGAGTGTACTGACAGTCTATAATGTAGACTGTAGTAATGGTTATTAAGTATGGTGAGTTTACTGACAGTCTATAATGTAGACTGTAGTAATGGTTATTAAGTATGGTGAGTGTACTGACAGTCTATAATGTAGACTGTAGCCTGGTTATTAAGCTGAGTGAGTGTACTGACAGTCTATAATGTAGACTGTAGCCTGGTTATTAAGCTGAGTGTACTGACAGTCTATAATGTTGACTGTAGTAATGGTTATTAAGTATGGTGAGTGTACTGACAGTCTATAATGTAGACTGTAGCCTGGTTATTAAGTATGGTGAGTGTACTGACAGTCTATAATGTAGACTGTAGGAATGGTTATTAAGTATGGTGAGTGTACTGACAGTCTATAATGTAGAATGTAGTAATGGTTATTAAGTATGGTGAGTGTACTGACAGTCTATAATGTAGACTGTAGTAATGGTTATTAAGTATGGTGAGTGTACTGACAGTCTATAATGTAGACTGTAGTAATGGTTATTAAGTATGGTGAGTGTACTGACAGTCTATAATGTAGACTGTAGTAATGGTTATTAAGTATGGTGAGTTTACTGACAGTCTATAATGTAGACTGTAGTAATGGTTATTAAGTATGGTGAGTGTACTGACAGTCTATAATGTAGACTGTAGTAATGGTTATTAAGTATGGTGAGTGTACTGACAGTCTATAATGTAGACTGTAGCCTGGTTATTAAGCTGAGTGAGTGTACTGACAGTCTATAATGTAGACTGTAGCCTGGTTATTAAGCTGAGTGTACTGACAGTCTATAATGTAGACTGTAGTAATGGTTATTAAGTATGGTGAGTGTACTGACAGTCTATAATGTAGACTGTAGTAATGGTTATTAAGTATGGTGAGTGTACTGACAGTCTATAATGTAGACTGTAGTAATGGTTATTAAGTATGGTGAGTGTACTGACAGTCTATAATGTAGACTGTAGTAATGGTTATTAAGTATGGTGAGTGTACTGACAGTCTATAATGTAGACTGTAGCCTGGTTATTAAGTATGGTGAGTGTACTGACAGTCTATAATGTAGACTGTAGTAATGGTTATTAAGTATGGTGAGTGTACTGACAGTCTATAATGTAGACTGTAGCCTGGTTATTAAGTATGGTGAGTGTACTGACAGTCTATAATGTAGACTGTAGTAATGGTTATTAAGTATAGTGAGTGTACTGACAGTCTATAATGTAGACTGTAGTAATGGTTATTAAGTATAGTGAGTGTACTGACAGTCTATAATGTAGACTGTAGCCTGGTTATTAAGTATGGTGAGTGTACTGACAATCTATAATGTAGACTGTAGCCTGGTTATTAAGTATGGTGAGTGTACTGACAGTCTATAATGTAGACTGTAGTAATGGTTATTAAGTATGGTGAGTTTACTGACAGTCTATAATGTAGACTGTAGTAATGGTTATTAAGTATGGTGAGTGTACTGACAGTCTATAATGTAGACTGTAGTAATGGTTATTAAGTATGGTGAGTGTACTTGTAGCCTGGTTATTAAGTATGGTGAGTGTACTGACAGTCTATAATGTAGACTGTAGTAATGGTTATTAAGTATGGTGAGTGTACTTGTAGCCTGGTTATTAAGTATGGTGAGTGTACTGACAGTCTATAATGTAGACTGTAGTAATGGTTATTAAGTATGGTGAGTGTACTACAGTCTATAATGTAGACTGTAGCCTGGTTATTAAGCTGAGTGAGTGTACTGACAGTCTATAATGTAGACTGTAGTAATGGTTATTAAGTTTGGTGAGTGTACTGACAGTCTATAATGTAGACTGTAGTAATGGTTATTAAGTATGGTGAGTGTACTGACAGTCTATAATGTAGACTGTAGTAATGGTTATTAAGTATGGTGAGTGTACTGACAGTCTATAATGTAGACTGTAGCCTGGTTATTAAGTATGGTGAGTGTACTGACAGTCTATAATGTAGACTGTAGTAATGGTTATTAAGTATGGTGAGTGTACTGACAGTCTATAATGTAGACTGTAGTAATGGTTATTAAGTATGGTGAGTGTACTGACAGTCTATAATGTAGACTGTAGTAATGGTTATTAAGTATGGTGAGTGTACTTGTAGCCTGGTTATTAAGTATGGTGAGTGTACTGACAGTCTATAATGTAGACTGTAGTAATGGTTATTAAGTATGGTGAGTGTACTACAGTCTATAATGTAGACTGTAGTACACAGTCTATAATGTAGACTGTAGCCTGGTTATTAAGCTGAGTGAGTGTACTGACAGTCTATAATGTAGACTGTAGTAATGGTTATTAAGTTTGGTGAGTGTACTGACAGTCTATAATGTAGACTGTAGTAATGGTTATTAAGTATGGTGAGTGTACTGACAGTCTATAATGTAGACTGTAGCCTGGTTATTAAGTATGGTGAGTGTACTGACAGTCTATAATGTAGACTGTAGTAATGGTTATTAAGTATGGTGAGTGTACTGACAGTCTATAATGTAGACTGTAGTAATGGTTATTAAGTATGGTGAGTGTACTGACAGTCTATAATGTAGACTGTAGTAATGGTTATTAAGTATGATGAGTGTACTGAGAGTCTATAATGTATACTGTAGCCTCGTTATTAAGTATGGTGAGTGTACTGACAGTCTATAATGTAGACTGTAGTAATGGTTATTAAGTATGGTGAGTGTACTGACAGTCTATAATGTAGACTGTAGCCTGGTTATTAAGTATGGTGAGTGTACTGACAGTCTATAATGTAGACTGTAGTAATGGTTATTAAGTATGGTGAGTGTACTGACAGTCTATAATGTAGACTGTAGCCTGGTTATTAAGTATGGTGAGTGTACTGACAGTCTATAATGTAGACTGTAGTAATGGTTATTAAGTATGGTGAGTGTACTGACAGTCTAGAATGTAGACTGTAGTAATGGTTATTAAGTATGGTGAGTTTACTGACAGTCTATAATGTAGACTGTAGTAATGGTTATTAAGTATGGTGAGTGTACTGACAATCTATAATGTAGACTGTAGCCTGGTTATTAAGTATGGTGAGTGTACTGACAGTCTATAATGTAGACTGTAGTAATGGTTATTAAGTATGGTGAGTTTACTGACAGTCTATAATGTAGACTGTAGTAATGGTTATTAAGTATGGTGAGTGTACTGACAGTCTATAATGTAGACTGTAGTAATGGTTATTAAGTATGGTGAGTGTACTTGTAGCCTGGTTATTAAGTATGGTGAGTGTACTGACAGTCTATAATGTAGACTGTAGTAATGGTTATTAAGTATGGTGAGTGTACTTGTAGCCTGGTTATTAAGTATGGTGAGTGTACTGACAGTCTATAATGTAGACTGTAGTAATGGTTATTAAGTATGGTGAGTGTACTACAGTCTATAATGTAGACTGTAGCCTGGTTATTAAGCTGAGTGAGTGTACTGACAGTCTATAATGTAGACTGTAGTAATGGTTATTAAGTTTGGTGAGTGTACTGACAGTCTATAATGTAGACTGTAGTAATGGTTATTAAGTATGGTGAGTGTACTGACAGTCTATAATGTAGACTGTAGTAATGGTTATTAAGTATGGTGAGTGTACTGACAGTCTATAATGTAGACTGTAGCCTGGTTATTAAGTATGGTGAGTGTACTGACAGTCTATAATGTAGACTGTAGTAATGGTTATTAAGTATGGTGAGTGTACTGACAGTCTATAATGTAGACTGTAGTAATGGTTATTAAGTATGGTGAGTGTACTGACAGTCTATAATGTAGACTGTAGTAATGGTTATTAAGTATGGTGAGTGTACTTGTAGCCTGGTTATTAAGTATGGTGAGTGTACTGACAGTCTATAATGTAGACTGTAGTAATGGTTATTAAGTATGGTGAGTGTACTACAGTCTATAATGTAGACTGTAGTACACAGTCTATAATGTAGACTGTAGCCTGGTTATTAAGCTGAGTGAGTGTACTGACAGTCTATAATGTAGACTGTAGTAATGGTTATTAAGTTTGGTGAGTGTACTGACAGTCTATAATGTAGACTGTAGTAATGGTTATTAAGTATGGTGAGTGTACTGACAGTCTATAATGTAGACTGTAGCCTGGTTATTAAGTATGGTGAGTGTACTGACAGTCTATAATGTAGACTGTAGTAATGGTTATTAAGTATGGTGAGTGTACTGACAGTCTATAATGTAGACTGTAGTAATGGTTATTAAGTATGGTGAGTGTACTGACAGTCTATAATGTAGACTGTAGTAATGGTTATTAAGTATGATGAGTGTACTGAGAGTCTATAATGTATACTGTAGCCTCGTTATTAAGTATGGTGAGTGTACTGACAGTCTATAATGTAGACTGTAGTAATGGTTATTAAGTATGGTGAGTGTACTGACAGTCTATAATGTAGACTGTAGCCTGGTTATTAAGTATGGTGAGTGTACTGACAGTCTATAATGTAGACTGTAGCCTGGTTATTAAGTATGGTGAGTGTACTGACAGTCTATAATGTAGACTGTAGTAATGGTTATTAAGTATGGTGAGTGTACTGACAGTCTAGAATGTAGACTGTAGTAATGGTTATTAAGTTTGGTGAGTGTACTGACAGTCTATAATGTAGACTGTAGTAATGGTTATTAAGTATAGTGAGTGTACTGACAGTCTATAATGTAGACTGTAGTAATGGTTATTAAGTATAGTGAGTGTACTGACAGTCTATAATGTAGACTGTAGCCTGGTTATTAAGTATGGTGAGTGTACTGACAATCTATAATGTAGACTGTAGCCTGGTTATTAAGTATGGTGAGTGTACTGACAGTCTATAATGTAGACTGTAGTAATGGTTATTAAGTATGGTGAGTTTACTGACAGTCTATAATGTAGACTGTAGTAATGGTTATTAAGTATGGTGAGTGTACTGACAGTCTATAATGTAGACTGTAGTAATGGTTATTAAGTATGGTGAGTGTACTTGTAGCCTGGTTATTAAGTATGGTGAGTGTACTGACAGTCTATAATGTAGACTGTAGTAATGGTTATTAAGTATGGTGAGTGTACTTGTAGCCTGGTTATTAAGTATGGTGAGTGTACTGACAGTCTATAATGTAGACTGTAGTAATGGTTATTAAGTATGGTGAGTGTACTACAGTCTATAATGTAGACTGTAGCCTGGTTATTAAGCTGAGTGAGTGTACTGACAGTCTATAATGTAGACTGTAGTAATGGTTATTAAGTTTGGTGAGTGTACTGACAGTCTATAATGTAGACTGTAGTAATGGTTATTAAGTATGGTGAGTGTACTGACAGTCTATAATGTAGACTGTAGTAATGGTTATTAAGTATGGTGAGTGTACTGACAGTCTATAATGTAGACTGTAGCCTGGTTATTAAGTATGGTGAGTGTACTGACAGTCTATAATGTAGACTGTAGTAATGGTTATTAAGTATGGTGAGTGTACTGACAGTCTATAATGTAGACTGTAGTAATGGTTATTAAGTATGGTGAGTGTACTGACAGTCTATAATGTAGACTGTAGTAATGGTTATTAAGTATGGTGAGTGTACTTGTAGCCTGGTTATTAAGTATGGTGAGTGTACTGACAGTCTATAATGTAGACTGTAGTAATGGTTATTAAGTATGGTGAGTGTACTACAGTCTATAATGTAGACTGTAGTACACAGTCTATAATGTAGACTGTAGCCTGGTTATTAAGCTGAGTGAGTGTACTGACAGTCTATAATGTAGACTGTAGTAATGGTTATTAAGTTTGGTGAGTGTACTGACAGTCTATAATGTAGACTGTAGTAATGGTTATTAAGTATGGTGAGTGTACTGACAGTCTATAATGTAGACTGTAGTAATGGTTATTAAGTATGGTGAGTGTACTGACAGTCTATAATGTAGACTGTAGCCTGGTTATTAAGTATGGTGAGTGTACTGACAGTCTATAATGTAGACTGTAGTAATGGTTATTAAGTATGGTGAGTGTACTGACAGTCTATAATGTAGACTGTAGTAATGGTTATTAAGTATGGTGAGTGTACTGACAGTCTATAATGTAGACTGTAGCCTGGTTATTAAGTATGGTGAGTGTACTGACAGTCTATAATGTAGACTGTAGCCTGGTTATTAAGTATGGTGAGTGTACTGACAGTCTATAATGTAGACTGTAGTAATGGTTATTAAGTATGGTGAGTGTACTGACAGTCTATAATGTAGACTGTAGTAATGGTTATTAAGTATGGTGAGTGTACTGACAGTCTATAATGTAGACTGTAGCCTGGTTATTAAGCTGAGTGAGTGTACTGACAGTCTATAATGTAGACTGTAGCCTGGTTATTAAGCTGAGTGTACTGACAGTCTATAATGTAGACTGTAGTAATGGTTATTAAGTATGGTGAGTGTACTGACAGTCTATAATGTAGACTGTAGTAATGGTTATTAAGTATGGTGAGTGTACTGACAGTCTATAATGTAGACTGTAGTAATGGTTATTAAGTATGGTGAGTGTACTGACAGTCTATAATGTAGACTGTAGCCTGGTTATTAAGTATGGTGAGTGTACTGACAGTCTATAATGTAGACTGTAGCCTGGTTATTAAGTATGGTGAGTGTACTGACAGTCTATAATGTAGACTGTAGTAATGGTTATTAAGTATGGTGAGTGTACTGACAGTCTATAATGTAGACTGTAGTAATGGTTATTAAGTATGGTGAGTGTACTGACAGTCTATAATGTAGACTGTAGCCTGGTTATTAAGCTGAGTGAGTGTACTGACAGTCTATAATGTAGACTGTAGCCTGGTTATTAAGCTGAGTGTACTGACAGTCTATAATGTAGACTGTAGTAATGGTTATTAAGTATGGTGAGTTTACTGACAGTCTATAATGTAGACTGTAGTAATGGTTATTAAGTATGGTGAGTGTACTGACAGTCTATAATGTAGACTGTAGTAATGGTTATTAAGTATGGTGAGTGTACTGACAGTCTATAATGTAGACTGTAGCCTGGTTATTAAGTATGGTGAGTGTACTGACAGTCTATAATGTAGACTGTAGCCTGGTTATTAAGTATGGTGAGTGTACTGACAGTCTATAATGTAGACTGTAGTAATGGTTATTAAGTATGGTGAGTGTACTGACAGTCTATAATGTAGACTGTAGTAATGGTTATTAAGTATGGTGAGTGTACTGACAGTCTATAATGTAGACTGTAGCCTGGTTATTAAGCTGAGTGAGTGTACTGACAGTCTATAATGTAGACTGTAGCCTGGTTATTAAGCTGAGTGAGTGTACTGACAGTCTATAATGTAGACTGTAGCCTGGTTATTAAGCTGAGTGTACTGACAGTCTATAATGTAGACTGTAGTAATGGTTATTAAGTATGGTGAGTTTACTGACAGTCTATAATGTAGACTGTAGTAATGGTTATTAAGTATGGTGAGTGTACTGACAGTCTATAATGTAGACTGTAGTAATGGTTATTAAGTATGGTGAGTGTACTGACAGTCTATAATGTAGACTGTAGCCTGGTTATTAAGTATGGTGAGTGTACTGACAGTCTATAATGTAGACTGTAGTAATGGTTATTAAGTATGGTGAGTTTACTGACAGTCTATAATGTAGACTGTAGTAATGGTTATTAAGTATGGTGAGTGTACTGACAGTCTATAATGTAGACTGTAGTAATGGTTATTAAGTATGGTGAGTGTACTGACAGTCTATAATGTAGACTGTAGTAATGGTTATTAAGTATAGTGAGTGTACTGACAGTCTATAATGTTGACGGTAGCAATGGTTATTAAGTATGGTGAGTGTACTGACAGTCTATAATGTAGACTGTAGTAATGGTTATTAAGTATGGTGAGTGTACTGACAGTCTATAATGTAGACTGTAGTAATGGTTATTAAGTATGGTGAGTGTACTACAGTCAGCTTAATAACCAGGCTACAGTCTATAATGTAGACTGTAGCCTGGTTATTAAGCTGAGTGAGTGTACTGACAGTCTATAATGTAGACTGTAGTAATGGTTATTAAGTTTGGTGAGTGTACTGACAGTCTATAATATAGACTGTAGTAATGGTTATTAAGTATGGTGAGTGTACTGACAGTCTATAATGTAGACTGTAGTAATGGTTATTAAGTATGGTGAGTGTACTGACAGTCTATAATGTAGACTGTAGCCTGGTTATTAAGCTGAGTGTACTGACAGTCTATAATGTAGACTGTAGTAATGGTTATTAAGTATGGTGAGTTTACTGACAGTCTATAATGTAGACTGTAGCAATGGTTAAGTATGGTGAGTTTACTTACAGTCTATAATGTAGACTTAGTAATGGTTATTAAGTATGGTGAGTGTACTGACAGTCTATAATGTTGACTGTAGCAATGGTTATTAAGTATGGTGAGTGTACTGACAGTCTATAATGTATACTGTAGCCTCGTTATTAAGTATGGTGAGTGTACTGACAGTCTATAATGTAGACTGTAGCCTGGTTATTAAGTATGGTGAGTGTACTGACAGTCTATAATGTAGACTGTAGTAATGGTTATTAAGTATGGTGAGTGTACTGACAGTCTAGAATGTAGACTGTAGTAATGGTTATTAAGTATAGTGAGTGTGCTGACAGTCTATAATGTAGACTGTAGTAATGGTTATTAAGTTTGGTGAGTGTACTGACAGTCTATAATGTAGACTGTAGTAATGGTTATTAAGTATGGTGAGTGTACTGACAGTCTATAATGTAGACTGTAGTAATGGTTATTAAGTATGGTGAGTGTACTGACAGTCTATAATGTAGAATGTAGTAATGGTTATTAAGTATGGTGAGTGTACTGACAGTCTATAATGTAGACTGTAGCCTGGTTATTAAGTATGGTGAGTGTACTGACAGTCTATAATGTAGACTGTAGCCTGGTTATTAAGTATGGTGAGTGTACTGACAGTCTATAATGTAGACTGTAGTAATGGTTATTAAGTATGGTGAGTGTACTGACAGTCTATAATGTAGACTGTAGTAATGGTTATTAAGTATGGTGAGTGTACTGACAGTCTATAATGTAGACTGTAGCCTGGTTATTAAGCTGAGTGAGTGTACTGACAGTCTATAATGTAGACTGTAGCCTGGTTATTAAGCTGAGTGTACTGACAGTCTATAATGTAGACTGTAGTAATGGTTATTAAGTATAGTGAGTGTACTGACAGTCTATAATGTAGACTGTAGTAATGGTTATTAAGTATAGTGAGTGTACTGACAGTCTATAATGTAGACTGTAGCCTGGTTATTAAGTATGGTGAGTGTACTGACAGTCTATAATGTAGACTGTAGCCTGGTTATTAAGTATGGTGAGTGTACTGACAGTCTATAATGTAGACTGTAGTAATGGTTATTAAGTATGGTGAGTGTACTGACAGTCTATAATGTAGACTGTAGTAATGGTTATTAAGTATGGTGAGTGTACTGACAGTCTAAAATGTAGACTGTAGCCTGGTTATTAAGTATGGTGAGTGTACTGACAGTCTATAATGTAGACTGTAGTAATGGTTATTAAGTATGGTGAGTGTACTGACAGTCTATAATGTAGACTGTAGTAATGGTTATTAAGTATGGTGAGTGTACTGACAGTCTATAATGTAGACTGTAGCCTGGTTATTAAGCTGAGTGAGTGTACTGACAGTCTATAATGTAGACTGTAGCCTGGTTATTAAGCTGAGTGTACTGACAGTCTATAATGTAGACTGTAGTAATGGTTATTAAGTATGGTGAGTTTACTGACAGTCTATAATGTAGACTGTAGCAATGGTTAAGTATGGTGAGTTTACTTACAGTCTATAATGTAGACTTAGTAATGGTTATTAAGTATGGTGAGTGTACTGACAGTCTATAATGTTGACTGTAGCAATGGTTATTAAGTATGGTGAGTGTACTGACAGTCTATAATGTATACTGTAGCCTCGTTATTAAGTATGGTGAGTGTACTGACAGTCTATAATGTAGACTGTAGCCTGGTTATTAAGTATGGTGAGTGTACTGACAGTCTATAATGTAGACTGTAGTAATGGTTATTAAGTATGGTGAGTGTACTGACAGTCTAGAATGTAGACTGTAGTAATGGTTATTAAGTATAGTGAGTGTGCTGACAGTCTATAATGTAGACTGTAGTAATGGTTATTAAGTTTGGTGAGTGTACTGACAGTCTATAATGTAGACTGTAGTAATGGTTATTAAGTATGGTGAGTGTACTGACAGTCTATAATGTAGACTGTAGTAATGGTTATTAAGTATGGTGAGTGTACTGACAGTCTATAATGTAGAATGTAGTAATGGTTATTAAGTATGGTGAG
Organism: Petromyzon marinus; assembly: GCF_048934315.1. Taxonomy (NCBI): domain Eukaryota; kingdom Metazoa; phylum Chordata; class Hyperoartia; order Petromyzontiformes; family Petromyzontidae; genus Petromyzon; species Petromyzon marinus. Next base: position 958,485 of record NW_027422728.1, read on the forward strand.
TGTACTGACAGTCTATAATGTAGACTGTAGCCTGGTTATTAAGTATGGTGAGTGTACTGACAGTCTATAATGTAGACTGTAGTAATGGTTATTAAGTATGGTGAGTGTACTGACAGTCTATAATGTAGACTGTAGCCTGGTTATTAAGTATGGTGAGTGTACTGACAGTCTATAATGTAGACTGTAGTAATGGTTATTAAGTATGGTGAGTGTACTGACAGTCTATAATGTAGACTGTAGCCTGGTTATTAAGTATGGTGAGTGTACTGACAGTCTATAATGTAGACTGTAGTAATGGTTATTAAGTATGGTGAGTGTACTGACAGTCTAGAATGTAGACTGTAGTAATGGTTATTAAGTATGGTGAGTTTACTGACAGTCTATAATGTAGACTGTAGTAATGGTTATTAAGTATGGTGAGTGTACTGACAATCTATAATGTAGACTGTAGCCTGGTTATTAAGTATGGTGAGTGTACTGACAGTCTATAATGTAGACTGTAGTAATGGTTATTAAGTATGGTGAGTTTACTGACAGTCTATAATGTAGACTGTAGTAATGGTTATTAAGTATGGTGAGTGTACTGACAGTCTATAATGTAGACTGTAGTAATGGTTATTAAGTATGGTGAGTGTACTTGTAGCCTGGTTATTAAGTATGGTGAGTGTACTGACAGTCTATAATGTAGACTGTAGTAATGGTTATTAAGTATGGTGAGTGTACTTGTAGCCTGGTTATTAAGTATGGTGAGTGTACTGACAGTCTATAATGTAGACTGTAGTAATGGTTATTAAGTATGGTGAGTGTACTACAGTCTATAATGTAGACTGTAGCCTGGTTATTAAGCTGAGTGAGTGTACTGACAGTCTATAATGTAGACTGTAGTAATGGTTATTAAGTTTGGTGAGTGTACTGACAGTCTATAATGTAGACTGTAGTAATGGTTATTAAGTATGGTGAGTGTACTGACAGTCTATAATGTAGACTGTAGTAATGGTTATTAAGTATGGTGAGTGTACTGACAGTCTATAATGTAGACTGTAGCCTGGTTATTAAGTATGGTGAGTGTACTGACAGTCTATAATGTAGACTGTAGTAATGGTTATTAAGTATGGTGAGTGTACTGACAGTCTATAATGTAGACTGTAGTAATGGTTATTAAGTATGGTGAGTGTACTGACAGTCTATAATGTAGACTGTAGTAATGGTTATTAAGTATGGTGAGTGTACTTGTAGCCTGGTTATTAAGTATGGTGAGTGTACTGACAGTCTATAATGTAGACTGTAGTAATGGTTATTAAGTATGGTGAGTGTACTACAGTCTATAATGTAGACTGTAGTACACAGTCTATAATGTAGACTGTAGCCTGGTTATTAAGCTGAGTGAGTGTACTGACAGTCTATAATGTAGACTGTAGTAATGGTTATTAAGTTTGGTGAGTGTACTGACAGTCTATAATGTAGACTGTAGTAATGGTTATTAAGTATGGTGAGTGTACTGACAGTCTATAATGTAGACTGTAGCCTGGTTATTAAGTATGGTGAGTGTACTGACAGTCTATAATGTAGACTGTAGTAATGGTTATTAAGTATGGTGAGTGTACTGACAGTCTATAATGTAGACTGTAGTAATGGTTATTAAGTATGGTGAGTGTACTGACAGTCTATAATGTAGACTGTAGTAATGGTTATTAAGTATGATGAGTGTACTGAGAGTCTATAATGTATACTGTAGCCTCGTTATTAAGTATGGTGAGTGTACTGACAGTCTATAATGTAGACTGTAGTAATGGTTATTAAGTATGGTGAGTGTACTGACAGTCTATAATGTAGACTGTAGCCTGGTTATTAAGTATGGTGAGTGTACTGACAGTCTATAATGTAGACTGTAGTAATGGTTATTAAGTATGGTGAGTGTACTGACAGTCTATAATGTAGACTGTAGCCTGGTTATTAAGTATGGTGAGTGTACTGACAGTCTATAATGTAGACTGTAGTAATGGTTATTAAGTATGGTGAGTGTACTGACAGTCTAGAATGTAGACTGTAGTAATGGTTATTAAGTTTGGTGAGTGTACTGACAGTCTATAATGTAGACTGTAGTAATGGTTATTAAGTATAGTGAGTGTACTGACAGTCTATAATGTAGACTGTAGTAATGGTTATTAAGTATAGTGAGTGTACTGACAGTCTATAATGTAGACTGTAGCCTGGTTATTAAGTATGGTGAGTGTACTGACAATCTATAATGTAGACTGTAGCCTGGTTATTAAGTATGGTGAGTGTACTGACAGTCTATAATGTAGACTGTAGTAATGGTTATTAAGTATGGTGAGTTTACTGACAGTCTATAATGTAGACTGTAGTAATGGTTATTAAGTATGGTGAGTGTACTGACAGTCTATAATGTAGACTGTAGTAATGGTTATTAAGTATGGTGAGTGTACTTGTAGCCTGGTTATTAAGTATGGTGAGTGTACTGACAGTCTATAATGTAGACTGTAGTAATGGTTATTAAGTATGGTGAGTGTACTTGTAGCCTGGTTATTAAGTATGGTGAGTGTACTGACAGTCTATAATGTAGACTGTAGTAATGGTTATTAAGTATGGTGAGTGTACTACAGTCTATAATGTAGACTGTAGCCTGGTTATTAAGCTGAGTGAGTGTACTGACAGTCTATAATGTAGACTGTAGTAATGGTTATTAAGTTTGGTGAGTGTACTGACAGTCTATAATGTAGACTGTAGTAATGGTTATTAAGTATGGTGAGTGTACTGACAGTCTATAATGTAGACTGTAGTAATGGTTATTAAGTATGGTGAGTGTACTGACAGTCTATAATGTAGACTGTAGCCTGGTTATTAAGTATGGTGAGTGTACTGACAGTCTATAATGTAGACTGTAGTAATGGTTATTAAGTATGGTGAGTGTACTGACAGTCTATAATGTAGACTGTAGTAATGGTTATTAAGTATGGTGAGTGTACTGACAGTCTATAATGTAGACTGTAGTAATGGTTATTAAGTATGGTGAGTGTACTTGTAGCCTGGTTATTAAGTATGGTGAGTGTACTGACAGTCTATAATGTAGACTGTAGTAATGGTTATTAAGTATGGTGAGTGTACTACAGTCTATAATGTAGACTGTAGTACACAGTCTATAATGTAGACTGTAGCCTGGTTATTAAGCTGAGTGAGTGTACTGACAGTCTATAATGTAGACTGTAGTAATGGTTATTAAGTTTGGTGAGTGTACTGACAGTCTATAATGTAGACTGTAGTAATGGTTATTAAGTATGGTGAGTGTACTGACAGTCTATAATGTAGACTGTAGTAATGGTTATTAAGTATGGTGAGTGTACTGACAGTCTATAATGTAGACTGTAGCCTGGTTATTAAGTATGGTGAGTGTACTGACAGTCTATAATGTAGACTGTAGTAATGGTTATTAAGTATGGTGAGTGTACTGACAGTCTATAATGTAGACTGTAGTAATGGTTATTAAGTATGGTGAGTGTACTGACAGTCTATAATGTAGACTGTAGCCTGGTTATTAAGTATGGTGAGTGTACTGACAGTCTATAATGTAGACTGTAGCCTGGTTATTAAGTATGGTGAGTGTACTGACAGTCTATAATGTAGACTGTAGTAATGGTTATTAAGTATGGTGAGTGTACTGACAGTCTATAATGTAGACTGTAGTAATGGTTATTAAGTATGGTGAGTGTACTGACAGTCTATAATGTAGACTGTAGCCTGGTTATTAAGCTGAGTGAGTGTACTGACAGTCTATAATGTAGACTGTAGCCTGGTTATTAAGCTGAGTGTACTGACAGTCTATAATGTAGACTGTAGTAATGGTTATTAAGTATGGTGAGTGTACTGACAGTCTATAATGTAGACTGTAGTAATGGTTATTAAGTATGGTGAGTGTACTGACAGTCTATAATGTAGACTGTAGTAATGGTTATTAAGTATGGTGAGTGTACTGACAGTCTATAATGTAGACTGTAGCCTGGTTATTAAGTATGGTGAGTGTACTGACAGTCTATAATGTAGACTGTAGCCTGGTTATTAAGTATGGTGAGTGTACTGACAGTCTATAATGTAGACTGTAGTAATGGTTATTAAGTATGGTGAGTGTACTGACAGTCTATAATGTAGACTGTAGTAATGGTTATTAAGTATGGTGAGTGTACTGACAGTCTATAATGTAGACTGTAGCCTGGTTATTAAGCTGAGTGAGTGTACTGACAGTCTATAATGTAGACTGTAGCCTGGTTATTAAGCTGAGTGTACTGACAGTCTATAATGTAGACTGTAGTAATGGTTATTAAGTATGGTGAGTTTACTGACAGTCTATAATGTAGACTGTAGTAATGGTTATTAAGTATGGTGAGTGTACTGACAGTCTATAATGTAGACTGTAGTAATGGTTATTAAGTATGGTGAGTGTACTGACAGTCTATAATGTAGACTGTAGCCTGGTTATTAAGTATGGTGAGTGTACTGACAGTCTATAATGTAGACTGTAGCCTGGTTATTAAGTATGGTGAGTGTACTGACAGTCTATAATGTAGACTGTAGTAATGGTTATTAAGTATGGTGAGTGTACTGACAGTCTATAATGTAGACTGTAGTAATGGTTATTAAGTATGGTGAGTGTACTGACAGTCTATAATGTAGACTGTAGCCTGGTTATTAAGCTGAGTGAGTGTACTGACAGTCTATAATGTAGACTGTAGCCTGGTTATTAAGCTGAGTGAGTGTACTGACAGTCTATAATGTAGACTGTAGCCTGGTTATTAAGCTGAGTGTACTGACAGTCTATAATGTAGACTGTAGTAATGGTTATTAAGTATGGTGAGTTTACTGACAGTCTATAATGTAGACTGTAGTAATGGTTATTAAGTATGGTGAGTGTACTGACAGTCTATAATGTAGACTGTAGTAATGGTTATTAAGTATGGTGAGTGTACTGACAGTCTATAATGTAGACTGTAGCCTGGTTATTAAGTATGGTGAGTGTACTGACAGTCTATAATGTAGACTGTAGTAATGGTTATTAAGTATGGTGAGTTTACTGACAGTCTATAATGTAGACTGTAGTAATGGTTATTAAGTATGGTGAGTGTACTGACAGTCTATAATGTAGACTGTAGTAATGGTTATTAAGTATGGTGAGTGTACTGACAGTCTATAATGTAGACTGTAGTAATGGTTATTAAGTATAGTGAGTGTACTGACAGTCTATAATGTTGACGGTAGCAATGGTTATTAAGTATGGTGAGTGTACTGACAGTCTATAATGTAGACTGTAGTAATGGTTATTAAGTATGGTGAGTGTACTGACAGTCTATAATGTAGACTGTAGTAATGGTTATTAAGTATGGTGAGTGTACTACAGTCAGCTTAATAACCAGGCTACAGTCTATAATGTAGACTGTAGCCTGGTTATTAAGCTGAGTGAGTGTACTGACAGTCTATAATGTAGACTGTAGTAATGGTTATTAAGTTTGGTGAGTGTACTGACAGTCTATAATATAGACTGTAGTAATGGTTATTAAGTATGGTGAGTGTACTGACAGTCTATAATGTAGACTGTAGTAATGGTTATTAAGTATGGTGAGTGTACTGACAGTCTATAATGTAGACTGTAGCCTGGTTATTAAGCTGAGTGTACTGACAGTCTATAATGTAGACTGTAGTAATGGTTATTAAGTATGGTGAGTTTACTGACAGTCTATAATGTAGACTGTAGCAATGGTTAAGTATGGTGAGTTTACTTACAGTCTATAATGTAGACTTAGTAATGGTTATTAAGTATGGTGAGTGTACTGACAGTCTATAATGTTGACTGTAGCAATGGTTATTAAGTATGGTGAGTGTACTGACAGTCTATAATGTATACTGTAGCCTCGTTATTAAGTATGGTGAGTGTACTGACAGTCTATAATGTAGACTGTAGCCTGGTTATTAAGTATGGTGAGTGTACTGACAGTCTATAATGTAGACTGTAGTAATGGTTATTAAGTATGGTGAGTGTACTGACAGTCTAGAATGTAGACTGTAGTAATGGTTATTAAGTATAGTGAGTGTGCTGACAGTCTATAATGTAGACTGTAGTAATGGTTATTAAGTTTGGTGAGTGTACTGACAGTCTATAATGTAGACTGTAGTAATGGTTATTAAGTATGGTGAGTGTACTGACAGTCTATAATGTAGACTGTAGCCTGGTTATTAAGTATGGTGAGTGTACTGACAGTCTATAATGTAGACTGTAGCCTGGTTATTAAGTATGGTGAGTGTACTGACAGTCTATAATGTAGACTGTAGTAATGGTTATTAAGTATGGTGAGTGTACTGACAGTCTATAATGTAGACTGTAGTAATGGTTATTAAGTATGGTGAGTGTACTGACAGTCTATAATGTAGACTGTAGCCTGGTTATTAAGCTGAGTGAGTGTACTGACAGTCTATAATGTAGACTGTAGCCTGGTTATTAAGCTGAGTGTACTGACAGTCTATAATGTAGACTGTAGTAATGGTTATTAAGTATAGTGAGTGTACTGACAGTCTATAATGTAGACTGTAGTAATGGTTATTAAGTATAGTGAGTGTACTGACAGTCTATAATGTAGACTGTAGCCTGGTTATTAAGTATGGTGAGTGTACTGACAGTCTATAATGTAGACTGTAGCCTGGTTATTAAGTATGGTGAGTGTACTGACAGTCTATAATGTAGACTGTAGTAATGGTTATTAAGTATGGTGAGTGTACTGACAGTCTATAATGTAGACTGTAGTAATGGTTATTAAGTATGGTGAGTGTACTGACAGTCTAAAATGTAGACTGTAGCCTGGTTATTAAGTATGGTGAGTGTACTGACAGTCTATAATGTAGACTGTAGTAATGGTTATTAAGTATGGTGAGTGTACTGACAGTCTATAATGTAGACTGTAGTAATGGTTATTAAGTATGGTGAGTGTACTGACAGTCTATAATGTAGACTGTAGCCTGGTTATTAAGCTGAGTGAGTGTACTGACAGTCTATAATGTAGACTGTAGCCTGGTTATTAAGCTGAGTGTACTGACAGTCTATAATGTAGACTGTAGTAATGGTTATTAAGTATGGTGAGTTTACTGACAGTCTATAATGTAGACTGTAGCAATGGTTAAGTATGGTGAGTTTACTTACAGTCTATAATGTAGACTTAGTAATGGTTATTAAGTATGGTGAGTGTACTGACAGTCTATAATGTTGACTGTAGCAATGGTTATTAAGTATGGTGAGTGTACTGACAGTCTATAATGTATACTGTAGCCTCGTTATTAAGTATGGTGAGTGTACTGACAGTCTATAATGTAGACTGTAGCCTGGTTATTAAGTATGGTGAGTGTACTGACAGTCTATAATGTAGACTGTAGTAATGGTTATTAAGTATGGTGAGTGTACTGACAGTCTAGAATGTAGACTGTAGTAATGGTTATTAAGTATAGTGAGTGTGCTGACAGTCTATAATGTAGACTGTAGTAATGGTTATTAAGTTTGGTGAGTGTACTGACAGTCTATAATGTAGACTGTAGTAATGGTTATTAAGTATGGTGAGTGTACTGACAGTCTATAATGTAGACTGTAGTAATGGTTATTAAGTATGGTGAGTGTACTGACAGTCTATAATGTAGAATGTAGTAATGGTTATTAAGTATGGTGAGTGTACTGACAGTCTATAATGTAGACTGTAGCCTGGTTATTAAGTATGGTGAGTGTACTGACAGTCTATAATGTAGACTGTAGCCTGGTTATTAAGTATGGTGAGTGTACTGACAGTCTATAATGTAGACTGTAGTAATGGTTATTAAGTATGGTGAGTGTACTGACAGTCTATAATGTAGACTGTAGTAATGGTTATTAAGTATGGTGAGTGTACTGACAGTCTATAATGTAGACTGTAGCCTGGTTATTAAGCTGAGTGAGTGTACTGACAGTCTATAATGTAGACTGTAGCCTGGTTATTAAGCTGAGTGTACTGACAGTCTATAATGTAGACTGTAGTAATGGTTATTAAGTATAGTGAGTGTACTGACAGTCTATAATGTAGACTGTAGTAATGGTTATTAAGTATAGTGAGTGTACTGACAGTCTATAATGTAGACTGTAGCCTGGTTATTAAGTATGGTGAGTGTACTGACAATCTATAATGTAGACTGTAGCCTGGTTATTAAGTATGGTGAGTGTACTGACAGTCTATAATGTAGACTGTAGTAATGGTTATTAAGTATGGTGAGTTTACTGACAGTCTATAATGTAGACTGTAGTAATGGTTATTAAGTATGGTGAGTGTACTGACAGTCTATAATGTAGACTGTAGTAATGGTTATTAAGTATGGTGAGTGTACTTGTAGCCTGGTTATTAAGTATGGTGAGTGTACTGACAGTCTATAATGTAGACTGTAGTAATGGTTATTAAGTATGGTGAGTGTACTTGTAGCCTGGTTATTAAGTATGGTGAGTGTACTGACAGTCTATAATGTAGACTGTAGTAATGGTTATTAAGTATGGTGAGTGTACTACAGTCTATAATGTAGACTGTAGCCTGGTTATTAAGCTGAGTGAGTGTACTGACAGTCTATAATGTAGACTGTAGTAATGGTTATTAAGTTTGGTGAGTGTACTGACAGTCTATAATGTAGACTGTAGTAATGGTTATTAAGTATGGTGAGTGTACTGACAGTCTATAATGTAGACTGTAGTAATGGTTATTAAGTATGGTGAGTGTACTGACAGTCTATAATGTAGACTGTAGCCTGGTTATTAAGTATGGTGAGTGTACTGACAGTCTATAATGTAGACTGTAGTAATGGTTATTAAGTATGGTGAGTGTACTGACAGTCTATAATGTAGACTGTAGCCTGGTTATTAAGCTGAGTGAGTGTACTGACAGTCTATAATGTAGACTGTAGCCTGGTTATTAAGCTGAGTGTACTGACAGTCTATAATGTAGACTGTAGTAATGGTTATTAAGTATGGTGAGTGTACTGACAGTCTATAATGTAGACTGTAGTAATGGTTATTAAGTATGGTGAGTGTACTGACAGTCTATAATGTAGACTGTAGCCTGGTTATTAAGTATGGTGAGTGTACTGACAGTCTATAATGTAGACTGTAGTAATGGTTATTAAGTATGGTGAGTGTACTGACAGTCTATAATGTAGACTGTAGTAATGGTTATTAAGTATGGTGAGTGTACTGACAGTCTATAATGTAGACTGTAGCCTGGTTATTAAGTATGGTGAGTGTACTGACAGTCTATAATGTAGACTGTAGCCTGGTTATTAAGTATGGTGAGTGTACTGACAGTCTATAATGTAGACTGTAGTAATGGTTATTAAGTATGGTGAGTGTACTGACAGTCTATAATGTAGACTGTAGTAATGGTTATTAAGTATGGTGAGTGTACTGACAGTCTATAATGTAGACTGTAGCCTGGTTATTAAGCTGAGTGAGTGTACTGACAGTCTATAATGTAGACTGTAGCCTGGTTATTAAGCTGAGTGTACTGACAGTCTATAATGTAGACTGTAGTAATGGTTATTAAGTATGGTGAGTTTACTGACAGTCTATAATGTAGACTGTAGTAATGGTTATTAAGTATGGTGAGTGTACTGACAGTCTATAATGTAGACTGTAGTAATGGTTATTAAGTATGGTGAGTGTACTGACAGTCTATAATGTAGACTGTAGCCTGGTTATTAAGTATGGTGAGTGTACTGACAGTCTATAATGTAGACTGTAGCCTGGTTATTAAGTATGGTGAGTGTACTGACAGTCTATAATGTAGACTGTAGTAATGGTTATTAAGTATGGTGAGTGTACTGACAGTCTATAATGTAGACTGTAGTAATGGTTATTAAGTATGGTGAGTGTACTGACAGTCTATAATGTAGACTGTAGCCTGGTTATTAAGCTGAGTGAGTGTACTGACAGTCTATAATGTAGACTGTAGCCTGGTTATTAAGCTGAGTGAGTGTACTGACAGTCTATAATGTAGACTGTAGCCTGGTTATTAAGCTGAGTGTACTGACAGTCTATAATGTAGACTGTAGTAATGGTTATTAAGTATGGTGAGTTTACTGACAGTCTATAATGTAGACTGTAGTAATGGTTATTAAGTATGGTGAGTGTACTGACAGTCTATAATGTAGACTGTAGTAATGGTTATTAAGTATGGTGAGTGTACTGACAGTCTATAATGTAGACTGTAGCCTGGTTATTAAGTATGGTGAGTGTACTGACAGTCTATAATGTAGACTGTAGTAATGGTTATTAAGTATGGTGAGTTTACTGACAGTCTATAATGTAGACTGTAGTAATGGTTATTAAGTATGGTGAGTGTACTGACAGTCTATAATGTAGACTGTAGTAATGGTTATTAAGTATGGTGAGTGTACTGACAGTCTATAATGTAGACTGTAGTAATGGTTATTAAGTATAGTGAGTGTACTGACAGTCTATAATGTTGACGGTAGCAATGGTTATTAAGTATGGTGAGTGTACTGACAGTCTATAATGTAGACTGTAGTAATGGTTATTAAGTATGGTGAGTGTACTGACAGTCTATAATGTAGACTGTAGTAATGGTTATTAAGTATGGTGAGTGTACTACAGTCAGCTTAATAACCAGGCTACAGTCTATAATGTAGACTGTAGCCTGGTTATTAAGCTGAGTGAGTGTACTGACAGTCTATAATGTAGACTGTAGTAATGGTTATTAAGTATGGTGAGTGTACTGACAGTCTATAATGTAGACTGTAGCCTGGTTATTAAGTATGGTGAGTGTACTGACAGTCTATAATGTAGACTGTAGTAATGGTTATTAAGTATGGTGAGTGTACTGACAGTCTATAATGTAGACTGTAGTAATGGTTATTAAGTATGGTGAGTGTACTGACAGTCTATAATGTAGACTGTAGCCTGGTTATTAAGTATGGTGAGTGTACTGACAGTCTATAATGTAGACTGTAGCCTGGTTATTAAGTATGGTGAGTGTACTGACAGTCTATAATGTTGACTGTAGCAATGGTTATTAAGTATGGTGAGTGTACTGACAGTCTATAATGTATACTGTAGCCTCGTTATTAAGTATGGTGAGTGTACTGACAGTCTATAATGTAGACTGTAGTAATGGTTATTAAGTATGGTGAGTGTACTGACAGTCTAGAATGTAGACTGTAGTAATGGTTATTAAGTATAGTGAGTGTGCTGACAGTCTATAATGTAGACTGTAGTAATGGTTATTAAGTTTGGTGAGTGTACTGACAGTCTATAATGTAGACTGTAGTAATGGTTATTAAGTATGGTGAGTGTACTGACAGTCTATAATGTAGACTGTAGTAATGGTTATTAAGTATGGTGAGTGTACTGACAGTCTATAATGTAGAATGTAGTAATGGTTATTAAGTATGGTGAGTGTACTGACAGTCTATAATGTAGACTGTAGCCTGGTTATTAAGTATGGTGAGTGTACTGACAGTCTATAATGTAGACTGTAGTAATGGTTATTAAGTATGGTGAGTGTACTGACAGTCTATAATGTTGACTGTAGCAATGGTTATTAAGTATGGTGAGTGTACTGACAGTCTATAATGTATACTGTAGCCTCGTTATTAAGTATGGTGAGTGTACTGACAGTCTATAATGTAGACTGTAGTAATGGTTATTAAGTATGGTGAGTGTACTGACAGTCTAGAATGTAGACTGTAGTAATGGTTATTAAGTATAGTGAGTGTGCTGACAGTCTATAATGTAGACTGTAGTAATGGTTATTAAGTTTGGTGAGTGTACTGACAGTCTATAATGTAGACTGTAGTAATGGTTATTAAGTATGGTGAGTGTACTGACAGTCTATAATGTAGACTGTAGTAATGGTTATTAAGTATGGTGAGTGTACTGACAGTCTATAATGTAGAATGTAGTAATGGTTATTAAGTATGGTGAGTGTACTGACAGTCTATAATGTAGACTGTAGCCTGGTTATTAAGTATGGTGAGTGTACTGACAGTCTATAATGTAGACTGTAGTAATGGTTATTAAGTATGGTGAGTGTACTGACAGTCTATAATGTAGACTGTAGTAATGGTTATTAAGTATGGTGAGTGTACTGACAGTCTATAATGTAGACTGTAGTAATGGTTATTAAGTATGGTGAGTGTACTGACAGTCTATAATGTAGACTGTAGCCTGGTTATTAAGCTGAGTGAGTGTACTGACAGTCTATAATGTAGACTGTAGCCTGGTTATTAAGCTGAGTGTACTGACAGTCTATAATGTAGACTGTAGTAATGGTTATTAAGTATGGTGAGTTTACTGACAGTCTATAATGTAGACTGTAGCAATGGTTAAGTATGGTGAGTTTACTTACAGTCTATAATGTAGACTTAGTAATGGTTATTAAGTATGGTGAGTGTACTGACAGTCTATAATGTTGACTGTAGCAATGGTTATTAAGTATGGTGAGTGTACTGACAGTCTATAATGTAGACTGTAGTAATGGTTATTAAGTATAGTGAGTGTGCTGACAGTCTATAATGTAGACTGTAGTAATGGTTATTAAGTTTGGTGAGTGTACTGACAGTCTATAATGTAGACTGTAGTAATGGTTATTAAGTATGGTGAGTGTACTGACAGTCTATAATGTAGAATGTAGTAATGGTTATTAAGTATGGTGAGTGTACTGACAGTCTATAATGTAGACTGTAGCCTGGTTATTAAGTATGGTGAGTGTACTGACAGTCTATAATGTAGACTGTAGCCTGGTTATTAAGTATGGTGAGTGTACTGACAGTCTATAATGTAGACTGTAGTAATGGTTATTAAGTATGGTGAGTGTACTGACAGTCTATAATGTAGACTGTAGCCTGGTTATTAAGTATGGTGAGTGTACTGACAGTCTATAATGTAGACTGTAGTAATGGTTATTAAGTATGGTGAGTGTACTGACAGTCTATAATGTAGACTGTAGTAATGGTTATTAAGTATGGTGAGTGTACTGACAGTCTATAATGTAGACTGTAGCCTGGTTATTAAGTATGGTGAGTGTACTGACAGTCTATAATGTAGACTGTAGCCTGGTTATTAAGTATGGTGAGTGTACTGACAGTCTATAATGTAGACTGTAGTAATGGTTATTAAGTATGGTGAGTGTACTGACAGTCTATAATGTAGACTGTAGTAATGGTTATTAAGTATGGTGAGTGTACTGACAGTCTATAATGTAGACTGTAGCCTGGTTATTAAGCTGAGTGAGTGTACTGACAGTCTATAATGTAGACTGTAGCCTGGTTATTAAGCTGAGTGTACTGACAGTCTATAATGTAGACTGTAGTAATGGTTATTAAGTATGGTGAGTTTACTGACAGTCTATAATGTAGACTGTAGCAATGGTTAAGTATGGTGAGTTTACTTACAGTCTATAATGTAGACTTAGTAATGGTTATTAAGTATGGTGAGTGTACTGACAGTCTATAATGTTGACTGTAGCAATGGTTATTAAGTATGGTGAGTGTACTGACAGTCTATAATGTATACTGTAGCCTCGTTATTAAGTATGGTGAGTGTACTGACAGTCTATAATGTAGACTGTAGTAATGGTTATTAAGTATGGTGAGTGTACTGACAGTCTATAATGTAGACTGTAGCCTGGTTATTAAGTATGGTGAGTGTACTGACAGTCTATAATGTAGACTGTAGTAATGGTTATTAAGTATGGTGAGTGTACTGACAGTCTAGAATGTAGACTGTAGTAATGGTTATTAAGTATAGTGAGTGTGCTGACAGTCTATAATGTAGACTGTAGTAATGGTTATTAAGTTTGGTGAGTGTACTGACAGTCTATAATGTAGACTGTAGTAATGGTTATTAAGTATGGTGAGTGTACTGACAGTCTATAATGTAGACTGTAGTAATGGTTATTAAGTATGGTGAGTGTACTGACAGTCTATAATGTAGAATGTAGTAATGGTTATTAAGTATGGTGAGTGTACTGACAGTCTATAATGTAGACTGTAGCCTGGTTATTAAGTATGGTGAGTGTACTGACAGTCTATAATGTAGACTGTAGTAATGGTTATTAAGTATGGTGAGTGTACTGACAGTCTATAATGTAGACTGTAGTAATGGTTATTAAGTATGGTGAGTGTACTGACAGTCTATAATGTAGACTGTAGTAATGGTTATTAAGTATGGTGAGTGTACTGACAGTCTATAATGTAGACTGTAGCCTGGTTATTAAGCTGAGTGAGTGTACTGACAGTCTATAATGTAGACTGTAGCCTGGTTATTAAGCTGAGTGTACTGACAGTCTATAATGTAGACTGTAGTAATGGTTATTAAGTATGGTGAGTTTACTGACAGTCTATAATGTAGACTGTAGCAATGGTTAAGTATGGTGAGTTTACTTACAGTCTATAATGTAGACTTAGTAATGGTTATTAAGTATGGTGAGTGTACTGACAGTCTATAATGTTGACTGTAGCAATGGTTATTAAGTATGGTGAGTGTACTGACAGTCTATAATGTAGACTGTAGCCTCGTTATTAAGTATGGTGAGTGTACTGACAGTCTATAATGTAGACTGTAGTAATGGTTATTAAGTATGGTGAGTGTACTGACAGTCTATAATGTAGACTGTAGCCTGGTTATTAAGTATGGTGAGTGTACTGACAGTCTATAATGTAGACTGTAGTAATGGTTATTAAGTATGGTGAGTGTACTGACAGTCTAGAATGTAGACTGTAGTAATGGTTATTAAGTATAGTGAGTGTGCTGACAGTCTATAATGTAGACTGTAGTAATGGTTATTAAGTTTGGTGAGTGTACTGACAGTCTATAATGTAGACTGTAGTAATGGTTATTAAGTATGGTGAGTGTACTGACAGTCTATAATGTAGACTGTAGTAATGGTTATTAAGTATGGTGAGTGTACTGACAGTCTATAATGTAGAATGTAGTAATGGTTATTAAGTATGGTGAGTGTACTGACAGTCTATAATGTAGACTGTAGCCTGGTTATTAAGTATGGTGAGTGTACTGACAGTCTATAATGTAGACTGTAGCCTGGTTATTAAGTATGGTGAGTGTACTGACAGTCTATAATGTAGACTGTAGTAATGGTTATTAAGCTGAGTGAGTGTACTGACAGTCTATAATGTAGACTGTAGCCTGGTTATTAAGCTGAGTGTACTGACAGTCTATAATGTAGACTGTAGTAATGGTTATTAAGTATGGTGAGTTTACTGACAGTCTATAATGTAGACTGTAGCAATGGTTAAGTATGGTGAGTTTACTTACAGTCTATAATGTAGACTTAGTAATGGTTATTAAGTATGGTGAGTGTACTGACAGTCTATAATGTTGACTGTAGCAATGGTTATTAAGTATGGTGAGTGTACTGACAGTCTATAATGTAGAATGTAGTAATGGTTATTAAGTATGGTGAGTGTACTGACAGTCTATAATGTAGACTAGTAATGGTTATTAAGTATGGTGAGTGTACTGACAGTCTATAATGTAGACTGTAGTAATGGTTATTAAGTATGGTGAGTGTACTGACAGTCTATAATGTAGACTGTAGTAATGGTTATTAAGTATGGTGAGTTTACTGACAGTCTATAATGTAGACTGTAGTAATGGTTATTAAGTATGGTGAGTGTACTGACAGTCTATAATGTAGACTGTAGCCTGGTTATTAAGCTGAGTGAGTGTACTGACAGTCTATAATGTAGACTGTAGCCTGGTTATTAAGCTGAGTGTACTGACAGTCTATAATGTAGACTGTAGTAATGGTTATTAAGTATGGTGAGTGTACTGACAGTCTATAATGTAGACTGTAGTAATGGTTATTAAGTATAGTGAGTGTACTGACAGTCTATAATGTTGACTGTAGCAATGGTTATTAAGTATGGTGAGTGTACTGACAGTCTATAATGTATACTGTAGCCTCGTTATTAAGTATGGTGAGTGTACTGACAGTCTATAATGTAGACTGTAGTAATGGTTATTAAGTATGGTGAGTGTACTGACAGTCTATAATGTAGACTGTAGCCTGGTTATTAAGTATGGTGAGTGTACTGACAGTCTATAATGTAGACTGTAGTAATGGTTATTAAGTATGGTGAGTGTACTGACAGTCTAGAATGTAGACTGTAGTAATGGTTATTAAGTATAGTGAGTGTACTGACAGTCTAGAATGTAGACTGTAGTAATGGTTATTAAGTATAGTGAGTGTGCTGACAGTCTATAATGTAGACTGTAGTAATGGTTATTAAGTATAGTGAGTGTACTGACAGTCTATAATGTAGACTGTAGTAATGGTTATTAAGTATGGTGAGTTTACTGACAGTCTATAATGTAGACTGTAGTAATGGTTATTAAGTATGGTGAGTGTACTGACAGTCTATAATGTAGACTGTAGCCTGGTTATTAAGCTGAGTGAGTGTACTGACAGTCTATAATGTAGACTGTAGCCTGGTTATTAAGCTGAGTGTACTGACAGTCTATAATGTAGACTGTAGTAATGGTTATTAAGTATGGTGAGTGTACTGACAGTCTATAATGTAGACTGTAGTAATGGTTATTAAGTATAGTGAGTGTACTGACAGTCTATAATGTTGACTGTAGCAATGGTTATTAAGTATGGTGAGTGTACTGACAGTCTATAATGTATACTGTAGCCTCGTTATTAAGTATGGTGAGTGTACTGACAGTCTATAATGTAGACTGTAGTAATGGTTATTAAGTATGGTGAGTGTACTGACAGTCTATAATGTAGACTGTAGCCTGGTTATTAAGTATGGTGAGTGTACTGACAGTCTATAATGTAGACTGTAGTAATGGTTATTAAGTATGGTGAGTGTACTGACAGTCTAGAATGTAGACTGTAGTAATGGTTATTAAGTATGGTGAGTGTACTGACAGTCTAGAATGTAGACTGTAGTAATGGTTATTAAGTATAGTGAGTGTGCTGACAGTCTATAATGTAGACTGTAGTAATGGTTATTAAGTATAGTGAGTGTACTGACAGTCTATAATGTAGACTGTAGTAATGGTTATTAAGTATAGTGAGTGTACTGACAGTCTATAATGTAGACTGTAGCCTGGTTATTAAGTATGGTGAGTGTGCTGACAGTCTATAATGTAGACTGTAGTAATGGTTATTAAGTATGGTGAGTGTACTGACAGTCTAGAATGTAGACTGTAGTAATGGTTATTAAGTATAGTGAGTGTACTGACAGTCTAGAATGTAGACTGTAGTAATGGTTATTAAGTATAGTGAGTGTGCTGACAGTCTATAATGTAGACTGTAGTAATGGTTATTAAGTATAGTGAGTGTACTGACAGTCTATAATGTAGACTGTAGCCTGGTTATTAAGCTGAGTGAGTGTACTGACAGTCTATAATGTAGACTGTAGTAATGGTTATTAAGTTTGGTGAGTGTACTGACAGTCTATAATGTAGACTGTAGTAATGGTTATTAAGTATGGTGAGTGTACTGACAGTCTATAATGTAGACTGTAGTAATGGTTATTAAGTATGGTGAGTGTACTGACAGTCTATAATGTAGACTGTAGCCTGGTTATTAAGTATGGTGAGTGTACTGACAGTCTATAATGTAGACTGTAGCCTGGTTATTAAGCTGAGTGAGTGTACTGACAGTCTATAATGTAGACTGTAGCCTGGTTATTAAGCTGAGTGTACTGACAGTCTATAATGTAGACTGTAGTAATGGTTATTAAGTATGGTGAGTTTACTGACAGTCTATAATGTAGACTGTAGCAATGGTTAAGTATGGTGAGTTTACTTACAGTCTATAATGTAGACTTAGTAATGGTTATTAAGTATGGTGAGTGTACTGACAGTCTATAATGTTGACTGTAGCAATGGTTATTAAGTATGGTGAGTGTACTGACAGTCTATAATGTAGACTGTAGCCTGGTTATTAAGTATGGTGAGTGTACTGACAGTCTATAATGTAGACTGTAGTAATGGTTATTAAGTATGGTGAGTGTACTGACAGTCTAGAATGTAGACTGTAGTAATGGTTATTAAGTATAGTGAGTGTGCTGACAGTCTATAATGTAGACTGTAGTAATGGTTATTAAGTTTGGTGAGTGTACTGACAGTCTATAATGTAGACTGTAGTAATGGTTATTAAGTATGGTGAGTGTACTGACAGTCTATAATGTAGACTGTAGTAATGGTTATTAAGTATGGTGAGTGTACTGACAGTCTATAATGTAGAATGTAGTAATGGTTATTAAGTATGGTGAGTGTACTGACAGTCTATAATGTAGACTGTAGCCTGGTTATTAAGTATGGTGAGTGTACTGACAGTCTATAATGTAGACTGTAGCCTGGTTATTAAGTATGGTGAGTGTACTGACAGTCTATAATGTAGACTGTAGTAATGGTTATTAAGTATGGTGAGTGTACTGACAGTCTATAATGTAGACTGTAGTAATGGTTATTAAGTATGGTGAGTGTACTGACAGTCTATAATGTAGACTGTAGTAATGGTTATTAAGTATGGTGAGTTTACTGACAGTCTATAATGTAGACTGTAGCAATGGTTAAGTATGGTGAGTTTACTTACAGTCTATAATGTAGACTTAGTAATGGTTATTAAGTATGGTGAGTGTACTGACAGTCTATAATGTTGACTGTAGCAATGGTTATTAAGTATGGTGAGTGTACTGACAGTCTATAATGTATACTGTAGCCTCGTTATTAAGTATGGTGAGTGTACTGACAGTCTATAATGTAGACTGTAGTAATGGTTATTAAGTATGGTGAGTGTACTGACAGTCTATAATGTAGACTGTAGCCTGGTTATTAAGTATGGTGAGTGTACTGACAGTCTATAATGTAGACTGTAGTAATGGTTATTAAGTATGGTGAGTGTACTGACAGTCTATAATGTAGAATGTAGTAATGGTTATTAAGTATGGTGAGTGTACTGACAGTCTATAATGTAGACTAGTAATGGTTATTAAGTATGGTGAGTGTACTGACAGTCTATAATGTAGACTGTAGTAATGGTTATTAAGTATGGTGAGTGTACTGACAGTCTATAATGTAGACTGTAGTAATGGTTATTAAGTATGGTGAGTGTACTGACAGTCTATAATGTAGAATGTAGTAATGGTTATTAAGTATGGTGAGTGTACTGACAGTCTATAATGTAGACTAGTAATGGTTATTAAGTATGGTGAGTGTACTGACAGTCTATAATGTAGACTGTAGTAATGGTTATTAAGTATGGTGAGTGTACTGACAGTCTATAATGTAGACTGTAGTAATGGTTATTAAGTATGGTGAGTTTACTGACAGTCTATAATGTAGACTGTAGTAATGGTTAAGTATGGTGAGTTTACTTACAGTCTATAATGTAGACTTAGTAATGGTTATTAAGTATGGTGAGTGTACTGACAGTCTATAATGTTGACTGTAGCAATGGTTATTAAGTATGGTGAGTGTACTGACAGTCTATAATGTATACTGTAGCAATGGTTAAGTATGGTGAGTTTACTTACAGTCTATAATGTAGACTTAGTAATGGTTATTAAGTATGGTGAGTGTACTGACAGTCTATAATGTTGACTGTAGCAATGGTTATTAAGTATGGTGAGTGTACTGACAGTCTATAATGTATACTGTAGCAATGGTTAAGTATGGTGAGTTTACTTACAGTCTATAATGTAGACTTAGTAATGGTTATTAAGTATGGTGAGTGTACTGACAGTCTATAATGTTGACTGTAGCAATGGTTATTAAGTATGGTGAGTGTACTGACAGTCTATAATGTATACTGTAGCAATGGTTAAGTATGGTGAGTTTACTTACAGTCTATAATGTAGACTTAGTAATGGTTATTAAGTATGGTGAGTGTACTGACAGTCTATAATGTTGACTGTAGCAATGGTTATTAAGTATGGTGAGTGTACTGACAGTCTATAATGTATACTGTAGCAATGGTTAAGTATGGTGAGTTTACTTACAGTCTATAATGTAGACTTAGTAATGGTTATTAAGTATGGTGAGTGTACTGACAGTCTATAATGTTGACTGTAGCAATGGTTATTAAGTATGGTGAGTGTACTGACAGTCTATAATGTATACTGTAGCCTGGTTATTAAGCTGAGTGAGTGTACTGACAGTCTATAATGTAGACTGTAGCCTGGTTATTAAGCTGAATGAGTGTACTGACAGTCTATAATGTAGACTGTAGTAATGGTTATTAAGTATTGTGAGTGTACTGGCAGTCTATAATGTAGACTGTAGTAATGGTTATTAAGTATGGTGAGTGTTCTGACAGTCTATAATGTTGACTGTAGCAATGGTTATTAAGCTGAGTGAGTGTACTGGCAGTCTATAATGTAGACTGTAGCCTGGTTATTAAGCTGAGTGTACTGACAGTCTATAATGTATACTGTAGCAATGGTTAAGTATGGTGAGTTTACTTACAGTCTATAATGTAGACTTAGTAATGGTTATTAAGTATGGTGAGTGTACTGACAGTCTATAATGTTGACTGTAGCAATGGTTATTAAGTATGGTGAGTGTACTGACAGTCTATAATGTATACTGTAGCAATGGTTAAGTATGGTGAGTTTACTTACAGTCTATAATGTAGACTTAGTAATGGTTATTAAGTATGGTGAGTGTACTGACAGTCTATAATGTTGACTGTAGCAATGGTTATTAAGTATGGTGAGTGTACTGACAGTCTATAATGTATACTGTAGCAATGGTTAAGTATGGTGAGTTTACTTACAGTCTATAATGTAGACTTAGTAATGGTTATTAAGTATGGTGAGTGTACTGACAGTCTATAATGTTGACTGTAGCAATGGTTATTAAGTATGGTGAGTGTACTGACAGTCTATAATGTATACTGTAGCCTGGTTATTAAGCTGAGTGAGTGTACTGACAGTCTATAATGTAGACTGTAGCCTGGTTATTAAGCTGAATGAGTGTACTGACAGTCTATAATGTAGACTGTAGTAATGGTTATTAAGTATTGTGAGTGTACTGGCAGTCTATAATGTAGACTGTAGTAATGGTTATTAAGTATGGTGAGTGTTCTGACAGTCTATAATGTTGACTGTAGCAATGGTTATTAAGCTGAGTGAGTGTACTGGCAGTCTATAATGTAGACTGTAGCCTGGTTATTAAGCTGAGTGTACTGACAGTCTATAATGTAGACTGTAGTAATGGTTATTAAGTATGGTGACTTTACTGACAGTCTATAATGTAGACTGTAGCAATGGTTAAGTATGGTGAGTTTACTTACAGTCTATAATGTAGACTTAGTAATGGTTATTAAGTATGGTGAGTGTACTGACAGTCTATAATGTTGACTGTAGCAATGGTTATTAAGTATGGTGAGTGTACTGACAGTCTATAATGTATACTGTAGCCTGGTTATTAAGCTGAGTGAGTGTACTGACAGTCTATAATGTAGACTGTAGCCTGGTTATTAAGCTGAATGAGTGTACTGACAGTCTATAATGTAGACTGTAGTAATGGTTATTAAGTATTGTGAGTGTACTGGCAGTCTATAATGTAGACTGTAGTAATGGTTATTAAGTATGGTGAGTGTTCTGACAGTCTATAATGTTGACTGTAGCAATGGTTATTAAGCTGAGTGAGTGTACTGGCAGTCTATAATGTAGACTGTAGCGGTACGTAGCTAACCGTGCTTATTGTGTTTTGGTTGCATTTTGCACAATTATAATTGTACAATATGGCATCAATCTTTAGCACGAATGTTCAGTTTTATCCTGAACATTCAGCTCTGACACTTTCAGTGAATACCTGAAATGGTTTCCATTGAGAATGTCAATCTCTTGACGCGTAAGGAGAAAATACCCCGGTGGGTTATGACCACGCGATGCCTCGCATTCACCAAGACAATGCAGTGAATGTGCTAGGGGAAAGTAAGCACATTAAGAGCAAATATCCTAAAAAAAAAAATTTTTTAATAAAACTTGACCATAACGTACTCTTTGGCTTTTTCGGTGAAGTCACATAACGGCCAGCATGTTTTTTTTTTCCTCAAAATGTTATTGTAATCTGTGCACATGACCTGATGAAACGAATAACCTTTTTTTTTAAATAACCCACGTGACAGATCCAACTCATCTCTCTTCTTAAACTATAAACTAGTTTTTCTATTTTATTGTACAAGGTAAGGCCCACTGAGCTATGTAGCGTTTTTTCACAAGCGACCTGCCCATCACAAATGAAAGCTCAACACAAAGTGACTTCATCGTGTGGAAATGTATTGCAGTTAAATATTTTAAATGTGTGATGTTAATTCTAAATCTGGAGGGGGGGAAACCGGAGGAACCAGAAACAAATCCACGTGACCACGAGGCGAGAGACACTCACACTCCAAATATACTACCAGCAGCTCCACTGTCAACAACAACAACCGCAGTTCGCCACCAAGTGGCGGTGACGTCACCACGACGCTTGTGCCAGGCCATGTGCACCTTGAGGCCACGTGAAGTGTCGAACGCCCGCTGGCAGGAGGTCATGGGGCAGACCCAGGTGCCACGGGTCGACTGACTGAGACGACTGGCTGATGCACCACCTGTGCCCCCTACTGTGCCAACTTGCTGTCCTCAACGGATGGCACCTCAGCCAGCCAATCACAGTGGGTGACTTCCTCCAATATTTGAGGCACCGCAGCCTCAGCAGGGTCATCCCCACTTTGTCCCACGTTTTCCTGGCTGAGGGATTTCCCCTTTCCCAGGACCTCAGGAATGCTCAGAAAATCTGCAAACCTGTTCCTGGGGGTCGGATATTGGATCACCGTTCTTTCCCCTAATGACGGTAATAGGTGTGGCGCTGCAGGTTACTTTTTTTATGGAGTTAAATAGAGATTTGTGATCGCGGGCCACTGAGGCAGACTCCATCTCCTCAGCAACCCGCGACCACCACCCATCATTGCAGCGCCTCACGGCTCCCTGAACCTCCGAGCGAAGGCTGCGGTAAGCCTCCTCATTCTCCGACGTGGGACGCTGTAGCCGATGAGAGTGGGCCTGTCGATTTTTCTCAGCCTGCTTGAACACCTCCTCTTGTCAGCCAGGGTCTCTGGGAAGGTCTGGACCGTGTACCCAAAGCAGCCATTGCAACTACATGAGCTACAGTCGTAAACCTCGCCCATTTCCCCTCGACATCAAGAGGAGTGGGAGACGATGCCAATCCCAGCCGCAAGCGATGATGAAATTCTCGTTTGTAACTTTCATCAGCTAGCTGAGACCATGCCACTAAGGGTTTGAATGGGGTCCTGGGTGTACATCCACCACCGGAGTGGAAGAATTGCAGGTGCATCTTACAGATGACAAGTCGATGGTCAGTGGGCAGATCAGCTCCACGGTCGGTCCTGGTGTCAAGGACATGGGCTCGCATTCGCTGTTCCGTCACTATGTAGTCCAGCAGATGTTCTTGCTTGGACCCGGCATGCATCCATGATGTGGTGTGGATGCGCCGATGCCGGAACAGTGTGTTGGTAATTACAAGCCCATGGGCTGCACAAAAATTCAGCAGCCTCCTGCCGTTGTTATTGAGCTGATCTGCCCGATGCCTTCCAATTACTCCAGACCAGGTGCCAGCATCATGACCAACTCGGGCATTGAAGTCACCCAACAAGATGACTCTATCCCGAGGGGACACTTTAGCCAGCACCTGTGACAGGAGGTCATAGAAGGCATTTGACTCATTGGCCTTGCTTGCATCCCTCCAGGGATGTTCGTCTTTGGTGGGGGCATAAGTTACCATGACCACCACTCCTCGCCTGTGGTTGATGGGAAGGCGAGCCCAAAGTAGCCTGGAGCTTACAGCTTCCCACACCTCATCACCACGCTCCCACAGCCCTTCATTCTTTTATTCAGAAAAAGAGCCACACCCTGTTGTTTGGCAGTCTCCTGCCCCGTATAGAGGACTGTCCACCCCTCATGGTGGCAGGAGCCAGAGCCGGTCCACAGGACCTCCTTATTACCACAGAGATCCAGGCGGTACCGGTCCAGCTCTTGACAGAGGAGTGGCAGCCTCTCCTCCGCAGTGAGCGTTCGAACATTCCACGTGGCCACACGTAGTTTTTTTTTGTTGTTTTTGGAGGAGCCCCGAGGGGAAGGATTCAGTCTCCTGGCTCCGCCAAATGGGGTTTGGTCAGGAGACGTCATAGACGCCTGTCCCCCCGGGGCGTCCGGCACAAGCTTATTTATAAAATGTTGTGGTCGTGGTTTAGTGGTAATTAATTGGAGGTGGAGGGGTTTCCAGCCCCTCACACCTGTCCAGAGCCCCCACTTAGCCACTGTGGTGGTTACAAACGCCATGAGGGGAAAGGCCAATCCGAATTGTCCCTCCCCCCCGGCACTGCCCACGGCAGCGTTGCCCGTCCGGCACCACAAGGAGGTAGGGGGTTGTTTTGCCGGACACCACCACCATTACCACCACTACTACCACCAACACTACCACCACCATTACACCACCACTACTACCACCACCACTAGCACCATCACCACCACCACTTCCACCACTTCCACCATTACCACCACTACTACCATACACTACCATCACTACCACCACCACCATTACCACCACTACTACCAGCAACGCTACCACCACCATTACACCACCACTACTACCACCACCACTAGCACCATCACCACCACCACTTCTACCGCCACTTCCACCATTACCACCACCACCACTACTACCATACACTACCATCACTACCACCACCAATACCACCACCACCACTACTCTACTACCGTACACTACCATCACTACCATCACCAACACCATTACCAACATCACTACAATCACTGACCACTACCGCTACCACCAATACCACCACCACTACCGGGACGTTTGCGTGCTGAATGCTGGAATCTGATCCCACGTCTCCTCCCTCTCCTCCGGCCCTCCCCCCTCACCAGCGGCCTCCTAGACGGCCTCCCCCGGCCCGGGCCCCGACCCCGACCACGACCACGGCCGCCCCCTCCGTGAGGGCTCGCTCCTCCCGGCCCATCCGGGTGCCCAAGCGCTCCGCGGACGACGCCGGAGGAGGAGGAGCCGAGTCCCACGCGGCGCCCTCCAAGGTCGCTCGCCCGCTCCACGATGACGACGCCAGGGGGCCGGGGCCCGCGCCGGGGCCTCCCCGCCGCGACCGTCATCTTCGTCGCCCCGTGACGTTCCGGGCTCTCGAGGGGGGGCGCCGCTGCCGGGAGACTCCGGCGGCGGCGGCGGCGCCCCCCCAGGAGAGCTCCCGCGGCGGCGGCAGCGGCGGCAGCGGCGGCGCCCGGACGACGCCGACGCCGGGAATCGGCCCGAGGGTCGCCCCGGAGCGCGGAGACGGCGGCGGAGAGTCGGGGCCGGCGCTTGGCGCTGACGAGGCAGCGGGCGAGGAGGAGGCGGAGGAGGAGGAGGCGGAGAGACGCAGGGAGGCCGCGTTTGGACCGCGTGCGGCGTGGAAGAGACACTTCGACTTTTGGTGGCAGGGCGTGGGCAGGAGGGCGAGCAGCAGGAGGGGCGGAGGAGGAGGAGGTGGAGCGAGAGGAGAAGGAGGGGAAGAGGAGGCCGAGGCGGCGATGAAGGCGGAGGAGGAAGAGGAGGAGGAGGAGGTTTTGACCGGGCAGTCGCCGCTAAGCAAGCGGCGGGAGGCGGCGGCGGCGGCGGATTGTCCGGCGGGACCGAATCCCGATCCCTGCCCGGGCTCCTCTACCTGCCGCGCTCCTCCGCCTCCTCCGCCTCCTCCGCGCTCGGCCCCGCCTGGGGCGACGTTCCACTTCTTCTCGCTGATGCCGTGGCCGCTGGCTGAGCCGCCACCACCGCCCACCGGGAGGCGCCGGGGTCGCGCTCTGGAGAAGCAGCGGCAGCGACGGAGACAAATTCAGCAACAATACCGGCAGCAGAGAGCGTCGTCATCGTCGTCCAACTGTTGGTCGTTCTCGGACGCATCGTCGTTGTCGTCGTCTTCATCATCGTCGTCGTCATCGCCGGAGGAGGTGGTGGAGGGGGACGAGGCGAAGGAGCGGAGGGACGAGGAGGAGGTGGTGGTGGAGGGTAACGAGGTGAAGGAGCGGAGGGACGAGGAGGAGGTGGTGGTGGAGGGTGACGAGGCGAAGGAGCGGAGGGACGAGGAGGAGGAGGAGGAGGGGGAGGTGGTGGTGGAGGGTGACGAGGTGAAGAAGCGGACGGACGACGAGGAGGAGGAGGGGGAGGTGGTGGTGGAGGGTGACGAGGTGAAGGAGCGGAGGGACGACAAGGAGGAGGAGGTGGTGGAGTCTACAGGGGGCGTCCGCAGGCTGCTGCTGAAGTTTTGCACCAGCCGCCTGCAGCCGAGCGTCGACAGAGCACGAGACGATGGGGAGGTGGCGGACAACGAGGAGGAGGAGAACGAGGAGGAGGAGGAGGAGAGGAAGACGAGGAGGAGGAGGAAGAAGAAGAAGAGGAGGAGGAGGGGACTACGGAGATCACGCAGTGCAGCCGATGATGGCGACTGCAAGTCGGGCGACGAGGTGGAGGAGGAGGAGGAGGAGAGCGTGGCGAGTCTCAAGAGGGTGGAGGAGTGCCGGATTCTCAAGCAGATAGACGACATCATGGCTGAGATACCCCAGCTGGAGGGGAGATGCAGGGTGAGGAGGAGCAGATGAGGTGTAGGGTGGTGAGGAGGGGCTGGGTGGTGAGGTGTAGGGTGGTGAGGAGGGGCTGGGTGGTGAGGTGTAGGGTGGTGAGGAGGGGCTGGGTGGTGAGGTGTAGGGTGGTGAGGAGGGGCTGGGTGGTGAGGTGTAGGGTGGTGAGGAGGAGGGTGAGGAGACTCCAGGGCAGCGGGTGAGGGCGTTGGGAGTGGCTCACTCGCTCACTCGCTCGGACACTCAGTCACTCACTCAGACACTCACTCAGACATTCAGTCACTCAGACACTCAGTCACTCAGACACGTACTCAGACACTCAGCCACTCAGTCACTCACTCAGACACTTACTCAGACACTCACTCAGTCACTCAGTCACTCACTCAGACACTCAGTCACTCAGACACTCAGTCACTCAGACACGTACTCAGACACTCAGTCACTCACTCAGACAGTCAGTCACTCACTTAGACACTCAGTCACTCAGACACACACTGACACACACACTGACACAACAACAACAACAACCGCCATTCGCCACTAAGTGGCGGTGACGTCACCACGACGCTTGTGCCAGGCTATGTGCACCCTGAGGCCACGTGAAGTGTCGAACGCCCGCTGGCAGGAGGTCACGGGGCAGACCCAGGTGCCACGGGTCGACTGACTGAGATGACTGGCTGATGCACCACCTGTGCCCCCTACTGTGCCAACCTGCTGTGCTTTAGCCACCCGGCGCTCCGCTCGCTGTTGTGAGCGTCGCTCCTCCGCCCTCCGTTGTTGTTGGAGGGCGACTGCCTCCAACTGCCCAGTAGCATCCTTCACGAGCCTCCTCCACAGAGGCCGATCTTGACACCGCTGGTACCAGTCATCGGCAAGTCCACTCAGCTCCACGTCCTCCTGTACCACATCACTCCATCTCTTCTCTAGCCCGTGCCGCGCCCGCTTAGCCCCCTCAATCCGGCCAAACAAAAGCTGTTTCGGCATGCGGTGGCTGGGCATGCGGGCTACATGACCCAGCCATCGCAGCCTTGCCTGCCGGAGGAGCTCACCGATGGGACCCTGCCCAGATCTTTCAAGGATTTGTGAGCTCCTCACACAATCCAGTCTGGTTAAACCCAGGATGGATCGTAGGCAGGCCAGCCTAAATGTTTCTAACCGGCGAAGATGTTCCATTAGGGGGGTCCACGTTTCGCAAGCGTAGAGAAGGGAGGGAATGACCGTGGCCGAGAAGACCTGAAGCTTAGTGCGGAGCGACAGACCAGGTAGCTTCCACACAGCGTTACGCAACCGATGAAAAGATATTGCCGCTCGACTGATTCGGAGTGAGACCTCTGCTGTTAAACTGGAGCCAGTCATAAGCACACTGCCCAGGTATGGGAAACTCTCCACTCTCTCCACAACTGCCCCATCACCGATTGACCCCCTGCCCCCATCACCGATTGATGCATTGTCCTTGAAACCGATTGGTCCACACCAAGGGACGGCTTTCTTTAGAGCCTCGACTCAATTGGTCCTCGAGCAGAGGACGCCAAAAGGTTTCAGTTTTGTTGCCAGACAAAAAGGGGAAACCCCTATGATGTGGAAGTCCTCGTTTCTGCCACTCAGTTGAGTACATCCAGCATCTTGATTCTCCAAAAAACACGACTCTCAGTGAATGCTCTCGATGAATTTAACTTGCTTTTGTCTGAACACCCTGGCTGTGAAGTCGTATCGACGGCTGGGTGTCTGGCCGAATGAAAGTTTTTGTTTTATCTCAGGCCAAGTTGGATTACATGTAAAGGTAATAAATAAGTCGGGGACATCCATACGCTCGCATGTATGACATGGCACCTTGAGCATATTCGTGCATGCGTCTAGGGCTTCCTGTGAACGTAGCAGACGCCTAGATGTTACAAGGGGGGGGGGGGGGGGGATGATGTAGCGCCATTGTTGGGCTGTATGCGTATTACCACGGGAGCTGACCTGTAATAGCGGACATGCGTCAGCAGGGGGTGGTGTACAGACCAGGTGGGACGAACAGGGCCCCCAGACCCCAAGAGGGGGGGGGGGGGCTGGGGGATGTTCCAGGGCCCCCTAGAGAGTCCCAGAAGGCTTGGCCAGGGGCGGAGAGACCCTGGAACGGGGATAAAAGCCGGACCCCTGAACGGGTTTGGCGGTCCTCGTCCACCTGAAGCTCTGAAGAAGACTCTGAGCGCTACTCTGAAGACCCTGAAGCGAAGAGCCCAGTGACCCTGGCTAGGGTCGGGTTCAGACATAACCAGTGTAGGGTTAGCGCTAGAACCAGAGTAAGGGCACCGTAGTGTGGAGGAACTGCCTCCTGAGGTTATCGGCTGTGAGGGGTCGTCACCCCTCTGTGTTGTGGTTCCCTTGTTGAATAAACGTGTTGCCTCCAGCGAACCGTCTCGCCTCGTCTTGGACCCACTGCGCGTGTAACCTGTGGTAATGAAACCTCTTGTCGCAAAAAATTAGCGGCGTGCGAAAGTGAAAGGTGTTAACGAAGTAATAATGTTCATTTAAAGCTTTCGTGACTGCGAGGAATTCATGTTCTTGGTTCTTTCGGTAAAGTCACCACGTAGAAGGGAAACAATAAAATAATAAAAATATAAAACAATAAAATTATCACGACGTTTCGACTGCAACACGAGCAATCGTCATCAGGTGTGAAAACCACAGCAAGAAATTTTGAAAAAAGTGGCGGGTTTTTTTTAACGTTAGCACCACGGAGAGTGATTTGACAGTTTGTTTAGAAGGACGAGTCCATCTATGTTCGGAAAAGAGGAGGGGGGAGACGAAAATAATGAATGCGGTCTGAAAGCCACCGTAAGCGTGAACAATCAATTAAGACACGAAATGGTTTATAAAATCTTTCCAATGATTGCTAAGCCAGAATCCATCTTCCCGGTTGAAATTGTCTCTGTGTTTGTATATGTGGATAGCCTCATGAACGAATCTCTCATGGTAGCCAGATGGCTTACAAATAACCTCTGTCTGGGAGAAGTCAATGTCATGTGAGCCTACTGAATTATAACAGTGATCTGCCACGGCCGAGGTGTTGGTCCTACCGTGTTTCAGGTCTGCTTTGTGTTCACGAATGCGGTCCGAGACATGGCGTTTGGTTTCTCCAATGTAACTACTACCACAGAGGCAACTTAGTTTGTAGACACCAGGGTATTGTATGTCCGGAATCACATCTTTTACAGACGTAACCAGATCACGGATTTTATGTAATGTGTTGAATCGGACCTGGATCTTGTGTTTATTCAAGATTTTGGAGATCTTTTTTGTGATCCCCGCAATGTAGGGCAAAGTGATGGTTTTGAAAGGCTCAAGAGGGTCCTTCTTCATGGTTGGAGTGATAGCTTTGCGGATTGTAGTCGGAGTAACCAATAGCCTTAAGAGCTTGGTGTACGTGCTTGAGTTCACTGGCTATGTGTTCCTGGTCGAATATGCATTGGGCTCTATGGTGCAGAGTCTTGATGAGGGAATTCTTCTGGGATGGATGGTGGTGGGAATCCGGTTTCAGGTAAGCATCCATATGGGTAGCTTTCCCGTAGACAGAGTGGCTCATTGAACCATTAATTTTTTTTTACCAATTCCACTTTACAGTAAAATTGTAGACACGGCACAATATATACTTCTGAATCTTTATTTTTACCAACATTTAAAAAAATATTCTCCCATAAGGCAAAATTCTGAAATATTGGATTTTTTACAAAGCCTTGTGAATTCACCTTGTATCTGAACAAGTTCAATTTGTGTAAATATTTTTTTTCAAACGTATAAATAAAAAAGACATTGCTTACAAATATCAGCTCTATGTTTTCAAGTAAATACATTTTGGGTAGTGAATAAATTATAGTCTAAATAAGCTACACATGACGAATTGTAGGCAATTATAGTTATAATCAAAGACATTTTTAAACAATCACGTGGTCCCTGTAGTCGCCGTTAGAGACAAAATCTGCTTGAAAACAGTTTATCAACATATATGAATACATTGATTCGAATAAGCAGAGTTAATTTCCTATTTATGGCATGCCGGTTATGTGTCAGTTTTCGATATCAACATCACCTTATAAAAGAATAACATTTAAAATACGCACAGACAAGTATTCATTCGTAATTATTGACAGGCATATTAACAAAATGTAATTACTGCAGTGAAATATACTGCATCAGGTTACATCGTATTAACAAGAAGCTATTTTTAAAATACGCACCGCCTGCTTAACAGTGTATGTACAACGTACTATTGTAGTGTCATTCAAAACGAGTAGACCATTGCATGCTGGCATCTGGGTCAAAATGTAGCAAATTCTAAACATTACCTACAAATAATAAATCACGGAGTTTCGATCGCAACACAAACAATCGTCATCAGGTGGGACAACCACAGCAGCAAGAAGATAAAACTGCTGGAGTAGGCGCCTACTACTTCAGCATCTTCTTCTTGCTGTGGTTGTCCCACCTGATGACGATTGCTTGTGTTGTGATCTAAACGCCGTGATCTGTTATGTTTCTACCCACGTGGTGACTTTACCGAAATAACTAGAGAGTGTGGATTCCTGCAGTCACAAAAGCTTCGAATCAAGATTACCTACAAACGACACAACTGAGATGACGCATCAATCATACCCCCCTACTGACAGGCTCTAGTCCACATGCAGGTCGGTGCAGGGCCACCACCCTGTGCCACACAGGGGCAGCTGCTACTTGGGGATGCTCTTCGAGCGTTTCAGACGAGATACAAAACTCCCGAGTTGCTGAGGCGATTAAGCAAGCACCATGTAAAAGCAATTATCATTAGAACATCATGAATGCTTGGGAGCTTATTGGCTCTCGCTCCTGGTGAGAGATTGACCCAACCCACAGGTCCACAAAGACTGGCCACTCTTACTCTACAGGTTGAACCTAGGAGCTGAGTGTTCAAATTCACATTCTTGTCATTAAAGGCCTGTGACAAAGGTGCATCTATTGGAGCGACATCGTCTCTGGCTTACACATCTACCGGGTCTCCACTTGACTTTGGATTGTCTCGGAGGAAGTCCACCCACACCTCCACTTCCACAAACTGCTGGGAGTTGCCTCGCTCTGCCTCACAGTCAGAATTCTCCTCCTGCTTCACGTTGCCTCCATCGATGTGGAGGTCCCATTTTGGAGTTGAATCTTCATCTTCACATTTCACCTTCACTTCTTCCCTCTTCACCATCACTTCTTCATATTTCACCTTCACTTCTTCGCTCTTCACCATCACTTCTTCCCTCTTCACCATCACCTCTTCATATTTCACCTCGATACCTTTAAAAGTGTCCAAGCTGTTATTTTCTTCCGGTTCGTGTTTCATGAGGGATGGGCTTATTGTGGCACTTTGACTTTCACAAGCTGATTTCAGACTCCACTCCTTGTGGATCTTCTGATGCTTTTGTGTTTTCTGGTGTACTTGAAGATGTTGTTGCTGTGCAAACGCTATCCCGCACAGAGTGCACCTGAAGGGTTTCTCTCCCGTGTGTGTTCTCTGGTGTACTTGAAGATGTGATGAATCTGCAAACGCCTTCCCACACACACTGCACTTGAAGGATTTCTCTCCTGTGTGAGTTCTCTGGTGTTCTACAAGAAGAGATGAACGTGCAAACGCCTTCACGCACACACTGCACTTGAAGGGTTTCTCTCCCGTGTGTGTTCTCTGGTGTATTACAAGAGCAGATGAATATGCAAACACCTTTCCACACACACTGCACTTGAAGGGTTTCTCTCCCGTGTGTGTTCTCTGGTGTGCTACAAGAGTAGATGACTGTGCAAACCCCTTCCCACACACACTGCACTTGAAGGGTTTCTCTCCTGTGTGAGTTCTCTTGTGTTCTACAAGAAGAGATGAACGTGCAAACGCCTTCACGCACACAGTGCACTTGAAGGGTTTCTCTCCCGTGTGTGTTCTCTGGTGTATTACAAGAGTAGATGAATGTGCAAACGCCTTCCCACACACACTGCACTTGAAGGGTTTCTCTCCCGTGTGTGTTCTCTGGTGTTCTACAAGAGCAGATGGCCATGCAAATGCCTTCCCACACACACTGCACTTGAAGGGTTTCTCTCCTGTGTGAGTTCTCTTGTGCCGTGTGAAATCTCCAGTACGATCCGTGCTGTATGCACGCTGGTCGCATTGTTGACTTGTCATACCGAGCTGCGCTGAGTGCATTTGCTCCATCAGACCAATTCTGCGGAGGAAGCGTCAGAGGAAGCGTCAGCTGCAGACAGAAAAAAATCATATCCACACCATCTACACGTCAGTATCGAGGCACAGAGGAATGCATATATAGTCACATGTGACTTACACGTCTATACTTATTCATATATTCAGGATGTAAAAACGTTTCCCAAATTCATCACAGGGCTGTTATGGCACACAATGAGAGGGCAAATGGTCGTAAACATGCCTGGAAGCCCTCGTATCTTCAAAATGAATGTTCACCCAAAACTCCAAGCACACAATTTCGGCGGTCTGGCTACAAAAGGAATATTCATGAGAGCTAAATTCAGCTGACATAGCAAAGGGTGTTGAAAACAATACTAAATTAATGAATCCAGGCTCAGATGTCCTTGAATGCTGGGATGAACAGTTCCGATTTCAGCTGCATGTGCGTGCTGTGTTAACTTCCTGTTTCCATTATTATAAAGAGTTCCAGAGGAAAACAAAAGTAAACTATTGTTATGCTATAACCTCCGTGTTCAACAGAGTTAATAGACGTTACTGCAAACACAAACTGTACACTGTCACTGGGCAAACAGGCGGTGGCGTGTCTAGAATCACGCCTGGCCACCTTCATCTGCTCGGCATGATTGCTTTCTCACTCCACCAAGTAATTAATTGAGGATCAACGAACATAGCTGAGGCTAACTGGAGTTTGCGTGTCTCTCTCCGTGGTGAGATGTTAACTACCTCACCTGGTATACAGGAAGTCGTGGGTTCGATCCCGACCCTGACGCCTGCTGTATATTTGGAGTTTGCGGGTCCCTCCGTTTAGCGTCTTTGACCGATAGACATTGACACACGTATTCTTGTTTCTTTTGGTAAAGTTATGAAGATAGAAAATAACAATAACAGATAATACAATTACATTAAATAAAGATTACTTGTGTTGCGATCAAAACGACGTGAGTTTTTTTGCTTTATTTACAATGTTTTAATTATTTTTATTGTTATTTTTATTTATTTTTCTATCTACGTGACTTTACCGAAAGAACCAAGAATATTAATTCCTGCAGTCACCAAAGTTTTAAGTCAAAACATTCACACACGTTGACAAAGCCTCACCTTGTGTTGTTGTGGGCAGGTCGCTTCTGATAACAAGAGCGGTATAGCAGCTCAAGCGGGCTTGGATTGGTGAAAAAAATCAAAACTGCGTGAATATTTACAATAAAACAAAGTTACAAAGTGGCGAGCCGGGTGAAGACAAATTAAACTTAAGCGAGATAATTAAAGTAAACGCAATCAGGTGAGGGCAGGAGGCAAGGCCCCGCGTGGCTAGGCCCCGCGTTGTAAAGTTCCAACCTGGACATCGATTCCAATGCTCGCTGCTACTCAACTGACATCCCTACGAGAGAGAGGCTCTACCTTGGTAAACAACAACAACCACCACCACAACGACCACCACAACGATGAGAATTTCTCACCTCGGATTTCAGTGCAGGAAGCGATAGCTACCTGTTTACCTCGTGACGTCATGCGGAAGCAGGTGACGTGACGTCACATCCGGAGTACGAGACACGCTCCTCCCACAATTAGCGGCTCCGTAGCTAAATAAATTAGAGAATAAATAAATTATGTTAATGTTACTCGTCCCATATGTCGTGGGCAATGAACCCGTCGCAATAAACTCGCGACGGCTTTAACGAACACATTATGTTAATGAACCGCCAGTCACTGGGCGTAGCTTTGCCCAAATAAGGATTGGCACTATACTCTTTGGTTCTATTGGGTAAAGTCACGTAGGTGAAAATAAAATAACAAAAAATCACGAAGTTTTGGCCAGAACACAAGCGGCCTTCCTCAGGTGAAGGGACGAGACTGTCTGGAGGACAGCGCTGGAGTGAAAAAAGCCACGCTTAGATCACGACCTTTAAGCTGTGTGAGAAGAAACAAAGCGCCTTGTGATCACGGCATCTTTTGAGGAAGGTCAGCGTCTCGATGAGTTGCGACTTCTTGTCCCGTTGTCTGTTAAAAGCTCTAACAGATAGGTGAAAGCCCTCCCCGTAGAGGTAATCAATTCTAGATTTAAAGCTTTCGTGACTGCTAGGATCCATACTCTTTGGTTCTATTGGGTAAAGTCACGTAGGTAAAAATAAAATAACAAAAAATCACGACGTTTCTTTTGTTATTTTTTGTTATTTTATTTTCACCTACATGACTTTACCCAATAGAACCAAAGAGTATGGATCCTAGCCGTCACGAAAGCTTTGAATCTAGAAA
The DNA here is from genome assembly GCF_048934315.1 of Petromyzon marinus. Lineage (NCBI taxonomy): Eukaryota > Metazoa > Chordata > Hyperoartia > Petromyzontiformes > Petromyzontidae > Petromyzon > Petromyzon marinus. Next base: position 993,652 of record NW_027422728.1, read on the forward strand.
GGATTGGCACTGGCAGTGACCCAAGCAGAGGTGACGTCACGCTCAAGAGTGCGGTGGAATACCTTGGTGACATGACGTCACTAGCGAGGTACACCTCTCCCTGGCGTTTCACGCCGATGAAGTAATGCTGAGTGATGACGTCAGAGAGCGGGGTTGGAGTTTAAGTTGATTTAGATTCATTTTCATTGCTCCCTCCCTTGGGTGCGTGGGCTCAGCTACAACAACGTGGACATTATTGTGTATACACTGTGTGTGTGTACACTGTGTGTATACACTGTGTGTGTCTGTGTATACTGTGTGTGTGTACACTGTGTGTGTGTACACTGTGTGTGTGTACACTATGTGTGTACACAGTGTGTGTGTGTACAGTGTGTGTGTACACTGTGTGTATACACTGTGTGTGTGTACACTGTGTGTGTGTACACTGTGTGTGTACACTGTGTGTGTGTGTACACTGTGTGTGTACACTGTGTGTGTACACTGTGTGTGTGTGTACACTGTGTGTGTACACTGTGTGTGTGTACAGTGTGTGTGTGTACACTGTGTGTGTACACTGTGTGTGTGTACAGTGTGTGTGTGTACACTGTGTGTGTGTACACTGTGTGTGTACACTTCTAGATTTAAAGCTTTCGTGACTGCAAGGATCCATACTCTTTGGTTGTATTGGGTAAAGTCACGTAGGTAAAAGACGTTGTACTGTCCCCTGACGATATCCTTGTCAGCTTCGATGTGGTCTCTTTGTTCACCAAGGTCCCAGTACCTGATACCATTGAAATAATTGAAAATTTGGTCCAACATGGACTAGACCCCGACACACCTGCACTGGTTAGGCACTGCCTCAACAATACCTACTTTACTTGGAATGGCTCCTTCTACAAACAAAATGAGGGTACCCCCATGGGATCCCCCTTATCACCAGTGATAGCCAATATTTTCATGGAGAAATTTGAATCAGACGCCATCCAGACTTCCACCCTCAGACCTTCCCTGTGGAAGAGATATGTGGATGACACTTTCGTCATTTGGCCACATGGCCTCCCAGCTCTGAACCTTTTCCTACACCACATCAATTCCAAACATCCCGCCATCAAATTCACCATGGAAGTGGAGAAAGACGGCAAGCTACCATTCTTAGATGTTCTGTTTGAGAGGAGACCTGATGGCTCATTGGGGCATTCTGTCTACAGGAAACCCACCCACACAGATTCCTACTTGAAACCTGATTCCCACCACTACCCAGCGAAAAAGAATTATCTCATCAAAACTTTATACCATAGGGCTCATTGCATTTCGGACCAACACCACCTGACCAGTGAATTAAAACATGTACACCTGGCCCTCAAAAGGAATGGTTACTCTGACCGTACCATCCGCCAAGCTGTTTCTCCCTCCATACAGAAACAACCACTTGATACTCCGGTCAAAACCACCACACTACCATATATAGCAGGCGTTACTAAAAAGATTTCCAAAATTCTAAACAAACACAAGATCCAGGTCCGGTTCAATACAGTACACAAAATTCGTGATCTGATCCCATCCGTGAAGGATGTCATTCCTGACTTACAGTACCCCGGGGTTTACAAATTGAGTTGTACCTGCGGTGATTGCAATATCAGGGAGACAAAGCGACATGTCTCTGACCGAATTTGCGAGCACAAATCAGATTTGAAACACGGCAAAACGAATTCTTCTGCCGTGGCTGATCACTGTTACAACGCTGCGGGTGATCACGATATAATTTTCTCCGATACCAAGGTTCTTTGCAAACCCACGGGTTTTTATCAGAGATTTGTTCACGAGGCAATTCCGATCTACAAACACAGACACAATTTCAACCGAGAAGATGGTTTCAAATTTAGCAACCATTGAAAAGATGTTCTAAATCGAACTAAACATTAAACTAATTTCAATGGTACAGTATATTTTTCAAGTAGTGGTACCCCAAACTTTCGCAGCTCTTATAAATTCCCTTTTCACACCATCAATAGGTAAACTCTCCCCCCCCCCCCCGCGCCAAACGGCAAGTCCACCGGCACGTACAACACCTCTTTTCTAAAATCGGCCAATCAAATGCTAATTTTAATGCTAATTTCTTTGTCAGGACACCTTGTTTGCTCGCACACAGTTTAAAGGTCCGCGGTCTGAGCGTGGTTGTGTTTCGCAAAATTCTCCTGTTTGATTTGTACTAGGTGCCTCGGTGAATGTATATGCTCTGATTTTAACATAGCTATTTCTGTGACCAGTTACAAGCTAATCACTCAGCTATTTCAATGCTAAATTCTATGCTAATTCCTTTGTCAAGGGGTGCCTCTGCGGATGTGTATACTTTAACTTAGCTATTTCAATGAGCCATTTCAATGCTAAATTATATGCTAATTCCTTTGTCAAGGCGCTTTGTTTCTTCTCACACAGCTTAAAGGTCGTGATCTGCGCGTGGCTTTTTCCACTCCAGCGCTGTCCTCCAGACAGTCTCGTCCCTTCACCTGATGAAGGCCGCTTGTGTTGTGGCCGAAACGTCGTGATTTTTGTTATTTTATTTTTTTACCTACGTGACTTTACCCAATAGAACCAAAGAGTATGGATCCTAGCAGTCACGAAAGCTTTAAAATATAGAATAGAAATGTAATGCAATACAACACAGAGAGTCGGCCAACATAAGAGTCAACACCCCAACTGGTTGATAACGTTCTTCCAAAGATTGCTCAATTTGAAAGAGAGACAAAACACAGACACGGAGACACATAGACAGAGAGAGATAACACAGAGACACACACACAGAGATACACACATACAGTGAGGGAAAAAAGTATTTGATCCCCTGCTGATTTTGTACGTTTGCCCACTGACAAAGAAATGATCAGTCTATAATTTTAATGGAAGGTTTATTTGAACAGTGAGAAACAGAATAACAACAAAAACATCCAGATAAACGCATGTCAAAAATGTTATAAATTTATTTGCATTTTAATGAGGGAAAAAAGTATTTGACCCCTCTGCAAAACATGACTTAGTACTTGGTGGCAAAACCCTTGTTGGCAATCACAGAGGTCAGACGTTTGTTGTAGTTGGCCACCAGGTTTGCACACATCTCAGGAGGGATTTTGTCCCACTCCTCTTTGCAGATCTTCTCCAAGTAATTAAGGTTTCGAGGCTGACGTTTGGCAACTCGAACCTTCAGCTCCCTTCAGATTTCCTATGGGATTAAGGTCTGGAGACTGGCTAGGCCACCTCAGGACCTTAATGTGCTGCTTCTTGAGCCACTCCTTTGTTGCCTTGGCCGTGTGTTTTGGGTCATTGTCATGCTGGAATACCCATCCACCATCCATTTTCAATGCCCTGGCTGAGAGAAGGAGGATCTCACCCAAGATTTGACGGTACATGGCCCCGTCCATCGTCTCTTTGATGCGGTGAAGTTGTCCTGTCCCCTTAGCAGAAAAACACCCCAAAGCATGTTTCCACCTCCATGTTTGACGGTGGGGATGGTGTTCTTGGGGTCATAGGCAGCATTCCTCCTCCTCCAAACACGGCGAGTTGAGTTTATGCCAAAGAGCTCCATTTTGGTCTAATCCGACCAAAACACTTTCACCCAGTTGTCCTCTGAATCATTCAGATGTTCATTGGCAAACTTCAGACGGGCATGTATATGTGCTTTCTTGAACAGGGAAACCTTGCAGGCGCTGCAGGATTTCAGTCCTTCACGGTGAAGTGTGTTGTCAATTGTTTTCTTGGTGACTATGGTCCCAGCTGCCTTGAGATCATTGACAAGATCCTCCCGTGTAGTTCTGGACTGATTCCTCACCGTTCTCATGATCATTGCAACTCCACGAGGTGAGATCTTGCATGGAGCCCCAGGCCGAAGGAGATTGACAGTTTTTTTTGCGTTTCTTCCATTTGCGAATAATCGCACCAACTGTTGTCACCTTCTCACCAAGCTGCTTGGCAATGGTCTTGTAGCCCATTCCAGCCTTGTGTAGGTCTACAATCTTGTCCCTGACATCCTTGTAGAGCTCTTTGGTCTTGGCCATGGTGGAGAGTTTGGGATCTGATTGATTGCTTCTGTGGACAGGTGTCTTTTATACAGGTAACGAGCTGAGATAAGGGGCACTCCCTTTAAGAGTGTGCTCCTAATCTCAGCTCGTTACCTGTATAAAAGACACCTGGGAGCCAGAAATCTTTCCGATTGAGAGGGGGTCAAATACTTATTTCCCTCATTAAAATGCGAATCAATTTGTAACATTTTTGACATGCGTTTATCTGGATTTTATTGTTGTTATTCTGTCTCTCACTGTTCAAATAAACCTACCATTAAAATTATAGACTAATCATTTCCTTGTCAGTGGGCAAACGTACAAAATCAGCAGGGGATCAAATACTTTTTTCCCTCACTGTAGGCACACAGAGAAACAACGCCTCTGTGTCGAGGCCTTAAATAGAGAGAGAGAGGGGGGCAGAGAGAGAGGGGAGGGGTGTAGAGAAATCCGTGAGTCAATGCAAGGCCGTAGCCATGGAGTCAACATTGGGGGGGGACCAAATCTACCAGGGGCTCTGGGGTCCCCCTCCAGGAAAAAAAAATCTAAATTTGAAAACTCATTTCCTAAAATATTGCAAAATTTCACTAATACATGGGATGGAATTTTTTATTATTTGATACAATAATGTATAATATTGTATTACATTGCTGTTGTTTATTTTTTAACTTTTCTTGTTTCATAGTATGTAATGGCAGAGATTAGGGGTTCATAAAGTACAAGGCAATCATATAAACAAAAATCTACGCATTGTTATATGAAGACAAGTCCACATTTTGTGGCCAAGGTTTAGCAAGTTGTTTTTATTAACATAGCATAGCAATTATTATTTTAAAAAATATATTTTTATAGCAATATATTTGAAGGGGACATTTTGAGCATATTTGATTATTAGGGGGGGATATGTCCCCCACCAATATATATTATAATTATTATAATATATTATAATTACGGCCTTGTGTCAATGAGAGATTTGGAACTTTGGTGACTGCAGGAAATAATAATAACACGAGGACACGCAGAGAGAGAAAGCTCACTTATATTCTTGGTTCTTTCGGTAAAGTCACCACGTAGAAGGGAAACAATAAAATAATACAAATATAAAACAATAAAGAACATTTTCTTGTTGTGGTTTTCACACCTGATGATGATTGCTCGTGTTGCAGTTGAAACGTCGTGAGAATTTTATTGTTTTATATTATTATTTTATTGTTTCCCTTCTACGTGGTGGTGACTTTACCGAAAGAACCAAGAATATGAATCCCTGCAGTAAAGAAAGCTTTAAATCAAAAGCACACTTAATCAAACAAACTGAGTAAAACTTGGAAATGTAATGCAATGCAACACAGAGAGTCGGTCAACACACAATAAACGCATAGCCTGGTAGATTACTTTCTTACAAAGATTGCTCAACTAAGAGAGATAATTGAAGCAAACGCGATCAGGCGAGGGCAGGAGGCAAGGCCCCGCGTGGCTAGGCCCCGCGTTGTAAAGTTCCAAACTGGACATCGATTCCCATGCTCGCTGCTACTCAACTGACATCCCTACGGGAGAGAGAGCGAGGCTCTACCTTGGTAAACAACAACAACAACCACCACCACCACAACCACCACCACCACAACCGCGATGAGAATTTCTCACCTCGGATTTCAGTTCACGCGCGGAGCGGAAGATTCCTGTTACCTCGTGACGTCACGCGGCAGCAGGAGATGACGTCACTTGCGTGGTACAAGAACACTCCTCTCCCGCAACGAGCGGGTCTTAATTTAAATAAATTATGTTAATGAGGCCGGCCCATACGTGGAGGGATGGGGCGTGGGTGCTGAACCCGTCGCAATAAACTCGCGACAGTCGACACGAATATATTATGTTAATGAGCCGCCAGTCACCGGGCGTAGCTTTGCCCAAATAAGGATTGTACAGATAACGGAAGTGACACAGGCAGAGGTGGCGTCACGCTCAAGGGCGCGGTAGACGGGGTGGGGTGAATACCTTGATGACATGACGTCACTAGCGAGGGACACCTCCCCCTGGCGTTTCACGCCAATGAGGTGTGCTGAGTAGTGACGTCACAGAGCGGGATTGGAGTTTAAGTTGATTTAGATTCATTTTCCATTGCTCCCTCCCTTGAACTCAGCAACAACGTGGACATTGCATCCCACTGGGATTTTTAGCACACAGCATTGGTGTACGGTGCTTTTTTCAGGAATATTTTGCTGTTTTTTATTCATGGATTTTCTGTTTGCAGTCACACAAAGTAGTCACTTTAAGATGTTTCTTGTTCGTGTTTGTTGTGGTTGCACTTGATTCAAGAGCCGAATGGCTCACAGGGGTATACCAAAATAAATAAACTGAAATTATTGTGTACACTCTGTGTGTGTACACACTGTGTGTACGTACACTGTGTGTGTACACTGTGTGTACACTGTGTGTGTACACATACACACTGTGTGTGCACTGTGTGTGTGTACACTGTGTGTGTGTGCACTGTGTGTGTACACTGTGTGTGTGTACACTGTGTGTGTACACTGTGTGTGTGTGTACACGTACACACTGTGTGTGTGTACACTGTGTGTGTGTACACACACTGTGTGTGTACACTGTGTGTGTACACACTGTGTGTGTGTGTACACTGTGTGTACACGTACACACTGTGTGTGTGTACACTGTGTGTGTGTACACTGAGGGTGTGTGCACTGTGTGCACTGTGTGTGTGTACACTCTGTGTGTGTGTGTAAATTGTGGGGGGCACAGTCATCTCAGTCGACCAATGGGCATCTTTTCATCAATTTATTATTTTCCAATTTTCTTGTTTTTTAAATTTTCTATCTAAGTGACTTTACGGAAAGAACCAAGAATGTGGTAGCACATTCTTGGTTCTTTGCAGAGGTTCAAGGTTAAAATCCGACAGGCACACCTGGCTACCCCAGTAACATTCACCACAATATGCGCAGTCTGCTAAACGGCAGATGTAAAACATAACGTTGCGTCATTCACAACGCACATTGCATGTTGGTGTCACGGTCAAAATTGCGGAAATTCCAAACATTATCCAGAAACTCCACAACGGAGACACGCACCGCCTGTACCAACGACGGAGGCGCAGACGCTCGATTACGTTGGAATCGATCTGCAGACGGCCAGCAGCTCCGTGTCGCCTTATCTCGATCCCGCAATCCCAACCAGGTGAAAGTCCGCATCGAACCGAACCCCCGGCAAGGCCATCGTCTACTTATCGACGAGAGAAAATTCACACGAAATATCGTTTTCAATGACGTCTTCCAGATGTAAATTGAGACAAGCTTTTAATGAAGAAATACAATAATCTAATTCAAAACACAACACAATTCAAAGATGCTTCATTTTAAAACTTCAAAACGGAGCATGGGGTACTTGCGTGAATGCGTCCTTCGTGTGCAAATGTTGTGACTTTCCTGGCCTGAAGGCCGTCAATATGTTGGACTATTATTGGTGCACAGCGTCTCAACAACAGCAGTGGGGTTTGCTTCAACCGATAGGTACGAACATCCAGACGTCAATCAGCAAGGCACATTTCTAGTCCTAGTTAGACAAAATCTACGTCAACACGTAAGACAAAACTACAATTCGTGTTGTAGAGAATGTACCTCCTCCTATACGTGTAACTTTTAAGTGGTATGCCTTGTAACTGATGAATGATCCGAGCGTGACCTATTTCAAAGACAATGAGTTGCTCCAGATGCTTCGTGGAACACAAAAACACCATTTGACCTGTATCACAAGAACAACGGGTCTCACCTGAGTTCTCTGTACAGGTTACTTTCAAACACAAACACACACCTTGTCCTAACATCACTTATTCAATGTTTGACCCTTGCAGATCAAATGTTGCAAGTATGCACAAAATCAGACAAGTATTCATTCTAAATTATTGACAGGCATATTAACAAAATTGGATTACTTCAGTGAAATATCCTGCATCACGTTACATCGTATTAACAAGCTTTTTTAAAAAAAGCAGTCTGCTTCACAGTGTATGTAAAACATACTATTGTGTCATTCAAAACGAGTAGGCCATTGCATGCTGGCGTCTGAGTGAAAATGTAGCAAATTCTAAACATTACCTACAAACTACACAACTGAGATTACACATCAATCATCGCCCCCTATGGATAGGCTCTTGTCCACATGCAGGCCGGTGCAGGGTCACCACCTTGTGCCACACAGGGGCAGCTGCTACTTGGGGATGCTCATTGAGTGTTTCAGGCGAGGTATGACACAAAACTCCGAGTTGCTGAGGAGATTAAGCAAGCACCATGTAAAAGCAATTATTATGATAACATAGTGAATGCTTGGGAGCTTATTGGCTCTTGCTCCTGGTTAGAGATCTACCCAACCCACGGGCCCACAAAGTGTTCAACTTCACATTCTTGTCATTAAAGGCCTGTGACAAAGGTGCATCTATTGGATAGACATTATATCAAGCTTACACATCTACCGGGTCTCCACTTGACTTTGTATTGTCTAGGAGCAAGTCCACCCACACCTCCACTTCCACAAACTGCTGGGAGTTGCCTCACTCTGACTCACAGTCAGAATTCTCCTCCTGCTTTACGATGTGAAGGTCCCATTTTGGAGTTGAATCTTCATCTTCACATTTTACCTTCACTTCTTCGCTCATCACTTCTTCACATTTCACCTTCACCTCTTCATATTTCACCTTGATACCTTTAAAAGTGTCAAAGCTGAGATTTTCGTCCGGTTCTTGTTTCATGAGGGATGGGCTCATTGCGGCACTTTGACTTTCACAAGCTGATATCAGACTCCGACTCGACTCCTTGTGATGCTTTTGTGTTCTCTGGTGTCTTAGAAGATTTGATGAATCTGCAAACGGCTTCCCGCACAGAGTACACTTGAAGGGTTTCTCTCCTGTGTGCGTTCTCTGGTGTTTCACAAGATCAGATGACTGTGCAAATGCCTTCACGCACACACTGCACTTGAAGGGTTTCTCTCCCGTGTGTGTTCTCTGGTGTTTTACAAGAGCAGATGACTGTGCAAATGCCTTCACGCAGACACTGCACTTGAAGGGTTTCTCTCCCGTGTGTGTTCTCTGGTGTTTTTTAAGAGCAGATGACCATGAAAATGCCTTCCCACAAACACTGCACTTGAAGGGTTTCTCTCCCGTGTGTGTTCTCTGGTGTGTTTTAAGAGCAAATGAACCTGAAAATGCCTTCTCACAAACACTGCACTTGAAGGGTTTCTCTCCTGTGTGTGTTCTCTGGTGTACTTTAAGATTTGATGAATGTGCAAACGCCTTCCCGCACAGAGTGCACCTGAAGGGTTTCTCTCCCGTGTGTGTTCTCTGGTGTGTTACAAGATTATATGAATCTGAAAACGCCTTCCCGCACAGAGTACACTTGAACGGTTTCTCTCCCGTGTGTGTTCTCTGGTGTGTTTTAAGAGCAAATGAATCTGAAAATGTCTTCCCACACACAGTGCATTTGAAGGGTTTCTCTCCTGTGTGTGTTCTCTGGTGTCTTTTAAGATGAGATAAATCTGAAAATGCCTTTCCATACACACTGCACTTGAAGGGTTTCTCTCCTGTGTGTGTTCTCTGGTGTGTTTTAAGAGTAGATGAATCTGAAAATGCCTTTCCACACACAATGCACTTGAAGGGTTTCTCTCCTGTGTGTGTTCTCTGGTATGTTTTAAGAGTAGATGAATCTGAAAATGTCTTCCCACACACTGTGTATTTGAAAGGTTTCTCTCCCGTGTGTGTTCTCTGGTGAATTTTAAGAGCTGATGACTGTGAAAATGCCTTCCCACACACAGTGCACTTGAAGGGTTTCTCTCCCGTGTGTGTTCTCTGGTGTGTTACAAGATTACATGACTGTGTAAACGCCATCCCGCACATCGTGCACCTGAAGGGTTTCTCTCCTGTGTGTGTTCTCTGGTGGTTCTGAAAAACTGATGGCCATGCAAATGCCTTGTTACACACAGTACATTTGAAGGGTTTCTCTCCTGTGCGAGTTCTCTGGTGCCGTGTCAAATTTCCAGTCCGGTCCGTGCTGTATGCACGCTGGTCGCATTGTTGACTTGTCGTACCGAGCTGCGCTGAGTGCCTTTGCTCCATCAGAACAATTCTGCAGAGGAAGCGTCAGCTGCAAACAGAAAAAAATAATATCCACACCATCTACACGTCAGGCACAGAGGAATGCACACGTGACTTACACGTCTATACTTATTAATATATTCATGATGTAGTGAAAAAAATTCCCAAATTAATCAGATTTGATGAACGTGCAAATGCCTTCACGTACAGAGTGCACCTGAAGGGTTTCTCTCCACGGGCTGTTATGGCACGCAATGAGAGGGAAAATGTCATTAATATGCCTGGAAGCCTTCATATCTTCAAGATGAATGTTAACCCAAAACTCTAAGCACACAATTTCGGCTGACTACAAAAGAAATATTTATGAAAGCTAAATTCGGCTGACATAGCAAAGGGTGTTGAAAACAATACTATTTCTGTTGTGCATAAATGCATTAATTAACGTTCAATCGCAACTCAGGTGTGAATCCAGGCTATGTCCTTGAATGCTGGGGATGAACAGTTCCGACTTCAGCTGAATGTGTGTGCTGTGTTCACCTGTTTCCATTCGTATAAAGAGATCCAGAGGAAAACAAAAATAAACTATTGTTTTTATATATCCTCGTGTTCAACAGAGTTAATAGACTTTACTTCAAACACAAATTTGACACTGTCACACACTGCCATGAGTAAACAGGTGGTGGTGTGACCAGAACCATGCCTGGCCACCTTCATCTGCTCAGCATTAATTCTTCCTCACTCCACCAAGTAATGAATCGAGGATCAATCAACATAGCCGAGGCTATCCGTGTCTCTGTCTCTCTCTCCCCGTGGTGAAGGTGTTCCCCTCCACACATTCAGAGTCAACAGCGGCACGTGCTTAGCGTCTTTGACCGATAGATACATTGACGCACGTATTGTTGGTTCTTTCAGTAAAGTCACGTAGATAGAAAATAAAGATAACAGATTAAATTTAATAAGATAAAGACCACTTGTGTTGCGATCAAAATGTCGTGGGTTTTTTGCTTTATTTAAAAAAAAATATTCTTCATTTAATTTTATTTTCTGTTATTTTAATTTATTTTTTTATCTACGTGACTTTACCGAAAGAACCAAGAATATTAATTCCTGCAGTCACCAAAGTTTTAAGTCAAAACATTCACACACGTTGACAAAGCCTCACCTTGTGTTGTTGTGGGCAGGTCGCTTCTGATAACAAGAGTGGTATAGCAGCTCAAGCGGGCTTGGCCTGGTAACAAAAGAAAATAAAAACTGCGTGAATATTTACAATAAAACAAAGTTACAAAGTGGCGAGCCGGGTGAAGACAAATTAAACTTAAGCGAAATAATTAAAGTAAACGCAATCAGGCGAGGGCAGGAGGCAAGGCCCCGCGTGGCTAGGCCCCGCGTTGTAAAGTTCCAACCTGGACATCGATTCCGATGCTCGCTGCTACTCAACTGACATCCCTACGAGAGAGAGCGAGGCTCTACCTTGGTAAACAACAACAACCACCACAACCACGACCACCACCACCACAACCACCACCACCACAACGATGAGAATTTCTCACCTCGGATTTCAGTGCAAGCGCGCACACGACAGCTTCCTGTTGCCTCGCGACAGCAGGAAGTAGTATGACGTCACTTCCCTCCCACGAGCAGCTCTCTACCTGAATAAATTATGTTAATGAAGCCGGCCCATATGTTGAGGGATGGGGGCGTGGGCGCTGAACCCGTCGCAATAAACTCGCGACGGCTTTAACGGGCACATTATGTTAATGAGCTACCAGTCACCGGGCGTAGCTTTGCCAAAAAAGGATTGCCACTGGAGATGACGATCTCCAATGATCTCCAAACGGAGATGACGTCACACTCAAGAGCGCGGTGGACAGGGGAGGGATGAATACCTTAGTGACATGACGTCACTAGCGAGGTACACCTCACCCTGGCGTTCCACGCCGATGAGGTAATTAAGAGTGGTGACGTCACAGAGTTGGAGTTTAAGTTGATTTAGATTCATTTTCCATTGCTCCCTCCCTTGGGTGTGTGAGCTCAGCAACAACAACGTGGACATTATTGTGTATACACTGTGTGTGTGTGTACACTGTGTGTGTACACTGTGTGTCACTGTGTGTCGCTGTGTGTATACACTGTGTGTGTGTACAGTGTGTGTGTCTACCTGTGTGTGTGCGTCTACCTGTGTGTGTACACTGTGTGTGTGTACACTGTGTGTGTACACTGTGTGTGTGTACACTGTGTATACATTGTGTGTGTACACTGTGTGTGTACAGTGTGTACACTGTGTGTACACTGTTTGTGTACACTGTGTGTGTGTACACTGTGTATACCCTGTGTGTGTACACTAATTGTGTATACACTGTGTATACACTATGTGTGTACACTCTGTGTGTGTACACTGTGTGTATAGACTGTGTGTGTACACTGTATGTACAGTGTGTGTACACTGTGTACACTGTGTGTATACACTGTGTGTGTAGACTGTGTGTGTGTACACTGTGGGTGTGTACACTGTGTGTGTACACTGTTTGTGTCCGCATCGAACCGAACCCCCGGCAAGACCGTCTACTTAATGACGAGAGAAATTCACACGAAATGTCCTTTTCAATGAAGTCTTCCAGATGTAAATTGATACAAGCTTTTAATGAAGAAATAAAATCATCTAATTCAAAACACAACACAATTCAAAGATGTTTCATTTTAAAACTTCAAAAACGGAGCATGGGGCACTTGCGTGAATGCGTCCTTCGTGTGCAAATGTTGTGACTTTCCTGGCCTGAAGGCCGTCAATGTGTTGGACCCTTATTGGTGCCCAGCGTCTCAACAACAGCAGTGGGGTTTGCTTCAACCGATAGGTACGAACATCCAGACGTGAATCAGCAAGGAGCATTTCTAGTCCCAGTTAGACAAATTCTACGTGAACACGTAAGACAAAAGTACAATTCGTGTTGTAGAGAATGTACCTCCTCCTATACGTGTAACTTTCAAGCGGTATGCCTTGTAACTGATGAATGATCCGAGCGTGCTCCCTATTTCAAAGACAATGAGTTGCTCCAGAGGCAGACGCTTCGTGAAACACAAAAGTACCCTTTGACCTGTATCACAAGAACAACGGGTCTCACCCGAGTTCTCTGTACAGGTTACTTCCAAACACACACACACTTTGTCCTAACATCACTTATTCAATGTTTGACCCTCAGACAAAATGTTACATGCACAATCAGACAAGTATTCATTCTAAATCATTGACGGGCATATTAGCAACATTGAATTACTGCAGCGAAATTGACTGCATCACGTTACATCGTATTAACAAGAAGTTATTTTACAAATATGCACCGTCTGCTTAACCGTGTATGTACAACGTACTATTGTTGCGTCATTCAAAACGAGTAGGCCGTTGCATGCTGGCGTCTGGGTCAAAATGAAGCAAATTTAAAACATTACCTACTAATAATAGATCACGGCGTTTCGATGGCAACACAAGCAATCGTCATCAGGTGGGACAAGCACAGCAGCAAGAAGAAGAAACTGCTGGAGTAGGCGCCTACTACTTCAGCAGTTTCTCTTGCTGTGGATATCCCACCTGATAACGATTGCTTGTGTTGTGATCTAAACGCCGCGGTCTGTTATGTTTCTACCCACGTGGTGACTTTACTGAAATAACTCAAGTGTGGATTCCTGCTGTCACGAAAGCTTCGAATCAAGATTGCCTACAAACTACACAACTGAGATGACGCATCAATCATCGCCTCCTACTGACAGGCTCTTGTCCACATGCAGACTGGTGCAGGGCCACCACCCTGTGCCACACAGGGGCATTTGCTACTTGGCGATGCTCTACGAGTGTTTCAGACGAGGTACGACACAAAACTCCGAGTTGCTGAGGCGATTAAGCAAGCACTGTGCAAATGCAATTATTATAACATAGTGAATGCTTGGGAGCTTATTGTCTCTCGCTCCTGGTTAAAGATCTACCCAACCCACAGGTCCACAAAGACTGGCCGCCCTTACTCTGCAGGTTGAACCTTGCAACTGAGTGTCCAACTTCACATTCTTGTCATTGAAGGCCTTTGACAAAGGTGCATCTATTGGAGCGACATCATCTCAAGCTTACACATCTACCGGGTCTCCACTTGACTTTGTATTGTCTCGGAGGAAGTCCACCCACACCTCCACTTCCACAAACTGCTGGGAGTTGCCTCGCTCTGCCTCACAGTCAGAATTCTCCTCCTGCTTCACGTTGCCTCCATCGATGTGAAGGTCCCATTTTGGAGTTGAATCTTCATCTTCACATTTTACCTTCACTTCTTCGCTCTTCACCATCACTTCTTCCCTCTTCACCATCACTTCTTCACATTTCATCATCACCTCTTCACATTTCACCTCGATACCTTTAAAAGTGTCCAAGCTGGGATTTTCCTCCGGTTCTTGTTTCATGAGGGATGGGCTCATTGCGGCACTTTGACTTTCACAAGCTGATTTCAGACTGCACTCCTTGTGGATCTTCTGATGCTTCTGTGTTCTCTGGTGTACTTGAAGATGTTGTTGCTGTGCAAACGCCATCCCGCACGGAGTGCACCTGAAGGGTTTCTCTCCCGTGTGTGTTCTCTGGTGAATTACAAGAGGAGATGACTGTGCAAACGCCTTCCCACACACAGTGCACTTGAAGGGTTTCTCTCCTGTGTGTGTTCTCTGGTGTTCTTGAAGATGTGATGAAAGTGTAAACGCCTTCGCACACAGAGTGCACTTGAAGGGTTTCTCTCCCGTGTGACTTTTCTGGTGTCTTCTAACAACAGATGGCCGTGCAAATGCCTTGTTACACACACTGCACTTGAAGGGTTTCTCTCCCGAGTGTGTTCTCTGGTGTTCTTGAAGATGTGATGAAAGTGTAAACGCCTTCGCACACAGAGTGCACTTGAAGGGTTTCTCTCCCGTGTGACTTCTCTGGTGTCTTCTAACAACAGATGGCCGTGCAAATGCCTTGTTACACACACTGCACTTGAAGGGTTTCTCTCCAGTGTGAGTTCTCTGGTGTATTTTAAGAGCAGATGGGTATGAAAATGCCTTGTCACACACACTGCACTTGAAGGGTTTCTCTCCTGTGTGAGTTCTCTCGTGCCGTGTGAAATCTCCAGTACGATCCGTGCTGTATGCACACCGGTCGCATTGGAGCCTTGTCCTACCGAGCTGCACTAAGTGCATTTGCTCCATCAGACCAATTCTGCGGAGGAAGCGTCAGAGGAAGCGTCAGCTGCAGACAGAAAAAAATAATATCCACATCATCTACACGTCAGTATCGATGCACAGAGGAATGCATATATAGTCACATGTGACTTACACGTCTATACTTATTCAGATATTCATGATGTAGTGAAAAAGTGTCCCAAATTCATCACACGGGCTGTGATGGCACACAATGAGAGGGCAAATGGTTATAAACATGCCTGGAAGCCCTCGTATTTGCAAAATGAATGTTAATTCAAAACTCCAAGCACACAATGTCGGCTGTCTGGTCACAAAAGGAATATTTATGAGAGCTAAATTCAGCTGACATAGCAAAGGGTGTTGAAAACAATACTATTTGTGTTATGCAGAAATGCATGAATTAATGTTCAATCGCAACTCAGATGTCCTTGAATGCTGGGATCAACAGTTCCGACTTCAGCTGCATGTGTGTGCTGTGTTCACATCCTGTTTCCATTCTTAGTAAGAGTTCCAGAGGAAAACAAAAATAAACTATTGTTTTGATATAACCTCCGTGTTCAATAGAGTTGATAGACTTCACTGCAAATAGAAACTTGACACTGTCACACACTGGCGATGGCGTGTCTAGAATCATGCCTGGCCACCTTCATCTGCTCAGCATTAATGCTTCCTCACTACACCAAGTAATTAATCGAGGATCAATTAACATAGCCGAGGTTAGCTGGTGAGATGTTAACTACCTCACCGGATATACAGGAAGTCGTGGGTTCGATCCCGACCCTGACGCCTGCTGTATGTTTTGAGTTTTTGAGCGTTTCTCCGTTTAGCGTCTTTGACCGATAGACATTGACACACGTATTCTTGTTTCTTTCGGTAAAGTTACGTAGATAGAAAATAACATTAACAGATAATACAATTACATTAAATAAAGACCACTTGTGCTGCAATCAAAACGTGGTTTTTTTTTGCTTTATTTACAATTTTTTATGTTTGTTATGTTACTGTTATCTTATTTTCTATCTACATGACTTTACCGAAAGAACCAAGAATATTAATTCCTGCAGTCACCACAGTTTTAAGTCAAAACATTCACACACGTTGACGAAGCCTCACCTTGTGTTGTTGTGGGCAGGTTGCTTCTGATAACAAGAGCGGTATAGCAGCTCAAGCGCGCTTGGCCTGCTAACAAAAGAAAATAAAAACTGCGTGAATATTTACAATAAAACAAAGTTACAAAGTGGCGAGCCGGGTGAATACAAATTAAACTTAAGCGAGATAATTAAAGCGAACGCAATCAGGCGAGGGCAGGAGGCAAGGCCCCGCGTGGCTAGGCCTCACGTTGTAAAGTTCCAACCTGGACATCGATTCCCATGCTCGCTGCTACTCAACTGACATCCCTACGAGGGAGAGCGAGGCTCTACCTTGGTAAACAACAACAACCACCACCACCATCACAACCACCACCACAACAACCACAATCGCAATGAGAATTTTTTCACCTCGGATTTCAGTGCAGGAAGCGATAGCTTCCTGTTACCTCGTGACGTCACGCGGCAGCAGGTGACATGACGTCACTTCCTTGGCACGAGACATACTCCTCCCACAATGAGCTGCTCCGTAAATAAATAAATTAGAGGATGGATAAATTATGCTAATGTGATACCGTCCATATGTCGTGGGTGCTGAACCCGTCGCAATAAACTCGCGACGGCTTTAACGGATACATTATGTTAATGAGCCGCCACTGGGCGTAGCTTTGCCCAAATAAGGATTGGCAATGGACCGATATCGGCAGTGACCCAAGCGGAGGTGACGTCATGTTCAAGAGTGCGATGGACGGGGGAGGGATGAATACCTTGGTTACATGACGTCACTAGCGAGGGACACCTTCCCCCGGCGTTTCTTGCCGATGAAGTAATGCTGAGTAGTGACGTAACAGAGCGTGATTGGAGTTTAAGTTAATTTAGATTCATTTTCCATTGCTCCCTCCCTTGAACTCAGCAACAACAACAACGTGGACATTGCATCCCACTGGGATTTTTAGCACACAGCGTTGGTGTACAGTGCTTTTTTCAGGAACATTTTGATGTTTTTTTCATGGATTTTCTGTTTGCAGAGTCACACAAAGTAGTCACTTTAAGATGTGTTTCTTGTTCGTGTTTGTGTTTGTTGTGGTTGCACTTGATTCAAGAGCCGAATGGCTCACAGGGGTATACCAAAATAAACTGAAACTATTGTGTACACACACTGTGTGTACACAATGTGTACACACAGTGTGTGTACACAATGTGTGTGTGTACACACTGTGTGTGTGTACACTGTGTGTGTGTGTACACTGTGTGTGTACACTATGTGTGTACACTGTGTGTGCACAGTGTGTGTACACACTGTGTGTGTGTGTACACTGTGTGTGTGTACACTGTGTATGTACACTGTGTGTATGTACACTGTGTGTGTATACACTGTGTGTGTGTGTACACTGTGTGTGTATACACTGTGTCTGTGTGTACACTGTGTGTGTGTACACACTGTATGTACACTATGTGTTTACATTGTGTGTGTTTACACTGTGTTTACACTGTGTGTGTGTACACTGTGTGTGTGTACAATGTGTGTGTACACACTCTGTGTGTGTACACACTGTGTGTGTACGTACACACTGTGTGTGTGTTTACACTGTCTCTGTGTGTGTACACACACACAGACACAGTGTACAGTGTGTGTGTACACTGTGTGTGTACACTGTGTGTGTGTACAGTGTGTGTGTGTGTACACTGTGTGTGTGTACACAGACAGACACAGGCCACCACCTGGCAGTCCCGGGGAGTCCCCCCCACCACCCTTCACCACCACCCCCATCACCCTGGTAGTGGTGGTTGTTGTTGTGATGTTCTGACACCAGTCAGATCAACACCTTCACAGCTACTGCTGCTGCTGCTGTTTGTTTATAGGCAGAAGGTGTTCACGCCACGTCCCTTTCTCTGTGTGTGTACACTCTGTGTGTGTGTACACTGAGTGTGTGTAGGTGTTCACGCCACGTCCCTTTCTCTGTGTGTGTACACTCTGTGTGTGTACACTGAGTGTGTGTAGGTGTTCACACCACGTCCCTTTCTCTGTGTGTGTACACTCTGTGTGTGTGTACACTGAGTGTGTGTAGGTGTTCGCGCCACGTCCCTTTCTCTGTGTGTGTACACTCTTTGTGTGTGTACACTGAGTGTGTGTAGGTGTTCACACCACGTCCCTTTCTCTGTGTGTGTACACTCTGTGTGTGTGTACACTGAGTGTGTGTAGGTGTTCGCGCCACGTCCCTTTCTCTGTGTGTGTACACTCTTTGTGTGTGTACACTGAGTGTGTGTAGGTGTTCACGCCACGTCCCTTTCTCTGTCGCCATTTTAATTCTGGGCCAAAGAGGTCCCACAAACGTAAACATTTTCTGTTGAAAATGTAACACGAACATAATAAACAATGAATTATATTCTTGGTTCTTTCGGTAAAGTCACGTTGAAGGGAAACAATAAAATAAATAAAAAAATATATATAAAACAATAAAATTCTCACGACGTTTCGACTGTAACACAAGCAGTCATCATCAGGTGTGAAAACCAACGGCAAGAAACATTTGAAAAAAGTCGCGGTTTGTATTTATTTATTGACGTTAGCGCCGCGGACAATGATTTGGCAGTTTATTTAGAAGGACGAGTCCATCTATGTTTTGAAAAGAGGGGGGAGACTAAAAATTAATGTATGCTGTCTGAAAGCCACCGTAAGCGTGAACAATCAATTAAGACCCGAAATGGTTTATCAAATCCTTCCAATGATTGCTAAGCCAGAATTCCTTCCTCTCGGTTGAAATTGTCTCTGTGCTTGTATATGTGGATAGCCTCATGAACGAATCTCTCATGGTAGCCAGATGGCTTGCAAAGAACCTCTGTCTTGGAGAAGTCAATGTCATGTGAGCCTACTGAATTATAACAGTGATCTGCCACGGCCGAGGTGTTGGTCCTACCGTGTTTAAGGTCTGCTTTGTGTTCACGAATGCGGTCCGAGACATGGCGTTTTGTTTCTCCAATGTAACTACTACCACAGAGGCAACTTAGATTGTAGACACCAGGGTACTGTATGTCTGGAATCACATCTTTTACAGACGGAACCAGATCACGGATTTTATGTAATGTGTTGAAACGGACCTGGATCTTGTGTTTATTCAAGATTTTGGAAATCTTTTTTGTGATCCCCGCAATGTAGGGTAAAGTGATGGTTTTGAAAGGCTCCTCAAAAGGGTCCTTCTTCATGGTTTGAGTGATAGCTTTGCGGATTGTATAGTCGGAGTAACCATTAGCCTTAGGAGCTTGGTGTACGTGCTTGAGTTCACTGCCTATGTGTTCCTGGTCGGATATGCATTGGGCTCTGTGATACAGAGTCTTGATGAGAGAATTCTTCTGTGATGGATGGTGGTGGGAATCCGGTTTCAGATAAGCATCCGTATGGGTAGCTTTCCTGTAGACAGAGTGGCTCATTGAACCATCATTTTTTTTTACCAATTCCACTTTACAATAAAATTGTAGACACGGCACAATATATATTTCTTAATCTTTATTTTTACCAACATTTAAAAAAAAATTCTCCGTTAAGGCAAAAATTCTGAAATATTGGATTTTTTACAAAGCCTTGTGAATTCACCTTGTATCTGAACAAGTTCAATTTGTGCAAATATATGTTTTCAAACATATAAATAAAAAAGACATTGCTTACAAATATTAGCTCTATGTTTTCAAGTCAATACATTTTGGGTAGTGAATAAATTATAGTCTAAATAAGCTACACATGACGAATTGCAGGCAATTATAGTTATAATCAAATACATTTTTAAACAATCACGTGGTCCCTGTAGTCGCCGTTAGAGACACAAAATCTTCTTGAAAACAGTTTATCAACATATATGAATACATTGATTCGAATAAGCAGAGTTAATTTCCTATTTATGGCATGCCAGTTATATGTCAGTTTTCGATATCAACATCACCTTATAAAAGAATAACATTTAAAATATAAGCACACAACTTTATCCGTGATGAACGCTGCACTTTCCGTCGTTTTCACGCAGGGGGCGCTGTAAACCTACACGCACCCCCTGCATGCGAACGACGGACGGGCACACCTGGCTACCCCAGTAACATTCACCACAATATGCGCAGTCTGCTAAACGGCAGATGTAAAACATAACGTTGCGTCATTCACAACGCATGTTGGTGTCACGGTCAAAATTGGGGTAATTCCAAACATTATCCAGCACCCCCTGTACCAACGACGGAGGCGCAGGGACAGACGTTCGATTACGTTGGAATCGATCTGCAGACGGCCAGCAGCTCCGTGTCGCCTTATCTCGATACCGCGATCCCCTACCAGGTGAAAGTCCGCATCGAACCGAACCCCCGGCAAGGCCGTCTACTTAACGAGAGAAAATTCACACGAAATGTCCTTCTCAACGAAGTCTTCCGGATGTAAATTGATACAAGCTTTTAATGAAGAAATAACAATCATCTAATTCAAAACATAACACGATTCAAAGATGTTTCATTTTAAAACTTCAAAACGGAGCAGGGGGCGCTGGCGTGAATGCGTCCTTCGTGTGCAAATGTTGTGACTTTCCTGGCCGAAGGCCCTAAAATGCTTGGACCCTCATTGGTGCACAGCGACTCAACTGCAACAGTGGGGCTTGCTTCAACCGATAGGTAACGAACATCCAGATGTGAATCAGCAAGGAGCATTTCTAGTCCCAGTTAGACAAAATCTACGTCAACACGTAAGACAAAACTACAATTCGTGTTGTAGAGAATGTACCTCCTCCTATACGTGTGACTTTCAAATGGTATGCCTTGTAACTGATGAATGATCCGAGCGTGCTCCCTATTTCAAAGACGATGAGTTGCTTCAGAGGCCGACGCTTCCTGAAACACAAAAGTACCCTTTGACCTGTATCACAAGAACAACGGATCTCACCTGACTTCTCTGTACAAGTTACTTCCAAAACACACACACTTTGTCCTAACATCACTTATTCAATGTGTGACCCTCAGACAAAATGTTACATGCACACGCACAATCAGACAAGCATTCATTTGAAATTATTGACGGGCATTTTAACAAAATTTAATTACTGCAGTGAAATATACTGCATCAGGTTACATCGTATTAACAATAAGCTATTTTTAAAAAAATATGCACTGTCTACTTAACAGTGTATGTACAACGTACTATTGCCATTTGCACGCTGGCGTCTCGGTCAAAATTGATAACATTCTAAACATTACCTACAAAGTCACGTAGAAGGGAAATAATAAGATAATAAAAATAATCAAATAAAATTCTCACGACGTTCGCAAGCAGCCAAAACGTCGTGAGAATTTTATTTTATGTTTTATTTTTATTATCTTATTATTTCCCTTCTACGTGGTGACTTTACCGAAAGAACCAAGAAGATGAATCCCTGCAGTCACGAAAGCTTTAAATCGAAAAATTATCAACAAACTACACAACTAAGATGCCACATCAACCAACGCCCCCTACTGACAGGCTCTTGTTCACATGCAGGCTGGTGCCGGGCCACCACCTTGTGCCACACAGGGGCAGCTGCTACTTGGGGATGCTCTTCGAGTGTTTCAGACGGGATACAAAACTCCGAGTTGCTGAGACAATCTAGATTTGAAGTTTGTGACTGCAGGGATCCAAACTCCTTGGTTCTTTCGGTAAAGTCACGTAGAGGCGATTAAGCAGGCACCATATAAATGCAATTGGTAAAATATTGAACGCTTGGGAGCTTAGTGGCTCTCGCTCCTGGTTAGAGATCAACCCAACCCACAGGTCCACAAAGACTGGCCGCTATTTACTCTGCAGGTTGAACCTAGGAACTGAGTGTTCAACTTCATATTCTTGTCATTAAAGGCCTGTGACAAAGGTGCATCTATTGTAGCGACATCGTCTCTGGCTTACACATCTACCGGGTCTCCACTTGACTTTGTATTGTCTCGGAGGAAGTCCACCCACACCTCCACTTCCACAAATTGCTGGGAGTTGCCTCACTCTGCCTCACAGTCAGAATTCTCCTCCTGCTTCACGTTGCCTTCATCAATGTGAAGGTCCCATTTTGGAGTTGAATCTTCATCTTCACATTTCACCATCACTTCTTCGCTCTTCACCATCACCTGTTCATATTTCACCTCGGTTCCTTTTCAGTGTCAAAGCTGGGATTTTCCTCCGGTTCTTGTATCACGAGGGATGGGCTCATTGTGGAACTTTGACTTTCACAAGCTGATTTCAGACTCCACTCCTTGCAGATCTTCTGATGCTTCTGTGTTCTCTGGTGTACTTGAAGATTTGATGAATCTGCAAACGCCTTCCGGCAGAGTGCACCTGAAGGGTTTCTCTCCTGTGTGTGTTCTCTGGTGTTTTTTAAGAACAGATGACTGTGAAAATGCCTTTCCACACACACTGCACTTGAAGGGTTTCTCTCCCGTGTGTGTTCTCTGGTGTCTTTGCAGATTTGATGACTGTGAAAATGCCATCCCGCACAGAGTGCACCTGAAGGGTTTCTCTCCCGTGTGTGTTCTCTCGTGTCTTTGAAGATGTGACACATGTACAAACGCCATCCTGCACAGAATGCACCTGGAGAGTTTCTCTCCTGTGTGTGTTCTCTGGTGTTCTACAAGAGCAGATGACCCTGCAAATGCCTTCACACACACAGTGCACTTGAAGGGTTTCTCTCCCGTGTGAGTTCTCTGGTGTGCTACAAGAGTAGATGACTGTGAAAATGCCTTCCCACACAGTGCACTTGAAGGGTTTCTCTCCTGTGAGAGTTCTCTGGTGCTGTGTATAATTTCCAGTCCGATCCGTGCTGTATGCACGCTGGTCGCAACGTTGACTTGTCGTACCGAGCTGCTGTGCTGAGGGCCTTTGCTCCATCAGACCAGCGTCAGCTGCAGACAGAAAATAAGAATATCCACACCATCTACACGTCAGTATCAAGGCACAAGTGTCCCAAATTCATCACACGGGCTGTTATGGCACACAATGAGAGGGCAAATGGTCATAAACATGCCTGGAAGCCCTCGTATCTTCAAAATGAATGTTCACCAAAAACTCCGAGCACACAAGTTCAGCTGTCTGGCTACAAAAGGAATATTTATGAGAGCTAAATTCAGTTGACATAGCAAAGGGTGTTGAAAACAATACCATTTGTGTTATGCATAAATTAATGTTCAATCGCAACTTAGAGGTGTGAATCCAGGCTCAGATATCCCTGAATGCTGGGGATAAACAGATCCGACTTCCGCTGAATGTGTGTGCTGTGTTCACCTCCTGTTTCCATTCTTACAAAGAGTTCCAGAGGAAAACAAAAATAAACTATTGTTTTGATATAACCTTCGTGTTCAACAGAGTTAATAGACGTTACTGCAAACACAAACTGTACACTGTCACTGGGTAAACAGGCGGTGGCGTGTCGAAAATCACGCCTGGCCACCTTCATCTGCTTGGCATGAAGGCTTCCTCACTCCACCAAGTAATTAATTGAGGATCAACGAACATAGCCTAGGCTAACTGGAGTTTGCGTGTCTCTCTCCGTGGTGAGATGTTAACTACCTCACCTGGTATACAGGAAGTCGTGGGTTCGATCCCGACCCTGACGCCTGCTGTATATTTGGAGTTTGAGCGTCTCTCCGTTTAGCATCTTTGACCGATAGACATTGACACACGTATTCTTGTTTCTTTCGGTAAAGTTACGTAGATAGAAAATAACAATAACTGATAATAGAATTACATTAAATAAAGACCACTTGTGTTGTCATCAAAACGACGTGAGTTTTTTGCTTTATTTACAATTTATTTTTATTTATTTTATCGTTATTTTCATTTAATTTTCTATCTACGTGACTTTACCGAAAGAACCAAGAATATTAATTCCTGCAGTCACCAAAGTTTTAAGTCAAAACATTCACACACATTGACAAAGCTTCACCTTGTGTTGTTGTGGGCAGGTCGCTTCTGATAACAAGAGCGGTATAGCAGCTCAAGCGGGCTTGGCCTGGTGAAAAAAATAAAAATTGCGTGAATATTTACAATAAAACAAAGTTACAAAGTGGCGAGCCGGGTGAAGACAAATTAAACTTGAGAGATAATTAAAGTGAATGCAATCAGGCGAGGGCAGGAGGCAAGGCCCCGCGTGGCTAGGCCCCGCGTTGTAAAGTTCCAACCTGGACATCGATTCCCATGCTCGCTGCTGCTCAACTGACATCCCTACGAGAGAGAGAGGCTCTACCTTGGTAAACAACAACAACCACCACCACCACAACGACCACCACCACAACGATGAGAATTTCTCACCTCGGATTTCAGTGCAAGCGCGCACACGGCAGCTTCCTGTTACCTCGCGACAGCAGGAAGTAGTATGACGTCACTTCCCTCCCACGAGCGGCTCTGTAACTGAATAAATTATGTTAATGTTGCCGGCCCATATGTGGAGGGATTGGGGCGTGGGCGCTGAACCCGTCGCAATAAACTCGCGACGGCTTTAACGAACACATTATGTTAATGATCCGCCAGCCATTGGGCGTAGCTTTGCCCAAATAAGGATTGCCACTGGAACGATATAGGCAGTGACCCGAGCGGAGGTGACGTCACGCTCAAGAGCGCGGTGGACGGGGGAGGGATGAATACTTTGCTGACATGACGTCACTAGCGAGGTACACGTCACCCTAGCGTTTCACGCCGAGGTAATGCAGAGCGGTGACGTCACAGAGTTGAAGTTTAAGTTGATTTAGATTCATTTTCCATTGCTCCCTCCCTTGGGTGTGTGAGCTCAGCAACAACGTGGACATTATTGTGTATACACTGTGTGTGTGTACAATGTGTGTGTACACTGTGTGTATACACTGTGTGTGTGTCACTGTGTGTGTGTACACTGTGTGTGTGTACACTGTGTGTGTACAGTGTGTGTGTACACTGTGTGTGTGTACACTATGTGTATACACTGTGTCACTGTGTGTGTATGTACACTGTGTGTGTGTACACTGTGTGTGTGTACACTATGTGTATAAACTGTGTGTGTACACTGTGTGTATGTACACTATGTGTATACACTGTGTGTGTCACTGTGTGTCACTGTGTGTGTGTCACTGTGCCTGGCACAAGCTTGGTGGTGGGTGTACACCCAGGACCCCATTCCAACATAAAGTGGCCTGGTCTCAGTTATCTGATGAAAGTTGCAAGCGAGAATTTCATCATCGCTTGCGGCTGGGATTGGCATCGTCCCCGACTCCTCCTGATGTCGAGGGTAAATGGGCGAGGTTTAGGACTGTGACTCATGCAGCTGCAATGGCTGCTTTGGGTACGCGGTCCAGACCTCCCCAGAGACCCTGGCTGACAGAGGAGGTGTTCAGGATGGTTGAGAAAAAGCGACAGGCCCACTGTCATCGGCTACAGAATCCCACGTCAGAGAATGAGGAGGCTTACCGCAGCCTTCGCTCGGAGGTTCGGAGAGCCGTGAGGCGCTGCAAGGATGGGTGGTGGTCGCAGGTTGCTGAGGAGATGGAGTCTGCCTCAGTGGCCCGTGATCACAAATCTCTATTTAACTCCATCAAAAAAGTAACCTGCAGCGCCACACCTATTACCATCATTAGGGGAAAAAACGGTGATCCAATTTCCGACCCCCAGGAACAGGTTTGCAGATTTGCTGAGCATTTCTGTGAGGTCCTGGGGGAGGGAAAATCCCTCAGCCAGGAAAACATCGTGGCACAAAGTGAGGATGACCCTGCTGAGGCTGCGGTGCCTCAAATATTGGAAGAAGTCACCCCCTGTGAGTGGCTGGCTGAGGTGTCATCTGCTGAGGAAGTATTGAAGGCGATCCGGAGTCTTAGACCAGGAAAGGCAGCGGGCAGAGATGATCTCCCAAGCGAAATGCTGAGGGAGGGTGGCGTTTGTGCACAGACTGCCCTATATGACATCATAACAACAGTCTGGACCACTGGACGGGTTCCGCACAGACTGTAACAACTACAGGGGCATCTCACTCCTCAGTGTGCCGAGAAAGGTCCTGGCAAGGATTATTCAGCATCGCCTTGCCAGGCACGCTGAGGAGAGGCTTGCGGAGCCCCAATGCGATTTCAGGAAAGGGCGGCCCTGCACAGATGCCATATTTTCTGTCCGTCTGCTACAGCAGAGGTGTAGGGAATTCCAACAAGACCTACATCTCTGCTTTATTGACCTGGTCAAGGCCTATGATACCATCAGTAGGCCTGGCCTCTGGGTCGTTCTTCGTGCTTTTGGAGTACCTGACCCTCTGCTCACGATCATTAAGGACCTTCATGATGGTGAGCGGGCCCGGGTAAAACTACGTGGCCGGGAGTCTGAGCCATTCCCTGTTAACCTTGGGGTGCGACAGGGATGTCCTCTGGCTCCTGGTAAAAGATCTACCCAACCCACAGGTCTACAAAGACGGGCCGCTCTTACTCTGCAGGTTGAACCTAGCCATTGAGTGTCCAACTTCACGTTCTTGTCATTAAAGGCCTTTGACAAAGGTGCATCTATTGGAGCGACATCATCTCAAGCTTACACATCTATCGGGTCTCCACTTGACTTTGTATTGTCTCGGAGGAAGTCCACCCACACCTCCACTTCCACAAACTGCTGGGAGTTGCCTCGCTCTGCCTCACAGTCAGAATTCTCCTCCTGCTTTACGTTGCCTCCATCGATGTGAAGGTCCCATTTTGGAGTTGAATCTTCATCTTCACATTTTACCTTCACTTCTTCCCTCTTCACCATCACTTCTTCACATTTCACCTCGATACCTTTAAAAGTGTCCAAGCTGGGATTTTTTTCCGGTTCGTGTTTCATGAGGGATGGGCTCATTGCGGCACTTTGACTTTCACAAGCTGATTTCAGACTGCACTCCTTGTGGATCTTCTGATGCTTCTGTGTACTCTGGTGTGTTTTAAGAGCAGATGACTGTGAAAATGCCTTCCCACACACACTGCACTTGAAGGGTTTCTCTCCCGTGTGTGTACTCTGGTGTGTATTAAGAGCAGATGACTGTGAAAATGTCTTCCCACACACTGCACCTGAAGGGTTTCTCTTCCGTGTGTGTTCTCTGGTGTGTTTTAAGAGCAAATGACTGTACAAATGCCTTCCCACATACAGTGCACTTGAAGGGTTTCTCTCCCGTGTGTGTTCTCTGTTGTGTTTAAAGAGCAGATGAATCTGAAAATGTCTTCCCACACACAGTGCACTTGAAGGGTTTCTCTCCCGTGTGTGTTCTCTGGTGTTTTTAAAGAGCAGATGACTGTGCAAATGCCTTCCCACACACAGTGCACTTGAAGGGTTTCTCTCCCGTGTGTGTTCTCTGGTGTGTTTTAAGAGCAGATGAATCTGAAAATGCCTTTCCACACACACTGCACTTGAAGGGTTTCTCTCCTGTGTGTGTTCTCTGGTGTGTTTTAAGAGCAAATGAATCTGAAAATGTCTTCCCACACACACTGCACTTGAAGGGTTTCTCTCCCGTGCATGTTCTCTGGTGTCTTTGAAGATGAGATGAATCTGAAAATGCCTTTCCACACACACTGCACTTGAAGGGTTTCTCTCCTGTGTGTGTTCTTTGGTGTGTTTTAAGAGCAAATGAACCTGAAAATGTCTTCCGACACACACTGCACCTGAAGGGCTTCTCTCCCGTGTGTGTTCTCTGGTGCTTTTTAAGAGATGAATGTGAAAATGTCTTCCCACACACTGCACCTGAAGGGTTTCTCTCCCGTGTGTGTTCTCTGGTGCTTTTTAAGAGCAGATGAATGTGAAAATGTCTTCCCACACACTGCACCTGAAGGGTTTCTCTCCAGTGTGTGTTCTCTGGTGTGTTTTAAGAGTAGATGAATCTGAAAATGTCTTCCCACACACAGTGCAATTGAAGGGTTTCTCTCCTCTGTGTGTTCTCTGGTGTGTTACAAGAGTAGATGACTGTGCAAACGCCATCCCGCACATCGTGCACCTGAAGGGTTTCTCTCCTGTGTGTGTTCTCTGGTGTGTTACAAGATCAGATGACTGTGCAAATGCCTTCACGCACACACTGCACTTGAAGGATTTCTCTCCTGTGTGTGTTCTCTGGTGTTTTTTAAGAGTAGATAAATCTGAAAATGTCTTCCCACACACACTGCACTTGAAGGGTTTCTCTCCTGTGTGTGTTCTCTGGTGTTTTTTTAAGAGTAGATAAATGTGAAAATGCCTTCCCACACACTGCACTTGAAGGGGTTCTCTCCCGTGTGTGTTCTCTGGTGTGTTTTAAGAGCAAATGAATCTGCAAATGTCTTCCCACACACAGTGCACTTGAAGGGTTTCTCTCCCGTGTGTGTTCTCTGGTGTCTTTGAAGATAAGATGAATATGCAAATGTCTTCCCACACACAGTGCAATTGAAGGGTTTCTCTCCTGTGTGTGTTCTCTGGTGTGTTACAAGATTACATGACTGTGCAAACGCCATCCCGCACATCGTGCACCTGAAGGGTTTCTCTCCTGTGTGTGTTCTATTGTGTTTTACAAGATCAGATGACTGTGCAAATGCCTTCATGCACACACTGCACTTGAAGGGTTTCTCTCCTGTGTGTGTTCTCTGGTGTTTTTTAAGAGTAGATAAATCTGAAAATGTCTTCCAACACACACTGCACTTGAAGGGTTTCTCTCCTGTGTGTGTTCTCTGGTGATTTTTAAGAGTAGATAAATGTGAAAATGCCTTCCCACACACACTGCACTTGAAGGGTTTCTCTCCCGTGTGTGTTCTCTGGTGTGTTTTAAGAGCAAATGAATCTGCAAATGTCTTCCCACACACACTGCACTTGAAGGGTTTCTCTCCCGTGTGTGTTCTCTGGTGTCTTTGAAGATGAGATGAATATGAAAATGTCTTCCCACACACAGTGCAATTGAAGGGTTTCTCTCCTGTGTGTGTTCTCTGGTGTGTTACAAGATTACATGACTGTGCAAACGCCATCCCGCACATCATGCACCTGAAGGGTTTCTCTCCCGTGTGTGTTCTCTGGTGTTTTACAAGATCAGATGACTGTGCAAATGCCTTCACGCACACACTGCACTTGAAGGGTTTCTCTCCTGTGTGTGTTCTCTGGTGTGTTTTAAGAGTAGATAAATCTGAAAATGTCTTCCCACACACACTGCACTTGAAGGGTTTCTCTCCCGTGTGTGTTCTCTGGTGTCTTTGAAGATGAGATGAATATGAAAATGTCTTCCCACACACAGTGCAATTGAAGGGTTTCTCTCCTGTGTGTGTTCTCTGGTGTTTTTTTAAGAGTAGATAAATGTGAAAATGCCTTCCCACACACTGCACTTGAAGGGGTTCTCTCCCGTGTGTGTTCTCTGGTGTGTTTTAAGAGCAAATGAATCTGCAAATGTCTTCCCACACACAGTGCACTTGAAGGGTTTCTCTCCCGTGTGTGTTCTCTGGTGTCTTTGAAGATAAGATGAATATGCAAATGTCTTCCCACACACAGTGCAATTGAAGGGTTTCTCTCCTGTGTGTGTTCTCTGGTGTGTTACAAGATTACATGACTGTGCAAACGCCATCCCGCACATCGTGCACCTGAAGGGTTTCTCTCCTGTGTGTGTTCTATTGTGTTTTACAAGATCAGATGACTGTGCAAATGCCTTCATGCACACACTGCACTTGAAGGGTTTCTCTCCTGTGTGTGTTCTCTGGTGTTTTTTAAGAGTAGATAAATCTGAAAATGTCTTCCAACACACACTGCACTTGAAGGGTTTCTCTCCTGTGTGTGTTCTCTGGTGATTTTTAAGAGTAGATAAATGTGAAAATGCCTTCCCACACACACTGCACTTGAAGGGTTTCTCTCCCGTGTGTGTTCTCTGGTGTGTTTTAAGAGCAAATGAATCTGCAAATGTCTTCCCACACACACTGCACTTGAAGGGTTTCTCTCCCGTGTGTGTTCTCTGGTGTCTTTGAAGATGAGATGAATATGAAAATGTCTTCCCACACACAGTGCAATTGAAGGGTTTCTCTCCTGTGTGTGTTCTCTGGTGTGTTACAAGATTACATGACTGTGCAAACGCCATCCCGCACATCATGCACCTGAAGGGTTTCTCTCCCGTGTGTGTTCTCTGGTGTTTTACAAGATCAGATGACTGTGCAAATGCCTTCACGCACACACTGCACTTGAAGGGTTTCTCTCCTGTGTGTGTTCTCTGGTGTGTTTTAAGAGTAGATAAATCTGAAAATGTCTTCCCACACACACTGCACTTGAAGGGTTTCTCTCCCGTGTGTGTTCTCTGGTGTCTTTGAAGATGAGATGAATATGAAAATGTCTTCCCACACACAGTGCAATTGAAGGGTTTCTCTCCTGTGTGTGTTCTCTGGTGTGTTACAAGATTACATGACTGTGCAAACGCCATCCCGCACATCATGCACCTGAAGGGTTTCTCTCCCGTGTGTGTTCTCTGGTGTTTTACAAGATCAGATGACTGTGCAAATGCCTTCACGCACACACTGCACTTGAAGGGTTTCTCTCCTGTGTGTGTTCTCTGGTGTGTTTTAAGAGTAGATAAATCTGAAAATGTCTTCCCACACACACTGCACTTGAAGGGTTTCTCTCCTGTGTGTGTTCTCTGGTGTGTTACAAGATTACATGACTGTGCAAACGCCATCCCGCACATCGTGCACCTGAAGGGTTTCTCTCCTGTGTGTGTTCTCTGGTGTTTTTTAAGAGTAGATAAATCTGAAAATGCCTTCCCACACACACTGCACTTGAAGGGTTTCTCTCCCGTGTGTGTTCTCTGGTGATTTTTAAGAGCAGATGACCATGAAAATGCCTTCCCACACACAGTACATTTGAAGGGTTTCTCTCCTGTGTGACTTCTCTGGTGCCGTGTCAGATTTCCAGTTCGGTCCGTGCTGTATGCACGCTGGTCGCATTGTTGACTTGTCGTACCGAGCTGCGCTGACTGCCTTTGCTCCATCAGAACAATTCTGCAGAGGAAGCGTCAGCTGCAGACAGAAAAAAAGAATATCCACACCATCTACACGTCAGGTACAGAGGAATGCACACGTGACTTACACGTCTATACTTATTAATATATTCATGATGTAGTGAAAAAAATTCCCAAATTAATCAGATTTGATGAACGTGCAAATGCCTTCACGTACAGAGTGCACCTGAAGGGTTTCTCTCCACGGGCTGTTATGGCACGCAATGAGAGGGAAAATGTCATTACTATGCCTGGAAGCCTTCATATCTTCAAGATGAATGTTAACCCAAAACTCTAAGCACACAATTTCGGCTGACTACAAAAGAAATATTTATGAAAGCTAAATTCGGCTGACATAGCAAAGGGTGTTGAAAACAATACTATTTCTGTTGTGCAGAAATGCATTAATTAACGTTCAATCGCAACTCAGGTGTGAATCCAGGCTATGTCCTTGAATGCTGGGGATGAACAGTTCCGACTTCAGCTGAATGTGTGTGCTGTGTTCACCTGTTTCCATTCGTATAAAGAGATCCAGAGGAAAACAAAAATAAACTATTGTTTTTATATATCCTCGTGTTCAACAGAGTTAATAGACTTTACTTCAAACACAAATTTGACACTGTCACACACTGCCATGAGTAAACAGGTGGTGGTGTGACCAGAACCATGCCTGGCCACCTTCATCTGCTCAGCATTAATTCTTCCTCACTCCACCAAGTAATGAATCGAGGATCAATCAACATAGCCGAGGCTATCCGTGTCTCTGTCTCTCTCTCCCCGTGGTGAAGGTGTTCCCCTCCACACATTCAGAGTCAACAGCGGCACGCGCTTAGCGTCTTTGACCGATAAATACATTGACGCACGTATTGTTGGTTCTTTCAGTAAAGTCACGTAGATAGAAAATAAAGATAACAGATTAAATTTAATAAGATAAAGACCACTTGTGTTGCGATCAAAATGTCGTGGGTTTTTTTCTTTATTTAAAAAAAAATTCTTCATTTAATTTTATTTTCTGTTATTTTAATTTAATTTTTTATCTACGTGACTTTACCGAAAGAACCAAGAATATTAATTCCTGCAGTCACCAAAGTTTTAAGTCAAAACATTCACACACGTTGACAAAGCCTCACCTTGTGTTGTTGTGGGCAGGTCGCTTCTGATAACAAGAGCGGTATAGCAGCTCAAGCGGGCTTGGCCTGGTAACAAAAGAAAATAAAAACTGCGTGAATATTGACAATAAAACAAAGTTACAAAGTGGCGAGCCGGGTGAAGACAAATTAAACTTAAGCGAGATTATTAAAGTGAATGCAATCAGGTGAGGGCAGGAGGCAAGGCCCCGCGTGGCTAGGCCCCGCGTTGTAAAGTTCCAACCTGGACGTCGATTCCCATGCTCGCTGCTACTCAACTGACATCCCTACGAGAGAGAGGCTCTACCTTGGTAAACAACAACAACAACCACCACCACCACCATGAGAATTTCTCACCTCGGATTTCAGTGCAAGCACGGATCGGCAGCCTCCTGTTACCTCGCGACGTCACGCGGGGTAAGCAGGTAACATGACATCACTTCCGGGGTAAGAGACACGCCCCTCCCATAATGAGCGGCTCTGTAACTGAATAAATTATGTTAATGAGCCCGGCCCATATGTCGAGGGATGGGGCGTAGCTGCTGAACCCGACGGCTTCAACAAACAAATTATGTTAATGAAACGCAGTCACTGGGCGTAGCTTTGCCCAAATAAGGGTCGGCACTGGATTGATATCGGCAGTGACCCAAGCGGAGGTGACGTCACGCTCAAGAGCGCTGTGGACGAGGTTGGGGGGGGAGTGTGAATACCTTGGTGACATGACGTCACTAGCGAGGTACACCTCCCACTGGCACTTCATGCCGACGAGGTCATGCTGAGTGGTGACGTCACAGAGCGGAGATGGAGTTTAAGTTGATTTAGATTAATTTTCCATTGCCCCCTCCCTTGGGTGCGTGAACTCAGCAACAACGTGGACATTATTGTGTGTACAGTGTGTGTGTGTACACACACACAGTGTGTGTGTGCGGCGTGTAGTGGAGGGTAAAGGCGGTGCATTGCCCAGACATCTCAGTCAGTCGACCCATGGCATCTTCTCATCAATTAATTTTTTAAAATGTATTATTTTTATTTGTATTACATTTTTTCATTTTTTTATATTTTATTTTGTTTATTTTTTGTTTTCTATCCCCAGTAATGATGTTTACACACCGCACCGGGTACTCACTTGAGGCTGAGTGGACCTAGGGGAGGCCCAGAACCGGTTCAAATAATCGTCACTGGGTGTTGGCTGTCGTTATGTTCGTAGAGCAGCGTACTAACCGCTGGACTACCGCCGAACACGTTACACACACGCACAGTACACACACACACTACACACACACGCAGTACACACACACGGTGCACACACACGCACAGTACACACACACACAGTACACACACACAGTACACACACAGTACACACACACGGTGCACACACACGCACAGTACACACACACACGCACAGTACACACGCACGGCACGCACACACACACGCACGGTACACACACACGTACAGTACACACACACACAGTACACACACACACGCACAGACTCACAGTACACACACATGCACGGTACACACACACACGCACGGTACACAGACACACAGTATACACACACGGTGCACACACACGCACGACACACACGCACAGTACACACACACACACACGCACAGTACACACGCACGGCACGCACACACACACGCACAGAACACACACGCACGGAACACACACACACACACGCACAGTACACACACGCACAGTACACACACATGCACAGTACACACACACACAGTACACACACACACGCACAGACTCACAGTACACACACACGCACAGTACACACACACGCACGGTACACACGTACGCACGGTACACACACAAGGTACACACACACACGGTCCACACACACACGCACGGTACACACACACACGGTACACACACACGCACAGTACACACACACGCAAAGTACACACACACGGTACACACACACACAACACACGCACAGTACACACACATGCACAGTACACACACACGGTACACACACACACAGTACACACACACGCACAGTACACACACAGGGTACACACACACGCACAGTACACACGCACAGTACACACACACGCATAGTACACACACACGCACAGTACACACACACACAGTACACACATACGGTACACACACACGCACGGTACACACACACACACACACGATACACACACACACAGTACACACACACACACGGTACACACACACACGCACAGTACACACACACGGTACACACACGACACACGCACAGTACACACGCATGCACAGTACACACACAGTACACACACACGCGCACAGTACACACACCCACAGTACACACACACGGTACACACACAGTACACACACACTACACACACGTACGCACGGCACGCCCACACTCCTTCAGTCACGTGACTAAGGTTGACGCGCCGCCCCGTCTCCCGAGGTGACCTCTTGGCTCTCTCGTCTCTCCTCGACACGTAGATTTATTTCTTACTCTTACCTAGAAACGTCATTGTCTGTCTGTCTCTGTGGACGCAACTTGCGAGGAATTGTACTCACACACTGTGGGGTTTACGTTTCAAATAAAGTGCCCAGATACCACGCGATAAGCCCCGTGGTGAGCCAGTGCTATTCGTAGTTACAATCCGTCAACATGAAAGTAGTTAAATTAACAATTTATTACTAATCTCCATATATACCAAAGGCAAAGTTGTGAATGTGTGCGTCTGTTCAAAATGTTTAGCGTACTTCCCGACACGCACCAAGCTTGAAATTTGCCATGTGGGTAATTTCCAGACTGTACACCGTGCAAACATTATAAAAATAGACTTTTGTATATTTTTTTGGGGGGGGGCGCGCAATAATGTATAAGCATGAAAACACCACGATACATAGGACTTACTTTGATTAGAATCTTGGAATTGATTGTGTACATGTTGAAATTGTTAAATTAGCATTTTGAGCACACTGCTGTTTTAATAAATGTTCATGATTCTGAGAATATAAGTGTAATTCTGAGCATCATAATGACCATATTGGAAGTGTCATCATGAATGGGGGTACAATGATTTTTTATAACAATAGGAATGCAGTTTTGAGCATGACTATTCATATTTCAGACTCATTCATGACAATAGATTCACGATTAAATTGCGATTTTGTTTTGCTCATCAATCAGGATACTGTTAATGATGCGCATGCCCATAAATTGTTGAAATGACTAGAAATGCAAGTTGTGTATACTCTCCAACCCCATTCCTCTACCTACCCATTCCCTTGACGGGCTCCGTGCCCACTTAAACCCATGACGATGATGATTCCACCTCTCCCTGTAACAATCAAAGCACCTCCAACTTCTGAATGCAAAGGTGCTGGTTGGTGCAACGCCAAAACACATCGTCAACGCCGCTCCCAAGCCCGCCCTACGTCAGTTACATCGTTAGGATCAACAAAATAAAAAGTTCCACAGAGGAAACTAAAACGACATTACGCAATCCCCAAAGTCGCACGCGGTCGGCTACACGACTCGGAGAACAACGTCAGACTTCAAGACTTGCATCGCCATCATCATCATCATTCTTCCTCTCCACAAGTCATCGCACGTCAATATTCAACAAGCTGCACACACGTGCAAGTCACCTCTCGACCCGCCACCTGCACAGTTAACGCGATCAGACCCGGGGGTCAAATTAAAATTGTGTCGTCTTTGGTGACGTATTGCAATCGGTGTAATTTTAATGATGTACGTACAGCAACTGCTGTACGTACATCATAACAATAGGAATGCAGTACAGCAACTGCTGTACGTACATCGAATTATATCATTGACAACGGGGTCCGCTTTTGCGACATCTGCGTGCGGTCTTTTAATTATATAGATACGTAGTCAGTTCATTAGTATGGGGTTCCTCTATAAGAAATTGTAAAATGTATTACTTAATAATACGCTTCCAGGCCGCACTTAGCTTGTAGCAGTCAGAGCAGTTAAAATGACTGCACATGTGTAGGTATGAAATAAAATACATTTAATTTAAATAAAATACATTTTATTTATTAAAACATTTCATTTAATTTAACGTAGGTATAAAATAAATGCAAATTAAATAAAATAAATTTAATTAAATGACAAAAAAAATTCATTTATTAAAAAATTAATGTAACGTAGGTATAAAATAAAATTAATTAAAATAAAGTAATGTAATATATTTTAAAAATTCAATTAAACGTAGGTATTAAATAAAATAAATGTAATTTAAATAAAATATATTTAATTTATTAAAAATTTCAATTTAATTTTACGTAGGTATGAAATAAAATAAATTGAAATGAAATTGAATTTATTACAAAATTAAATTGAATTTAACGTAGGTTTAACATAAAATTAATTTAATTTAAATTATAAAAAATATTCATTTATAAAAAAAATACGTAGGTATAAAATAAGTTTCAATTAACTTAATTAAAATTTTAAATTAAATTTAACGTAGGTATAAAATAAAAATTAATTCAATTAAATAATAAAAAAATTATATTTTCTACCTCCGTGACTTTACCGAAAGAAACAAACAGTGTGGACCCACGTGACATCAAGGCTGTCCTAGTCTAGGCAAGGCCTCAGGGTGTACTGGGCCTTTCACAACAACAACAGCAGCAGCAACAACAACGGTTCTCTTGAGAAAATGCTTTAAAAAAGTCAACGTAGCTTACCTTGACACTCGCGAACTTTAATGATTAAAATAATTAAAACAAAACTAAACACTCACACGCACATGGGCGCGCGGCGTTCAGCGTGTAGGGCATTAAAAATGGTAGCGTCCTCCCGCGATCTGATTGGTCGCCACGTGCCAAAGTGGGGAGGGGGGTAGGGCCAGCGATCCGATTGGTCGAGAGGCAAACCTGGGAGCGTCTCCGGCGATGGTGCGCAGCGATTGGTCAACGGTTGTCCTATGCTAATTTTGGTATGCTAATTAATTTTAATCTGTATGCTAATGTAGTTTATTTATCCATACTAATTAAGTTTAATGTTTATCCAAAGTTAGTTAAAAATGTATGCTCGTTTAGTTAACCTTCTATGATAGTATCGTTATATTTTTTTATGCTATGATAACAGCAGTGCATATTGCTGTGGTGGTACCTGCTATGATTACAGCAGTACATACTGACTAGTGGTACCTGACACCTCTCCTTCTTTCCACAGAGCTACAAGACAATCAGAGTCTAGTCATCCTACACATCGTCAGCAAGATGGATGAGGTGAGCTACGTCTGGCTGTGTGTGGCGCCGAGCGTGAAGATTTTCTTCTCTTCTGCAGCGTGCGTCCACGTCAACTTTCACCATCAAGCGTGCCCAGACTCCTCCACGGCTCCGCTGTCTCTCCTGCCCTCGTCCTCCTGCTTCCGCTCCGTCCGATCGCCCCCCTCTTCTCCCGCCCCTTGCCGTCTCTCTTCACACGCGCACTCCGACCTCCCTCGCCTTCCACGTCAGGAGGTACGCCCGAGATCATTCGTCCTGCCCGCACCAACAGCTCACCCATCGTCTGACCGCGTCTCCGTTCAGGCAGGTAAGGGCACCATCACGGCGTAGCGGTTAGCGGCGCTGCGCCATTCTCGCTCACGGCCAATGCCAGCGACAATTAGGGGCCGTTCGTGAATGACGTCACACACCTAGAGGGGGGGGGGTTGAGAAATGTGACGTCACATCAAATTGCGCAACTTTAAATAAATATAAACACGTTCTACTTAATTAATTAGACTTTGTAATGTTTTCTACCTACAACATCAGAGTGCAGCGCCACATTAACTACGCACTACAATGACAATAGTTTAAAGGGATTTGAAGCATGTTTTATTTTTTTGGGGGGGGGGCAGAGCTTTGTGATGTCATATTTGAGGGGGAGGGGTCTGACTTTTCGTGACGTCGTATGACGATGGGGGAGGGGTCAAAAATCCTCTAAAATCGCGTGACGTCATTTAAGGTCGGCCCCTTACCTGAAGCAGTCCCGAGCGTCACTTAGGTGGACTCAGCCATAATTAAGGAGGTGGTAAGGTGGGTGGGGGTGCTAACATCAGAATTTGAGAGCGGCCAGCCATGGTTCTGTCCACACCAGCCCCTGGTGTTGTTCCATCAATGTTTGTTCCTCATACAAAATGTTACACGTACGCACACAATCAGACAAGTATTCATTCTAAATCATTGACGGGCATATTAACATTGGATTACTGCAGCGAAATTGACTGTATCACGTTACATCGTATTAACAAGAAGTTATTTAACAAATACGCACCGTCTGCTTAACAGTGTATGTACAACGTACTATTGTTGCGTCATTCAAAACGAGTAGGCCGTTGCATGCTGGCGTCTGGGTCAAAATGTAGCAAATTTAAAACATTACGCTACAAATAATAGATGACGGCGTTTCGATGGCAACACAAGCAATCGTCATCAAGTGGGACAAGCACAGCAGCAATAAGAGGAAACTACTGGAGTAGGCGCCTACTACTTCAGCAGTTTCTCTTGCTGTGGTTGTCCCACCTGATGACGATTGCTTGTGTTGTGATCTAAACGCCGTGATCTGTTATGTTTCTACCCACGTGGTGACTTTACCGAAATAACTCAAGAGTGTGGATTCCTGCAGTCACGAAAGCTTCGAATCAAGATTACCTACAAACTACACAACTGAGATGACGCATCAATCATCGCCCCCTACTGACAGGCTCTTGTCCACATGCAGGCTGGTGCAGGGCCACCACCTTGTGCCACACAGGGGCAGCTGCTACTTGGGGATGCTCTTCGAATGTTTCAGACGAGGTACGACACAAAACTCTGAGTTGCTGATGCGATTAAGCAAGCACCGTGTAAATGCAATTATTATTATAACATAGTGAATGCTTGGGGGCTTATTGTCTTTCGCTTCTGGTTAAAGATCTACCCAACCCACAGGTCCACAAAGATTGGCCGCCCTTACTCTGCAGGTTGCACCTAGGAACTGAGTGTCCAACTTCACGTTCTTGTCATTAAAGGCCT
This sequence comes from Petromyzon marinus, assembly GCF_048934315.1. Classification (NCBI taxonomy): domain Eukaryota; kingdom Metazoa; phylum Chordata; class Hyperoartia; order Petromyzontiformes; family Petromyzontidae; genus Petromyzon; species Petromyzon marinus. Next base: position 1,033,116 of record NW_027422728.1, read on the forward strand.
GTGACAAAGGTGCTTCTATTGGAGCGACATCGTCTCTGGCTTACACATCTACCGGGTCACCACTTGACTTTGTATTGTCTAGGAGGAAGTCCACCCACACCTCCACTTCCACAAACTGCTGGGAGTTGCCTCGCTCTGCCTCACAGTCAGAATTCTCCTCCTGCTTTACGTTGCCTCCATCGATGTGAAGGTCCCATTTTGGAGTTGAATCTTCATCTTCACATTTTACCTTCACTTCTTCGCTCTTCACCATCACTTCTTCCCTCTTCACCATCACCTCTTCCCTCTTCACCATCACTTCTTCCCTCTTCACCATCACCTCTTCACCATCACCTCTTCACATTTCACCATCACCTCTTCACATTTCACCTCGATAACTTTAAAAGTGTCCAAGCTGGGATTTTCTTCCGGTTCGTGTTTCATGACGGCTGGGCTAATTGCGGCACTTTGACTTTCACAAGCTGATTTCAGACTGCACTCCTTGTGGATCTTCTGATGCTTCTGTGTTCTCTGGTGTACTTGAAGATTTGATGAATGTGCAAATGCCTTCCCGCACACACTGCACTTGAAGGGTTTCTCTCCCGTGTGTGTACTCTGGTGTGTTTTAAGAGCAGATGAATCTGAAAATGTCTTCCCACACACACTGCACTCGAAGGGTTTCTCTCCCGTGTGTGTTCTCTGGTGTGTTTTAAGAGCAGATGACTGTGAAAATGCCTTCCCACACACACTGCACCTGAAGGGTCTCTCTCCCGTGTGTGTTCTCTGGTGTTTTTTAATAGTAGATGAATCTGAAAATGTCTTCCCACACACACTGCACCTGAAGGGTTTCTCTCCCGTGTGTGTTCTCTGGTGTGTTTTAAGAGCAGATGAATCTGAAAATGTCTTCCCACACACAGTGCACTTGAAGGGTTTCTCTCCCGTGTGTGTTCTCTGGTGTCTTTGAAGATTAGATGAATCTGGAAATGCCTTCCCACACACAGTGCACTTGAATGGTTTCTCTCTCGTGTGTGTTCTCTGGTGTTTTTTAAGAGTAGATAAATCTGAAAATGTCTTCCCACACACACTGCACCTGAAGGGTTTCTCTCCCGTGTGTGTTCTCTGGTGTGTTTTAAGAGCAGATGAATCTGAAAATGTCTTCCCACACACAGTGCACTTGAAGGGTTTCTCTCCCGTGTGTGTTCTCTGGTGTCTTTGAAGATTAGATGAATCTGGAAATGCCTTCCCACACACAGTGCACTTGAATGGTTTCTCTCTCGTGTGTGTTCTCTGGTGTTTTTGTGATTAATGACGAGTGATCAATGTGATTAATGACGAGTGATCAATGTGATTAATGACGAGTGATCAATGTGATTAATGACGAGTGATCAATGTGATTACGGACGAGTGATTAATGTGATTACTGACGAGTGATCAATGTGAAAACTGACGCGTGATTAACGTGATGTTTCGTACGTAACGAACGTGATGATTCAATGGCATCGCCTTCTAAGTTTGACAATGAGATGATGTCACACGACGTCATGCTTTCTGACATCATCACCTTGGCCAGAAAACGTTTTGGGAAACCCTTTGGTCAAATTGTCTCGTTTTCTTTTTGGGCAAGTCTCTAGTAACGCAAGTTAAAACTAAAGTTGTACGCGTATTGGATCATTTTGACGAGAGCAATTGTGAGCCCAAGTTACAGACAGACAGAGCTAAAGTATTAACACCCCCAACCTTAGCCGCAACAAATATTTGTTTAAATGTCTACTTGACCTCCGCCCTTCCTCTCTTGCCGATGTTTGGTTCTTCTAATCCGATTTGCAGGTGTATGGAACCAGAACGCTTTTGGAACTCACAGGAATACCTCTGACGTATGAACAAATCAGCTCCAGAGCAGATTTGTGCTCCCAAAAGGAAATAATGAAAATGAGATGTGTGTGTGTGCTTGTCCAATCAAATTCCCCAGGAGTTTAAAAACGAGAACTTTAAGTCATAGATCGATAGTCATTACAAGTGCAGTAGTAAATACAAGTTTAGAACACGGTGGCAGCCAATCATCCCACTGCTAATGTACCAAGGATAGGTTATATCACACACATATATATGAGCATGCCAACCTTGGATGGTACATTACAACTAAACTATTACAACTATTTATTACTTTACCAGGTAAGGCTCAGTGAGCTATATAGCTCTATTTCAGAAGCGACCTTGCTATCTCAAATTAAAGCTCAACGAGCTTTAAATTTGTAGCAGCCAAAAACTAAACATTAATCTTGCCTTTTTAAAGCTTTCGTGACTGCAGGAATTCATCTTCTTGGTGCTTTTGGTAAAGTCACCACGTAGAATGGAAATAATAAAATAATGAAAAAATAAAAATAAAACATAATAAAATAAAATTCTCACGACGTTTCGGCCACAACACAAGTAGCCTTCCTCAGGTGAAGAAACAGAACTGTCGGGAAGACAGCGCTTTAGTTAATGTTTTATTTTTATTATTTTATTATTTCATTCCCATTCTACGTGACTTTACCGACAGAACCAAGAAGATTAATCTCGCCATCCCAATTGCTTGGGTTGCCGATTGAAAGCGTCCCAAACATTACGAATAACGCCTGGCCTACGTAACATCAGCGCCAACGTCACGTGGCAATATGCCTGCAGGAGCTCATCGTTCAAACAGGCGTCTGGCTTTAATGAAAGACTCCTTGAAAACAAAGCTCCATGCGCGTCCCGGTCTCATTGACGGTTCCCATTGCGCACACGGACAGCTGCTCTTCCGCTCCGCTGCTGGACGAAGGTCTGCTGGACGAAGGTCTCCCCTCACGACGTTTCGACTGCAACACAAGAAGCAATCATCATCAGGTATGAAAACCACAGAAATAATTTTTTTCAAATTTTCTTGTGTTAAAACCACAGCAATAATTTTTTTGAAATGTTCTTGCTGTGGTTTTCACACCTGATGATTGCTTCTTGTGTTGCAGTCAAAACGTCGTGATAATTTTATCGTTTTATATTTTTATTATTTTATTGTTTTCCTTCTACGAGGTGACTTTACCAAAAAAACCAAGAATACTCATCTGTTCCAGTTATCGACGTCACTGATGATTTGAGATTAGAATGTATATGCTCTGAACCCTCAGCCCTGTTCACAAAAATGTAATGCTGCTTTGGTTAATTCATGAGAACCAGACAGTAGTTAATTAAGGGTAGACACTCGGATAGTAATACAAGAATGGTTATGACAAGAATGTTTATTAATTCAATTATAATTGCCCAAGCGTCGTAGCATTGAAATGGTTGTGGTGGCTTTTGAATAGTGAAAAACTCCTTTTAAAAACGGTTTTATTTTAAAGTGCACTAAAAAGTAAAGAAATCGATTGGACAACGGGAAGTGGACGGCATCTTGAGTACAAGATTTGACCACGACATCAAACACAGGAATGAAGTTTAATAACTTTTTTGTCACAACTTCGTTCAACTGACCATCGAGAAGTACGTCAATGATGCAGCGCCATCTCCCACATCAACGCTTACTTGAATTAATTGGTTATTTTATAAATCAATCTTCAATGTACAACTTTTGTTTGTGTGGAGTGAGGGTGCCCGTAGCTCGTTCACACGGAGCAGGCGAGGCGATTCCACAGTTTAGGGACCGCGGCGTTTTTGACCTACACACATTGCTCTATTACTATAGTACTATACCGCTTTCAACTTTTATGAACGACAACTGAGTGTTTAAGGTTAGCGATTTGTCGTATTATCTTGCTGTATAGCGAATGAAAAAATACAATTACTTTACTATGCAAGTAAAAAAATGTTTGAAAAAATGTTTAAGGCCCCTTTATAAACATATGCTACAGGCCCCGCACTAGCTTAATCCGGCACTGACACCACCAGTCGCCTCACTGGAGTTGCTAATCGGCGGTGTGGGGGGCACACAAGCCCAACGCGAGCGGGCCCCCCCCCCCCCCCCCACATCATCAACACTGTTCCTGGACATGTGAAGTGTGACAAAACTAAAACTGTGAACCGTTTTTGCATACGTGGGACTCATCTGGCTGGGTTTTTTTTTTATCAAGAAGCCAACTGCAATAGTATTACACTTCGGATCTCCGAGGGGAAAAGAAAACTCACCGTGTATATTTATTTTAAAGATGTCTAAAATATTTTCGTGAAAAAATTACGTCCTGTGATTATTGTGGTTTCAGAGTTCACGTCTGCCACATGCATCCATGATGTCAACGGACGCACTTCAACCGTAACCGTGACAGCGTGATGCTGGATCTTCTGTTTGCTTTAGATTATCTGTGCCATAATAGCAGCAGCAGCAACAGCAGTCTAAACAACTTAAATGAATGCCATAACAACAAGTAACAAGGAATAGTTTTACACTTTTCAGCTGTTCAACGGCTCACCAACACATGGCGCAAAGAGACTGCGAAGCCAAGTCACCCCATGCATGAGTAAACTTGCAGCGACAACAAAGACGTGCAAATGTGATTGTCAAAGACAAAGATGGTTTATCAGTAGTAGAATTGGGTGTAAGAGAAAACTGTTAATGATTAACCACGCTTGTAAACCCGCCACATGGTTAATGGTGACTCGGAAGAAATGCTGTGTGTGACATACGTGTTGGTGCATTTTACAGAGTGATGGTGCTGTTCTTCACAAGATTACAGATTAACCACAATAAATGTGCTTCTCCTCGATTTGGAGCACTTGCCCATGTCCTTCATTTCGAGTGTGCAACATACCATTACGATCAGTATGTACTGCTGTAATCATAGCAGGTACCACCACAGCCACTATGCACTGCTGTTATCATAGCATAACAAAAATATAACGATACTATCATAGAATGTTAACTAAACGAGCATACATTTTTAACTAATTTAGGATAAACATTAAACTTAATGAGTATGGATAAATATTCTGCATTAGCATACAGATTAAAATTAATTAGCATACCAAAATTAGCATAGGACAACCGTTGACCAATCGCTGCGCACCATCGTCGGAGACGCGCCCAGGTTTGCCTCTCGACCAATCGGATCGCTGACCCTCCCCCCCTCCCCACTTTGGCACGCGGCGACCAATCAGATCGCGGGGAGGACGCTACCATTTTTAATGCCCTGCACGCTGAATGCCGCGCGCCCATGTGCGTGTGAGTGTTTAGTTTTGTTTTAATTATTTTAATCATTAAAGTTCGCGAGTGTCAAGGTAAGCTACGTTGACTTTATTTTTTAAAGCATTTTCTCAAGAGAACCGTTGTTGCTGCTGCGGCTGTTGTTGTGAAAGGCCCGGTACACCCTGAGGCCTTGCCTAGACTAGGACAGCCTTGATGTCACGTGGGTCCACACTCTTTGCGTCTTTCGGTAAAGTCACGGAGGTAGAAAATAGAATGTATTTATGATTTAATTTAATTACATTTTATTTTATACCTACGTTAAATTTAATTTACATTTTTAATTAAGTTAATTGAAACTTATTTTATACCTACGTATTTTTTTATAAATGAATATTTTTTTATAATTTAAATTAAATGTATTTTACGTTATACCTACATTGAATTTAATTTAATTTTGTAATAAATTAAATTTTATTTCATACATACGTTAAATTGAAATTTTTTATAAATTTAATTTATTTAAATTCATTTTATACCTACGTTTAATTTAAATTTTTAATAAATTACATTTCAATTGATTTTGTTTTATACCTACGTTAAATTGAATTTTTAATAAATTACATTTATTTAAATGACATTTATTTTATACCTACGTTAAATTAAATTTTTAATAAATTTCATTTATTTACATTTATTTTATACCTATGTTAAATTTTTTAGTAAATTTATTTATTTTAAATTTATTTTATACCTACATTAAATTAAATGTTATTTTAATTAAATTTATTTTATTTTATACCTACACATGTACAGTCATTTTAACTGCTCTGACTGCTACAAGCTAAGTGCGGCCTGGAATCGTATAATTAAGTAATACATTTTACAATTCCTTATAGAGGAACCCCATACTAATGAACTGACTACCTATCTATATAATTAAAAGACCGCACGCAGATACCGCAAAAGCGGACCGCGTTGTCAATGATATAATTCGATGTACATACAGCAGTTGCTGTATGTACATTAAAATTACACCGATTGTAATACGTCACCAAAGACGACACAATTTTAATTTGACCCCCGGGTCTGATCGCGTTAACTGTGCAGGTGGCGGGTCGAGAGGTTACTTGCACGTGTGTGCAGCTTGTTGAATATTGACGTGCGATGACTTGTGGAGAGGAAGAATGATGATGATGGCGATGCAAGTCTTGAAGTCTGACGCTGTTCTCCGAGTCGTGTAGCCTACCGCGTGCGACTTTGGGGATTGCGTAATGTCATTTTAGTTTCCTCTGTGGAACTTTTTATTTTGTTGATCCTAACGATGTAACTTAACGTAGGGCGGGCTTGGGAGCGGCGTTGACGATGTGTTTTGGCGTTACACCAACCAGCACCTTTGCATTCAGAAGTTGGAGGTGCTTTGATTGTTACAGCAAGAGGTGGAATCGTCACCGCCATGGGTTTAAGTGGGCACGGAGCCTGTCAAGGGAATGGGTAGGTAGAGGAATGGGGTTGGAGAGTATACACAACTTGCATTTCTAGTCATTTCAACAATTTATGGGCATGCGCATCATTAACAGTGTCCTGATTGATGAGCAAAACAAAACCGCAATTTAATCGTGAATCTATTGTCATAAATGAGTCCGAAATATCAATAGTCATGCTCAAAACCGCATTCCTATTGTTATTAAAAATCATTGTACCCCCCATTCATGACAATTCCAATGTGGTCATTATGATGCTCAGAATTACACTTATATTCTCAGAATCATGAACATTTATTAAAACAGCAGTGTGCTCAAAATGCTCATTTACCAATTGCAACATGTACACAATCAATTCCTAGATTCTAATCAAAGCAAGTCCTATGTATCGTGGTGTTTTCATGCTTATCCATTATTGCGCGCCCCCCAAAAAAAATATACAAAAGTGTATTTTTATAATGTTTGCACGGTGTACAGTCTGGAAATTACCCACATGGCAAATTTCAAGCTTGGTGCATGTCAGGAAGTACGCTAAACATTTTGAACAGACGCACACATTCACAACTTTGCCTTTGATACATATGGAGATTAGTAATAAATTGTTAATTTAACTACTTTCATGTTGACGGATTGGAACTACGAATAGCACTGTCTCACCACGGGGCTTATCGCGTGGTATCTGGGCACTTTATTTGAAACGTAAACTCCACAGTTTGTGAGTACAATTCCTCGCAAGTTGCGTCCACAGAGACAGACAGACAATGACGTTTCTAGGTAAGAGTAAGAAATGAATCTACGTGTCGAGGAGAGACGAGAGAGCCAAGAGGTCACCTCGGGAGACGGGGCAGCGCGTCAACCTTAGTCACGTGACTGAAGGAGTGTGGGCGTGCCGTGCGTACGTGTGTGTGCTGTGTGTGTGTGTGTACTGTGTGTGTGTACTGTGTGTGTGTACTGTGTGTGTAACGTGTGTGTGTACTCTGTGTGTGTACTGTGCGTGTGTGTGTGTGTACCGTGCGTGTCGTGTGTGTGTGTGTGTACCGTGTGTGTGTGTACTGTGTGTGTACTGTGTGTGTGTGTGTGTGCCGTGTGTGTGTACCGTGTGTGTGTACTGTGCGTGTGTGTACTGTGCGTGTGTGTGTGTGTACCGTGCGTGTGTGTGTGTACCGTGCGTACGTGTGTACCGTGAGTGTGTACCGTGCGCGTGTGTGTACCATGCGTGTGTGTGTGTACTGTGCGTGTGTGTGCGTGTGTGTACTGTGCGTGTGTGTGTACTGTGCTTGTGTGTGTACCGTGCGTGTGTGTGTACTGTGAGTGTGTGCGTGTGTGTGTGTACTGTGCGTGTGTGTGTACTGTGCGTGTGTGTGTACTGTGCGTGTGTGTGTGTATCGTGCGTGTGTGTGTGTGTACTGTGCGTGTGTGTGTGTACTGTGCGTGAGTGTGTACTGTGCTTGTGTGTGTACCGTGCGTGTGTGTGTACTGTGAGTGTGTGCGTGTGTGTGTGTACTGTGCGTGTGTGTGTACTGTGCGTGTGTGTGTACTGTGCGTGTGTGTGTGTATCGTGCGTGTGTGTGTGTGTACTGTGCGTGTGTGTGTGTACTGTGCGTGAGTGTGTGCGTGCCGTGCGTGTGTACTGTGCGTGTGTGTGCTGTGCGTGTATGTCGTGCGTGTGTGTGTACCGTGTGTGTGTGTACTGTGTGTGTGTACCGTGTGTGTGTGTGTGTACTGTGTGTGTGTAACGTCTGTGTGTGTGCTGTGCGTGTGTGTACCGTGCGTGTGTGTGTGTACCGTGCGTGTGTGTGCGTGCCGTGCGTGTGTGTACCGTGTGTGTGCGTGTGTACCGTGCGTGTGTGTACCGTGCGTGTGTGTGTGTATCGTGCGTGTGTGTGTGTAACGTGTGTGTGTGTTTCGTGCGTGTGTACTGTGCGTGTGTGTGTGTATCGTGCGTGCCGTGTGTGTGTACTGTGTGTGTGTGTGTACCGTGTGTGTGTACTGTGCGTGTGTGTGTGTACCGTGCGTGTCTGTGTGTGTCGTGCGTGTGTGTGTGTACTGTGCGTGTGTGTGTACTGTGCGTGTGTGTCGTGCGTGTGTGTGCACCGTGTGTGTGTACTGTGTGTGTGTGTACTGTGTGTGCTGTGTGTGTGTTGTGCGTGTGTGCGGTAGTCCAGCGGTTAGTACGCTGCTCTACGAACATAACGACCCGAGTTTGATTCCCGCTCACAGCCAACACCCAGTGACGATTATTTAAACCAGTTCAGGGCCTCGCCTAGGTCGACTCAGCCTCAAGTGAGTACCCGGTGTGGTGTATAAACATCATTACTGGGGAGACAAAGGCGGTCGGGCGCGGTGCTGGCCACCCACTCCCTTCGCGTGTCGCGCCGGCCTTCATAGGTGGTGCTGCTACTTGCTAACAGCACGTGCCCCAACAGTCTGTTAAGGCTACACGGGGGATCTTTGTCTTTGTGTCACCACCCAGGAGTCACGGAGCTTTTGAGGCTCCGAGCCACGTGGGGATCCACAACAGGTGAGACTCAGGGATCTGTGATTTCTAATCGATAGCCATCCGTCAGTTAACCCATCGCAACTCCTGAGTCTGTCACGCGACTTCCTCCTTCCAGCGAGCCTTTGACGCTTCACGTGGCCTCAAAGTGTACACAGTGTGTACGTATACACAATAATGTCCACGTTGTTGTTGCTGAGTTCACGCACTCAAGGGAGGGGGCAATGGAAAATGAATCTAAATCGACTTAAACTCCATCCCCATGACCTCATCGGCATGAAGTGCCAGCGGGAGGTGTACCTCGCTAGTGACGTCATGTCACCAAGGTATTCACACTCCCCCAACCCCGTCCACAGCGCTCTTGAGCGTGATGTCACCTCCGCTTGGGTCACTGCCTTGCCTCCTGCCCTCGCCTGATTGCATTCACTTTAATAATCTCGCTTAAGTTTAATTTGTCTTCACCCGGCTCGCCACTTTGTAACTTTGTTTTATTGTCAATATTCACGCAGTTTTTATTTATTTTCACCAGGCCAAGCCCGCTTGAGCTGCTATACCGCTCTTGTTATCAGAAGCGACCTGCCCACAACAACACAAGGTGAGGCTTTGTCAACGTGTGTGAATGTTTTGACTTAAAACTTTGGTGACTGCAGGAATTAATATTATTGGTTCTTTCGGTAAAGTCACGTAGATAGAAAATAAAATAAAATAATGCAATTAAATGAAAAATAAAAAAATTGAAAATGAATAAAAAAACCCACGACGTTTCGATCGCAACACAAGTGCTCTTTATCTTATTGAATTTTATCTGTTATTTTTATTTTCTATCTACGTGACTTTACTGAAAGAACCAACAATACGTGTGTCAATGTCTATCGGTCAAAGACGCTAAGCGTGTGCCGCTGTTGACTCTGAATGTGTGGAGGGGAACACCTTCACCACGGGGAGAGAGAGACAGAGACACGGATAGCCTCGGCTATGTTGATTGATCCTCGATTCATTACTTGGTGGAGTGAGGAAGAATTAATGCTGAGCAGATGAAGGTGGCCAAGCATGGTTCTGGTCACACCACCACCTGTTTACTCATGGCAGTGTGTGACAGTGTCAAGTTTGTATTTGCAGTAAAGTCTATTAACTCTGTTGAACACAGAAGTTATATCAAGACAATAGTTTATTTTTGTTTTCCTCTGGAACGCTTTGTAAGAATGGAAACAGGAGGTGAACACAGCACACACATGCAGCTGAATTCGGAACTGTTCATCCCAGCATTCAAGGACATCTGAGCCTGGATTCACACCTCTAAGTTGTGATTGAACATTAATTTCTGCATAACACAAATAGCATTGTTTTCAACACCCTTTGCTATGTCAGCTGAATTCAGCTATCATAAATATTCCTTTTGTAGTCAGACAGCCGAAATTGTGTGCTTAGAGTTTTGAGTTACCATTCATCTTGGAAGATATGAAGGCTTCCAGGCATATTAATGACATTTGCCCTCTCATTGTGTGCCGTAACAGCCTGTGGAGAGAAACCCTTCAGGTGCACTCTGTGCGTGAAGGCGTTTGCACGTTCATCAAATCTGATGAATTTGAGAAACTTTTCATTACATCATGAATATATTAATAAGTATAGACGTGTAAGTCACGTGTGAATTCCTCTGTGCCTGACGTCTAGATGGTGTGGATATTCTTTTTTCTGTCTGCAGCTGACTCTTCCTCTGCAGAATTGGTCTGATGGAGCAAAGGCACTCAGCGCAGCTCGGTACGACAAGTCAACAATGCGACCAGCGTGCATACAACACGAATCGGACTGGAAATTTGACACGGCACCAGAGAAGTCACACAGGAGAGAAACCCTTCAAATGTACTGTGTGTAACAAGGCATTTGCATGGCCATCAGTTCTTCAGACCCACCAGAGAACACACACAGGAGAGAAACCCTTCAGGTGCACGATGTGCGGGATGGCGTTTACACAGTCATATAATCTCGTATTACACCAGAGAACACACACGGGAGAGAAACCATTCAAGTGCAGTGTTTGTGGGAAGGCATTTTCATGGTCATCTAGTCTTATAAAACACCAGAGAACTCACACAGGAGAGAAACCCTTCAAGTGTACTTTGTGCGGCAAGGCGTTTTCAGATTCATGGCATCTTGTAACACACCAGAGAACACACACGGGAGAGAAACCTTTCAGGTGCACTCTGTGCGGGAAGGCATTTGCACGTTCATCAAATCTTGAAGTACACCAGAGAACACACACGAGAGAGAAACCCTTCAAGTGCAGTGTGTGCGTGCAGGCGTTTGCACAGTCATCTGCTCTTAAAACACACCAGAGAACACACACTGGAGAGAAACCTTTCAAGTGCAGTGTGTGCGTGAAGGCATTTGCACAGTCATCTGATCTTGTAAAACACCAGAGAACACCCACAGGAGAGAAACCCTTCAAGTGTACTCTGTGCGGGAAGCCGTTTGCAGGTTCATCAAATCTTCGAAGACACCAGAGAACACAAAAGTATCACAAGGAGCGGAGTCGGAGTCTGAAATCAGCTTGTGAAAGTCAAAGTGCCGCAATGAGCCCATCCCTCATGAAACAAGAACCAGACGAAAATCCCAGCTTGGACACTTTTAAAGGTATAAAGGTGGAATATGAAGAGGTGATGGTGAAATGTGAAGAGGTGATAAGCGAAGAAGTGAAGGTAAAATGCGAAGATGAAGATTCAACTCCAAAATGGGACCTTCACATCGTGAAGCAGGAGGAGAATTTTGACTCTTGAGTCAGAGTGAGGCAACTCCCAGCAGTTTGTGGAAGTGGAGGTGTGGGTGGACTTGCTCCTAGACAATACAAAGTCAAGTGGAGACCCGGTAGATGTGTAAGCCAGATACGATGTTGCTACAATACATGCACCTTTGTCACAGGCCTTTAATGACTAGAATGTGAAGTTGAACTCTCATTTCTTAAGTTCATCCTGCAGAGTAAGGGCGGCCAGTGGGTTGGGTAGATCTCTAACCAGGAGCAAGAGCCAATAAGCTCCCAAGCATTCACTATGTTATCATAATAATTGCATTTACACCGTGCTTGCTTAACCGCCTCAGCAACTCGGAGTTTTGTGTCGTACCTCGTCTGAAACACTCGAAGAGCATCCCCAAGTAGCAGCTGCCCCTGTGTGGCACAAGGTGGTGGCCCTGCACCGGCCTGCATGTGGACAAGAGCCTGTCAGTAGGGGGCGATGATTGATGTGTCATCTCAGTTGTGTAGTTTGTAGGTAATGTTTAGAATTTGCTACATTTTCACTCAGACGCCAGCATGCAATGGCCTACTCGTTTTGAATGATACAATAGTATGTTTTACATTCACTGTGAAGCAGACTGTGCAACTTTTTTTAAAAGCTTCTTGTTAATACGATGTAACGTGATGCATTATATTTCACTGCAGTAATCCAATTTTGTTAATATGCCTGTCAATAATTTAGAATGTATACTTGTCAGGTTTTGTGCATACTTGTAACATTTGATCTATAATGGTCAAATATTGAATAAGTTATGTTAGGACAAAGTGTGTGTCTGTTTGGAAGTAACCTGTACAGAGAACTCAGGTGAGACCCGTTGTTCTTGTGATACAGGTCAAACGGTGTTTTTGTGATCCACGAACTTTCTGGAGCAACTCATTGTCTTTGAAATAGGTAGCACACTCGGATCATTCATCAGTTACAAGGCATACCACTTAAAAGTTACACGTATAGGAGGAGGTACATTCTCTGCAACACGAATTTTAGTTTTGTCTTACGTGTTGACGTAGATTTTGTCTAACTGGGACTAAAAATGCTCCTTGCTGATTCACGTCTGGATGTTCGTAACCATCGGTTGAAGCAAACCCCACTGCTGTTGTTGAGATGAATTGTGTTGTGTTTTGAATAAGATAATTTTATTTCTTCATTAAAAGCTTGTATCAATTTACATCGGGAAGACTTTGTTGAGAAGGACATTTCGTGTGAATTTTCTCTCAACGTTAAGTAGACGGCCTTGCCGGGGGTTCGGTTCGATGCGGACTTTCACCTGGTTGGGATTGCGGGATCGAGATAAGGCGACAGGGAGCTGCTGGCCGTGCGAGAAGACCGCCGTCTGCAGATCGATTCCAACGTAATTGAACGTCTGTCCCTGCGCCTCCATCGTCCATGCAGGGGGTGCGTAGGTTTGCAGCGCCCCCTGCATGAAATCAACGGAAAGTGCAGCGCTCATCACAGATAGATAAAGTTGTGCGCTTATATTTGAAATATTATTTTATAAGGTGATGTTCAAATCGAAAAGTGTTTGGCCAGTTGATGATTTCAATCAGATTGATTCATTTATTATGCACCGCATATCTGAGCTTTTGTGGTCCTGTTGAGCTAAAGTTGGAAAAAGTCCGTGATTATAACTTCGCTCAATATTGTAAACGTGTTTCTATTATTTAGTTATTGTTTAATACAAATTACTTCAGATAATGGGTTTCAAGATGTACTTGAATGGCACGTTCGTTGTTCCGGTGTTTAATGGCTTGGACGTCGTGGTAAATGGCTTCCATCGATGTGGAAGTCAATGGTGGATGATAATTTGACATTTCGGTGTTGATTTGGAGTAGATTGTTTAACTGTTGCATACCGGGTGGTGAAATGCTTTGCCGAGTACCTGAACTGTTTGACCAAGTGAATTCATGAAGAGTTCGATACGAGTTTGAGCGTTAATATTCTTGCGGAACAACAAAGGTCGGATATTTTAAAGATTCCTGATCGTACGTTTATTGCGACAATGTTCAAGGGGAACACGTGTGGAGGAGAGTTCCGGGTGAAGTCTCCCCTTACCTGGCAACCATGGTGGCTGTCCGCTGATCACTCTCACTCCGTCACAGCTACGAGCTGTAGGGACAGGATTCTCCACCCTGGCGCTGTTTTAATTCACAGCACCAAGACTGGAGATCCTCATCCCTGCAGTTCCCTCCTGTTGTGCCGCAGCATTTACCGCGTAACGAGGCAACGTTTTCATGAGCAGTGCGTTCCACTACACCCACACGAGCGAACCATGTGCAACAGTGTGCGTACATACAGACACGAACAAACACGCGGGTGCACATACACACACGAGCGCTTACTTGCAGACACGGACGAGTGGAGATGCACGCACGAGTGTGGTCACCACCTGGCTAGCTACACTAGTCACGTGATAACTAGTATACTAAACTATCCACTACACTATACACTACACTATACACTCCACTATACACTACACTACTATACACTACACCAGGGGTGTCCAAAGTTTTTTTAGTGAGGGCCAAATACAGAAAAAGAAACAAAAGGCCAGGCCACACACTTGAGGTGACATTGACACATGAATACTGTGTGTATTTCTAACTCACCTATAATGTGAAGAAAATTGCACTCAGTGGGAGCAGTGATGCTGTCCTTTGGATTGAAGGATGGCTGACATGTCAGGAGAAAGTTTGGTGGTTGAGACACGAAGGACTTCACAGAGATGGCTGTCAGTCATTCTGGTTCTCAGTCTGCTTTTGTTCTGATTTAACAGAGAAAATGTTTGTTCACATATGTATGTTGAGCCGAACAGGCTCATCATTCTTTTTGCGTGGCGTCTCATCAGAGGAAACTTGGCATTATCCAAACTGATAGAAGTCAGGGAGGGAGAGAAGCTGATGTTGACTCTTCAGAGAATCATCACATTGCATTTCAATCAGTTCTAACTGCAGACTCTCTTCCACTTCTGCATCCACCAGGAAGGGGGTCAAGAACAGCTTGATTTGTTTTTCAATGACAGAAAAATCTTGGAAACGCTGGTTGAATTCTGTCACGAGAGATACAATCACAGACACATATTTCTCCTGTTTAGCAGAAAGGTCGGCCTTTGGAAAAGCATACTTGATTTCAGACAGCGCAGGGAAGTGTGCAGCATTAAAGCTCCGTAGTGTCTCAAATAGGCGGAGCTTTGCACAGAAGGCTTTCATGTGCACATACAGGTGTGGCACCAGCTGTTCTTTGCCTTGTAGGTTCTTGTTCAGTGTATTCAGATGATGAGTAAGATCAACTAAAAATGCCAGGTCTGCCAGCCACAGAGGGTCACTCAGTTCATGAAGAGGTCGGCCCTTCTCTTTCAAAAACTGGTCGATTTCTGATCTCAGCGAATAAAACCGCTGCAGCACAGAGCCGCGGCTGAGCCAGCGCACATCAGAGTGGTAGAGTACATCCCCGTATTCAGCATCCACATCAGATAGGAAAGCTTGAAATTCTCTGTGGTACAGTCCTCTAGCTCGAATTATGTTGACAGTTTTTACAACAGTGTTCATCACATCGCCCAGCTGGACAGTCTTGGCAGACAGTGCTTCTTGGTGGATTATACAGTGCATCCTAAGAGCCTCACCTCCGCTCTCTTTTACCTTGGCGCACACCATCGATGCCATTCCTTTGCGCTCGCCCGTCATGGCCGGAGCTCCATCCGTTGTTACTCCACAGAGCTTGTCCCATTTAAGCCCCATCTTTTCAACTGCCTCTGACACAGCTTAAAAAATATCTCTACCCGTCGTTGTGCCTTTTAGGCTCATCATATCAAGCAGTTCCTCCGTACAGCAAAAATTATCATCTACTCCCCGCAAAAAAATTAACAGCTGCGCGGTGTCTGTGGCATCTGTGCTCTCATCGCATGCTATCGAGTAAAAATCAAAAGCACAAGCTTTGTCTCTCAGCTGAAGTTTCAAGTTAGCTGACAAGTCCTCGATTCTCTGCACCACTGTATTTCTGCATAAGCTCACGCTGTTGAAATCCTGCACTTTTTCCGGGCACATTATTTCTGTGACTTTGATGAGGCACTGCTTTATGAAATCACGGGGGGGGGGGGGGTGGGGGGGGGAGCTTGATCATATATTTGATTAATACAAATAGGGTGTACATTTAGATGCATGTCTGGATTAGAGATTAAATATAATTAAGTCTGGCGATTATGTTTAATGCAATGGGCAGTTGGAATAAACATGTTGGTGCTGGTGGATGAATGAGTGATGGACACACGCATGAGTGGGCAAACAAGCGAGTGAGTGGGCTTGAAGGCAACTGGCAGGGAAGTGATTGGATTGGTACAGTGAGTGGTCAAATATGTAATAATTGAGAGGATCAGTGATTCAAATTGTTGCTAAATCCGAGCGTTGTTCCAACCTCCCCAGACCATCCAACTTCAAACAGAATCTACTCCTTTGTAACAACATGGACGGACAAATCAAGTGGGCTGAGATCTTGGATGACTATGAGGGTAAGTTCCCTGATACCTGCATCACGTGGCATATATGCAGAGGAGGGTCCTTGATCAATTAATTTTAGTAGACATGGCTTGGTGGTGATGGGAAGACGTAATGATCGAGTGTGGCAGAGACGATGGGTTTAGATCTGAGTTTCAGCCATCCTTGTTTAAACAGATGTCTCAAGCTTATGCATTTAATAGTCTCAGCATGCCCACAAAAAAATGACTTGTAAAGTTTTACTGCTACGTGATGAATATTTCTCAATAGCAGGTCCTGTTGTGTGCTAAGAGGTAATTACAGGGATCTTAAAATTAGTTCTGTGAAACTCCATGTCCTTCGTTCTCTAATTCATTACTCGTCCTTTGAATGAATTTTCTGTTCTTCGTAGGCCGGGAGTCGTCTTGCCAGTCGACCTCATGGGGGGACATTATGGATAATGTGGACCCTTTCCCAGGCCAAGGTTACAAGCATCGCTCCCCAAAGGTGTGTATGGGATCTGTGGGGTCAAACACAACATTCTCTCCAAAACTAGCACAGTGTCATCACACCATCACACCAAAATATCACTAAACCATCTCTCCACATCACCTTTCTCATCACACCACACCACCATCATTTAAATACTCCATCATAGAGCCTCATCATGTCTCTATACCATCACAAGACACCATCTCTCTAGAACATTCCACTACTTCACTTCTTCATAAAACAACACCATCTCCCAACACCATCACCCAATCTCTCGACCATCCCACTCATGCAAGCACTTGAAGTGGTCATTTATTAACAATGAAGACAGAATGATATAAATCAGTCACATTAATTATTTATGTTAGTTGATTGGAAGTTGCCATTCCAGTTGCCCATTATGGGCACTGCAGTGAAATTTGTCATCATTATGGGCTTCCAGATCGTTAAAGTGGAACATGTGGAAACTATTGCCAGTGATGATTGTTGCCAACATATATCAAATCTTCACAGTCGATCACAGCCTTAAGTGCATGTATGGGGTTTGTGAGGATATTTGAGGATGTAACATGGATTTTGATTCTGTAGGGGTTTGGGATATTTAGACGTTATGGCTACACGTACAATGTGATCAAAGTATTGATGGATAAGGCCTTATGTTAACATCAGGTGATTGTGTATATTCATGTGTGTGCTAACCAAGTTTGAATGAGTGAACGTGGATGTCTGCATCTGTACACAGATGTGTGAGTATGTATTTGCATGTGCATGTCTGAATATTCCTGTGGTTATCTTTGCTTGAACAGAAGATAATTGGGGAGTTGAAAGACTTCCGCAGGGTGAAGCATCTCCAGGAGGAGAAGGACCTTGCAACGGAGAAACGCCTCATGGTAGAGGAGCGCCTATTTGAGGTGCAGTGGCTTGCCAGGGTGAAGTGCCGCAAAGAGGAGAAGTGCTTCCGAGACTATCTCCTCAAGAGGCGCCTCGTTAAAGGGAAGTGCTTCACGGATGCGAAGCGTCTTTGCGAAATGAAGTGTCTTGAAGAGAACCGTCTGGAGGAGGATGAGGAGAAGAAGTGTCTCACCAACATGAAGAGCGTCAAGGAGGAGAAGCGCCTCTTGGAGGAGAAGCACCTTGATGAGGAACAGTGCCACGTCAGGACTGCTACCACCACCGCCGCCTTTCCGCACACCGTGCACCTGAAGGGTTTCACTCCCTTGTGTGTTCTATGGTGGGTCTGAAGAACTGATGGCCAAGCAAATGTCTTCCCACACACAGTGCACTTGAAGGGTTTCTCTCCTGTGTGAGTTCTCTGGTGCTGTGTCAAATTTCCAGTCCGATCCGTGCTGTATGCACGCTAGTCGCATTGTTGACTTGTAGTACCGAGCTGCTGTGCTGACTGCCTTTCCTCCATCAGACCAGCGCCAGCTGCAGACACAAAAAAATAATATCCACACCATCTACACGACAGTATCGAGGCACAGAGGAATGCATATATAGTCACATGTGACTTACACGTCTATATTAATATATTTATGATGTAGTAAAAACGTTTCCCAAATTCATCACAGGGCTGTGATGGCACACAATGAGAGGGCAAATGGTTATAAACATGCCTGGAAGTCCTCGTATCTTCAAAATGAATGTTCACCCAAAACTCCGAGTACACAATTTCGGCTGTCTGGCTACAAATGGAATATTTATGAGAGCTAAATTCAGCTGACATAGCAAAAGATTTTGAAAACAATACTATTTGTGTTAGGCAGAAATGCATAAATTAATGTTCAATCGCAACTTAGAGGTGTGAATCCAGGCTCAGATGTCCTTAAATGCTGGGATGAACAGTTCCGACTTCAGCTGCATGTGTGTGCTGTGTTAACTTCCTGTTTCCATTCTTAAAAAGAGTTCCAGAGGAAAACAAAAGTAAACTATTGTTATGATATAACCTCCGTGTTCAACAGATTTAATAGACGTTACTGCAAACACAAACTGTACACTGTCACTGGGTAAACAGGCGGTGGTGTGTCTAGAATCACGCCTGGCCACCTTCATCTACTTGGCATGAATGCTTCCTCACTGCACCAAGTAATTGAGGATCAACGAACATAGCCGAGGCTAACTGGAGTTTGCGTGTCTCTCTCCGTGGTGAGATGTTATCTACCTCACCTGGTATACAGGAAGTCGTGGGTTCGATCCCGACCCTGACGCCTGCTGTATATTTGGAGTTTGCGCGTCACTCCGTTTAGCGTCTTTGACCGATAGACATTGACACACGTATTCTTGGTTCTTTCTGTAAAGTTACGTAGATAGAAAATAACAATAACAGATAATACAATTACATTAAATAAAGACTACTTGTGCTGCGATCAAAACGTGGGTTTTTTTGCTTTATTTACTATTTTTTACGTTTGTTATGTTATTTTTATTTTATTTTCTATCTACGTGACTTTACCGAAATAACCAAGAATATTAATTCCTGCAGTCACCAAAGTTTTAAGTCAAAACATTCACACACGTTGACAAAGCCTCACCTTGTGTTGTTGTGGGTAGGTCGCTTCTGATAACAAGAGCGGTATAGCAGCTCAAGCGGGCTTGGCCTGGTGAAAAAGAAAATAAAAACTGCATGAATATTTACAATAAAACAAAGTTACAAAGTGGCGAGCCGGGTGAAGACAAATTAAACTTAAGCGAGATAAAGTAAACGCAATCAGGCGAGGGCAGGAGGCAAGGCCCCGCGTGGCTAGGCCCCGCGTTGTAAAGTTCCAACCTGGACATCGATTCCCATGCTCGCTGCTACTCAACTGACATCCCTACGAGAGAGAGCGAGGCTCTACCTTGGTAAACAACAACAGCAACCACCACCACCACAACGACCACCACCACAACGATGAGAATTTCTCACCTCGGATTTCAGTGCAAGCGCGCACAGGGCAGCTTCCTGTTGCCTAGCGACAGCAGGAAGTAGTATGACGTCACTTCCCTCCCAAGAGCGGCTCTGTACCTGAATAAATTATGTTAATGAGGCCGGCCCATATGTGGAGGGATGGGGGCGTGGGCGCTGAACCCGTCGCAATAAAATCGAGACGGCTTTAACGGTCACATTATGTTAATGAGCCGCCAGTCACTGGGCGTAGCTTTGCCCAAATAAGGATTGCCACTGGAAAGATATCGGCAGTGACACTGGCGGAGGTGACGTCACGTTCAAGAGCACGGTGGAATACCTTGGTGACATGACGTCACTAGCGAGGTACACCTCACCCTGGCGTTTCACGCCGATGACGTATGCAGAGTGGTGACGTCACAGAGTTGGAGTTTAAGCTGATTTAGATTAATTTTCCATTGCTCCCTCCCTTTGGTGTGTGAGCTCAGCAACAACGTGGACATTATTGTGTATACACTGTGTGTGTGTACATATATACACTGTGTGGACATACACTGTGTATACACTGTGTGCGTGTACACTGTGTGTGTGTACACTATGTGTATACACTGTGTGTCACTGTGTGTCGCTCTGTGTCACTGTGTGTGTCACTGTGCCTGGCACAAGCGTCGTGGTGACGTCACCGCCACTTAGTGGCGAATTGCGGTTGTTGTTGTGTCACTGTGTCACTGTGTGTACACTGCGTGTGTACACTGTGTACACATACAGTGTGTGTACACTGCGTGTGCACACTATGTGTCACTGTGTGTATATACACTGTGTGTGTACCGTGTGTGTACACTGTGTATACACTGTATGTGTGTACACTGTGTGTACAGTGTATACCCTGTGTATGTGTACAGTGTATACACTGTGTGCGTGTACAATGTGTGTGTACACTGTGTGTGTGTACACTGTGTATACACTGTGTGTGTGTACGCTATGTGTGTATACACTGTGTGTGTGTACACTGTGTGCATGTGTACACTGTGTGTACACTGTGTGTGTACACTGTGTGTCCGAACCCCCGGCAAAGGCCATCTACTTAATGACGAGAGAAAATTCACACGAAATGTCCTTTTCAATGAAGTCTTCCAGATGTAAATTGATACAAGCTTTTAATGAAAAAATAAAATCATCTAATTCATAACACAACACAATTCAAAGATGTTTCATTTTAAAACTTCAAAACGGAGCATGGGGTACTTGTGTGAATGTGTCCTTCGTGTGCAAATGTTGTGACTTTCCTGGTCTGAAGGCCGTCAATGTGTTGGACCATTATTGGTGCACAGCCTCTCAACAACAGCAGTGGGGTTTGCTTCAACCGATAGGTAACGAACATCCAGACGTCAATTAGCAAGGAGCATTTCTAGTCCTAGTTAGACAAAATCTACGTTAACACGTAAGACAAAACTACAATTCGTGTTTTAGAGAATGTACCTCCTCCTATACGTGTAACTTTCAAGTGGTATGCCTTGTAACTGATGAATGATCCGAGCGTGCTCCCTATTTCAAAGACGATGAGTTGCTCCAGAGGCAGACGCTTCGTGAAACACAAAAGTACCCTTTGACCTGTATCACAAGAACAACTGGTCTCACCTGAGTTCTCTGTACAGGTTACTTCCAAACACACACACACACACACTTTGTCCTAACATCACTTGTTCAATGTGTGACCCTCAGATAATGTTACATGCACAATCAGACAAGTATTCATTATAAATCATTGACGGGCATATCAGCAACATTGAATTACTGCAGCGAAATCGACTGCATCACGTTACATCGTATTAACAAGAAGTTATTTTACAAATACGCACCGTCTGCTTAACAGTGTATGTACAACGTACTATTGTTGCGTCATTCAAAACGAGTAGGCCGTTGCATGCTGGCGTCTGGGTCAAAATGTAGCAAATTTAAAACATCACACTACAAATAACAGATCACGGCGTTTCGATGGCAACACAAGCAATCGTCATCAGGTGGGACAAGCACAGCAGCAATAAGAAGAAACTGCTGGAGTAGGCGCCTACTACTTCAGCAGTTTCTCTTGCTGTGGTTGTCCCACCTGATGACGATTGCTTGTGTTGTGATCTAAACGCCGTGATCTGTTATGTTTCTACCCACGTGGTGACTTTACCGAAATAACTCAAGAGTGTGCATTCCTGCAGTCACGAAAGCTTCGAATGAAGATTGCCTACAAACTACACAACTGAGATGACGCATCAATCATCGCCCCCTACTGACAGGCTCTTGTCCACATGCAGGCTGGTGCAGGGCCACCACCTTGTGCACAGTCATCCGATCTTGTAAAACACCAGAGAACACACACAGGAGAGAAACCCTGCTACTTGGGGATGCTCTTCGAGTGTTTCAGACGAGGTACGACACAAAACTCCGAGTTGCTGAGGGAATTAACCAAGCACCATGTAAAATCAATTATTATGATAACATAGTGAATGCTTGGGAGCTTATTGGCTCTTGTTCCTGGTTAGAGATCTACCCAACCCACGGGCCCACAAAGTGTTCAACTTCACGTTCCTGTCATTAAAGGCCTGTGACAAAGGTGCATCTATTGTAGCGACATCGTCTCAAGCTTACACATCTACCGGGTCTCCACTTGACTTTGTATTGTCTAGAAGCAAGTCCACCCACACCTCCACTTCCACAAACTGCTGGGAGTTGCCTCGCTCTGCCTCAGTCAGAATTCTCCTCCTGCTTCACGTTGCCTTCATCAATGTGAAGGTCCCATTCTGGAAATGAATCTTCATCTTCACATTTCACCATCACCTCTTCATATTTCACCTTTATACCTTTAAAAGTGTCCAAGCTGGGATTTTCTTCCGGTTCGTGTTTCATGAGGGATGGGCTCATTGCGGCACTTTGACTTTCACAAGCTGATTTCAGACTCCGACTTTGCTCCTTGTGATTCTTTTGTGTTCTCTGGTGTCTTCGAAGATTTGATGAATCTGCAAACGGCTTCCCGCACAGAGCACACTTGAAGGGTTTCTCTCCTGTGTGTGTTCTCTGGTGTTTTACAAGATCGGATGACTGTGCAAATGCCTTCACGCACACACTGCACTTGAAGGGTTTCTCTCCCGTGTGTGTCCTTTGGTGTACTTTAAGCTTTGGTGAAACTGTAAACGCCTTCCCGCACAGAGTGCACCTGAAGGGTTTCTCTCCCGTGTGTGTTCTCTGGTGTTACAAGAATATATGAATCTGAAAACGCCTTGCCGCACAGAGTTTTCCCGGTGCCAGGAGATTGGCCGACCCCCCACAGGACAGGTTACACTGCGGTGCCCCTAAATTGGCTGAAGATTTTATGGGCGCAGAAGGGAAAGGTTCACTGGACCAACCGCGATGAGTTACTCACGACCTTGGGATAGGCGGAGTGTGGAGTAATTGGCCAGAAGAGCAGACCAGTGGGTTAGAATTAATGAGCACGGGAGGACAATGGGTGAGCGGCAGCAGACCCCGTGGCCCTCCATTTAGACGGCGCAGGTTAAGCGCGCGATTGGCCGCGCGGTACAATTCCACCCTGGGCCTTTTAAGTTTAGAGAATGAAGGTGGGAGCCCCGGGACGATTGGGGCAGTTGTCTTCAACCTCCGGGCAATCCAGACCCACTGCCTGCCGTCCTGCCTCCTCGAGCCGCTCGCAGCGTCCATGTGATGCCAGCGAGTGCTGCTATGAGGCAGCGATAGGCAAGGGTTTCGCTTGTCCGTCTCCCTCTGACTCTCATAGCGTCCGTGCGATGCCGTGAGAACAGCTACGAGGTACATGGTAGGACGTTTGTGTAACTGGGGTCATAGGCAGAGTTAGGCTAGGCTCTCCTCACAAAATATTCCCCCTCCAGGTAGCGGGTTTTTGTGCCGTTAATAAACTTTAGTTCATTTCTGTGTGTGTGGGTAGAGCCTCGGCGTGGAGTCTGTGATTTTTGTGGGGAGATGGTGTGCATGAGAGGGTGTGTGCGGGGCTGCAGGGTTTCGGTGTGGGGCCCACTTGCTGGCACTCGCGCGCACCTACACAGCGTGTGCATAGTAAAAACAGCCTTAGCGGCGAGGCGTGCACCCAGAGTCCTGCCGCAGCCATCCCTTTTTCGTTATCATTAGCATTGGTACACAGCGGATTAGGGCCTCGCCACGGTACATTCCAAATCCACTCACTCACATGCTCACTCACCCTCATGCAGAACAAGGGGAGTACATTCCAACTCCACTCACATGCTCACTCACCCTCATGCAGAACAAGGAGAGTACATTCCAACTCCACTCACTCACACGCTCACTCACCCTCATGCAGAACAAGGGGAGTACATTCCAACTCCACTCACTCACACGCTCACTCACCCTCATGCAGAACAAGGGGAGTACATTCCAACTCCACTCACTCACACGCTCACTCACCCTCATGCAGAACAAGGGGAGTACATTCCAACTCCACTCACACGCTCACTCACCCTCATGCAGAACAAGGAGAGTACATTCCAACTCCACTCACTCACACGCTCACTCACCCTCATGCAGAACAAGGGGAGTACATTCCAACTCCACTCACTCACACGCTCACTCACCCTCATGCAGAACAAGGGGAGTACATTCCAACTCCACTCACTCACACGCTCACTCACCCTCATGCAGAACAAGGGGAGTACATTCCAACTCCACTCACTCACACGCTCACTCACCCTCATGCAGAACAAGGGGAGTACATTCCTACTCCACTCACTCACATGCTCACTCACCCTCATGCAGAACAAGGGGAGTACATTCCAACTCCACTCACTCACACGCTCACTCACCCTCATGCAGAACAAGGGGAGTACATTCCAACTCCACTCACATGCTCACTCACCCTGATGCAGAACAAGGGGAGTACATTCTAACTCCACTCACATGCTTACTCACCCTCATGCAGAACAAGGGGAGTACATTCCTACTCCACTCACTCACTCACCCTCATGCAGAACAAGGGGAGTACATTCCAACTCCACTCACTCACACGCTCACTCACCCTCATGCAGAACAAGGGGAGTACATGCCAACCCCACCCAAAAAAGCACACGAGTCTGGAATCGATCCCAGACACATTCTGGTGCACCACTCTGCCCCCCAATAGAGCGTGATTCAATTATTTCTGTCAATATGTAGCGTTGACTTCGGATGCACCTCATGTAACTCCTGAACCCCGTTAAATTGGTTGTGTTGGATTGTTGCAGCCAACTCTCTGGGAACCAGTTCCTTCAACAAAGTGCGGGCTTGCGTGTGGCGGTCTGAGTGTCTGGAGGCAACTGGAATTGGACTCTGCGATGCCTGTAATGTGAAGGTTTCTGGTCTTTTTCACAAATGTCCAGCAGGGGCGGATCAAGTTACAACAAGCAATACAATTTTGTTAGGAGTACAAAATAGAAAAAAGTAATGCAAGTCACTAAAAATGTACGACTATAAATATAGTATCTAAGTACAAATTAAATGAGTACATACATGCCTGCCGATGTATCAATACCGAACGCAAGCTAGGGCAAGGCAGTAAAACACCAACAAAACAGTCCCAGACCACACCAAGACAACACGCAGTCATTTAATTAAATGTTCTGATCTGTGTTCTGACTTTAATGCTTCCTAACTTGTATTCTCCTGCAAGAGATGATGACATTCTAACTTGCAACGTTCATCAGCTAGCTGAGACCAGGCCAATGTGGCTTTGAATGGTGTCCTAGATGGACACCCACCACCGGAGTGGAAAATCTTACAGATGTCAAGCATATGGTCAACGGGCAGATCACCTCAACGGTAGGTCCTGGTGTCAAGGACATGGGCTTGCATTCGGTGTTCTGTTACTATATAGTCCAGCAGATGTCCCTGCTTGGACCCAGTGTGCATCCATGATGCTGTGTGGATGCGCCGATGCCGGAACAGCGTGTTGGTAAGCCCAGAGTGCCGCATAGAAGTCTAGCAGCCTCCTACCGTTGTTATTGAGCTGTTCTGGCCGATGCCTTCCAATCACTTTGGCCCAGATGCCAGTGTCATGACCCACTCAGGCATTAAAGTCACCCGACAGGATGACTCCATCCCAAGGGGCGACTTTAGCTAGTACTTGTGACAGGTCATAGAAGGCATCTGACTCACCGGCCTTGCCTCCATCCCTCCACTGGAGTTAATAGTCGGTGGAGGCGTAAGCAACCACCCTTACCATTCCTCGTGTTTTGTTTATGGGAAGGCCAGACCATAGAAGC
Source organism: Petromyzon marinus (assembly GCF_048934315.1). NCBI lineage: Eukaryota > Metazoa > Chordata > Hyperoartia > Petromyzontiformes > Petromyzontidae > Petromyzon > Petromyzon marinus. Next base: position 1,059,104 of record NW_027422728.1, read on the forward strand.
CTGGGACTTACAGTTTCCTAAACCTCAGCGCCATGCTCCCACACCTGTTGTATATATGCCTCTTCCAAAAAAATGTTAGTGTAATATTGTCTATTTTTATATCATGGCTCCTTGGAGACAAATATGCGTTCCCTGCATGCTGAAGCTTGGGAAAACCAGATGACGAAGCCAAAACAGCACTATAATGAGAAACGGGTAAACATAATACAAGAGACATTGATCAGATGGGCATGATGAGAATAACCAGAGCTGAGGAAGGCCTTAAAGCCGTCGAATATTTCGCTTCTCAGGAATAAACCTAACTCATGTAGCAAAAGGTGAAACGTTAATGAAAGGCCATAAAGGAATAACTCTTCCATGGGCAAGAAGTGACTCAGGGAATTTCTGAGAGAGCAAGGGAGGACCCATGGCAAAACACCATAAACTCACTGCACCCGAAGGCAAACAGAGGACAAAGAGACGAGAATGTCCCTTGCTGTTTCACTCTCTGAATTAACAAACCCGAGTGCCTGGAAAGTTGAAACGTAAAATTGCCAACCGCTGCATGTGAATATTGTTAAACGTCACGATTTTAAATGTTAACTTTTGTGAACGGATACATTGTTACATGACAATACAGAAGGTTTTGACTACGACTAGTTGCATGTTTTATTAACATCCACTTATCAATATGTAATCAGCGTCTCCGACATGGGTTAAACTTCAGTTGTATTTATTCTCAAGTTGCAGTACAGCACGTGTCTCCCTGCGCAGCTGGCTTCTCTCTTGCTCCCGGGACGGCGGCGCACGCTTTGCCTCCCGCCGCCGTGGCACTCACTCTTTCTCCGCCTCGCCGCTGGCTGACGGCGTGTCGGAGAGAGGGGAGGCTCAGCTGGTGGAGCCCGCCACGTGGCCGATGGGTGGTAGCGCAGGTGGTGACGACGTTCGGACCCAGGCTCTTCACACCGACGACCCAGAGTCCTCTGCTGCTTCTGCTTATATCCCTCTCGGCGGTGCTAAGCTCCGCCTCTAGCCACGCCCCTCTCGGAACATTTTAGAGGGCTCTCGAGGCTTCCCGCTAGCTCTACCCATTTACCTTTCACCCAGATGGGATCCCCCTTACTGATTGGATGTGAGACAACATAGCACGTGTCTGCAATAACCCCCCGGTCGTCCTGTAGGTGGCGCACTCTCATTACAAATACATAAGTGCCATGATATCTGGGTTAAGCATATAAACTTGTTAACGACTTATGGAAGTTTTGTATTGAAGTATTCTACCAAAGGATCATCCCTAAGATAAACACGTACAAATTACATATATTCTCCACTCTCACTCACTCTTCTCCTCACCATCCTCCTGTCACTCACCCTTCTCCTCACGCTCACTCACCCTTCTCCTGTCACTCTTCTCCTGTCACTCACCCTTCTCCTCACTCTCACCATTCTCACTGTCACCCTTCTCACTCTCACTCACCCTTCTCCTCACTCTCACTCACCCTTCTCCTCACTCTCACCATTCTCAATCACCTTTCTCCTCACTCATTCTCACCCTTCTCCTCACTCTCACTCACCCTTCTCCTGTCACCTGTCTCCTCACCCATCTCCCTCAGGGCAGTAGCGGCCCGAGCACGGCTCTGCCTCAGGGCAGCATCGGGGGGCGTACATGTTTGGGAGGGGCTCATCTCTGCTTGGATGGTTGCTCGCGGTCACGTGACACACTTAAACCAATCCGGGGGCGTACATGTTTGGGGGGGCGCACCCCTGGTTGGCTGCTTGCTCGGGGTCACGTGACGCACTTAAACCAATCCGGGGGCGTTAATCACAGTCACAGAATGACAGGACAGATCTGTGATATTATATATGTAGATAAAGAATAGTAATAGCATTTTGCTGTATATGTTTAAAACTGGTTTGCAAGATTGATAATACGTGATAATGATGATTTCTGCTGAATAATCCATCGTGACCTATCTAATGCAACAATTCAGCAATGTAAACTCCATGTATTGTTTAGGAATACATTAACATGGCTTTATAATTTAAAATGAGTTGTATGTATCAACAGCTGGTGTTGTTACATATTCAAATACACAACTATATACATTTGGATGTATAAATATATTCCTACTGAATCTATTATAATGTTTAATGTGAGTCTTTACTAGCTCATTTGGCCCAAAACACACCTGTCATTCAAATTATCACTCAAATTAAAAGTTTAATATCGTATGTACATTTTTTTTTATCACCACAGGATTTACTTTTTAAAATCCTGCCACCATCCTCTGGGATTTGACTATCCTCCGTGGACACGAGTCATGAAAACAATAAGCTCATTAGAGACTGGTAGAACATGCACACTGAACATTTATTTAAATAAATTTGTGCCACATTTTAAATGTTTTAACCTGAAAACATTTCGAGTGGTACTCCCAAAAGCAATAGAAATAATTAGGATTGGTTTAAAATAAACCAATGTTAACTTCCCTAGCTTCCATAAGACATACCAATACAAACCCTATTGTGCCCTGGTGGATTAAAATGCAGAAAAAAATGAAGATAACAAATTTTAACTGTAAGCGCAATCATAAGATTAGCAAATAAATATGTCCCATACATTGACCACATTCGCAAACGGAAAACTCACAAACACCGGTGTTTAACTTAAATTGCAAGACCGCAAAAAACGCAAGACGACAATCAACGCCGCCGCCGCCACCGCCGCCCGTTGTGCCTACTCATTCCAGAAGACCCTGTTGAGGACCTTGTTGACATTTCTGATCAGAGTGGCATTGTATCTCCACAGCGTGAGGTCCACGACCAGCGAGTCGAGCGCCAGGTCGGGCTGCTCGGGCGATCGGTAGTGGTGCGTGATCGCGATGTCTCCGGGCACCATCTGCGAGATGCCCAGCGCGTTGAGCGTACTGTGCACCGACGTCTGCAGCACCGCGCGTGGGTTCAGGATCATCTTGGTCGGGTTGAAGACCTCCGGCAGGTTTGGCTCCCGTCTAATGTGGCGCATGATGTTGACGCCCGGGATGGCGTTCCACGCCTGGAACTTCGACCCAAACTCTTCCGATACCGTGTAGGGAAACACGTGGTTTTCGAATGTGTAAATGTCGGCGCCGTACTTGTCGTTCAAGTACCGCATGAGGTCCTTCCAGTTTGTGTGCTTCAAAGGGATGATCACTTCGTCGATGTCCGTGAGGACCAGGTAGCGCGTGCTCTACATGTGCCGAGACACGCAGTCGTTCAGCGCCGCTATCTGGCCATAGTAGTGCAGCTCGCCTGGGTGCTCGGGGTAGTGCCACCCTCTGGACACCCACACGTAGTCCGTGATGGGCCACTGAACGACCTCGACGAGGCCGGTCTTGATGTAGTAGAGGAGCACTTTGTTCAGCTCAGAGCTGCAGCTTGTGTTGTATACCGTCACGCGGCCCGCACCCAAGATGCGGTACATTTCGATCGCCTGCACGAACTGCAGGACGTTGCCGTAGTTCCCGAAGAGCGTGGAGATGCAGACGCTGAATTCCTGTGTGAAGGTGGGGGGCATGTAGAGCCGATTTCGCACGGGCATGAAGACCCACTCGGCCTCCTCCTCGTCCGGTATTGTGCGCATGCGCTGGACGGACACGTGTCCCAGCTCGCAGTCCAGCGGCTCCGTGCACAGGAAGTCGGCCGTGCCGTACGGGAAGTCAAAGTGATCCGAGTGGACGTAGGCGCTGGCGGTGACCGTCAGGATCTCCGAGTGCCCTCGGCAGCAGAAGTGGCACGAGAGCACGTCCGGCTCATACCGGTTGGCGATGCCGATGATGCGTGTGCTCTGACCGGCCTCGCGCTGGTCGTGGTACGCCGACACCAAGAATATCTTGGTGTCGCGCACGCGCATCATCGACGTGTTCTGCAGCGCTCCCCGTTGCCCGCACAGTGTCACGTGGTTGATCTTATCGGAAGCAGACCCCGGCTTTGGCCTGAAGACGGACGAGTTGCCGAGTGCATCGAGGTCGCGAACGAGGAAGCCTGTCCAGCTGTACATGTACCAGATGCTCAGCAGCAATGAGACGCTGAGCAGCAGCAGCGAGAGGAACAGGACCGGGAGGCGTAGCTTCATCATCTTTCGAGGCGTGCAAGGAGACAAGACGTCTGGATCAAATCTCTAGACCGCCGTCTCAGGACGAAAAGTCTGATATCGCTCGGCCTGTGATTACATTTACGTAAAAACACACACACAGAGAGCTTCGCGTTAAAAATGCACAACACTTTACACAATTCCATTTCAGGTAAACCTCACAGAAAAACAAAAGCTCTCCAAAATCAAAAGACTGTATTGGCCTCAGGGCGGATATGTACAGGTACAACTCTCTGCAAGTGAATGCAATATTTGACGCTTGTGTTGCGCCCGAAACGTCGTGATTTAATTTAGTTTTTATTTTTGTTTTATTTTATTTTTACATACGTGACTTTACCGAAAGAACCAAAGAGTAACCATACGATAACCTGGATATAAGCATGCGTTAAATGTATTGCTAAACAATATGCTCCCAGCAGCACTGATCCTGCAGCTGTCAGAACGGTGAAATTGTTTTTTATTTCTCTCAATTTCAACAGATGATCTAAATAGTCGTGGCCAATAATAATTTGTTTTACGCAAACATCAACATATTTCTTTGGTGTTATTTTAGTCTTAATACTGGCCAATACTAATTATAAAATCTATTGAAATACAAAATATTGTCAACCAATTACACAGCCACCACCACAACCAGAGCCGCAACCACCACCACCACAGCCACCACCACCACCACAACCAGAGCCACCACCACCACAGCCACTACAACCACCACAGCCACCACCACAACCACCACCACCACAGCCACCACAGCCACCACCACAGCCACCACAGCCACCACCACAACCACCACCACCACAGCCACCACCACAGCCACCACCACCACCACCATAGCCACCACCACAGCCACCACAACCACCACCACAGCCACCACAGCCACCACCACAACCACCACAGCCACCACAACCACCACCACAGCCACCACCACAGCCACCACAACCACCACAACCACCACCATAGCCACCACAACCACCACCACCACAACCAGAGCCACAACCACCACCACAACCACCACCATAGCCACCACAACCACCACCATAGCCACCACCACCACAACCACTACAACCACCACTACGACAACCACCACCATAGCCACCACTACCACCACCACAGCCACCACCACAACCACCACCATAGCCACCACAACCACAACTACCACCACCACAACCACCACCATAGCCAGCACTAACACGACCCCAGGCCGCCACCACCGCACCTGCCAGTCGAGGGCGCTGTGCTCCTCCTGCTGCTGTTCCTCTCCGTAGAAGCGCCGCTTCGCGTCGCCCTTCGGCTCGCACGCGAAGCTCAATGCAGCCCGCGGGCACCGGAGGCAGCAGCAGCACAGAGGGCAGCAGCAGTAGCAGAGGGCAGCAGTAGCAGAGGGCAGCAGTAGCAACAGAGGGCAGCAGTACAGAGGGCAGCAGCAGAGGGCAGCAGTAGCAGAGGGCAGCAGCAGCACAGAGGGCAGCAGCAGCAGAGGGCAGCAGTAGCAGAGGGCAGCAGTAGCAACAGAGGGCAGCAGCACAGAGGGCAGCAGCAGCAGAGGGCAGCAGCAGTAGCAGCAGAGGGCAGCAGCAGTAGCAGCAGCAGAGGGCAGCACCAACAGAGGGCAGCAGCAGAGGGCAGCAGCAGCAGTAGCAGAGGGCAGCAGCAGAGGGAAGGGCCGTACCCGATTCAAGAGCTGAATGGCTCACAGGGTTATACCAAATACATGGAACTGAACTGGGCCGCGTTGCCGCCAGCACCACGTGCTTCCTGCTGACCTCTGACCCCGCCGCGCGCTTCCTGCTGACCTCTGACCCCGCCGCGCGCTTCCTGCCAACCTCTGACCCCGCACTTGAACCACGACCCCGCCGATATATGGCTGATTGTGTTAAGTTATATAAAACATATAAATATACCATATACACTTCGTATTCACAATGTACAGCTAAAGTTGACAGTGTAAATGTATTACAATATTCTTGGTTCTTTGCGGTAAAGTCAGGAAGATAGAAAATAAAAATAATAAAATAACATTTTCAAATAAAAATAATAAATTGAACATTAAAAATAATAAAATCATAAAAGCGATGGTTTCTGCCTGTAAATTTTGCGTGCAAACAGTTGCTGAGTAGAGGCCCAACACACGAGGCGGCCAGGCACAAACAGCACTCTGATGGGAGCTGTGGTTGATGGGAGTGGAACGCGGTTCTTGATCTGAGCCAGAGTCATGATTTGTTGTACGTGCACGTGTGACATTCAAGGCAGGGGTAAGCCTGTGGTCACAATCCTGCCTTGTGCTCAAAATGTCAATGAGCCAGCAACAAACAGTGCAAAAGAGAAGCGTCAACACACTTCCTGCAATAAGCAAGGTAATAAGAACTTAAGAAAAGTGACGAGGGGTATTTTATGTTTATATTTGGTGTTTGCAGTTTCTCCCCGTGGTCCGGATTTCCCTCCGCATTTTTGAAACATGCATTTGGAATATTTGGCTGCTATAAATGTCCACCACACACAACATAAGCACACTTCGCTGAGCTATAATGTGTGGCCAGGTTGCTCGCTTCTGACAAAAATATCTGCCTGTGTGTAGCTCAGTGGGACCTTTCCAGGTGAAATGAAAAATAGTTCAGAGTTTAGTTTTTTGTTTATTTCAAAGTCGAGCAGTGGGAGGAAAGAAGGAGAGAAAGAGAGGACTGCAAAAATTGGCTGACTGTGATGACTTGTGGGGCTCAACATAAAAAAATCGTGTTCTTGGTGACAGAACGCCTCGAGGGCGTGTGACCAATTTTCTCGGAATGCACCAGGTCATCAAAACACTCAGAAGCTAAGCAGGTTTGAGCCCAGCTAGTGCATGGATGAGTAACCACCGTGTACAAGAGGGCAGGGGCAATGCGGTGTGGTAGGAGAAGGCAGTACAGGAAAGTTCATTGTTGTAGCGTTCTTCTACGCTCCCACTTCATACGCACCTCCATTCTCACCAACCCGCAGTGACCGGCGCGATGAAATGTGTTCAAATAACGCACACGGACCGCTCGGCATGGGGAGGCATTCATCCCGCAGTTGATCGACGTAAAAGAACAGCGGATTAACATGATGGGGGCAGAGAGAGAGAGAGAAGTTGGTGTTGGAAAAAATGTTTCAGAGTAAAGCCGGAAGTGAGCACCACAGTGTGTTGAGGAGCACACTACCTGCCACTGCTGACGTAAACATTCCATTTCTAACCACAGCGGGACCGCCAAGTCCATTGGAGAGATTGCTGAGATTTGCTTTCATAGACATGAATCAGTGCATCATCTTAGAGATGATGCACTGATTCATGTTGAATTATTAACCTCACGATGCATCATCGTGTGTGCGTGCACATGTAAGAATAATATTTGTTTTGGTGAAATCGTATACGTATGTTGCATGTCATGGGATCGTGTAACCCTCGCAGCAGCCACTAGTGGCCGATACATTCACCGCAATTTTATATATAAAAGAAGAATGGATTATTTAATCAATTCGCGACCCTGAATTGTGACAATTCATTGAATTTGCCTGGTGAGTTGGGATGGGGGCAGAGGGTTGGGGGATACACCACGGAATAAATGTTTGCTTTCTAACCTTAGGCCTTCACCCAGCAGTGGATCGATCATAGCTACTGATGACGGTGTAGTAAATGTGGCTTTGGGAAGTACGACAAGGACTCAACAGTACCGTGGAACTTGTGCTGTGTAAGACATTACATTCATAATCATTGCAAACATCCTGCATGTGTGTTCCGTGTATACATGGTACTGTGTTTGCGCGCACACATCGTGTACGTGGCGACATGGACACCGTGGAATATTGAGGAGAGTTGTAAATAAAGCGGTGTTCGAAGAAAGACAAAAGTTGTCCGAGTGAAATCGAACGCTACATATCTACCCGATCCAAATTCACATTGGTCCGGTGGATCTTTGCACCGCTTACCATATATACGCGTAAACATATACAAAGCATTTACAAAAAAATATTGAAGGTACAATTCACGCACGCGTAAATATGCACATGGAAATAAAATGGTCCGCACCTAGAGAATAAAATGTTTCTTGCCAAAATAATCCTGCGGACCCACCCGAAGTGAGACCTGGGCTGGAGGGCCCACCGTGGGCTCCCTGGATGCGCTGAATGGAGCTCTCCTGCGCGTCTCACTTCATTTTGATTCATTCTTGCTCCAAAGGTTTCATTGACTTGCGACGGACGCCTTTTAAGGGACGTACGAAAGGCGTGCCCGTTGTGTAGATCAGGAAGCCGATTCACTGGAGGAGCGGCGCTTGACGTCACCTTGCGGGTGCCCCTTTCTCTGATGCGGGGCCACGCGCCACGCGTTGCCGTGACGTCGATAACACAAGCGGCGTGAAATAAGGGAAAACAACAGCAAAGGTGGCAAACAAAATAAACGTTCTGATATTATTTTAATGTGACCATCACTAAGGGATTCGGGTACGACGGTGTTTCACCTTATTAGTTGGCTGTGTCGGGTGGTAGTGGGTTTAACGACACATTTTAATATTTCCGCGATCTAAACCACACACCTCTGTTATGGATGAACTGCTTCGTTTTGCAAGTCGTCAGACTGGATGAAACGTTTGCGTTTCGTCCAGTCTGACAGGGTGACTGTAGCTGTGACACACAGCTACAGTTACCCTGTGTGACACACAGCTACAGTCACCCTGTGTGACACACAGCTACAGTCACCCTGTGTGACACACAGCTACAGTCACGTGACACACAGCTACAGTCACCCTGTGTCACACTGCTAGTCACCCTGTGTGTCACACTGCTACAGTCACCCTGTGTGAATTGTCTTGCAATTAACGTCAAGCTGCAAACGTTTCGTCCACTCTGACGACTTGCAAAACGATGCAGTTCATCCATAACAGAGGTGTGTGGGTTAGATCGCGTAAATATCTAAATGTCGTTAAACCCGCCACCACCCGACACAGCCAACAAGTAAGGTAAAACACCGTCGTACACGAATCCTTTAGTGATGGTCACATTAAAATAATATCAGAACGTTTATTTTGTTTGCCACCTTTGCTGTTGTTTTCCATTATTTCACGCCGTGTGTTATCGACGTCACGGCAACGCATGGCGTGTGGCCCCGCGTCAGAGAAAGGGGCACCCGCAAGGTGACGTCAAGCGCCGCTCCTCCAGTGAATCTACACAACAGACACCCACACACAACAGACACCCACACACAACAGACACCCATGGGTGAGTCTATGAGTCTACGGGTCGTCTGTGAGTCCCCCATGTCACGTCGAAACTTCTTTCGCACCCTAAAGCCGAGTGTGCGGTGCAACATCGGGGAGGTGATGGGGATTCGCCTCCCCGTGGAGAGGCAACAGGCGGAGTCCACGCCTCGTTGCCATGTCGTCATCTCCCGGCGAGCCAGGGGGGGTCGCGTGGCTCGTCGTCGATTGACGCCCACGGTGAAGGGAGTTGGCACAGCATCGTTTGTGGGGGCAGACGCCCACCTCCCCACTCCCCGTGAGCATGCAGGGCGCGACATCCACCCCCTCAACTCCCCCCTCCTCCTCCTCGTTGGCCACCTCTCGCTGGGCCCCCGCCGATCGAGTGATCACCCCCCCCCCCCGCACCAGCTCCGAGGGACATCTCTACACGGCCGGCTCACCGCCGCCGGTGTTCTCCCGCGCACGCCGAGCGCTAAACAAAGAAATCGGCTGCTGCTGTGTCAGTAACACGCGCGCACCTCCTGGGATTAAGGCCTAATCCGCGTGCCCGCAATGCTAACTGAAAATAACTGGCGGCAGTATGAATATGTAGTGGAGTAGGAAGGTGTGTAGTGCAAACAGCGTGATTACATGATAACACAGACAGTACGGGTTATGTTGGGTCAGCCTGTAGCGAAGGCAAATACAGTGCAGGTTATGTTAGGGCAATTAAGCTGGGAGAGCCAAGGATGGCTGTGATTGGCTGGAGCTGTTGTTAAGGCTAGAGTGGCGCCTAAAGGTCTGGGTAAGAAACAGGTGCGAACGACGCAGAGCGTCGTTGGGGCACGGACTAATTAATTGGGGAGTAATGAGAGCGGGGATAAATTGGGAAGTCGGGAATTGGAGCGAGGTTGTTGAAGTTGGAGAGCTTGGAGTCAGCAGCGGGGAATTGAAGGGTAGAGAACTTGGCGACAGAGTTGGAGGGACAGAGTTGGAGAGACAGAGTTGGAGACGGAGCTTGGAAACAGCGTAGCGATAGCGGAGCTGAAGAAGAGAAGCAGCCAGCAGTGGCGAGAGCGTAGCGATAGCGGAGCTGAACAGAGACGAAGCAGTTAGCAGTGGAGAGAGCATAGTGACGGTGATAGCGGAGAGCGGAGACGAAGAAGTTAGCGGCGGAGTAAGCGCAGTAATCGTGGGGAGTGGAGAGACAAAGGTGGCGAGCGAGTCGAGTGAAGCACGGCGAGCGAGCCGTGGCGACATGGATACTGTGAAATATTGAGGGCATGTGGAGAGTTGTAAATAAAGCGGTGTTCGAAGAAAGACAAAAGTTGTCCGAGTGAAATCGAACACTACAAATATGCACACCCCCCCCCCCCCCACCGTGGATAAGCCTTAATCCGCTGTGCACAGGTGCTAATGCACGCAGGAAAGGAACGGCTGGGACCAGGCTATGGGGCAACGCCTCACCGTTAACGTGAATGCTACTGTGCGAACGCGCTGCGTTAGGCGCGCTGTGCAACAACACGCACGCGAGCACGGCCGCTCCGTGTGCTGCAGTACACGGAGCGCCTCACGCGCACCGCGCTCAAATCACTCGCACGGCGCTGCAGACGCGCGTCTCACACACCACGCCGAAACCCTCACGTAAACCGTAGCGGGTCGTAGAGATGGCGATCTACGCGCACAGCGGTGGAGTGGATTTAGCGCACCCCGAACCCCACCTTAATCGCTCACGCTGCGCTGCAGACGCGCGTCTTCTACACACACACACACACCGCGCGATACCCCGTGTAACCAGTTGCGGTCGTATAGACGTTAATAGATGTGTAGTGATGGTAGCGTCACTACTGCGTACACACGCACACGTGTGACGTCACTATGCGGGGGAGCGTCACTACTACGCCGGTCTACACACACACACATGACCTCATCCCGGCTGGAGGCGGGAATGATGTCAGGGCCGGTTCTGGACTCGGGAGGCCACGAGGGTGGTGTGAGGTCGTGGCCCTCTCTGTGACCCCGGCTGGACACGTGACTGGACCCCAGTGGGGGCCGGGGGCCTAGGGGGCACCTTGGGGGGCATGTGGACAGCAGGGGGGGGGGGGGGGGGGGGCTTCGAGAGGGTTCTCGAAGGGAGGCGTGGCCGGGGCGGAGCCCGGGCACGCCGAGGCCCATATAAGCAGCCTCCTCACGAGCTTCGAGGCTGCCCGTATCAAGAATGAAGATGCATCGTGAAGACGCCAAGAAGAGATCCGTGTGTAGGTCCCAGCCGGAGGACTCTAGGATAGCGGTAGACGTGTTGTAAGTCCCGCCAAGACAGGAGGCTGTACCTCCCTAGGGTATCTGAGAAGTGTGTGTTAGCTAGAGTAAGTCGGTGGTCACCACCCTATGCGTAATGTAAGAGCTTGTGTTCATTAATAAATAAGTGTTGCCTCCCAAGAAGTTGTGTGTGCACCTAATTCGAATCCACTACAGATGCGCACCTCACACACCAACCCCGCGCCGACACCCTGCAGCCCCGCGCTCGCTCTCTCACGCACCCCGCCCCCCGAACGCAGTCGCTCCACTCAAAAATCACAGATACCACGCCGAAGTTCGCCCACACGCGCACACAGAAATCGCACCGCACCGATCTTCTGAACTGAAGTTTATTAATGACGCGTCTAAAGAAAACCCTGTGCGGCCCTGTAGTAAATATTCCACGAGCAGCGTGTAGCCTATCCCTATTCAATCCCTGGGTGTACCCCCCACACTCTACTTCTCAACTCGCAGATGCACTCACGGTGTCGCACGGAAGCTGCGGGAGTCGGAGGGACGATGATCCAAGAGGTCTCCGCCTGGGGTAGAGTCGTAGCGGCGCTCGCCAGCGTCCCTCGGACGCCGCGAGCGGCCGGGAGTCAGACTGGGGTGGCTGGACGGCTGGAGGAGAACCACCTGAACGTTTTTTCACCTCCCTCCCTTTGACGCCCTGGGAATCCGAAGATCCAGGGTCACGTGGTGTTATCCTGCGCAGACCAATCGAGCGCCTACATTTCGATTTTAAACCGATGTTCCCGCCCTTACCTGGAGCGTGAATTTCCGTTGCGCCTTGACCCATTGTCTACGCACCCCTCCTCCCCACCCCCTCCTCCCCACCCGGTCCTCCCTACCCGGTCCTCCCCACCCCGCGGCGTGGCTAGGAACTTCCCTCCCACCTCCACGTCTGCGCTGCCAGCGGAGTGTTCTGCCCTCGAGGCCCCATCTCCCGTGTTGCGTGCGCTTCATTGCGGCCAGTCTGTAAAGCACTATGCGCCCCTGCGACTTTTTAAAGCTGATTTTAGGGGGGGCCGCCGTGTAATCCGGCCTGGGGGGGGGGTCAGCCAATCTCCTGGCAATGGGAAACCGGGGGACATCCCTGCTAGGGGCCCTTCGGATGAAAGCCCGTGGGCCAGGCCTCCCCCTTCGAGACCCTACGTGAGTGTGTGTGTGTGTTTAGTGGGAGTGTGCGTACGTTCGTGTGGAGGGGTGCGAGGGGATGGTGGCGCCGGCGGAGTTGCTCCGTTGCTGTGGCACCACGGTATCTATGGAATCGATAGTCATATCTATTGACTATAGTATTATCAGCTGACTATAGCAGTGTCTGCTTACTCTATAACAGTATTTAATTACTCTAAAGTAGCATCTACTCTGCAGCAGTATCTACCGACTCAACAGTAGTATATACCGACTCTATTGCAGTTAACTTCTTACTCAGAGTACCGTGGTGAGGCCTAGTCTCGTGCAGAGCCCCCGGCCTCGCCTAGATTGCCCAGCCGGCCGAGGTGGCACCTTGGCAGGCTGGGGCTGGGCTGCCACACCACGCTGCATAACATACCAAGCACAGATTCAATTTTCAAAATCGGCCCTCAAGCTGGAACAGATGCCTCAATTTATTGAAATGCACTTTACTTTTTTCAAATACAGCAACCCCCCCCCTCCCACCATCCCCGATCCTGTTAAAGCCATGCATTGTACTACATTACGGACAAAGTTTACAGGAATCTAAAGCAATGCAGTAAAAATTCAACGAAGCAATGTTGTAAAGCTAACAGTTGGCCAACTTAATTATTTGCCGGCCATTTCACCACAGCGAATGCACCGATATAAATTCCGCAACATTTAATGCTGCCTTGTGAAATACAAACAAAACTCAATTAAATTGTCATGTCCATGCTCATTACAGCTTAAGACCGGTCGCACAAAATAACCAATTTTAGGAGACAATTAAAGCTTTAAAGTTAAGTCCGACTTTACAGAAATGTTTTACCACACCCATTAGACTAAAGTTTAAAACTATACTTACAATTATAAATGTGTAAAGTGTTCAACTAAACGAGGTGTGTATCTTATTTACACACCATAGACATTAAAAGAATCGCATATCAATTAACACAACCCACATACAGTCCTTGCACTACCCCTCTACGTAACGTTTCTTCAGACCCAACAAATTTTAACTTTTTAAATCAAGCAAACCCCCAATATATGTACACTCTGGGAGGAAGTTCTCTGCAACCTGCAACAACAAAAGCAAGCATTGCCGACATCAAGAAGCAAAACCAACAGATCATCGTCGACCCCACAAAGGGCTCCATTCTCATTTGGAGAATTTGGTTTGCGTGGTCCCGATTTAGGCCAAGATTTGGTGACAAGTTGCCTCTCCAAACCATCCAATTCCCTTCGTCAATCTCTAAAATTGGGCACGAGAGCGTTGCCAACCAACTCCATTTGAAAGAAACTACTCTACATTTGTATTTTATCAGGTAAGGCCCACGGAGCTATGCAGCGCTCTTTCCGGAGAGACATGGCCACTGTTCTGCCCCACGGCAGATATGGGGCTGTGTTTACACAGGAACTTCCTGATATGATGGTGTCGAGTTTGGTCACGTGACCTGGAAGTGACGCATTAAGGGTCTCGAAGCGACGAGGCAAGGCAGGGGTGTCAGTCATTACAAAGAGTACAAAATGGAGGCACAATTAGCATCTCAGCGAAGACGGAAGCATCTGCTCATTGTGGGACTTTAAGAATCATTGTCTGCAAGTTCGTTTATCTCCATATATATAAAAGGCAAAGTTGTGAATGTGTGCCTGTTCAAAATGTTTAGCGTACTTCCCGACTTGCAACCAACTGGAAATTGGCCATGTGGGTACTTACCAGACTGTACACCACGCAAAAATGATAAAAAATACACTTTTTTTTAGGGGGGGGGGCGGGGAGCTCAATAATGTATAGATTTTTTGCACGGCAAGTGAGCTGTGGCGTCAAATCTGTCACGTGACCATCGCATGTGGAAGCGTAACGCATTGCAGTGTAGTGGTTAGCGTTGTTTGTGTGTGTATGTGTCTGTGTGTGTGTCTGTGTGTGTGTGTATCTGTGTATATCTGTGTGTGTGTGTGTAAGCGTAACGCATTGCAGTGTAGTGGTTAGCGCTACGCTGCGCTACGAACCCGGCGACCCGAGTTCGATTCCCGCTCACGGCCACCAAACGAGTAACTGCTTGGGTGTCAACATCGCCACTGGGGAGATAAAGGCGGCAGGGCGTGCTGCTGGCCACCAAACCCCTTCGTGTTCTTATAATTACTGGGACTCCTGTTATGTTAGGATTGCCGTTATAATGCTGTAAATGCCTTTATAATGCTGTTAAATTGTTACGATAAATATGGAGGCCTGGTTAACAACGAAGCCTGCCACTTGCATTATTGTGAATAGTTGTTTGTAATTAGATAAGTCGAACCAGACTTGTGCCCATGTAACTTTAATGCATTCTTGAGAGCAAGGATGAAGATGTATCTCGTCTACAGTTCAGTGTTATGTGCAGCAGCGCTGTACATTTGGGCTGCAGTATGGTGATTACACAAAGTGACCTTATTGAACATAGTAGCTTATTCTCTTGTTGTAGAGCTATTCAGTGCTAATGTAGGTGCCTGGTCCATCCAGGACCTATGATTGAGATTCATGTTGTCCAAGACAATGTTATGATGTTGCAGTGTTAATTAATTATATTGATATTGCAAGTATTAACAGATGCTCTATTTTGTGCTGTGTTTTCCCATGAGTTTTATGTCGTTCTATTCGTTAAATACGTTGGAGTCGGATGGTCACCCTGGCTCTGAAGGTTTACTACTCGGACAGTGATGCAACGCAGCGTAGTGAGGCCGAGACAGCCACCACAAATGGATAGCTCAACGAAGTGGCTTATCGTGTAGACATTTATAGCAGCAAAATACTCTAAAACGCATGCTTTTAAAAACGTGGGAGGGAAAAAAAAACAGAGGACCCGGAGAAAAATCCACATGACCACGGGGAGAACTTGCAAACTCCAAATATGCAGCAGGCGTCGGGGTTGGGATGGAACCCCAGACCTCCTGCTGCATACCAGGCAAAGTGAGTTAACATCTCCTAGCCACCGTGGCATCCAAATAGAATCGTCAAGAGGACATTCTGACACTTGAAGAAAACCTGTACCAATCTTGGCCATAACCATTCTTGTACCTCTTGATCTTCCAAACACGTGTAGAGGTGTTACGGGAGGGTGACACGCGGTTGTATAACGGTGGCCACAAACACGTCCGCTACGGTCACCACCCTGGGGGGCTGTGGGGGATGCTGTGATCACTCCCAGCCCCGCCCCTCAGTGAGAGACAGTATAAAAGGTGGGACCCGGGGAGCTGAGAGGCAGTTCAACTCAAGCAAGATGAAGAGCCAGTGAAGAACGAAGATTGACTAGCCAGACCCTGGAACTCCTTTGATTCGCTGACCTTCTGAGGGCCGGGCAAAGCAAGCCAGGGTGCGACACCGGAGCCGCGAGGGCCGATGTCCCTCTGAGGGCCGGACTCGTGTGGCTGGTGATCGGGACCTGCGCCGAAGCTGGGCCAGGTCAGATAGCCTCCCGGGAGAGGAACAGGATAGAGGGAACCAGGGAGCTAGCGTGGGCTAAAGCTCGGGGAACGTTTCCCTCTATAAAGTACGGGTGAAGAGGCCGTTACCTCTTCAAGTATAAGACTCGCAACTGTAACAGAAGTGTCTGTAATAAATACGTGTTGCCTCAAGTAAACAGTCTCCGACGTCAATAAGGCCACTATACATGTAGCCCTCCAGCAGGTCAGATCGTACAAAAGCATTAAATTTGGCATGCGATTGATCGATAAAAAAAATCTAGTCATGTTTAAGATTTTATATAAATGATGATTGAGAAGTTTTTCACGATATAATACGCAAATTATATTATGTGAGCAAATGCGGTAGTGTACCCATACTCTTTGGTTCTATTCGGTAAAGTCACTCCAGCGCTGTCCTCGAGACAGCCTGATCCCTTCACCGAGAAGATGGTTTCAAATTAAGCAACCATTGGAAAGATGTTCTAAATCGAACTAAACATTAAACTAATTTTCAATGGTACAGTATATTTTTCAAGTAGTGGTACCCCAAACTTTCGCAGCTCTTAAAAATTCCCCATTCACACCATCAATAGGTAAACTCCCCCCCCCCCCCCCCGCCAAACGGCATGTTCACCCGCACGTACACCACCTCTATGCTAAGTCGGCCAATCAAATGCTAATTTTTATGCTAATTCCTTTGTCAAGGCACCTTGTTTCCTCGCACACAGCTTAAAGGTCGCGGTCTGAGCGTGGCTGTGTTTCACTCCAGCGCTGTCCTCGAGACAGCCTGATCCCTTCACCCGATGAAGGCCGCTTGTGTTGTGGCCGAAACGTCGTGATTTTTGTTGTTTTATTTTTTACCTACGTGACTTTACCGAATAGAACCAAAGAGTATGGATCCTTGCAGTCACGAAAGCTTTAAATCTAGAAGTGTACCCATGGCTACAACCACGAGAAGGCGAGTAGAGTCAAGGACGTAATGAATGGGAAGAGGAATAGAAAGGGGTAGAGCAGACAAATGGAAAAATGGGATCAGGGACAATACCTTAAAAGGGTCTCTCTATCATCCTCCACGGAGCAGGGTATTTTCACAGGGGGGGGGTTTGGGGGCAGAGGGTAAGGGATTCAGCAGGGATGGCCACACAAGTCACGTGACTTCCTCAGGGAGGCATTACAAAATCGGGCATCAGGTGTTTGGTAAAAGATGCAGGTGGAGATCCGATCAGAAATCCTCTCTTCTCTCAATACCCAGCCAGTGAACAGGGTGGCCACAACCTCAGCACCACGATAGCACCTCGTTGAGATCAATATAGCAAGTTGCCTCTGGCAACCTCGTTTCTCACAAAACCACAGATTTTAAAAAAGAAAGTCTTCGTTCATCATCGCCATGGAGAAATGCATCGTGCAGGACCTTGAAGCCGCAGTTACATTTTGTTGGTGCAAATCTTAATTGGGTTAAGTTGTGGAAGAGGGGTAATTTTAAAACGTTTTTATTTTTTATCAGGCAAGACACCGAGCTATATTTGCACTTTTTCAGAAGCCACTTTACCACAAATGATCATTGAATAAAGCGGCTTTCTTGATAAACGCCGTTATTGCAAACAACAAAACCCATTTAGCACCACATTTGTATTATCTCGTGGTAGAAGAGTGGCTCTCGCACAACTACGAACCCAACGACGCAAAAAATAACTCGATTCTCAGCCACATCACGAGCGAATTATATCCAAATCGGTGGCTGGCTCCCCACCTTCCCATTCACCACAACCGCACAAGTGAAGCGTGGCAGGTGAAATAACCACCCCACCCCGCATGACAAGACAGCGCGGCCTTCGCCGAGCAGTTCATTGACAGGGCACCAAATAATAACGCTTTAAATGACGGGTTATTTTGAAAAGGCGACAATTTAAAATACAATCACTGGGTATCACCATCAAGCGCAAAGTAAAAACAAAAATGCTCGTCCGCATGCACTACGCATTATCATCATCATCGAGCTGTTATACACAGAGCCTTTTATTTTCCTGCATGCGCTTACGGAAATAATTCCATGAAGATAGCTGCAACTCAACTGCGTTCAATTAAGATCGCATTGAAATCACGCAGTTGCCTCTAAACGAGCAAAAGGCGAAAACGACCCGAGGCAAGGCCACTGGGCAACGGAAACCACGTGGCATTAAGAGGGCAAAGGTGCAGCCCTGCAGTGCCGATGTTTACCGCACACCGCACCCCCCCCCTCCCGTACCCGCAGCTCCTCCGTACGCAGGCTGCACGAAGGGACGGTGCCCGACCGCTGTGGCCCAGGCGTCGTGCCGCGCGTGGCCCGGGTGGCCGCCCGTGGCACCGCGGGGGGGTCCGGTCAACGTGCCCGGCGCGGAGTGGCAGCTCGCCGCCGCTCCGATACCGCACGTGTGGCAGCGAGCAGCGCCCCCCCCCGGGGTGCCCGGCGAGGACTGGACGGGGGGTGAGGGTGGGTTAGGCAGCGATTAGAACAAATCACGACGGACGACGTACGCATGTCAAACTTCTTATGCACCTTCTTGGTTCTTTCGGTAAAGTCACCACCACGTAGAAGGGAAACAATAAAATAATAAAAATATAAAACTTTAAAATTCTCACGACGTTTCGACTGCAAGACAAGCAATCATCATCAGGTGTAAAAACCACAGCAAGACATTTTTTTTTTAAAAGTGGCAGGTTTTTTTTTACATTAGCACCACGGAGAGCGATTTGGCAGTTATTCAGATGGACAAGTCCATCTATGTTCAGAAAAGAGGAGGGGGGAGACGAAAATGATGGATGCGGTCTGAAAGCCACCGTAAGCGTGAACAATCAATTAAGACCCGGAATGGTTTATCAAATCCTTCCAATGATTGCTAAGCCAGAATTCCTTCCTCTCGGTTGAAATTGTCTCTGTGTTTGTATATGTGGATAGCCTCATGAACGAATCTCTCATGGTAGCCAGATGGCTTACAGAGAACCTCTGTAAGCCATCAGGCTACCATGAGAGATTCTCCCGTTTCGGTCTTAGGAGGAGGGATAATTGCGATGTCATCACCCGAGAGCCAATCAGGTGCCAAGGGTTGCGCAATTCAGCCACTGGCACGCTGGCACCCGGGCTCGGATCTTGGTAGCCTCTTCCATCTCCTCCTCCTCAACCTGTAAAAACCCTCCACAGCTACCACTGTTAGCTAACTATTGTAACTCTCAAATGCAACTTTCATCAAGCCCCCCGAGTGTGAAGTGCAGTCTCCAACCTCGTATTCTCCACCATCTCTGGCTTCCTCGATTCCAGTGCCGTGAAGGGAAAATTTGCCCGAAATGCGGCCGATCAGCGTTGACTTTTTTTTCCACATTTTGTCAACATGTTGCCAAAGATGTCCCTTAAAGGCTTAACGGACGTTCGGGGCAAGTGCAGTGCGAGCAACTACGAGGCCGGCAAAGCACACGGAGGAGGTGGGGAAGCCAGACCCACGCCCGACCGCCTTCTCCCCAGTGGCGATGTTTATACATCGCACCAGGTGCTCATTGGATAGACCTCAGGAAAAGCCCGGGACCGTTTCAGATAATCGTCACCTGGCGTTGGCCGTAAGTGGGAATCAAACCCCGGTGGGTCGTAGGCGGGTTTGTGGTGCAGCGCATCAACCACTGTGCCACCGCTCCCCTAAACCATGGCACTGCTGCAGTGGCAAGATGTTAACTACCTCGCCTGGAGTACAATAGGTCGTGGGGTTTGATCCTGTAGCCAGGAATCAAATCTAGCTCGCGGGGTTCCGAGCTGCACACATTTCTCAACTCTGCAAGCCATGCAAGCCAAAAATTGAGATTCATTTATTTCCTGTAACAAGCTATATTAAATATTCTTGTTTCTTTCGGTAAAGTCACGTAAAAGGGAAATAATAAAAATAAAACATAATAAAATAAAAATGAAATTTATTTTATTTTTATTTAAATAAAATTAAAATGAAATTTATTTTATATGTATTTTATTTTATTATGTCTTAGCTGTATTAAAACCAATAGCCCATCATCCATAAGCCATATGCCTGCAGGTATTGAATGTTTATGGGTATCAACATCACAAATCCCTATCATCACTGTCGCAAAGAAGAAGTTCTCCATTGTGCCAATTTAATCCCGACAGGTGCCGTTGGCCCAAATCTGTGAATCCGTTTAGAGTATTTGGCAGCTAAACGTTCCCACGCGCTAAGCCACTTCGTTGCGTTACCTACCATTTGTGGGCAGGTCGCTTCTGAAAGAGCGATATAGTAAGTGGGCCTTACCCGCAACCTAAACAATTCTTTAAAATAGTTTCTAGCTGGTTCAGCTACCTTCATTCTCCCCAGTGCTGATTTAATCATCTTTTTCACTTACACACCGCACCAGGTAACTTCACTTGAAGGCAGTCTACCTACGCGAAGCCCAGAATGTGTTGGGATACAAAGCCACCACCGACGACGTTGTCTGTAGCCAGGAATCAAATCTAGCTCGCGGGGTTTCGAGCTGCACACATTTCTCAACTCTGCAAGCCAAAAATTGAGATTCATTTATTTCCTGCAACAAGCTGTATTAAATATTCTGGTTTCTTTCGGTAAAGTCACATAGAAGGGAAATAATAAAATAAAAAAAATAAAACATAAACTCAAAATGAAATTTATTTTATTTTTATTTAAATAAAATATAAATGAAATTTATTTTATATGTATTTTATTTTATTACGTCTTAGCTGTATTAAAACCAATAGCCTGTCATCCATTAGCCATATGCCTGCAGGTATTGAATGTTTATGGGTATCAACATCACAAATCGCTATCATCACCGTCGCAAAGAAGAAGTTCTCCATTGTGCCAATTTAATCCCGACAGGTGCCGTTGGCCCAAATCTGTGAATGAAGGCAAAAATGAATCTGGAACATTTCCAAATTAACTGTTTTGGGGCCGTCCAGAAATGACGTCACGCACCTGGGGGGGGGGGGGGGTCAGACATTTGTGACGATGTGTGACGACTGGGGGGGGGGGGGAGTTTGATAAATGTGACGTCACATCAAAATGCGCAACTTTAAATATAGACAACACGTTCCACTTAATTAGACTTTTTAATGTTTTCTCCTACAAGATCAGAGTGCAGCGGCACATTAAATACGCACTACAATGACAACAATAGTTTAAAGCGATTTGAAGCGTGTTTTTTTTTTTGCGGGGGGGGGGGGGTGAGGGGGGAGGGGGCAGAGCTTTGTGACGTCATATTTGAGGGCGGGGGGGGTCAAAAAAATCGTTCAGAATCACGTGACGTCATTTATGGACGGCCCCTTATGTGGCACCGCCGGGCTCTTTGGCCGGGTCACGCGCCGTCTATGACCAGCCACGTCTCATTGCCCTGTGACTACCGACCCGGCTTCAACACTTGATTTTTGCACACAGCGTTTTAATAAGTTTTTTTTTTGTGTGGAATATTTGCTGGTTTATTCCAGAATGTTTCTGTTACGCGTTGTCGCTTTAAGATGTTCTGTGTTCAAATGTTGTTTGTTGCGGTTGCACCCGACTTAAGAGCCGCATGGCTCACAGGGGTATACCTAATAAATGAAACTTGAAACTTGAACACGCGCACGCACCGAAACCACGAACTTTTTCAGGTCAACGGGGTTAATCGCGCGTTCGTGTTGGCATAGCTGTCAACCCCTTATCAGTGCCCCTAGATTGTTACAGATCGATTCAAACCTTTATTGGTCACCCCCTGCCCTTATAAACATCAACGTTTAGCCAACGAGGTCCCGTTGCCAAGGGAGAAACGCAAACAGATGGACGAAACAATGTGTGCCCGTATTGAAACGGCTGTGCACCCAATAACCTTCGTTGAAAAATACTTGAAACCACTGCGACCCAGAACCAGCAAGAACAACAACCTCAGAACATTCGTGATTAAGCGGGTGACGAGTTGAAGAACTTTGCCCCAGTACAGCTAGAGGCGCCGGCCATAAATGACGTCGCGCGATTTTGGACGATTTTTGCCACCCCCCCCCAAAAAAAAAATATAAAACATGCTTCAAATCTCTTTAAACTATTATCATTGTAGCGCGTATTTAATGTGGCGCTGCACTCTGATGTTGTAGGTGAAAACATTTATTAAAAAGTCTATTTAATTAAGTAGAACGTTTTGATTTAAAGCTTTCGTGACTGCAGGGATCCATCTTATTGGTTCTTTCGGTAAAGTCACGTAGAATGGAAATAAAATAAAACATAATAAAATAACATTTTATTAAAAAATCAAATAAAGTAAATAATAAAACATAATAAAATTTTATTGAAAATTAAATGTTATTGCTTTATTTTTATTATTTTATTTCCATTCTACGTGACTTTACCGAAATAACCAAGATAAGTAGAACGTGTTGTCTATATTTAAAGTTGCGAATTTTGATGTGACGTCACATTTCTCAACTCCCCACCGCCCCTCGTCACACATCGTCACAAATGTCTGACCCCCACGTGACGTATCAATGGCTGTTATTTTAAACATTTCTGGGCAATTCCCACTGAGATTAAGGACTCTCTTACAAATCCAGGTTAATTGAAAACGCAAAAGTACATACAGCAATCCAATACAATCATGATTTCATTTATTTTTTTTCATTTATTTTATTGATTTTTTTCACCTACGTGACTTTACCGAAAAAAACCAAAGACTATCTTATTTGTCGTTTGAGCATCTTAACACCTCCTGTTTGATTGCCCTGAAAAGGGTCAAACCCCTCTTTAATACCCCCCCCACACATTGACCCCACGACACCCACACCAATCTGTCCAGAAGGCGACAACGTCGCCGACACGTTCACCTCCTCCTGGCAAACTTTCCCCAGTCCCAAGGCCTCCTCCTCCTCCTGCTGCTGCTGCTGCCCGAGCGAGTCGCCTGTTAGGACGACTCAAGCGGCTTCATTAAACCCCTAACCCGCAGCTTCGCGGTGTCCACAGTCATCCCGTGAACCACCCACCCCCACCCCCCAGTGCGTAACCTTTCGCCAAGACGACGGTGGAGTCGTCCGTGTTGATGTCACAGAGGATGCCCTCGTAGCGGATGCCCGCCATGGAGAGCAAGCTCATCCTGACGCCCATGCAGGCCGCCCAAGTGGCCATGGTCGCCGGCTCTGGCTACGGGCGACGAGAGGGGCTGGTGGGGCCGCCTTGGTGGGGCCGGGCAGGAGGAGGGGGGGGAGGGGGGAACTTGGCCCGGATCGTGAGACGACGACGATGATGATGATGGTGTTGGTGGTGGTGTTGATGATGGTGATGATGGTGGTGGTGTTGTTGATGGTGGTGTTGATGGTGGTGGTGTTGATGGTGGTGGTGTTGTTGATGGTGGTGGTGTTGATGATGTTGGTGGTGTTGATGATGATGGTCTTGTTGATGGTGGTGGTGTTGATGGTGGTGGTGTTGATGGTGGTGGTGTTGATGGTGGTGTTGATGATGGTGGTGTTGATGATGATGGTGGTGTTTATGATGATGGTGTTGTTGTTGATGGTGATGTTGATGGTGTTGATGATGATGATGATGGTGGTGTTGTTGATGATGGTGATGATGGTGTTAATGATGGTGGTGTTTATGATGGTGTTGTTGTTGATGGTGATGTTGATGATGATGGTGGTGTTGATGATGTTGATGATGATGGTGTTGATGATGATGGTGTTGATGATGATGGTGATGTTGATGATGATGGTGGTGTTGATGATGTTGATGATGTTGATGATGATGGTGTTGATGATGATGGTGATGTTGATGATGGTGTTGATGATGATGATGGTGGTGTTGTTGATGATGGTGATGATGGTGTTAATGATGGTGGTGTTTATGATGATGATGATGGTGTTGTTGTTGATGATGATGGTGGTGTTGATGATGTTGATGATGATGGTGTTGATGAGGATGGTGTTGATGATGATGGTGATGTTGATGATGATGGTGGTGTTGTTGATGATGATGATGGTGTTGATGATGATGGCAACAACTCACGGCGTATCCCCCACGTGTTCACGGACACGCCACTGGCACTGCAATGCACTCTGGGTAGCGCCACGTGGGCGGGATTGTGGGGGGAGGGGGATTTGTTTCTCTTCCGCTCAACGTCGTGGGTTTTTTGCTTTGTGTTTCATTTTAGTAATTTTTAATTTAATTTTTATTTTCTATCTACGTGACTTTACCGAAAGAACCAGGAATGTGAACTGCATGAAATATAAAGCGGGTCACGTGCATGCTTCTCGACCAATAGAAATACGCGGCGTTTTTTTAAACCGAGGGGCATTTCCCCACCCCGCCCACCCTGCCCCCCGTCCACCCCGCCCCTTACACCCCCACCCCGCCCCCTTACACCCCGCCCCCTTGCACCGCCCCGCCCTCTTCCACCCCGCCCCGCCTCCTTCCACCACGCCCCCTTCAAACCCCGCCCCTCCTCCACCCACGTCTCTCCGTGACGGTTTGAAGGCCCAGTTCAGTTTTCAGTTTATTTTAGCCCTGTGAGCGATTCGGCTCTTGAATCGGGTGCAACCACAACAAACAAAAAAAACAAAAACACGAACAAGAAAAACATCTTAAAGTGACTATGTGACTGTGCAAACAGAAAATCCATGAAAAAAACAGCAAAATATTCCTGAAAATTAGCCGTACACCAACGCTGTGTGCAAAAAATCCCAGTGGGATGCAAGTCAAACAACAACCACAACAACTTAGATTAAGGCCATCAGTTTAACTCCGTACTACAACAAAACAAACATGTCCAAACCTAAAAACGTTTTCCAAATCACCAAAAAATAAAGCCATAATTGCAGCGTAACAGTGATCACAGGGACTGTGACCGAATTTTTACAATTAACTACATAAATAACATGTAACACCAAATCCTAGAGCCATAGTTGGCTGCATGAGTTACTCCACAACAACAGATGCATCGGTCTGAGTATCAAATTACTCAATGTACCTTTAAGATCAGCACGCTAAATCAAAATACAGATAATACTTTGGAGCGTCATCCGGAGCGAAACATTTTATTTTATGTTACGCCAATGAATAGCAGTGGCAGCTAGGGGTGTACAACTCCTCGAGAGCAGTTTTGAGAGAAGATCTCATTGGTAGCGATTCAAGTTGCAGTTTATTGGCAATAGCATTCCAGACTCTGGGGGCATCAATAGCAAAGGCCCTTCCTACGGCAATAGGGAATGTGAAGCTGGTAAATGAGCGAAGACCTGAGGTCAAATTTGTTATTTGAAATAGAGTGGAGATCCAGCAGGTAGTCTGTGGATTTTTTTGTAAGTACATCGTGAATAAATAAGATCTGGTGCACAAGCCGTCGAACATTAAGAGACGTTAAGTTTGACCCAATGTAGAGATC
Organism: Petromyzon marinus; assembly: GCF_048934315.1. NCBI lineage: Eukaryota > Metazoa > Chordata > Hyperoartia > Petromyzontiformes > Petromyzontidae > Petromyzon > Petromyzon marinus. The sequence continues at coordinate 1,084,673 of NW_027422728.1, forward strand.
ACAGTGGTGAGTCCTATATGTGCAGTTCAATGTAAATTTTAAGGCCGAGTGATAGATGGAATCAAGCTTCTTCAGTACAGTACTTGGGGCTGATTTATACACGATGTCACAGTAGTCAAGTAGAGGCAGTATGGTAGCTTTTATCAATTCCAAACGGAACATTGGGGGGAAGCAGTGCTTGTGTCGATACAGAAAACCAATTTTTATTTGTGTCTTTTTACCAATATAATCAATGTGATCTTCAAAATTCAGTTTTGAATCCAGGATGACCCCAAGATACTTATAGATCTTGACTTGCTCTATTTTATAATTATTTAAGGAATGTAATTGGGGAAACATGACTTCCTGCTTTAGTCCTGGTGAGAAGCATAGCACCTTGGTTTTGTAGGTATTCAGGACTAGTTTAAGAGCAACTAGCTGATGTTGTAGTTTGTTGAAATCACCCTGTAGCTTAGCAATCACGTCATCCGGAGAGTGGCCAGCAGTAATCACTATTGTGTCATCTGCAAAAAGATTTACCCTGGAATGATCCAGGTCAGTGCCCAAGTCATTGACATAAAGAGAGAAGAAAAGGGGGCCGAGGATGGAACCCTGTGGAACCCCTTTTGTTATCTTAACACTGTTTGACCTCCAACCATCTGTGAATACAGTTTGGGTGCGAGAAAAGAGGTAATTTTGTAACCATTTTACTGTGTTTTCGGAAAAACCGAGGAACTTAATTTACTAAGCAGGGTGTTGTGGTCTACTGTATCAAAAGCTTTGGACAGGTCTAGAAAAAGACAGGTACAGTACTGCTTATTATCAAGGCTACTGTAAATGTGATTCAGAGAGTCTAATGCAGCAGATGTGGTGCTGTATTTTTTTCCGAACCCAGATTGTTTTAGATGTAGTAGATTGTTGGTGGACAGGAAACTGCTAATTTGGTAGGTCAATAATTTTTCAAAAATTTTCATCAACGGGGACAAAATTGAGATAGGTCAGTAGTTATTTGGATCATCTTTAGGGCCCCCTTTGTGAAGTGGACGGACATAGGAATGTTTCCATTCTAGAGGAACTGATGCTTCTTTGATGGACAGGTTGAAAATATGGGCTATAGGTTTGTATATTAGGTGACCAACAGTTAGTAGAGCAAAGACGGGAATACTATCTGCTCCGGAAGAGGAAGACCCTTTGAGGTAAGACAGTTGTTTCAGAACATTACTTTCGTGGATTGTCTGGAAACTAAATTCGTTTAATGTTTGGACAGGGGTGTAGGAATTTGCATGAGCAGAGGTGACTCCCAATACATTATAAAAAAAGATTACCAGCTTCAGAAAAATGAAGGTTAAAATTGTCAACTATTTTTTTGGGATCTGAAAAATATTCCCCATTTCGGTTAAGCTCAACGGGCAGATTGTCTGTTTTGGATGCCTTTTCGATATATTTGTTTTCAAGAAAATCCTGGCATTTCCATGTGATTCCAGGAGAGTGGAGAAAAAGTAGGCATTTTTTGCATGCCGTTTTTTTTGACGCATCTATTCCTTAAAATCCTGTATTCTAGCCAGTCATTGACCAAATTACTTTTCTCAGCACATGCCCAAGCCTTGTCCCTAGTTTTCATTAGCTTTGTAATCAAATGATCAAACCATGGTGGGCGGTTGCATTTAGTTTTAAATCTAACCAACGGAGCATGCTTGTTAAGAATTTGGGGAAACGTGTACCTGAAAGTCTCCCAAGCCGTAATCAGGTTGGGGATATCACAGACCTTGTCAATATCCGAGTGAAGCACATCATTAGCAAATGCCTGAGTGCTGAAGTGTCTCATAGAGTGCTTTTCAACCAATTTAGGGGGGCTTTGGGTCTGGCTGATGATCTCACTCCAAAAATGAAGGAGTGATCACTAAGGTTATTACCCAGAACACCAGTCAGTGTGAAATTGTGAGGGGCATATGTCAATAGGACGTCAAGCAGAGTTGACTGTCCCGAATATTTTAGGTTGGGTCTTGTGGGGACATTTATTAATTGAAACAGATTAAATTCATCTGCAAAATGTGTGGCCACGGCCGGCGGGTTTAGCCAATTCCAATTTAGATCACCCACTAAAACTATTTCACCTTTAGGGAGGCGCCCAAAAAGCTCTCTCAGTGCAGACGCAGCTTCAACATCCTTCCCACTAGGCGGTCGATAGCAGCACACTACCAATATCTGTTGATTATTTGGGAGCGTTATTTTGAGAGGGAGACCTTCAAAGCAACATTTTTTAAACAAGGAGTGAGCTAGTGAACAAGCTCCTCAGCCGCCACCATTTCAGTCTCCGACCGCCAGCACTTCCTCTGCGTCTTCGCCATCAACAACTCCAAGTCCTTCGAGGACATCCACCAGTACAGGTGGGTCGGTGTGTGTGTGTCGGACTTAACGCATCCACAAGTACAGGTGTGTGTGTGTCGGACTTAGTGCATCCACAAGTACAGGTGGGTCGGTGTGTGAGTGTGTCGGACTTAGTGAATCCACCAGTACAGGTGTGTGTGTGTCGGACTCAGTGCATCCACAAGTACAGGTGTGTGTGTCGGACTTAGTGCATCCACAAGTACAGGTGTGTGTGTGTCGGACTAAGTGCATCCACAAGTACAGGTGTGTGTGTGTGTGTCGGACTTAGTGCATCCACAAGTACAGGTGTGTGTGTGTCAGACTTAGTGCATCCACAAGTACAGGTGTGTGTGTGTGTCGGACTTAGTGCACCCACCAGTACAGGTGGGTCGGTGTGTGTGTCGGACTTAACGCATCCACAAGTACAGGTGTGTGTGTGTCGGACTTAGTGCATCCACCAGAACAGTGGGTCGGTGTGTGTGTGTGTGTCGGACTTAGTGCATCCACCAGTACAGATGGGTCGGTGTGTGTGTCGGACTTAGTGCATCCACAAGTACAGGTGTGTGTTTGTGTGTCGGCGGTGGGTGGCTTACTGCAGCTACCATATCATGCGTCTTGTGCTGGAAGAAATAAAGCCTCCAGTTAAATTTTTGACTTGTTACACTGGTCTACAGCCAAAATGCTTTCGAGAAATAAACATGTAGTCCAACTTTACTAATTCTGTGTCACTGAGCTGTCCGCTTGACACTGATGTTCCGGTGTGTCTGTTCCACCTGAAGAAGGAGACTTGTGTTGCCTCCGAAACGTCGTGATTTAATTGTTTTCTTTTGTTTTATTTTATTTTACCTCCGTGACTCCACCGTACAAATTGATTCTCATTGTTTCGTGAGGAGTCGACTCCTTTTTAATCGCATTAAGAATCGACTCCCATTGACTTGCACAGGGAATCGGATTGTAGATTGTATTAGAAATCGATTGCTCATTGAATTGCATGAGGAATCGACTTAGCGTCTGAATCAATTCCTTGTCGACTTGTGTTTGGAACCGGTTCGTGGTGTGGAGTTGGATCCGGGTCTGGGGGGTTCAGCATCGCCTGGTGAGTTTACACTCAACACTCACCACTACTCACCACTAGTACACTCACCACTAGTACACTCACCACTACTCACCACTAGTACACTCGCCACTAGTACACTCACCACTAGTACACTCACCACTACGCACCACTAGTACACTCACCACTACTCACCACTAGTACACTCACCACTACTCACCACTAGTACACTCACCACTAGTACACTCACCACTTACCACTACTCACCACTTACCACTAGTACACTCACCACTAGTACACTCACCACTTACCACTACTCACCACTCACCACTAGTACACTCACCACTACTCACCACTCACCACTAGTACACTCACCACTAGTACACCCACCACTCACCACTAGTACACTCACCACTAGTACACTCACCACTAGTACACTCACCACTACTCACTAGTACACTCACCACTACTCACCACTAGTACACTCACCACTCACCACTACTCACCACTCACCACTAGTACACTCACCACTAGTACACTCACCACTCACCACTAGTACACTCACCACTAGTACACCCACCACTCACCACTAGTACACTCACCACTAGTACACTCACCACTAGTACACTCACCACTACTCACCACTACTCACCACTAGTACACTCACCACTAGTACACTCACCACTCACCACTAGTACACTCACCACTACTCACCACTAGTACACTCACCACTAGTACACTCACCACTCACCACTAGTACACTCACCACTAGTACACTAACCACTACTCAACACTCACCACTAGTACACTCACCACTACTCACCACTACTCACCACTAGTACACTCACCACTAGTACACTCACCACTACTCACCACTACTCACCACTCACCACTAGTACACTCACCACTAATACACTCACCACTAGTACACTCACCACTAGTACACTCACCACTCACCACTAGTACACTCACCACTAGCACACTCACCACTCCCCCACTAGTACACTCACCACTACTCACCACTAGTACACTCACCACTAGTACACTCACCACTAGTACACTCACCACTACTCACCACTACTCAACACTCACCACTAGTACACTCACCACTAGTACACTCACCACTAGTACACCCACCACTCACCACTAGTACACTCACCACTCATCACTAGTACACTCACCACTAGTACACTCACCACTAGTACACCCACCACTCACCACTACTCACCACTAGTACACTCACCACTAGTACACTCACCACTCACCACTACTCACTACTAGTACACTCACCACTAGTACACTCACCACTCACCACTAGTACACTCACCACTCACCACTGCTCACCACTCACCACTACTCACCACTAGTACACTCACCACTAGTACACTCACCACTCACCACTACTCACCACTCACCACTACTCACCACTAGTACACTCACCATTCACCACTACTCACCACTCACCACTACTCACCACTAGTACACTCACCACTAGTACACTCACCACTACTCACCACTAGTACACTCACCACTAGTACACTCACCACTAGTACACCCACCACTCACCACTACTCACCACTAGTACACTCACCATTAGTACACTCACCACTCACCACTAGTACACTCACCACTCACCACTACTCACCACTCACCACTACTCACCACTAGTACACTCACCACTCACCACTACTCACCACTCACCACTACTCACCACTAGTACACTCACCACTAGTACACTCACCACTCACCACTACTCACCACTCACCACTACTCACCACTAGTACACTCACCAATCACCACTAGTACACTCACCACTAGTACACTCACCACTCACCACTACTCACCACTCACCACTACTCACCACTAGTACACTCACCATTAGTACACTCACCACTCACCACTACTCACCACTCACCACTACTCACCACTAGTACACTCACCACTAGTACACTCACCACTACTCACCACTAGTACACTCACCACTAGTACACTCACCACTAGTACACTCACCACTAGTACACTCACCACTCACCACTAGTACACTCACCACTCACCACTACTCACCACTCACCACTACTCACCACTAGTACACTCACCACTCACCACTACTCACCACTCACCACTATTCACCACTAGTACACTCACCACTAGTACACTCACCACTCACCACTACTCACCACTCACCACTAGTACACCGTTGTGTCTGTTCCACCTGAAGAAGGAGACTTGTGTTGCCTCCAAAACGTCGTGATTTAATTGTTTTCTTTTATTTTGTTTTATTTTACCTCCGTGACGCCACCGTATAAATTGATTCTCAACATTGTTTCGTGAGGAGTCGACTCCTTTTTAAACGCATTAAGAATCGACTCCTATTGACTTGCACGGGGAATCGGATTGAAGAGTTGTATTAGAATTCGATTGCTCATTGAATTGCATGAGGAATCGACTTAGAGTCTGAATCAATACCTTGTCGACTTGTGTTTGGAACCGGTTCGTCGTGTGGAGTTGGATCCGGGTTTGGGGGGTTCAGCATCGCCTGGTGAGTTTACACTCAACACTCACCACTACTCACCACTAGTACACTCACCACTAGTACACTCACCACTACTCACCACTCACCACTAGTACACTCACCACTACTCACCACTAGTACACTCACCACTCACCACTACTCACCACTAGTACACTCACCACTAGTACACTCACCACTCACCACTAGTACACTCACCACTCACCACTACTCACCACTACTCACCACTAGTACACTCACCACTAGTACACTCACCACTAGTACACTCACCACTCACCACTAGTACACTCACCACTACTCACCACTAGTACACTCACCACTAGTACACTCACCACTACTCACCACTAGTACACTCACCACTACTCACCACTCACCACTAGTACACTCACCACTAGTACACTCACCACTACTCTCCACTCACCACTACCCACCACTAGTACACTCACCACTAGTACACTCAACACTCACCACTACTCACCACTCACCACTAGTACACTCACCACTACTCACCACTACTCACCACTCACCACTAGTACACTCACCACTAATACATTCACCACTACTCACCACTAGTACACTCACCACTAGTACACTCACCACTAGTACACTCACCACTACTCACCACTCACCACTACTCACCACTCACCACTACTCACCACTAGTACACTCACCACTACTCACCACTAGTACACTCACCACTCACCACTAGTACACTCACCACTACTCACCACTCACCACTACTCACCACTCACCACTACTCACCACTAGTACACTCACCACTACTCACCACTAGTACACTCACCACTCACCACTACTCACCACTAGTACACTCACCACTAGTATACTCACCACTAGTACACCCACCACTCACCACTACTCACCACTCACCACTAGTACACTCACCACTAGTACACTCACCACTCACCACTACTCACCACTAGTACACTCACCACTAGTACTCTCACCACTCACCACTACTCACCACTAGTACACTTACCACTAGTACACTCACCACTCACCACTAGTACACTCACCACTAGTACACTCACCACTCACCACTAGTACACTCACCACTAGTACACTCACCACTAGTACACTCACCACTCACCACTACTCACCACTAGTACACCCACCACTCACCACTAGTACACTGACCACTAGTACACTCACCACTCACCACTACTCACCACTAGTACACTCACCACTCACCACTAGTACACTCACCACTACTCACCACTAGTACACTCACCACTCACCACTAGTACACTCACCACTAGTACACTCACCACTCCCCCACTCCCCCTCCCTCCCCCCCAGGACGAGGACTTTGTCACCACCATGGCCAACGCGGCCTCCCTGTCTCACGCTCTGCGCCCTGACCCTTCTGCTGTCCCTGCTGCTGTTGCTGCCCCTGCTGTCCCTGCTGCTGCTGCCCCTGCTGTCCCTGCTGCCCCCGCTGTCCCTGCTGCCCCTGTTGCTGCCCCTGCTGTCCCTGCTGCTGCTGCCCCTGCTGCTGCTGTCCCTGCTGTCCCTGCTGTCCCTGCTGCCCCTGCTGCTGTCCCTGCTGCTGCTGCTGCCCCTGCTGCCCCCGCTGTCCCTGCTGTTGCTGTCCCTGCTGCTGCTGTCCCTGCTGTCCCTGCTGCTGTCCCTGCTGCTGCTGCCCCTGCTGTTGCTGCCCCTGCTGCTGCTGTCCCTGCTGCTGCTGCCCCTGCCGCCGCTGCCCCTGCTGCCCCTGCCGCCGCTGCCCCTGCTGTCCCTGCTGCTGCTCCTGCTGCTGTCCCTGCTGCTACTGCCGCACTGCCGCTTGGCTCCCCGCTGTGCCGCTGGTGGCTCGGCTTCCTGGGCGCTCTCAGACGCTGCTGCTGCTGCTGCACCACCACCAACACCACCGCCGCTGGCTGTGGTGTTGGTGGTGGTGTTGGTGGTGGTGTTATTGGTGGTGGTGTTGGTGGCGTTGGTGGTGGTGGTGTTGTCGGTGGTGGTGTTGGTGGCGGTGGTGGTGTTGGTGGTGGTGGGGGTGGTGGTGTTGGTGGTGGTGGCGGTGGTGGTGGTGTTGGTGGGGGTGGTGGCCGTGGTGGCAGTGGTGGTTGCGAGCAACCCGAGGAGTGGGCGGTGGCAGTGGTGAGGGCGGCTGGGACGCCGCGCTCACTCCTCACGCTGCTCACTGACCGTGAGGACGACGACCAGGTGAGACCACGGGTGGGGCGCACAAGGATATGTGTCTGTGTGTGTGTAGGTCGACTCAGCCTCAAATGAGTACCTGGAGGGATGTGTAAACATCGCCGCTAGGGAGACAAAGGCGGCCGGGCATAGTGCTGGCCACCCACCCCCTCGTGTGCTGTGCCGGCCTTTAAAGGCGCTCGCTAACAGCACTTGCCCCTACAGTCTGTTAAGGCTATACGGGGTATCTTTGTCTGTGCGCAGCACGGGCTAGAGAAGAGATGGAGTGACGTGGTACAAGAAGACGTGGAGCTGAGTCGACTTCCCGATGACTGGTACCAGCGGTGTAAAAATCGGCCTCTGTGGAGGAGGCTCGTGAAGGACGCTACTGGGCAGTTGGAGGCAGTCGCCCTCCAACAACAACGGAGGGCGGAGGAGCGACGCTCAGAACAACGAGCGGAGCGCCGGGTGGCTAAAGCACAGCAGGTTGGCACAGGAGGGGGCACAGGCGGTGCATCAGCCAGTCATCTCAGTCAGTCGACCCGTGGCACCTGGGTCTGTCCCTTGACCTTCTGCCAGCGGGCGTTCGACACTTCACGTGGCCTCAAGGTGCACATAGCCTGGCACAAGCGTCGTGGTGACATCACCGCCACTTGGTGGCGTATGGCGGTTGTTGTTTGTGCATCTCCTCATCTCCCCGTGCCCCCACAGGTGCGTGCATATGCATGTGAGGTGTTGCAAGTCCTCAGCTCCAACCATGTTGGCGCATTGGCCCTCTGCAACAATGGAGGCATCGCGGCCTTCGCCAGCCTGCTGGGACGCACTCACAACCCTCACACCCTGGAGAAGATCACCGGTAGCAACCCACCCACACTCACCACCCACTCTCGCCACTCACACTCACCACTCACCACCCACTCTCGCCACCCACACTCACCACCCACGCTCACCACCCACACTCACCACCCACACTCACCACCCATGCTCGCCACGCTCGTCACGCTCACCACTCTCACCACGCTCACTACTCTCACCAGGCTCACCACTCTCACCAGGCTCACCACTCTCGCCATGCTCACCACCCACACTCACCACTCACACTCACCACCCACCCACCCTCGCCACCCCTACCCCAGGCACGCTGTGGAACCTGTCGTGCCACGAGCCTCTGAGGGCTGCGCTGGTGGAGCTCTGCCTCCCGGCGCTGGTGGAGCTCGTGCTGGTGCCAGAGAGCGGCTGGAGGAGCAACGTTGGAGACAAACCCTCCTCACCGTCCTCACCCAGCTCGCCCGTCTCACCCTCCTCACTCAGCTCGCCCGCCTCGCCTTCCGCGGCGTTCTGCAACGCCTTGGCGTGCCTGCGGTAAGGCGCGCCGAGACAGACGTGACGGGGACGTTGCGGTGGACGCGACGGGAATGTCGTGGTTGACGTGACGGGGACGTCAGGGTTCACGTCACGGCGGTGACGTTGCAGGGAGTTGAGCTTGGCAGACCCGGACAGGCGGCTGAGCATGCGGCAGTGCGAGGGGCTGGTGGACTGCGTGCTGCACTTCATCCGCTCGGCACTCAAAGGGCACAACATCGAGACTCAGGTGACCCCCACACCAAGATGGGTAGTGGTAAAGTAGTGGTTAGCGCTACGAACCCGGCGACCCGGGTTCAATTCCCGCTCGTGGCCAACACCGGTGAAGATTATCTGAAATGGTCCTGGGCCTCCCCTAGGTGTACTCAGCCTCAATTGAGTACCTGGTGTGGTGTGTAAACATCGCCACTGAGCAGACAAAGGTGGTCGGGCGTTGTGCTTGCCACCAACCCCCTCGTGTGCCGTTCCGGTCTCTTCATAGGTGCTCGCTAACAGCACTTGCCCCTACAGTCTGTTGAGGCTATATGGAGGGTCTTTGTTTATGTATGTGTATGTATGTACACGTGTGTGGATGTATGTGTATGTATGTCCGTGTGTGTGTATTGTCCGGCAAAAACAACCCCCTACCTCCTCGAGGTGCCGGACGGCAAAATTGTGGTGGGCAGTGCCGTGGGGGGAGGGCCAATTTAGATTGGCCTTTCCCTTCATGGCATTTGTTACCACCACAATGGCCAAAAGGGGGCTTTGGACCGGTGCGAGGGACTGGTAACCCCTCCACTTTCAATTAACTACCACTAAAATACGAGGTAATGCATTTATTAAGTTTGTGCCGGAGGCACCAGGGGTACGGGCGTCTATGACGTCTCCTGGCCAAACCCCATTTGGCGGAGCGAGGAGATTGAATCTTTATCCTCGGGGCTTCTTCAGAAACAACAAAAAGCCTCTACGGATGGCCACGTGGAATGTTCGAACGCTCATTGCGGAGGAGAGGCTTCCATTCTTTTGTTGGGAGCTGGACCGGTACCGCCTGCATCTCTATGGTATTCAGGAGGTCCAGGGGACCGGCTCTGGCTCCTGCCACCATGAGGGGTGGACAGTCCTTTACTCGGGGCAGGAGACTGCCAAACAACAGGGAATGGCTCTTCTTCTGAACAAAAGAATGAAGGGGGCGTGGGAGTGTGGCGGTCAGGTGTGGGATGCTGTAATCCCCAGGCTACTTTGGGCTCGCCTTCCCATCAACCAGAGGCAAGGAGTGGTGGTCGTGGTTATGTATGCCCCCACTGAAGACGAACATCTGGAAGGATGCAGGCAAGGCCGATGAGTCAGATGGCTTCTATGACCTCCTGTCAAAGATACTGGCTAAAGTGGCCCCTCGGGATAGAGTCATCTTGTTGGGTGACTTCAATGCCCGAGTTGGTCATGATGCTAGCACCTGGTCTGGAGTGATTGGAGGGCATGGGCCAGATCAGCTCAATAACAACGGTAAGAGGCTGATAGATTTTTGTGCAGCCCATGGGCTTGTAATTACCAACACGCTGTTCCGGCATCGGCACATCCACACAACATCATGGATGCATGCCAGGTCCAAGTGTAACGAGTTCAACTGAGTCGCAGACGTTGTCTTGGGAGCAACACTTTATTCAGAAACTCAACGTAACATAACACAACCTACACTTGGGTGTTGAATGCTCATCTAGCCACGCTACGGCAGAACTAGACACGGTTCGCTATCCCGGCCCAGACCACGTGGCTAGAGGCTTCTTCAACCCGACGTGGATCTTCATCACCAGTAACACGAAGAACCCCGAGCCCCTCCCGGGGCCCCCGTTATATCGGCCTGGGCTGGGGTTGGCTCCGCCCCTCGCCCCGCCCACCTTCCAGATCTCTCCGGCTCTTTCTGAAGGCTCCCCAAGAGCTCTGCTATACCACGTGACCACCCAGCGGCCCCCGTCCACCGGAGGCCCCCCTCCAATATCATCCGGTTACGTGTCGGCAGGCCAACCAGCGTATCATGCCCCAACGTAACCCTGGCTGGCTGACACTCCCTCTCGCTCCCTCACCGGGAGCCCGCACCGCACACCGCACATGGTGCCTCCACGCTGCACAGCGCTCACCCAAGCCCCGTGAGGGCTGGTACTTCGCCCAGTAAGCGGACTACACATAATGCCAAGACATTATCCGCTGCGGTTTCGTAAGCCCGGCACCACACAGTGACAATCACAGTCACTACACAAGCAAGACCATCTGCTGGACTACATTGTGATGGAACAGTGGATGCGGGCCCATGTCCTTGACACCAGGAGCTGATCTGCCCACTGACCATCGACTTGGCATCTTTAAGATGTGCCTGCCATTCTTCCACTCCGGTGGTGGGTGTACACCCAGGACCCCATTCAAACCCATAGTGGCATGGTCTCAGCTAGCTGATTAAAATTTCAAGCGAGAATTTAATCATCGCTTGCAGCTGGGGTTGGCATCATCCCAAACCTCCTCATGTCGAGGGGAAATGGGCGAGGTTTAGGACTGTGGCTTATGCAGCTGCAATGGCTTCTTTGGGTACACGGTCCAGACCTCCTCAGAGACCCTGGCTGACAAAGGAGGTGTTCAGGCTGGCTGAGAAAAAGCGACAGGCCCACTCTCATCATCTACAACATCCCATGTCAGAGAATGAGGAGGCTTACCGAAGCCTTCGCTCGGAGGTTCGTAGAGCCGTGAGGCGCCTTAAGGATGGTTGGTGGTTGCAGGTTGCTGAGCAGATGGAGTCTGCCCCAATGGCCTGTGATCACAAATTCCTATTTAACTCCATCAAAAAAGTAACCTGCAGCGCCACACCTATTACCATCATTAGGAGAAAGAACGGTGATCCAATCTCCGACCCCCAGGAACAGGTTTGCAGATTTGCTGAGCATTTTTGGGAGGTCCTGGGGGAGGGGAAATCACCCAACCTGGAAAACATCGTGGCACAAAGTGAGGATGACCCTGCTGAGGCTGCGGTGCCTCATAGAAGAGGAAGTCACCCCCTGTGAGTGGCTGGCTGAGGTGCCATCTGTTGAAGAAGTACTGAAGGCGATCCGGAGTCTGAGACCAGGAAAGGCACTGGGTAGAGATGATCTCCCAAGCAAAATGCTGAGGGAGGGTGGCATTTGAGCACAGACTGCCCTATATGACATCATAACAGCAGTCTGGACCACTGGACGGGTTCCGCAGGATTGGAAGGATGCCCTGGTGGTCCCCCTCTTTAAGAAGGGGGAACGCACGGACTGTAACAACTACAGGGGCATCTCATGCCTCAGTGTGCCGGGAAAGGTCCTGGCAAGGATTATTCAACATCGCCTTGTCAGGCACGCTGAGGCGAGGCTTGCAGAGCCCCATTGCGGTTTCAGGAAAGGGCGGTCCTGCAAAGATGCCATATTTTCTATCGGTCTGCTACAGCAGAAGTGTAGGAAATTCCACATCTCCGCTTTTTTGACCTGCTCAAGGCCTATGATACCATCAGTAGGCCTGGGCTCTGGGTTGTTCTTAGTGCTTTCGGAGTCCCTAACGCTCTGCTTATGATCATTAAGGAACTTCATGATGGTGAGCGGGCCAGGGTAGAACTTCGTGGCCGGGGTGCGACAGTGATGTCCTCTGGCTCCCACATTATTTAACATCTATTTTGACCACGTAGTTCGTGAAGCCTTCAATAGCTGTACCGGGGGAATCTCCATTTGGTACAGATATAAGGGAGGCTGATCGATGCCCAGGTGCAGTCAAGGGATGGCTCCCTATTGCTCAACCACGTTATGTATGCCGATGATTTGGTAATTGCTGCTCATTCAGAGGAGGAATTGGAGATGCTGGCTGCTGAGACTGGAGCGTGCCACTAAGAGATGGGGCCTTACCATCACCCCCACCAAAACTAAGCACCTGCCTGGGTATTTTGTACCATCGGACACTCCACCCCCACAACTCCCAATCGGTGATGGGGCAGTTGTGGAGAGAGTGGAGAGATTCCCATATTTATTTTTTACCTACGTGACTTCACCGAATAGAACCAAAGAGTATGAGTTTCCCATACCTGGGCAGTGTGCTTATGACCGGCTCCAGTTTAACAGCAGAGGTCTCACTCCGAATCAGTCGAGCAGCAATATCTTTTCATCGGTTGCGTGACGCTGTGTGGAAGCTACCTGGTCTATCGCTCCGCACTAAGCTTCAGGTCTTCTCGGCCACGGTCATTCCCTCCCTTCTCTACGCTTGCGAAACGTGGACCCCCCTAATGGAACATCTTCACCGGTTAGAAACAGTTAGGCTGGCCTGCCTACGATCCATCCTGGGTTTAACCAGACTAGATTGTGTGAGGAGCTCACAAATCCTTGAAAGATCTGGGCAAGGTCCCATCGGTGAGCTCCTCCGGCGGGCAAGGCTGCGATGGCTGGGTCATGTAGCCCGCATGCCCAGCCACCGCATGCCGAAACAGCTTTTGTTCGGCCGGATCGAGGGGACTAAACGGGCGCGGCACGGGCTAGAGAAGAGATGGAGTGATGTGGTACAGAAGGACGTGGAGCTGAGTGGACTTGTCGATGACTGGTACCAGCGGTGTCAAGGTTGGTATCTGTGGAGGAGGCTCGTGAAGGACGCTACTGGGCAGTTGGAGGTAGTCGCCCTCCAACAACAACGGAGGGCGGAGGAGCGACGCTCAGAACAACGAGCGGAGCGCCGGGTGGCTAAAGCACAGCAGGTTGGCACAGTAGGGGGCACAGGTGGTGCATCAGCCAGTCATCTCAGTCAGTCGACCCGTGGCACCTGGGTCTGCCCCGTGACCTCCTGCCAGCGGGCGTTCGACACTTCACGTGGCCTCAGGGTGCACATAGCCTGGCACAAGCGTCGTGGTGACGTCACCGCCACTTAGTGGCGAATGGCGGTTGTTGTTGTTGTTGTTGTCTGTGTGTGTGTGTGTGTGTCTGTGTGTGTGTCTGTGTGTGTGTGTCTGTGTGTGTCTGTGTGTGTCTGTGTGTCTGTGTGTGTCTGTGTGTGTCTGTGTGTGTGTATGTCTGTGTGTGTGTCTGTGTGTGTGTGTCTGTGTGTGTGTGTCATGATACTGGAACCTGGTCTGGAGTGATTGGAGGGCATGGGCCAGATCAGCTCAATAACAACGGTAGGAGGCTGCTAGATTTTTGTGCAGCCCATGGGCTTGTAATTACCAACACGCTGTTCCGGCATCGGCGCATCCACACAACATCATGGATGCATGCCGGGTCCAAGCAAGAACATCTGCTGGACTACATAGTGACGGACCAGCGGATGCGAGCCTATGTCCTTGACACCAGGACCTACCGTGGAGCTCATCTGCCCTCTGACCATCGACTAGTCATCTGTAAGATGCGCCTGCCATTCTTCCACTCCGGTGGTGGGTGTACACCCAGGACCCCATTCCGACCTAAAGTGGCCTGGTCTCAGTTATCTGATGAAAGTTGCAAGCGAGAATTTCATCATCGCTTGCGGCTGGGATTGGCATCGTCCCCGACTCCTCCTGATGTCGAGGGTAAATGGGCGAGGTTTAGGACTGTGACTCATGCAGCTGCAATGGCTGCTTTGGGTACGCGGTCCAGACCTCCACAGAGACCCTGGCTGACAGAGGAGGTGTTCAGGATGGTTGAGAAAAAGTGACAGGCCCACTGTCATCGGCTACAGAATCCCACGTCAGAGAATGAGGAGGCTTACCGCAGCCTTCGCTCGGAGGTTCGGAGAGCCGTGAGGCGCTGCAAGGATGGGTGGTGGTCGCGGGTTGCTGAGGAGATGGAGTCTGCCTCAGTGGCCCGTGATCACAAATCTCTATTTAACTCCATAAAAAAAGTAACCTGCAGCGCCACACCTATTACCATCATTAGGGGAAAAAACGGTGATCCAATCTCCGACCCCCAGGAACAGGTTTGCAGATTTGCTGAGCATTTCTGTGAGGTCCTGGGGGAGGGAAAATCCCTCAGCCAGGAAAAAATCGTGGCACAAAGTGAGGATGACCCTGCTGAGGTTGTGGTGCCTCAAATATTGGAAGAAGTCACCCCCCGTGAGTGGCTGGCTGAGGTGCCATCTGTTGAGGAAGTACTGAAGGCGATCCGAAGTCTGAGACCAGGAAAGGCAGCGGGCAGAGATGATTTCCCAAGCGAAATGCTGAGGGAGGGTGGCGTTTGTGCACAGACTGCCCTATATGACATCATAACAACGGTCTGGGCCGCTGGACGGGTTCCACAGGATTGGAAGGATGCCCTGGTCGTCCCCCTCTTTAAGAAGGGGGACCGCACAGACTGTAACAACTACAGGGGCATCTCACTCCTCAGTGTGCCGGGAAAGGTCCTGGCAAGGATTATTCAGCATCGCCTTGCCAGGCATGCTGAGGAGAGGCTTGTGGAGCCCCAATGCGGTTTCAGGAAAGGGCGGTCCTGCACAGATACCATATTTTCTGTCCGTCTGCTACAGCAGAGGTGTAGGGAATTCCAACAAGACCTACATCTCTGCTTTATTGACCTGGTCAAGGCCTATGATACCATCAGTAGGCCTGGGCTCTGGGTTGTTCTTCGTGCTTTTGGAGTACCTGACCACGATCATTAAGGACCTTCATGATGGTGAGCGGGCCCGGGTAAAACTACGTGGCCGGGAGTCAGAGCCATTCCCTGTACACCTTGGGGTGCGACAGGGATGTCCTCTGGCTCCCACATTATATAACATCTATTTTGACCACGTAGTTCGTGTAGCCTTCAATAGCTGTACTGGGGGAATCTCCATATGGTACAGATATAATGGGAGGCTGATCGATGCCCGGGTGCGGTCAAGGGATGGCTCCTACAGACACTTACATACAGACACTTACATACAGACACTGAGACACTTACATACAGACACTTACATACAGACACTTACATACAGACACTGAGATATTCACATACAGACATTTACATACAAACACTTAACATACAGACACTTACATACAGACACTTACATACAGACACTTACTTAGACATTTACTTACAGACACTGAGACACGTAAATACAAACACTTACATACAGAAGCTTACATACAGACACTTACATACAGACATTGAGACACTTACATACAGACATTTACATACAGACACTGAGACACTTACATACAGACACTTACATACAGACACTTACAAACACACACTGACATACAGACGCTGAGACTTACATACAGACACTTACATACAGACACTTACATACAGACACTTACATAAAGACATTTACATACAGATACTGAGACACTTACATACAGACACTTACATACAGACACTTACATACACACACTTACATACACACACTTACATGCAGGCACTTACATACAGACACTTACATAGACACTTACATACAGACACTTACATACTGACACAAACAGACACTGAGACACTTACATACAGACACTTACATACAAACACTTACATACAGACACTTACATACAGACACTTACATACAGACACTGACATACAGACTCTTACATAAAGACACTTACATACAGACACTTAGACACTTACATACAGACACTTACATAAGACTCTTACATAAAGACACTTACATACAGACAATTACATACAGACACTTACATACAGACACTTACATACAGACACTTACATACAGACACTGAGACACTTACATAGACACTTACATACAGATGCTTACATACACTTACATACAGACACTGAGACACTTACATACATACACTTACATACAGACACTTACATACAGACACTTACAAACAGACACTTACATACAGACACTGAGACACTTACATACAGACACTTCCATACAGACACTGAGACACTTACATACAGACACTTACATACAGAAACTTACATACAGACACTGAGACACTTACATACAGTCACTTACATACAGACACTGAGACACTTACATACAGACACTGAGACACTTACATACAGACACTTACATAAAGACACTGAGACACTTACATAGACACTTACATACAGACGCTTACATACAGACACTTACATACAGACCCTTACATACACACACTTAGACACTTACATACAGACACTTACATACAGACACTTATATACAGACACTTACATACAGACACTTACATACAGACACTTACTTAGACACTTACTTACAGACACTGAGACACTTAAATACAGACACTTACATACAGACACTTACATACAGACACTTACAAACACACACTGACATACAGACACTGAGACTTACATAGAGACACTTAAATATAAACACTTACATACAGACACTTACATACAGATACTGACACACTTACATACAGACACTTACATACAGACACTTACATACACACACTTACATACAGTCACTTACATACAGACACTTACATACAGACACTTACATACAGACACTTACATACAGGCACTTTCATACAGACACTTACATAGACACTTACATACAGACACTTACATACTGACACTTACAAACAGACACTGAGACACTTACATACAGACACTTACATACAAACACTTACATACAGACACTTACATACAGACACTTACATACAGACACTTACATATAGACACTTACATACAGACCCTTACATACAGACACTTAGACACTTACATACAGACACTTACATACAGACTCTTACATAGAGACACTTACATACAGACACTTAGACACTTACATACAGACACTTACATACAGACTCTTACATAAAGACACTTACATACAGACACTGAGACACTTACATACAGACACTTACATACAGACACTTACATACAGACACTTACATACAGACACTTACATAAAGACATTTACATACAGATACTGAGACACTTACATACAGACACTTACATACAGACACTTACATACACACACTTACATACACACACTTACATGCAGGCACTTACATACAGACACTTACATAGACACTTACATACAGACACTTACATACTGACACAAACAGACACTGAGACACTTACATACAGACACTTACATACAAACACTTACATACAGACACTTACATACAGACACTTACATACAGACACTGACATACAGACTCTTACATAAAGACACTTACATACAGACACTTAGACACTTACATACAGACACTTACATAAGACTCTTACATAAAGACACTTACATACAGACAATTACATACAGACACTTACATACAGACACTTACATACAGACACTTACATACAGACACTGAGACACTTACATAGACACTTACATACAGATGCTTACATACACTTACAATACAGACACTGAGACACTTACATACATACACTTACATACAGACACTTACATACAGACACTTACAAACAGACACTTACATACAGACACTGAGACACTTACATACAGACACTTCCATACAGACACTGAGACACTTACATACAGACACTTACATACAGAAACTTACATACAGACACTGAGACACTTACATACAGTCACTTACATACAGACACTGAGACACTTACATACAGACACTGAGACACTTACATACAGACACTTACATAAAGACACTGAGACACTTACATAGACACTTACATACAGACGCTTACATACAGACACTTACATACAGACCCTTACATACACACACTTAGACACTTACATACAGACACTTACATACAGACACTTATATACAGACACTTACATACAGACACTTACATACAGACACTTACTTAGACACTTACTTACAGACACTGAGACACTTAAATACAGACACTTACATACAGACACTTACATACAGACACTTACAAACACACACTGACATACAGACACTGAGACTTACATAGAGACACTTAAATATAAACACTTACATACAGACACTTACATACAGATACTGACACACTTACATACAGACACTTACATACAGACACTTACATACACACACTTACATACAGTCACTTACATACAGACACTTACATACAGACACTTACATACAGACACTTACATACAGGCACTTTCATACAGACACTTACATAGACACTTACATACAGACACTTACATACTGACACTTACAAACAGACACTGAGACACTTACATACAGACACTTACATACAAACACTTACATACAGACACTTACATACAGACACTTACATACAGACACTTACATATAGACACTTACATACAGACCCTTACATACAGACACTTAGACACTTACATACAGACACTTACATACAGACTCTTACATAGAGACACTTACATACAGACACTTAGACACTTACATACAGACACTTACATACAGACTCTTACATAAAGACACTTACATACAGACACTGAGACACTTACATACAGACACTTACATACAGACACTTACATACAGACACTGAGATATTCACATACAGACACTTACATACAAACACTTAACATACAGACACTTACATACAGACACTTACATACAGACACTTACAAACACACACTGACATACAGACACTGAGACTTACATACAGACACTTACGTACAGACACTTACATACAGACACTTACATAAAGACATTTACATACAGATACTGAGACACTTACATACAGACACTTACATACAGACACTTACATACACACACTTACATACAGACACTTACATACAGACACTTACATACAGACACTTACATAGAGGCACTTACATACAGACACTTACATAGACACTTACATACAGACACTTACATACTGACACAAACAGACATTGAGACACTTACATACAGACACTTACATACAAACACTTACATACAGACACTTACATACAGACACTTACATACAGACACTTACATACAGACCCTTACATACACACACTTAGACACTTACATACAGACACTTACATACAGACTCTTACATAAAGACACTTACATACAGACACTTAGACACTTACATACAGACACTTACATACAGACTCTTACATAAAGACACTTACACACAGACAATTACATACAGACACTTACATACAGACACTAAGACACTTACATACAGACACTTACATACAGACACTTACATACAGACACTGAGACACTTACATAGACACTTACATACAGACGCTTACATACACTTACATACAGACACTGAGACATTTACATACAGACACTTACATACAGACACTTACATACAGACACTGAGACACTTACATACAGACACTTACATACAGACACTGAGACACTTACATAGTGCCACTACTTACAGACACTTACATACAGAAGCTTACATACAGACACTTACATACAGACACTGAGACACTTACATACAGACACTTACATACAGACACTGAGACACTTACATACAGACACTTACATACATGCACTTATATACACACACTTACATAAGACACTTACAAACAGGCACTTACATACAGACACTTACATACAGACACTTACAAACATACACTTACATACAGAAACTTACATACAGACACTTACCACCATCATGGCGCCGATGATGGCAGCCTCGGCCGGTTGGTGCGCCCTGTTTTGTCCAGTTTTGTCTTGTTTTGTCTTGAGAGGGGCTTGCTGTTCAACACACTCGTGCTGGTGAGAGAGGCCTGCTGTTCATCACACCCGTGCTGGTGAGAGAGGCCTGCTGTTTTGGGGCCTGCTGTTCATCACACCCGTGCTGGTGAGAGAGGCCTGCTGTTCAGTACACCCGTGTTGAGGGGCCTGCTGTTCAGCACACCCTTGCTGGTGAGAGGGGCCTGCTGTTCAACACACCCGTGCTGGTGAGAGGGGCCTGCTGTTCAACACACCCGTGCTGGTGAGAGGGGCCTGCTGTTCATCACACCCGTGCTGGTGAGAGAGGCCTGCTGTTCAGCACACCCATGCTGGTGAGAGGGGCCTGCTGTTGATCACATCCGTGTTGGTGAGAGGGGCCTGCTGTTCAGCACACCGGTGCTGGTGAGAGAGGCCTGCTATTCAGCACACCCGTGTTGAGGGGCCTGCTGTTCAGCACACCCGTGTTGGTGAGAGAGGCCTGCTGTTCAGCACACCCGTGTTGAGGGGCCTACTGTTCAGCACACCCGTGCTGGTGAGAGGGGCCTGCTGTTCAACAGACCCGTGCTGGTGAGAGGGGCCTACTGTTCAGCACACCCGTGCTGGTGAGAGGAGCCTGCTGTTCAACACACCCGTGCTGGTGAGAGGGGCCTGCTGTTCAACACACCCGTGCTGGTGAGAGGGGCCTGCTGTTCAACACACACGTGCTGGTGAGAGGGGCCTGCTGTTCATCACACCCGTGCTGGTGAGAGAGGCCTACTATTCATCACACCCGTGCTGGTGTGAGGGGCGTGCTGTTCATCACCCCCGTGTTGGTGAGAGGGGCCTGCTGTTCACTGCCATGCTGGTGAGAGAGGCCTACTGTTCATCACACCCGTGTTGGTGAGAGGGGCCTGCTGTTCACCACTCCCATGCTGGTGAGAGGGGCCTACTGTTCAACACACCAGTGCTGGTGAGAGAGTCCTGCTGTTCAGCACACCCGTGCTGGTGCGAAGATGGCGCTGATGATGGTAGCCTCAGCCGGTCGGTGCGCCCTGTTTTGTCTTGTTTTGTCTGTCAATTCAGTGTTTTGCCAAGATTTTCGGAGTTCTCTAACAAGAGACGAACTTTTAAATATCAGGGAAACAACTCCTGTGGATTTAATTCCTACTTTTCTGCTTCCAGCGGCAGAATTAGTAGGCATTCTAGTCAATGCCGCGCTAGGCTTTGCTCAAGCAACGAAACGCCGCCCAAGGGGTAAACGGTCGGGGGCTCTAGTACGGCTACGCAGACGCGGGATCCGAACAGTGCTTCCGAGCTTTTTCCTCTCCAACGTACGTTCACTGTACAACAAAATGGATGAACTTCAGCTACTGATGGTAAAAAACAAAGACTTTCTTTCAGCTTCTGCATTGTGCTTCACGGAAACATGGCTGTGTGATTTGATTCCGGACACTTCGCTACAACTAGCAGGATTCCATCTTGTAAGATCGGATCGTGACATAGCACTCTCCGGCAAGACGAAAGGCGGTGGTATTTGTTTTTACATTAACAGTGGCTGGTGTGTAGATGTCACAGTGATTCTGCAACATTGTTCTCCACTCCTTGAATCAATTTTTATAACCTGTAAACCGTTTTACTCGCCTCGCGAGTTCGCGTCGCTCATTTTGGTCGGAGTTTATTTGCCGCCTTGTCCTCAGGTTAAAGAGGCCCAACGCATGCTCGCCGATCAGATTCTGAGTGTGGAGCGAGCAAATCCAGATTCGTTGGTTATCGTACTTGGCGACTTTAACAAAGGTAATCTCAGTCACGAACTCCCCAAATACATACAATTCATTAAATGCCCAACCAGAGAAGGGAACACTCTGGATCACTGCTACACTACAGTCAGTAGAGCCTACCACGCCGTCCCCCGAGCAGCACTAGGACACTCTGACCATGCCATGGTCCACCTGATTCCTACATACAGGCAGAAACTAAAACTCTGTAAACCTGCTGTGAGGACATCTAAACAGTGGACCAGTGAGGCTGTGGAAGATTTGCGGGCGTGCTTAGACTGTACTGACTGGGATATGTTCACGACTGCTACCAATAGTCTGGATGAACTCACAGAGGCTGTGACGTCCTACATCAGCTTCTGTGAGGACTGCTGTATCCCAACACGTACCAGGGTGAACTTTAACAACAATAAGCCCTGGTTCTCAGCAAAGCTCAGAAGGTTGAGGTTGGAGAAGGAGGAAGCGTTTAGGAGTGGAGATAGAGACAGATTCAAGGAGTCGAAGAACAGGTTTAGCAAAGCGGTGAGAGAGGCTAAACGACTGTACTCAGAGAGACTAAAACACCAGTTCTCTACAAACGACGCTGCTTCTGTCTGGAGAGGGCTCAGGCAGATCACCAACTACAAACCCAGAGCCCCCCACACCACTAACGACTCCCGCCTAGCCAACGACCTGAACGAGTTCTACTGTAGATTTGAAAGACAATTGGACTGTCCTGAACCACCCCTTCCAACCCAAGAGGCCCCATCCCCCACCAATACTACAGAGACGACTATCTCCTTTCAGGAGGGAGAAGTTAATAGACTTTTCAAGAGGCAGAATCCACGCAAAGCAGCCGGGCCGGACTCTGTCTCTCCAGCCACCCTCAGGCACTGCGCTGACCAGCTGTCTCCGGTGTTCACCAACATCTTTAACACCTCCCTGGAGACATGCCATGTACCAGCCTGTCTCAAGTCCTCCACCATCATCCCTGTGCCCAAAAAGCTAAGGCCAACAGGACTAAATGATTACAGACCGGTCGCCCTTACATCTGTGGTAATGAAGTCTTTTGAGCGCCTGGTCCTGGCACACCTCAAAGCCATCACAGACCCTCTCCTGGACCCCCTTCAGTTTGCCTACAGAGCCAACAGGTCTGTGGACGATGCAGTTAACATGGCCCTCCACTTCACCCTACAGCATCTGGACGCCCCAGCATCCTATGCCAGGATCCTGTTTGTGGACTTCAGCTCTGCCTTCAACACCATCATCCCTGCCCTGCTTCAGGACAAGCTCTTCCAGCTGAACGTGCCATACACCACCTGTAAATGGATCACAGACTTCCTGTCTGACAGGAAGCAGTGCGTTAAGCTGGGAACACAAGTCTCTGGCTCCAGGTCCATCAGCACCGGAACTCCTCAGGGCTGCGTCCTTTCCCCTCTGCTCTTCTCCCTGTATACCAACAGCTGCACCTCCAATCATCTGTCCGTCAAACTATTGAAGTTTGCGGATGACACCACCCTCATTGGGCTGATCTCTGGTGGGGATGAGTCTGACTATAGGTGGGAAGCTGACAATCTGGTGACCTGGTGTAGCCAGAACAACTTAGAGCTAAATGCTCTAAAGACAGTTGAGATGGTTGTGGACTTCAGGAAGAATACAGCACCACTCACCCCCATCACCCTGTTAGACTCCCCAGTAAAAATTGTAGAGTCCTTCCGCTTCCTGGGCACTATTCTCTCCCGGGACCTCAAGTGGGAATTGAACATCAGCTCCCTCACCAAGAAAGCTCAACAGAGGATGTACTTTCTACGGCAGCTGAAGAAATTCAACCTGCCAAAGACAATGATGGTGCAATTCTATACAGCGATCATTGAATCCATCCTCACCTCCTCCATAACCGTCTGGTACACTGCTGCCACTGCCAAGGACAAGAACAGACTGCAGCGTATCATCCACACTGCTGAGAAGGTAATTGCCTGCAATCTACCGACCCTCGAGGACCTGCACACGACAAGGTCTATGAGGCGAGCGAGGAAGATTATGGCCGATTTCTCCCACCCTGGACACTCTCTGTTTCAGCTACTCCCCTCCGGCAGAAGGCTTCGGTCCATCAGGACCAAAACCTCACGCCATAAAAACAGTTTCTTCCCATCTGCTGCTGGCCTGTTAAACAAGGCCAAGGGCTAACACTGTTTTTAACATTTGATCTACATAACGACACGTTGCTGATATTAACTATGTTTCCCTATTTGTATTTTTAAATTATATCTTAAAGCTATTTTATATTCGATATTTATTTAATTTTATATACTTCAGCCCCTTAGTGTTAGACTTTTAACCCTTATTATAGTAAGACTTGTTTAAAACTTATTTAAGATTTTAGATTCCTATATGTTGAATGTATGCACCATCCTGCCAAAGTAAATTCCGTGTCGGTGTGAACTTACATGGCGAATAAAACCCTTTCTGATTCTGATTCTGATTACATACAGATACTTACATACAGACACTTACAGACACTTACATACAGCCACTTACATACAGACACTTACATACAGACACTTGCATACAGACACTTACATACAGACACATACAGACACTTACATACAGACACTTACATACAGACACTAAGACACTTACATACAGACACTTACACACAGATATTTACATACAGATACTTACATATAGACACTTACATACAGACACTTACATACAGACACTGAGACACTTACATACAGACACTTACATACAGAAACTTACATACAGACACTGAGATACTTACATACAGACACTTACATACAGACACTTAACATACAGACACTTACATACAGACACTTACATACAGACACTTACATACAGACACTTACATACAGACACATACAGACACTTACATACAGACACTTACATACGGACACTTACATACAGCCACTTACATACAGCCACTTACATACAGACACTTACATACAGACACTTACATACAGACACTGAGACACTTACAAACAGACACTTACATACAGAAACTTACATACAGACACTGAGATACTTACATACAGACACTTACATACAGACACTTAACATACAGACACTTACATACAGACACTTACATACAGACACTTACATACAGACACTTACATACAGACACATACAGACACTTACATACAGACACTTACATACGGACACTTACATACAGCCACTTACATACAGACACTTACATACAGACACTTACATACAGACACATACAGACGCTGAGACACTTACATACAGACACTTACATACAGACACTTACATACAGACACTAAGACACGAACATACAGACACTTACATACAGACACTTACATACAGACCCTTACATACACACACTTAGACACTTACATACAGACACTTACATACAGACACTTATACACAGACACTTACATACAGACACTTACATACAGACACTTACTTAGACACTTACTTACAGACACTGAGACACTTAAATACAGACACTTACATACAGACACTTACATACAGACACTTACAAACACACACTGACATACAGACACTGAGACTTACATAGAGACACTTACATACAGACACTTACATACAGACACTTACAAACACACACTGACATACAGACACTGAGACTTACATAGAGACACTTACATACAGACACTTACTTAGACACTTACTTACAGACACTGAGACACTTAAATACAGACACTTTCATACAGACACTTACATACAGACACTTACAAACACACACTGACATACAGACACTGAGACTTACATACAGACACTTACGTACAGACACTTACATACAGACACTTACATAAAGACATTTACATACAGATACTGAGACACTTACATACAGACACTTACATACAGACATTTACATACACACACTTACATACAGACACTTACATACAGACACTTACATACAGACACTTACATAGAGGCACTTACATACAGACACTTACATAGACACTTACATACAGACACTTACATACTGACACAAACAGACATTGAGACACTTACATACAGACACTTACATACAAACACTTACATACAGACACTTACATACAGACACTTACATACAGACACTTACATACAGACCCTTACATACACACACTTAGACACTTACATACAGACACTTACATACAGACTCTTACATAAAGACACTTACATACAGACACTTAGACACTTACATACAGACACTTACATACAGACTCTTACATAAAGACACTTACACACAGACAATTACATACAGACACTTACATACAGACACTAAGCCACTTACATACAGACACTTACATACAGACACTTACATACAGACACTGAGACACTTACATAGACACTTACATACAGACGCTTACATACACTTACATACAGACACTGAGACATTTACATACAGACACTTACATACAGACACTTACATACAGACACTTACATACAGACACTGAGACACTTACATACAGACACTTACATACAGACACTGAGACACTTACATAGAGCCACTACTTACAGACACTTACATACAGAAGCTTACATACAGACACTTACATACAGACACTGAGACACTTACATACAGACACTTACATACAGACACTGAGACACTTACATACAGACACTTACATACATGCACTTATATACACACACTTACATAAGACACTTACAAACAGGCACTTACATACAGACACTTACATACAGACACTTACAAACATACACTTACATACAGAAACTTACATACAGACACTTACATACAGATACTTACATACAGACACTTACAGACACTTACATACAGCCACTTACATACAGACACATACATACAGACACTTGCATACAGACACTTACATACAGACACATACAGACACTTACATACAGACACTTACATACAGACACTAAGACACTTACATACAGACACTTACACACAGACATTTACATACAGATACTTACATACAGACACTTACATACAGACACTTACATACAGACACTGAGACACTTACATACAGACACTTACATACAGAAACTTACATACAAACACTGAGATACTTACATACAGACACTTACATACAGACACTTAACATACAGACACTTACATACAGACACTTACATACAGACACTTACATACAGACACTTACATACAGACACATACAGACACTTACATACAGACACTTACATACGGACACTTACATACAGCCACTTACATACAGCCACTTACATACAGACACTTACATACAGACACTTACATACAGACACTGAGACACTTACAAACAGACACTTACATACAGAAACTTACATACAGACACTGAGATACTTACATACAGACACTTACATACAGACACTTAACATACAGACACTTACATACAGACACTTACATACAGACACTTACATACAGACACTTACATACAGACACATACAGACACTTACATACAGACACTTACATACGGACACTTACATACAGACACTTACATACAGACACTTACATACAGACACTTACATACAGACACATACAGACGCTGAGACACTTACATACAGACACTTACATACAGACACTTACATACAGACACTTACATACAGACACTAAGACACGAACATACAGACACTTACATACAGACACTTACATACAGATACTTACATACAGACACTTACATTCAGACACTTACATATAGACACTTACATACAGACACTTAGACACTTACATACAGACACTTACATACAGACACTTATATACAGACACTTACATACAGACACTTACATACAGACACTTACTTAGACACTTACTTACAGACACTGAGACACTTAAATACAGACACTTACATACAGACACTTACATACAGACACTTACAAACACACACTGACATACAGACACTGAGACTTACATAGAGACACTTACATACAGACACTTACATACACACACTTACATACAGTCACTTACATACAGACACTTACATACAGACACTTACATACAGACACTTACATACAGGCACTTACATACAGACACTTACATAGACACTTACATACAGACACTTACAAACAGACACTGAGACACTTACATACAGACACTTACATACAAACACTTACATACAGACACTTACATACAGACACTTACATACAGACACTTACATATAGCCACTTACATACAGACACTTAGACACTGACACTTAGACACTTACATACAGACACTTACATACAGACTCTTACATAGAGACACTTACATACAGACACTTAGACACTTACATACAGACACTTACATACAGACTCTTACATAAAGACACTTACATACAGACAATTACATACAGACACTTACATACAGACACTGAGACACTTACATACAGACACTTACATACAGACACTGAGACACTTACATACAGACACTTACATACAGACACTGTGACACTGACATACAGACACTTACATAGACACTTACATACAGACACTTACATACTGACACTTACAAACAGACACTGAGACACTTACATACAGACACTTACATACAAACACTTACATACAGACACTTACATACAGACACTTACATACAGACACTTACATATAGCCACTTACATACAGACCCTTAGACACTTACATACAGACACTTACATACAGACTCTTACATAGAGACACTTACATACAGACACTTAGACACTTACATACAGACACTTACATACAGACTCTTACATAAAGACACTTACATACAGACAATTACATACAGACACTTACATACAGACACTGAGACACTTACATACAGACACTTACATACACTTACATACAGACACTGAGACACTTACATACAGACACTTACATACAGACACTTACATACAGACACTGAGACACTTACATAGACACATACAGATGCTTACATACAGACACTTACATACAGACACTGAGACACTTACATACAGACACTTACATACAGACACTGTGACACTGACATACAGACACTTACATACATACACTTACATTGAGACACTTACATACAGACACTTACATACAGACACTGAGACACTTACATAGAGACATTACTTACAGACACTTACATACAGAAGCTTACATACAGACACTTACATACAGACACTGAGACACTTACATACAGACACTTACTTAGACACTTACTTACAGACACTGAGACACTTAAATACAGACACTTACATACAGATGCTTACATACAGACACTGAGATACTTACATACAGACACTTACATACAGACACTTAACATACAGACACTTACATACAGACACTTACATACAGACACTTACATACAGACACTTACATACAGACACATACAGACACTTACATACAGACACTTACATACGGACACTTACATACAGCCACTTACATACAGCCACTTACATACAGACACTTACATACAGACACTTACATACAGACACTGAGACACTTACAAACAGACACTTACATACAGAAACTTACATACAGACACTGAGATACTTACATACAGACACTTACATACAGACACTTAACATACAGACACTTACATACAGACACTTACATACAGACACTTACATACAGACACATACAGACACTTACATACAGACACATACAGACGCTGAGACACTTACATACAGACACTTACATACAGACACTTACATACAGACACTTACATACAGACACTAAGACACGTACATACAGACACTTACATACAGACACTTACATACAGATACTTACATACAGACACTTACATTCAGACACTTACATACAGACTCTTACATACAGACACTTACATACAGACCCTTACATACACACACTTAGACACTTACATACAGACACTTACATACAGACACTTATATACAGACACTTACATACAGACACTTACATACAGACACTTACTTAGACACTTACTTACAGACACTGAGACACTTAAATACAGACACTTACATACAGACACTTACATACAGACACTTACAAACACACACTGACATACAGACACTGAGACTTACATAGAGACACTTACATACAGACACTTACATACAGACACTTACATACAGATACTGACACACTTACATACAGACACTTACATACAGACACTTACATACACACACTTACATAGTCACTTACATACAGACACTTACATACAGACACTTACATACAGACACTTACATACAGGCACTTACATACAGACACTTACATAGACACTTACATACAGACACTTACATACTGACACTTACAAACAGACACTGAGACACTTACATACAGACACTTACATACAAACACTTACATACAGACACTTACATACAGACACTTACATACAGACACTTACATATAGACACTTACATACAGACCCTTACATACAGACACTTAGACACTTACATACAGACACTTACATACAGACACTAAGACACGAACATACAGACACTTACATACAGACACTTACATACAGACCCTTACATACACACACTTAGACACTTACATACAGACACTTACATACAGACACTTATACACAGACACTTACATACAGACACTTACATACAGACACTTACTTAGACACTTACTTACAGACACTGAGACACTTAAATACAGACACTTACATACAGACACTTACATACAGACACTTACAAACACACACTGACATACAGACACTGAGACTTACATAGAGACACTTACATACAGACACTTACATACAGACACTTACAAACACACACTGACATACAGACACTGAGACTTACATAGAGACACTTACATACAGACACTTACTTAGACACTTACTTACAGACACTGAGACACTTAAATACAGACACTTTCATACAGACACTTACATACAGACACTTACAAACACACACTGACATACAGACACTGAGACTTACATACAGACACTTACGTACAGACACTTACATACAGACACTTACATAAAGACATTTACATACAGATACTGAGACACTTACATACAGACACTTACATACAGACATTTACATACACACACTTACATACAGACACTTACATACAGACACTTACATACAGACACTTACATAGAGGCACTTACATACAGACACTTACATAGACACTTACATACAGACACTTACATACTGACACAAACAGACATTGAGACACTTACATACAGACACTTACATACAAACACTTACATACAGACACTTACATACAGACACTTACATACAGACACTTACATACAGACCCTTACATACACACACTTAGACACTTACATACAGACACTTACATACAGACTCTTACATAAAGACACTTACATACAGACACTTAGACACTTACATACAGACACTTACATACAGACTCTTACATAAAGACACTTACACACAGACAATTACATACAGACACTTACATACAGACACTAAGCCACTTACATACAGACACTTACATACAGACACTTACATACAGACACTGAGACACTTACATAGACACTTACATACAGACGCTTACATACACTTACATACAGACACTGAGACATTTACATACAGACACTTACATACAGACACTTACATACAGACACTTACATACAGACACTGAGACACTTACATACAGACACTTACATACAGACACTGAGACACTTACATAGAGCCACTACTTACAGACACTTACATACAGAAGCTTACATACAGACACTTACATACAGACACTGAGACACTTACATACAGACACTTACATACAGACACTGAGACACTTACATACAGACACTTACATACATGCACTTATATACACACACTTACATAAGACACTTACAAACAGGCACTTACATACAGACACTTACATACAGACACTTACAAACATACACTTACATACAGAAACTTACATACAGACACTTACATACAGATACTTACATACAGACACTTACAGACACTTACATACAGCCACTTACATACAGACACATACATACAGACACTTGCATACAGACACTTACATACAGACACATACAGACACTTACATACAGACACTTACATACAGACACTAAGACACTTACATACAGACACTTACACACAGACATTTACATACAGATACTTACATACAGACACTTACATACAGACACTTACATACAGACACTGAGACACTTACATACAGACACTTACATACAGAAACTTACATACAAACACTGAGATACTTACATACAGACACTTACATACAGACACTTAACATACAGACACTTACATACAGACACTTACATACAGACACTTACATACAGACACTTACATACAGACACATACAGACACTTACATACAGACACTTACATACGGACACTTACATACAGCCACTTACATACAGCCACTTACATACAGACACTTACATACAGACACTTACATACAGACACTGAGACACTTACAAACAGACACTTACATACAGAAACTTACATACAGACACTGAGATACTTACATACAGACACTTACATACAGACACTTAACATACAGACACTTACATACAGACACTTACATACAGACACTTACATACAGACACTTACATACAGACACATACAGACACTTACATACAGACACTTACATACGGACACTTACATACAGACACTTACATACAGACACTTACATACAGACACTTACATACAGACACATACAGACGCTGAGACACTTACATACAGACACTTACATACAGACACTTACATACAGACACTTACATACAGACACTAAGACACGAACATACAGACACTTACATACAGACACTTACATACAGATACTTACATACAGACACTTACATTCAGACACTTACATATAGACACTTACATACAGACACTTAGACACTTACATACAGACACTTACATACAGACACTTATATACAGACACTTACATACAGACACTTACATACAGACACTTACTTAGACACTTACTTACAGACACTGAGACACTTAAATACAGACACTTACATACAGACACTTACATACAGACACTTACAAACACACACTGACATACAGACACTGAGACTTACATAGAGACACTTACATACAGACACTTACATACACACACTTACATACAGTCACTTACATACAGACACTTACATACAGACACTTACATACAGACACTTACATACAGGCACTTACATACAGACACTTACATAGACACTTACATACAGACACTTACAAACAGACACTGAGACACTTACATACAGACACTTACATACAAACACTTACATACAGACACTTACATACAGACACTTACATACAGACACTTACATATAGCCACTTACATACAGACACTTAGACACTGACACTTAGACACTTACATACAGACACTTACATACAGACTCTTACATAGAGACACTTACATACAGACACTTAGACACTTACATACAGACACTTACATACAGACTCTTACATAAAGACACTTACATACAGACAATTACATACAGACACTTACATACAGACACTGAGACACTTACATACAGACACTTACATACAGACACTGAGACACTTACATACAGACACTTACATACAGACACTGTGACACTGACATACAGACACTTACATAGACACTTACATACAGACACTTACATACTGACACTTACAAACAGACACTGAGACACTTACATACAGACACTTACATACAAACACTTACATACAGACACTTACATACAGACACTTAACATACAGACACTTACATACAGACACTTACATACAGACACTTACATACAGACACTTACATACAGACACATACAGACACTTACATACAGACACTTACATACGGACACTTACATACAGCCACTTACATACAGACACTTACATACAGACACTTACATACAGACACATACAGACGCTGAGACACTTACATACAGACACTTACATACAGACACTTACATACAGACACTAAGACACGAACATACAGACACTTACATACAGACACTTACATACAGACCCTTACATACACACACTTAGACACTTACATACAGACACTTACATACAGACACTTATACACAGACACTTACATACAGACACTTACATACAGACACTTACTTAGACACTTACTTACAGACACTGAGACACTTAAATACAGACACTTACATACAGACACTTACATACAGACACTTACAAACACACACTGACATACAGACACTGAGACTTACATAGAGACACTTACATACAGACACTTACATACAGACACTTACAAACACACACTGACATACAGACACTGAGACTTACATAGAGACACTTACATACAGACACTTACTTAGACACTTACTTACAGACACTGAGACACTTAAATACAGACACTTTCATACAGACACTTACATACAGACACTTACAAACACACACTGACATACAGACACTGAGACTTACATACAGACACTTACGTACAGACACTTACATACAGACACTTACATAAAGACATTTACATACAGATACTGAGACACTTACATACAGACACTTACATACAGACATTTACATACACACACTTACATACAGACACTTACATACAGACACTTACATACAGACACTTACATAGAGGCACTTACATACAGACACTTACATAGACACTTACATACAGACACTTACATACTGACACAAACAGACATTGAGACACTTACATACAGACACTTACATACAAACACTTACATACAGACACTTACATACAGACACTTACATACAGACACTTACATACAGACCCTTACATACACACACTTAGACACTTACATACAGACACTTACATACAGACTCTTACATAAAGACACTTACATACAGACACTTAGACACTTACATACAGACACTTACATACAGACTCTTACATAAAGACACTTACACACAGACAATTACATACAGACACTTACATACAGACACTAAGCCACTTACATACAGACACTTACATACAGACACTTACATACAGACACTGAGACACTTACATAGACACTTACATACAGACGCTTACATACACTTACATACAGACACTGAGACATTTACATACAGACACTTACATACAGACACTTACATACAGACACTTACATACAGACACTGAGACACTTACATACAGACACTTACATACAGACACTGAGACACTTACATAGAGCCACTACTTACAGACACTTACATACAGAAGCTTACATACAGACACTTACATACAGACACTGAGACACTTACATACAGACACTTACATACAGACACTGAGACACTTACATACAGACACTTACATACATGCACTTATATACACACACTTACATAAGACACTTACAAACAGGCACTTACATACAGACACTTACATACAGACACTTACAAACATACACTTACATACAGAAACTTACATACAGACACTTACATACAGATACTTACATACAGACACTTACAGACACTTACATACAGCCACTTACATACAGACACATACATACAGACACTTGCATACAGACACTTACATACAGACACATACAGACACTTACATACAGACACTTACATACAGACACTAAGACACTTACATACAGACACTTACACACAGACATTTACATACAGATACTTACATACAGACACTTACATACAGACACTTACATACAGACACTGAGACACTTACATACAGACACTTACATACAGAAACTTACATACAAACACTGAGATACTTACATACAGACACTTACATACAGACACTTAACATACAGACACTTACATACAGACACTTACATACAGACACTTACATACAGACACTTACATACAGACACATACAGACACTTACATACAGACACTTACATACGGACACTTACATACAGCCACTTACATACAGCCACTTACATACAGACACTTACATACAGACACTTACATACAGACACTGAGACACTTACAAACAGACACTTACATACAGAAACTTACATACAGACACTGAGATACTTACATACAGACACTTAACATACAGACACTTACATACAGACACTTACATACAGACACTTACATACAGACACTTACATACAGACACATACAGACACTTACATACAGACACTTACATACGGACACTTACATACAGACACTTACATACAGACACTTACATACAGACACTTACATACAGACACATACAGACGCTGAGACACTTACATACAGACACTTACATACAGACACTTACATACAGACACTTACATACAGACACTAAGACACGAACATACAGACACTTACATACAGACACTTACATACAGATACTTACATACAGACACTTACATTCAGACACTTACATATAGACACTTACATACAGACACTTAGACACTTACATACAGACACTTACATACAGACACTTATATACAGACACTTACATACAGACACTTACATACAGACACTTACTTAGACACTTACTTACAGACACTGAGACACTTAAATACAGACACTTACATACAGACACTTACATACAGACACTTACAAACACACACTGACATACAGACACTGAGACTTACATAGAGACACTTACATACAGACACTTACATACACACACTTACATACAGTCACTTACATACAGACACTTACATACAGACACTTACATACAGACACTTACATACAGGCACTTACATACAGACACTTACATAGACACTTACATACAGACACTTACAAACAGACACTGAGACACTTACATACAGACACTTACATACAAACACTTACATACAGACACTTACATACAGACACTTACATACAGACACTTACATATAGCCACTTACATACAGACACTTAGACACTGACACTTAGACACTTACATACAGACACTTACATACAGACTCTTACATAGAGACACTTACATACAGACACTTAGACACTTACATACAGACACTTACATACAGACTCTTACATAAAGACACTTACATACAGACAATTACATACAGACACTTACATACAGACACTGAGACACTTACATACAGACACTTACATACAGACACTGAGACACTTACATACAGACACTTACATACAGACACTGTGACACTGACATACAGACACTTACATAGACACTTACATACAGACACTTACATACTGACACTTACAAACAGACACTGAGACACTTACATACAGACACTTACATACAAACACTTACATACAGACACTTACATACAGACACTTACATACAGACACTTACATATAGCCACTTACATACAGACCCTTAGACACTTACATACAGACACTTACATACAGACTCTTACATAGAGACACTTACATACAGACACTTAGACACTTACATACAGACACTTACATACAGACTCTTACATAAAGACACTTACATACAGACAATTACATACAGACACTTACATACAGACACTGAGACACTTACATACAGACACTTACATACACTTACATACAGACACTGAGACACTTACATACAGACACTTACATACAGACACTTACATACAGACACTGAGACACTTACATAGACACATACAGATGCTTACATACAGACACTTACATACAGACACTGAGACACTTACATACAGACACTTACATACAGACACTGTGACACTGACATACAGACACTTACATACATACACTTACATTGAGACACTTACATACAGACACTTACATACAGACACTGAGACACTTACATAGAGACATTACTTACAGACACTTACATACAGAAGCTTACATACAGACACTTACATACAGACACTGAGACACTTACATACAGACACTTACTTAGACACTTACTTACAGACACTGAGACACTTAAATACAGACACTTACATACAGATGCTTACATACAGACACTGAGATACTTACATACAGACACTTACATACAGACACTTAACATACAGACACTTACATACAGACACTTACATACAGACACTTACATACAGACACTTACATACAGACACATACAGACACTTACATACAGACACTTACATACGGACACTTACATACAGCCACTTACATACAGCCACTTACATACAGACACTTACATACAGACACTTACATACAGACACTGAGACACTTACAAACAGACACTTACATACAGAAACTTACATACAGACACTGAGATACTTACATACAGACACTTACATACAGACACTTAACATACAGACACTTACATACAGACACTTACATACAGACACTTACATACAGACACATACAGACACTTACATACAGACACATACAGACGCTGAGACACTTACATACAGACACTTACATACAGACACTTACATACAGACACTTACATACAGACACTAAGACACGTACATACAGACACTTACATACAGACACTTACATACAGATACTTACATACAGACACTTACATTCAGACACTTACATACAGACTCTTACATACAGACACTTACATACAGACCCTTACATACACACACTTAGACACTTACATACAGACACTTACATACAGACACTTATATACAGACACTTACATACAGACACTTACATACAGACACTTACTTAGACACTTACTTACAGACACTGAGACACTTAAATACAGACACTTACATACAGACACTTACATACAGACACTTACAAACACACACTGACATACAGACACTGAGACTTACATAGAGACACTTACATACAGACACTTACATACAGACACTTACATACAGATACTGACACACTTACATACAGACACTTACATACAGACACTTACATACACACACTTACATAGTCACTTACATACAGACACTTACATACAGACACTTACATACAGACACTTACATACAGGCACTTACATACAGACACTTACATAGACACTTACATACAGACACTTACATACTGACACTTACAAACAGACACTGAGACACTTACATACAGACACTTACATACAAACACTTACATACAGACACTTACATACAGACACTTACATACAGACACTTACATATAGACACTTACATACAGACCCTTACATACAGACACTTAGACACTTACATACAGACACTTACATACAGACTCTTACATAGAGACATTTACATACAGACACTTAGACACTTACATACAGACACTTACATACAGACTCTTACATAAAGACACTTACATACAGACAATTACATACAGACACTTACATACAGACACTGAGACACTTACATACGGACACTTACATACAGACACTTACATACAGACACTTACTTAGACACTTACATAGACACTTACATACAGATGCTTACA
The DNA here is from genome assembly GCF_048934315.1 of Petromyzon marinus. Lineage (NCBI taxonomy): Eukaryota > Metazoa > Chordata > Hyperoartia > Petromyzontiformes > Petromyzontidae > Petromyzon > Petromyzon marinus. Next base: position 1,124,288 of record NW_027422728.1, read on the forward strand.
TACACTTACATAGAGACACTGAGACACTTACATACAGACACTTACATACACTTACATACAGACACTGAGACACTTACATACAGACACTTACATACAGACACTTACATACAGACACTGAGACACTTACATAGACACATACAGATGCTTACATACAGACACTTACATACAGACACTGAGACACTTACATACAGACACTTACATACAGACACTTACAAACACACACTGACATACAGACACTGAGACTTACATAGAGACACTTACATACAGACACTTACTTAGACACTTACTTACAGACACTGAGACACTTAAATACAGACACTTTCATACAGACACTTACATACAGACACTTACAAACACACACTGACATACAGACACTGAGACTTACATACAGACACTTACGTACAGACACTTACATACAGACACTTACATACAGACACTTACATACACACACTTACATACAGACACTTACATACAGACACTTACATACAGACACTTACATAGAGGCACTTACATACAGACACTTACATAGACACTTACATACAGACACTTACATACTGACACAAACAGACATTGAGACACTTACATACAGACACTTACATACAAACACTTACATACAGACACTTACATACAGACACTTACATACAGACACTTACATACAGACCCTTACATACACACACTTAGACACTTACATACAGACACTTACATACAGACTCTTACATAAAGACACTTACATACAGACACTTAGACACTTACATACAGACACTTACATACAGACTCTTACATAAAGACACTTACACACAGACAATTACATACAGACACTTACATACAGACACTAAGCCACTTACATACAGACACTTACATACAGACACTTACATACAGACACTGAGACACTTACATAGACACTTACATACAGACGCTTACATACACTTACATACAGACACTGAGACATTTACATACAGACACTTACATACAGACACTTACATACAGACACTTACATACAGACACTGAGACACTTACATACAGACACTTACATACAGACACTGAGACACTTACATAGAGCCACTACTTACAGACACTTACATACAGAAGCTTACATACAGACACTTACATACAGACACTGAGACACTTACATACAGACACTTACATACAGACACTGAGACACTTACATACAGACACTTACATACATGCACTTATATACACACACTTACATAAGACACTTACAAACAGGCACTTACATACAGACACTTACATACAGACACTTACAAACATACACTTACATACAGAAACTTACATACAGACACTTACATACAGATACTTACATACAGACACTTACAGACACTTACATACAGCCACTTACATACAGACACTTACATACAGACACTTGCATACAGACACTTACATACAGACACATACAGACACTTACATACAGACACTTACATACAGACACTAAGACACTTACATACAGACACTTACACACAGACATTTACATACAGATACTTACATACAGACACTTACATACAGACACTTACATACAGACACTGAGACACTTACATACAGACACTTACATACAGAAACTTACATACAAACACTGAGATACTTACATACAGACACTTACATACAGACACTTAACATACAGACACTTACATACAGACACTTACATACAGACACTTACATACAGACACTTACATACAGACACATACAGACACTTACATACAGACACTTACATACGGACACTTACATACAGCCACTTACATACAGCCACTTACATACAGACACTTACATACAGACACTTACATACAGACACTGAGATACTTACATACAGACACTTACATACAGACACTTAACATACAGACACTTACATACAGACACTTACATACAGACACTTACATACAGACACTTACATACAGACACATACAGACACTTACATACAGACACTTACATACGGACACTTACATACAGCCACTTACATACAGACACTTACATACAGACACTTACATACAGACACATACAGACGCTGAGACACTTACATACAGACACTTACATACAGACACTTACATACAGACACTTACATACAGACACTAAGACACGAACATACAGACACTTACATACAGACACTTACATACAGATACTTACATACAGACACTTACATTCAGACACTTACATACAGACACTTACATACAGACACTTAGACACTTACATACAGACACTTACATACAGACACTTATATACAGACACTTACATACAGACACTTACATACAGACACTTACTTAGACACTTACTTACAGACACTGAGACACTTAAATACAGACACTTACATACAGACACTTACATACAGACACTTACAAACACACACTGACATACAGACACTGAGACTTACATAGAGACACTTACATACAGACACTTACATACACACACTTACATACAGTCACTTACATACAGACACTTACATACAGACACTTACATACAGGCACTTACATACAGACACTTACATACAGACACTTACATAGACACTTACATACAGACACTTACATACTGACACTTACAAACAGACACTGAGACACTTACATACAGACACTTACATACAAACACTTACATACAGACACTTACATACAGACACTTACATACAGACACTTACATATAGCCACTTACATACAGACACTTAGACACTGACACTTAGACACTTACATACAGACACTTACATACAGACTCTTACATAGAGACACTTACATACAGACACTTAGACACTTACATACAGACACTTACATACAGACTCTTACATAAAGACACTTACATACAGACAATTACATACAGACACTTACATACAGACACTGAGACACTTACATACAGACACTTACATACAGACACTGAGACACTTACATACAGACACTTACATACAGACACTGTGACACTGACATACAGACACTTACATAGACACTTACATACAGACACTTACATACTGACACTTACAAACAGACACTGAGACACTTACATACAGACACTTACATACAAACACTTACATACAGACACTTACATACAGACACTTACATACAGACACTTACATATAGCCACTTACATACAGACCCTTAGACACTTACATACAGACACTTACATACAGACACTTAGACACTTACATACAGACACTTACATACAGACTCTTACATAAAGACACTTACATACAGACAATTACATACAGACACTTACATACAGACACTGAGACACTTACATACAGACACTTACATACACTTACATACAGACACTGAGACACTTACATACAGACACTTACATACAGACACTTACATACAGACACTGAGACACTTACATAGACACATACAGATGCTTACATACAGACACTTACATACAGACACTGAGACACTTACATACAGACACTTACATACAGACACTGTGACACTGACATACAGACACTTACATACATACACTTACATTGAGACACTTACATACAGACACTTACATACAGACACTGAGACACTTACATAGAGACATTACTTACAGACACTTACATACAGAAGCTTACATACAGACACTTACATACAGACACTGAGACACTTACATACAGACACTTACTTAGACACTTACTTACAGACACTGAGACACTTAAATACAGACACTTACATACAGATGCTTACATACAGACACTGAGATACTTACATACAGACACTTACATACAGACACTTAACATACAGACACTTACATACAGACACTTACATACAGACACTTACATACAGACACTTACATACAGACACATACAGACACTTACATACAGACACTTACATACGGACACTTACATACAGCCACTTACATACAGCCACTTACATACAGACACTTACATACAGACACTTACATACAGACACTGAGACACTTACAAACAGACACTTACATACAGAAACTTACATACAGACACTGAGATACTTACATACAGACACTTACATACAGACACTTAACATACAGACACTTACATACAGACACTTACATACAGACACTTACATACAGACACATACAGACACTTACATACAGACACATACAGACGCTGAGACACTTACATACAGACACTTACATACAGACACTTACATACAGACACTTACATACAGACACTAAGACACGTACATACAGACACTTACATACAGACACTTACATACAGATACTTACATACAGACACTTACATTCAGACACTTACATACAGACTCTTACATACAGACACTTACATACAGACCCTTACATACACACACTTAGACACTTACATACAGACACTTACATACAGACACTTATATACAGACACTTACATACAGACACTTACATACAGACACTTACTTAGACACTTACTTACAGACACTGAGACACTTAAATACAGACACTTACATACAGACACTTACATACAGACACTTACAAACACACACTGACATACAGACACTGAGACTTACATAGAGACACTTACATACAGACACTTACATACAGACACTTACATACAGATACTGACACACTTACATACAGACACTTACATACAGACACTTACATACACACACTTACATAGTCACTTACATACAGACACTTACATACAGACACTTACATACAGACACTTACATACAGGCACTTACATACAGACACTTACATAGACACTTACATACAGACACTTACATACTGACACTTACAAACAGACACTGAGACACTTACATACAGACACTTACATACAAACACTTACATACAGACACTTACATACAGACACTTACATACAGACACTTACATATAGACACTTACATACAGACCCTTACATACAGACACTTAGACACTTACATACAGACACTTACATACAGACTCTTACATAGAGACATTTACATACAGACACTTAGACACTTACATACAGACACTTACATACAGACTCTTACATAAAGACACTTACATACAGACAATTACATACAGACACTTACATACAGACACTGAGACACTTACATACAGACACTTACATACACTTACATACAGACACTGAGACACTTACATACAGACACTTACATACAGACACTTACATACAGACACTGAGACACTTACATAGACACATACAGATGCTTACATACAGACACTTACATACAGACACTGAGACACTTACATACAGACACTTACATACAGACACTGTGACACTGACATACAGACACTTACATACATACACTTACATTGAGACACTTACATACAGACACTTACATACAGACACTGAGACACTTACATAGAGACATTACTTACAGACACTTACATACAGAAGCTTACATACAGACACTTACATACAGACACTGAGACACTTACATACAGACACTTACATACAGACACTGAGACACTTACATACAGACACTTACATACAGGCACTTACATACAGACACTTACTTAGACACTTACTTACAGACACTGAGACACTTAAATACAGACACTTACATACAGATGCTTACAAACAGACACTTACAAACACACACTGACATACAGACACTGAGACTTACATACAGACACTTACATACAGACACTTACATACAGACACTTACATACACACACTTACATACAGACACTTACATACAGACACTTACATACAGACACTTACATACAGACACTTACATATAGACACTTACATACAGACCCTTACATACAGACACTTAGACACTTACATACAGACACTTACATACAGACTCTTACATAGAGACACTTACATACAGACACTTAGACACTTACATACAGACACTTACATACATACTCTTACATAAAAACACTTACATACAGACAATTACATACAGACACTTACATACAGACATTGAGACACTTACATACAGACACTTACTTACAGACACTTACATACAGACACTGAGACACTTACATAGACACTTACATACAGACGCTTACATACACTTACATACAGACAATGAGACACTTACATACAGACACTTACATACACTTACATACAGACACTGAGACACTTACATACAGACACTTACATACAGACACTTATATACAGACACTGAGACACTTACATAGACACATACAGATGCTTACATACAGACACTTACATACAGACACTGAGACACTTACATACAGACACTTACATACAGACACTGTGACACTGACATACAGACACTTACATACAGACACTTACATTGAGACACTTACATACAGACACTTACATACAGACACTGAGACACTTACATAGAGACATTACTTACAGACACTTACATACAGAAGCTTACATACAGACACTTACATACAGACACAGAGACACTTACATAGAGACACTTACATACAGACACTGAGACACTTACATACAGACACTTACATACAGAAACTTACATACAGACACTGAGATACTTACAGACACTTAACATACAGACACTTACATACAGACACTTACATACAGACACTTACATACAGACATTTACATACAGACACATACAGACACTTACATACAGACACTTACATACGGACACTTACATACAGCCACTTACATACAGACACTTACATACAGACACTTACATACAGACACATACAGATCTGAGACACTTACATACAGACACTTACATTCAGACACTTTCATACAGACACTTACATACAGACACTTACATACAGACCCTTACATACACACACTTAGACACTTACATACAGACACTTACATACAGACACTTATATACAGACACTTACATACAGACACTTACATACAGACACTTACTTAGACACTTACTTACAGACACTGAGACACTTAAATACAGACACTTACATACAGACACTTACAGACACTTACAAACACACACTGACATACAGACACTGAGACTTACATAGAGACACTTACATACAGACACTTACATACAGACACTTACATACAGATACTGACACACTTACATACAGACACTTACATACAGACACTTACATACACACACTTACATACAGTCACTTACATCCAGACACTTACATACAGACACTTACATACAGACACTTACATACAGGCACTTACATACAGACACTTACATAGACACTTACATACAGACACTTACATACTGACACTTACAAACAGACACTGAGACACTTACATACAGACACTTACATACAAACACTTACATACAGACACTTACATACAGACACTTACATACAGACACTTACATATAGACACTTACATACAGACCCTTACATACAGACACTTAGACACTTACATACAGACACTTACATACAGACTCTTACATAGAGACACTTACATACAGACACTTAGACACTTACATACAGACACTTACATACAGACTCTTACATAAAGACACTTACATACAGACAATTACATACAGACACTTACATACAGACACTGAGACACTTACATACAGACACTTACATACAGACACTTACATACAGACACTGAGACACTTACATAGACACATACAGATGCTTACATACAGACACTTACATACAGACACTGAGACACTTACATACAGACACTTACATACAGACACTGTGACACTGACATACAGACACTTACATAGACACTTACATACAGACACTTACATACAGACACTGTGACACTGACACTTAGACACTTACATAGACACTTACATACAGACTCTTACATAGAGACACTTACATACAGACACTTAGACACTTACATACAGACACTTACATACAGACTCTTACATAAAGACACTTACATACAGACAATTACATACAGACACTTACATACAGACACTGAGACACTTACATACAGACACTTACATACAGACACTGAGACACTTACATACAGACACTTACATACAGACACTGTGACACTGACATACAGACACTTACATAGACACTTACATACAGACACTTACATACTGACACTTACAAACAGACACTGAGACACTTACATACAGACACTTACATACAAACACTTACATACAGACACTTACATACAGACACTTACATACAGACACTTACATATAGCCACTTACATACAGACCCTTAGACACTTACATACAGACACTTACATACAGACTCTTACATAGAGACACTTACATACAGACACTTAGACACTTACATACAGACACTTACATACAGACTCTTACATAAAGACACTTACATACAGACAATTACATACAGACACTTACATACAGACACTGAGACACTTACATACAGACACTTACATACACTTACATACAGACACTGAGACACTTACATACAGACACTTACATACAGACACTTACATACAGACACTGAGACACTTACATAGACACATACAGATGCTTACATACAGACACTTACATACAGACACTGAGACACTTACATACAGACACTTACATACAGACACTGTGACACTGACATACAGACACTTACATACATACACTTACATTGAGACACTTACATACAGACACTTACATACAGACACTGAGACACTTACATAGAGACATTACTTACAGACACTTACATACAGAAGCTTACATACAGACACTTACATACAGACACTGAGACACTTACATACAGACACTTACTTAGACACTTACTTACAGACACTGAGACACTTAAATACAGACACTTACATACAGATGCTTACATACAGACACTGAGATACTTACATACAGACACTTACATACAGACACTTAACATACAGACACTTACATACAGACACTTACATACAGACACTTACATACAGACACTTACATACAGACACATACAGACACTTACATACAGACACTTACATACGGACACTTACATACAGCCACTTACAAACAGACACTTACATACAGAAACTTACATACAGACACTGAGATACTTACATACAGACACTTACATACAGACACTTAACATACAGACACTTACATACAGACACTTACATACAGACACTTACATACAGACACATACAGACACTTACATACAGACACATACAGACGCTGAGACACTTACATACAGACACTTACATACAGACACTTACATACAGACACTTACATACAGAAACTAAGACACGTACATACAGACACTTACATACAGACACTTACATACAGATACTTACATACAGACACTTACATTCAGACACTTACATACAGACTCTTACATACAGACACTTACATACAGACCCTTACATACACACACTTAGACACTTACATACAGACACTTACATACAGACACTTATATACAGACACTTACATACAGACACTTACATACAGACACTTACTTAGACACTTACTTACAGACACTGAGACACTTAAATACAGACACTTACATACAGACACTTACATACAGACACTTACAAACACACACTGACATACAGACACTGAGACTTACATAGAGACACTTACATACAGACACTTACATACAGACACTTACATACAGATACTGACACACTTACATACAGACACTTACATACAGACACTTACATACACACACTTACATAGTCACTTACATACAGACACTTACATACAGACACTTACATACAGACACTTACATACAGGCACTTACATACAGACACTTACATAGACACTTACATACAGACACTTACATACTGACACTTACAAACAGACACTGAGACACTTACATACAGACACTTACATACAAACACTTACATACAGACACTTACATACAGACACTTACATACAGACACTTACATATAGACACTTACATACAGACCCTTACATACAGACACTTAGACACTTACATACAGACACTTACATACAGACTCTTACATAGAGACATTTACATACAGACACTTAGACAATTACATACAGACACTTACATACAGACTCTTACATAAAGACACTTACATACAGACAATTACATACAGACACTTACATACAGACACTGAGACACTTACATACAGACACTTACATACACTTACATACAGACACTGAGACACTTACATACAGACACTTACATACAGACACTTACATACAGACACTGAGACACTTACATAGACACATACAGATGCTTACATACAGACACTTACATACAGACACTGAGACACTTACATACAGACACTTACATACAGACACTGTGACACTGACATACAGACACTTACATACATACACTTACATTGAGACACTTACATACAGACACTTACATACAGACACTGAGACACTTACATAGAGACATTACTTACAGACACTTACATACAGAAGCTTACATACAGACACTTACATACAGACACTGAGACACTTACATACAGACACTTACATACAGACACTGAGACACTTACATACAGACACTTACATACAGGCACTTACATACAGACACTTACTTAGACACTTACTTACAGACACTGAGACACTTAAATACAGACACTTACATACAGATGCTTACAAACAGACACTTACAAACACACACTGACATACAGACACTGAGACTTACATACAGACACTTACATACAGACACTTACATACAGACACTTACATACACACACTTACATACAGACACTTACATACAGACACTTACATACAGACACTTACATACAGACACTTACATATAGACACTTACATACAGACCCTTACATACAGACACTTAGACACTTACATACAGACACTTACATACAGACTCTTACATAGAGACACTTACATACAGACACTTAGACACTTACATACAGACACTTACATACATACTCTTACATAAAAACACTTACATACAGACAATTACATACAGACACTTACATACAGACATTGAGACACTTACATACAGACACTTACTTACAGACACTTACATACAGACACTGAGACACTTACATAGACACTTACATACAGACGCTTACATACACTTACATACAGACAATGAGACACTTACATACAGACACTTACATACACTTACATACAGACACTGAGACACTTACATACAGACACTTACATACAGACACTTATATACAGACACTGAGACACTTACATAGACACATACAGATGCTTACATACAGACACTTACATACAGACACTGAGACACTTACATACAGACACTTACATACAGACACTGTGACACTGACATACAGACACTTACATACAGACACTTACATTGAGACACTTACATACAGACACTTACATACAGACACTGAGACACTTACATAGAGACATTACTTACAGACACTTACATACAGAAGCTTACATACAGACACTTACATACAGACACAGAGACACTTACATAGAGACACTTACATACAGACACTGAGACACTTACATACAGACACTTACATACAGAAACTTACATACAGACACTGAGATACTTACAGACACTTAACATACAGACACTTACATACAGACACTTACATACAGACACTTACATACAGACATTTACATACAGACACATACAGACACTTACATACAGACACTTACATACGGACACTTACATACAGCCACTTACATACAGACACTTACATACAGACACTTACATACAGACACATACAGATCTGAGACACTTACATACAGACACTTACATTCAGACACTTTCATACAGACACTTACATACAGACACTTACATACAGACCCTTACATACACACACTTAGACACTTACATACAGACACTTACATACAGACACTTATATACAGACACTTACATACAGACACTTACATACAGACACTTACTTAGACACTTACTTACAGACACTGAGACACTTAAATACAGACACTTACATACAGACACTTACAGACACTTACAAACACACACTGACATACAGACACTGAGACTTACATAGAGACACTTACATACAGACACTTACATACAGACACTTACATACAGATACTGACACACTTACATACAGACACTTACATACAGACACTTACATACACACACTTACATACAGTCACTTACATCCAGACACTTACATACAGACACTTACATACAGACACTTACATACAGGCACTTACATACAGACACTTACATAGACACTTACATACAGACACTTACATACTGACACTTACAAACAGACACTGAGACACTTACATACAGACACTTACATACAAACACTTACATACAGACACTTACATACAGACACTTACATACAGACACTTACATATAGACACTTACATACAGACCCTTACATACAGACACTTAGACACTTACATACAGACACTTACATACAGACTCTTACATAGAGACACTTCCATACAGACACTTAGACACTTACATACAGACACTTACATACAGACTCTTACATAAAGACACTTACATACAGACAATTACATACAGACACTTACATACAGACACTGAGACACTTACATACAGACACTTACATACAGACACTTACATACAGACACTGAGACACTTACATAGACACATACAGATGCTTACATACAGACACTTACATACAGACACTGAGACACTTACATACAGACACTTACATACAGACACTGTGACACTGACATACAGACACTTACATACATACACTTACATTGAGACACTTACATACAGACACTTACATACAGACACTGAGACACTTACATAGAGACATTACTTACAGACACTTACATACAGAAGCTTACATACAGACACTTACATACAGACACTGAGACACTTACATACAGACACTTACATACAGACACTGAGACACTTACATACAGACACTTACATACAGGCACTTACATACAGACACTTACTTAGACACTTACTTACAGACACTGAGACACTTAAATACAGACACTTACATACAGATGCTTACATACAGACACTTACAAACACACACTGACATACAGACACTGAGACTTACATACAGACACTTACATACAGACACTTACATACACACACTTACATACAGACACTTACATACAGACACTTACATACAGACACTTACATACAGACACTTACATATAGACACTTACATACAGACCCTTACATACAGACACTTAGACACTTACATACAGACACTTACATACAGACTCTTACATAGAGACACTTACATACAGACACTTAGACACTTACATACAGACACTTACATACAGACTCTTACATCAAGACACTTACATACAGACAATTACATACAGACACTTACATACAGACACTGAGACACTTACATACAGACACTTACATACAGACACTTACATACAGACACTTAGACACTTACATACAGACTCTTACATCAAGACACTTACATACAGACAATTACATACAGACACTTACATACAGACACTGAGACACTACTTACAGACACTTACATACAAAAGTTACATACAGACACTTACATACAGACACTGAGGCACTTACATACAAACACTTACATACAGGCACTTACAAACAGGCACTTACATACAGACACTTACATACAGACACTTACAAACATACACTTACATACAGAAACTTACATACAGACACTTACATACAGATACTTACATATAGACACTTACAGACACTTACATACAGACACTTACATACAGACACTTACATACAGACACTTACATACAGACACTTACATACAGACACTTACATACAGACACTAAGACACTTACATACAGACACTTACACACAGACATTTACATACAGATACTTACATACAGACACTTACATACAGACACTTACATGCAGACACTGAGACACTTACATACAGACACTTACATACAGACACTTACATACAGACACTTAACATACAGACACTGAGACACTTACATACAGACACTTATATACAGACACTTACATACAGACACTGAGACACTTACATACAGACACTTACATACAGACACTTACATACAGACACTGAGATATTCACATACAGACACTTACATACAAACACTTAACATACAGACACTTACATACAGACACTTACATACAGACACTTACTTAGACACTTACTTACAGACACTGAGCCACTTAAATACAGACACTTACATACAGACACTTACAAACACACAATGACATACAGACACTGAGACTTACATACAGACACTTACATACAGACACTTACATACAGACACTTACATAAAGACATTTACATACAGATACTGAGACACTTACATACAGACACTTACATACAGACACTTACATACACACACTTACATACAGACACTTACATACAGACACTTACATACAGGCACTTACATACAGACACTTACATAGACACTTACATACAGACACTTACATACAGACACTTACATACAGACACATACAGACGCTGAGACACTTACATACAGACACTTACATACAGACACTTACATACAGACACTTACATACAGACACTAAGACACGTACATACAGACACTTACATACAGACACTTACATACAGATACTTACATACAGACACTTACATTCAGACACTTACATACAGACTCTTACATACAGACACTTACATACAGACCCTTACATACACACACTTAGACACTTACATACAGACACTTACATACAGACACTTATATACAGACACTTACATACAGACACTTACATACAGACACTTACTTAGACACTTACTTACAGACACTGAGACACTTAAATACAGACACTTACATACAGACACTTACATACAGACACTTACAAACACACACTGACATACAGACACTGAGACTTACATAGAGACACTTACATACAGACACTTACATACAGACACTTACATACAGATACTGACACACTTACATACAGACACTTACAAGCAGACACTTACATACACACACTTACATACACACACTTACATACAGTCACTTACATACAGACACTTACATACAGACACTTACATACAGACACTTACATACAGGCACTTACATACAGACACTTACATAGACACTTACATACAGACACTTACATACTGACACTTACAAACAGACACTGAGACACTTACATACAGACACTTACATACAAACACTTACATACAGACACTTACATACAGACACTTACATATAGACACTTACATACAGACCCTTACATACAGACACTTAGACACTTACATACAGACACTTACATACAGACTCTTACATAGAGACATTTACATACAGACACTTAGACACTTACATACAGACACTTACATACAGACTCTTACATAAAGACACTTACATACAGACAATTACATACAGACACTGAGACACTTACATACAGACACTTACATACAGACACTTACATACAGACACTGAGACACTTACATAGACACTTACATACAGACGCTTACATACACTTACATAGAGACACTGAGACACTTACATACAGACACTTACATACACTTACATACAGACACTGAGACACTTACATACAGACACTTACATACAGACACTTACATACAGACACTGAGACACTTACATAGACACATACAGATGCTTACATACAGACACTTACATACAGACACTGAGACACTTACATACAGACACTTACATACAGACACTGTGACACTGACATACAGACACTTACATACATACACTTACATTGAGACACTTACATACAGACACTTACATACAGACACTGAGACACTTACATAGAGACATTACTTACAGACACTTACATACAGAAGCTTACATACAGACACTTACATACAGACACTGAGACACTTACATACAGACACTTACATACAGACACTGAGACACTTACATACAGACACTTACATACAGGCACTTACATACAGACACTTACTTAGACACTTACTTACAGACACTGAGACACTTAAATACAGACACTTACATACAGATGCTTACATACAGACACTTACAAACACACACTGACATACAGACACTGAGACTTACATACAGACACTTACATACTGACACTTACATACAGACACTTACATAAAGACATTTACATACAGATAGTGAGACACTTACATACAGACACTTACATACAGACACTTACATACAGACACTTACATACAGACACTTACATACAGACACTTACATACAGACACTTACATACAGACACTTACATATAGACACTTACATACAGACCCTTACATACAGACACTTAGACACTTACATACAGACACTTACATACAGACTCTTACATAGAGACACTTACATACAGACACTTAGACACTTACATACAGACACTTACATACAGACTCTTACGTAAAAACACTTACATACAGACAATTACATACAGACACGTACATACAGACACTGAGACACTTACATACAGACACTTACTTACAGACACTTACATACAGACACTGAGACACTTACATAGACACTTACATACAGACGCTTACATACACTTACATACAGACACTGAGACACTTACATACAGACACTTACATACACTTACATACAGACACTGAGACACTTACATACAGACACTTACATACAGACACTTATATACAGACACTGAGACACTTACATAGACACATACAGATGCTTACATACAGACACTTACATACAGACACTGAGACACTTACATACAGACACTTACATACAGACACTGTGACACTGACATACAGACACTTACATACAGACACTTACATTGAGACACTTACATACAGACACTTACATACAGACACTGAGACACTTACATAGAGACATTACTTACAGACACTTACATACAGAAGCTTACATACAGACACTTACATACAGACACTGAGACACTTACATACAGACACTTACATACAGACACTGAGACACTTACATACAGACACTTACATACAGAAACTTACATACAGACACTGAGATACTTACATACAGACACTTAACATACAGACACTTACATACAGACACTTACAGACACTTACATACAGACACTTACATACAGACACATACAGACACTTACATACAGACACTTACATACGGACACTTACATACAGCCACTTACATACAGACACTTACATACAGACACATACAGATCTGAGACACTTACATACAGACACTTACATACAGACACTTACATACAGACACTTACATACAGACACTTACATACAGACACTGAGATATTCACATACAGACACTTACATACAAACACTTAACATACAGACACTTACATACAGACACTTACATACAGACACTTACTTAGACACTTACTTACAGACACTGAGACACTTAAATACAGACACTTACATACAGACACTTACAAACACACACTGACATACAGACACTGAGACTTACATACAGACACTTACATACAGACACTTACATACAGACACTTAGACACTTACATACAGACACTTACATACAGACACTTATATACAGACACTTACATACAGACACTTAACATACAGACACTTACATACAGACACTTACATACAGACACTTACATACAGACACATACAGACACTTACATACAGACACATACAGACGCTGAGACACTTACATACAGACACTTACATACAGACACTTACATACAGACACTTACATACAGACACTAAGACACGTACATACAGACACTTACATACAGACACTTACATACAGATACTTACATACAGACACTTACATTCAGACACTTACATACAGACTCTTACATACAGACACTTACATACAGACCCTTACATACACACACTTAGACACTTACATACAGACACTTACATACAGACACTTATATACAGACACTTACATACAGACACTTACATACAGACACTTACTTAGACACTTACTTACAGACACTGAGACACTTAAATACAGACACTTACATACAGACACTTACATACAGACACTTACAAACACACACTGACATACAGACACTGAGACTTACATAGAGACACTTACATACAGACACTTACATACAGACACTTACATACAGATACTGACACACTTACATACAGACACTTACATACAGACACTTACATACACACACTTACATAGTCACTTACATACAGACACTTACATACAGACACTTACATACAGACACTTACATACAGGCACTTACATACAGACACTTACATAGACACTTACATACAGACACTTACATACTGACACTTACAAACAGACACTGAGACACTTACATACAGACACTTACATACAAACACTTACATACAGACACTTACATACAGACACTTACATACAGACACTTACATATAGACACTTACATACAGACCCTTACATACAGACACTTAGACACTTACATACAGACACTTACATACAGACTCTTACATAGAGACATTTACATACAGACACTTAGACACTTACATACAGACACTTACATACAGACTCTTACATAAAGACACTTACATACAGACAATTACATACAGACACTTACATACAGACACTGAGACACTTACATACGGACACTTACATACAGACACTTACATACAGACACTTACTTAGACACTTACATAGACACTTACATACAGATGCTTACATACACTTACATAGAGACACTGAGACACTTACATACAGACACTTACATACACTTACATACAGACACTGAGACACTTACATACAGACACTTACATACAGACACTTACATACAGACACTGAGACACTTACATAGACACATACAGATGCTTACATACAGACACTTACATACAGACACTGAGACACTTACATACAGACACTTACATACAGACACTTACAAACACACACTGACATACAGACACTGAGACTTACATAGAGACACTTACATACAGACACTTACTTAGACACTTACTTACAGACACTGAGACACTTAAATACAGACACTTTCATACAGACACTTACATACAGACACTTACAAACACACACTGACATACAGACACTGAGACTTACATACAGACACTTACGTACAGACACTTACATACAGACACTTACATACAGACACTTACATACACACACTTACATACAGACACTTACATACAGACACTTACATACAGACACTTACATAGAGGCACTTACATACAGACACTTACATAGACACTTACATACAGACACTTACATACTGACACAAACAGACATTGAGACACTTACATACAGACACTTACATACAAACACTTACATACAGACACTTACATACAGACACTTACATACAGACACTTACATACAGACCCTTACATACACACACTTAGACACTTACATACAGACACTTACATACAGACTCTTACATAAAGACACTTACATACAGACACTTAGACACTTACATACAGACACTTACATACAGACTCTTACATAAAGACACTTACACACAGACAATTACATACAGACACTTACATACAGACACTAAGCCACTTACATACAGACACTTACATACAGACACTTACATACAGACACTGAGACACTTACATAGACACTTACATACAGACGCTTACATACACTTACATACAGACACTGAGACATTTACATACAGACACTTACATACAGACACTTACATACAGACACTTACATACAGACACTGAGACACTTACATACAGACACTTACATACAGACACTGAGACACTTACATAGAGCCACTACTTACAGACACTTACATACAGAAGCTTACATACAGACACTTACATACAGACACTGAGACACTTACATACAGACACTTACATACAGACACTGAGACACTTACATACAGACACTTACATACATGCACTTATATACACACACTTACATACAGACACTTACAAACATACACTTACATACAGAAACTTACATACAGACACTTACATACAGATACTTACATACAGACACTTACAGACACTTACATACAGCCACTTACATACAGACACTTACATACAGACACTTGCATACAGACACTTACATACAGACACATACAGACACTTACATACAGACACTTACATACAGACACTAAGACACTTACATACAGACACTTACACACAGACATTTACATACAGATACTTACATACAGACACTTACATACAGACACTTACATACAGACACTGAGACACTTACATACAGACACTTACATACAGAAACTTACATACAAACACTGAGATACTTACATACAGACACTTACATACAGACACTTAACATACAGACACTTACATACAGACACTTACATACAGACACTTACATACAGACACTTACATACAGACACATACAGACACTTACATACAGACACTTACATACGGACACTTACATACAGCCACTTACATACAGCCACTTACATACAGACACTTACATACAGACACTTACATACAGACACTGAGACACTTACAAACAGACACTTACATACAGAAACTTACATACAGACACTGAGATACTTACATACAGACACTTACATACAGACACTTAACATACAGACACTTACATACAGACACTTACATACAGACACTTACATACAGACACTTACATACAGACACATACAGACACTTACATACAGACACTTACATACGGACACTTACATACAGCCACTTACATACAGACACTTACATACAGACACTTACATACAGACACATACAGACGCTGAGACACTTACATACAGACACTTACATACAGACACTTACATACAGACACTTACATACAGACACTAAGACACGAACATACAGACACTTACATACAGACACTTACATACAGATACTTACATACAGACACTTACATTCAGACACTTACATACAGACACTTACATACAGACACTTAGACACTTACATACAGACACTTACATACAGACACTTATATACAGACACTTACATACAGACACTTACATACAGACACTTACTTAGACACTTACTTACAGACACTGAGACACTTAAATACAGACACTTACATACAGACACTTACATACAGACACTTACAAACACACACTGACATACAGACACTGAGACTTACATAGAGACACTTACATACAGACACTTACATACACACACTTACATACAGTCACTTACATACAGACACTTACATACAGACACTTACATACAGGCACTTACATACAGACACTTACATACAGACACTTACATAGACACTTACATACAGACACTTACATACTGACACTTACAAACAGACACTGAGACACTTACATACAGACACTTACATACAAACACTTACATACAGACACTTACATACAGACACTTACATACAGACACTTACATATAGCCACTTACATACAGACACTTAGACACTGACACTTAGACACTTACATACAGACACTTACATACAGACTCTTACATAGAGACACTTACATACAGACACTTAGACACTTACATACAGACACTTACATACAGACTCTTACATAAAGACACTTACATACAGACAATTACATACAGACACTTACATACAGACACTGAGACACTTACATACAGACACTTACATACAGACACTGAGACACTTACATACAGACACTTACATACAGACACTGTGACACTGACATACAGACACTTACATAGACACTTACATACAGACACTTACATACTGACACTTACAAACAGACACTGAGACACTTACATACAGACACTTACATACAAACACTTACATACAGACACTTACATACAGACACTTACATACAGACACTTACATATAGCCACTTACATACAGACCCTTAGACACTTACATACAGACACTTACATACAGACTCTTACATAGAGACACTTACATACAGACACTTAGACACTTACATACAGACACTTACATACAGACTCTTACATAAAGACACTTACATACAGACAATTACATACAGACACTTACATACAGACACTGAGACACTTACATACAGACACTTACATACACTTACATACAGACACTGAGACACTTACATACAGACACTTACATACAGACACTTACATACAGACACTGAGACACTTACATAGACACATACAGATGCTTACATACAGACACTTACATACAGACACTGAGACACTTACATACAGACACTTACATACAGACACTGTGACACTGACATACAGACACTTACATACATACACTTACATTGAGACACTTACATACAGACACTTACATACAGACACTGAGACACTTACATAGAGACATTACTTACAGACACTTACATACAGAAGCTTACATACAGACACTTACTTACAGACACTGAGACACTTAAATACAGACACTTACATACAGATGCTTACATACAGACACTGAGATACTTACATACAGACACTTACATACAGACACTTAACATACAGACACTTACATACAGACACTTACATACAGACACTTACATACAGACACTTACATACAGACACATACAGACACTTACATACAGACACTTACATACGGACACTTACATACAGCCACTTACATACAGCCACTTACATACAGACACTTACATACAGACACTTACATACAGACACTGAGACACTTACAAACAGACACTTACATACAGAAACTTACATACAGACACTGAGATACTTACATACAGACACTTACATACAGACACTTAACATACAGACACTTACATACAGACACTTACATACAGACACTTACATACAGACACATACAGACACTTACATACAGACACATACAGACGCTGAGACACTTACATACAGACACTTACATACAGACACTTACATACAGACACTTACATACAGACACTAAGACACGTACATACAGACACTTACATACAGACACTTACATACAGATACTTACATACAGACACTTACATTCAGACACTTACATACAGACTCTTACATACAGACACTTACATACAGACCCTTACATACACACACTTAGACACTTACATACAGACACTTACATACAGACACTTATATACAGACACTTACATACAGACACTTACATACAGACACTTACTTAGACACTTACTTACAGACACTGAGACACTTAAATACAGACACTTACATACAGACACTTACATACAGACACTTACAAACACACACTGACATACAGACACTGAGACTTACATAGAGACACTTACATACAGACACTTACATACAGACACTTACATACAGATACTGACACACTTACATACAGACACTTACATACAGACACTTACATACACACACTTACATAGTCACTTACATACAGACACTTACATACAGACACTTACATACAGACACTTACATACAGGCACTTACATACAGACACTTACATAGACACTTACATACAGACACTTACATACTGACACTTACAAACAGACACTGAGACACTTACATACAGACACTTACATACAAACACTTACATACAGACACTTACATACAGACACTTACATACAGACACTTACATATAGACACTTACATACAGACCCTTACATACAGACACTTAGACACTTACATACAGACACTTACATACAGACTCTTACATAGAGACATTTACATACAGACACTTAGACACTTACATACAGACACTTACATACAGACTCTTACATAAAGACACTTACATACAGACAATTACATACAGACACTTACATACAGACACTGAGACACTTACATACAGACACTTACATACACTTACATACAGACACTGAGACACTTACATACAGACACTTACATACAGACACTTACATACAGACACTGAGACACTTACATAGACACATACAGATGCTTACATACAGACACTTACATACAGACACTGAGACACTTACATACAGACACTTACATACAGACACTGTGACACTGACATACAGACACTTACATACATACACTTACATTGAGACACTTACATACAGACACTTACATACAGACACTGAGACACTTACATAGAGACATTACTTACAGACACTTACATACAGAAGCTTACATACAGACACTTACATACAGACACTGAGACACTTACATACAGACACTTACATACAGACACTGAGACACTTACATACAGACACTTACATACAGGCACTTACATACAGACACTTACTTAGACACTTACTTACAGACACTGAGACACTTAAATACAGACACTTACATACAGATGCTTACAAACAGACACTTACAAACACACACTGACATACAGACACTGAGACTTACATACAGACACTTACATACAGACACTTACATACAGACACTTACATACACACACTTACATACAGACAC
Organism: Petromyzon marinus; assembly: GCF_048934315.1. Lineage (NCBI taxonomy): Eukaryota > Metazoa > Chordata > Hyperoartia > Petromyzontiformes > Petromyzontidae > Petromyzon > Petromyzon marinus. The sequence goes on from NW_027422728.1 coordinate 1,147,977, forward strand.
TTACATACAGACACTTACATACAGACACTTACATACAGACACTTACATATAGACACTTACATACAGACCCTTACATACAGACACTTAGACACTTACATACAGACACTTACATACAGACTCTTACATAGAGACACTTACATACAGACACTTAGACACTTACATACAGACACTTACATACATACTCTTACATAAAAACACTTACATACAGACAATTACATACAGACACTTACATACAGACATTGAGACACTTACATACAGACACTTACTTACAGACACTTACATACAGACACTGAGACACTTACATAGACACTTACATACAGACGCTTACATACACTTACATACAGACAATGAGACACTTACATACAGACACTTACATACACTTACATACAGACACTGAGACACTTACATACAGACACTTACATACAGACACTTATATACAGACACTGAGACACTTACATAGACACATACAGATGCTTACATACAGACACTTACATACAGACACTGAGACACTTACATACAGACACTTACATACAGACACTGTGACACTGACATACAGACACTTACATACAGACACTTACATTGAGACACTTACATACAGACACTTACATACAGACACTGAGACACTTACATAGAGACATTACTTACAGACACTTACATACAGAAGCTTACATACAGACACTTACATACAGACACTGAGACACTTACATAGAGACACTTACATACAGACACTGAGACACTTACATACAGACACTTACATACAGAAACTTACATACAGACACTGAGATACTTACAGACACTTAACATACAGACACTTACATACAGACACTTACATACAGACACTTACATACAGACATTTACATACAGACACATACAGACACTTACATACAGACACTTACATACGGACACTTACATACAGCCACTTACATACAGACACTTACATACAGACACTTACATACAGACACATACAGATCTGAGACACTTACATACAGACACTTACATTCAGACACTTTCATACAGACACTTACATACAGACACTTACATACAGACCCTTACATACACACACTTAGACACTTACATACAGACACTTACATACAGACACTTATATACAGACACTTACATACAGACACTTACATACAGACACTTACTTAGACACTTACTTACAGACACTGAGACACTTAAATACAGACACTTACATACAGACACTTACAGACACTTACAAACACACACTGACATACAGACACTGAGACTTACATAGAGACACTTACATACAGACACTTACATACAGACACTTACATACAGATACTGACACACTTACATACAGACACTTACATACAGACACTTACATACACACACTTACATACAGTCACTTACATCCAGACACTTACATACAGACACTTACATACAGACACTTACATACAGGCACTTACATACAGACACTTACATAGACACTTACATACAGACACTTACATACTGACACTTACAAACAGACACTGAGACACTTACATACAGACACTTACATACAAACACTTACATACAGACACTTACATACAGACACTTACATACAGACACTTACATATAGACACTTACATACAGACCCTTACATACAGACACTTAGACACTTACATACAGACACTTACATACAGACTCTTACATAGAGACACTTACATACAGACACTTAGACACTTACATACAGACACTTACATACAGACTCTTACATAAAGACACTTACATACAGACAATTACATACAGACACTTACATACAGACACTGAGACACTTACATACAGACACTTACATACAGACACTTACATACAGACACTGAGACACTTACATAGACACATACAGATGCTTACATACAGACACTTACATACAGACACTGAGACACTTACATACAGACACTTACATACAGACACTGTGACACTGACATACAGACACTTACATAGACACTTACATACAGACACTTACATACAGACACTGTGACACTGACACTTAGACACTTACATAGACACTTACATACAGACTCTTACATAGAGACACTTACATACAGACACTTAGACACTTACATACAGACACTTACATACAGACTCTTACATAAAGACACTTACATACAGACAATTACATACAGACACTTACATACAGACACTGAGACACTTACATACAGACACTTACATACAGACACTGAGACACTTACATACAGACACTTACATACAGACACTGTGACACTGACATACAGACACTTACATAGACACTTACATACAGACACTTACATACTGACACTTACAAACAGACACTGAGACACTTACATACAGACACTTACATACAAACACTTACATACAGACACTTACATACAGACACTTACATACAGACACTTACATATAGCCACTTACATACAGACCCTTAGACACTTACATACAGACACTTACATACAGACTCTTACATAGAGACACTTACATACAGACACTTAGACACTTACATACAGACACTTACATACAGACTCTTACATAAAGACACTTACATACAGACAATTACATACAGACACTTACATACAGACACTGAGACACTTACATACAGACACTTACATACACTTACATACAGACACTGAGACACTTACATACAGACACTTACATACAGACACTTACATACAGACACTGAGACACTTACATAGACACATACAGATGCTTACATACAGACACTTACATACAGACACTGAGACACTTACATACAGACACTTACATACAGACACTGTGACACTGACATACAGACACTTACATACATACACTTACATTGAGACACTTACATACAGACACTTACATACAGACACTGAGACACTTACATAGAGACATTACTTACAGACACTTACATACAGAAGCTTACATACAGACACTTACATACAGACACTGAGACACTTACATACAGACACTTACTTAGACACTTACTTACAGACACTGAGACACTTAAATACAGACACTTACATACAGATGCTTACATACAGACACTGAGATACTTACATACAGACACTTACATACAGACACTTAACATACAGACACTTACATACAGACACTTACATACAGACCCTTACATACAGACACTTAGACACTTACATACAGACACTTACATACAGACTCTTACATAGAGACACTTACATACAGACACTTAGACACTTACATACAGACACTTACATACAGACTCTTACATAAAGACACTTACATACAGACAATTACATACAGACACTTACATACAGACACTGAGACACTTACATACAGACACTTACATACAGACACTTACATACAGACACTGAGACACTTACATAGACACATACAGATGCTTACATACAGACACTTACATACAGACACTGAGACACTTACATACAGGCACTTACATACAGACACTGTGACACTGACATACAGACACTTACATAGACACTTACATACAGACACTTACATACAGACACTGTGACACTGACACTTAGACACTTACATAGACACTTACATACAGACTCTTACATAGAGACACTTACATACAGACACTTAGACACTTACATACAGACACTTACATACAGACTCTTACATAAAGACACTTACATACAGACAATTACATACAGACACTTACATACAGACACTGAGACACTTACATACAGACACTTACATACAGACACTGAGACACTTACATACAGACACTTACATACAGACACTGTGACACTGACATACAGACACTTACATAGACACTTACATACAGACACTTACATACTGACACTTACAAACAGACACTGAGACACTTACATACAGACACTTACATACAAACACTTACATACAGACACTTACATACAGACACTTACATACAGACACTTACATATAGCCACTTACATACAGACCCTTAGACACTTACATACAGACACTTACATACAGACTCTTACATAGAGACACTTACATACAGACACTTAGACACTTACATACAGACACTTACATACAGACTCTTACATAAAGACACTTACATACAGACAATTACATACAGACACTTACATACAGACACTGAGACACTTACATACAGACACTTACATACACTTACATACAGACACTGAGACACTTACATACAGACACTTACATACAGACACTTACATACAGACACTGAGACACTTACATAGACACATACAGATGCTTACATACAGACACTTACATACAGACACTGAGACACTTACATACAGACACTTACATACAGACACTGTGACACTGACATACAGACACTTACATACATACACTTACATTGAGACACTTACATACAGACACTTACATACAGACACTGAGACACTTACATAGAGACATTACTTACAGACACTTACATACAGAAGCTTACATACAGACACTTACATACAGACACTTAGACACTTACATACAGACACTTACATACAGACTCTTACATAAAGACACTTACATACAGACAATTACATACAGACACTTACATACAGACACTGAGACACTTACATACAGACACTTACATACAGACACTTACATACAGACACTGAGACACTTACATAGACACATACAGATGCTTACATACAGACACTTACATACAGACACTGAGACACTTACATACAGGCACTTACATACAGACACTGTGACACTGACATACAGACACTTACATAGACACTTACATACAGACACTTACATACAGACACTGTGACACTGACACTTAGACACTTACATAGACACTTACATACAGACTCTTACATAGAGACACTTACATACAGACACTTAGACACTTACATACAGACACTTACATACAGACTCTTACATAAAGACACTTACATACAGACAATTACATACAGACACTTACATACAGACACTGAGACACTTACATACAGACACTTACATACAGACACTGAGACACTTACATACAGACACTTACATACAGACACTGTGACACTGACATACAGACACTTACATAGACACTTACATACAGACACTTACATACTGACACTTACAAACAGACACTGAGACACTTACATACAGACACTTACATACAAACACTTACATACAGACACTTACATACAGACACTTACATACAGACACTTACATATAGCCACTTACATACAGACCCTTAGACACTTACATACAGACACTTACATACAGACTCTTACATAGAGACACTTACATACAGACACTTAGACACTTACATACAGACACTTACATACAGACTCTTACATAAAGACACTTACATACAGACAATTACATACAGACACTTACATACAGACACTGAGACACTTACATACAGACACTTACATACACTTACATACAGACACTGAGACACTTACATACAGACACTTACATACAGACACTTACATACAGACACTGAGACACTTACATAGACACATACAGATGCTTACATACAGACACTTACATACAGACACTGAGACACTTACATACAGACACTTACATACAGACACTGTGACACTGACATACAGACACTTACATACATACACTTACATTGAGACACTTACATACAGACACTTACATACAGACACTGAGACACTTACATAGAGACATTACTTACAGACACTTACATACAGAAGCTTACATACAGACACTTACATACAGACACTGAGACACTTACATACAGACACTTACTTAGACACTTACTTACAGACACTGAGACACTTAAATACAGACACTTACATACAGATGCTTACATACAGACACTGAGATACTTACATACAGACACTTACATACAGACACTTAACATACAGACACTTACATACAGACACTTACATACAGACACTTACATACAGACACTTACATACAGACACATACAGACACTTACATACAGACACTTACATACGGACACTTACATACAGCCACTTACATACAGCCACTTACATACAGACACTTACATACAGACACTTACATACAGACACTGAGACACTTACAAACAGACACTTACATACAGAAACTTACATACAGACACTGAGATACTTACATACAGACACTTACATACAGACACTTAACATACAGACACTTACATACAGACACTTACATACAGACACTTACATACAGACACATACAGACACTTACATACAGACACATACAGACGCTGAGACACTTACATACAGACACTTACATACAGACACTTACATACAGACACTTACATACAGACACTAAGACACGTACATACAGACACTTACATACAGACACTTACATACAGATACTTACATACAGACACTTACATTCAGACACTTACATACAGACTCTTACATACAGACACTTACATACAGACCCTTACATACACACACTTAGACACTTACATACAGACACTTACATACAGACACTTATATACAGACACTTACATACAGACACTTACATACAGACACTTACTTAGACACTTACTTACAGACACTGAGACACTTAAATACAGACACTTACATACAGACACTTACATACAGACACTTACAAACACACACTGACATACAGACACTGAGACTTACATAGAGACACTTACATACAGACACTTACATACAGACACTTACATACAGATACTGACACACTTACATACAGACACTTACATACAGACACTTACATACACACACTTACATAGTCACTTACATACAGACACTTACATACAGACACTTACATACAGACACTTACATACAGGCACTTACATACAGACACTTACATAGACACTTACATACAGACACTTACATACTGACACTTACAAACAGACACTGAGACACTTACATACAGACACTTACATACAAACACTTACATACAGACACTTACATACAGACACTTACATACAGACACTTACATATAGACACTTACATACAGACCCTTACATACAGACACTTAGACACTTACATACAGACACTTACATACAGACTCTTACATAGAGACATTTACATACAGACACTTAGACACTTACATACAGACACTTACATACAGACTCTTACATAAAGACACTTACATACAGACAATTACATACAGACACTTACATACAGACACTGAGACACTTACATACAGACACTTACATACACTTACATACAGACACTGAGACACTTACATACAGACACTTACATACAGACACTTACATACAGACACTGAGACACTTACATAGACACATACAGATGCTTACATACAGACACTTACATACAGACACTGAGACACTTACATACAGACACTTACATACAGACACTGTGACACTGACATACAGACACTTACATACATACACTTACATTGAGACACTTACATACAGACACTTACATACAGACACTGAGACACTTACATAGAGACATTACTTACAGACACTTACATACAGAAGCTTACATACAGACACTTACATACAGACACTGAGACACTTACATACAGACACTTACATACAGACACTGAGACACTTACATACAGACACTTACATACAGGCACTTACATACAGACACTTACTTAGACACTTACTTACAGACACTGAGACACTTAAATACAGACACTTACATACAGATGCTTACAAACAGACACTTACAAACACACACTGACATACAGACACTGAGACTTACATACAGACACTTACATACAGACACTTACATACAGACACTTACATACACACACTTACATACAGACACTTACATACAGACACTTACATACAGACACTTACATACAGACACTTACATATAGACACTTACATACAGACCCTTACATACAGACACTTAGACACTTACATACAGACACTTACATACAGACTCTTACATAGAGACACTTACATACAGACACTTAGACACTTACATACAGACACTTACATACATACTCTTACATAAAAACACTTACATACAGACAATTACATACAGACACTTACATACAGACATTGAGACACTTACATACAGACACTTACTTACAGACACTTACATACAGACACTGAGACACTTACATAGACACTTACATACAGACGCTTATATACACTTACATACAGACAATGAGACACTTACATACAGACACTTACATACACTTACATACAGACACTGAGACACTTACATACAGACACTTACATACAGACACTTATATACAGACACTGAGACACTTACATAGACACATACAGATGCTTACATACAGACACTTACATACAGACACTGAGACACTTACATACAGACACTTACATACAGACACTGTGACACTGACATACAGACACTTACATACAGACACTTACATTGAGACACTTACATACAGACACTTACATACAGACACTGAGACACTTACATAGAGACATTACTTACAGACACTTACATACAGAAGCTTACATACAGACACTTACATACAGACACAGAGACACTTACATAGAGACACTTACATACAGACACTGAGACACTTACATACAGACACTTACATACAGAAACTTACATACAGACACTGAGATACTTACAGACACTTAACATACAGACACTTACATACAGACACTTACATACAGACACTTACATACAGACATTTACATACAGACACATACAGACACTTACATACAGACACTTACATACGGACACTTACATACAGCCACTTACATACAGACACTTACATACAGACACTTACATACAGACACATACAGATCTGAGACACTTACATACAGACACTTACATTCAGACACTTTCATACAGACACTTACATACAGACACTTACATACAGACCCTTACATACACACACTTAGACACTTACATACAGACACTTACATACAGACACTTATATACAGACACTTACATACAGACACTTACATACAGACACTTACTTAGACACTTACTTACAGACACTGAGACACTTAAATACAGACACTTACATACAGACACTTACAGACACTTACAAACACACACTGACATACAGACACTGAGACTTACATAGAGACACTTACATACAGACACTTACATACAGACACTTACATACAGATACTGACACACTTACATACAGACACTTACATACAGACACTTACATACACACACTTACATACAGTCACTTACATCCAGACACTTACATACAGACACTTACATACAGACACTTACATACAGGCACTTACATACAGACACTTACATAGACACTTACATACAGACACTTACATACTGACACTTACAAACAGACACTGAGACACTTACATACAGACACTTACATACAAACACTTACATACAGACACTTACATACAGACACTTACATACAGACACTTACATATAGACACTTACATACAGACCCTTACATACAGACACTTAGACACTTACATACAGACACTTACATACAGACTCTTACATAGAGACACTTCCATACAGACACTTAGACACTTACATACAGACACTTACATACAGACTCTTACATAAAGACACTTACATACAGACAATTACATACAGACACTTACATACAGACACTGAGACACTTACATACAGACACTTACATACAGACACTTACATACAGACACTGAGACACTTACATAGACACATACAGATGCTTACATACAGACACTTACATACAGACACTGAGACACTTACATACAGACACTTACATACAGACACTGTGACACTGACATACAGACACTTACATACATACACTTACATTGAGACACTTACATACAGACACTTACATACAGACACTGAGACACTTACATAGAGACATTACTTACAGACACTTACATACAGAAGCTTACATACAGACACTTACATACAGACACTGAGACACTTACATACAGACACTTACATACAGACACTGAGACACTTACATACAGACACTTACATACAGGCACTTACATACAGACACTTACTTAGACACTTACTTACAGACACTGAGACACTTAAATACAGACACTTACATACAGATGCTTACATACAGACACTTACAAACACACACTGACATACAGACACTGAGACTTACATACAGACACTTACATACAGACACTTACATACACACACTTACATACAGACACTTACATACAGACACTTACATACAGACACTTACATACAGACACTTACATATAGACACTTACATACAGACTCTTACATCAAGACACTTACATACAGACAATTACATACAGACACTTACATACAGACACTGAGACACTTACATACAGACACTTACATACAGACACTTACATACAGACATTTAGACACTTACATACAGACTCTTACATCAAGACACTTACATACAGACAATTACATACAGACACTTACATACAGACACTGAGACACTACTTACAGACACTTACATACAAAAGTTACATACAGACACTTACATACAGACACTGAGGCACTTACATACAAACACTTACATACAGGCACTTACAAACAGGCACTTACATACAGACACTTACATACAGACACTTACAAACATACACTTACATACAGAAACTTACATACAGACACTTACATACAGATACTTACATATAGACACTTACAGACACTTACATACAGACACTTACATACAGACACTTACATAGAGACACTTACATACAGACACTTACATACAGACACTTACATACAGACACTAAGACACTTACATACAGACACTTACACACAGACATTTACATACAGATACTTACATACAGACACTTACATACAGACACTTACATGCAGACACTGAGACACTTACATACAGACACTTACATACAGACACTTACATACAGACACTTAACATACAGACACTGAGACACTTACATACAGACACTTATATACAGACACTTACATACAGACACTGAGACACTTACATACAGACACTTACATACAGACACTTACATACAGACACTGAGATATTCACATACAGACACTTACATACAAACACTTAACATACAGACACTTACATACAGACACTTACATACAGACACTTACTTAGACACTTACTTACAGACACTGAGCCACTTAAATACAGACACTTACATACAGACACTTACAAACACACAATGACATACAGACACTGAGACTTACATACAGACACTTACATACAGACACTTACATACAGACACTTACATAAAGACATTTACATACAGATACTGAGACACTTACATACAGACACTTACATACAGACACTTACATACACACACTTACATACAGACACTTACATACAGACACTTACATACAGGCACTTACATACAGACACTTACATAGACACTTACATACAGACACTTACATACAGACACTTACATACAGAATCATACAGACGCTGAGACACTTACATACAGACACTTACATACAGACACTTACATACAGACACTTACATACAGACACTAAGACACGTACATACAGACACTTACATACAGACACTTACATACAGATACTTACATACAGACACTTACATTCAGACACTTACATACAGACTCTTACATACAGACACTTACATACAGACCCTTACATACACACACTTAGACACTTACATACAGACACTTACATACAGACACTTATATACAGACACTTACATACAGACACTTACATACAGACACTTACTTAGACACTTACTTACAGACACTGAGACACTTAAATACAGACACTTACATACAGACACTTACATACAGACACTTACAAACACACACTGACATACAGACACTGAGACTTACATAGAGACACTTACATACAGACACTTACATACAGACACTTACATACAGATACTGACACACTTACATACAGACACTTACAAGCAGACACTTACATACACACACTTACATACACACACTTACATACAGTCACTTACATACAGACACTTACATACAGACACTTACATACAGACACTTACATACAGGCACTTACATACAGACACTTACATAGACACTTACATACAGACACTTACATACTGACACTTACAAACAGACACTGAGACACTTACATACAGACACTTACATACAAACACTTACATACAGACACTTACATACAGACACTTACATATAGACACTTACATACAGACCCTTACATACAGACACTTAGACACTTACATACAGACACTTACATGCAGACTCTTACATAGAGACATTTACATACAGACACTTAGACACTTACATACAGACACTTACATACAGACTCTTACATAAAGACACTTACATACAGACAATTACATACAGACACTGAGACACTTACATACAGACACTTACATACAGACACTTACATACAGACACTGAGACACTTACATAGACACTTACATACAGACGCTTACATACACTTACATAGAGACACTGAGACACTTACATACAGACACTTACATACACTTACATACAGACACTGAGACACTTACATACAGACACTTACATACAGACACTTACATACAGACACTGAGACACTTACATAGACACATACAGATGCTTACATACAGACACTTACATACAGACACTGAGACACTTACATACAGACACTTACATACAGACACTGTGACACTGACATACAGACACTTACATACATACACTTACATTGAGACACTTACATACAGACACTTACATACAGACACTGAGACACTTACATAGAGACATTACTTACAGACACTTACATACAGAAGCTTACATACAGACACTTACATACAGACACTGAGACACTTACATACAGACACTTACATACAGACACTGAGACACTTACATACAGACACTTACATACAGGCACTTACATACAGACACTTACTTAGACACTTACTTACAGACACTGAGACACTTAAATACAGACACTTACATACAGATGCTTACATACAGACACTTACAAACACACACTGACATACAGACACTGAGATTTACATACAGACACTTACATACTGACACTTACATACAGACACTTACATAAAGACATTTACATACAGATAGTGAGACACTTACATACAGACACTTACATACAGACACTTACATACAGACACTTACATACAGACACTTACATACAGACACTTACATACAGACACTTACATACAGACACTTACATATAGACACTTACATACAGACCCTTACATACAGACACTTAGACACTTACATACAGACACTTACATACAGACTCTTACATAGAGACACTTACATACAGACACTTAGACACTTACATACAGACACTTACATACAGACTCTTACGTAAAAACACTTACATACAGACAATTACATTCAGACACGTACATACAGACACTGAGACACTTACATACAGACACTTACTTACAGACACTTACATACAGACACTGAGACACTTACATAGACACTTACATACAGACGCTTACATACACTTACATACAGACACTGAGACACTTACATACAGACACTTACATACACTTACATACAGACACTGAGACACTTACATACAGACACTTACATACAGACACTTATATACAGACACTGAGACACTTACATAGACACATACAGATGCTTACATACAGACACTTACATACAGACACTGAGACACTTACATACAGACACTTACATACAGACACTGTGACACTGACATACAGACACTTACATACAGACACTTACATTGAGACACTTACATACAGACACTTACATACAGACACTGAGACACTTACATAGAGACATTACTTACAGACACTTACATACAGAAGCTTACATACAGACACTTACATACAGACACTGAGACACTTACATACAGACACTTACATACAGACACTGAGACACTTACATACAGACACTTACATACAGAAACTTACATACAGACACTGAGATACTTACATACAGACACTTAACATACAGACACTTACATACAGACACTTACAGACACTTACATACAGACACTTAAATACAGACACATACAGACACTTACATACAGACACTTACATACGGACACTTACATACAGCCACTTACATACAGACACTTACATACAGACACATACAGATCTGAGACACTTACATACAGACACTTACATACAGACACTTACATACAGACACTTACATACAGACACTTACATACAGACACTGAGATATTCACATACAGACACTTACATACAAACACTTAACATACAGACACTTACATACAGACACTTACATACAGACACTTACTTAGACACTTACTTACAGACACTGAGACACTTAAATACAGACACTTACATACAGACACTTACAAACACACACTGACATACAGACACTGAGACTTACATACAGACACTTACATACAGACACTTACATACAGACACTTACATAAAGACATTTACATACAGATACTGAGACACTTACATACAGACACTTACATACAGACACTTACATACACACACTTACATACAGAAACTTACATACAGACACTGAGATACTTACATACAGACACTTACATACAGACACTTAACATACAGACACTGAGACACTTACATACAGACACTTATATACAGACACTTACATACAGACACTGAGACACTTACATACAGACACTTACATACAGACACTTACATACAGACACTGAGATATTCACATACAGACACTTACATACAAACACTTAACATACAGACACTTACATACAGACACTTACATACAGACACTTACTTAGACACTTACTTACAAACACTGAGACACTTAAATACAGACACTTACATACAGACACTTACAAACACACACTGACATACAGACACTGAGACTTACATACAGACACTTACATACAGACACTTACATACAGACACTTACATAAAGACATTTACATACAGATACTGAGACACTTAAATACAGACACTTACATACAGACACTTACATACAGACACTTACAAACACACACTGACATACAGACACTGAGACTTACATAGAGACACTTACATACAGACACTTACATACAGACACTTACATACAGATACTGACACACTTACATACAGACACTTACATACAGACACTTACATACACACACTTACATACAGTCACTTACATCCAGACACTTACATACAGACACTTACATACAGACACTTACATACAGGCACTTACATACAGACACTTACATAGACACTTACATACAGACACTTACATACTGACACTTACAAACAGACACTGAGACACTTACATACAGACACTTACATACAAACACTTACATACAGACACTTACATACAGACACTTACATACAGACACTTACATATAGACACTTACATACAGACCCTTACATACAGACACTTAGACACTTACATACAGACACTTACATACAGACTCTTACATAGAGACACTTACATACAGACACTTAGACACTTACATACAGACACTTACATACAGACTCTTACATAAAGACACTTACATACAGACAATTACATACAGACACTTACATACAGACACTGAGACACTTACATACAGACACTTACATACAGACACTTACATACAGACACTGAGACACTTACATAGACACTTACATACAGACGCTTACATACACTTACATACAGACACTGAGACACTTACATACAGACACTTACATACACTTACATACAGACACTGAGACACTTACATACAGACACTTACATACAGACACTTACATACAGACACTGAGACACTTACATAGACACATACAGATGCTTACATACAGACACTTACATACAGACACTGAGACACTTACATACAGACACTTACATACAGACACTGTGACACTGACATACAGACACTTACATACATACACTTACATTGAGACACTTACATACAGACACTTACATACAGACACTGAGACACTTACATAGAGACATTACTTACAGACACTTACATACAGAAGCTTACATACAGACACTTACATACAGACACTTACATACAGACACTTACATACAGACACTGAGACACTTACATACAGACACTTACATACAGGCACTTACATACAGACACTTACTTAGACACTTACTTACAGACACTGAGACACTTAAATACAGACACTTACATACAGACACTTACATACAGACACTTACATACAGACACTTACATACAGACACTTACATATAGACACTTACATACAGACCCTTACATACAGACATTTAGACACTTACATACAGACACTTACATATAGACACTTACATACAGACCCTTACATACAGACATTTAGACACTTACATACAGACACTTACATACAGACTCTTACATAGAGACACTTACATACAGACACTTAGACACTTACATACAGACACTTACATACAGACTCTTACATCAAGACACTTACATACAGACAATTACATACAGACACTTACATACAGACACTGAGACACTTACATACAGACACTTACATACAGACACTTACATACAGACACTGAGACACTTACATAGAGACACTACTTACAGACACTTACATACAAAAGTTACATACAGACACTTACATACAGACACTGAGGCACTTACATACAGACACTTACATACAGGCACTTACAAACAGGCACTTACATACAGACACTTACATACAGACACTTACAAACATACACTTACATACAGAAACTTACATACAGACACTTACATACAGATACTTACATATAGACACTTACAGACACTTACATACAGACACTTACATACAGACACTTACATACAGACACTTACATACAGACACTTACATACAGACACTTACATACAGACACTAAGACACTTACATACAGACACTTACATACAGACACTAAGGCACTTACATACAGACACTTACATACAGACACTTACATACAGACACTTACATAAAGACATTTACATACAGATACTGAGACACTTACATACAGACACTTACATACAGACACTTACATACACACACTTACATACAGACACTTACATACAGACACTTACATACAGGCACTTACATACAGACACTTACATAGACACTTACATACAGACACTTACATACAGACACTTACATACAGACACATACAGACGCTGAGACACTTACATACAGACACTTACATACAGACACTTACATACAGACACTTACATACAGACACTAAGACACGTACATACAGACACTTACATACAGACACTTACATACAGATACTTACAAACAGACACTTACATTCAGACACTTACATACAGACTCTTACATACAGACACTTACATACAGACCCTTACATACACACACTTAGACACTTACATACAGACACTTACATACAGACACTTATATACAGACACTTACATACAGACACTTACATACAGACACTTACTTAGACACTTACTTACAGACACTGAGACACTTAAATACAGACACTTACATACAGACACTTACATACAGACACTTACAAACACACACTGACATACAGACACTGAGACTTACATAGAGACACTTACATACAGACACTTACATACAGACACTTACATACAGATACTGACACACTTACATACAGACACTTACATACAGACACTTACATACACACACTTACATACACACACTTACATACAGTCACTTACATACAGACACTTACATACAGACACTTACATACAGACACTTACATACAGGCACTTACATACAGACACTTACATAGACACTTACATACAGACACTTACATACTGACACTTACAAACAGACACTGAGACACTTACATACAGACACTTACATACAAACACTTACATACAGACACTTACATACAGACACTTACATACAGACACTTACATATAGACACTTACATACAGACCCTTACATACAGACACTTAGACACTTACATACAGACACTTACATACAGACTCTTACATAGAGACATTTACATACAGACACTTAGACACTTACATACAGACACTTACATACAGACTCTTACATAAAGACACTTACATACAGACAATTACATACAGACACTGAGACACTTACATACAGACACTTACATACAGACACTTACATACAGACACTGAGACACTTACATAGACACTTACATACAGACGCTTACATACACTTACATAGAGACACTGAGACACTTACATACAGACACTTACATACACTTACATACAGACACTGAGACACTTACATACAGACTTCTTACATACAGACACTTACATACAGACACTGAGACACTTACATAGACACATACAGATGCTTACATACAGACACTTACATACAGACACTGAGACACTTACATACAGACACTTACATACAGACACTGTGACACTGACATACAGACACTTACATACATACACTTACATTTAGACACTTACATACAGACACTTACATACAGACACTGAGACACTAACATAGAGACATTACTTACAGACACTTACATACAGAAGCTTACATACAGACACTTACATACAGACACTGAGACACTTACATACAGACACTTACATACAGACACTGAGACACTTACATACAGACACTTACATACAGGCACTTACATACAGACACTTACTTAGACACTTACTTACAGACACTGAGACACTTAAATACAGACACTTACATACAGATGCTTACATACAGACACTTACAAACACAAACTGACATACAGACACTGAGACTTACATACAGACACTTACATACAGACACTTACATACAGACACTTACATAAAGACATTTACATACAGATAGTGAGACACTTACATACAGACACTTACATACAGACACTTACATACAGACACTTACATACAGACACTTACATACAGACACTTACATACAGACACTTACATACAGACACTTACATATAGACACTTACATACAGACCCTTACATACAGACACTTAGACACTTACATACAGACACTTACATACAGACTCTTACATAGAGACACTTACATACAGACACTTAGACACTTACATACAGACACTTACATACAGACTCTTACGTAAAAACACTTACATACAGACAATTACATACAGACACGTACATACAGACACTGAGACACTTACATACAGACACTTACTTACAGACACTTACATACAGACACTGAGACACTTACATAGACACTTACATAAAGACGCTTACATACACTTACATACAGACACTGAGACACTTACATACAGACACTTACATACACTTACATACAGACACTGAGACACTTACATACAGACACTTACATACAGACACTTATATACAGACACTGAGACACTTACATAGACACATACAGATGCTTACATACAGACACTTACATACAGACACTGAGACACTTACATACAGACACTTACATACAGACACTGTGACACTGACATACAGACACTTACATACAGACACTTACATTGAGACACTTACATACAGACACTTACATACAGACACTGAGACACTTACATAGAGACATTACTTACAGACACTTACATACAGAAGCTTACATACAGACACTTACATACAGACACTGAGACACTTACATACAGACACTTACATACAGACACTGAGACACTTACATACAGACACTTACATACAGAAACTTACATACAGACACTGAGATACTTACATACAGACACTTAACATACAGACACTTACATACAGACACTTACAAAACAAAACAACAAAGATCCCCCATATAGCCTTAACAGACTGTAGGGGCAAGTGCTGTTAGCGAGCACCTATGAAGGCCGGAACGGTACACGAGGGGGTGGGTGGCCAGCACCACGCCCGACCGCCTTTGTCTCCCTAGTGGCAATGTTTACACACCGCACCAGGTACTCATTTGAGGCTGAGTCGACCTAGGGGAGGCCCGGGACCGGTTCAGATAATCGTCACTGGTGTTGGCCGTGAGCTGGAATCGAACCCGGGTCGCCAGGTTCATAGCGCAGCGCGCTAACCGCTACACTACCGCTCCCCACAACAGACACTTACAGACACTTACATACAGACACTTACATACAGACACATACAGACACTTACATACAGACACTTACATACGGACACTTACATACAGCCACTTACATACAGACACTTACATACAGACACATACAGATCTGAGACACTTACATACAGACACTTACATACAGACACTTACATACAGACACTTACATACAGACACTGAGATATTCACATACAGACACTTACATACAAACACTTAACATACAGACACTTACATACAGACACTTACATACAGACACTTACTTATACACTTACTTACAGACACTGAGACACTTAAATACAGACACTTACATACAGACACTTACAAACACACACTGACATACAGACACTGAGACTTACATACAGACACTTACATACAGACACTTACATACAGACACTTACATAAAGACATTTACATACAGATACTGAGACACTTACATACAGACACTTACATACAGACACTTACATACACACACTTACATACAGAAACTTACATACAGACACTGAGATACTTACATACAGACACTTACATACAGACACTTAACATACAGACACTGAGACACTTACATACAGACACTTATATACAGACACTTACATACAGACACTGAGACACTTACATACAGACACTTACATACAGACACTTACATACAGACACTGAGATATTCACATACAGACACTTACATACAAACACTTAACATACAAACACTTACATACAGACACTTACATACAGACACTTACTTAGACACTTACTTACAGACACTGAGACACTTAAATACAGACACTTACATACAGACACTTACAAACACACACTGACATACAGACACTGAGACTTACATACAGACACTTACATACAGACACTTACATACAGCCACTTACATAAAGACATTTACATACAGATACTGAGACACTTAAATACAGACACTTACATACAGACACTTACATACAGACACTTACAAACACACACTGACATACAGACACTGAGACTTACATAGAGACACTTACATACAGACACTTACATACAGACATTTACATACAGATACTGACACACTTACATACAGACACTTACATACAGACACTTACATACACACACTTACATACAGTCACTTACATCCAGACACTTACATACAGACACTTACATACAGACACTTACATACAGGCACTTACATACAGACACTTACATAGACACTTACATACAGACACTTACATACTGACACTTACAAACAGACACTGAGACACTTACATACAGACACTTACATACAAACACTTACATACAGACACTTACATACAGACACTTACATACAGACACTTACATATAGACACTTACATACAGACCCTTACATACAGACACTTAGACACTTACATACAGACATTTACATACAGACTCTTACATAGAGACACTTACATACAGACAATTAGACACTTACATACAGACACTTACATACAGACTCTTACATAAAGACACTTACATACAGACAATTACATACAGACACTTACATACAGACACTGAGACACTTACATACAGACACTTACATACAGACACTTACATACAGACACTGAGACACTTACATAGACACTTACATTCAGACGCTTACATACACTTACATACAGACACTGAGACACTTACATACAGACACTTACATACACTTACATACAGACACTGAGACACTTACATACAGACACTTACATACAGACACTTACATACAGACACTGAGACACTTACATAGACACATACAGATGCTTACATACAGACACTTACATACAGACACTGAGACACTTACATACAGACACTTACATACAGACACTGTGACACTGACATACAGACACTTACATACATACACTTACATTGAGACACTTACATACAGACACTTACATACAGACACTGAGACACTTACATAGAGACATTACTTACAGACACTTACATACAGAAGCTTACATACAGACACTTACATACAGACACTGAGACACTTACATACAGACACTTACATACAGACACTGAGACACTTACATACAGACACTTACATACAGGCACTTACATACAGACACTTACTTAGACACTTACTTACAGACACTGAGACACTTAAATACAGACACTTACATACAGATGCTTACATACAGACACTTACAAACACACACTGACATACAGACACTGAGACTTACATACAGACACTTACATACAGACACTTACATACACACACTTACATACAGACACTTACATACAGACACTTACATACAGACACTTACATACAGACACTTACATATAGACACTTACATACAGACCCTTACATACAGACATTTAGACACTTACATACAGACACTTACATACAGACTCTTACATAGAGACACTTACATACAGACACTTAGACACTTACATACAGACACTTACATACAGACTCTTACATCACGACACTTACATACAGACAATTACATACAGACACTTACATACAGACACTGAGACACTTACATACAGACACTTACATACAGACACTTACATACAGACACTTACATACAGACACTGAGGCACTTACATACAGACACTTACATACAGGCACTTACAAACAGGCACTTACATACAGACACTTACATACAGACACTTACAAATATACACTTACATACAGAAACTTACATACAGACACTTACATACAGATACTTACATATAGACACTTACAGACACTTACATACAGACACTTACATACAGACACTTACATACAGACACTTACATACAGACACTTACATACAGACACTAAGACACTTACATACAGACACTTACATACAGACACTAAGACACTTACATACAGACACTTACATACAGACACTTACATACAGACACTTACATAAAGACATTTACATACAGATACTGAGACACTTACATACAGACACTTACATACAGACACTTACATACACACACTTACATACAGACACTTACATACAGACACTTACATACAGGCACTTACATACAGACACTTACATAGACACTTACATACAGACACTTACATACAGACACTTACATACAGACACATACAGACGCTGAGACACTTACATACAGACACTTACATACAGACACTTACATACAGACACTTACATACAGACACTAAGACACGTACATACAGACACTTACATACAGACACTTACATACAGATACTTACAAACAGACACTTACATTCAGACACTTACATACAGACTCTTACATACAGACACTTACATACAGACCCTTACATACACACACTTAGACACTTACATACAGACACTTACATACAGACACTTATATACAGACACTTACATACAGACACTTACATACAGACACTTACTTAGACACTTACTTACAGACACTGAGACACTTAAATACAGACACTTACATACAGACACTTACATACAGACACTTACAAACACACACTGACATACAGACACTGAGACTTACATAGAGACACTTACATACAGACACTTACATACAGACACTTACATACAGATACTGACACACTTACATACAGACACTTACATACAGACACTTACATACACACACTTACATACACACACTTACATACAGTCACTTACATACAGACACTTACATACAGACACTTACATACAGACACTTACATACAGGCACTTACATACAGACACTTACATAGACACTTACATACAGACACTTACATACTGACACTTACAAACAGACACTGAGACACTTACATACAGACACTTACATACAAACACTTACATACAGACACTTACATACAGACACTTACATACAGACACTTACATATAGACACTTACATACAGACCCTTACATACAGACACTTAGACACTTACATACAGACACTTACATACAGACTCTTACATAGAGACATTTACATACAGACACTTAGACACTTACATACAGACACTTACATACAGACTCTTACATAAAGACACTTACATACAGACAATTACATACAGACACTGAGACACTTACATACAGACACTTACATACAAACACTTACATACAGACACTGAGACACTTACATAGACACTTACATACAGACGCTTACATACACTTACATAGAGACACTGAGACACTTACATACAGACACTTACATACACTTACATATAGACACTGAGACACTTACATACAGACACTTACATACAGACACTTACATACAGACACTGAGACACTTACATAGACACATACAGATGCTTACATACAGACACTTACATACAGACACTGAGACACTTACATACAGACACTTACATACAGACACTGTGACACTGACATACAGACACTTACATACATACACTTACATTGAGACACTTACATACAGACACTTACATACAGACACTGAGACACTTACATAGAGACATTACTTACAGACATTTACATACAGAAGCTTACATACAGACACTTACATACAGACACTGAGACACTTACATACAGACACTTACATACAGACACTGAGACACTTACATACAGACACTTACATACAGGCACTTACATACAGACACTTACTTAGACACTTACTTACAGACACTGAGACACTTAAATACAGACACTTACATACAGATGCTTACATACAGACACTTACAAACACAAACTGACATACAGACACTGAGACTTACATACAGACACTTACATACAGACACTTACATACAGACACTTACATAAAGACATTTACATACAGATAGTGAGACACTTACATACAGACACTTACATACAGACACTTACATACAGACACTTACATACAGACACTTACATACAGACACTTACATACAGACACTTACATACAGACACTTACATATAGACACTTACATACAGACCCTTACATACAGACACTTAGACACTTACATACAGACACTTACATACAGACTCTTACATAGAGACACTTACATACAGACACTTAGACACTTACATACAGACACTTACATACAGACTCTTACGTAAAAACACTTACATACAGACAATTACATACAGACACGTACATACAGACACTGAGACACTTACATACAGACACTTACTTACAGACACTTACATACAGACACTGAGACACTTACATAGACACTTACATAAAGACGCTTACATACACTTACATACAGACACTGAGACACTTACATACAGACACTTACATACACTTACATACAGACACTGAGACACTTACATACAGACACTTACATACAGACACTTATATACAGACACTGAGACACTTACATAGACACATACAGATGCTTACATACAGACACTTACATACAGACACTGAGACACTTACATACAGACACTTACATACAGACACTGTGACACTGACATACAGACACTTACATACAGACACTTACATTGAGACACTTACATACAGACACTTACATACAGACACTGAGACACTTACATAGAGACATTACTTACAGACACTTACATACAGAAGCTTACATACAGACACTTACATACAGACACTGAGACACTTACATACAGACACTTACATACAGACACTGAGACACTTACATACAGACACTTACATACAGAAACTTACATACAGACACTGAGATACTTACATACAGACACTTAACATACAGACACTTACATACAGACACTTACAGACACTTACATACAGACACTTACATACAGACACATACAGACACTTACATACAGACACTTACATACGGACACTTACATACAGCCACTTACATACAGACACTTACATACAGACACATACAGATCTGAGACACTTACATACAGACACTTACATACAGACACTTACATACAGACACTTACATACAGACACTTACATACAGACACTGAGATATTCACATACAGACACTTACATACAAACACTTAACATACAGACACTTACATACAGACACTTACATACAGACACTTACTTAGACACTTACTTACAGACACTGAGACACTTAAATACAGACACTTACATACAGACACTTACAAACACACACTGACATACAGACACTGAGACTTACATACAGACACTTACATACAGACACTTACATACAGACACTTACATAAAGACATTTACATACAGATACTGAGACACTTACATACAGACACTTACATACAGACACTTACATACACACACTTACATACAGAAACTTACATACAGACACTGAGATACTTACATACAGACACTTACATACAGACACTTAACATACAGACACTGAGACACTTACATACAGACACTTATATACAGACACTTACATACAGACACTGAGACACTTACATACAGACACTTACATACAGACACTTACATACAGACACTGAGATATTCACATACAGACACTTACATACAAACACTTAACATACAGACACTTACATACAGACACTTACATACAGACACTTACTTAGACACTTGCTTACAGACACTGAGACACTTAAATACAGACACTTACATACAGACACTTACAAACACACACTGACATACAGACACTGAGACTTACATACAGACACTTACATACAGACACTTACATACAGACACTTACATAAAGACATTTACATACAGATACTGAGACACTTAAATACAGACACTTACATACAGACACTTACATACAGACACTTACAAACACACACTGACATACAGACACTGAGACTTACATAGAGACACTTACATACAGACACTTACATACAGACATTTACATACAGATACTGACACACTTACATACAGACACTTACATACAGACACTTACATACAGACACTTACATACAGACACTTACATACAGACACTTACATACAGGCACTTACATACAGACACTTACATAGACACTTACATACAGACACTTACATACTGACACTTACAAACAGACACTGAGACACTTACATACAGACACTTACATACAAACACTTACATACAGACACTTACATACAGACACTTACATACAGACACTTACATATAGACACTTACATACAGACCCTTACATACAGACACTTAGACACTTACATACAGACACTTACATACAGACTCTTACATAGAGACACTTACATACAGACACTTAGACACTTACATACAGACACTTACATACAGACTCTTACATAAAGACACTTACATACAGACAATTACATACAGACACTTACATACAGACACTGAGACACTTACATACAGACACTTACATACAGACACTTACATACAGACACTGAGACACTTACATAGACACTTACATACAGACGCTTACATACACTTACATACAGACACTGAGACACTTACATACAGACACTTACATACACTTACATACAGACACTGAGACACTTACATACAGACACTTACATACAGACACTTACATACAGACACTGAGACACTTACATAGACACATACAGATGCTTACATACAGACACTTACATACAGACACTGAGACACTTACATACAACAACAACAACAACCGCCATTCGCCACTAAGTGGCGGTGACGTCACCACGACGCTTGTGCCAGGCTATGTGCACCCTGAGGCCACGTGAAGTGTCGAACGCCCGCTGGCAGGAGGTCACGGGGCAGACCCAGGTGCCACGGGTCGACTGACTGAGATGACTGGCTGATGCACCACCTGTGCCCCCCACTGTGCCAACCTGCTGTGCTTTAGCCACCCGGCGCTCCGCTCGCTGTTGTGAGCGTCGCTCCTCCGCCCTCCGTTGTTGTTGGAGGGCGACTGCCTCCAACTGCCCAGTAGCATCCTTCACGAGCCTCCTCCACAGAGGCCGATCTTGACACCGCTGGTACCAGTCATCGGCAAGTCCACTCAGCTCCACGTCCTCCTGTACCACATCACTCCATCTCTTCTCTAGCCCGTGCCGCGCCCGCTTAGCCCCCTCAATCCGGCCAAACAAAAGCTGTTTCGGCATGCGGTGGCTGGGCATGCGGGCTACATGACCCAGCCATCGCAGCCTTGCCTGCCGGAGGAGCTCACCGATGGGACCCTGCCCAGATCTTTCAAGGATTTGTGAGCTCCTCACACAATCCAGTCTGGTTAAACCCAGGATGGATCGTAGGCAGGTCAGCCTAAATGTTTCTAACCGGCGAAGATGTTCCATTAGGGGGGTCCACGTTTCGCAAGCGTAGAGAAGGGAGGGAATGACCGTGGCCGAGAAGACCTGAAGCTTAGTGCGGAGCGACAGACCAGGTAGCTTCCACACAGCGTTACGCAACCGATGAAAAGATATTGCCGCTCGACTGATTCGGAGTGAGACCTCTGCTGTTAAACTGGAGCCAGTCATAAGCACACTGCCCAGGTATGGGAAACTCTCCACTCTCTCCACAACTGCCCCATCACCGATTGGGAGTTGTGGGGGTGGAGTGTCCGATGGTACAAAATACCCAGGCAGGTGCTTAGTTTTGGTGGGGCTGATGGTAAGGCCCCACCTCTTAGTGGCACGCTCCAGTCTCAGCAGCAGCGTCTCCAACTCCTCCTCTGACTGAGCAGCTATTACCAAGTCATCAGCATACATAACGTGGTTGAGCAATAGGGAGCCATCCCTTGACCGCACCCGGGCATCGATTAGCCTCCCATTATATCTGTACCATATGGAGATTCCCCCGGTACAGCTATTGAAGGCTTCACGAACTACGTGGTCAAAATAGATGTTAAATAATGTGGGAGCCAGAGGACATCCCTGTCGCACCCCAAGGTGTACAGGGAATGGCTCTGACTCCCGGCCACGTAGTTTTACCCGGGCCCGCTCACCATCATGAAGGTCCTTAATGATCGTGAGCAGAGGGTCAGGTACTCCAAAAGCACGAAGAACGACCCAGAGCCCAGGCCTACTGATGGTATCATAGGCCTTGACCAGGTCAATAAAGCAGAGATGTAGGTCTTGTTGGAATTCCCTACACCTCTGCTGTAGCAGACGGACAGAAAATATGGCATCTGTGCAGGACCGCCCTTTCCTGAAACCGCATTGGGGCTCCGCAAGCCTCTCCTCAGCGTGCCTGGCAAGGCGATGCTGAATAATCCTTGCCAGGACCTTTCCCGGCACACTGAGGAGTGAGATGCCCCTGTAGTTGTTACAGTCTGTGCGGTCCCCCTTCTTAAAAAGGGGGACCACCAGGGCATCCTTCCAATCCTGCGGAACCCGTCCAGTGGTCCAGACTGTTGTTATGATGTCATATAGGGCAGTCTGTGCACAAACGCCACCCTCCCTCAGCATTTCGCTTGGGAGATCATCTCTGCCCGCTGCCTTTCCTGGTCTCAGACTCCGTATCGCCTTCAATACTTCCTCAGCAGATGGCACCTCAGCCAGCCACTCACAGGGGGTGACTTCATCCAATATTTGAGGCACCGCAGCCTCAGCAGGGTCATCCTCACTTTGTGCCACGATGTTTTCCTGGCTGTGGGATTTTCCCTCCCCCAGGACCTCACAGAAATGCTCAGCAAATCTGCGAACCTGTTCCTGGGGGTCGGAAATTGGATCACCGTTTTTTCCCCTAATGATGGTAATAGGTGTGGCGCTGCAGGTTACTTTTTTGATGGAGTTAAATAGCGATTTGTGATCACGGGCCACTGAGGCAGACTCCATCTCCTCAGCAACCCGCGACCACCACCCATCCTTGCAGCGCCTCACGGCTCTCCGAACCTCCGAGCGAAGGCTGCGGTAAGCCTCCTCATTCTCTGACGTGGGATTCTGTAGCCGATGACAGTGGGCCTGTCGCTTTTTCTCAACCATCCTGAACAACTCCTCTGTCATCCAGGGTGTCTGGGGAGGTCTGGACCGCGTACCCAAAGCAGCCATTGCAGCTGCATGAGTCACAGTCCTAAACCTCGCCCATTTACCCTCGACATCAGGAGGAGTCGGGGACGATGCCAATCCCAGCCGCAAGCGATGATGAAATTCTCGCTTGCAACTTTCATCAGATAACTGAGACCAGGCCACTTTAGGTTGGAATGGGGTCCTGGGTGTACACCCACCACCGGAGTGGAAGAATGGCAGGCGCATCTTACAGATGACTAGTCGATGGTCAGAGGGCAGATCAGCTCCACGGTAGGTCCTGGTGTCAAGGACATGGGCTCGCATTCGCTGGTCCGTCACTATGTAGTCCAGCAGATGTTCTTGCTTGGACCCGGCATGCATCCATGATGTTGTGTGGATGTGCCGATGCCGGAACAGCGTGTTGGTAATTACAAGCCCATGGGCTGCACAAAAATCTAGCAGCCTCCTACCGTTGTTATTGAGCTGATCTGGCCCATGCCCTCCAATCACTCCAGACCAGGTGCCAGTATCATGACCAACTCGGGCATTGAAGTCACCCAACATGATGACTCTATCCCGAGGGGCCACTTTAGCCAGCACCTGTGAAAGGAGGTCATAGAAGGCATCTGACTCATCGGCTTTGCCTGCATCCCTCCACGGATGTTCATCTTCGGTGGGGGCATAAGTAACCACGACCACCATTCCTCGCCTCCGGTTGATGGGAAGGCGAGCCCAAAGTAGCCTGGGGCTTACAGCTTCCCACACCTCACCGCCACGCTCCCACGCCCCCTTCATTCTTTTGTTCAAAAGAAGACCCACACCCTGTTGTTTGGCAGTCTGCTGCCCCGAGTAGAGGACTGTCCACCCCTCATGGTGGCAGGAGCCAGAGCCGGTCCACCGGACCTCCTGAATGCCGCATAGATCCAGGCGGTACCGGTCCAGCTCCCGACAGAGGAGTGGCAGCCTCTCCTCTGCAGTGAGCGTTCGAACATTCCACGTGGCCACCCGTAGTGGCTTTTCGTTGTTTCTGGAGTAGCCCCGAGGGTAGGTATTCAATCTCCTGGCTCCGCCAATTGGGGTTTGGCCAGGAGACGTCATAGACGCCTGGCCCCCCGGGGCCTCCGGCACAAGCTTAGTTGTTACATATTTCACTTTAATTCGTGGTTTTGTGGTAATTAATTGAAGGTGGAGGGGTTACCAGCCCCTCGCACCCGTCCAGAGCCCCCGTTTAGCCCCTGTGGTGGACACATATGCCATGAGGGGAGGAGCCAATCAAAATTGGAACTCCCCCCACAGCACTGTCCACGACAGAGTTGCCCGTCCGGCACCGCGAGGAGGTAGGGGGTTGTTTTGCCGGACACTTACATACAGACACTTACACACAGACATTTACATACAGACACTTACATACAGACACTGTGACACTGACATACAGACACTTACATACATACACTTACATTGAGACACTTACATACAGACACTTACATACAGACACTGAGACACTTACATAGAGACATTACTTACAGACACTTACATACAGAAGCTTACATACAGACACTTACATACAGACACTGAGACACTTACATACAGACACTTACATACAGACACTGAGACACTTACATACAGACACTTACATACAGGCACTTACATACAGACACTTACTTAGACACTTACTTACAGACACTGAGACACTTAAATACAGACACTTACATACAGATGCTTACATACAGACACTTATAAACACACACTGACATACAGACACTGAGACTTACATACAGACACTTACATACAGACACTTACATACACACACTTACATACAGACACTTACATACAGACACTTACATACAGACACTTACATACAGACACTTACATATAGACACTTACATACAGACCCTTACATACAGACATTTAGACACTTACATACAGACACTTACATACAGACTCTTACATAGAGACACTTACATACAGACACTTAGACACTTACATACAGACACTTACATACAGACTCTTACATCAAGACACTTACATACAGACAATTACATACAGACACTTACATACAGACACTGAGACACTTACATACAGACACTTACATACAGACACTTACATACAGACACTGAGACACTTACATAGAGACACTACTTACAGACACTTACATACAAAAGTTACATACAGACACTTACATACAGACACTGAGGCACTTACATACAGACACTTACATACAGGCACTTACAAACAGGCACTTGCATACAGACACTTACATACAGACACTTACAAACATACACTTACATACAGAAACTTACATACAGACACTTACATACAGATACTTACATATAGACACTTACAGACACTTACATACAGACACTTACATACAGACACTTACATACAGACACTTACATACAGACACTTACATACAGACACTTACATACAGACACTAAGACACTTACATACAGACACTTACACACAGACATTTACATACAGATACTTACATACAGACACTTACATACAGACACTTACATGCAGACACTGAGACACTTACATACAGACACGTACATACAGACACTTACATACAGACACTTAACATACAGACACTGAGACACTTACATACAGACACTTATATACAGACACTTACATACAGACACTGAGACACTTACATACAGACACTTACATACAGACACTTACATACAGACACTGAGATATTCACATACAGACACTTACATACAAACACTTAACATACAGACACTTACATACAGACACTTACATACAGACACTTACTTAGACACTTACTTACAGACACTGAGACACTTAAATACAGACACTTACATACAGACACTTACAAACACACAATGACATACAGACACTGAGACTTACATACAGACACTTACATACAGACACTTACATACAGACACTTACATAAAGACATTTACATACAGATACTGAGACACTTACATACAGACACTTACATACAGACACTTACATACACACACTTACATACAGACACTTACATACAGACACTTACATACAGGCACTTACATACAGACACTTACATAGACACTTACATACAGACACTTACATACAGACACTTACATACAGACACATACAGACGCTGAGACACTTACATACAGACACTTACATACAGACACTTACATACAGACACTTACATACAGACACTAAGACACGTACATACAGACACTTACATACAGACACTTACATACAGATACTTACATACAGACACTTACATTCAGACACTTACATACAGACTCTTACATACAGACACTTACATACAGACCCTTACATACACACACTTAGACACTTACATACAGACACTTACATACAGACACTTATATACAGACACTTACATACAGACACTTACATACAGACACTTACTTAGACACTTACTTACAGACACTGAGACACTTAAATACAGACACTTACATACAGACACTTACATACAGACACTTACAAACACACACTGACATACAGACACTGAGACTTACATAGAGACACTTACATACAGACACTTACATACAGACACTTACATACAGATACTGACACACTTACATACAGACACTTACATACAGACACTTACATACACACACTTACATACACACACTTACATACAGTCACTTACATACAGACACTTACATACAGACACTTACATACAGACACTTACATACAGGCACTTACATACAGACACTTACATAGACACTTACATACAGACACTTACATACTGACACTTACAAACAGACACTGAGACACTTACATACAACAACCGCCATAACAACCGCCATTCGCCACTAAGTGGCGGTGACGTCACCACGACGCTTGTGCCAGGCTATGTGCACCCTGAGGCCACGTGAAGTGTCGAACGCCCGCTGGCAGGAGGTCACGGGGCAGACCCAGGTGCCACGGGTCGACTGACTGAGATGACTGGCTGATGCACCACCTGTGCCCCCTACTGTGCCAACCTGCTGTGCTTTAGCCACCCGGCGCTCCGCTCGCTGTTGTGAGCGTCGCTCCTCCGCCCTCCGTTGTTGTTGGAGGGCGACTGCCTCCAACTGCCCAGTAGCATCCTTCACGAGCCTCCTCCACAGAGGCCGATCTTGACACCGCTGGTACCAGTCATCGGCAAGTCCACTCAGCTCCACGTCCTCCTGTACCACATCACTCCATCTCTTCTCTAGCCCGTGCCGCGCCCGCTTAGCCCCCTCAATCCGGCCAAACAAAAGCTGTTTCGGCATGCGGTGGCTGGGCATGCGGGCTACATGACCCAGCCATCGCAGCCTTGCCTGCCGGAGGAGCTCACCGATGGGACCCTGCCCAGTTCTTTCAAGGATTTGTGAGCTCCTCACACAATCCAGTCTGGTTAAACCCAGGATGGATCGTAGGCAGGCCAGCCTAAATGTTTCTAACCGGCGAAGATGTTCCATTAGGGGGGTCCACGTTTCGCAAGCGTAGAGAAGGGAGGGAATGACCGTGGCCGAGAAGACCTGAAGCTTAGTGCGGAGCGACAGACCAGGTAGCTTCCACACAGCGTTACGCAACCGATGAAAAGATATTGCCGCTCGACTGATTCGGAGTGAGACCTCTGCTGTTAAACTGGTGCCAGTCATAAGCACACTGCCCAGGTATGGGAAACTCTCCACTCTCTCCACAACTGCCCCATCACCGATAGGGAGTTGTGGGGGTGGAGTGTCCGATGGTACAAAATACCCAGGCAGGTGCTTGGTTTTGGTGGGGCTGATGGTAAGGCCCCACCTCTTAGTGGCACGCTCCAGTCTCAGCAGCAGCGTCTCCAACTCCTCCTCTGACTGAGCAGCTATTACCAAGTCATCAGCATACATAACGTGGTTGAGCAATAGGGAGCCATCCCTTGACCGCACCCGGGCATCGATTAGCCTCCCATTATATCTGTACCATATGGAGATTCCCCCGGTACAGCTATTGAAGGCATCACGAACTACGTGGTCAAAATAGATGTTAAATAATGTGGGAGCCAGAGGACATCCCTGTCGCACCCCAAGGTGTACAGGGAATGGCTCTGACTCCCGGCCACGTAGTTTTACCCGGGCCCGCTCACCATCATGAAGGTCCTTAATGATCGTGAGCAGAGGGTCAGGTACTCCAAAAGCACGAAGAACGACCCAGAGCCCAGGCCTACTGATGGTATCATAGGCCTTGACCAGGTCAATAAAGCAGAGATGTAGGTCTTGTTGGAATTCCCTACACCTCTGCTGTAGCAGACGGACAGAAAATATGGCATCTGTGCAGGACCGCCCTTTCCTGAAACCGCATTGGGGCTCCGCAAGCCTCTCCTCAGCGTGCCTGGCAAGGCGATGCTGAATAATCCTTGCCAGGACCTTTCCCGGCACACTGAGGAGTGAGATGCCCCTGTAGTTGTTACAGTCTGTGCGGTCCCCCTTCTTAAAAAGGGGGACCACCAGGGCATCCTTCCAATCCTGCGGAACCCGTCCAGTGGTCCAGACTGTTGTTATGATGTCATATAGGGCAGTCTGTGCACAAACGCCACCCTCCCTCAGCATTTCGCTTGGAAGATCATCTCTGCCCGCTGCCTTTCCTGGTCTCAGACTCCGGATCGCCTTCAATACTTCCTCAGCAGATGGCACCTCAGCCAGCCACTCACAGGGGGTGACTTCATCCAATATTTGAGGCACCGCAGCCTCAGCAGGGTCATCCTCACTTTGTGCCACGATGTTTTCCTGGCTGAGGGATTTTCCCTCCCCCAGGACCTCACAGAAATGCTCAGCAAATCTGCGAACCTGTTCCTGGGGGTCGGAAATTGGATCGCCGTTTTTTCCCCTAATGATGGTAATAGGTGTGGCCCTGCAGGTTACTTTTTTGATGGAGTTAAATAGAGATTTGTGATCACGGGCCACTGAGGCAGACTCCATCTCCTCAGCAACCCGCGACCACCACCCATCCTTGCAGCGCCTCACGGCTCTCCGAACCTCCGAGCGAAGGCTGCGGTAAGCCTCCTCATTCTCTGACGTGGGACTCTGTAGCCGATGACAGTGGGCCTGTCGCTTTTTCTCAACCATCGTGAACAACTCCTCTGTCATCCAGGGTGTCTGGGGAGGTCTGGACCGCGTACCCAAAGCAGCCATTGCCGCTGCATGAGTCACAGTCCTAAACCTCGCCCATTTACCCTCGACATCAGGAGGAGTCGGGGACGATGCCAATCCCAGCCGCAAGCGATGATGAAATTCTCGCTTGCAACTTTCATCAGATAACTGAGACCAGGCCACTTTAGGTTGGAATGGGGTCCTGGGTGTACACCCACCACCGGAGTGGAAGAATGGCAGGCGCATCTTACAGATGACTAGTCGATGGTCAGAGGGCAGATCAGCTCCACGGTAGGTCCTGGTGTCAAGGACATGGGCTCGCATTCGCTGGTCCGTCACTATGTAGTCCAGCAGATGTTCTTGCTTGGACCCGGCATGCATCCATGATGTTGTGTGGATGCGCCGATGCCGGAACAGCGTGTTGGTAATTACAAGCCCATGGGCTGCACAAAAATCTAGCAGCCTCCTACCGTTGTTATTGAGCTGATCTGGCCCATGCCCTCCAATCACTCCAGGCCAGGTGCCAGTATCATGACCAACTCGGGCATTGAAGTCACCCAACATGATGACTCTATCCCGAGGGGCCACTTTAGCCAGCACCTGTGACAGGAGGTCATAGAAGGCATCTGACTCATCGGCTTTGCCTGCATCCCTCCACGGATGTTCATCTTCGGTGGGGGCATAAGTAACCACGACCACCATTCCTCGCCTCCTGTTGATGGAAAGGCGAGCCCAAAGTAGCCTGGGGCTTACAGCTTCCCACACCTCACCGCCACGCTCCCACGCCCCCTTCATTCTTTTGTTCAAAAGAAGACCCACACCCTGTTGTTTGGCAGTCTGCTGCCCCGAGTAGAGGACTGTCCACCCCTCATGGTGGCAGGAGCCGGAGCCGGTCCACCGGACCTCCTGAATGCCGCATAGATCCAGGCGGTACCGGTCCAGCTCCCGACAGAGGAGTGGCAGCCTCTCCTCTGCAGTGAGCGTTCGAACATTCCACGTGGCCAACCGTAGTGGCTTTTCGTTGTTTCTGGAGTAGCCCCGAGGGTAGGTATTCAATCTCCTGGCTCCGCCAATTGGGGTTTGGCCAGGAGACGTCATAGACGCCTGGCCCCCCGGGGCCTCCGGCACAAGCTTAGTTGTTACATATTTAAGTTTAATTCGTAGTTTCGTGGTAATTAATTGAAGGTGGAGGGGTTACCAGCCCCTCGCACCCGTCCAGAGCCCCCGTTTAGCCCCTGTGGTGGATACAGACACTTACATACAGACACTTACATACAGACACTTACATATAGACACTTACATACAGACCCTTACATACAGACACTTAGACACTTACATACAGACACTTACATACAGACTCTTACATAGAGACATTTACATACAGACACTTACATAGACACTTACATACAGACACTTACATACAGAAACTTACATACAGACACTGAGACACTTACATAGACACTTACATACAGACGCTTACATACACTTACATAGAGACACTGAGACACTTACATACAGACACTTACATACACTTACATACAGACACTGAGACACTTACATACAGACACTTACATACAGACACTTACATACAGACACTGAGACACTTACATAGACACATACAGATGCTTACATACAGACACTTACATACAGACACTGAGACACTTACATACAGACACTTACATACAGACACTGTGACACTGACATACAGACACTTACATACATACACTTACATTGAGACACTTACATACAGACACTTACATACAGACACTGAGACACTTACATAGAGACATTACTTACAGACACTTACATACAGAAGCTTACATACAGACACTTACATACAGACACTGAGACAATTACATACAGACACTTACATACAGACACTGAGACACTTACATACAGACACTTACATTCAGGCACTTACATACAGACACTTACTTAGACACTTACTTACAGACACTGAGACACTTAAATACAGACACTTACATACAGATGCTTACATACAGACACTTACAAACACACACTGACATACAGACACTGAGACTTACATACAGACACTTACATACAGACACTTACATACAGACACTTACATAAAGACATTTACATACAGATAGTGAGACACTTACATACAGACACTTACATACAGACACTTACATACAGACACTTACATACAGACACTTACATACAGACACTTACATACAGACACTTACATACAGACACTTACATATAGACACTTACATACAGACCCTTACATACAGACACTTAGACACTTACATACAGACACTTACATACAGACTCTTACATAGAGACACTTACATACAGACACTTAGACACTTACATACAGACACTTACATACAGACTCTTACATAAAAACACTTACATACAGACAATTACATACAGACACGTACATACAGACACTGAGACACTTACATACAGACACTTACTTACAGACACTTACATACAGACACTGAGACACTTACATAGACACTTACATACAGACGCTTACATACACTTACATACAGACACTGAGACACTTACATACAGACACTTACATACACTTACATACAGACACTGAGACACTTACATACAGACACTTACATACAGACACTTATATACAGACACTGAGACACTTACATAGACACATACAGATGCTTACATACAGACACTTACATACAGACACTGAGACACTTACATACAGACACTTACATACAGACACTGTGACACTGACATACAGACACTTACATACAGACACTTACATTGAGACACTTACATACAGACACTTACATACAGACACTGAGACACTTACATAGAGACATTACTTACAGACACTTACATACAGAAGCTTACATACAGACACTTACATACAGACACTGAGACACTTACATACAGACACTTACATACAGACACTGAGACACTTACATACAGACACTTACATACAGAAACTTACATACAGACACTGAGATACTTACATACAGACACTTAACATACAGACACTTACATACAGACACTTACAGACACTTACATACAGACACTTACATACAGACACATACAGACACTTACATACAGACACTTACATACGGACACTTACATACAGCCACTTACATACAGACACTTACATACAGACACTTACATACAGACACATACAGATCTGAGACACTTACATACAGACACTTACATACAGACACTTACATACAGACACTTACATACAGACACTTACATACAGACACTGAGATATTCACATACAGACACTTACATACAAACACTTAACATACAGACACTTACATACAGACACTTACATACAGACACTTACTTAGACACTTACTTACAGACACTGAGACACTTAAATACAGACACTTACATACAGACACTTACAAACACACACTGACATACAGACACTGAGACTTACATACAGACACTTACATACAGACACTTACATACAGACACTTACATAAAGACATTTACATACAGATACTGAGACACTTACATACAGACACTTACATACAGACACTTACATACACACACTTACATACAGAAACTTACATACAGACACTGAGATACTTACATACAGACACTTACATACAGACACTTAACATACAGACACTGAGACACTTACATACAGACACTTATATACAGACACTTACATACAGACACTGAGACACTTACATACAGACACTTACATACAGACACTTACATACAGACACTGAGATATTCACATACAGACACTTACATACAAACACTTAACATACAGACACTTACATACAGACACTTACATACAGACACTTACTTAGACACTTACTTACAGACACTGAGACACTTAAATACAGACACTTACATACAGACACTTACAAACACACACTGACATACAGACACTGAGACTTACATACAGACACTTACATACAGACACTTACATACAGACACTTACATAAAGACATTTACATACAGATACTGAGACACTTACATACAGAAACTTACATACAGACATTTACATACAGACACTAAGACACGTACCAGCAGACACTTACATACAAACACTTACATACAGACACTTACATACAGACCCTTACATACACACACTTAGACACTTGCATACAGACACTTACATACAGACTCTTACATAAAGACACTTACATACAGACACTTAGACACTTATATACAGACCCTTACATACAGACTCTTACATAAAGACACTTACATACAGACAATTACATACAGACACTTACATACAGACACTAAGACACTTACATACAGACACTTACATACAGACACTTACATACAGACACTGAGACACTTACATAGACACTTACATACAGACGCTTACATACACTTACATACAGACACTGAGACATTTACATACAGACACTTACATACAGACACTTACATACAGACACTGAGACACTTACATACAGACACTTACATACAGACACTGAGACACTTACATACAGACACTTACATACAGACACTTACATACAGACACTTACATACAGACACTGAGACACTTACATACAGACACTTACATACAGACACTGAGACACTTACATACAGACACTGAGACACTTACATACAGACACTGAGACACTTACATACAGACACTTACATAAAGACACTGAGACACTTACATAGACACTTACATACAGACGCTTACATACAGACACTTACATAAAACACTGAGACACTTACATACAGACACTTACATACAGACACTTACATACAGACACTGAGACACTTACATACAGACGCTTACATACAGACACTTATATACAGACACTGAGACACTTACATACAGACACTTACACACAGACACTTACATACAGACACTTACATACAGACACTTACATACAGACACTTACATACTGACACTGTGACACTGACATACAGACACTTACATACAGATACTTACATAGAGACAGTAACATACAGAAACTTACATACAGACACTTACATACAGATACTTACATACAGACACTTACAGACACTTACATACAGCCACTTACATACAGACACTTACATACAGACACTTACATACAGACACTTACATACAGACACATACAGACACTTACATACAGACACTTACATACAGACACTAAGACACTTACACAGAGACATTTACATACATATACTTACATACAGACACTTATATACAGACACTTACATACAGACACTGAGACACTTACATACAGACACTTACATACAGAAACTTACATACAGACACTGAGATACTTACATACAGACACTTACATACAGACACTTAACATACAGACACTTACATACAGACACTTACATACAGAAACTTACATACAGACACTTACATACAGACACTGAGACACTTACATACAGACACTTACATACAGACACTTACATACAGACACTGAGATATTCACATACAGACACTTACATATAAACACTTAACATACAGACACTTACATACAGACACTTACATACAGACATTTACTTAGACACTTACTTACAGACACTGAGACACTTAAATACAGACACTTACATACAGACACTTACATACAGACCCTTACTTAGACACTTACTTATAGACACTGAGACACTTAAATACAGACACTTACATACAGACACTTACATACAGACACTTACATAAAGACATTTACATACAGACACTGAGACACTTACATACAGACACTTACATACAGACACTTACATACACACACTTACATACAGACACTTACATACAGGCACTTACATACAGACACTTACATAGACACTTACATACAGACACTTACATACTGACACAAACAGACACTGAGACACTTACATACAGACACT
Source organism: Petromyzon marinus (assembly GCF_048934315.1). Lineage (NCBI taxonomy): Eukaryota > Metazoa > Chordata > Hyperoartia > Petromyzontiformes > Petromyzontidae > Petromyzon > Petromyzon marinus. The sequence goes on from NW_027422728.1 coordinate 1,189,059, forward strand.
TACATACAAACACTTACATACAGACACTTACATACAGACACTTACATACAGACCCTTACATACAGACACTTACATACAGACACTTACATACAGACTCTTACATAAAGACACTTACATACAGACACTTAGACACTTACATACAGACACTTACAGACTCTTACATAAAGACACGTACATACAGACAATTACATACAGACACTTACATACAGACACTAAGACACTTACATACAGACACTTACATACAGACATTTACATACAGACACTGAGACACTTACATACAGACACTTACATACAGACACTGAGACACTTACATACAGACACTGAGACACTTACATACAGACACTTACATACAGACACTTACATACAGACACTTACATACAGACACTGAGACACTTACATACAGACACTTACATACAGACACTTACATACAGACACTGAGACACTTACATACAGACACTTACATACAGACACATACAGACGCTGAGACACTTACATACAGACACTTACATACAGACACTTACATACAGACACGAAGACACTTACATACAGACACTTACATACAGACACTTACATACAGACACTTACAAACAGACACTTACATACAGAAACTTACACACAGACACTTACATACAGATACTTACATACAGACACTTACAGACACTTACATACAGCCACCTACATACAGAGACTTACATACAGACACTTACATACAGACACATACAGACACTTACATACAGACACTTAAATACAGACACTGAGACACTTACATACAGACACTTACATACAGACACTTACATACAGACACTGAGATATTTACATACAGACACTTACATACAAACACTTAACATACAGACACTTACATACAGACACTTATATACAGACACTTACATACAGACACTTACATAGACACTTACATACAGACACTTACATACAAACACTTAACATACAGACACTTACATATAGACACTTACATACAGACCCTTACATACAGACACTTAGACACTTACATACAGACACTTACATACAGACTCTTACATAGAGACATTTACATACAGACACTTACATAGACACTTACATACAGACACTTACATACAGAAACTTACATACAGACACTGAGACACTTACATAGACACTTACATACAGACGCTTACATACACTTACATAGAGACACTGAGACACTTACATACAGACACTTACATACACTTACATACAGACACTGAGACACTTACATACAGACACTTACATACAGACACTTACATACAGACACTGAGACACTTACATAGACACATACAGATGCTTACATACAGACACTTACATACAGACACTGAGACACTTACATACAGACACTTACATACAGACACTGTGACACTGACATACAGACACTTACATACATACACTTACATTGAGACACTTACATACAGACACTTACATACAGACACTGAGACACTTACATAGAGACATTACTTACAGACACTTACATACAGAAGCTTACATACAGACACTTACATACAGACACTGAGACACTTACATACAGACACTTACATACAGACACTGAGACACTTACATACAGACACTTACATTCAGGCACTTACATACAGACACTTACTTAGACACTTACTTACAGACACTGAGACACTTAAATACAGACACTTACATACAGATGCTTACATACAGACACTTACAAACACACACTGACATACAGACACTGAGACTTACATACAGACACTTACATACAGACACTTACATACAGACACTTACATAAAGACATTTACATACAGATAGTGAGACACTTACATACAGACACTTACATACAGACACTTACATACAGACACTTACATACAGACACTTACATACAGACACTTACATACAGACACTTACATACAGACACTTACATATAGACACTTACATACAGACCCTTACATACAGACACTTAGACACTTACATACAGACACTTACATACAGACTCTTACATAGAGACACTTACATACAGACACTTAGACACTTACATACAGACACTTACATACAGACTCTTACATAAAAACACTTACATACAGACAATTACATACAGACACGTACATACAGACACTGAGACACTTACATACAGACACTTACTTACAGACACTTACATACAGACACTGAGACACTTACATAGACACTTACATACAGACGCTTACATACACTTACATACAGACACTGAGACACTTACATACAGACACTTACATACACTTACATACAGACACTGAGACACTTACATACAGACACTTACATACAGACACTTATATACAGACACTGAGACACTTACATAGACACATACAGATGCTTACATACAGACACTTACATACAGACACTGAGACACTTACATACAGACACTTACATACAGACACTGTGACACTGACATACAGACACTTACATACAGACACTTACATTGAGACACTTACATACAGACACTTACATACAGACACTGAGACACTTACATAGAGACATTACTTACAGACACTTACATACAGAAGCTTACATACAGACACTTACATACAGACACTGAGACACTTACATACAGACACTTACATACAGACACTGAGACACTTACATACAGACACTTACATACAGAAACTTACATACAGACACTGAGATACTTACATACAGACACTTAACATACAGACACTTACATACAGACACTTACAGACACTTACATACAGACACTTACATACAGACACATACAGACACTTACATACAGACACTTACATACGGACACTTACATACAGCCACTTACATACAGACACTTACATACAGACACTTACATACAGACACATACAGATCTGAGACACTTACATACAGACACTTACATACAGACACTGAGACACTTACATACAGACACTTACATACAGACACTTACATACAGACACTGAGACACTTACATACAGACACTTACATACAGACACATACAGACGCTGAGACACTTACATACAGACACTTACATACAGACACTTACATACAGACACGAAGACACTTACATACAGACACTTACATACAGACACTTACATACAGACACTTACAAACAGACACTTACATACAGACCCTTACATACAGACACTTAGACACTTACATACAGACACTTACATACAGACTCTTACATAGAGACATTTACATACAGACACTTACATAGACACTTACATACAGACACTTACATACAGAAACTTACATACAGACACTGAGACACTTACATAGACACTTACATACAGACGCTTACATACACTTACATAGAGACACTGAGACACTTACATACAGACACTTACATACACTTACATACAGACACTGAGACACTTACATACAGACACTTACATACAGACACTTACATACAGACACTGAGACACTTACATAGACACATACAGATGCTTACATACAGACACTTACATACAGACACTGAGACACTTACATACAGACACTTACATACAGACACTGTGACACTGACATACAGACACTTACATACATACACTTACATTGAGACACTTACATACAGACACTTACATACAGACACTGAGACACTTACATAGAGACATTACTTACAGACACTTACATACAGAAGCTTACATACAGACACTTACATACAGACACTGAGACACTTACATACAGACACTTACATACAGACACTGAGACACTTACATACAGACACTTACATTCAGGCACTTACATACAGACACTTACTTAGACACTTACTTACAGACACTGAGACACTTAAATACAGACACTTACATACAGATGCTTACATACAGACACTTACAAACACACACTGACATACAGACACTGAGACTTACATACAGACACTTACATACAGACACTTACATACAGACACTTACATAAAGACATTTACATACAGATAGTGAGACACTTACATACAGACACTTACATACAGACACTTACATACAGACACTTACATACAGACACTTACATACAGACACTTACATACAGACACTTACATACAGACACTTACATATAGACACTTACATACAGACCCTTACATACAGACACTTAGACACTTACATACAGACACTTACATACAGACTCTTACATAGAGACACTTACATACAGACACTTAGACACTTACATACAGACACTTACATACAGACTCTTACATAAAAACACTTACATACAGACAATTACATACAGACACGTACATACAGACACTGAGACACTTACATACAGACACTTACTTACAGACACTTACATACAGACACTGAGACACTTACATAGACACTTACATACAGACGCTTACATACACTTACATACAGACACTGAGACACTTACATACAGACACTTACATACACTTACATACAGACACTGAGACACTTACATACAGACACTTACATACAGACACTTATATACAGACACTGAGACACTTACATAGACACATACAGATGCTTACATACAGACACTTACATACAGACACTGAGACACTTACATACAGACACTTACATACAGACACTGTGACACTGACATACAGACACTTACATACAGACACTTACATTGAGACACTTACATACAGACACTTACATACAGACACTGAGACACTTACATAGAGACATTACTTACAGACACTTACATACAGAAGCTTACATACAGACACTTACATACAGACACTGAGACACTTACATACAGACACTTACATACAGACACTGAGACACTTACATACAGACACTTACATACAGAAACTTACATACAGACACTGAGATACTTACATACAGACACTTAACATACAGACACTTACATACAGACACTTACAGACACTTACATACAGACACTTACATACAGACACATACAGACACTTACATACAGACACTTACATACGGACACTTACATACAGCCACTTACATACAGACACTTACATACAGACACTTACATACAGACACATACAGATCTGAGACACTTACATACAGACACTTACATACAGACACTGAGACACTTACATACAGACACTTACATACAGACACTTACATACAGACACTGAGACACTTACATACAGACACTTACATACAGACACATACAGACGCTGAGACACTTACATACAGACACTTACATACAGACACTTACATACAGACACGAAGACACTTACATACAGACACTTACATACAGACACTTACATACAGACACTTACAAACAGACACTTACATACAGAAACTTACACACAGACACTTACATACAGATACTTACATACAGACACTTACAGACACTTACATACAGCCACCTACATACAGAGACTTACATACAGACACTTACATACAGACACATACAGACACTTACATACAGACACTTAAATACAGACACTGAGACACTTACATACAGACACTTACATACAGACACTTACATACAGACACTGAGATATTTACATACAGACACTTACATACAAACACTTAACATACAGACACTTACATACAGACACTTATATACAGACACTTACATACAGACACTTACATAGACACTTACATACAGACACTTACATACAGACACTTAGACACTTACATACAGACACTTACATACAGACTCTTACATAGAGACATTTACATACAGACACTTACATAGACACTTACATACAGACACTTACATACAGAAACTTACATACAGACACTGAGACACTTACATAGACACTTACATACAGACGCTTACATACACTTACATAGAGACACTGAGACACTTACATACAGACACTTACATACACTTACATACAGACACTGAGACACTTACATACAGACACTTACATACAGACACTTACATACAGACACTGAGACACTTACATAGACACATACAGATGCTTACATACAGACACTTACATACAGACACTGAGACACTTACATACAGACACTTACATACAGACACTGTGACACTGACATACAGACACTTACATACATACACTTACATTGAGACACTTACATACAGACACTTACATACAGACACTGAGACACTTACATAGAGACATTACTTACAGACACTTACATACAGAAGCTTACATACAGACACTTACATACAGACACTGAGACACTTACATACAGACACTTACATACAGACACTGAGACACTTACATACAGACACTTACATTCAGGCACTTACATACAGACACTTACTTAGACACTTACTTACAGACACTGAGACACTTAAATACAGACACTTACATACAGATGCTTACATACAGACACTTACAAACACACACTGACATACAGACACTGAGACTTACATACAGACACTTACATACAGACACTTACATACAGACACTTACATAAAGACATTTACATACAGATAGTGAGACACTTACATACAGACACTTACATACAGACACTTACATACAGACACTTACATACAGACACTTACATACAGACACTTACATACAGACACTTACATACAGACACTTACATATAGACACTTACATACAGACCCTTACATACAGACACTTAGACACTTACATACAGACACTTACATACAGACTCTTACATAGAGACACTTACATACAGACACTTAGACACTTACATACAGACACTTACATACAGACTCTTACGTAAAAACACTTACATACAGACAATTACATACAGACACGTACATACAGACACTGAGACACTTACATACAGACACTTACTTACAGACACTTACATACAGACACTGAGACACTTACATAGACACTTACATACAGACGCTTACATACACTTACATACAGACACTGAGACACTTACATACAGACACTTACATACACTTACATACAGACACTGAGACACTTACATACAGACACTTACATACAGACACTTATATACAGACACTGAGACACTTACATAGACACATACAGATGCTTACATACAGACACTTACATACAGACACTGAGACACTTACATACAGACACTTACATACAGACACTGTGACACTGACATACAGACACTTACATACAGACACTTACATTGAGACACTTACATACAGACACTTACATACAGACACTGAGACACTTACATAGAGACATTACTTACAGACACTTACATACAGAAGCTTACATACAGACACTTACATACAGACACTGAGACACTTACATACAGACACTTACATACAGACACTGAGACACTTACATACAGACACTTACATACAGAAACTTACATACAGACACTGAGATACTTACATACAGACACTTAACATACAGACACTTACATACAGACACTTACAGACACTTACATACAGACACTTACATACAGACACATACAGACACTTACATACAGACACTTACATACGGACACTTACATACAGCCACTTACATACAGACACTTACATACAGACACTTACATACAGACACATACAGATCTGAGACACTTACATACAGACACTTACATACAGACACTTACATACAGACACTTACATACAGACACTTACATACAGACACTGAGATATTCACATACAGACACTTACATACAAACACTTAACATACAGACACTTACATACAGACACTTACATACAGACACTTACTTAGACACTTACTTACAGACACTGAGACACTTAAATACAGACACTTACATACAGACACTTACAAACACACACTGACATACAGACACTGAGACTTACATACAGACACTTACATACAGACACTTACATACAGACACTTACATAAAGACATTTTCATACAGATACTGAGACACTTACATACAGACACTTACATACAGACACTTACATACACACACTTACATACAGAAACTTACATACAGACACTGAGATACTTACATACAGACACTTACATACAGACACTTAACATACAGACACTGAGACACTTACATACAGACACTTATATACAGACACTTACATACAGACACTGAGACACTTACATACAGACACTTACATACAGACACTTACATACAGACACTGAGATATTCACATACAGACACTTACATACAAACACTTAACATACAGACACTTACATACAGACACTTACATACAGACACTTACTTAGACACTTACTTACAGACACTGAGACACTTAAATACAGACACTTACATACAGACACTTACAAACACACACTGACATACAGACACTGAGACTTACATACAGACACTTACATACAGACACTTACATACAGACACTTACATAAAGACATTTACATACAGATACTGAGACACTTACATACAGAAACTTACATACAGACATTTACATACAGACACTAAGACACGTACCAGCAGACACTTACATACAAACACTTACATACAGACACTTACATACAGACCCTTACATACACACACTTAGACACTTGCATACAGACACTTACATACAGACTCTTACATAAAGACACTTACATACAGACACTTAGACACTTATATACAGACCCTTACATACAGACTCTTACATAAAGACACTTACATACAGACAATTACATACAGACACTTACATACAGACACTAAGACACTTACATACAGACACTTACATACAGACACTTACATACAGACACTGAGACACTTACATAGACACTTACATACAGACGCTTACATACACTTACATACAGACACTGAGACATTTACATACAGACACTTACATACAGACACTTACATACAGACACTGAGACACTTACATACAGACACTTACATACAGACACTGAGACACTTACATACAGACACTTACATACAGACACTTACATACAGACACTTACATACAGACACTGAGACACTTACATACAGACACTTACATACAGACACTGAGACACTTACATACAGACACTGAGAAACTTACATACAGACACTGAGACACTTACATACAGACACTTACATAAAGACACTGAGACACTTACATAGACACTTACATACAGACGCTTACATACAGACACTTACATAAAACACTGAGACACTTACATACAGACACTTACATACAGACACTTACATACAGACACTGAGACACTTACATACAGACGCTTACATACAGACACTTATATACAGACACTGAGACACTTACATACAGACACTTACACACAGACACTTACATACAGACACTTACATACATACACTTACATACAGACACTTACATACTGACACTGTGACACTGACATACAGACACTTACATACAGATACTTACATAGAGACAGTTACATACAGAAACTTACATACAGACACTTACATACAGATACTTACATACAGACACTTACAGACACTTACATACAGCCACTTACATACAGACACTTACATACAGACACTTACATACAGACACTTACATACAGACACATACAGACACTTACATACAGACACTTACATACAGACACTAAGACACTTACACAGAGACATTTACATACATATACTTACATACAGACACTTACATACAGACACTTACATACAGACACTGAGACACTTACATACAGACACTTACATACAGAAACTTACATACAGACACTGAGATACTTACATACAGACACTTACATACAGACACTTAACATACAGACACTTACATACAGACACTTACATACAGAAACTTACATACAGACACTTACATACAGACACTGAGACACTTACATACAGACACTTACATACAGACACTTACATACAGACACTGAGATATTCACATACAGACACTTACATATAAACACTTAACATACAGACACTTACATACAGACACTTACATACAGACATTTACTTAGACACTTACTTACAGACACTGAGACACTTAAATACAGACACTTACATACAGACACTTACATACAGACCCTTACTTAGACACTTACTTATAGACACTGAGACACTTAAATACAGGACACTTACATACAGACACTTACATACAGACACTTACATAAAGACATTTACATACAGACACTGAGACACTTACATACAGACACTTACATACAGACACTTACATACACACACTTACATACAGACACTTACATACAGGCACTTACATACAGACACTTACATAGACACTTACATACAGACACTTACATACTGACACAAACAGACACTGAGACACTTACATACAGACACTTACATACAAACACTTACATAGAGACACTTACATACAGACACTTACATACAGACCCTTACATACAGACACTTACATACAGACACTTACATACAGACTCTTACATAAAGACACTTACATACAGACACTTAGACACTTACATACAGACACTTACAGACTCTTACATAAAGACACTTACATACAGACAATTACATACAGACACTTACATACAGACACTAAGACACTTACATACAGACACTTACATACAGACATTTACATACAGACACTGAGACACTTACATACAGACACTTACATACAGACACTGAGACACTTACATACAGACACTGAGACACTTACATACAGACACTTACATACAGACACTTACATACAGACACTTACATACAGACACTGAGACACTTACATACAGACACTTACATACAGACACTTACATACAGACACTGAGACACTTACATACAGACACTTACATACAGACACATACAGACGCTGAGACACTTACATACAGACACTTACATACAGACACTTACATACAGACACGAAGACACTTACATACAGACACTTACATACAGACACTTACATACAGACACTTACAAACAGACACTTACATACAGAAACTTACACACAGACACTTACATACAGATACTTACATACAGACACTTACAGACACTTACATACAGCCACCTACATACAGAGACTTACATACAGACACTTACATACAGACACATACAGACACTTACATACAGACACTTAAATACAGACACTGAGACACTTACATACAGACACTTACATACAGACACTTACATACAGACACTGAGATATTTACATACAGACACTTACATACAAACACTTAACATACAGACACTTACATACAGACACTTATATACAGACACTTACATACAGACACTTACATACAGACACTTACATACAGACACTGAGATATTCACATACAGACACTTACATACAAACACTTAACATACAGACACTTACATACAGACACTTACATACAGACACTTACTTAGACACTTACTTACAGACACTGAGACACTTAAATACAGACACTTACATACAGACACTTAGAAACACACACTGACATACAGACACTGAGACTTACATACAGACACTTACATACAGACACTTACATACAGACACTTACATAAAGACATTTACATACAGATACTGAGACACTTACATACAGACACTTACATACAGACACTTACATACACACACTTACATACAGAAACTTACATACAGACACTGAGATACTTACATACAGACACTTACATACAGACACTTAACATACAGACACTGAGACACTTACATACAGACACTTATATACAGACACTTACATACAGACACTGAGACACTTACATACAGACACTTACATACAGACACTTACATACAGACACTGAGATATTCACATACAGACACTTACATACAAACACTTAACATACAGACACTTACATACAGACACTTACTTAGACATTTACAGACACTGAGACACTTAAATACAGACACTTACATACAGACACTTACAAACACACACTGACATACAGACACTGAGACTTACATACAGACACTTACATACAGACACTTACATACAGACACTTACATAAAGACATTTACATACAGATACTGAGACACTTACATACAGACACTTACATACAGACACTTACATACACACATCTACATACAGACACTTACATACAGACACTTACATACAGGCACTTACATACAGACACTTACATACAGACACATACAGACGCTGAGACACTTACATACAGACACTTACATACAGACACTTACATACAGACACTTACATACAGACACTAAGACACGTACATACAGACACTTACATACAAACACTTACATACAGACACTTACATACAGACACTTACATACAGACACTTACATACAGACCCTTACATACACACACTTAGACACTTGCATACAGACACTTACATACAGACTCTTACATAAAGACACTTACATACAGACCCTTACATACAGACTCTTACATAAAGACACTTACATACAGACAATTACATACAGACACTTACATACAGACACTAAGACACTTACATACAGACACTTACATACAGACACTTACATACAGACACTGAGACACTTACATAGACACTTACATACAGATGCTTACATACACTTACATACAGACACTGAGACATTTACATACAGACACTTACATACAGACACTTACATACAGACACTTACATATAGACACTGAGACACTTACATACATACACTTACATACAGACACTGAGACATTTACATACAGACACTTACATACAGACACTTACATACAGACACTTACATACAGACACTGAGACACTTACATACAGACACTTACATACAGACACTGAGACACTTACATACAGACACTGAGACACTTACATACAGACACTGAGACACTTACATACAGACACTTACATAAAGACACTGAGACACTTACATAGACACTTACAGACGCTTACATAGAGACACTTACATAAAACACTGAGACACTTACATACAGACACTTACATACAGACACTTACATACAGACACTGAGACACTTACATACAGACGCTTACATACAGACACTTATATACAGACACTGAGACACTTACATACAGACACTTACACACAGACACTTACATACAGACACTTACATACAGACACTTACATACAGACACTTACATACTGACACTGTGACACTGACATACAGACACTTATATACAGATACTTACATAGAGACTGTTACATACAGAAACTTACATACAGACACTTACAGATACTTACATACAGACACTTACAGACACTTACATACAGCCACTTACATACAGACACTTACATACAGACACTTACATACAGACACTTACATACAGACACATACAGACACTTACATACAGACACTTACATACAGACACTAAGACACTTACACACAGACATTTACATACATATACTTACATACAGACACTTACATACAGACACTTACATACAGACACTGAGACACTTACATACAGACACTTACATACAGAAACTTACATACAGACACTGAGATACTTACATACAGACACTTACATACAGACACTTAACATACAGACACTTACATACAGACACTTACATACAGAAACTTACATACAGACACTTACATACAGACACTGAGACACTTACATACAGACACTTACATACAGACACTTACATACAGACACTGAGATATTCACATACAGACACTTACATATAAACACTTAACATACAGACACTTACATACAGACACTTACATACAGACACTTACTTAGACACTTACTTACAGACACTGAGACACTTAAATACAGACACTTACATACAGACACTTACATACAGACCCTTACTTAGACACTTACTTATAGACACTGAGACACTTAAATACAGACACTTACATACAGACACTTACATACAGACACTTACATAAAGACATTTACATACAGACACTGAGACACTTACATACAGACACTTACACACAGACACTTACATACAGACACTTACATACAGGCACTTACATACAGACACTTACATAGACACTTACATACAGACACTTACATACTGACACAAACAGACACTGAGACACTTACATACAGACACTTACATACAAACACTTACATACAGACACTTACATACAGACACTTACATACAGACCCTTACATACAGACACTTAGAGACTTACATACAGACACTTACATACAGACTCTTACATAAAGACACTTACATACAGACACTTAGACACTTACATACAGACACTTACAGACTCTTACATAAAGACACTTACATACAGACAATTACATACAGACACTTACATACAGACACTAAGACACTTACATACAGACACTTACATACAGACATTTACATACAGACACTGAGACACTTACATACAGACACTTACATACAGACACTGAGACACTTACATACAGACACTGAGACACTTACATACAGACACTTACTTACAGACACTTACATACAGACACTGAGACACTTACATAGACACTTACATACAGACGCTTACATACACTTACATACAGACACTGAGACACTTACATACAGACACTTACATACACTTACATACAGACACTGAGACACTTACATACAGACACTTACATACAGACACTTATATACAGACACTGAGACACTTACATAGACACATACAGATGCTTACATACAGACACTTACATACAGACACTGAGACACTTACATACAGACACTTACATACAGACACTGTGACACTGACATACAGACACTTACATACAGACACTTACATTGAGACACTTACATACAGACACTTACATACAGACACTGAGACACTTACATAGAGACATTACTTACAGACACTTACATACAGAAGCTTACATACAGACACTTACATACAGACACTGAGACACTTACATACAGACACTTACATACAGACACTGAGACACTTACATACAGACACTTACATACAGAAACTTACATACAGACACTGAGATACTTACATACAGACACTTAACATACAGACACTTACATACAGACACTTACAGACACTTACATACAGACACTTACATACAGACACATACAGACACTTACATACAGACACTTACATACGGACACTTACATACAGCCACTTACATACAGACACTTACATACAGACACTTACATACAGACACATACAGATCTGAGACACTTACATACAGACACTTACATACAGACACTGAGACACTTACATACAGACACTTACATACAGACACTTACATACAGACACTGAGACACTTACATACAGACACTTACATACAGACACATACAGACGCTGAGACACTTACATACAGACACTTACATACAGACACTTACATACAGACACGAAGACACTTACATACAGACACTTACATACAGACACTTACATACAGACACTTACAAACAGACACTTACATACAGAAACTTACACACAGACACTTACATACAGATACTTACATACAGACACTTACAGACACTTACATACAGCCACCTACATACAGAGACTTACATACAGACACTTACATACAGACACATACAGACACTTACATACAGACACTTAAATACAGACACTGAGACACTTACATACAGACACTTACATACAGACACTTACATACAGACACTGAGATATTTACATACAGACACTTACATACAAACACTTAACATACAGACACTTACATACAGACACTTATATACAGACACTTACATACAGAAACTTACATAGACACTTACATACAGACACTTACATACAAACACTTAACATACAGACACTTACATATAGACACTTACATACAGACCCTTACATACAGACACTTAGACACTTACATACAGACACTTACATACAGACTCTTACATAGAGACATTTACATACAGACACTTACATAGACACTTACATACAGACACTTACATACAGAAACTTACATACAGACACTGAGACACTTACATAGACACTTACATACAGACGCTTACATACACTTACATAGAGACACTGAGACACTTACATACAGACACTTACATACACTTACATACAGACACTGAGACACTTACATACAGACACTTACATACAGACACTTACATACAGACACTGAGACACTTACACAGACACATACAGATGCTTACATACAGACACTTACATACAGACACTGAGACACTTACATACAGACACTTACATACAGACACTGTGACACTGACATACAGACACTTACATACATACACTTACATTGAGACACTTACATACAGACACTTACATACAGACACTGAGACACTTACATAGAGACATTACTTACAGACACTTACATACAGAAGCTTACATACAGACACTTACATACAGACACTGAGACACTTACATACAGACACTTACATACAGACACTGAGACACTTACATACAGACACTTACATTCAGGCACTTACATACAGACACTTACTTAGACACTTACTTACAGACACTGAGACACTTAAATACAGACACTTACATACAGATGCTTACATACAGACACTTACAAACACACACTGACATACAGACACTGAGACTTACATACAGACACTTACATACAGACACTTACATACAGACACTTACATAAAGACATTTACATACAGATAGTGAGACACTTACATACAGACACTTACATACAGACACTTACATACAGACACTTACATACAGACACTTACATACAGACACTTACATACAGACACTTACATACAGACACTTACATATAGACACTTACATACAGACCCTTACATACAGACACTTAGACACTTACATACAGACACTTACATACAGACTCTTACATAGAGACACTTACATACAGACACTTAGACACTTACATACAGACACTTACATACAGACTCTTACATAAAAACACTTACATACAGACAATTACATACAGACACGTACATACAGACACTGAGACACTTACATACAGACACTTACTTACAGACACTTACATACAGACACTGAGACACTTACATAGACACTTACATACAGACGCTTACATACACTTACATACAGACACTGAGACACTTACATACAGACACTTACATACACTTACATACAGACACTGAGACACTTACATACAGACACTTACATACAGACACTTATATACAGACACTGAGACACTTACATAGACACATACAGATGCTTACATACAGACACTTACATACAGACACTGAGACACTTACATACAGACACTTACATACAGACACTGTGACACTGACATACAGACACTTCCATACAGACACTTACATTGAGACACTTACATACAGACACTTACATACAGACACTGAGACACTTACATAGAGACATTACTTACAGACACTTACATACAGAAGCTTACATACAGACACTTACATACAGACACTGAGACACTTACATACAGACACTTACATACAGACACTGAGACACTTACATACAGACACTTACATACAGAAACTTACATACAGACACTGAGATACTTACATACAGACACTTAACATACAGACACTTACATACAGACACTTACAGACACTTACATACAGACACTTACATACAGACACATACAGACACTTACATACAGACACTTACATACGGACACTTACATACAGCCACTTACATACAGACACTTACATACAGACACTTACATACAGACACATACAGATCTGAGACACTTACATACAGACACTTACATACAGACACTTACATACAGACACTTACATACAGACACTTACATACAGACACTGAGATATTCACATACAGACACTTACATACAAACACTTAACATACAGACACTTACATACAGACACTTACATACAGACACTTACTTAGACACTTACTTACAGACACTGAGACACTTAAATACAGACACTTACATACAGACACTTACAAACACACACTGACATACAGACACTGAGACTTACATACAGACACTTACATACAGACACTTACATACAGACACTTACATAAAGACATTTTCATACAGATACTGAGACACTTACATACAGACACTTACATACAGACACTTACATACACACACTTACATACAGAAACTTACATACAGACACTGAGATACTTACATACAGACACTTACATACAGACACTTAACATACAGACACTGAGACACTTACATACAGACACTTATATACAGACACTTACATACAGACACTGAGACACTTACATACAGACACTTACATACAGACACTTACATACAGACACTGAGATATTCACATACAGACACTTACATACAAACACTTAACATACAGACACTTACATACAGACACTTACATACAGACACTTACTTAGACACTTACTTACAGACACTGAGACACTTAAATACAGACACTTACATACAGACACTTACAAACACACACTGACATACAGACACTGAGACTTACATACAGACACTTACATACAGACACTTACATACAGACACTTACATAAAGACATTTACATACAGATACTGAGACACTTACATACAGAAACTTACATACAGACATTTACATACAGACACTAAGACACGTACCAGCAGACACTTACATACAAACACTTACATACAGACACTTACATACAGACCCTTACATACACACACTTAGACACTTGCATACAGACACTTACATACAGACTCTTACATAAAGACACTTACATACAGACACTTAGACACTTATATACAGACCCTTACATACAGACTCTTACATAAAGACACTTACATACAGACAATTACATACAGACACTTACATACAGACACTAAGACACTTACATACAGACACTTACATACAGACACTTACATACAGACACTGAGACACTTACATAGACACTTACATACAGACGCTTACATACACTTACATACAGACACTGAGACATTTACATACAGACACTTACATACAGACACTTACATACAGACACTGAGACACTTACATACAGACACTTACATACAGACACTGAGACACTTACATACAGACACTTACATACAGACACTTACATACAGACACTTACATACAGACACTGAGACACTTACATACAGACACTTACATACAGACACTGAGACACTTACATACAGACACTGAGAAACTTACATACAGACACTGAGACACTTACATACAGACACTTACATAAAGACACTGAGACACTTACATAGACACTTACATACAGACGCTTACATACAGACACTTACATAAAACACTGAGACACTTACATACAGACACTTACATACAGACACTTACATACAGACACTGAGACACTTACATACAGACGCTTACATACAGACACTTATATACAGACACTGAGACACTTACATACAGACACTTACACACAGACACTTACATACAGACACTTACATACATACACTTACATACAGACACTTACATACTGACACTGTGACACTGACATACAGACACTTACATACAGATACTTACATAGAGACAGTTACATACAGAAACTTACATACAGACACTTACATACAGATACTTACATACAGACACTTACAGACACTTACATACAGCCACTTACATACAGACACTTACATACAGACACTTACATACAGACACTTACATACAGACACATACAGACACTTACATACAGACACTTACATACAGACACTAAGACACTTACACAGAGACATTTACATACATATACTTACATACAGACACTTACATACAGACACTTACATACAGACACTGAGACACTTACATACAGACACTTACATACAGAAACTTACATACAGACACTGAGATACTTACATACAGACACTTACATACAGACACTTAACATACAGACACTTACATACAGACACTTACATACAGAAACTTACATACAGACACTTACATACAGACACTGAGACACTTACATACAGACACTTACATACAGACACTTACATACAGACACTGAGATATTCACATACAGACACTTACATATAAACACTTAACATACAGACACTTACATACAGACACTTACATACAGACATTTACTTAGACACTTACTTACAGACACTGAGACACTTAAATACAGACACTTACATACAGACACTTACATACAGACCCTTACTTAGACACTTACTTATAGACACTGAGACACTTAAATACAGGACACTTACATACAGACACTTACATACAGACACTTACATAAAGACATTTACATACAGACACTGAGACACTTACATACAGACACTTACATACAGACACTTACATACACACACTTACATACAGACACTTACATACAGGCACTTACATACAGACACTTACATAGACACTTACATACAGACACTTACATACTGACACAAACAGACACTGAGACACTTACATACAGACACTTACATACAAACACTTACATAGAGACACTTACATACAGACACTTACATACAGACCCTTACATACAGACACTTACATACAGACACTTACATACAGACTCTTACATAAAGACACTTACATACAGACACTTAGACACTTACATACAGACACTTACAGACTCTTACATAAAGACACTTACATACAGACAATTACATACAGACACTTACATACAGACACTAAGACACTTACATACAGACACTTACATACAGACATTTACATACAGACACTGAGACACTTACATACAGACACTTACATACAGACACTGAGACACTTACATACAGACACTGAGACACTTACATACAGACACTTACATACAGACACTTACATACAGACACTTACATACAGACACTGAGACACTTACATACAGACACTTACATACAGACACTTACATACAGACACTGAGACACTTACATACAGACACTTACATACAGACACATACAGACGCTGAGACACTTACATACAGACACTTACATACAGACACTTACATACAGACACGAAGACACTTACATACAGACACTTACATACAGACACTTACATACAGACACTTACAAACAGACACTTACATACAGAAACTTACACACAGACACTTACATACAGATACTTACATACAGACACTTACAGACACTTACATACAGCCACCTACATACAGAGACTTACATACAGACACTTACATACAGACACATACAGACACTTACATACAGACACTTAAATACAGACACTGAGACACTTACATACAGACACTTACATACAGACACTTACATACAGACACTGAGATATTTACATACAGACACTTACATACAAACACTTAACATACAGACACTTACATACAGACACTTATATACAGACACTTACATACAGACACTTACATACAGACACTTACATACAGACACTGAGATATTCACATACAGACACTTACATACAAACACTTAACATACAGACACTTACATACAGACACTTACATACAGACACTTACTTAGACACTTACTTACAGACACTGAGACACTTAAATACAGACACTTACATACAGACACTTAGAAACACACACTGACATACAGACACTGAGACTTACATACAGACACTTACATACAGACACTTACATACAGACACTTACATAAAGACATTTACATACAGATACTGAGACACTTACATACAGACACTTACATACAGACACTTACATACACACACTTACATACAGAAACTTACATACAGACACTGAGATACTTACATACAGACACTTACATACAGACACTTAACATACAGACACTGAGACACTTACATACAGACACTTATATACAGACACTTACATACAGACACTGAGACACTTACATACAGACACTTACATACAGACACTTACATACAGACACTGAGATATTCACATACAGACACTTACATACAAACACTTAACATACAGACACTTACATACAGACACTTACTTAGACATTTACAGACACTGAGACACTTAAATACAGACACTTACATACAGACACTTACAAACACACACTGACATACAGACACTGAGACTTACATACAGACACTTACATACAGACACTTACATACAGACACTTACATAAAGACATTTACATACAGATACTGAGACACTTACATACAGACACTTACATACAGACACTTACATACACACATCTACATACAGACACTTACATACAGACACTTACATACAGGCACTTACATACAGACACTTACATACAGACACATACAGACGCTGAGACACTTACATACAGACACTTACATACAGACACTTACATACAGACACTTACATACAGACACTAAGACACGTACATACAGACACTTACATACAAACACTTACATACAGACACTTACATACAGACACTTACATACAGACACTTACATACAGACCCTTACATACACACACTTAGACACTTGCATACAGACACTTACATACAGACTCTTACATAAAGACACTTACATACAGACCCTTACATACAGACTCTTACATAAAGACACTTACATACAGACAATTACATACAGACACTTACATACAGACACTAAGACACTTACATACAGACACTTACATACAGACACTTACATACAGACACTGAGACACTTACATAGACACTTACATACAGATGCTTACATACACTTACATACAGACACTGAGACATTTACATACAGACACTTACATACAGACACTTACATACAGACACTTACATATAGACACTGAGACACTTACATACATACACTTACATACAGACACTGAGACATTTACATACAGACACTTACATACAGACACTTACATACAGACACTTACATACAGACACTGAGACACTTACATACAGACACTTACATACAGACACTGAGACACTTACATACAGACACTGAGACACTTACATACAGACACTGAGACACTTACATACAGACACTTACATAAAGACACTGAGACACTTACATAGACACTTACAGACGCTTACATAGAGACACTTACATAAAACACTGAGACACTTACATACAGACACTTACATACAGACACTTACATACAGACACTGAGACACTTACATACAGACGCTTACATACAGACACTTATATACAGACACTGAGACACTTACATACAGACACTTACACACAGACACTTACATACAGACACTTACATACAGACACTTACATACAGACACTTACATACTGACACTGTGACACTGACATACAGACACTTATATACAGATACTTACATAGAGACTGTTACATACAGAAACTTACATACAGACACTTACAGATACTTACATACAGACACTTACAGACACTTACATACAGCCACTTACATACAGACACTTACATACAGACACTTACATACAGACACTTACATACAGACACATACAGACACTTACATACAGACACTTACATACAGACACTAAGACACTTACACACAGACATTTACATACATATACTTACATACAGACACTTACATACAGACACTTACATACAGACACTGAGACACTTACATACAGACACTTACATACAGAAACTTACATACAGACACTGAGATACTTACATACAGACACTTACATACAGACACTTAACATACAGACACTTACATACAGACACTTACATACAGAAACTTACATACAGACACTTACATACAGACACTGAGACACTTACATACAGACACTTACATACAGACACTTACATACAGACACTGAGATATTCACATACAGACACTTACATATAAACACTTAACATACAGACACTTACATACAGACACTTACATACAGACACTTACTTAGACACTTACTTACAGACACTGAGACACTTAAATACAGACACTTACATACAGACACTTACATACAGACCCTTACTTAGACACTTACTTATAGACACTGAGACACTTAAATACAGACACTTACATACAGACACTTACATACAGACACTTACATAAAGACATTTACATACAGACACTGAGACACTTACATACAG
Organism: Petromyzon marinus; assembly: GCF_048934315.1. NCBI lineage: Eukaryota > Metazoa > Chordata > Hyperoartia > Petromyzontiformes > Petromyzontidae > Petromyzon > Petromyzon marinus. The sequence continues at coordinate 1,212,288 of NW_027422728.1, forward strand.
ACACTTACACACAGACACTTACATACAGACACTTACATACAGGCACTTACATACAGACACTTACATAGACACTTACATACAGACACTTACATACTGACACAAACAGACACTGAGACACTTACATACAGACACTTACATACAAACACTTACATACAGACACTTACATACAGACACTTACATACAGACCCTTACATACAGACACTTAGACACTTACATACAGACACTTACATACAGACTCTTACATAAAGACACTTACATACAGACACTTAGACACTTACATACAGACACTTACAGACTCTTACATAAAGACACTTACATACAGACAATTACATACAGACACTTACATACAGACACTAAGACACTTACATACAGACACTTACATACAGACATTTACATACAGACACTGAGACACTTACATACAGACACTTACATACAGACACTGAGACACTTACATACAGACACTGAGACACTTACATACAGACACTTACATACAGACACTTACATACAGACACTTACATACAGACATTGAGACACTTGCATACAGACACTTACATACAGACACTTACATACAGACACTGAGACACTTACATACAGACACTTACATACAGACACATACAGACGCTGAGACACTTACATACAGACACTTACATACAGACACTTACATACAGACACGAAGACACTTACATACAGACACTTACATACAGACACTTACATACAGACACTTACAAACAGACACTTACATACAGAAACTTACACACAGACACTTACATACAGATACTTACATACAGACACTTACAGACACTTACATACAGCCACCTACATACAGAGACTTACATACACTTACATACAGACACATACAGACACATACAGACACTTACATACAGACACTTAAATACAGACACTGAGACACTTACATACAGACACTTACATACAGATACTTACATACAGACACTTACAGACACTTACATACAGCCACTTAAATACAGACACTTACATACAGACACTTACATACAGACACTTACATACAGACACATACAGACACTTACATACAGACACTTACATACAGACACTAAGACACTTACACACAGACATTTACATACATATACTTACATACAGACACTTACATACAGACACTTACATACAGACACTGAGACACTTACATACAGACACTTACATACAGAAACTTACATACAGACACTGAGATACTTACATACAGACACTTACATACAGACACTTAACATACAGACACTTACATACAGACACTTACATACAGAAACTTACATACAGACACTTACATACAGACACTGAGACACTTACATACAGACACTTACATACAGACACTTACATACAGACACTGAGATATTCACATACAGACACTTACATATAAACACTTAACATACAGACACTTACATACAGACACTTATATACAGACATTTACTTAGACACTTACTTACAGACACTGAGACACTTAAATACAGACACTTACATACAGACACTTACATACAGACCCTTACTTAGACACTTATAGACACTGAGACACTTAAATACAGACACTTACATACAGACACTTACATACAGACACTTACATAAAGACATTTACATACAGACACTGAGACACTTACATACAGACACTTACATACAGACACTTACATACACACACTTACATACAGACACTTACATACAGGCACTTACATACAGACACTTACATAGACACTTACATACAGACACTTACATACTGACACAAACAGACACTGAGACACTTACATACAGACACTTACATACAAACACTTACATACAGACACTTACATACAGACACTTACATACAGACCCTTACATACAGACACTTACATACAGACTCTTACATAAAGACACTTACATACAGACACTTAGACACTTACATACAGACACTTACAGACTCTTACATAAAGACACTTACATACAGACAATTACATACAGACACTTACATACAGACACTAAGACACTTACATACAGACACTTACATACAGACAGTTACATACAGACACTGAGACACTTACATACAGACACTTACATACAGACACTGAGACACTTACATACAGACACTGAGACACTTACATACAGACACTTACATACAGACACTTACATACAGACACTTACATACAGACACTGAGACACTTACATACAGACACTTACATACAGACACTTACATACAGACACTGAGACACTTACATACAGACACTTACATACAGACACATACAGACGCTGAGACACTTACATACAGACACTTACATACAGACACTTACATACAGACACGAAGACACTTACATACAGACACTTACATACAGACACTTACATACAGACACTTACAAACAGACACTTACTTAGACACTTACTTACAGACACTGAGACACTTAAATACAGACACTTACATACAGACACTTACATACAGACCCTTACTTAGACACTTACTTATAGACACTGAGACACTTAAATACAGACACTTACATACAGACACTTACATACAGACACTTACATAAAGACATTTACATACAGACACTGAGACACTTACATACAGACACTTACATACAGACACTTACATACACACACTTACATACAGACACTTACATACAGGCACTTACATACAGACACTTACATAGACACTTACATACAGACACTTACATACTGACACAAACAGACACTGAGACACTTACATACAGACACTTACATACAAACACTTACATACAGACACTTACATACAGACACTTACATACAGACCCTTACATACAGACACTTACATACAGACACTTACATACAGACTCTTACATAAAGACACTTACATACAGACACTTAGACACTTACATACAGACACTTACAGACTCTTACATAAAGACACTTACATACAGACAATTACATACAGACACTTACATACAGACACTAAGACACTTACATACAGACACTTACATACAGACATTTACATACAGACACTGAGACACTTACATACAGACACTTACATACAGACACTGAGACACTTACATACAGACACTGAGACACTTACATACAGACACTTACATACAGACACTTGCATACAGACACTTACATACAGACACTGAGACACTTACATACAGACACTTACATACAGACACTTACATACAGACACTGAGACACTTACATACAGACACTTACATACAGACACATACAGACGCTGAGACACCTACATACAGACACTTACATACAGACACTTACATACAGACACGAAGACACTTACATACAGACACTTACATACAGACACTTACAAACAGACACTTACATACAGAAACTTACACACAGACACTTACATACAGATACTTACATACAGACACTTACAGACACTTACATACAGCCACCTACATACAGAGACTTACATACAGACACTTACATACAGACACATACAGACACTTACATACAGACACTTAAATACAGACACTGAGACACTTACATACAGACACTTACATACAGACACTTACATACAGACACTGAGATATTTACATACAGACACTTACATACAAACACTTAACATACAGACACTTACATACAGACACTTATATACAGACACTTACATACAGACACTTACATACAGACACTTACATACAGACACTGAGATATTCACATACAGACACTTACATACAAACACTTAACATACAGACACTTACATACAGACACTTACATACAGACACTTACTTAGACACTTACTTACAGACACTGAGACACTTAAATACAGACACTTACATACAGACACTTACAAACACACACTGACATACAGACACTGAGACTTACATACAGACACTTACATACAGACACTTACATACAGACACTTACATAAAGACATTTACATACAGATACTGAGACACTTACATACAGACACTTACATACAGACACTTACATACACACACTTACATACAGAAACTTACATACAGACACTGAGATACTTACATACAGACACTTACATACAGACACTTAACATACAGACACTGAGACACTTACATACAGACACTTATATACAGACACTTACATACAGACACTGAGACACTTACATACAGACACTTACATACAGACACTTACATACAGACACTGAGATATTCACATACAGACACTTACATACAAACACTTAACATACAGACACTTACATACAGACACTTACATACAGACACTTACTTAGACACTTACAGACACTGAGACACTTAAATACAGACACTTACATACAGACACTTACAAACACACACTGACATACAGACACTGAGACTTACATACAGACACTTACATACAGACACTTACATACAGACACTTACATAAAGACATTTACATACAGATACTGAGACACTTACATACAGACACTTACATACAGACACTTACATACACACATCTACATACAGACACTTACATACAGACACTTACATACAGGCACTTACATACAGAAACTTACATACAGACACATACAGACGCTGAGACACTTACATACAGACACTTACATACAGACACTTACATACAGACACTTACATACAGACACTAAGACACGTACATACAGACACTTACATACAAACACTTACATACAGACACTTACATACAGACACTTACATACAGACACTTACATACAGACACTTACATACAGACCCTTACATACAGACACTTACATACAGACTCTTACATAAAGACACTTACATACAGACACTTAGACACTTACATACAGACACTTACAGACTCTTACATAAAGACACTTACATACAGACAATTACATACAGACACTTACATACAGACACTAAGACACTTACATACAGACACTTACATACAGACATTTACATACAGACACTGAGACACTTACATACAGACACTTACATACAGACACTGAGACACTTACATACAGACACTGAGACACTTACATACAGACACTTACATACAGACACTTACATACAGACACTTACATACAGACACTGAGACACTTACATACAGACACTTACATACAGACACTTACATACAGACACTGAGACACTTACATACAGACACTTACATACAGACACATACAGACGCTGAGACACTTACATACAGACACTTACATACAGACACTTACATACAGACACGAAGACACTTACATACAGACACTTACATACAGACACTTACATACAGACACTTACAAACAGACACTTACTTAGACACTTACTTACAGACACTGAGACACTTAAATACAGACACTTACATACAGACACTTACATACAGACCCTTACTTAGACACTTACTTATAGACACTGAGACACTTAAATACAGACACTTACATACAGACACTTACATACAGACACTTACATAAAGACATTTACATACAGACACTGAGACACTTACATACAGACACTTACATACAGACACTTACATACACACACTTACATACAGACACTTACATACAGGCACTTACATACAGACACTTACATAGACACTTACATACAGACACTTACATACTGACACAAACAGACACTGAGACACTTACATACAGACACTTACATACAAACACTTACATACAGACACTTACATACAGACACTTACATACAGACCCTTACATACAGACACTTACATACAGACACTTACATACAGACTCTTACATAAAGACACTTACATACAGACACTTAGACACTTACATACAGACACTTACAGACTCTTACATAAAGACACTTACATACAGACAATTACATACAGACACTTACATACAGACACTAAGACACTTACATACAGACACTTACATACAGACATTTACATACAGACACTGAGACACTTACATACAGACACTTACATACAGACACTGAGACACTTACATACAGACACTGAGACACTTACATACAGACACTTACATACAGACACTTGCATACAGACACTTACATACAGACACTGAGACACTTACATACAGACACTTACATACAGACACTTACATACAGACACTGAGACACTTACATACAGACACTTACATACAGACACATACAGACGCTGAGACACCTACATACAGACACTTACATACAGACACTTACATACAGACACGAAGACACTTACATACAGACACTTACATACAGACACTTACAAACAGACACTTACATACAGAAACTTACACACAGACACTTACATACAGATACTTACATACAGACACTTACAGACACTTACATACAGCCACCTACATACAGAGACTTACATACAGACACTTACATACAGACACATACAGACACTTACATACAGACACTTAAATACAGACACTGAGACACTTACATACAGACACTTACATACAGACACTTACATACAGACACTGAGATATTTACATACAGACACTTACATACAAACACTTAACATACAGACACTTACATACAGACACTTATATACAGACACTTACATACAGACACTTACATACAGACACTTACATACAGACACTGAGATATTCACATACAGACACTTACATACAAACACTTAACATACAGACACTTACATACAGACACTTACATACAGACACTTACTTAGACACTTACTTACAGACACTGAGACACTTAAATACAGACACTTACATACAGACACTTACAAACACACACTGACATACAGACACTGAGACTTACATACAGACACTTACATACAGACACTTACATACAGACACTTACATAAAGACATTTACATACAGATACTGAGACACTTACATACAGACACTTACATACAGACACTTACATACACACACTTACATACAGAAACTTACATACAGACACTGAGATACTTACATACAGACACTTACATACAGACACTTAACATACAGACACTGAGACACTTACATACAGACACTTATATACAGACACTTACATACAGACACTGAGACACTTACATACAGACACTTACATACAGACACTTACATACAGACACTGAGATATTCACATACAGACACTTACATACAAACACTTAACATACAGACACTTACATACAGACACTTACATACAGACACTTACTTAGACACTTACAGACACTGAGACACTTAAATACAGACACTTACATACAGACACTTACAAACACACACTGACATACAGACACTGAGACTTACATACAGACACTTACATACAGACACTTACATACAGACACTTACATAAAGACATTTACATACAGATACTGAGACACTTACATACAGACACTTACATACAGACACTTACATACACACATCTACATACAGACACTTACATACAGACACTTACATACAGGCACTTACATACAGAAACTTACATACAGACACATACAGACGCTGAGACACTTACATACAGACACTTACATACAGACACTTACATACAGACACTTACATACAGACACTAAGACACGTACATACAGACACTTACATACAAACACTTACATACAGACACTTACATACAGACACTTACATACAGACACTTACATACAGACCCTTACATACACACACTTAGACACTTGCATACAGACACTTACATACAGACTCTTACATAAAGACACTTACATACAGACCCTTACATACAGACTCTTACATAAAGACACTTACATACAGACAATTACATACAGACACTTACATACAGACACTAAGACACTTACATACAGACACTTACATACAGACACTTACATACAGACACTGAGACACTTACATAGACACTTACATACAGATGCTTACATACACTTACATACAGACACTGAGACATTTACATACAGACACTTACATACAGACACTTACATACAGACACTTACATATAGACACTGAGACACTTACATACATACACTTACATACAGACACTGAGACATTTACATACAGACACTTACATACAGACACTTACATACAGACACTTACATACAGACACTGAGACACTTACATACAGACACTTACATACAGACACTGAGACACTTACATACAGACACTGAGACACTTACATACAGACACTGAGACACTTACATACAGACACTTACATAAAGACACTGAGACACTTACATAGACACTTACATACAGATGCTTACATAGAGACACTTACATAAAACACTGAGACACTTACATACAGACACTTACATACAGACACTTACATACAGACACTGAGACACTTACATACAGACGCTTACATACAGACACTTATATACAGACACTGAGACACTTACATACAGACACTTACACACAGACACTTACATACAGACACTTACATACAGACACTTACATACAGACACTTACATACTGACACTGTGACACTGACATACAGACACTTATATACAGATACTTACATAGAGACTGTTACATACAGAAACTTACATACAGACACTTACAGATACTTACATACAGACACTTACAGACACTTACATACAGCCACTTACATACAGACACTTACATACAGACACTTACATACAGACACTTACATACAGACACATACAGACACTTACATACAGACACTTACATACAGACACTAAGACACTTACACACAGACATTTACATACATATACTTACATACAGACACTTACATACAGACACTTACATACAGACACTGAGACACTTACATACAGACACTTACATACAGAAACTTACATACAGACACTGAGATACTTACATACAGACACTTACATACAGACACTTAACATACAGACACTTACATACAGACACTTACATACAGAAACTTACATACAGACACTTACATACAGACACTGAGACACTTACATACAGACACTTACATACAGACACTTACATACAGACACTGAGATATTCACATACAGACACTTACATATAAACACTTAACATACAGACACTTACATACAGACACTTACATACAGACACTTACTTAGACACTTACTTACAGACACTGAGACACTTAAATACAGACACTTACATACAGACACTTACATACAGACCCTTACTTAGACACTTACTTATAGACACTGAGACACTTAAATACAGACACTTACATACAGACACTTACATACAGACACTTACATAAAGACATTTACATACAGACACTGAGACACTTACATACAGACACTTACATACAGACACTTACATACAGACACTTACATACAGGCACTTACATACAGACACTTACATAGACACTTACATACAGACACTTACATACTGACACAAACAGACACTGAGACACTTACATACAGACACTTACATACAAACACTTACATACAGACACTTACATACAGAAACTTACATACAGACACATACAGACGCTGAGACACTTACATACAGACACTTACATACAGACACTTACATACAGACACTTACATACAGACACTAAGACACGTACATACAGACACTTACATACAAACACTTACATACAGACACTTACATACAGACACTTACATACAGACACTTACATACAGACCCTTACATACACACACTTAGACACTTGCATACAGACACTTACATACAGACTCTTACATAAAGACACTTACATACAGACCCTTACATACAGACTCTTACATAAAGACACTTACATACAGACAATTACATACAGACACTTACATACAGACACTAAGACACATACATACAGACACTTACATACAGACACTTACATACAGACACTGAGACACTTACATAGACACTTACATACAGATGCTTACATACACTTACATACAGACACTGAGACATTTACATACAGACACTTACATACAGACACTTACATACAGACACTTACATATAGACACTGAGACACTTACATACATACACTTACATACAGACACTGAGACATTTACATACAGACACTTACATACAGACACTTACATACAGACACTTACATACAGACACTGAGACACTTACATACAGACACTTACATACAGACACTGAGACACTTACATACAGACACTGAGACACTTACATACAGACACTGAGACACTTACATACAGACACTTACATAAAGACACTGAGACACTTACATAGACACTTACATACAGATGCTTACATAGAGACACTTACATAAAACACTGAGACACTTACATACAGACACTTACATACAGACACTTACATACAGACACTGAGACACTTACATACAGACGCTTACATACAGACACTTATATACAGACACTGAGACACTTACATACAGACACTTACACACAGACACTTACATACAGACACTTACATACAGACACTTACATACAGACACTTACATACTGACACTGTGACACTGACATACAGACACTTATATACAGATACTTACATAGAGACTGTTACATACAGAAACTTACATACAGACACTTACAGATACTTACATACAGACACTTACAGACACTTACATACAGCCACTTACATACAGACACTTACATACAGACACTTACATACAGACACTTACATACAGACACATACAGACACTTACATACAGACACTTACATACAGACACTAAGACACTTACACACAGACATTTACATACATATACTTACATACAGACACTTACATACAGACACTTACATACAGACACTGAGACACTTACATACAGACACTTACATACAGAAACTTACATACAGACACTGAGATACTTACATACAGACACTTACATACAGACACTTAACATACAGACACTTACATACAGACACTTACATACAGAAACTTACATACAGACACTTACATACAGACACTGAGACACTTACATACAGACACTTACATACAGACACTTACATACAGACACTGAGATATTCACATACAGACACTTACATATAAACACTTAACATACAGACACTTACATACAGACACTTACATACAGACACTTACTTAGACACTTACTTACAGACACTGAGACACTTAAATACAGACACTTACATACAGACACTTACATACAGACCCTTACTTAGACACTTACTTATAGACACTGAGACACTTAAATACAGACACTTACATACAGACACTTACATACAGACACTTACATAAAGACATTTACATACAGACACTGAGACACTTACATACAGACACTTACATACAGACACTTACATACAGACACTTACATACAGGCACTTACATACAGACACTTACATAGACACTTACATACAGACACTTACATACTGACACAAACAGACACTGAGACACTTACATACAGACACTTACATACAAACACTTACATACAGACACTTACATACAGAAACTTACATACAGACACATACAGACGCTGAGACACTTACATACAGACACTTACATACAGACACTTACATACAGACACTTACATACAGACACTAAGACACGTACATACAGACACTTACATACAAACACTTACATACAGACACTTACATACAGACACTTACATACAGACACTTACATACAGACCCTTACATACACACACTTAGACACTTGCATACAGACACTTACATACAGACTCTTACATAAAGACACTTACATACAGACCCTTACATACAGACTCTTACATAAAGACACTTACATACAGACAATTACATACAGACACTTACATACAGACACTAAGACACTTACATACAGACACTTACATACAGACACTTACATACAGACACTGAGACACTTACATAGACACTTACATACAGATGCTTACATACACTTACATACAGACACTGAGACATTTACATACAGACACTTACATACAGACACTTACATACAGACACTTACATATAGACACTGAGACACTTACATACATACACTTACATACAGACACTGAGACATTTACATACAGACACTTACATACAGACACTTACATACAGACACTTACATACAGACACTGAGACACTTACATACAGACACTTACATACAGACACTGAGACACTTACATACAGACACTGAGACACTTACATACAGACACTGAGACACTTACATACAGACACTTACATAAAGACACTGAGACACTTACATAGACACTTACATACAGATGCTTACATAGAGACACTTACATAAAACACTGAGACACTTACATACAGACACTTACATACAGACACTTACATACAGACACTGAGACACTTACATACAGACGCTTACATACAGACACTTATATACAGACACTGAGACACTTACATACAGACACTTACACACAGACACTTACATACAGACACTTACATACAGACACTTACATACAGACACTTACATACTGACACTGTGACACTGACATACAGACACTTATATACAGATACTTACATAGAGACTGTTACATACAGAAACTTACATACAGACACTTACAGATACTTACATACAGACACTTACAGACACTTACATACAGCCACTTACATACAGACACTTACATACAGACACTTACATACAGACACTTACATACAGACACATACAGACACTTACATACAGACACTTACATACAGACACTAAGACACTTACACACAGACATTTACATACATATACTTACATACAGACACTTACATACAGACACTTACATACAGACACTGAGACACTTACATACAGACACTTACATACAGAAACTTACATACAGACACTGAGATACTTACATACAGACACTTACATACAGACACTTAACATACAGACACTTACATACAGACACTTACATACAGAAACTTACATACAGACACTTACATACAGACACTGAGACACTTACATACAGACACTTACATACAGACACTTACATACAGACACTGAGATATTCACATACAGACACTTACATATAAACACTTAACATACAGACACTTACATACAGACACTTACATACAGACACTTACTTAGACACTTACTTACAGACACTGAGACACTTAAATACAGACACTTACATACAGACACTTACATACAGACCCTTACTTAGACACTTACTTATAGACACTGAGACACTTAAATACAGACACTTACATACAGACACTTACATACAGACACTTACATAAAGACATTTACATACAGACACTGAGACACTTACATACAGACACTTACATACAGACACTTACATACAGACACTTACATACAGGCACTTACATACAGACACTTACATAGACACTTACATACAGACACTTACATACTGACACAAACAGACACTGAGACACTTACATACAGACACTTACATACAAACACTTACATACAGACACTTACATACAGACACTTACATACAGACCCTTACATACAGACACTTAGACACTTACATACAGACACTTACATACAGACTCTTACATAAAGACACTTACATACAGACACTTAGACACTTACATACAGACACTTACAGACTCTTACATAAAGACACTTACATACAGACATTTACATACAGACACTGAGACACTTACATACAGACACTTACATACAGACACTGAGACACTTACATACAGACACTGAGACACTTACATACAGACACTTACATACAGACACTTACATACAGACACTTACATACAAACATTGAGACACTTACATACAGACACTTACATACAGACACTTACATACAGACACTGAGACACTTACATACAGACACTTACATACAGACACATACAGACGCTGAGACACTTACATACAGACACTTACATACAGACACTTACATACAGACACGAAGACACTTACATACAGACACTTACATACAGACACTTACATACAGACACTTACAAACAGACACTTACATACAGAAACTTACACACAGACACTTACATACAGATACTTACATACAGACACTTACAGACACTTACATACAGCCACCTACATACAGAGACTTACATACACTTACATACAGACACATACAGACACATACAGACACTTACATACAGACACTTAAATACAGACACTGAGACACTTACATACAGACACTTACATACAGATACTTACATACAGACACTTACAGACACTTACATACAGCCACTTACATACAGACACTTACATACAGACACTTACATACAGACACTTACATACAGACACATACAGACACTTACATACAGACACTTACATACAGACACTAAGACACTTACACACAGACATTTACATACATATACTTACATACAGACACTTACATACAGACACTTACATACAGACACTGAGACACTTACATACAGACACTTACATACAGAAACTTACATACAGACACTGAGATACTTACATACAGACACTTACATACAGACACTTAACATACAGACACTTACATACAGACACTTACATACAGAAACTTACATACAGACACTTACATACAGACACTGAGACACTTACATACAACAACAACAACAACAACCGCCATTCGCCACTAAGTGGCGGTGACGTCACCACGACGCTTGTGCCAGGCTATGTGCACCCTGAGGCCACGTGAAGTGTCGAACGCCCGCTGGCAGGAGGTCACGGGGCAGACCCAGGTGCCACGGGTCGACTGACTGAGATGACTGGCTGATGCACCACCTGTGCCCCCTACTGTGCCAACCTGCTGTGCTTTAGCCACCCGGCGCTCCGCTCGCTGTTGTGAGCGTCGCTCCTCCGCCCTCCGTTGTTGTTGGAGGGCGACTGCCTCCAACTGCCCAGTAGCATCCTTCACGAGCCTCCTCCACAGAGGCCGATCTTGACACCGCTGGTACCAGTCATCGGCAAGTCCACTCAGCTCCACGTCCTCCTGTACCACATCACTCCATCTCTTCTCTAGCCCGTGCCGCGCCCGCTTAGCCCCCTCAATCCGGCCAAACAAAAGCTGTTTCGGCATGCGGTGGCTGGGCATGCGGGCTACATGACCCAGCCATCGCAGCCTTGCCTGCCGGAGGAGCTCACCGATGGGACCCTGCCCAGATCTTTCAAGGATTTGTGAGCTCCTCACACAATCCAGTCTGGTTAAACCCAGGATGGATCGTAGGCAGGTCAGCCTAAATGTTTCTAACCGGCGAAGATGTTCCATTAGGGGGGTCCACGTTTCGCAAGCGTAGAGAAGGGAGGGAATGACCGTGGCCGAGAAGACCTGAAGCTTAGTGCGGAGCGACAGACCAGGTAGCTTCCACACAGCGTTACGCAACCGATGAAAAGATATTGCCGCTCGACTGATTCGGAGTGAGACCTCTGCTGTTAAACTGGAGCCAGTCATAAGCACACTGCCCAGGTATGGGAAACTCTCCACTCTCTCCACAACTGCCCCATCACCGATTGGGAGTTGTGGGGGTGGAGTGTCCGATGGTACAAAATACCCAGGCAGGTGCTTAGTTTTGGTGGGGCTGATGGTAAGGCCCCACCTCTTAGTGGCACGCTCCAGTCTCAGCAGCAGCGTCTCCAACTCCTCCTCTGACTGAGCAGCTATTACCAAGTCATCAGCATACATAACGTGGTTGAGCAATAGGGAGCCATCCCTTGACCGCACCCGGGCATCGATTAGCCTCCCATTATATCTGTACCATATGGAGATTCCCCCGGTACAGCTATTGAAGGCTTCACGAACTACGTGGTCAAAATAGATGTTAAATAATGTGGGAGCCAGAGGACATCCCTGTCGCACCCCAAGGTGTACAGGGAATGGCTCTGACTCCCGGCCACGTAGTTTTACCCGGGCCCGCTCACCATCATGAAGGTCCTTAATGATCGTGAGCAGAGGGTCAGGTACTCCAAAAGCACGAAGAACGACCCAGAGCCCAGGCCTACTGATGGTATCATAGGCCTTGACCAGGTCAATAAAGCAGAGATGTAGGTCTTGTTGGAATTCCCTACACCTCTGCTGTAGCAGACGGACAGAAAATATGGCATCTGTGCAGGACCGCCCTTTCCTGAAACCGCATTGGGGCTCCGCAAGCCTCTCCTCAGCGTGCCTGGCAAGGCGATGCTGAATAATCCTTGCCAGGACCTTTCCCGGCACACTGAGGAGTGAGATGCCCCTGTAGTTGTTACAGTCTGTGCGGTCCCCCTTCTTAAAAAGGGGGACCACCAGGGCATCCTTCCAATCCTGCGGAACCCGTCCAGTGGTCCAGACTGTTGTTATGATGTCATATAGGGCAGTCTGTGCACAAACGCCACCCTCCCTCAGCATTTCGCTTGGGAGATCATCTCTGCCCGCTGCCTTTCCTGGTCTCAGACTCCGGATCGCCTTCAATACTTCCTCAGCAGATGGCACCTCAGCCAGCCACTCACAGGGGGTGACTTCATCCAATATTTGAGGCACCGCAGCCTCAGCAGGGTCATCCTCACCCTGTGCCACGATGTTTTCCTGGCTGTGGGATTTTCCCTCCCCCAGGACCTCACAGAAATGCTCAGCAAATCTGCGAACCTGTTCCTGGGGGTCGGAAATTGGATCACCGTTTTTTCCCCTAATGATGGTAATAGGTGTGGCGCTGCAGGTTACTCTTTTGATGGAGTTAAATAGCGATTTGTGATCACGGGCCACTGAGGCAGACTCCATCTCCTCAGCAACCCGCGACCACCACCCATCCTTGCAGCGCCTCACGGCTCTCCGAACCTCCGAGCGAAGGCTGCGGTAAGCCTCCTCATTCTCTGACGTGGGATTCTGTAGCCGATGACAGTGGGCCTGTCGCTTTTTCTCAACCATCCTGAACAACTCCTCTGTCATCCAGGGTGTCTGGGGAGGTCTGGACCGCGTACCCAAAGCAGCCAATGCAGCTGCATGAGTCACAGTCCTAAACCTCGCCCATTTACCCTCGACATCAGGAGGAGTCGGGGACGATGCCAATCCCAGCCGCAAGCGATGATGAAATTCTCGCTTGCAACTTTCATCAGATAACTGAGACCAGGCCACTTTAGGTTGGAATGGGGTCCTGGGTGTACACCCACCACCGGAGTGGAAGAATGGCAGGCGCATCTTACAGATGACTAGTCGATGGTCAGAGGGCAGATCAGCTCCACGGTAGGTCCTGGTGTCAAGGACATGGGCTCGCATTCGCTGGTCCGTCACTATGTAGTCCAGCAGATGTTCTTGCTTGGACCCGGCATGCATCCATGATGTTGTGTGGATGCGCCGATGCCGGAACAGCGTGTTGGTAATTACAAGCCCATGGGCTGCACAAAAATCTAGCAGCCTCCTACCGTTGTTATTGAGCTGATCTGGCCCATGCCCTCCAATCACTCCAGACCAGGTGCCAGTATCATGACCAACTCGGGCATTGAAGTCACCCAACATGATGACTCTATCCCGAGGGGCCACTTTAGCCAGCACCTGTGACAGGAGGTCATAGAAGGCATCTGACTCATCGGCTTTGCCTGCATCCCTCCACGGATGTTCATCTTCGGTGGGGGCATAAGTAACCACGACCACCATTCCTCGCCTCCGGTTGATGGGAAGGCGAGCCCAAAGTAGCCTGGGGCTTACAGCTTCCCACACCTCACCGCCACGCTCCCACGCCCCCTTCATTCTTTTATTCAAAAGAAGACCCACACCCTGTTGTTTGGCAGTCTGCTGCCCCGAGTAGAGGACTGTCCACCCCTCATGGTGGCAGGAGCCAGAGCCGGTCCACCGGACCTCCTGAATGCCGCATAGATCCAGGCGGTACCGGTCCAGCTCCCGACAGAGGAGTGGTAGCCTCTCCTCTGCAGTGAGCGTTCGAACATTCCACGTGGCCACCCGTAGTGGCTTTTCGTTGTTTCTGGAGTAGCCCCGAGGGTAGGTATTCAATCTCCTGGCTCCGCCAATTGGGGTTTGGCCAGGAGACGTCATAGACGCCTGGCCCCCCGGGGCCTCCGGCACAAGCTTAGTTGTTACATATTTCACTTTAATTCGTGGTTTTGTGGTAATTAATTGAAGGTGGAGGGGTTACCAGCCCCTCGCACCCGTCCAGAGCCCCCGTTTAGCCCCTGTGGTGGACACATATGCCATGAGGGGAGGAGCCAATCAAAATTGGAACTCCCCCCACAGCACTGTCCACGACAGAGTTGCCCGTCCGGCACCGCGAGGAGGTAGGGGGTTGTTTTGCCGGACTTACATACAGACACTTACATACAGACACTTACATACAGACACTGAGATATTCACATACAGACACTTACATATAAACACTTAACATACAGACACTTACATACAGACACTTACATACAGACATTTACTTAGACACTTACTTACAGACACTGAGACACTTAAATACAGACACTTACATACAGACACTTACATACAGACCCTTACTTAGACACTTACTTATAGACACTGAGACACTTAAATACAGACACTTACATACAGACACTTACATACAGACACTTACATAAAGACATTTACATACAGACACTGAGACACTTACATACAGACACTTACATACAGACACTTACATACACACACTTACATACAGACACTTACATACAGGCACTTACATACAGACACTTACATAGACACTTACATACAGACACTTACATACTGACACAAACAGACACTGAGACACTTACATACAGACACTTACATACAAACACTTACATACAGACACTTACATACAGACACTTACATACAGACCCTTACATACAGACACTTACATACAGACACTTACATACAGACTCTTACATAAAGACACTTACATACAGACACTTAGACACTTACATACAGACACTTACAGACTCTTACATAAAGACACTTACATACAGACAATTACATACAGACACTTACATACAGACACTAAGACACTTACATACAGACACTTACATACAGACATTTACATACAGACACTGAGACACTTACATACAGACACTTACATACAGACACTGAGACACTTACATACAGACACTGAGACACTTACATACAGACACTTACATACAGACACTTACATACAGACACTTACATACAGACACTGAGACACTTACATACAGACACTTACATACAGACACTTACATACAGACACTGAGACACGTACATACAGACACTTACATACAGACACATACAGACGCTGAGACACTTACATACAGACACTTACATACAGACACTTACATACAGACACGAAGACACTTACATACAGACACTTACATACAGACACTTACATACAGACACTTACAAACAGACACTTACTTAGACACTTACTTACAGACACTGAGACACTTAAATACAGACACTTACATACAGACACTTACATACAGACCCTTACTTAGACACTTACTTATAGACACAGAGACACTTAAATACAGACACTTACATACAGACACTTACTTACAGACACTTACATAAAGACATTTACATACAGACACTGAGACACTTACATACAGACACTTACATACAGACACTTACATACAGGCACTTACATACAGACACTTACATAGACACTTACATACAGACACTTACATACTGACACAAACAGACACTGAGACACTTACATACAGACGCTTACATACAAACACTTACATACAGACACTTACATACAGACACTTACATACAGACCCTTACATACAGACACTTACATACAGACACTTACATACAGACTCTTACATAAAGACACTTACATACAGACACTTAGACACTTACATACAGACACTTACAGACTCTTACATAAAGACACTTACATACAGACAATTACATACAGACACTTACATACAGACACTAAGACACTTACATACAGACACTTACATACAGACATTTACATACAGACACTGAGACACTTACATACAGACACTTACATACAGACACTGAGACACTTACATACAGACACTGAGACACTTACATACAGACACTTACATACAGACACTTACATACAGACACTTACATACAGACACTGAGACACTTACATACAGACACTTACATACAGACACTTACATACAGACACTGAGACACTTACATACAGACACTTACATACAGACACATACAGACGCTGAGACACTTACATACAGACACTTACATACAGACACTTACATACAGACACGAAGACACTTACATACAGACACTTACATACAGACACTTACATACAGACACTTACAAACAGACACTTACATACAGAAACTTACACACAGACACTTACATACAGATACTTACATACAGACACTTACAGACACTTACATACAGCCACCTACATACAGAGACTTACATACAGACACTTACATACAGACACATACAGACACTTACATACAGACACTTAAATACAGACACTGAGACACTTACATACAGACACTTACATACAGACACTTACATACAGACACTGAGATATTTACATACAGACACTTACATACAAACACTTAACATACAGACACTTACATACAGACACTTATATACAGACACTTACATACAGACACTTACATACAGACACTTACATACAGACACTGAGATATTCACATACAGACACTTACATAAAAACACTTAACATACAGACACTTACATACAGACACTTACATACAGACACTTACTTAGACACTTACTTACAGACACTGAGACACTTAAATACAGACACTTACATACAGACACTTACAAACACACACTGACATACAGACACTGAGACTTACATACAGACACTTACATACAGACACTTACATACAGACACTTACATAAAGACATTTACATACAGATACTGAGACACTTACATACAGACACTTACATACAGACACTTACATACACACACTTACATACAGAAACTTACATACAGACACTGAGATACTTACATACAGACACTTACATACAGACACTTAACATACAGACACTGAGACACTTACATGCAGACACTTATATACAGACACTTACATACAGACACTGAGACACTTACATACAGACACTTACATACAGACACTTACATACAGACACTGAGATATTCACATACAGACACTTACATACAAACACTTAACATACAGACACTTACATACAGACACTTACATACAGACACTTACTTAGACACTTACAGACACTGAGACACTTAAATACAGACACTTACATACAGACACTTACAAACACACACTGACATACAGACACTGAGACTTACATACAGACACTTACATACAGACACTTACATACAGACACTTACATAAAGACATTTACATACAGATACTGAGACACTTACATACAGACACTTACATACAGACACTTACATACACACATCTACATACAGACACTTACATACAGACACTTACATACAGGCACTTACATACAGACACTTACATACAGACACATACAGACGCTGAGACACTTACATACAGACACTTACATACAGACACTTACATACAGACACTTACATACAGACACTAAGACACGTACATACAGACACTTACATACAAACACTTACATACAGACACTTACATACAGACACTTACATACAGACACTTACATACAGACCCTTACATACACACACTTAGACACTTGCATACAGACACTTACATACAGACTCTTACATAAAGACACTTACATACAGACCCTTACATACAGACTCTTACATAAAGACACTTATATACAGACAATTACATACAGACACTTACATACAGACACTAAGACACTTACATACAGACACTTACATACAGACACTTACATACAAAAAAGACAAAGATCCCCCATATAGCCTTAACAGACTGTAGGGGCAAGTGCTGTTAGCGAGCACCTATGAAGGCCGGAACGGTACACGAGGGGGTGGGTGGCCAGCACCACGCCCGACCGCCTTTGTCTCCCTAGTGGCAATGTTTACACACCGCACCAGGTACTCATTTGAGGCTGAGTCGACCTAGGGGAGGCCCGGGACCAGTTCAGATAATCGTCACTGGTGTTGGCCGTGAGCGGGAATCGAACCCGGGTCGCCAGGTTCATAGCGCAGCGCGCTAACCGCTACACTATCGCTCCCCACAGAGACACTTACATAAAACACTGAGACACTTACATACAGACACTTACATACAGACACTTACATACAGACACTGAGACACTTACATACAGACGCTTACGTACAGACACTTATATACAGACACTGAGACACTTACATACAGACACTTACACACAGACACTTACATACAGACACTTACATACAGACACTTACATACAGACACTTACATACTGACACTGTGACACTGACATACAGACACTTATATACAGATACTTACATAGAGACTGTTACATACAGAAACTTACATACAGACACTTACAGATACTTACATACAGACACTTACAGACACTTACATACAGACACTTACATACAGACACTTACATACAGACACTTACATACAGACACATACAGACACTTACATACAGACACTTACATACAGACACTAAGACACTTACACACAGACATTTACATACATATACTTACATACAGACACTTACATACAGACACTTACATACAGACACTGAGACACTTACATACAGACACTTACATACAGAAACTTACATACAGACACTGAGATACTTACATACAGACACTTACATACAGACACTTAACATACAGACACTTACATACAGACACTTACATACAGAAACTTACATACAGACACTTACATACAGACACTGAGACACTTACATACAGACACTTACATACAGACACTTACATACAGACACTGAGATATTCACATACAGACACTTACATATAAACACTTAACATACAGACACTTACATACAGACACTTACATACAGACACTTACTTAGACACTTACTTACAGACACTGAGACACTTAAATACAGACACTTACATACAGACACTTACATACAGACCCTTACTTAGACACTTACTTATAGACACTGAGACACTTAAATACAGACACTTACATACAGACACTTACATACAGACACTTACATAAAGACATTTACATACAGACACTGAGACACTTACATACAGACACTTACATACAGACACTTACATACAGACACTTACATACAGGCACTTACATACAGACACTTACATAGACACTTACATACAGACACTTACATACTGACACAAACAGACACTGAGACACTTACATACAGACACTTACATACAAACACTTACATACAGACACTTACATACAGACACTTACATACAGACCCTTACATACAGACACTTAGACACTTACATACAGACACTTACATACAGACTCTTACATAAAGACACTTACATACAGACACTTAGACACTTACATACAGACACTTACAGACTCTTACATAAAGACACTTACATACAGACAATTACATACAGACACTTACATACAGACACTAAGACACTTACATACAGACACTTACATACAGACATTTACATACAGACACTGAGACACTTACATACAGACACTTACATACAGACACTGAGACACTTACATACAGACACTGAGACACTTACATACAGACACTTACATACAGACACTTACATACAGACACTTACATACAGACACTGAGACACTTACATACAGACACTTACATACAGACACATACAGACGCTGAGACACTTACATACAGACACTTACATACAGACACTTACATACAGACACGAAGACACTTACATACAGACACTTACATACAGACACTTACATACAGACACTTACAAACAGACACTTACATACAGAAACTTACACACAGACACTTACATACAGATACTTACATACAGACACTTACAGACACTTACATACAGCCACCTACATACAGAGACTTACATACACTTACATACAGACACATACAGACACATACAGACACTTACATACAGACACTTAAATACAGACACTGAGACACTTACATACAGACACTTACATACAGACACTTACATACAGACACTGAGATATTTACATACAGACACTTACATACAAACACTTAACATACAGACACTTACATACAGACACTTAATTTAACTTAGGTATAAAATAAATTTAATTTAAATAAAATAAAAATGTAAAAAATTAATTTAACGTAGGTATAAAATAAATTTAATTGAAATAAAATAAATTTAATTTATAAAAAAAATAATTTAACGTAGGTATAAAATAAAATTAATTTAAATAAATGAAATTAATTTAAAATAAATAAATTAAACGTAGGTATTAAATAAAATAAATGTTATTTTAATAAAATAAATTTATTAAAAATTTCAATTTAATTTAACGTAGGTATGAAATAAAATACATTTAAATTAAATGTAACGTAGGTATACAATAAAATTAATTTAATTTAAATAAAAAAACTCATTCATTTATAAAAAAAATACGTAGGTATAAAATACATTTTAATTAAATAAAAATGTAAATGAAATTTAACGTAGGTATAAAATAAAATGTAATTAAATTAATTAATTAATAATTTTTACTTTTTTATCTCCGTGACTTTACCAAAAGAAACAAAGAGTGTGGACCCACGTGACATCAAGGCTGTCCTAGTCTAGGCAAGGCCTCAGGGTGTACCGGGCCTTTCACAACAGCAGCAGAAGCAACAATGGTTCTCTTGAGAAAATGCTTTAAAAAAAAAGTCAACGTAGCTTACCTTGACACTCGCGAACTTTAAAGATTAAAATAATTAAAACAAAACTAAATACTCACACGCACATGGGCGCGCAACGTTCAGCGTGCAGCGCATTAAAAATGGTAGCGTCCTCCCGCGATCTGATTGGTCGCCCTGCGTGCCAAAGTGGGGAGGGGGGAGGGCCAGCGATCCGATTGGTCGAGAGGCAAACCTGGGCGCGTCTCCGGCGGTGGTGCGCAGCGATTGGTCAACAGGTGTCCTATGCTAATTTTGGTATGCTAATTAGTTTTAATCTGTATGCTATTGTAGTTTATTTATCCATACTCATTAAGTTTAATGTTTATCCTAAATTAGTTAAAAATGTATGCTCGTTTAGTTAACATT
Organism: Petromyzon marinus; assembly: GCF_048934315.1. Lineage (NCBI taxonomy): Eukaryota > Metazoa > Chordata > Hyperoartia > Petromyzontiformes > Petromyzontidae > Petromyzon > Petromyzon marinus. The sequence continues at coordinate 1,236,800 of NW_027422728.1, forward strand.
CTATGATAGTATCGTTATATTTTTTATCCTATAACAGCAGTGCATACTGGCTGTGGTGGTACCTGCTATGATTACAGCAGTACATACTGACTAGTGTTACCTGCTATGATTACAGCAGGTATACTGACTAGTGGTACCTGCTATAATTACATCAGTGCATACTGTGGTGGTACCTGCTTTCACTACACCAGTGCATACTGACCGTGGTGGTACCTGCTAAGGTTACAGCAGTGCATACTGCTTATATGCTTTATCACGTGTCGTGAATGTGATAGTTTCATCCCAGAAATGGTGTCCTTGACCGGCCCAGAGCAGACATTTCACTTTGCCTTAGAACCAGAGGTGGCACAGCATTAGCAATTCCAAGTTCTTTATGTGACCAATAGCAACGAATTACGTGGCAAGCATTTGAAATGAGTGGGTTATGACGTACTGTACTTCACTCTTATCGACCATTTACATAAGTCTGTTACTGGCGTTGTGCTGCCTTGGCTGGTACCAACTTCTTCTTTGACCACATGGACCACACGGATGAACGGTCTACGCGAGTCGAGCGACCGATGGAGAAGACCTATGGGGGCACGCGGCGGGAGACTCTCAGGCGAAATTGTGGAAGTCGCGTGACAGAGGCCACGCGTGGAGGATAGACGCATGCTGGCGAGACGTCGTCTTCAGTTTAAGTTTCACGTTTTAGGTGTAGAGCCCTGTGAGCCGTGCGGCCCTTGACTCGGGTGCAACCGCAACAAACAAAAAACGTGAACATATTCATGTTGTGGGTCACTGTTGACGATATGGGTCCCTACTGACGAGGTGAGTGTCCATATTCATGTTGTGGGTCACTGTTGACGATGTGGGTCCCGATTGACGATATGGGTCCGGATTAAAGAGGTGAGCGTCTCTTTTGATGTGGGTCTCTATTGACGAGGCGAGCATCCCTGTTGACGATGTTGGTCCCTGATGACGATGTGGGTCCGTGTTAACGATGTTAGTATTGAATTGGTCCTCGTCTAATAGCATATATGTTCTACCATATGTAAACCCATACGACAATAAATGTTACAATACATAGCATGTATAAGAATTCAAATTCATGTCAACCACCACTCACCCTCCCCTCGACTCACTCCCACGATCAGCCCTCCACTAGGGTACCCCCCCCCCGTGCACACCGGTGGCAGAGGGCCTTGTTGGACCCAAAACACCTCTCCTTCTTTCCACAGAGCTACAAGACAATCAGAGTCTAGTCGTCCTACACATCGTCAGCAAGACGGATGAGGTGAGCTACGTCTGGCTGTGTGTGGCGCCGAGCGTGAAGATTTTCTTCTCTTCTGCAGCGTGCGTCCACGTCAAGTTTCACCATCAAGCGCGCCCAGACTCCTCCACGGCTCCGCTGCCTCTCCTGCCCTCGTCCTCCTGCTTCCGCTCCGTCCGATCGCCCCCCTCTCCTCCCGCCCCTTGCTGTCTCTCTTCACACGCGCACTCCGACCTCCCTCGCCTTCCACGTCAGGAGGTACGCCCGAGATCATTCGTCCTGCCCGCACCAGCGGCTCACGCATCGTTTGACCGCGTCTCCGTTCATGCAGGTAAGGGCACCATCACGGCATAGCGGTTAGCGGCGCTGCGCTATTCTCGCTCACGGCAAATACCAGCGACAATTAGGGGCCGTCCGTGAATGACGTCACGCACCTAGAGGGGGGTGGGCGGGGTCAGACGTTTGTGACGATGTGTGACGAGGGGGGGGGTTTGAGAAATGTGACGTCACACCAAATTGCGCAACTTTAAATAAATATAGACACGTTCTACTTAATTAGACTTTGTAATAAATGTTTTCTACCTACATCAGAGTGCAGCGCCACATTAACAACGCACTACAATGACAACAATAGTTTAAAGCGATTTGAAGCATGTTTTATCTTTTTTTTGGGTGGAGGGGGCGGAGGGGGGCAGAGCTTTGTGACGTCATATTTGAGGGGGAGGGGTCTGACTTTGTGACGTCGTGTGACGATGGGGGCGGGGGGGGTCAAAAATCCTCTAAAATCACGTGACGTCATTTAAGGTCGGCCCCTGACCTGAAGCAGTCCTGAGCGTCACTTAGGTGGACTCAGCCATAATTAAGGAGGTGGTGAGGTGGGTGGGGGTGCTAACATCAGAATTGGAGAGACGAGCGGCCAGCCGTGGTTCTGTCCACACCAGCCCCTGGTGATGTTCCATCGCGACCCTCACCGTTGCTCGCTAACAGCGCACGCCCAGTGGGAGTCGATGAGTCCGTGGGTTTCTGTGCGAGTCCGTGGGTTCACGTGTGGGTCTGTGGATGCGTCAGTCTACATTGGGGAGCCTTTGTCTTTGCATTTTGGGGACTAGTGCAGCACTAGTGTGTAGTAGTGTATAGTGTAGTGTATAGTAGTGTATAGTGTAGTGTATAGTAGTGTATGGTGTAGTGTATAGTGTAGTGTATAGTGTAGTGTATAGTAGTGTATAGTGTAGTGGATAGTGTAGTGTATAGTAGTGTAGTGTATAGTAGTGTAGTGTATAGTAGTGTATAGTGTAGTGTATAGTAGTGTATGGTGTAGTGTATAGTAGTGTAGTGTAGTGTATAGTAGTGTGTAGTGTATAGTAGTGCATATTGTAGTGTATATTGTAGTGTATAAGTGTATAGTGTAGTGTATAATAGTGTATTGTATAGTAGTGTAGTGTATAATAGTGTATAGAGTAGTGTATAAGTGTATAGTGTAGTGTATAATAGTGTGTATTGTAGTGTATAGTGTAGTGTATATTGTAGTGTATAAGTGTAGTGTATAATAGTGTATTGTATAGTAGTGTAGTGTATAGTAGTGTATAGTGTAGTGTATAAGTGTATAGTGTAGTGTATAATAGTGTATTGTATAGTAGTATATAGTGTAGTGTATAATGTAGTGTATAATAGTGTTTAGTATAGTGTAGTGTATAGTAGTGTAGTGTATAGTGTAGTGTATAGTTTAGTATACTAGTTATCACGTGACTAGTGTAGCTAGCCAGGTGGTGACCACACTCGTGCGTGCATATCCACTCGTCCGTGTATGCAAGTAAGCGCTCGTGTGTGTATGTGCACCCGCGTGTTTGTTCGTGTCTGTATGTACGCACACTGTTGCACATGGTTCGCTCGTGTGGGTGTGTAGTGGAACGCACTGCTCGTGAAAACGTTGCCTCGTTACGCGGTAAATGATGCGGCACGACAGGAGGGCACTGCAGGGATGAGGCTCTCCGCTCTTGGTGCTGTGAATTAAAACAGCGCCAGGGTGGAGAGTCCCGTCCCTACAGCTCGTAGCTGTGACGGAGCGAGAGTGATCAGCGGACAGCCACCATGGTTGCCAGGTAAGGGGAGACTTTACCTGGAACTCGACCTCCACACGTGTTCCCCGTGAACATTGTCGCAATAAACGTACGATCAGTAATCTTTAAAATATCAGACCTTTGTTGTTCCGCAAGAATATTAACGCTCAAACTCGTATCGAACTCTTCATGAATTCACTTGGTCAAACAGTTCAGGTACTCGGCAAAGCATTTCACCAACCGGTATGCAACAGTTAAACAATCTACTCCAAATCAACACTGAAATGTCAAATCATCATCCACCATTGACTTCCACATCGATGGAAGCCATTTGCCATGACGTCCAAGCCATTAAACACCGGAACAACGAACGTGCCATTCAAGTACATCTTGAAACCCATTATCTGAAGTAGTTTGTATTAAACAATAACTAAATAATAGAAACACGTTTACAATATTGAGCGAAGTTATAGTCACGGACTTTTTCCAACTTTAGCTCAACAGGACCACAAAAGCTCAGATATGTGGTGCATAATCAATGAATCAATCTGATTAAAATCATGAACTGGCTAAACACTTTTAGATTTCAACATCACCTTAAAAAATAACATTTTAAATATAAGCGCACAACTTTATCTATCTGTGATGAGCGCTGCACTTTCCATTGTTTTCATGCAAGGGGCGCTGTAAACCTACGCACCCCTGCATGGACGACGGAGGCGCAGGGAAAGACGTTCGATTACGTTGGAATCGATCTGTAGACGGCAGTCTTCTCGCACGGCCAGCTCCGTGTCGCCTTATCTCGATCCCGCAATCCCAAACAGGTGAAAGTCCGCATCGAACCGAACCCCCGGCAAGGCCATCTACTTAACGTTGAGAGAAAATTCACTCGAAATGTCCTTTTTAATGTAGCCTTCCAGATGTAAATTGATACAAGCTTTTAATGAAGAAGTAAAATAATCTAATTCAAAACACAACACAATTCAAAGATGCTTCATTTTAAAACTTCAAAACGGAGCATGAGGTACTTGCGTGAATGCGTCCTTCGTGTGCAAATGTTGTGACTTTCCTGGCCTGAAGGCCGTCAATGTGTTGGACCATTAAATGGTGCACAGCGTCTCAACAACAGCAGTGGGGTTTGCTTCAACCGATAGGTACGAACATCCAGACGTGAATCAGCAAGGAGCATTTCTAGTCCCAGTTAGACAAAATCTACGTCAACACGTAAGACAAAACTACAATTCGTGTTGTAGAGAATGTACCTCCTCCTATACGTGTAACTTTTAAATGGTATGGCTTGTAACTGATGAATGATCCGAGCGTGCTCCCTATTTCAAAGACAATGAGTTGCTCCAGAGGCAGACGCTTCGTGAAACACAAAAATACCCTTTGACCTGTATCACAAGAACAACGTGTCTCACCCGAGTGATCTGTACAGGTTACTTCCAAACACACACACACACTTTGTCCTAACATCACTTATTCAATGTTTGACCCTCAGACAAAATGTTACATGCACGCGCACAATCAGACACGGTATTCATTCTAAATAATTGACGGGCATATAAACAAAATTGAATTACTGCAGCGAAATTGACTGCATCACGTTACATCGTATTAACAAGAAGCTATTTTACAAATACGCACCGTCTGCTTAACAGTGTATGTACAACGTACTATTGTTGCGTCATTCAAAACGAGTAGGCCGTTGCATGCTGGCGTCTGGGTCAAAATGTAGCAAATTCTAAACATTACGCTACAAATAATAGATCACGGCGTTTCGATGGCAACACAAGCAATCGTCATCAGGTAGGACAAGCACAGCAGCAATAAGAGGAAACTGCTGGAGTAGGCGCCTACTACTTCAGCAGTTTCTCTTGCTGTGGTTGTCCCACCTGATGACGATTGCTTGTGCTGTGATCTAAACGCCGTGATCTGTTATGTTTCTACCCACGTGGTGACTTTACCGAAATAACTCAAGAGTGTGGATTCCTGCAGTCACGAAAGCTTCGAATCAAGATTGCCTACAAACTACACAACTGAGATGACGCATCAATCATCGCCCCCTACTGACAGGCTCTTGTCCACATGCAGGCTGGTGCAGGGCCACCACCTTGTGCCACACAGGGGCAGCTGCTACTTGGGGATGCTCTTCGAGTGTTTCAGACGAGGTACGACACGAAACTTCGAGTTGCTGAGGCGGTTAAGCAAGCACCGTGTAAAAGCAATTATTATAACATAGTGAATGCTTGGGAGCTTATTGTCTCTCGCTCCTGGTTAGAGATCTACCCAACCCACAGGTCCACAAAGACTGGCCGCCCTTACTCTGCAGGTTGAACCTAGGAGCTGAGTGTTCAACTTCACGTTCTTGTCATTAAAGGCCGGTGACAAAGGTGCATCTAGTGTAGCGACATCGTCTCAAGCTTACACATCTAACGGGTCTCCACTTGACTTTGTATTGTCAAGGAGGAAGTCCACCCACACCTCTACTTCCACAAACTGCTGGGAGTTGCCTCGCTCTGCCTCACAGTAAGAATTCTCCTCCTGCTTCATGTTGCCTCCATCGATGTGAAGGTCGGATTTTGAAGTTGAATCTTCATCTTCACATTTTACCTTCACTTCTTCGCTCATCACTTCTTCCCTCTTCACCATCACCTCTTCACGTTTCACCTCGATACCTTTAAGTGTCAAAGCTGGGATTTTCCTCCGGTTCTTGTTTCATGAGGGATAGGCTGATTGCGGAACTTTGACTTTCACAAGCTGATTTCAGACGCCACTCCTTGTGAATCTTCTGATGCTTTTGTGTTCTCTGGTGTACTTGAAGATTTGATGAATGTGTAAACGCCTTCCTGCAGAGTGCACCTGAAGAGTTTCTCTCTCGTGTGTGTTCTCTGGTGTACTTTAAGATGTGGTGACTGTGAAAATGCCTTCCCGCACAGAGTGCACTTGAAGGGTTTCTCTCCTGTGTGTGTTCTCTGGTGTTTTTGAAGAACAGATGACTGTGAAAATGCCTTTCCACACACACTGCACTTAAAGGGTTTCTCTCCCGTGTGTGCTCTCTGGTGTCTTTGACGATTTGATGAATCTGCAAACGCCATCCCGCACAGAGTGCACCTGAAGGGTTTCTCTCCTGTGTGTGTTCTCTGGTGTAATTTAAGATGTGATGACTGTGCAAACGCCATCCCGCACAGAGTGCACCTGAAGGGTTTCTCTCCTGTGTGTGTTCTATGGTGTTTTTTAAAAACAGATGACAGTGAAAATGCCTTCCCACACACACTGCACTTGAAGGGTTTCTCTCCTGTGTGTGTTTTCTGGTGGGTCTGAACAACTGATGAATGTGCAAACGCCTTCCCGCACAAGGTGCACCTGAAGGGTTTCACTCCCGTGTGTGTTCTCTGGTGGGTCTGAAGAACTGATGAATGTGCAAACGCCTTCCCACACACAGTGCACTTGAAGGGTTTCTCTCCAGTGTGTGTTCTCTGGTGTACTTGAAGATGTGGGGACTGTGCAAACGCCATCCCGCACAGATTGCACTTGAAGGGTTTCTCTCCCGTGTGTGTTCTCTGGTGTCTTTTAAGAGCAGATGACCGTGAAAATGCCTTCCCACACACACTACACTTGAAGGGTTTCTCTCCCGTGTGTGTTCTCTGGTGTCTTTGAAGATTAGATAAATCTGGAAATGCCTTCCCACACACACTGCACTTGAAGGGTTTCTCTCCCGTGTGTGTTCTCTGGTGTTTTTTAAGAGCAGATGACTGTGAAAATGCCTTCCCACACACACTGCACTTGAAGGGTTTCTCTCCTGTGTGTGTTCTCTGGTGGGTCTCAAGAACTGATGGCCATGCAAATGCCTTGTCACACACAGTGCACTTGAAGGGTTTCTCTCCTGTGCGAGTTCTCTGGTGCTGTGTCAAATTTCCAGTCCGATCCGTGCTGTATGCACGCTGGTCGCAATGTTGACTTGTCGTACCGAGCTGCGCTGACTGCCTTTGCTCCATCAGACCAGCGTCAGCTGCAGACAGAAAATAAGAATATCCACACCATCTTCACGTCAATATCGAGGCACAGAGGAATGCATATATAGTCACATGTGACTTCGACGTCTATACTTATTCATGTATTCATGATGCAGTGAAAAAGTTTCCCAAATTCCTCACACGGGCTGTTATGGCACACAATGAGAGGGCAAATATCATTAATATGCCTGGAAGTCCTCGTCTCTTCAAAATGAATGTTAACTCAAAACTCCGAGTACACAATTTCGGCAAAGGGTGTTGAAAACAATACTATTTGTGTTTTGCAGAAATGCATGAATTAATGTTCAATCGCAACTTAGAGGTGTGAATCCAGGCTCAGATGTCCTTAAATGCTGGGATGAACAGATCCGACTTCAGCTGAATGTGTGTGCTGTGTTCACCTCCTGTTTCGATTCTTACAAAGAGTTCCAGAGGAAAACAAAAATAAACTATTGTTTTGATATAACTTCCGTGTTCAACAGAGTTAATAGATCTTCTTTGGTTCTTTCGGTAAAGTCACGTAGAATGAGAATAAAATAATAAAATAAAACAAAATTCTCACGACGTTTCGGCCACAACACAAGTGGCCTTCTTCAGGTGAAAGGAACAAACCTGTCAGGACGACAGAGCTACAATGAACGCTGCTAAGATTCGCAGCGTCTTTTAAGCTGGTTGAGAGAAGTGAGGCACCTTGACAAAGGGGTTTACATAACAGGATAATTTAGCATAGACTTTACTGCAAACACAAACTTGACACTGTCACACACTGGCATGGGTCAAGAGGCGGTGGCATGTCCAGAACCATGCCTGGCCACCTTCATCTGCTTGGCATGAATGCTTCCTCACTCCAAGTAATTAATTGAGGATCAACGAACATAGCCGAGGCTAACTGGAGTTTGCGTGTCTCTCTCCGTGGTGAGATGTTAACTACCTCACCTGGTACACAGGAAGTCGTGGGTTCGATCCCGACCCTGACGCCTGCTGTATATTTGGAGTTTGCGCGTCTCTCCGCTGAGTGTCTTTGACCGATAGACATTGACACACGTATTCTTGTTTCTTTCGGTAAAGTTACGTAGATAAAAAATAACAATAACTGATACTACAATTACATTAAATAAAGACCACTTGTGTTGCAATCAAAACGTGTTTTTTTTGCTTTATTTACTATTTTTTATTTTTATTATGTTATTTAAATTTCTATCTACGTGACTTTACCGAAAGAACCAAGAATATTAATTCTTGCAGTCACCAAAGTTTTAAGTCAAAACATTCACACACGTTGACAAAGCCTCACCTTGTGTTGTTGTGGGCAGGTCGCTTCTGATAACAAGAGCGGTATAGCAGCTCAAGCGGGATTGGCCTGCTGAAAAAAATAAAAACTGCGTGAATATTTACAATAAAACAAAGTTACAAAGTGGCGAGCCGGGTGAAGACAAATTAAACTTAAGCGAGATAATTAAAGTAAACGCAATCAGGCGAGGGCAGGAGGCAAGGCCCCGCGTGGCTAGGCCCCACGCTGTAAAGTTCCAACCTGGACATCGATTCCCATGCTCGCTGCTACTCAACTGACATCCCTACGAGAGAGAGCGAGGCTCTACCTTGGTAAACAACAACAACCACCACAACCACCACCACAACAACCACAATCGCAATGAGAATTTCTCACCTCGGATTTCAGTGCAGGAAGCGATAGCTTCCTGTTACCCCGTGACGTCACGCAGCAGCAGGTGACATGACGTCACTTTCCGGGAAACGAGACACGCTCCTCCCACAATGAGCTGCTCCGTAGATAAATAAATTAGAGAATTATTATATTATGTTAATGTCACATAGCCCATAGCTCTATTAATTTGGTATAGCCCTGTGAGCCATTCGGCTCTTGAATCGGGTGCAACCGCAACAAACAAAAAACATGAACAAGAAAACATCTTAAAGTGATCATGTGACTGTTCAAACAGAAAATCCAGGAGAAAAAAACATCAAAATATTCCTGAGATAGCACCGTACACCAACGCTGTGTGCAAAAATCCCAGTGGGATGCAAGTCAAACAACAACAACCACAAGAAAACTAAGATTAAGGCCATCAGTCTAACTCCGTACTACAATAAACAAAAACATGGCCATCTTCATTAGCAGCGGCATTGACATTGCCACCATCAGTTGTTGCGGTGTCATCAGCGGCATTGACATAATCCGATATATCGTAGGTGCTGAACTCGTCGCAATAAACTCGCGACGGCTTTAACGGATACATAATGTTAATGAGCCGCCAGTCACTGGGCGTAGCTTTGCCCAAATAAGGATTGGCACTGGAACGATATCGGCAGTGACCCCAGCGGAGGTGACGTCACGCTCAAGAACGCGGTGGAATACCGTGGTGACATGACGTCACTAGCGAGGTACACCTCCCCCTGGCGTTTCACGCCGATGAAGTAAGGCTGAGTGGTGACGTCACAGAGCGGGATTGGAGTTTAAGTTGATTTAGATTCATTTTACATTGCTCCCTCCCTTGGGTGCGTGGGCTCAGCTACAACAACAACGTGGACATTATTGTGTATACACTGTGTGTGTACACTGTGTGTGTGTACACTGTGTGTGTACACTGTGTGTGTGTACACTGTGTATGTGTTTGTATACACTGTGTGTGTGTACACTGTGTGTGTGTACACTGTGTGTGTGTACACACTGTGTCTGTGTACACTGTGTGTGTGTACACTGTGTGTGCACTCTGTGTGTGTGTACTGTGTTTGTACACTGTGTCTGTGTGTACACTGTGTGTGTACTCTGTGTGTATACACTGTGTGTGTGTACACTGTGTGTGTGTACTCTGTGTGTGTACACTGTGTGTATACACTGTGTGTGTGTACACTGTGTGTGTGTACACCGTGTGTGTGTACACTGTGTGTGTGTGTACACTGTGTGTGTGTACACTGTGTGTGTGTACTCTGTGTGTGTACACTGTGTGTGTGTACACCGTGTGTGTGTACACTGTGTGTGTGTACTCTGTGTGTGTGTACACTGTGTGTGTGTGTACACTGTGTGTACTCTGTGTGTGTACACTGTGTGTGTGTGTACACCGTGTGTGTGTACACTGTGTGTGTGTACTCTGTGTGTGTACACCGTGTGTGTGTACACCGTGTGTGTGTACACTGTGTGTATACACTGTGTGTGTACACTCTGTGTGTGTGTACACTGTGTGTACACAATGTGTGTACACTGTGTCTGTGTACACTGTGTGTGTACACTGTGTGTACTGTGTGTGTAAGGTGTTTGTACACTGTGTATACAGTGTGTGTGTACAGTGTGTACACTGTGTGTGTACAGTGTGTGTGTACACTGTGTGTACGTATATACACTATGTATGTACATACACACTGTGTGTACACTGTGTGTGTACAATGTGTGTGTGTACACTGTGTGTGTGTACACTGTGTGTGTACACTGTGTGTGTGTAGTGGGGGGCACAGGTGGTGCATTGGCCAGTCTTCTCAGTCAGTCGACCCATGGCATCTTTTCATCAATTTATTTTCAATTTATTATTTTTATTTATTATTAAAATGTTAATTTATTATTTTTATAATTTATTTTTCTATCTACGTGACTTTACCAAAAGAACCAGGAATATGGTAGCGCTTTCTCTATTTATTGCCGAGGTTCAAGATTCAAATCCGATAGGCATATCTGGCTACCCCAGTAACATTCACAACAACATGCGCAGTCTGCTTAACAGCGGATGTCAAACAAACCACTGTGTCACTCACAACGCACATTGCATGTTGGTATCACGGTCAAAATTGTGGCAATTCCAGACTCTATCCAGAAACTCCACAGGGAGATGACGCGTCAATGATCGCCCCCTACCGACAGACTCATGTCCACGTGCAGGCCGGTGCAGGGCCACCTTGTGCCACACAGGGGCAGCTGCCACGAGGGGGCGCCCTTCGATTGTTTGAGATAAGGTTCGATACGAAACACCGAGTTGCTGAGGCAATTAGGCAAGCGACTTATGAGTGCAAATATGTTGTTTATAACGTAGTGAATGCTTGGGAGCTTAATTGTCTCTCGCTCCTGCTCACAGATTTACCCAGCCCACAGCTCCACAGATACCAGACGCTCCTCCTGGGCAGGTTCGGTTATGTACTGTGCGAAATAAGTTCCAGATACACACACAGAGACTCACACAGATACACACACAGATACACACACAGAGACTCACACAGAGACCCATCGATTATCACGGTTGGCAACATACGGTGCGAAATAAATTACAGATAAACACTCCTTTGAGCAAGTTTAAGTCACGGGGCGTGCAAGTTGACCGGGCGCGTGTTGCTACTGACAGTCGTTGAATACGGTTGGATAGACGCTGATAGACACACACACAGACAAGACAGGCGGACAGACACAGACAAGAGGAACACAGAGACGACAGAGAGACACAGGCAAAGAGAAACACAGAGGCAAACATATGACACAGACGGACAGAGACAGAGAGATGTTGAATCGAACACACTGAACTCGCTCCATTGAAAGAGATTCCTCGATCTTCGCAATGCCCGGAAGTCGTTCTTATTTTTATTGATTTAATTGCGTGTGGTGTGTACGTGCAAGCAATGTGGGATATCGATGTACACAGATATGAACAAGATTAGCAGACAAGACGTATTTAATTTAATCGGTCTCTCCACGAAACAAAGGAATGTTGAACACGAAATATAAATCCCACGGCCTTCGTGCAAGTCCATAATTACTGCAGCATTGCTTCAGTGCAAGCCAACTGTGGACCGGTTTTGGTGGACACTGTGTGTGTACAGTGTGTGTGTACACTGTGTGTGTGTACACTGTGTGTGCAAGCCAACTGTGGACCGGTTTAGGTGGACAATGTCTCAACAGCAGTGGGGCTTGCTTCAAGCCATGGTTGTGAACATCCAGACGTTAATCAGCAAGGAGCACTTCTAGTCCGAGCTCGACAAAATCTACGTCAACACGTAAGACAAAATTATAATTCGTGTTGTAGAGAATGTATCTCCTCTACGTGTAACTTTAAGGTGGTATGCCTTGTAACTGATGAATTATCCGAGTGTGCTTCCTATGTCAAAGACAATGAGTTGCTCCAGATGCTTCCTGAAACACAAAAATAGCCTTTGACCTGTATCACAAGAACAACGGGTCTCACCTGAGTTATCTATACAGGTTACTTCCAAACACACACACACTTTGTCCTAACATCACTTATTCAATGCTTGACCCTTATAAAAAATAAAGTGATGCATGTACACACAATATCAGACAAGTGTTCATTCTAAATTATTGACAGGAATTTTAACAAAATTTAATTACTGCAGTGAAATATACTGCATCAGATAACATCTGATTAAGAAACTATTTTTAAAAAAATATGCAGCGTCTGCTTAACAGTGGATGTAAAACATACTATTGTAGTGTCATTCAAAATGAGCAGGCCATTGCATGCTGACGAATTCTAAACATTAGCAACAAATTACAAAACTGAGATGAAACATCAATCATCGCCCCCTACTGACAGCCTCTTGTTCACATACTCTTTGGTTCTTTCAGTAAAGTCACGTAGGTAGAAAAAATAATAATAGATCACGACGTTTCGATCGTAACACAAGCGGTCATCCTCAGGCGGAAAAAAATAATAAATGCAGGCCGGTGCAGGGCCACTACCCTGTGCCACACAGTATCAGCTGCTACTTGGGGATGCTCTTCGAGTGTTTCAGACGAGATCCGAAACTCCGAGTTGCCGAGGCGATTAAACAAGCACCGAATGAATGCAATTATTATAACATAGTGAATGCTTTGGGGGCTTCTTGGCTCTCGCTCCTGGTCAGAGATCTCCCCAACCCACGGGCCCACAAAGACTAGCCGCTCGCTCTTACTCTGTAGGTTGAACCTAGGAATTGAGTGTTCAACTTCACATTCTTTTCATTAAAGGCCTGTGACAAAGGTGCATCTATTGTAGCGACCGTCTCAAGCTTACACATCTACCGGGTCTCCATTTGACTTTGTATTGTCTAGGAGCAAGTCCACCCACACCTCCACTTCCATGAATTGCTGGGAGTTGCCTCGCTCTGCCTCAGTCAGAATTCACCTCTGGCTTCACGTTGCCTCCATCAATGTGAAGGTCCGATTTTGGAGTTGAATCATCTTCACATTTCACCATCACCTCTTCCCTCTTCACCATCACCTCTTCATATTTCACCTTGAGACCTTTAAAAGTGTCCAAGCTGGGATTTTCTTCCGGTTCGTGTTTCATGAGGGATGGGCTTATTGTGGCACTTTGACTTTCACAAGCTGATTTCAGACTCCACTCCTTGCAGATCTTCTGATGCTTCTGTGTTCTCTGGTGTACTTGAAGATTTTATGAATGTGCAAACACCTTCTTGCAGAGTGCACCTGAAGGGTTTCTCTCCTGTGTGTGTCCGATCCCGGGATCCCCTACCAGGTGAAAGTCCGCATCGAACCGAACCCCCGGCAAGGCCATCGTCTACTTAACGATGACAGAAAATTCACACGAAATGTCCTTTTCAACGAAGTCTTCCAGATGTAAAATTAACTTTTAATGAAGAAATAAAATAATCTAAATCAAAACACAACACAATTCAAAGATGTTTCATTTTAAAACTTCAGAACTTGCGTGAATGCGTCCTTTGTGTGCAAATGTTGTGACTTTCCTGGCCTGAAGGCCGTCAATGTGTTGGACCATTAAATGGTGCACAGCGTCCCAACAACAGCAGTGGGGTTTGCTTCAACCGATAGGTACGAACATCCAGACGTGAATCAGCAAAGGGCATTTCTAGTCCCAGTTAGACAAAATTTACATCAACACATAAGACAAAACTACAATTCTTGTTGTAGAGAATGCATCTCCGCTACGTGTAAATTGTAAGTGGTATGCCTTGTAACTGATGAATGATCCGAGCGTACTCCCTATTTCAAAGACGATGAGTTGCTCCAGAGGCCGACGCTTCGTGAAACACAAAACACCCTTTGACCTGTATCACAAGAACAACGGGTCTCACCCGAGTGATCTGTACAGGTTACTTCCAAACACACACACACACTTTGTCCTAACATCACTTAATCTATATTTGAACACTTAATCAATGTTTGACACTCATAGAAAAAAATGTTACATGTACACGCACAATCAGACAAGTATTCATTCTTAATTATTGACAGGCATATTAACAAAATTGAATTACTGCAGTGAAATATCCTGCATCAGGTTCCATCGTATTCACAAGAAGCTATTTTTAAAAATACGCACCGTCTGCTTAACAGTGTATGTACATATTCGTGGTTCTTTCGGTAAAGTCACGTAGAAGGGAAACAATAAAATAATAAAAAATATAAAACAATAAAATTCTCACTGCAGTCGAAACGTCGTAAGAATTCTATTGTTTTATATTTTTATTATTTTATTGTTTCCCTTCTACGTGACTTTGCCAAAACAACCAAGAATATGAATCCCTGCAGTCACGAAAGCTTTAAATCAAAAGTGTATGTACACCGTACTATTGTTGCGTCATTCAAAACGAGTAGGCCGTTGCATGCTGGCGTCTGGGTCAAAATGTATCAAATTCTAAACATTACGCTACAAATAATAGATGAGGGCACTTCGATGGCAACACAAGCAATCGTCATCAGGTGGGACAAGCACAGCAGCAATAAGAACAAACTGCTGGAGTAGGCGCCTACTACTTCAGCAGTTTCTCTTGCTGTGGTTGTCCCACCTGATGACGATTGCTTGTGTTGTGATCTAAACGCCATGATCTGTTATGTTTCTACCCACGTGGTGACTTTACAGAAAGAACTCAAGAGTGTGGATTCCTGCAGTCACGAAAGCTTCGAATCAAGATTGCCTACAAACTACACAACTGAGATTACGCATCAATCATCGCCCCCTACTGACAGGCTCTTGTCCACATGCAGGCTGGTGCAGGGCCACCACCTTGTGCCACACAAGGGCAGCTGCTACTTGGGGATGCTCTTCGAGTGTTTCAGACGAGGTACGACACAAAACTCCGAGTTGCTGAGGCGGTGAAGCAAGCACCGTGTAAATGCAAATATTATAACATAGTGAATGCTTGGGAGCTTATTGTCTCTCGCTCCTGGTTAAAGATCTACCCAACCCACGGGCCCACAAAGACTGGCCGCCCTTACTCTGCAGGTTGAACTAGGAACTGAGTGTTCAACTTCACGTTCTTGTCATTAAAGGCCTGTGACAAAGGTGCATCTATTGGAGCGACATCATCTCAAGCTTACACATCTACCGGGTCTCCACTTGACTTTGTATTGTCTAGGAGGAAGTCCACCCACACCTCCACTTCCACAAACTGCTGGGAGTTTCCTCGCTCTGCCTCACAGTCAGAATTCTCCTGCTTCACGATGTGAAGGTCCCATTTTGGAGTTGAATCTTCATCTTCATATTTTACCTTCACTTCTTCGCTCTTCACCATCACTTCACCACATTTCACCTTTACTTCTTCGCTCTTCACCATCATTTCTTCCCTCTTCACCTTCACTTCTTCATATTTCACCTCGATACCTTTAAAAGTGTCCAAGCTGGGATTTTCTTCCGGTTCGTGTTTCATGAGGGATGGGCTCATTGCGGCACTTTGACTTTCACAAGCTGATTTCAGACTCCACTCCTTGTGGATCTTCTGATGCTTCTGTGTTCTCTGGTGTACTTGAAGATTTGATGAATGTGCAAATGCCTTCCCGCACACACTGCACTTGAAGGGTTTCTCTCCCGTGTGTACTCTGGTGTGTTTTAAGAGCAGATGACTGTGAAAATGCCTTCCCACACACACTGCACTTGAAGGGTTTCTCTCCCGTGTGTGTTTTCTGGTGTGTTTTAAGAGCAGATGACTGTGAAAATGCCTTCACACACACACTGCACTTGAAGGGTTTCTCTCCCGTGTGTGTTCTCTGGTGTGTTTTAAGAGCAAATGAATCTGAAAATGCCTTCCCACATACACTGCACCTGAAGGGTTTCTCTCCCGTGTGTGTTCTCTGGTGTTTGTTAAGAGCAGATGAATCAGAAAATGTCTTCCCACACACACTGCACAAGAAGGATTTCTCTCCCGTGTGTGTTCTCTGGTGTGTTTTAAGAGCAGATGACCGTGAAAATGCCTTCCCACACACACTGCACTTGAAGGGTTTCTCTCCCGTGTGTGTTCTCTGGTGTGTTTTAAGAGTAGATAAATCTGAAAATTTCTTCCCACACACAGTGCACTTGAAGGGTTTCTCTCCTGTGTGTGTTCTCTGGTGTGCTTTAAGAGCAGATGACCATGAAAATGCCGTCCCACACACACTGCACTTGAAGGGTTTCTCTCCCGTGTGTGTTCTCTGGTGTTTTTTAATATTAGATGAATCTGGAAATGCCTTCCCACACACACTGCACATGAAGGGTTTCTCTCCCGTGTGTGTTCTCTGGTGTGTGTTAAGAGCAAATGAATCTGAAAATGTCTTCACACACATACTGCACTTGAAGGGTTTCTCTCCCATGTGTGTTCTCTGGTGTTTTTTAAGAGTCGATGAATCTGAAAATGCCTTGTCACACACAGTGCACTTGAAGGGTTTCTCTCCTGTGTGAGTTCTCTGGTGCCGTGTCAAATTTCCAGTCTGATCCGTGCTGTATGCACGCTGGTCGCATTGTTGACTTGTCATACCGAGCTGCGCTGAGTGCATTTGCTCCATCAGACCAATTCTGCGGAGGAAGCGTCAGAGGAAGCGTCAGCTGCAGACAGAAAAAAAATATCCACACCATCTACACGTCAGTATCGAGGCACAGAGGAATGCATATATAGTCACATGTGACTTACACGTCTATACTTATTCATATATTCAGGATGTAAAAACGTTTCCCAAATTCATCACAGGGCTGTTATGGCACACAATGCGAGGGCAAATGGTTATAAACATGCCTGGAAGTCCTCGTATCTTCAAAATGAATGTTAACCCAAAACTCCGAGCACACAATTTCAGCTGTCTGGCTACAAAAGGAATATTTATGAGAGCTAAATTCAGCTGACATAGCAGACGGTGTTGAAAACAATACTATTTTTGTAATGCAGAAATTCATAAATTAACGTTCAATCGCAACTTAGAGGTGTGAATCCAGGCTCAGATGTCCTTAAATGCTGGGATGAACTATTCCGACTGCAGCTGCATGTGTGTGCTGTGTTAACTTCCTGTTTCCATTCTTACAAAGAGTTCCAGAGGAAAACAAAAGTAAACTATTGTTATGATATAACCTCCGTGTTCAACAGAGTTAATAGACGTTACTGCAAACACAAACTGTACACTGTCACTGGGTAAACAGGCGGTGGCGTGTCTAGAATCACGCCTGGCCACCTTTATCTGCTTGGCATGAATGCTTCCTCACTCCAAGTAATTAATTGAGGATCAACGAACATATCCGAGGCTAACTGGAGTTTGCGTGTCTCTCTCCGTGGTGAGATGTTAACTACCTCACCTGGTATACAGGAAGTCGTGGGTTCGATCCCGACCCTGACGCCTGCTGTATATTTGGAGTTTGCGCGTCAATCCGTTTAGCGTCTTTGACCGATAGACATTGACACACGTATTCTTGTTTCTTTCGGTAAAGTTACGTAGACAGAAAATAACAATAACAGATAATACAATTACATTAAATAAAGACTACTTCTTCTTTGGTTCTTTCGGTAAAGTCACGTAGAATGAGAATAAAATAATAAATTGATAAAATAAAATAACACAATAATATTCTCACGACGTTTCGGCCACAACACAAGCGGCCTTCATTGTTGTGGCCGAAACGTCGTGAGAATATTATTGTGTTATTTTATTTCATCAATTTATTATTTTATTCTCATTCTACGTGACTTTACCGAAAGAACCAAAGAAGATGAATCCTTGCAGTCACGAAAGCTTTAAATCGAAAATTAAAGACTACTTGTGTTGCGATCAAAACGACGTGAGTTGTTTTGCTTTTTTCATTGAGACCTCCTTTGCCAGAAACAAGATATAGGAATAGGTTTTACCCTTTTAACTGGCACAAAAACTGACACCTTTATTCATGGCATCATGTTTGCAATAACCACAACACAAGCAGTCAAAATGCAAACAAAAAAGACAACTCTGATAATAATATGCACTGTCCTTGAATTTGATTGGTCCACACCCGAAACAGCTTTTCTTAGAGCCTAGTCTCCATTGGTGTTGGACCAGAAGACGCCAAAAGGCGTACAACTCAAAAACAGCGCACTATCAGAGTATTGAGGGCTCGGGGTGAGCATTAACATTATGAGACCTCCTTTGCCAGAAACAAGATATAGGAATAGGTTTTACCCTTTTAACTGGCACAAAAACTGACACCTTTATTCAAGGCATCATGTTTGCAATAACCACAACACAAGCAGTCAAAATGCAAACAAAAAAGACAACTCTGATAATAATATGCACTGTCCTTGAATTTGATTGTCCTGAATCTTTGTGCCAGTTAAAAGGGTAAAACCAATTCCTATATCTTGTTTCTGGCAAAGGAGGTCTCATAATGTTAATGCTCACCCCGAGCCCTCAATACTCTGATAGTGCGCTGTTTTTGAGTTGTACGCCTTTTGGCGTCTTCTGGTCCAACATCAATGGAGACTAGGCTCTAAGAAAAGCTGTCTCGGGTGTGGACCAATCAAATTCAAGGACAGTGCATATTATTATCAGAGTTGTCTTTTTTGTTTGCATTTTGACTGCTTGTGTTGTGGTTATTGCAAACATGCCTTGAATAAAGGTGTCAGTTTTTGTGCCAGTTAAAAGGGTAAAACCTATTCCTATTGTTTTATTTACAATTATTTGTTAATTTTCATTGTTATTTTCATTTAACTTTCTATCTGCGTGACTTTACCGAAAAAACCAAGAATATTAATTCCTGCAGTCACCAAAGTTTTAAGTCAAAACATTCACACACGTTGACAAAGCCTCACCTTGTGTTGTTGTGGGCAGGTCGCTTCTGATAACAAGAGCGGTATAGCAGCTCAAGCGGGCTTGGCCTGGTAACAAAAAAATAAAAACTGCGTGAATATTTACAATAAAACAAAGTTACAAAGTGGCGAGCCGGGTGAAGACAAATTAAACTTAAGCGAGATAATTAAAGTGAACGCAATCAGGCGAGGGCAGGAGGCAAGGCCCCGCGTGGCTAGGCCCCGCGTTGTAAAGTTCCAACCTGGACATCGATTCCCATGCTCGCTGCTACTCAACTGACATCCCCACGAGAGAGAGAGGCTCTACCTTGGTAAACAACAACAGCAACCACCACAACCACCACCACGACCACCACCACAACGATGAGAATTTCTCACCTCGGATTTCAGTGCAAGCGCACACACGGCAGCTTCCTGTTGCCTCGCGACAGCAGGAAGTAGTATGACGTCACTTCCCTCCCACGAACGGCTCTCTAACTGAATAAATTATGTTAATGAGACCGGGCCAAACTGCGAGGGATGGGAGCGTGAGCGCCGAGCCCGTCGCAATAAACTCGCGACGGCTTTAACCGACACATTATGTTAATGAGCCACTAGTCACTGGGCGTAGCTTTGCCCAAATAAGGATTGCCACTGGAACGATATAGGCAGTGACCCAAACGGAGGTGACGTCATGCTCAAGAGCGCGGTGGATGGAGGAGGGATGAATACCGTGGTGACATGACGTCACTAGCCAGGTACACCTCCCCCTGGCGTTTCACGCTGATGAAGTAATGCAGAGTGGTGACGTTACAGAGTTGGAGTTTAAGTTGATTTAGATTCATTTTCCATTGCTCCCTCCCTTGGGTGTGTAGTGAGTTCGAAATAGGTGCACACACGACTCCTTGGGAGGCAACGCTGATTTATTAGAACGGTAAGTAATATAACACTGCACATAAGGTGGTGACCACCAACCTACTCTAGCTAACACATACTTCTCAAATACTCTAGCGTGACCCAGCGAGGTGGGCTACTGCCAGGTCCGCTGACTGGAGGCTTGACTCTTCTTGGCGTCTTCACGATGCATCTTCGTTCTTGATACGGGCAGCCTCGAACCTCGTGAGGAGGCTGCTTATATGGGCCTCGGTGTGCCCGGGCCCCACCCCGGCCACGCCTCCCTTCGAGAACCCTCTCGAAGCCCCCCTGCTGTCCACGTGCCCTCCGAGGTGCCCCCTAGGCCCCCAGTCACGTGTCCAGCCGGGGTCACATAGAGTGCCACGGCCTCACACCACCCTCGTGGCCTCCCGGAGCCCAGAACCGGCCCTGACGTCATTCCCGCCTCCAGCCGGGATGACGTCATGCGTGTGTGTAGACCCGCGTGGTCATGACGCTCCACCGCATAGTGACGTCACGCTTGTGCGTGTGTACACAGTAGTGATTCTACAATCACTACATCACCCTCCCCCATGTAAAAAAAAACCAGCCGTCTCGGCTGTGACAATACAGGAAAAAAACCAGTGTGCCTCCAACAACAACGTCAACAAACAACCGGCGACCGACAATAATCACCCCGAGAAACATACGTACACACACCGAGAGGGGAAGGGAAGAATGTATGGAATGAGGGGAACCAACAACAACATGTACACCAAAAGAACTGGTCAACCCACTTATCCCTTAGCACAGCCCATCCGTGTGAATTTGTACGCATGCACCGACATATGAATGTGGCTGCTTTACAACGGTGTAGGCAATCAACAAGGTGTGAGAGTCATGGACAGCGGCCAGTCTTCAAACGAATTCGCGTGGCCGAGCCTCCAGGGGAGGCGAGCACGCTCTCCCTGGAGGTCCTGGGGGAACTTGAAAAGGCCCAAAAAGGGCACGGCCCCTCCCCAGGAGTTGGGCAACAGGATGAGCAGGAGTGACGTACGGGCGCTCCACTCCTCCCTTCAAGTCCACATCCGGTCAGCACAACCGGCGACTCCAAGGGCGGCAGGTGCAGGAATCCTGTGACAAGGAGAAACCACCTCCTGAGGCACAGCACCACAAGCCCACGCCTCAGCTCATCGGACACGATTGCCACCCGGCCCAGGGAAGTGGAGATGATCGTATTCCGCCCGGCGGAAGAAATAAAAACAAAAATACATAGATTCCGACGCGTTGTATGCACAACCAACACCGGTAAATCAAACCAAAACCACACAACCACCCCATAGATGGCAGGGTCTCACACCGCCCTGTTACCGTTCCACCACACAGGTGGCAATAGGGCGAAGACCGAAAGTCTAACACCCACCTACAAACACCACTTAACATTCCGGACGTCTCCCTACGTCCCAGGTCAAGAAGTCGCACTTCAGGGTCGACCCATGTACTGGCTCAAGGAAGTCACTCTTCCAAGGTCGAGCCAGTATGCTGCAACCAAAGGTACAACCGTTGGATGTTGTACAACATCCCGGGTCAAGGAAGTCATGCTTCCAGGTTGACCCATGTACTGGGCAAAGAAGTCGCACTTCAGCGTTGCCTCAGTATCTACATTTTTTGTAAAAAAAAATGTTAAATCGACGTGACAAAAAAATGCCTGCTCTTGCCCAGAAATGGTTCGGGTCACACAAATACCCATGCACGTACAAAATGGCGGCCGCATGCACGAGCCGCATCCCCTGCGGTTTCCCGCGCTCACACAAAATGGCAGCCCCACGCGCGTTTTCCGCGCTCGCACAACTCAGAAGCCCTCCCTTGAAGGCCAACCCAGACATCTCATGCCACTCGGTAGCACCCCCCGCCTTTCCGACGCGCACGTGTCGGCCGTATCGGGGGAATTATAACCCAGTCTCTCTCCAAGACTCGCATCGCAGCATGTAGCTGTTCCGACCGAGCTGAGAAGCCAAGAACACCTCTCTCCAGGACTGGCATTGCAGCAATCAGCTGTCCCAACCGGGTTGAGAGGACACACCAACCCCTCTCTCCAAGCCTCGCATTGCAGCATTTAGCTGTACCAACCGAGCTGAGAGAGCAACTCACCACAAGCTCCCTGAGCCTCTGGTTCACTGTCTCAGACGTGCCTCGGAGTGTCTCGATCTCCGGGCCGCCAGGTCAAGCCATCAGCCACAGCATGACGGGACCACACTCTCCGAGCCATGTGAGCGAACTGCCCACTAGGATAGACACGCCACGGAGTGTCTCAATCTCCGGGCTGTCAGGTCAAGCCGTCAGCCACACTATGACGGGACCACACTCGTGTCAACACGCAACAATGACAGGGGCATTCTGGTCAGGATCTTTGGCCCAGATTAGCCACAGCCAGCACACAATCCAAATCACTGGCACCATGTCATCATCACAATTTAACGATCCGTACCAAGGATCACAACAATGTACGTCACAACCCGTATCAGTGCAGAGAGAGAGTCTATGCAGTACATACAGTCCACACATCGCGATCTCGAGAAAAATCCCATACAAACACTTCCTTAACAAATGTGGCACAAGCTATATATTAACAATCACGAACAAAGCTCCATACAAAGCATACATTGTTAACACTCACAAGCAAAGTTTCGCACAGTCACACATTGACAACATTCACGAGCGAAGCTCCATACTGTATATCCAAAAACAATCGCGACTCCGCAACGGCAATCAAACAAAGTGTCAACAAATCATTAACCCGGCAATTCACTGGACCTTAACGGAGCCCGAGACCCCCCACATAGCCGAATTAATAATGAACTGGCTCCTTAAGATAACAATCCCGACGCAGTACTTAACACTGTTACAAAGCAGACACATGCACGGGCGCCGCATCAATCTGCCACGCACCCAACCCAACTAACACGCTTCGCAACCCAGCGAGTAAAAAAAACACCTAATCGCAACCCGGTGCACGCAAGATGGGTGAAGTGTGTTTTTAGGGCCGGGTGCATTGTGTCACGACTCGCCTGAGAGGCTGTGAGGAACGGAGGCTGCACTGTGGAACTTGAAGACTCTTGGATGGTGAGCACAGGATGCCACCAAGACGGCCCAAGATCTCCCTCCACAGGCGTTGAGAATGGCGGGAGCGGCATTTTGGCGGGAACCGCGTCCCGACCGCCCGCCAAGATGGCGGCCGCGCGTGCACCATGCGCGCGCGAATTTCCCGCCCAGGCACCCGCAGCAGCGGCGGCGGCGGCGTCCTCTCTCCTCCAGCTCCGTCACTCTCTCTCCTCTCTCTCGATGGCGGCGAAGCAGCGACGTGACGTGCGTGCTGCTGCCCCGCCTGCAGCGCCATCTCCCTCCTTCACCGAGGCTGCAGAACCCCGGGGCTGCCCCGAAGATGATCGTCTCGCCTCCTCGTCGTGTGAAAGCGAGCAGGTAAGTTGTAGTAATCGTGCACATATTATACTGACTAGGATAACACCTAACGTTATTTATTTTTCCGCAACTTCTGACACCAAATGTAGTGAGTTCGAATTAGGTGCACACACGACTCCTTTGGGAGGCAACGCTGATTTATTAGAACGGTAAGTAATATAACACTGCACATAAGATGGTGACCACCGACCTACTCTAGCTAACAGATACTTCTCAAATACTCTAGCGTGACCCAGCCAGGTGGCTACTGCCAGGTCCGCTGACTGGAGGCTTGACTCTTCTTGGCGTCTTCACGATGCATCTTCGTTCTTGATACGGGCAGCCTCGAACCTCGTGAGGAGGCTGCTTATATGGGCCTCGCCGTGCCCGGGCCCCACCCCGGCCACGCCTCCCTTCGAGAACCCTCTCGAAGCCCCCCTGCTGTCCACGTGCCCTCCGAGGTGCCCCCTAGGCCCCCAGCCCCCACTGGGGTCCAGTCACGTGTCCAGCCGGGGTCACAGAGAGTGCCACGGCCTCACACCACCCTCGTGGCCTCCCGGAGCCCAGAACCGGCCCTGACGTCATTCCCGCCTCCAGCCGGGATGACGTCATGCGTGTGTGTAGACCCGCGTGGTCATGACGCTCCCCCGCATAGTGACGTCACGCTTGTGCGTGTGTACACAGTAGTGATTCTACAATCACTACATATACAACAGTTCCAACCTGGACATCGATTCCCATGCTCGCTGCTACTCAACTGACATCCCTACGAGAGAGAGAGGCTCTACCTTGGTAAACAACAACAACCACCACTACCACCAGCATGAGAATTTCTCACCTCGGATTTCAGTGCAAGCGCGGATCGGCAGCCTCCTGTTACTCGCGACGTCACGCGAAAGCAGGTTGGGGGAGTGTGAATACCTTGGTGACATGACGTCACTAGCGAGGTACACCTCCCGCTGGCACTTCATGCCGATGAGGTCATGCTGAGTGGTGACGTCACAGAGCGGGGATGGAATTTAAGTTGATTTAGCTTCATTTTTCATTGCCCCCTCCCTTGGGTGCGTGAACTCAGCAACAACGTGGACATTATTGTCCACGTACGTACACACACTGTGTGTGTAGTGGGGGGCAAAGGCGGTGCATTGGCCAGTCATCTGAGTCAGTCGACCCATGGCATCTTATCATCAACTTATTTATTTAAATTTATTTTTATTTGTATAAATTTTTTTATTTTTAAAATCTTTTATTTTGTTTTCTATCTACGTGACTTTACCGAAAGAACCAGGAATATGGTAGCGTCTTCTCTATTTGTTGCAGAGGTTCAAAGTTCAAATCCGACAGGCACACCTGGCTACCCCAATAACATTCACCACAATATGCGCTGTTCTGCTTCACGGCGGATGTCAAACAGAGTATTGTGTCATTCACAACGCACAGGTCATTGCATGTTGGTGTCACGGTCAAAATTGTGGTTAATTCCAGACATTATCCGGAAACTCCACAATGTAGATGACGCGTCAATGATCGCCCTCTACCGACAGACTCATGCCACGTGCAGGCTGGTGGAGGGCCACCTTGTACCACACAGGGGCAGCTGCCACTAGGGGGCGGCCTTCGATTGTTTGAGATGAGGTTCGATACGAAACACCGAGTTCAGTGGTTCTTAACCTTGTTGGAGGTACCGAACCCCACCAGTTTCATATGCGCATTCACCGAACCCCTCTTTAGTGAAAAATAAAATGTGATTTTTTTCAAATTCAAGACATAGATATGTTTTTTACTGGTACACAAAATGAGCCGTGCATGAACATTACCTTGTTCAAAGAATAAAACCAACACAATGCATAAACTCACAACAAATTACATACCTGGAAATCTATGTGACTTCTGCTGTTGCCTTTGAGAGATCAGTTCAGATATGCGTGGCTTCACCTTGGCAAGTGCCACTCTCATGTCATTTTCACAGCAAAGTCTGTTCCTTTTCTTCGTTTTTATGTCCAGCATCCTCGAAAAGGATTGCTCACAAAGATATGTTGTAACAAATGGTATAAAAAAAATCCAGGGCTTTCTTAGCAATAACTGGATACTTGTTCATTTGTCGACACCAAAACGTTGAGAGCGTTGTTGTTCTGAAGAGTTGCTGTTGAACCTGGCTCTGCTGAATTTCAATGATTTCGTCGAGGAATTCATCATTGACATCTGCTGTTTCAACAGCAAACGTGAACGGCTGTCTCACCCATGCTGGATATGACTCTCTTGTAGGGAAATATCCGTCGAGAGACTTTGCAAGCTCATCTAAGTGCGTGGCAATTGTTTGCTTCAGTTCCGTGGATACAGAAATATCTCCGATTCCAGACACATCTTCGATCTTACTTGCACAGTCGTCCAGAAGCGGGAAGTTTGCGAAGTTATTGTTCTCTGTTCGTCGTTTCCATAACAGTAGCTTTTTTTGAAAAGCCTTCAGGTGTTCTTCCGCTTCCATGATATTGACTCCACCACCCTGCATCTGCTGATTGAGATGATTGAGAGCTGCGAATATATCAGCCATGTACGCTAAAATGAGAATGAACTCAGGATTTTTGAAGCAATCTGCATGGCAGTGTTGGTGCTCTTGCAAAAACAGGGCTAATTCCACACGCATGGCAAAAACACGATTCAGCACCTGTCCCCGGGATAACCACCGAATATTAGAATGGAGCAGAAATACCTCAAATTCAGAGCCCATTTCTTTACACAGCTCACTGAAGATGCGGTGCCTCAGAGCACTTTTTCGCACATAGTTCACACATTCCACCACAGTTTTTAATACTTCTGTCATTTTTGGAGGTAAGGTTTTTGTTGCCAACGCATGCCTGTGCAGAATACAATGCGTCACAATGATGTGTGGTGCATCGGCCTTTACTAGCGCACCAAAACCAGACTTTCTTCCCAGCATGACTGGAGCTCCGTCCGTACAAACTGCAGAAACCATATCCCATGAAAGATTGTTGTCTCTGAAGAAGTCATCCACAAGCTTCTTCACATCGGCTGCCTTCGTTGTTGTAAGAGGCTTACAAAATAAAAACTCTTCTTTTATCATGTCGTCTTTCACATAGCGTACAAAAACAGCAAGCTGGCTTAGATCAGAAACGTCTGTGGTTTCGTCGAGTTGAAGGCTGAATTTTGCCGGGCTTGAAATCAGATCCGCGACTACTTGAGCCAAGATGTCTTTACTCATGTCTTCTATTCTGTCACTGACGGTGTCATTTGAAAGGGGAATTTGGGATAATTTACCTTCGGCCGCTGTTCCGAGTATAAGATTCGCCATCTTTAATGCAGCTGGTTTCACAAGTGTTTCACCAATGGTGTGTGGCTTGCCCTGCTTTGCGATCAGGTAAGCAACTTCGTACGATGCTGTCAGGATCGGTTTGTTAACAGGTACAAATCCAAGAGCAGGCAGAGTGGCCCTTTCATCGAATCTGGCTCTCTTCACCCTGAATTCAGCAAGTGTTGTGTTCTTGTATTCCCCGTCTCCATGCAGCTTCAAGAAGTGTTCCTTTAGTTTTGCCGGTGCAAGACTAGAGTTGCTCAACTTGGCGTTGCAAATCATGCAGATAGGACGCTCACTCCCATCACGTTCCGTGATACATGAGAATCCATGTTGTACATATTCGTCCGACCACTTTCCTCTTTTGCCCGACATAGTTAGTATGGACAAAATATTAAAGAAATCACACGACGTACGACAACAACAGTCACACGTTGACTACTGAGTACGCACTAAATTCCCCGCAGCGCTGATTGGCCAAGCAGTGTAGCATGATCATCTGCAGCCAGTGATGGCCAAGCGGGCCGTGTGTGTCATCACAAATTTACACAATAATTCAAGTGTGTCCGGACCTCCGTGGCGGGGGCTCTGCCGAACCCCTGAGATCGACTCACCGAACCCCTGGAGTTCGATCGAACCCAGGTTAAGAACCACTGACCGAGTTGCTGAGGCAATTAGGCAAGCGACTTTTGAGTGCAAATATGTTGTTTATAACGTAGTGAATGCTTGAGAGCTTAATTGTCTCTTGCTCCTGCTCACAGATTTACCCAGCCCACAGATCTTACATATGAAAAGCTAACGGTCAGTGAGGTCAGCAGCACTGTAGGTTCTGGTGTCAAGCACATGGGCCCGCATTCGCTGGTCCACTGCTATATAGTCCAGCGGATGTTCTTGCTTGGACCCGGCGTGAATCCATGATGTTGTCTGGATGCACAGATGCCAGAACAGCGTGTTGGCAATGACAAGCCCACAGGCTGCACAGAAGTCTAACAGCCTCCTACCGTTGTTATTGAGTTGATCTGGCCCATGCCTTCCAATCGCTCCAGACCAGGTGCCAGTATCATAACCAACTCGGGCATTGAAGTCACCCAACATGATGACTCTATCCCGAGGGGCCACTTTTAGCTAACACCTGTGACAGGAGGTCATAGAAGGAATCTGAATCCACGGGCTTGCTTGCATCCCTCCACTGATGTTCATCTTTGGTGGGGGCGTAAGCAGCCACCACCACCATTCTCTGCCTCCTGTTGATGGGGAGGCGAGCCCAAAGTAGCCTGGGGCTTACAGCTTCCCACACCTCGCCGCCACCTTCCCACGCCGCCTTCATTCTTTTTATCAGAATAAGAGCCACTCCTTGTTGTTTGGCAGTCTCCTGCCCCGAGTGGAGGACTCTGCACCCCTCATGATGATTGGAGTCAGAGCCGGTCCACTGGATCTCCTGAATGCCACAGAGATCCAGGCGGTACCGGTCCAGCTCTGTACAGAGTAGCAGCCTCTCCTCCACGTGGCCACTCTCAGTGGTTTTTTGCCATTTCTAGAGGAACCCCAAGGGTAAGGATTCAGGCATTGCTCCTCGCAATGTTATCGTCTGGCATCACAACCACCAACAACACACCTGTATTTGAATTGCAAGTAACTTTAATGAACACAACGCAACCCAAACAACTGTTCGTTTGAAAAACATATCCTAAAGAATCGTCACTGGGTGTTGGCTGTGAGCGGGAATCAAACTCGGGTCGTCATGTTTGTAGAGCAGCGCACTAACCGCTAGACTACACACACACACGGTACACACACACGGTACACACACACGGTACACACACACACAATACACACACATGCACAGTACACACACACAGTACACACGCACGCACAGTACACACACACAGTACACACACACGCACAGTACACACACACACGCACGGTACACACACACGCACACGGTACACACACACGCACAGTACACACGCGCAGTACACACACACGCACAGTACACACACACGGTACACACACACACGACACACGCACAATACACACACACGAACAGTACACACTAGAAACGTCATTGTCTGTCTGTCTCTGTGGACGCAACTTGCGAGGAATTGTACTCAAACACTGTGGGGTTTACGTTTCAAATAAAGTGCCCAGATACCACGCGATAAGCCCCGTGGTGAGACAGTGCTATTCCTATTTCCAATCCGTCAACATGAAAGTAGTTAAATTAACAATTTATTACTAATCTGCATATACATCAAAGGCAAAGTTGTGAATGTGTGTGTCTGTTTAAAATGTTTAGCGTACTTCCCGACACGCACCAAGCTTGAAATTTGCCATGTGGGTAATTTCCAGACTGTACACCATGCAAACATTATAAAAATAGACTTTTGTATATTTTTTTGGGGGGCCACGCAATAATGGATAAGCATGAAAACTCCACGATACATAGGACTTACTTTGATTAGAATCTTGGAATTGATTGTGTACATGTTGAAATTGGTAAATGAGCATTTTGAGCACACTACTGTTTTAATAAATGTTCATGATTCTGAGAATATAAGTGTAATTCTGAGCATCATAATGACCATATTGGAATTGTCATGAATGGGGGTTCAATTATTTTTTATAATAGGAATGCGGTTTTGAGCATGACTATTGATATTTCGGACTCATTTATGACAATAGATTGATGATTAAATTGCGATTTTGTTTTGCTCATCAATCAGGATACTGTTAATGATGCGCATGCCCATAAATTGTTGAAATTACTAGAAATGCAAGTTGTGTATACTCTCCAACCCCATTCCTCTACCTACCCATTCCCTTGACGGGCTCCGTGCCCACTTAAACCCATGACGGTGACGATTCCACCTCTCGCTGTAACAATCAAAGCACCTCCAACTTCTGAATGCAAAGGTGCTGGTTGGTGCAACGCCAAAACACATCGTCAACGCCGCTCCCAAGCCCGCCCTACGTTAGTTAAAGCGTTATGATCAACAAAATAAAAAGTTCCACAGAGGAAACTAAAATGACATTACGCAGCAATCCCCAAAGTCGCACGCGGTAGGCTACACGACTCGGAGCACAGCGTCAGACTTCAAGACTTGCATCGCCATCATCATCATCATTCTTCCTCTCCACAAGTCATCGCACGTCATTATTCAACAAGCTGCACACACGTGCAAGTAACCTCTCGACCCGCCACCTGCACAGTTAACGCGATCAGACCCGGGGGTCAAATAAAAATTGTGTCGTCTTTGGTGACGTATTGCAATCGGTGTCATTTTAATGATGTACGTACAGCAACTGCTGTACGTACATCGAATTATATCATTGACAACGGGGTCCGCTTTTGCGATATCTGCGTGCGGTCTTTTAATTATATAGATACGTAGTCAGTTAATTAGTATGGGGTTCCTCTATAAGGAATTGTAATTGTAAAATGTATTACTTAATAATACGCTTCCAGGCCGCACTTAGCTTGTAGCAGTCAAAGCAGTTAAAATGACTGTACATATGTAGGTATGAAATAAAATAGATTTAAATAAAATAAATTTTATTTATTAAAACATTTCATTTAACGTAGGTATAAAATAAATTTAAATAAAATTAATTTAATTCACTAAAAAATGAAATTTAACGTAGGTATAACATAAATTTAAATAAATGTAATTTATTAAAAATTTAAATTAACGTAGGTATAAAATAAAATAAATGTAATTTGAATAAATGTAATTCATTAACAATTAAATTAAACGTAGGTATAAAATAAATTTAAATAAATTTAAATTATTAAAAAATTCAATTTCATTTAACGTATGTATAAAATAATTTTTTTATTACAAATTTAAATTAAATTTAACGTAAGTAAAAAATAAAATTAATTAAAATTATAAAAAAATAATCATGTATAAAAAATTACGTATGTATAAAATAAATTTTTAATTAATTAACATTTTAAATTAAATTTAACGTAGGCATAAAATAAATTTTAATTAAATTAATAATACAAACTTTCGCGTAGGTATAAAATAAAATGTAATTAAATTAAATAATACATTGTTTTTATTTTCTACCTCCGTGACTTTACCGAAAGACGCAAAGAGTGTGGACCCACGTGACATCAAAGCTGTCCTAGTCTAGGCAAGGCCTCAGGGTGTACCGGGCCTTTCACAACAGCAGCAGCAGCAACAACGGTTCTCTTGAGAAAATACTTAAAAAAATAAAGTCAACGTAGCTTACCTTGACACTCGCGAACTTTAATGATTAAAATAATTAAAACAAAACTAAACACTCGCACGCACATGGGCGCGCGGCGTTCAGCGTGTAGGGCATTAAAAATGGTAGCGTCCTCCCGCGATCTGATTGGTCGCCGCGTGCCAAAGTGGGGAGGGGGGGAGGGCCAGCAATCCGATTGGTCGAGAGGCAAACCTGGGCGCGTCTCCGGCGATGGTGCGCAGCGATTGGTCAACGGTTGTCCTATGCTAATTTTGGTATGCTAATTAATTTTAATCTGTATGCTAATGCGGTATATTTATCCATACTCATTAAGTTTAATGTTTATCCTAAATTAGTTAATAATGTATGCTCGTTTAGTTAACATTCTATGATAGTATCGTTATATTTTTTATGCTATAACAGCAGTGCATACTGGCTGTGGTGGTACCTATAATTACAGTAGTGCATACTGACTGTGTTGGTACCTGATATGATTACAGCAGTGCATACTGTGGTGGTACCTGCTTTCACTACAGCAGTGCATACTGACTGTGGTGGGTACCTGCTAAGGTTACAGCATTGCATACTGCTTATATGCTTCATCACGTGTCGTGAATGTGATAGTTTCATCCCAGAAATGGTGTTCTTGACCGGCCCAGAGCAGACATTTCACTTTGCCTTAGAACCTGAGGTTGGGATAGCATTAGCAATTCCAAGTTCTTTATGTGACCAATAGCAACGAATAATGTGGCAAGCATTTGAAATGAGTGGGTTAAGACTGACTGTACTTCACTCTTATCGACCATTAACATGAGTCTGTGTGACTGGTGTTGTGCTGCCTCGGCTGGTACCAACTTCTTCTTTGACCACGTGGACCACGCGGATGAATGGTCTACGCGAGTCGAGCGACCGATGGAGAAGACCTATGGGGGCACGCGGCGGGAGACTCTCAGGTGAAATCGTGGAAGTCGCATGACAGAAGCCACGAGTGGAGGATAGATGCATGCTGACGGGACGTCGTCTTCAGTTTAATTTAAGTTTCACGTGTCAGGTGTAGAGCCCTGTGAGCCGTGAGGCCCTTGACTCGGGTGCAACCGCAACAAAACAAAAACGTGAACATATTCATGTTGTGGGTCACTGTTGACGATGTGGGTCCCTACTGACGAGGTGAGTGTTCATATTCATGTTGTGGGTCACTGTTGACGTGGATCCCTACTGACGAGGTGAGTGTCCATATTCATGTTGTGGGTCGCTGTTGACAATGTGGGTCCCTAGTGACGTGGTGAGTGTCCATATTCATGTTGTGGGTCACTGTTGACGATGTGGGTCCCTAGTGGCGTGGTGAGTGTCCATATTCATGTTGTGGGTCCCTACTGACGAGGTGAGTGTCCATATTCATGTTGTGGGTCCTGATTGAAGATATGGGTCCGGATTAAAGAGGTGAGCGTCCCTTTTGATGTGGGTCTCTATTGACGAGGCGAGCATCCCTGTTGATGATGTGGGTCCCTGATCACGATTTGGGTCCGTGTTAACGATGTAAGCACTGAATTGGTCCTCGTCTAATAGCCTATATGTTCTACCATATGTAAACCCATACGACAATAAATGTTACAATACATAGCATGTATAAGAATTCATATTCATGTCAACCACCACTCACCCTCCCCTCGACTCACTCCCACGCTCAGCCCTCCACTAGGGTACCCCCCCCCCCCGCCCACACCGGTGGCAGAGGGCCTTGTTGGACCCAAGACACCTCTCCTTCTTTCCACAGAGCTACAAGACAATCAGAGTCTAGTCGTCCTACACATCGTCAGCAAGACGGATGAGGTGAGCTACGTGTGGCTGTGTGTGGCGCCGAGCGTGAAGATTTTCTTCACTTCTGCGGCGTGCATCCACGTCAACTTTCACCATCAAGCGCGCCCAGACTCCTCCACGGCTCCGCTGTCTCTCCTGCCCTCGTCCTCCTGCTTCCGCTCCGTCCGATCGCCCCCCTCTCCTCCCGCCCCTTGCCGTCTCTCTTCACTCGCGCACTCCGACCTCCCTCGCCTTCCACGTCAGGAGGTACGCCCGAGATACTCGTCCTGCCCGCACCAGCGGCTCACGCATCGTCTGACCGCGTCTCCGTTCATGCAGGTAAGGGCACCATCACGGCGTAGCGGTTAGCGGCGCTGCGCCATTCTCGCTCACGGCCAATACCAGCGACAATTAGGGGCCGTCCGTGAATGACGTCACGCACCTAGGGGGGGGGGGGGGGCGGGGTCAGACGTTTGTGACGATGTGTGACAAGGGGGGGGGGTTGAGAAAAGTGACGTCACATCAAATTGCGCAACTTTAAATAAATATAAACACGTTCAACTTAATTAGACTTTGTAATAAATGTTTTCTACCTACATCAGTATGCAGCGCCACATTAACTACGCACTACAGTGACAACAATAGTTTAAAGCGGTTTGAAGCATGTTTTATATTTTTTTGGGGGGGGGGGGCAGAGCTTTGTGACGTCATAATTGAGGGGGGAGGGGTCTGACTTTGTGACGTCGTGTGATGATGGGGGCGGGGTCAAAAATCCTCTAAAATCGCGTGACGTCATTTAAGGTCGGCCCCTTACCTGAAGCAGTCCTGAGCGTCACTTAGGTGGACTCAGCCATAATTAAGGAGGTGGTGAGGTGGGTGGGGGTGCTAACATCAGAATTGGAGAGACGAGCGGCCAGACGTGGTTCTGTCCACGCCAGCCCCTGGTGTTGTTCCATCACGACCCTCACCGTTGCTCGCTAACAGCGCACGCCCAGTGGGAGTCGATGAGTCCGTGGGTTTCTGTGTGAGTCCGTGGGTCCACGTGTGGGTCTGTGGATGCGTCAGTCTACATTGGGGAGCCTTTGTCTTTGCAGTTTGGGGACTAGTGCAGCACTAGTGTGTAGTAGTGTATAGTGTAGTGTATAGTAGTTTAGTGTATAGTGTAGTATATAGTGTAGTGTATAGTAGTGTATAGTAGTATAGTGTAGTGTATAGTAGTGTATAGTGTAGTGTAGTGTATAGTAGTGTATAGTAGTGTAGTGTATAGTGTAGTGTATATTGTAGTGTAGTGTATAGTGTGTAGTGTATAGTGTAGTGTATAGTATAGTGTAGTGTATAATAGTGTATTGTATAGTAGTGTATAGTGTAGTGTATAGTAGTGTATAGTGTAGTGTATAGTAGTGTATAAGTGTATAGTGTAGTGTGTAGTACTGTAGTGTATAGTGTAGTGTATAATAGTGTTTATTGTAGTTTATAGTGTAGTGTATAATAGTGTTTAGTGTAGTGTATAAAAGTGTTTAGTGTAGTGTATAGCGTAGTGTATAGTGGTGTAGTGTATAGTGTAGTGTATAGTGTAGTGTATATAAGTGTAGTGTATAATAGTGTTTATTGTAGTGTATAGTGTAGTGTATAGTTTAGCATACTAGTTATTACGTGACTAGTGTAGCTAGCCAGGTGGTGACCACACCCGTGCGTGCATGTCCACTCGTCCGTGTCTGCAAGTAAGCGCTCGTGTGTGCATGTGCACCCGCGTGTTTGTTCGTGTCTGTATGTACGCACAGTTACACATGGTTCGCTCGTGTGGGTGTGTAGTGGAACGCACTGCTCATGAAAAAGTTGCCTCGTTACGCGATAAATGATGCGGCACAACAGGAGGGAACTGCAGGGATGAGGCTCTCCGCTCTTGGTGCTATGAATTAAAACAGTGCCAGAGTGGAGAATCCTGTCCCTACAGCTCGTAGATGTGACGGAGCGAGAGTGATCAGCGGACAGCCACCATGGTTGCCAGGTAAGGGGAGACCTCACCTGGAACTCTCCTGCACACGTGTTCCCCGTAAACATTGTCGCAATAAACGTACGATCAGGAATCTTTAAAATATCAGACCTTTGTTGTTCCGCAAGAATATTAACGCTCAAACTCGTATCGAACTCTTCATGAATTCACTTGGTCAAACAGTTCAGGTACTCGGCAAAGCACTTCACCAACCGGTATGCAACAGTTAAACAATCTACTCCAAATCAACACCGAAATGTCAAATTATCATCCACCATTGACTTCCACATCGATGGAAGCCATTTGCCATGACGTCCAAGCCATTAAACACCGGAACAACGAACGTGCCATTCAAGTACATCTTGAAACCCATTATCTGAAGTACTTTGTATTAAACAATAACTAAATAATAGAAACACATTTACAATATTTAGCGAAGTTATAGTCACGGACTTTTTCCAACTTTAGCTCAACAGGACCACAAAAGCTCAGATATTGGTTCATAATAAATTAATCAATCTGATTGAAATCATCAACTGGCTAAACACTTTTCGATTTCAACATCACCTTATAAAAGAATAACATTTTAAATATAAGCGCACAACTTTATCTATCTGTGATGAGCGCTGCACTTTCCGTTGTTTTCATGCAGGGGGCGCTGCAAACCTACGCACCCCCTGCATGGACGACGGAGGCGCAGGGACAGACGTTCGATTACGTTGGAATCGATCTGCAGACGCCGGTCTTCTCGCACGGCCAGCAGCTCGATGTCGCCTTATCTCGATCCCGCAATCCCAAACAGGTGAAAGTCCGCATCGAACCGAACCCCCGGCAAGGCCATCGTCTAACTTAACGACGAGAGAAAATTAACGCGAAATATCGTTTTCAATGAATAAGCTTTTAATGAAGAAATACAATTATACAATTCAAGACATAATACAATTAAAAGCTGTTTCATTTTCAAACTTCAAGACGGAGCATCGGGAGCTTGCGTGGAGGCATCGTTCTTGTGCAATTTTTTTCGTGACTTTCCTGGCCCAAGGCCGCAAATGGTTGAGAGGGGCGCCGCAGGCTTGCTTCAACCCTTGGTCGTGAACATCCAGACGTGAATCAGCAAGGAGCATTTCACGTCCTAGTTCGACAAAATCTACGTCAACACGTAAGACAAAACTACAGTTCGTGTTGTAGAGAATGTACCTCCTCCTATACGTGTAACTTTCAAGTGGTATGCCTTGTAACTGATTAATGATCCGAGCGTGCTCCCTATTTCAAAGACAATGAGTTGCTGCAGAGGCCGACGCTTCGTGAAACACAAAAGTACCCTTTGACCTGTATCACAAGAACAACGGGTCTCACCCAAGTTATCTGTACAGGTTACTTCCAAAACACACACACGCACTTTGTCCTAACATCACTTAATCAATCTAGATTTGAACACTTAATCAATGTTTGACCCTCATAGACAAAATGTTACATGTACACGCACAATCAGACAAGTATTCATTTTTAATTATTGACAGGCATATTAACAAAAATGAATTACTGCAGTGAAATATTCTGCATCAGGTTACATCGTATTAACAAGAAGCTATTTAAAAAATACGCACAGTCTGCTTAATAGTGGATGTAAAACATACTATTGTAGTGTCATTCAAAACGAGTAGGCCATTGCATGCTGGCGAATTCTAAACATTAGCGACAAATTACAAAACTGAGATGAAACATCAATCATTGCCCTCTACTGACAGCTTCTTGTTCACATTCTCTTTGGTTGTTTCAGTAAAGTCACGTAGGTAGACAAAATAATAATAGATCACGACGTTTCGATCGTAACACAAGTGGTCGTCCTCAGGCGGAAAAAATAATAAATGCAGGCCGGTGCAGGGCCACCACCCTGTGCCACACAGGGCAGCTGCTATTTGTGGATGCTCTTCGAGTGTTTCAGACGAGATACGAAACTCCGAGTTGCCGAGGCGATTAAGCAAGCACCGAGTAAATGCAATTATTATAACATAGTGAATGCTTGGGGGCTTCTTGGCTCTCACTTCTGGTCAGAGATCTCCCCAATCCACAGGTCCACAAAGACCGGCCGCTCGCTGTTACTCTGCAGGTTGAACCTAGGAACTGAGTGTTCAACTTCGCATTCTTTTCATTAAAGGCCTGTGACAAAGGTGCATCTATTGTAGCGACATCGTCTCTGGCTTACACATCTACCGGGTCTCCATTTGACTTTGGATTGTCTCGGAGGAAGTCCACCCACACCTCCACTTCCACAAACTGCTGGGAGTTGCCTCGCTCTGCCTCACAGTCAGAATTCTCCTCCTGCTTCACGTTGCCTCCATCGATGTGAAGGTCCGATTTTGGAGTTGAATCTTCATCTTCACATTTAACCTTCACTTCTTCGCTCTTCACCATCACTTCTTCTTATTTCACCTCGATACCTTTAAGTGTCCAAGCTGGGATTTTCTTCCGGTTCGTGTTTCATGAGGGATGGGCTTATTGTGGCACTCTGACTTTCACAAGCCGATTTCAGACTCCACTCCTTGTGGACCTTCTGATGCTTCTGTGTTCTCTGGTGTACTTGAAGATGTGGTTGCTGCGCAAACGTTATCCCGCATGGAGTGCACCTGAAGGGTTTCTCTCCCGTGTGTGTTCTCTGGTGTACTTGAAGATGTGATGAAAGTGCAAACGGCTTCCCGCACAGAGTGCACTTGAAGGGTTTCTCTCCCGTGTGTGTTCTCTGGTGTGTTACCAGAGCATATGACTGTGCAAACGCCTTCCCACACACACTGCACTTGAAGGGTTTCTCTCCCGTGTGTGTTCTCTGGTGTGTTACCAGAGCAGATGAATGTGCAAACTCCTTCCCACACACACTGCACTTGAAGGGTTTTTCTCCTGTGTGTGTTCTCTGGTGTGCTACAAGAGGAGATGACTGTGCAAATGCCTTCCCACACGCACTGCACTTGAAGGGTTTCTCTCCCGTGTGTGTTCTCTGGTGTACTAGAATATGTGGGGACTGTGCAAACGCGATCCCACACACAGTGCACTTGAAGGGTTTCTCTCCTGTGTGTGTTCTCTGGTGGGTCTGAAGAACAGATGGCCAAGCAAATGCCTTCCCACACACAGTGCACTTGAAGGGTTTCTCTCCTGTGTGAGTTCTCTGGTGCTGTGTCAAATTTCCAGTCCGATCCGTGCTGTATGCACGCTGGTCGCATTGTTGACTTGTCGTACCGAGCTGCTGTGCTGACTGCCTTTGCTCCATCAGACCAGCATCAGCTGCAGACAGAAAAAAATATCCACACCATCTACACGTCAGTATCGAGGCACAGAGGAATGCATATATAGTCACATGTGACTTACACGTCTATACTTATTCATATATTTATGATGTAGTAAAAAAGTTTCCCAAATTCCTCACACGGGCTGTCATGGCACACAATGAGAGGGCAAATGGTTATTAACATGCCTGGAAGCCCTCGTATCTTCAAGATGAATGTTAACCCAAAACTCCGAGCACACAATTTCGGCTGTCTGGCTACAAAAGGAATATTTATGAGAGCTAAAATCAGCTGACCTAGCAGAGGGTGTTGAAAACAATACTATTTGTGTTAGGCAGAAATGCATAAATTAATGTTCAATCGCAACTTAGAGGTGTGAATCCAGGCTCAGATGTCCTTAAATGCTGGGATGAACAGTTCCGACTTCAGCTGAATGTGTGTGCTGTATTCACCTCCTGTTTCCATTCTTACAAAGAGTTCCAGAGGAAAACAAAAGTAAACTACTGTTATGATATAACCTCCGTGTTCAACAGAGTTAATAGGCGTTACTGCAAACTGTACACTGTCACTGGGTAAACAGGCGGTGGCGTGTCTAGAATCATGCATGCCTGGCCACCTTCATCTGCTTGGCATGAATGCTTCCTCACTCCACCAAGTAATTAATTGAGGATCAACGAACATAGCCGAGGCTAACAGGAGTTTGCGTGTCTCTCTCCGTGGTGAGATGTTAACTACCTCACCTGGTATACAGGAAGTCGTGGGTTCGATCCCGACCCTGACGCCTGCTGTATATTTGGAGTTTGCGCCTCTCTCTGCTGAGCGTCTTTGACCGATAGACATTGACACACGTATTCTTGTTTCTTTCGGTAAAGTTACGTAGATAGAAAATAACAATAACAGATTATACAATTACATTAAATAAAGACCACTTGTGTTGCGATCAAAACCACGTGAGTTTTTTGCTTTATTTACATTTTTTTCCATTTATTTTCATTTTATTTTCTATCTACGTGACTTTACCGAAAGAACCAAGAATATAAATTCCTGCAGTCACCAAAGTTTTAAGTCAAAACATTCACACACGTTGACAAAGCCTCACCTTGTGTTGTTGTGGGCAGGTCGCTTCTGATAACAAGAGCGGTATAGCAGCTCAAGCGGGCTTGGCCTGGTAACAAAAGAAAATAAAAACTGCGTGAATATTTACAATAAAACAAAGTTACAAAGTGGCGAGCCGGGTGAAGACAAATTAAACTTAAGCGAGATTATTAAAGTGAATGCAATCAGTCGAGGGCAGGAGGCAATGCCCCGCGTGGCTAGGCCCCGCGTTGTAAAGTTTCAACCTGGACATCGATTCCAATGCTCGCTGCTACTCAACTGACATCCCCACGAGAGAGAGCGAGAGGCTCTACCTTGGTAAACAACAACAACCACCACCACAACGACCACCACCAACACGATGAAAATTTCTCACCTCGGATTTCAGTGCAAGAGCGAAGCGATCGCTTCCTGTTACCTCGTGACGTCACGCGGCAGCAGCAGGTGACATGACGTCAGTCCGGGGTACAAGACACTCTCCTCCCACGAGCGGCTAACTGAATAAATTATGTTAATGAGCCTGGGCCATATGTCGAGGGATGGTGGAGTGGGTGCTGAACCCGTCGCAATAAGCTCGCGACGGCTTTCACGAACTCATTATGTTAATGAGCCGCCAGTCACTGAGCGTCGCTTTGCCCAAATTAGGATTGTACCGGAACAGATATCGCCAGTGACCAAGCAGAGGTGACGTCACGCTCAAGTGGCGCGGTGGACGGGGTGGGGTGAATACCTTGGTGACATGACGTCCCTAGCGAGGCACACCTCCCCCTGGCGTTTCACAGCGATGAGGTCATGCTGAGTGGTGACGTCACAGAGCGGGAATGGAGTTTAAGTTGATTTAGATTCATTTTCCATTGCTCCATCTCTTGAACAGAGACCCCTTGGGTGCGTGAGCTCAGGAACTACAACGTGGACATTACTGTGTGTACACACTGTTTCTGTGTGTACACACTGTGTGTACACTATGTGTATACACTGTGTGTACACTGTGTATACACTGTCTACACTGTGTGTGTACACTATGTGTGTACACTGTGTGTGTACACTATGTGTGTGTGTACACACTGTGTGTGCCTGTATCTTTGTGTGCCTGTCTCTGTGTGTGTGCCTGTGTGTGACACCTGATGATGATTGCTTGTGTTGCAGTCGAAACGTCGTGAGAATTTAATTGTTATTTTGTTTCCCTTCTACGTGACTTTACCGAAAGAACCAAGAATAAATATCAGCTCTATGTTTTCAAGTAAATACATTTTGGGTAGTGAATAAATTATAGTCTAAATAAGCTACACATGACGAATTGTAGGCAATTATAGTTATAATCAAAGACATTTTTAAACAATCACGTGGTCCCTGTAGTCGCCGTTAGAGACACAAAATCTGCTTGAAAACAGTTCATCAACATATATGAATACATTGATTCGAATAAGCAGAGTTAATTTCCTATTTATGGCATGCCAGCTATGTGTCAGTTTTCGATATCAACATCACCTTATAAAATAATAACATTTAAAATAAAAGCGCACAACTTTAACCGTGATGAACGCTGCCCTTTCCGTCGTTTTCACGCAGGGGGCGCTGTAAACCTACACGCGCCCCCTGCATGCGAACGACGGACAGGCACACCTGGCTACCCCAGTAACATTCACCACAATATGCGCAGTCTGCTAAACGGCGGATGTAAAACATAACGTGGCGCCATTCACAACGCGTGTTGGTGTCACGGTCAAAATTGGGGTAATTCCAATCATTATCCAGCACCCCCTGTACCAACGACGGAGGCGCAGGGACAGACGTTCGATTAGGTTGGAATCGATCTGCAGACGGCCAGCAGCTCCGTGTCGCCTTATCTCGATCCCGCAATCCCAAACAGGTGAAAGTCCGCATCGAACCGAACCCCCGGCAAGGCCATCGTCTACTTAACGACGAGAGAACATTCACACGAAATATCCTTTTCAACGTAGTCTTCCAGATGTAAAATGAAATAAGCTTTTAATGAAGAAATAAGAATCATCTAATTCAAAACACAACACAATTCAAAGATGTTTCATTTTAAAACTTCAAAACGGAGCACGGGGCGCTTGCGTGAATGCGTCCTTCGTGTGCTGTAAATGTTGTGACTTTCCTGGCCTAAAGGCCCTAAAATGCTTGGACCCTTATTGGTGCACAGCGTCTCAACAACAGCAGCAGTGGGGCTTGCTTCAAGCGATAGGTACGAACATCCAGACGTGAATCAGCAAGGTGCATTTCTAGTCCTAGTTAGACAAAATCTACGTCAACACGTAACACAAAACTACAATTCGTGTTGTAGAGAATGTACCTCCTCCTATACGTGTAACTTTTAAGTGGTATGCCTTGTAACTGATGAATGATCCGAGCGTGCTCCCTATTTCAAAGAGGATGAGTTGCTTCAGAGGCCGACGCTTCGTGAAACACAAAAGTACCCTTTGACCTGTATCACAAGAACAACGGGTCTCACCCGAGTTATCTGTACAGGTTACTTCCAAACACACACACACTTTGTCCTAACATCACTTAATCAATCTAGATTTGAATACTTAATCAATGTTTGACCCTCATAGACAAAATGTTACATGTACACGCACAATCAGACAAGTATTCATTCTTAATTATTGACAGGCATATTAACAAAATTGAATTACTGCAGTGAAATATCCTGCATCAGGTTACATCGTATTAACAAGAAGCTATTTTAAAAATATGCACCGTCTGCTTAACAGTGGATGTACATATTCGTGGTTCTTTCGGTAAAGTCACGTAGAAGGGAAACAATAAAATAATAAAAAATATAAAACTATTGTGTCATTCAAAACGAGTAGGCCATTGCATGCTGGCGAATTCTAAACATTAGCGACAAATTACAAAACTGAGATGAAACATCAATCATCACCCCCTACTGACAGCCTCTTGTTCACATACTCTTTGGTTCTTTCAGTAAAG
Source organism: Petromyzon marinus (assembly GCF_048934315.1). Classification (NCBI taxonomy): domain Eukaryota; kingdom Metazoa; phylum Chordata; class Hyperoartia; order Petromyzontiformes; family Petromyzontidae; genus Petromyzon; species Petromyzon marinus. The sequence continues at coordinate 1,279,070 of NW_027422728.1, forward strand.
TCACGTAGGTAGAACAAATAATAATAATAGATCACGACGTTTAGATCGTAACACAAGCGGTCGTCTTCAGGTGGAAAAAATAAATGCAGGCCGGTGCAGGGCCACCACCTTGTGCCACACAGGGGCAGCTGCTACTTGGGGATGCTCTTCGAGTGTTTCAGACGAGATACAAACATCAGAGTTGCCTAAACGATTAAGCAAGCACCGAGTAAATGCAATTATTACGATAACATATTGAATGCTTGGGGGCTTCTAGGCTCTCGCTCCTGGTCAGAGATCTCCCCAACCCACAGGTCCACAAAGACTGGCCGCTCACTCTTACTCTGCAGGTTGAACCTAGGAACTGAGTGTTCAACTTCACATTCTTTTCATTAAAGGCCTGTGACAAAGGTGCATCTATTGTAGCGACATTGTCTCAAGCTTACACATCTACCAGGTCTCCACTTGACTTTGTATTGTCTAGGAAGTCCACCCACACCTCCACTTCCACAAACTGCTGGGAGTTGCCTCGCTCTGCCTCACAGTCAGAATTCTCCTTCCTGCTTTACGTTGCCTCCATCGATGTGAAGGTCCGATTTTGGAGTTGAATCTTCATCTTCACATTTCACCTTCACTTCTTCGCTATTCACCATCACCTCTTCCCTCTTCACCATCACTTCTTCCCTCTTCACCATCACCTCTTCATATTTCACCTCGATAACTTTAAAAGTGTCCAAGCTGGGATTTTTTTCCGGTTTGTGTTTCACAAGGGATGGGCTCATGGTGGCACTTTGACTTTCACAAGCTGATTTCAGAATCCACTCCTTGCAGATCTTCTGATGCTTCCGTGTTCTCTGGTGTACTTGAAGATTTTATGAATATGCAAACGCCTTCCCGCAGAGTGCACCTGAAGGGTTTCTCTCCCGTGTGTGTTCTCTGGTGTACTTGAAGATTTGATGACTGTGCAAACATCATCTCGCACAAAATGCACCTGAAGGGCTTCTCTCCTGTGTGTGTTCTCTGGTGTTTTTTAAGAACAGATGACCGTGAAAACGCCTTCCCACACAAAGTGCACTTGAATGGTTTCTCTCCTGTGTGTATTCTCTGGTGTTTTATAAGAACAGATGACAGTAAAAACGCCTTCCCACACAAAGTGCACTTTAATGGTTTCCCTCCCGTGTGTGTTCTCTGGTGTACTTTAAGATTTGATGACTGTGCAAACGCCTTCCCGCACATCGTGCACCTGAAGGGTTTCTCTCCCGTGTGTGTTCTCTGGTGTGCTTTAAGATGTGGTGACTGTGAAAATGCCTTCCCGCACAGAGTGCACTTGAAAGGTTTCTCTCCCGTGTGTGTTCTCTGGTGTACTTTAAGATTTGATAACTGTGAAAACATCATCCCGCACAAAATGCACTTGCAGGGTTTCTCTCCTGTGTGTGTTCTCTGGTGGGTCTGAAGAACAGATTGCCATGCAAACGCCTTCCCACACACACTGCACTTGAAGGGTTTCTCTCCTGTGTGAGTTCTCTTGTGCCGTGTGAAATCTCCAGTACGATCCGTGCTGTATGCACACCGGTCGCATTGTTGACTTGTCATACCGAGCTGCGCTGAGTGCATTTGCTCCATTAGACCAATTCTGCAGAGGAAGCGTCAGAGGAAGCGTCAGCGGCAGACAGAAAAAAATAATATCCACACCATCTACACGTCAGTATCGATGCACAGAGGAAAGCATATATACACAGTAACACGTGACTTACACGTCTATACTTATTCATATATTCATGATATAGTGGAAAAGTGTCCCAAATTCATCACACGGGCTGTTATGGCACACAATGAGAGGGCAAATGGTTATACACATATCCTGGAAGCTCTCATATCTTCAAAATGAATGTTCACCAAAAACTCCGAGCACATAATTTCAGCTGTCTGGCTTCAAAATGAATATTTATGAAAGCTAAATTCAGCTGACATAGCAAAGGGTGTTTAAAATAATACTATTTGTGTTATGCAGAAATGCATAAATTAATGTTCAATCACAACTTAGAGGTGTGAAGCCAGGCACAGATGTCCTTGAATGCTGGGATGAACAGATCCGACTTCAGCTGCACGTGTGTGATGTGTTAACTTCCTGACTCCATTCTTACAAAGAGTTGCAGAGGAAAAAAAAACTAAACTACTGTTTTGATATAACCTCCGTGCTCAATAGAGTTAATAGACTTTACTGCAAACACAAACTTGACATTGTCACACACTCAGAGGCGGAGCCAGGATTTTCAGGTAGGGGGGGCAACCCCTCCAGCAATGAAAAATGATAGTTGTTAGTAAGTAAGGAGTTGTTAGTAAGTAAGGAGTTGTAAGGAGTTGTTAGTACGTAAGGAGTTGTTAGTAAGTAAGGAGTTGTTAGTAAGTAATGAGTTGTTAGTAAGGAGTTGTTAGTAAGGAGTTGTTAGTAAGTAAGGAGTTGTTAGTAAGGAGTTGTTAGTAAGTAGTTGTTAGTAAGTAGTTGTTAGTAAGGAGTTGTTAGTAAGGAGTTGTTAGTAAGGAGTTGTTAGTAAGTAAGGAGTTGTAAGGGGTTGTTAGTTAGTAAGGAGTTGTTAGTAAGGAGTTGTTAGTAAGTAATGACTTGTCCCTTGCTTTTTATTCGACGCGTGTGATCGGCATTGTGCTCGCTGAAGGTGTTTGCCTTCAGGGAAGTCGTGTACTGTATACGCAACTGCGCAAAATTCTGTGAGTCACAACTGCTCTGCCATTACTTATTGCCAATTATGGACTCGGACTGTTGTCCTCTCATAGAGTCCCTGGCACGTAATAATATGCCACACGGTGGCAGTGGGGGTCGCAAAATGCTGATTAATCTATATATATGAAAGGGAAATGTGTGGATACTTGTGTCTGTTCGAAATGTTTAGCATACTTCCCAACGTGCCACACACTTGAAATTTGGCATGTGGGTATGTTCCATACTGTACACAATGTAAAAAATATAAAAAGGCTTTTGTATATTTTTTTGGGGGGGGGGAATGACCATGAAGTGTCTGGCGTCAACCCGCAACACCTCTGAGTTAAGCGCTCTGCAATGCTTAGAGCTGTTAACAGCGTGCCGGGAGATTTTAGGTGCCGCTTCGCTCCTGGCCGATGAAGCCATTGGCTTCTCGGGAGTTCAATACATATCCTCCGTGCGAAGAACGGGTAGAACTGCTATCTTAAATATGAAGCAGAACATTCCATCTGTTTGTTTGTGCGAAGCAGCAAAAACCTCTCCAACGCTGAGCTCTGGCGTCGTGAAAATTTGCACAGCTAACGCTGTCTGGAATTTCTAAGTGAACGTGACTATTTCCAGCTCGCCACGTCATTATTCCCTTCCCCGAGTGACCAAAATCGACCTTATGTAGAAGTGGGGTAAGGTTAAAGTTCCTTGAGTGAAAACATCCGATTTAGGTAAATTGATTTGTTTCGGCGTTTTTCTTTCTTGCAAGCATCAATTTTTAGGAATAGGTTTTACCCTTTTAACTGGCACAAAAACTGACACCTTTGTTCAAGGCATCATGTTTGCAATAACCACAACACAAGCAGTCAAAATGCAAACAAAAAAGGACAACTGATAATAATATTGGCACTGTCCTTGAATTTCATTGGTCCACACCCGAGACGGCTTTTCTTAGAGCCCTTTAGTCTCCACTGGTGTTAGACCAGAAGACGCCAAAAGGCGTACAACTCAAAAACAGCGCACTATCAGAGTATTGAGGGCTTGGGGTGAGCATTTACATTATGAGACCTCATTTGCCAGAAACAAGATATAGGAATAGGTTTTACCCTTTTAACTGGCACAAAAACTAACACCTTTATTATAAAGCTGACACCTTAATTATAAAGGTGTCAGTTTTTGTGCCAGTTAAAAGGGTAAAACCTATTCCTATTCACACACGTTGACAAAGCCTCACCTTGTGTTGTTGTGGGCAGGTCGCTTCTGATAACAAGAGCGGTATAGCAGCTCAAGCGGGCTTGGCCTGGTAACAAAAGAAGATAAAAACTGCGTGCATATTTACAATAAAACAAAGTTACAAAGTGGCGAGCCGGGTGAAGACAAATTAAACTTAAGCGAGATAATTAAAGTGAAGCAATCAGGCGAGGGCAGGAGGCAAGGGCCTGCGTGGCTAGGCCCCGCGTTGTAAAGTTCCAACCTGGACATCGATTCCCATGCTCGCTGCTACTCAACTGACATCCCTGAGAGAGAGAGAAGCTCTACCTTGGTAAACAACAACCACGACCACCATGAGAATTTCTCACCTCGGATTTCAGTGCAAGCGCGGATCAGCAGCCTCCTGTTACCTCACGACGTAACGCGTGTAAGCAGGTAACATGACGTCAATTCCGGGGTAAGAGACACGCCCCTCTCATGAGCGGCTCTGTAACTGAATAAATTATATTTTGATTTAAAGCTTTCGTGACTGCAGTAATTCATATTCTTAGTTTTTTCGGTAAAGTCACGTTGAAGAGAAACAACAAAATAATAAAATGTATATAAAACAATAAAAAAATTCTCACGACGTTTCGACCATAACTCAAACAGTCGTCTTCACCTGAAACGGTCGTCTTCACCTTAAGACGACCGTTTGAGTTATGGTCGAAACGTCGTGAGAATTTTTTATTGTTTTATGTATATTTATTATTTTGTTGTTTCCCTTCAACGTGACTTTACCGAAAAAACTAAGCTTGTGAATAAATTATGTCAATGAGGCCGGCTCATTGGTCGAGGGATGGGGGCGTGGGCGCTGAACCCGTCGCAATAAACTCGCGACGGCTTTAACGGACACATTATGTTAATGAGCTACCAGTCACTGGGCGTAGCTTTGCCCAAATAAGGATTGCCACTGGAACGATATCGGCAGCGACCCGAGCGGAGGTGACGTCACGCTCAAGAGAGCGGTGGACGGGGGAGGGATGAATACCTTGGTGACATGACGTCACTAACGAGGTACACCTTACCCTGGCGTTTCACGCCAATGAGGTAATGCAGAGTGGTGACGTCACAGAGTTGAAGTTTAAGTTTATTTAGATTCATTTTCCATTGCTCCCTCCCTTGGGTGTGTGAGCTCAGCTACAACGTGGACATTATTGTGTATACACTGTGTGTGTGTACACTGTGTGTGTGTACACTGTGTGTGTGTACACTGTGTATAAACTGTGTGTGTACACTGTGTGTATGTACACTATGTGTATACACTGTGTGTGTCACTGTGTGTCACTGTCACTGTGTGTGTCACTGTGTGTCACTGTGTGTGTCACTGCCTGGCACAAGCTTCGTGGTGACGTCACCGCCACTTAGTGGCGAATGGTGATTGTTGTTGTGTCACTGTGTCACTGTGCGTGTGTGTACACTGTGTGTGTGTACAGTGTGTGTGTACACTGTGTGTACACTGTATCACTGTGTCACTGTGTGTGTACAGTGTGTGCACTGTATGTACACTGTGTGTACACTGTGTGTGTACACTGTGTTTGTGTACACTGTGTATACACTGTGTGTGTACACTGTGTGTGTACACTATGTGTATACAGTGTGTACAGTGTGTACACTGTGTACACTGTGTGTGTACACTGTGTATACACTGTGTGTGTGTGTACACTGTGTGTGTACACTGTGTGTGTACAGTGTGTGTGTACATTGTGTGTGTACACTGTGTGTGTACACTGTGTATACACTGTTTGTGTACACTGTGTGTGTACACTGTGTGTGTACACTGTGTATACACTGTTTGTGTACACTGTGTGTGTGTACACTGTGTGTGTACACTGTCTGTGTACACTGTGTGTACACTGTTTGTGTACACTGTGTGTATACTGTGTGTGTACACTGTGTGTACACTGTGTGTGTACACTGTGTGTGTGTGTACACTGTGTGTATACTGTGTGTACACTGTGTGTGTGTACACTGTGTGTACACTGTGTGTGTGTACACTTTGTGTGTGTACACTGTGTGTGTCCGCATTGAACCGAACCCCCGGCAAGGCCATCTACTTAATGACGAGAGAAAATTCACACGAAATGTCCTTTTCAATGAAGTCTTCCAGATGTAAATTGATACAAGCTTTTAATGAAGAAATAAAATCATCTAATTCAAAACACAACACAATTCAAAGATGTTCCATTTTAAAACTTCAAAACGGAGCATGGGGTGCTTGTGTGAATTCGTCCTTCGTGTGCCAATGTTGTGACTTTCCTGGCCTGAAGGCCGTCAATGTATTGGACCATTATTGGTGCACAGCGTCTCAACAACAGCAGTGGGGTTTGTTTCAACCGATGGTTACGAACATCCAGACGTGAATCAGCAAGGAGCATTTCTAGTCCCAGTTAGACAAAATCTACGTTAACACGTAAGACAAAACTACAATTCGTGTTGTAGAGAATGTAACATCACTTATTCAATGTTTGACCCTCAGATAAAATGTTAAATGCACAATCAGACAAGTATTCATTATAAATCATTGACGGGCATATTACCAACATTGAATTACTGCAGCGAAATTGACTGCATCACGTTACATCGTATTAACAAGAAGTTATTTTAAAAATACGCACCGTCTACTTAACAGTGTATGTACAACGTACTATTGTTGCGTCATTCAAAACGAGTAGGCCATTGCATGCTGGCGTCTGGGTCAAAATGTAGCAAATTTAAAACATTACGCTACAAATAATAGATCACGGCGTTTCGATAGCAACACAAGCAATCGTCATCAGGTGGGACAAGCACAGCAGCAATAAGCAGAAACTGCTGGAGTAGGCGCCTACTACTTCAGCAGTTTCTCTTGCTGTGGTTGTCCCACCTGATGACGATTGCTTGTGTTGTGATCTAAACGCCGTGATCTGTTATGTTTCTACCCACGTGGTGACTTTACCGAAATAACTCAAGAGTGTGGATTCCTGCAGGCACGAAAGCTTCGAATCAAGATTGCCTACACACTACACAACTGAGATGACGCATCAATCATCGCCCCCTACTGACAGGCTCTTATCCACATGCAGGCCGGTGCAGGGCCACCACCTTGTGCCACACAGGGGCAGCTGCTACTTGGGGATGCTCTTCGAGTGTTTCAGACGAGGTACGACACAAAACTCCGAGTTGCCGAGGCGATAAAGCAAGCACCGTGTAAATGCAATTATTATAACATAGTGAATGCTTGGGGGCTCATTGTCTCTCGCTCCTGGTTAAAGATCTACCCAACAGACAGGTCCACAAAGACTGGCCGCTCTTACTCTGCAGGATGAACCTAGCAACTGAGTGTCCAACTTCACGTTCTTGTCATTAAACGCCTGTGACAAAGGTGCATCTATTGGAGCGACATCATCTCAAGCTTACACATCTACCGAGTCTCCACTTGACTTTGTATTGTCTCGGAGGAAGTCCACCCACACCTCCACTTCCACAAACTGCTGGGAGTTGCCTCGCTCTGCCTCACAGTCAGAATTCACCTCCTGCTTTACGTTGCCTCCATCGATGTGAAGGTCCCATTTTGGAGTTGAATCTTCATCTTCACATTTTACCTTCACTTCTTCGCTCTTCCCCATCACTTCTTCCCTCTTCACCATCACTTCTTCACATTTCACCATCACCTCTTCACATTTCACCTCGATACCTTTAAAAGTGTCCAAGCTGGGATTTTCTTCCGGTTCGTGTTTCATGAGGGGTGGGATAATTGCGGCACTTTGACTTTCACAAGCTGATTTCAGACTGCACTCCTTGTGGATCTTCTGATGCTTCTGTGTTCTCTGGTGTGTTTTAAGAGCAGATGACTGTGAAAATGCCTTCCCATACACACTGCACTTGAAGGGTTTCTCTCCCGTGTGTGTACTCTGGTGTGTTTTAAGAGCAGATAACTGTGAAAATGTCTTCCCACACACACTGCACCTGAAGGGTTTCTCTCCCGTGTGTGTTCTCTGGTGTGTTTTAAGAGCAAATGACTGTACAAATGCCTTCCCACATACAGTGCACTTGAAGGGTTTCTCTCCCGTGTGTGTTCTCTGGTGTGTTTTAAGAGCAGATGAATCTGAAAATGTCTTCCCACACACAGTGCACTTGAAGGGTTTCTCTCCCATATGTGTTCTCTGGTGTTTTTTAAGAGCAGATGACTGTGCAAATGCCTTCCCACACACACTGCACTTGAAGGGTTTCTCTCCCGTGTGTTTTCTCTGGTGTGTATTAAGAGCAGATGAATCTGAAAATGCCTTTCCACACACACTGCACTTGAAGGGTTTCTCTCCTGTGTGTGTTCTCTGGTGTGTTTTAAGAGCAAATGAATCTGAAAATGTCTTCCCACACACACTGCACTTGAAGGGTTTCTCTCCCGTGCGTGTTCTCTGGTGTCTTTGAAGATGCGATGAATCTGAAAATGCCTTTCCACACACACTGCACTTGAAGGGTTTCTCTCCCGTGTGTGTTCTCTGGTGTGTTTTAAGAGTAGATGAATCTGAAAATGTCTTCCCACACACAGTGCAATTGAAGGGTTTCTCTCCTGTGTGTGTTCTCTGGTGTGTTACAAGATTACATGACTGTGCAAACGCCATCCCGCACATCGTGCACCTGAAGGGTTTCTCTCCCGTGTGTGTTCTCTGGTGTTTTACAAGATCAGATGACTGTGCAAATGCCTTCACGCACACACTGCACTTGAAGGGTTTCTCTCCTGTGTGTGTTCTCTGGTGTTTTTTAAGAGTAGATAAATCTGAAAATGTCTTCCCACACACACTGCACTTGAAGGGTTTCTCTCCTGTGTGTGTTCTCTGGTGTGTTTTAAGAGTAGATAAATGTGAAAATGCCTTCCCACACACACTGCACTTGAAGGGTTTCTCTCCCATGTGTGTTCTCTGGTGTGTTACAAGATTACTTGACTGTGCAAACGCCATCCCGCACATCGTGCACCTGAAGGGTTTCTCTCCCGTGTGTGTTCTCTGGTGTTTTACAAGATCAGATGACTGTGCAAATGCCTTCACGCACACACTGCACTTGAAGGGTTTCTCTCCTGTGTGTGTTCTCTGGTGTTTTTTAAGAGTAGATAAATCTGAAAATGTCTTCCCACACACACTGCACTTGAAGGGTTTCTCTCCCGTGTGTGTTCTCTGGTGTATTACAAGATTACATGACTGTGTAAACGCCTTCCCGCACACAGTGCACCTGAAGGGTTTCTCTCCCGTGTGTGTTCTCTGGTGGTTCTGAAAAACTGATGGCCATGCAAACGCCTTCCCACACACAGTACATTTGAAGGGTCTCTCTCCTTTGTGACTTCTCTGGTGCCGTGTCAGATTTCCAGTCCGGTCCGTGCTGTATGCACGCTGGTCGCATTGTTGACTTGTCGTACCGAGCTGCGCTGAGTGCCTTTGCTCCATCAGACCAATTCTGCAGAGGAAGCGTCAGCTGCAGACAGAAAAAAAAGAAAATCCACACCATCTACACGTCAGGCACAGAGGAATGCACACGTGACTTACACGTCTATACTTATTAATATATTCATGATGTAGTGAAAAAGTTTCCCAAATTCATCAGATTTGATGAACGTGCAAACGCCTTCCCGCACAGAGTGCACCTGAAGGGTTTCTCTCCACGGGCTGTTAGGGCACACAATGATAGGGCAAATGTCATTAATATGCCTGGAAGCCTTCATATCTTCAAGATGAATGATAATCCAAAACTCTAAGCACACAATTTCGGCTGTCTGACTACAAAAGGAATATTTATGAGAGCTAAATTCAGCTGACATAGCAATACTATTTGTGTTATGCAGAAATTAATGTTCAATCGCAACTTAGAGGTGTGAATCCAGGCTCAGATGTCCTTGAATGCTGGGATGAAGAGTTCCGAATTCAGCTGCATGTGTGTGCTGTGTTCACCTCCTGTTTCCATTCTTACAAAGCGTTCCAGAGGAAAACAAAAATAAACTATTGTTTTGATATAACCTCCGTGTGCAATAGAGTTAATAGACTTTACTGCAAACACAAACTTGACACTGTCACACACTGCCATGGGTAAACAGGTGGTGGTGTGACCAGAACCATGCCTGGCCACCTTCATCTGCTCAGCATTAATTCTTCCTCACTCCACCAAGTAATGAATCGAGGATCAATCAACATAGCCGAGGCTATCCGTGTCTCTGTCTCTCTCTCCCCGTGGTGAAGGTGTTCCCCTCCACACATTCAGAGTCAACAGCGGCACGCGCTTAGCGTCTTTGACCGATAGATACATTGACGCACGTATTGTTGGTTCTTTCAGTAAAGTCACGTAGATAGAAAATAAAAATAACAGATTAAATTCAATAAGATAAAGACCACTTGTGTTGCGATCGAAACGTCGTGGGTTTATTACTTTATTTTTTTTATTTTTCTTATTTTATTTTTTATCTACGTGACTTTACCGAAAGAACCAAGAATATTAATTCCTGCAGTCACCAAAGTTTTAAGTCAAAACATTCACACACGTTGACAAAGCCTCACCTTGTGTTGTTGTGGGCAGGTCGCTTCTGATAACAAGAGCGGTATAGCAGCTCAAGCGGGCTTGGCCTGCTAACAAAAATAAAAACTGCGTGAATATTTACAATAAAACAAAGTTACAAAGTGGCGAGCCGGGTGAAGACAAATTAAACTTAAGCGAGATAATTAAAGTGAACGCAATCAGGCGAGGGCAGGAGGCAAGGCCCCGCGTGGCAAGGCCCCGCGCTGTAAAGTTCCAACATGGACATCGATTCCCATGCTCGCTGCTACTCAACTGACATCCCTACGAGAGAGAGCGAGGCTCTACCTTGGTAAACAACAACCACCACCACGACCACCACCACCACAACGATGAGAATTTCTCACCTCGGATTTCAGTGCAAGCGCGCACACGGCAGCTTCCTGTTACCTAGCGACAGCAGGAAGTAGTAAGACGTCACTTCCCTCCCACGAGCGGCTCTCTAACTGAATAAATTATGTTAATGAGGCCTGCCCATACGTCGAGGGATGGGGGCGTGGGCGCTGAACCTGTCGCAATAAACTCGCGACGGCTTTAACGGATACATTATGTTAATGAGCCACCAGTCACTGGGCGTAGCTTTGCCCATATAAGGATTGCCACTGGAACGATATCGGCAGTGACCCAAGCGGAGGTGACGTCACGTTCAAGAGCGCGGTGGACGGGGGAAGGGTGAATACCTTGGTGACAGAGATGTCACTGGCGAGGTACACCTCCCACTGGCGTTTCACGCCGATGCTGAGTGGTGACGTCACAGAGTTGGAGTTTAAGTTTATTTAGATTAATTTTCCATTGCTCCCTCCCTTGCGTATGTGAGCTCAGCAACAATGTGGACATACACTGTGTATACACTGTGTGCGTGTGTACACTGTGTGTGTACACTGTGTCACTGTGTGTCGCTGTGTCACTGAGTACCTGGTGCGGTGTGTAAATATCGCCACTAGGGAGACAAAGGCGGTCGGGCGTGGTGCTGGCCACCCACCCCCTCGTGTACCGTTCCGGCCTTCATAGGTGCTGGCTAACAGCACTTGCCCCTACAGTCTGTTAAGGCTACACGGGGGATCTTTGTCTTTGTTTGTCACTGTGCCTGGCACAAGCGTCGTGGTGACGTCACCGTCACTTAGTGGCGAATGGCGGTTGTTGTTGTGTCACTGTGTCACTGTGTGTGTGTCACTGTGTGTGTGTATATACACTGTGTGTGTACAATGTGTGTGTACACTGTGTGTGTACTCTGTGTGTGTGTGCACTGTGTGTGTACCCTGTGTGTGTGTACACTGTGCGTGTGTACACTGTGTGTCACTGTGTGTGTGTACATTGTGTATACACTGTGTGTACAGTGTGTCTACACTCTGTGTGCACACAGAGGGTACACTGTGTGTGCACTGTGTGTACATTGTGTACACTGTGTGTGCACACTGTGTGTACACTGTGTGTACACTGTGTGTGTGTACACTGTGTGTGTCCGAACCCCCGGCAAGGCCATCTACTTAATGACGAGAGAAAATTCACACGAAATGTCCTTTTCAATGAAGTCTTCCAGATGTAAATTGATACAAGCTTTTAATGAGGAAATAAAATCATCTCATTCAAAACACAACACAATTCAAAGATGTTTCCTTTTAAAACTTCAAAACGGAGCATGGGGTACTTGCGTGAATGCGTCCGTGTGCAAATGTTGTGACTTTCCTGGCCTGAAGGCCGTCACTGTGTTGGACCATTATTGGTGCACAGCGTCTCAACAACAACAGTGGGGTTTGCTTCAACCGATGGTTACGAACATCCAGACGTGAATCAGCAAGGAGCATTTCTAGTCCCAGTTAGACAAAATCTACGTCAACACGTAAGACAAAACTACAATTCGTGTTGTAGAGAATGTACCTCCTCCTATACGTGTAACTTTCAAGTGGTATGCCTTGTAACTGATGAATGATCTAAGCGTGCTCCCTATGTCAAAGACAATGAGTTGCTCCAGATGCTTCGTGAAACACAAAAGTACCCTTTCACCTGTATCACAAAAACAACGGGTCTCACCTGAGTTCTCTGTACAGGTTACTTTCAAACACACACTTTGTCCTAACATCACTTAATCAATGTTTGACCCTTACAGATCAAATGTTACAAGTATGCACAAAACCAGACAAGTATACATTCTAAATTATTGACAGGCATATTAACAAAATTGGATTACTGCAGTGAAATATACTGCATCACGTTACATCGTATTAACAAGAAGCTTTTAAAAAAAGTTGCAGTCTGCTTCACAGTGTATGTAAAACTATTGTGTCATTCAAAACGAGTAGGCTATTGCATGCTGGCGTCTGAGTGAAAATGTAGCAAATTCTAAACATTACCTACAAACTACACAACTGAGATGACGCATCAATCATCGCCCCCTACTGACAGGCTCTTGTCCACATGCAGGCCGGTGCAGGGCCACCACCTTGTGCCACACAGGGGCAGCTGCTACTTGGGGATGCTCTTTGAGTGTTTCAGACGAGGTACGACACAAAACTCCGAGTTGCTGAGGCGATTAAGCAAGCACCATGTAAAAGCAATCATGATAACATAGTGAATGCTTGGGAGCTTATTGTCTCTTGCTCCTGGTTAGAGATCTACCCAACCCACGGGCCCACAAAGTGTTCAACTTCACATTCTTGTCATTAAAGGCCTGTGACAAAGGTGCATCTATTGGAGCGACATCGTCTCTGGCTTACACATCTACCGGGTCTCCACTTGACTTTGTATTGTCTAGGAGCAAGTCCACCCACACCTCTACTTACACAAACTGCTGGGAGTTGCCTCACTCTGCCTCAGTCAGAATTCTCCTCCTGCTTCACGATGTGAAGGTCCCATTTTGGAGTTGAATCTTCATCTTCACATTTTACCTTCACTTCTTCGCTCATCACCTCTTCACATTTCACCATCACCTCTTCATATTCCACCTTTATACCTTTAAAAGTGTCCAAGCTGAGATTTTCGTCCGGTTCTTGTTTCATGAGGGATGGGCTCATTGCGGCACTTTGACTTTCACAAGCTGATTTCAGACTCCGACTCCGCTCCTTGTGATGCTTTTGTGTTCTCTGGTGTCTTCGAAGATTTGATGAATCTGCAAACGGCTTCCCGCACAGAGTACACTTGAAGGGTTTCTCTCCTGTGTGAGTTCTCTGGTGTTTTATAAGACCAGATGACCATGATAATACCTTCACACAAACACTGCACTTGAAGGGTTTCTCTCCCGTGTGTGTTCTCTGGTGTTACAAGATTACATGACTGTGTAAACGCCACCCCGCACATCGTGCACCTGAAGGGTTTCTCTCCCGTGTGTGTTCTCTGGTGTGTTTTAAGAGCGGATGGCCATGAAAATGCCGTCCCACACACACTGCACCTGAAGGGTTTCTCTCCCGTGTGTGTTCTCTGGTGTTTTTTAAGAGTCGATGAATCTGAAAATGCCTTGTCACACACACTGCACTTTAAGGGTTTCTCACCTGTGTGTGTTCTCTGGTGGGTCTCAAGAACTGATGGCCATGAAAATGCCTTGTCACACACACTGCACTTGAAGGGTTTCTCTCCTGTGCGAGTTCTCTGGTGCTGTGTCAAATTTCCCGTCCGATCTGTGCTGTATGCACGCTGGTCGCATTGTTGACTTGTCGTACCGAGCTGCTGTGCTGAGGGCCTTTGCTCCATCAGACCAAAAAGGGTAGTTTGCCATCTTTTTCGACCTCCATGGTAAATCTGATGGCTGGGTGTATGGAATTGATGTGGTCGCGGAATTGGTCTAGAGCAGGCTGGCCATGTGGCCAGATGACAAAGGTGTCATCAACGTACCTCTTCCATAAGGTCGGGCGTAGAGTGGCAGTCTGGATGGCGTCAGTTTCAATTTTTTCCATGAATACGTTGGCTACAACCGGAGATAGGGGGGAGCCCATTGGGGTGCCCTCAGTTTGTTTGTAGAAAGTTCCATTCCAGGTGAAGTATGTGTTGGTTAAGCAATGTCTCACCAGGGGGGGTACATCAGTATCCAGTCCTTGATGAACCAGGTCTTCAATGATAGCGATGGTGTCAGGTACCGGGACTTTGGTGAACAAGGACACCACATCAAAACTGACAAGCAGGTCGTCTGGGGACAGGGAAATGCCTTTGATTGTCGATACCAGGTGAGTAGAATTTAGTACCGCAGAGGTGGTTTTTCCAGTGAAAGGTCGCAGTATATCAGCAAGAAAACGTGCCAGTTTGTAGGTCGGGGAGTTGATAGTAGAGACGATGGGACGAAGGGGTGTATCTTCTTTGTGTATCTTTGGAAGGCCATATAATCTTGGTGGTCTGGCAGCAGAGGGTTTCAACGAGAACTGTTTGATCTCATCAATTAATGCTGTTGAATCAGAAATGATTTTGTTCGTTTTGGTGACCAGGCTGTTGGTGGGATCTCTTTTTATTTTTGTATAGCTGCCATCGTTGAGTAGTTCTTGAATTTTGTTGTTATATTCTGTTTTGTCCATGATGACAGTGGCATTGCCCTTGTCGGCTGAGAGGACGACAATATCATCCCTCTTTTTTAATTGAGATAATTCAAAACGTTCGTCTTTGCTGATGTTGCTGGGTGGCAACTTAGCGTTTTTGAGGGTTGCAGCGATTTCAGATCTTGCTACGTCTGCAGAGATGTGACTCAAGCCCTTGAGTGCAACGTCGACATGGGCAATGATATCATTAACCGGTAAGTGTCTCGGTGTGACAGCAAAGTTTAGACCTTTAGTAAAACGGATTTCAGACCATCAGAAATGGAACTGTTACTGCGATTAATTACGACTTTGTTGACGTCTATCTTTTCGGTGTGTGGATCCGATTTTTTGCTGGAGAGGTGATTGAATTTGGAAATCAAATTGTCCCTACATTTGGTCGACATAGTGGCAGCCGAAGAGGTAGTCATATTGTCTACATGTTCCCAATCCGATGTAGACATTGTTGCTGTCAATTTTAAGCGTGATTTGTAGAGTGTCTTGTCTAACTGATCGAGTTCGGTGCGTGTAAGTCTGATTTTTTCCCGAGATAAGAGCGAAGCTAGTTCTAGCTAGAATTCGTTTTGCATTGAGAGAAGTTGCAACAGCAGAGGTTAGTGTAAATGCGGTTGGTATTACCTTAGAGTCGCGGCATCTCTTCAGAAAGGTGAGAGACTCGATTAGTTGAGCCTTCTTATCCCGGAGTCTGTTGAATGATCTTAAGGATGTGTGGAATCCCTCCCCGTAGAGGCGGTTAAATTTCGATTTAAAGCTTTCGTGACTGCAATGATTCATCTTCTTTGGTTCTTTCGGTAAAGTCACGTAGAATGAGAATAAAATAATAAATTGATAAAATAAAATAACATAACACAATAATATTCTCACGACGTTTCGGCCACAACACAAGCGGCCTTCATCAGGTGAAGGGACGAGACTGTCTGGTAGGACAGCGCTGGAGTGAAAGAGCCACGTTGAGATCACGACCTTTAAGCTGTGTGAGAGGAAACAAAGCGCCTTGACAAAGGAATTAGCATATAATTTAGCATTGAAATGGCTGAGTGATTAGCTTGTGACTGGTCACAGAAATAGCTATGTTAAAAGTTAAAGCATACACATCCGCAGAGGCACCCCTTGATAAAGGAATTAGCATAGAATTTAGCATTGAAATAGCTGAGTGATTATCTTGTAACTGGTCACAGAAATAGCTACGTTAAAGTCAGAGCATACACATTCACCGAGGCACTTAGTACAAATATAACAGGAGAATTTAACATTGAAATAACTAGGCAAATTTAGCATTGAAATAACTGAGTGATTAGCTAGTGACTGGTCACAGAAATGACTATGTTGAAGTCAAGGCCTACACATCTGAGCTATTCACAGTACTATATAGTGAACCAATAAAAAACTAAAATATAAATTACCTTAATGTTATCAATAAACTCTATATTCTCCAATCAGCTAAGCTACCAACAATAAGTCGTTATATATCACAATGCTATATGGCGAAAAAATGGGTGGATTCTTACCCTCAACTTTAGCACCACGGATAGCTACGGGCCCCGTTCAGACGGACGAGTTCATCCATGGTCGGAACAGAGGAGGGGGAGAGAGACAGCTGCGAGGCGCTATTATACTCCATGTTGTAAACCATACGAAAGCTTTAAATCGAAATTTCTTTCGGTAAAGTCACGTAGATAGAAAATTAAATAAAAATAACAATAAAAATAATTTAAAACAATTGTAAATAAAGCAAAAAACCTCACGTCGTTTTGATCGCAACACAAGTGGTCTTTATTTAATTCAATTGTATTATCTGTTATTGTTATTTTCTATCTTCGTAACTTTACCAAATGAAACAAGAATACGTGTGTCAATGTCTATCGGTCAAAGACACTAAACGGAGAGACGCGCAAACTCCAAATATACAGCAGGCGTCAGGGTCGGGATCGAACCCACGACTTCCTGTACACCAGGTGAGGTAGTTAACATCTCACCACGGAGAGAGACACGCAAACTCCAGTTAGCCTCGGCTATGTTCGTTGATCCTCAATTAATTACTTGGTGGAGTGAGAAAGCAATCATGTCGAGCAGATGAAGGTGGCCAGGCGTGATTCTAGACACGCCACGGCCTGTTTATCCAGTGACAGTGTACAGTTTGTGTTTGCAGTAACGTCTATTAACTCTGTTGAACACGGAGGTTATAGCATAATAGTTTACTTTTGTTTTCCTCTGGAACTCTTTATAAGAATGGAAACAGGAAGTTAACACAGCACGCACATGCAGCTGAAATCGGAACTGTTCATCCCAGCATTTAAGGACATGTGAGCCTGCATTCATTGATTTAGTATTGTTTTCAACACCCTTTGCTATGTCAGCTGAATTTAGCTCTCATAAATATTCCTTTTGCAGCCAGACAGCTGCAATTGTGTGCTCGGAGTTTTTGGTGAACATTCATTTTGAAGATGCGAGGGCTTCCAGGCATGTTTATGACCATTTGCCCTCTAATTGTGTGCCATAACAGCCCTGTGATGAATTTGGGAAACGTTTTTACTACATCCTGAATATATGAATAAGTATAGACGTGTAAGTCACATGTGACTATATATTCATTCCTCTGTGCCTCGATACTGACGTGTAGATGGTGTGGATATAATTTTTTTCTGTCTGCAGCTGACGCTTCCTCTGACGCTTCCTCCGCAGAATTGGTCTCATGGAGCAAATGCGCTCAGCGCAGCTCGGTAGGACAAGGCTCCAATGCGACCGGTGTGCATACAGCACGGATCGGACTGGAAATTTGACACGGCACCAGAGAACTCGCACAGGAGAGAAACCCTTCAAGTGCACTGTGTGTGGGAAGGCGTTTGCACAGTCTCCACATCTTCAAGTACACCAGAGAACACACACGGGAGAGAAACCCTTCAAGTGCACTGTGTGTGGGAAGGCATATGCAAGTGCATCTAATCTTGTAATACACCAGAGAACACACACAGGAGAGAAACCCTTCAGGTGCACTCTGCTGGACGGCGTTTGCACATTCATCAAATCTTCAAGTACACCAGAGAACGCACACGCATCAGAAGATCCACAAGGAGTGCAGTCTGATATCGGCTTGTGAAAGTCAAAGTGCCACCATGAGCCCATCCCTCATGAAACACGAACCGGAAAAAAATCCCAGCTTGGACACTTTTAAAGTTATTGAGGTGAAATATGAAGAGGTGATGGTGAAATGTGAAGAAGTGATGGTGAAGAGTGAAGAAGTGATGGTGAAGAGGGAAGAAGTGAAGGTGAAATGTGAAGATGAAGATTCAACTCCAAAATGGGACCTTCACATCAATGGAGGCAACGTGAAGCAGGAGGAGAATTCTGACTGTGAGGCAGAGCGAGGCAACTCCCAGCAATTCGTGGAAGTGGAGGTGTGGCTGGACTTGCTCCTAGACAATACAAAGTCAAGTGGAGACCCGGTAGATGTGTAAGCCAGAGACGATGTCGCTACAATAGATGCACCTTTGTCACAGGCCTTTAATGAAAAGAACGCGAAGTTGAAGACTCAGTTCTTAGGTTCAACCTGCAGAGTAAGAGCGGCCAGTCTTTGTGGACCTGTGGGTTGGGTTAATCTCTAACCAGGAGCGAGAGCCAATAAGCTCCCAAGCATTCACTATTTTATCAATTGCATTTATATGGTGCTTGCTTAATCGCCTCTACGTGGCTTTACCGAAAGAACCAAGGAGAATGGATCCCTGCAGTCATAAACTTCAAATCAAGATTGCCTCAGCAACTCAGAGTTTTGTATCTCGTTTCAGACACTCGAAGAGCATCCCCAAGTAGCAGCTGCCCCTGTGTGGCACAAGGTGGTGGCCCTGCACCGGCCTGCATGTGGACAAGAGCCTGTCAGTAGGGGGCGTTGGTTGATGTGGCGTCTTAGTTGTGGAGTTTGTTGGTAATGTTTCGATTTAAAGCTTTTGTGACTGCAGGGATTCATCTTCTTGGTTCTTTCGGTAAAGTCACGTAGAAGGGAAACGATAAGATAATAAAAATGAAACAATAAAATAAAATTCTCACGACGTTTCGGCTGCTTGCGAACGTCGTGAGAATTGTATTTGATTATTTTATTTTTATTATCTTATTATTTCCCTTCTACGTGAATTTGTAGGTAATGTTTAGAATGTTATCAAGTTTTGACCGAGATGCCAGCATGCAAATGCAATAGTACGTTGTACATACACTGTTAAGCAGATGGTGCATATTTTTTTTAAAAACAGCTTCTTGTTAATACGATGTAACCTGATGCAGTCTATTTCACTGCAGTAATTCAATTTTGTTAAAATGCCTGTCAATAATTTAGGATGAATACTTGTGTGATTGTGCGTGTGCATGTAACATTTTGTCTGAGGGTCAAACATTGAATAAGTGATGTTAGGACAAAGTGTGTGTGTGTGTTTGAAAGTAACCTGTACAAAGAACTCAGGTGAGAAACGTTCTTGTGATACAGGTCAAAGGGTACTTTTGTGTTTCACGAAGCGTCGGCCTCTGAAGCAACTCATTGTCTTTGAAATAGGGAGCACGCTCGGATCATTCATCAGTTACAAGGCATACCACTTAAAAGTTACACGTATAGGAGGAGGTACATTCTCTACAACACGAATTGTCTTACGTGTTGACGTAGATTTTGTCTAACTGGGACTAGAAATGCTCCTTGCTGATTGACGTCTGGATGTTCGTACCTATCGGTTGAAGCAAACCCCACTGCTGTTGTTGAGACGCTGTGCACCAATAAGGGTCCAAGCATTTTAGGGCCTTCGGCCAGGAAAGTCACAACGTTTATGGCACACGAAGGACGCATTCACGCAAGTACCCCATGCTCCGTTTTGAAGTTTTAAAATGAAACATCTTTGAATCGTGTTGTGTTTTGAATTAGATTATTGTTATTTCTTGATTAAAAGTTTATTTCATTTTACATCCGGAAGGCTTCATTGAGAAGGACATTTCGAGTGAATGTTCTCTCGTCGTTAAGTAGACGGCCTTGCCGGGGGTTCGGTTCGATGCGGACTTTCGCCTGTTTGGGATTGCGGGATCGAGATAAAGCGACACGGAGCTGCTGGCCGTCTGCAGATCGATTCCAACGTAATCGAACGTCTGTCCCTGCGCCTCCGCCGTTGGTACAGGGGGTGCTGGATAATGTTTGGAATTACCCCAATTTTGACCGTGACACCAACATGCGTTGTGAATGACGCAACGTTATGTTTTACATCCGCCGTTTAGCAGACTGCGCATATTGTGGTGAATGTTACTGGGGTAGCCAGGTGTGCCCGTCCGTCGTTCGCATGCAGGGGGTGCGTGTAGGTTTACAGCGCCCCCTGCGTGAAAACGACGGAAAGGGCAGCGTTCATCACGGATAAAGTTGTGCGCTTTTATTTTAAATGTTATTCTTTTATAAGGTGATGTTGATATCGAAAACTGACACATAACCGGCATGCCATAAATAGGAAATTAACTCTGCTTATTCGAATCAATGTATTCATATATGTCGATAAACTGATTTCAAGCAGATTGTCTCTAACGGCGACTACAGGGACCACGTGATTGTTTAAAAATGTCTTTGATTGTAACTATAATTGCCTACAATTCGTCATGTGAAGCTTATTTAGACTATAATTTATTCACTACCCAAAATGTATTTACTTGAAAACATAGAGCTGATATTTATTCTTGGTTCTTTCGGTAAAGTCACGTAGAAGGGAAACAAAATAACAATTAAATTCTCACGACGTTTCGACTGCAACACAAGCAATCATCATCAGGTGTCACACACTGGCACACACACAGAGACAGGCACACAAAGATACAGGCACACACAGTGTGTACACACACACATAGTGTACACACACAGTGTACACACATAGTGTACACACACACAGTGTAGACAGTGTATACACAGTGTACACACAGTGTATACACATAGTGTGTACACACAGAAACAGTGTGTACACACAGTAATGTCCACGTTGTAGTTCCTGAGCTCACGCACCCAAGGGGTCTCTGTTCAAGAGATGGAGCAATGGAAAATGAATCTAAATCAACTTAAACTCCATTCCCGCTCTGTGACGTCACCACTCAGCATGACCTCATCGCTGTGAAACGCCAGGGGGAGGTGTGCCTCGCTAGGGACGTCATGTCACCAAGGTATTCACCCCACCCCGTCCACCGCGCCACTTGAGCGTGACGTCACCTCTGCTTGGTCACTGGCGATATCTGTTCCGGTACAATCCTAATTTGGGCAAAGCGAGCTCAGTGACTGGCGGCTCATTAACATAATGAGTTCGTGAAAGCCGTCGCGAGTTTATTGCGACGGGTTCAGCACCCACGCCACCATCCCTCTACATATGGCCCAGGCTCATTAACATAATTTATTCAGTTAGCCGCTCGTGGGAGGAGAGTGTCTTGTACCCCGGACTGACGTCATGTCACCTGCTGCTGCCGCGTGACGTCACGAGGTAACAGGAAGCGATCGCTTCGCTCTTGCACTGAAATCCGAGGTGAGAAATTTTCATCGTGTTGGTGGTCGTGGTTGTTGTGGTGGTGGTGGTTGTTGTGGTGGTGGTGGTTGTTGTTGTGGTGGTGGTGGTTGTTGTTGTTGTTTACCAAGGTAGAGCCTCTCTCTCGTAGGGATGTCAGTTGAGTAGCAGCGAGCATGGGAATCGATGTCCAGGTTGGAACTTTACAGCGCGGGGCCTTGCCACGCGGGGCCTTGCCTCCTGCCCTCGCCTGATTGCGTTCACTTTAATTATCTCGCTTAAGTTTAATTTTGTCTTCACCCGGCTCGCCACTTTGTAACTTAGTTTTATTGTAAATATTCACGCAGTTTTTATTTTTTTCACCAGGCCAAGCCCGCTTGAGCTGCTATACCGCTCTTGTTATCAGAAGCGACCTGCCCACAACAACACAAGGTGAGGCTTTGTCAACGTGTGTGAATGTTTTGACTTAAAACTTTGGTGACTGCAAGAATTAATATTCTTGGTTCTTTCGGTAAAGTCACGTAGATAGAAAATTAAATCAAAATAACAATAAAAATTAACAAATAATTGTAAATAAAGCAAAAAAACTCACGTCGTTTTGATCGCAACACAAGTGGTCTTTATTTAATGTAATTGTATTATCTGTTATTGTTATTTTCTATCTACATAACTTTACCGAAATCAACAAGAATACGTGTGTCAATGTCTATCGGTCAAAGACACTCAGCGGAGAGACGCGCAAACTCCAAATATACAGCAGGCGTCAGGGTCGGGATCGAACCCACGACTTCCTGTGTACCAGGTGAGGTAGTTAACATCTCACCACGGAGAGAGACACGCAAACTCCAGTTAGCCTCGGATATGTTCACTGATCCTCGATTAATTACTTGGTGGAGTGAGAAAGCATTGATGCCGAGCAGATGAAGGTGGCCAGCATGATTCTATACACGCCACTGCCAGTGTGTGACAGTGTCAAGTTTGTGTTTGAAGTAAAGTCTATTAACTCTATTGAACACGGAAGTTATATAAAAAAATAGTTTATTTTTGTTTTCCTCTGGAACTCTTTGTAAGAATGGAAACAGGATGTGAACACAGCACACACATTCAGCTGAAGTCGGAACTGTTCATCCCAGCATTCAAGGACATCTTAGCCTGGATTCACACCTCTAAGTTGTGATTGAACATTAATTCATGCATTTCTGCCTAACACAAATAGTATTGTTTTCAACTCCCTTTGCTATGTCAGCTGAATTTAGCTTTCATAAATATTCCTTTTGTAGTCAGACAGCCGAAATTGTGTGCTTAGAGTTTTGAGTTAACATTCATCTTGATGATATGAAGGCTTCCAGGCATATTAATGACATTTTCCCTCTCATTGTGTGCCATAGCAGCCCGTGGAGAGAAACCCTTCAGGTGCACTCTGTGCGGGAAGGCATTTGCACGTTCATCAAATCTGATGAATTTGTGAAACTTTTTCACTACATCATGAATATATTAATAAGTATAGACGTGTAAGTCACGTGTGCATTCCTCTGTGCCTGACGTGTAGATGGTGTGGATATTCTTTTTTTCTGTCTGCAGCTGACGCTTCCTCTGCAGATTTGGTCTGATGGAGCAAAGGCACTCAGCGCAGCTCGGTACGACATGTCAACAATGCGACCAGCGTGCATACAGCACGGACCGGACTGGAAATCTGACACGGCACCAGAGAAGTCACACAGGAGAGAAACCCTTCAAATGTACTGTGTGTAACAAGGCATTTGCATGGCCATCAGTTTTTCAGAACCACCAGAGAACGCACACAGGAGAGAAACCCTTCAGGTGCACGATGTGCGGGATGGCGTTTACACAGTCATGTAATCTTGTAAAACACCAGAGAACACACACGGGAGAGAAACCCTACAAGTGCAGTGTGTGCGTGAAGGCATTTGCACAGTCATCTGATCTTGTAAAACACCAGAGAACACACACGGGAGAGAAACCCTTCAAATGCAGTGTTTGTGGGAAGGCATTTTCACAGTCATCTGCTCTTAAAAAACACCAGAGAACACACACGGGAGAGAAACCCTTCAAGTGCAGTGTTTGTGGAAAGGCATTTTCACGGTCATCTGCTCTTAAAAAACACCAGAGAACACACACGGGAGAGAAACCTTTCAGGTGCACTCTGTGCGGGAAGGCGTTTGCACGTTCATCAAATCTTGAAGTACACCAGAGAACACACACGAGAGAGAAACCCTTCAAGTGCAGTGTGTGCGTGAAGGCGTTTGCACAGTCATATGCTCTTGTAAAACACCAGAGAACACACACGGGAAAGAAACCCTTCAAGTGTACTCTGTGCGGGAAGCCGTTTGCAGATTCATCGAATCTTCGAAGACACCAGAGAACACAAAAGCATCACAAGGAGCGGAGTCGGAGTCTGAAATCAGCTTGTGAAAGTCAAAGTGCCACAATGAGCCCATCCCTCATGAAACACGAACCGGAAGAAAATCCCAGCTTGGACACTTTTAAAGGTATGAAGGTGAAATATGAAGAGGTGATGGTGAAATGTGAAGATGAAGATTCATTTCCAGAATGGGACCTTCACATTGATGAAGGCAACGTGAAGCAGGAGGAGAATTCTGACTGTGAGTCAGAGTGAGGCAACTCCCAGCAGTTTGTGGAAGTGGAGGTGTGGGTGGACTTGCTCCTAGACAACACAAAGTCAAGTGGAGACCCGGTAGATGTGTAAGCCAGAGACGATGTCGCTACAATAGATGCACCTTTGTCACAGGCCTTTAATGACTAGAATGTGAAGTTGAACACTGTGTGGGCCTGTGGGTTGGGTAGATCTCTAATCAGGAGCAAGAGCCAATAAGCTCCCAAGCATTCATGGTGCTTGCTTAACCACCTCAGCAACTCGGAGTTCTGTGTCGTACCTCATCACAAACACTCGAAGAGCATCCCCAAGTAGCAGCTGCCCCTGTGTGGCACAAGGTGGTGGCCCTGCATCGGCCTGCATGTGGACAAGAGCCTGTCAGTAGGGGGCGATGATTGATGCATCATCTCAGTTGTGTAGTTTGTAGGTAATGTTTAGAATTTGCTACATTTTCACTCAGACGCCAGCATGCAATGGCCTACTCGTTTTGAATGACACAATAGTATGTTTTACATACACTGTGAAGCAGAATGTGCAACTTTTTTAAAAAGCTTCTTGTTAATACGATGTAACGTGATGCAGTATATTTCACTGCAGTAATCCAATTTTGTTAATATGCCTGTCAATAATTTAGAATGTATACTTGTCTGGTTTTGTGCATTCTTGTAACATTTGATCTATAAGGGTCAAACATTGAATAAGTGATGTTAGGACAAAGTGTGTGTGTTTGTTTGAAAGAAACCTGTACAGAGAACTCAGGTGAGACCTGTTGTTCTTGTGATACAGGTCAAACGGTGTTTTTGTGTTCCACGAAGCATCTGGAGCAACTCATTGTCTTTGAAATAGGGAGGACGCTCGGATCATTCATCAGTTACAAGGCATACCACTTGAAAGTTACACGTATAGGAGGAGGTACATTCTCTACAACACGAATTGTAGTTTTGTCTTACGTGTTGACGTAGATTTTGTCTAACTAGGACTAGAAATGCTCCTTGTTGATTGACGTCTGGATGTTCGTTACCTATCGGTTGAAGCAAACCCCACTGCTGTTATTGAGACACTGTGCACCAATAAGGGTCCAACACATTGACGGCCTTCAGGCCAGGAAAGTCACAACATTTGCACACGAAGGACGCATTCACGCAAGTACCCCGTGCTCCGTTTTAAAATGAAACATCTTTGAATTGTGTTGTGTTTTGAATTAGATGATTTTATTTCTTCATTAAAAGCTTGTATCAATTTTCATCTGGAAGACTTCATTGAAAAGGACATTTCGTGTGAATTTTCTCTCGTCATTAAGTAGATGGCCTTGCCTGGGGTTCGGTTCAATGCGGACACAAACTGTACACACACACAGTGTACACACAGTGTACACACACAGTGTACACACTGTACATACAGTGTACACACAGTTTGCACAGTGTTCACACACAGTGTTCACACAGTGTACACACAGTGTACACACAGTGTACACACACAGTGTACACACACAGGGAACACACAGTGACACACAGCGACACACAGTGACACAGTGTATACACATAGTGTACATACACACAGTGAACACACACACAGTGTATACACAATAATGTACACGTTGTTGTAGCTGAGCTCACACATCCAAGGGAAGGAGCAATGTAAAATGAATCTAAATCAACTTAAACTCCAACTCTGTGACGTCACCACTCTGCATTACCTCATCGGCGTGAAACGCCAGGGGGAGGTGTACCTCGCTAGTGACGTCATGTCACCAAGGTATTCACCCGTCCCCCGCGCTCTTGAGCGTGACGTCACCTCCGCTTGGGTCACTGCCGATATCGTTCCAGTGACAATCCTTATTTGGGCAAAGCTACGCCCAGTGACTGGTGGCTCATTAACATAATGTGTCCGTTAAAGCCGTCGCGAGTTTATTGCGACGGGTTCAGCGCCCACTCCCCCATCCCTCGACATATGGGCCGGCCTTATTAACATACTTTATTCATAATCTTAGTTTTTTCGGTAAAGTCACGTTGACTTTACCGAAAAAACTAAGAATATGAATTACTGCAGTCACGAAAGCTTTAAATCAAAATATAATTTATTCAGTTACAGAGCCGCTCGTGGGAGGGAAGTGACGTCATACTACTTCCTGCTGTCGCGAGGTAACAGGAAGCTGCCGTGTGCGCGCTTGCACTGAAATCCAGGGTGAGAAATTCTCATCGTTGTGGTTGTTGTGGTGGTGGTTGTGGTTGTTGTTTACCAAGGTAGAGCCTCTCTCTCTCTCGTAGGGATGTCAGTTGAGTAGCAGCGAGCATGGGAATCGATGTCCATGTTGGAACTTTACAACGCGGGGCCTAGCCACGCGGGGCCTTGCCTCCTGCCCTCGCCTGATTGCGTTTACTT
Source organism: Petromyzon marinus (assembly GCF_048934315.1). NCBI lineage: Eukaryota > Metazoa > Chordata > Hyperoartia > Petromyzontiformes > Petromyzontidae > Petromyzon > Petromyzon marinus. The sequence continues at coordinate 1,305,569 of NW_027422728.1, forward strand.
TAATTATCTCGCTTAAATTTAATTTGTCTTCACCCCGCTCGCCACTTGGTAACTTTGTTTTATTGTAAATATTCACGCAGTTTTTATTTTTTTCACCAGGCCAAGCCCGCTTGAGCTGCTATACCGCTCTTGTTATCAGGAGCGACCTGCCCACAACAACACAAGGTGAGGCTTTGTCAACGTGTGTGAATGTTTTGACTTAAAACTTTGGTGATTGCAGGAATTAATATTCTTGGTTCTTTCGGTAAAGTCACGTAGATAGAAAATAATAAAAATAAATGAAAGAATTAATGCTGAGCAGATGAAGGTGGTCAGGCATGGTTCTGGACACACCACCACCTGTTTACTCATGGCAGTGTGTGACAGTGTCAAGTTTGTGTTTGAAGTAAAGTCTATTAATTCTGTTGAACACGGAGGTTATATCAAAACAATATTTTAGTTTTGTTTTCCTCTGGAACTCTTTATAAGAATGCAAACAGGAGGTGAACACAGCACACACATTCAGCTGAAGTCGGAACTGTTCATCCCCAGCATTCAAGGACACCTGAGCCTGGATTCACACCTGAGTTGCGATTGAACATTAATTTATGCATTTCTGCATAACACAAATAGTATTGTTTTCAACACCCTTTGCTATGTCAGCCGAATTTAGCTTTCATAAATATTTCTTTTGTAGTCAGCCGAAATTGTGTGCTTAGAGTTTTGGGTTAACATTCATCTTGAAGATATGAAGGCTTCCAGGCATATTAATGACATTTTCCCTCTCATTGCGTGCCATAACAGCCCGTGGAGAGAAACCCTTCAGGTGCACTCTGTACGTGAAGGCGTTTGCACAGTCACCACATCTTAAAGTACACCAGAGAACACACACGGGAGATACACCCTTCAAGTTGCAGTGTGTGCGTGAAGGCATTTGCACGTTCATCAAATCTGATTAATTTGGGAAACTTTTTCACTACATCATGAATATATTAATAAGTATAGACGTGTAAGTCTCGTGTGCATTCCTCTGTGCCTGACGTGTAGATGGTGTGGATATTATTTTTTTCTGTCTGCAGCTGACGCTTCCTCTGCAGATTTGGTCTGATGGACCAAAGGCACTCAGCACAGCTCGGTACGACAAGTCAACAATGCGACCAGCGTGCATACAGCACGGACCGGACTGGAAATTTGACACGGCACCAGAGAAGTCACACAGGAGAGAAACCCTTCAAATGTACTGTGTGTAACAAGGCATTTCCATGGTCATCAGTTCTTCAGAACCACCATAGAACACACACAGGAGAGAAACCCTTCAGGTGCAGTGTTTGTGGGAAGGCATTTTTATGGCCATCTGCTCTTAAAAAACACCAGAGAACACACACGGAAGAGAACCCCTTCAAGTGCAGTGTTTGTGGGAAGGCATTTTCAGATTCATTTGCTCTTAAAACCCACCAGAGAACACACACGGGAGAGAAACCCTTCAAGTGCAGTGTGTGCGGGAAGGCATTTGCACAGTCATCTGATCTTGTAAAACACCAGAGAACACACACGGGAGAGAAACCCTTCAGGTGCACGATGTGCGGGATGGCGTTTACACAGTCATATAATCTTGTAAAACACCAGAGAACACACACGGGAGAGAAACCCTTCAAGTGTACTCTGTGCGGGATGGCGTTTGCACAGTCACCACATCTTATAGTACACCATAGAACACACACGGGAGAGAAACCCTTCAAGTGCAGTGTGTGCGTGAAGGCATTTGCACATTCATCTGCTCTTAAATCACACCAGAGAACACACACAGGAGAGAAACCCTTCAGGTGCAGTGTGTGTGGGAAGACATTTTCAGATTCATCTGCTCTTAAAAAACACCAGAGAACACACACGGGAGAGAAACCCTTCAGGTGCACGATCTGCGGGATGGCGTTTACACAGTCACCACATCTTATAGTACACCATAGAACACACACGGGAGAGAAACCCTTCAAGTGCAGTGTGTGCGTGAAGGCATTTGCACATTCATCTGCTCTTAAATCACACCAGAGAACACACACAGGAGAGAAACCCCTCAGGTGCAGTGTGTGTGGGAAGACATTTTCAGATTCATCTGCTCTTAAAAAACACCAGAGAACACACACGGGAGAGAAACCCTTCAGGTGCACGATCTGCGGGATGGCGTTTACACAGTCATATCTCGTATTACACCAGAGAACACACACGGGAGAGAAACCCTTCCAGTGCAGTGTTTGTGGGAAGGCATTTTCACGGTCATCTCTTAAAAAACACCAGAGAACACACACGTGAGAGAAACCCTTCAAGTGCAGTGTGTGTGGGAAGACATTTTCAGATTCATGTAATCTTGTAATACACCAGAGAACACACACGGGAGAGAAACCCTTCAAGTGCAGTGTGTGCGTGAAGGCGTTTGCACAGTCATCTGATCTTGTAAAACACCAGAGAACACACACAGGAGAGAAACCCTTCAAGTGTACTCTGTGCGGGAAGCCGTTTGCAGATTCATCAAATCTTCAAGTACACCAGAGAACACAAAAGCATCGGAAGATCCACAAGGAGCGGAGTCGGAGTCTGAAATCAGCTTGTGAAAGTCAAAGTGCTGCAATGAGCCCATCCCTCATGAAACAAGAACCGGACGAAAATCCCAGCTTGGACACTTTTAAAGGTATCAAGGTGAAATATGAAGAGGTGATGGTGAAATGTGAAGAAGTGATGAGTGAAGAAGTGAAGGTAAAATCTGAAGATGAAGATTCAACTCCAAAATGGGACCTTCACATCGTGAAGCAGGAGGAGAATTCTGACTGTGAGTCAGAGTGAGGCAACTCCCAGCAGTTTGTGGAAGTGGAGGTGTGGGTGGACTTGCTCCTAGACAATACAAAGTCAAGCGGAGACCCGGTAGATGTGTAAGCCAGAGACGATGTCGCTACAATAGATGCACCTTTGTCACAGGCCTTTAATGACAAGAACGTGAAGTTGAACACTTTGTGGGCCCGTGGGTTGGGTAGATCTCTAACCAGGAGCAAGAGCCAATAAGCTCCCAAGCATTCACTATGTTATAATAATTGCTTTTACATGGTGCTTGCTTAATCGCCTCAGCAACTCGGAGTTTTGTATCTCATCTCACGCTCGAAGAGCATCCCCAAGTAGCAGCTGCCCCTGTGTGGTACAAGGTGGTGTCCCTTGTACCACACAGGGGCAGCTGCTACTGCCCCTGTGTGGTAAGAGCCTGGACAAGAGCCTGTCATCTTCTTTGGTTCTTTCGGTAAAGTCACGTAGAATGAGAATAAAATAATAAAATAAAACAATAAAATTCTCACGACGTTTCGGCCACAACACAAGTGGCCTTCTTCAGGTGAAAGGAACAAACCTGTCGGGACGACAGAGCTACAATCAACGCTGCTAAGATTCTACGTGACTTTACCGAAAGAACCAAAGAAGATGAATCCTTGCAGTCACGAAAGCTTTAAATCGAAAAAAGAGCCTGTCAGTAGGGGGCGATGATTGATGTGTCATCTCACTTGTGTAGTTTGTAGGTAATGTTTAGAATTTGCTACATTTTCACTCAGATGCCAGCATGCAATGGCCTACTCAATAGTATGTTTTACATACACTGTGAAGCAGACTGTGCCACTTTTTTTAAAAGCTTCTTGTTAATACGATGTAACGTGATGCAGGATATTTCACTGCAGTAATCCAATTTTGTTAATATGCCCGTCAATAATTGAGAATGTATACTTGTCTGGTTTTGTGCATACTTGTAACATTTGATCTATATGGGTCAAACATTGAATAAGTGATGTTAGGACAAAGTGTGTGTGTGTTTGAAAGTAACCTGTACAGAGAACTCAGGTGGGACCCGTTGTTCTTGTGATACAGGTCAAACGGTATTTTTGTGTTTCACGAAGCATCTGGAGCAACTCATTGTCTTTGAAATAGGGAACACGCTCGGATCATTCATCAGTTACAAGGCATACCACCTTGAAGTTACACGTAGAAGAGATACATTCTCTACAACACGACTTGTAGTTTTGTCTTACATGTTGACGTAGATTTTGTCTAACTGGGACTAGAAGTGCACCTTGCTGATTGACGTCTGGATGTTCGTAACCATCGGTTGAAGCAAACCCCGCTGCTGTTGTTGAGACGCTGTGCACCAATAATGGTCCAACACATTGACGGCTTTCAGGCCAGGAAAGTCACAACATTTGCACACGAAGGACGCATTCACACAAGTACCCCATGCTCCCTTTTGAAGTTTTAAAATGAAACATCTTTGACTTGTGTTGTGTTTTGAATTAGATGATTTTATTTCTTCATTAAAAGCTTGTATCAATTTACATCTGGAAGACTTAATTGAAAAGGACATTTCGTGTGAATTTTCTCTCGTCATTAAGTAGATGGCCTTGCCGGGGGTTCGGTTCAATGCGGACACAAACAGTGTACACACACAGTGTACACACACACAGTGTACACACACACAGTGTACACACAGTGTACACACACAGTTTATACACTGTACACACAATGTACACACACTGTACACACACAGTGTACACACAGTGTACACACACACTATACACAGTGTACACACACACAGTGTACACACACAGTGTACATACACACAGTGTACACACACACAGTGACAGTGACACACAGTGACACAGTGTACACACACACAGTGTACGCACACAGTGACACACACAGTGTACACAGTGACACAGTGACACAAGAACAACCGCCATTCGCCACTAAGTGGCGGTGACGTCACCACGACGCTTGTGCCAGGCACAGTGACACACAGACACACAGTGACACACACAGTGACACACACAGCGACACACAGTGACACACACAGTGTACACACACAGTGTACACACAATGTACACACACAGTGTACACACACACAGTGTACACACACACAATGTACACACAGTGTACACACAGTGTATACACATAGTGTACACACACACAGTGTACACACACAGTGTACACACACACACAGGGTATACACAGTGTACACACACACAATGTACACACACAGTGTACACACAGTGTATACACATAGTGTACACACACAGTGTACACACACAGTGTACACACACACACAGGGTATACACTACACACAGTGTACACACGGTGTACATACAGTGTATACACCTAGTGTACACACACAGGGTACACACAGTGTATATATATACACACAGTGTACACACACACACAGTGACACACACAGTGTACACACAGTGTATACACATAGTGTACATACACACAGTGTACACACACAGTGACACACACACAGTGACACACAGTGTATACACATAGTGTACACACACAGAGTGTACACACACACAGTGCACACACAACAATGTCCACGTTGTTGCTGAGCTCACACACCCAAGGGAGGGAGCAATGGAAAATGAATCTAAATCAACTTAAACTCCAACTCTGTGACGTCACCACTCTGCATTACCTCATCGGCGTGAAACGTCAGGGGGAGGTGTACATCGCTAGTGACGTCATGTCACCAAGGTGTTCACCCCTCCCCCGTCCACCGCGCTCTTGAGCGTGACGTCACCTCCGCTCGGGTCGCTGCCAATATGGTTCCAGTGGCAATCCTTATTTGGGCAAAGCTACGCCCAGTGACTGGCGGCTCATTAACATAATGTGTTCGTTAAAGCCGTCGCGAGTTTATTGCAATGGGTTCAGTGCCCACGCCCCCATCCCTCGACATATGGGCAGGCCTCATTAACATAATTTATTCAGTTACAGAGCCGCTTGTGGGAGGGAAGTGACGTCATACTACTTCCTGCTGTCGCGAGGCAACAGGAAGCTGCCGTGTGCGCGCTTGCACTGAAATCCGAGGTGAGAAATTCTCATCGTTGTGGTGGTGGTGGTTGTTGTTGTTGTTTACCAAGGTAGAGCCTCTCTCTCTCGTAGGGATGTCAGTTGAGTAGCAGCGAGCATGGGAATCGATGTCCAGGTTGGAACTTTACAACGCAGGGCCTAGCCACGCGGGGCCTTGCCTCCTGCCCTCGCCTGATTGCATTCACTTTAATTATCTCGCTTAAATTTAATTTGTCTTCACCCGGCTCGCCACTTTGTAACTTTGCTTTATTGTAAATATTCACGCAGTTTTTATTTTCTTTTGTTACCAGGCCAAGCCCGCTTGAGCTCCTATACCGCTCTTGTTATCAGAAGCGACCTGCCCACAACAACACAAGGTGAGGCTTTGTCATCGTGTGTGAATGTTTTGACTTAAAACTTTGGTGACTGCAGGAATTAATATTCTTGGTTCTTTCGGTAAAGTCACGTAGATAGAAAATAAAATAAAAGATAATAATTTTTCTTTTTTTAAATGAAGCAAAAAACCCCACAACGTTTCTATGGCAACATTAATGTTGAAGATGCGCGGGCTTACAGGAATATTTATGACATTTGCCCTCTCATTGCGTGCCATGACAGTGCTGTTTGCACAGTCACACAAAGTCACTGTAAGATGATTTTCTTGGTCGTGTTTTTGTTTTTTCGCTTGTTGTGGTTGCACCCGATTCAAGAGCCGAATGGCTCACGGGACTATAACCAAAATAAATCAAACTGAAAATCAAAAAACTGAAACCGCGTGATGAATTTTGGGAAAGTTTTTCACTGCATCTCCAAATATATATAAAAGGCAAAGTTGTGATTGTGTGTCTGTTCAAAATGTTTAGCGTACTTCCCAACATACAACAAACTGGAAATTTGCCATGTGGGTACTTTCCAGACTGTACACCGTGCAAACATTATACAAATACACTTTTGGTTTTTATTGGGGGGGGAGGGGAGCTCAATAATGTATAGATTTTTTGCACGGCAAGTGAGCTGTGACGTCAAATCTGTCACGTGACCCTCGCACGTGGAAGAGTAACGCATTGTAGTGTAGCGGTTAGCGTTGTCTGTGTGTGTGTCTGTGTGTGTATCTGTGTGTGTGTGTCTGTGTGTGTATCTGTGTGTCTGTGTGTGTGTCTGTGTGTGTGTCTGTGTGTCTGTGTGTGTGTGGAAGCCTAACGCATTGTAGTGTAGCGGTTAGCGCTACGCCGCGCTATGAACCCGGCGACCCGAGTTCAATTCCCGCTCACGGCCACCACCGGTGACGATTATTTGAACAGCTTCTGGGCCTCCCCTAGGTAGACTCAGCCTAAAACGAGTAACTGTCGTGGTGTGAACATCGCCACTGGGGAGACAAAGGCGGCCGGACGTGGTGGATCCAAGTCCCGGTCGAAGCCGGGTAGTACACCTAGTCATGAATACATGAATGAATATAGACGTGTAAGTCACGTGTGACTGTATATATTCATTCCTCCATGGCTCGATACTGACGTGTAGATGGTGTGGATATTCTTATTTTCTGTCTGCAGCTCACGCTGGTCTGATGGAGCAAATGCACTCAGCACAGCAAGCCGGGACGACAAGTCAACAATGCGACCAGCGTGCATACAGCACGGATCGGACTGGAAATTTAACACAGCACCAGAGAACTCGCACAGGAGAGAAACCCTTCAAGTGCACTGTGTGTGACAAGGCATTTTCAGATTCATCGACTCTTAAAAAACACCAGAGAACACACACGGGAGAGAAACCCTTCAAGTGCACTGTGTGTGGGAAGGCATTTTCAGATTCATGGACTCTTAAAAAACACCAGAGAACACACACGGGAGAGAAACCCTTCAAGTGCACTGTGTGTGGGAAGGCATTTTCACAGTCATCTGCTCTTAAAATTCACCAGAGAACACACACGGGAGAGAAACCCTTCAAGTGCAGTGTGTGTGGGAAGACATTTTCAGATTCATCTGCTCTTAAAACACACCAGAGAACACACACGGGAGAGAAACCCTTCAAATGCAGTGTGTGTGGGAAGGCATTTTCAGATTCATCTCATCTTCAAAGACACCAGAGAACACACACGGGAGAGAAACCCTTCAAGTGCAGTGTGTGTGGGAAGACATTTTCAGATTCATTTGCTCTTAAAACACACCAGAGAACACACACGGGAGAGAAACCCTTCAAGTGCAGTGTGTGTGGAAAGGCATTTTCACAGTCATTTGCTCTTAAAAAACACCAGAGAACACACACGGGAGAGAAACCCTTCAAATGCACTGTGTGTGGGAAGACTTTTTCAGATTCATCTACTCTTAAAACACACCAGAGAACACACACGGGAGAGAAACCCTTCAAGTGCAGTGTGTGTGGGAAGGCATTTCCAGATTCATCTAATAAAACACCAGAGAACACACACGGGAGAGAAACCCTTCAAGTGCAGTATTTGTGGGAAGACATTTTCACGGTCATCTGCTCTTAAAAAACACCAGAGAACACACACGGGAGAGAAACCCTTCAGGTGCAGTGTGTGTCGGAAGACATTTTCAGGTTCATTTGCTCTTAAAACACACCAGAGAACACACATGGGAGAGAAACCCTTCAGATGCAGTGTGTGTGGGAAGACTTTTCAGATTCATCTACTCTTAAAACACACCAGAGAACACACACGGGAGAGAAACCCTTCAAGTGCAGTGTGTGAAGACATTTTCAGATTCATTTGCTCTTAAAACACACCAGAGAACTCACATGGGAGAGAAACCCTTCAAGTGCAGTGTGTGTGTGAAGGCATTTTCACGGTCATCTGCTCTTAAAATACACCAGAGAACACACACGGGAGAGAAACCCTTGTGCAGTGTGTGTGGGAAGACATTTTCTGATTCATCTGCTCTTAAAAAACACCAGAGAACACACACGGGAGAGAAACCCTTCAGGTGCAGTGTGTGTGGGAAGACATTTTTAGATTAATCTACTCTTAAAACACACCAGAGAATACACACGGGAGAGAAACCCTTCAAGTGCAGTGTTTGTGGGAAGACATTTTCACGGTCATCTGCTCTTAAAAAACACCAGAGAACACACACGGGAGAGAAACCCTTCAAGTGCACTGTGTGTGTGAAGGCATTTTCACAGTCATCTGCTCTTAAAACACACCAGAAAACACACACGGGAGAGAAACCCTTCAAGTGCAGTGTGTGTGGGAAGGCATTTTCACAGTCATCTGGTCTTAAATCACACCAGAGAACACACACGGGAGAGAAACCCTTCAAGTGCAGTGTGTGTGGGAAGGCATTTTCAGATTCATCTACTCTTACAAATCACCAGAGAACACACGGGAGAGAAACCCTTCAAGTGCAGTGTGTGTGGGAAGACATTTTAAGATTCATTTGCTCTTAAAACACACCAGAGAACACACACGGGAGAGAAACCCTTCAAGTGCAGTGTGTGTGGGAAGGCATTTTCAGATTCATCTCATCTTCAAAGACACCAGAGAACACACACGGGAGAGAAACCCTTCAGGTGCAGTGTGTGTGGGAAGACTTTTTCAGGTTCATTTGCTCTTAAAACACACCAGAGAACACACACGGGAGAGAAACCCTTCAAATGCAGTGTGTGTGGGAAGAAATTTTCAGATTCATCGACTCTTAAAACACACCAGAGAACACACACGGGAGAGAAACCCTTCAGGTGCAGTGTGTGTGGGAAGACATTTGCATGGTCATCTGCTCTTAAAACACACCAGAGAACACACACGGGAGAGAAACCCTTCAAGTGCAGTGTGTGAAGACATTTTCAGATTCATTTGCTCTTAAAACACACCAGAGAACACACACGGGAGAGAACCCCTTCAAGTGCAGTGTGTGTGTGAAGGCATTTTCACGGTCATCTGCTCTTAAAACACACCAGAGAACACACACGGGAGAGAAACCCTTCTTGTGCAGTGTGTGTGGGAAGACATTTTCTGATTCATCTGCTCTTAAAAAACACCACAGAACACACACGGGAGAGAAACCCTTCAAGTGCAGTGTGTGTGGGAAGACATTTTCAGATTCATCTGCTCTTAAAACACACCAGAGAACACACACGGGAGAGAAACCCTTCAAATGCAGTGTGTGTGGGAAGGCATTTTCAGATTCATCTCATCTTCAAAGACACCAGAGAACACACACGGGAGAGAAACCCTTCAAGTGCAGTGTGTGTGGGAAGACATTTTCAGATTCATTTGCTCTTAAAACACACCAGAGAACACACACGGGAGAGAAACCCTTCAAGTGCAGTGTGTGTGGAAAGGCATTTTCACAGTTATTTGCTCTTAAAAAACACCAGAGAACACACACGGGAGAGAAACCCTTCAAATGCACTTTGTGTGGGAAGACTTTTTCAGATTCATCTACTCTTAAAACACACCAGAGAACACACACGGGAGAGAAACCCTTCAAGTGCAGTGTGTGTGGGAAGGCATTTCCAGATTCATCTAATAAAACACCAGAGAACACACACGGGAGAGAAACCCTTCAAGTGCAGTATTTGTGGGAAGACATTTTCACGGTCATCTGCTCTTAAAAAACACCAGAGAACACACACGGGAGAGAAACCCTTCAGGTGCAGTGTGTGTCGCAAGACATTTTCAGGTTCATTTGCTCTTAAAACACACCAGAGAACACACACGGGAGAGAAACCCTTCAGATGCAGTGTGTGTGGGAAGACTTTTCAGATTCATCTACTCTTAAAACACACCAGAGAACACACACGGGAGAGAAACCCTTCAAGTGCAGTGTGTGAAGACATTTTCAGATTCATTTGCTCTTAAAACACACCAGAGAACTCACATGGGAGAGAAACCCTTCAAGTGCAGTGTGTGTGTGAAGGCATTTTCACGGTCATCTGCTCTTAAAACACACCAGAGAACACACACGGGAGAGAAACCCTTCAGGTGCAGTGTGTGTGGGAAGACATTTTCAGATTCATCTACTCTTAAAACACACCAGAGAACACACACGGGAGAGAAACCCTTCAAGTGCAGTGTGTGTGGGAAGGCATTTTCAGATTCATCTCATCTTCAAAGACACCAGAGAACACACACGGGAGAGAAACCCTTCAGGTGCAGTGTGTGTGGGAAGACTTTTTCAGGTTCATTTGCTCTTAAAACACACCAGAGAACACACACGGGAGAGAAACCCTTCAAATGCAGTGTGTGTGGGAAGAAATTTTCAGATTCATCGACTCTTAAAACACACCAGAGAACACACACGGGAGAGAAACCCTTCAGGTGCAGTGTGTGTGGGAAGACATTTGCATGGTCATCTGCTCTTAAAACACACCAGAGAACACACACGGGAGAGAAACCCTTCAAGTGCAGTGTGTGAAGACATTTTCAGATTCATTTGCTCTTAAAACACACCAGAGAACACACACGGGAGAGAAACCCTTCAAGTGCAGTGTGTGTGTGAAGGCATTTTCACGGTCATCTGCTCTTAAAACACACCAGAGAACACACACGGGAGAGAAACCCTTCTTGTGCAGTGTGTGTGGGAAGACATTTTCTGATTCATCTGCTCTTAAAAAACACCACAGAACACACACGGAGAGAAACCCTTCAAGTGCAGTGTTTGTGGGAAGACATTTTCACGGTCATCTGCTCTTAAAAAACACCAGAGAACACACACGGGAGACAAACCCTTCAAGTGCACTGTGTGTGTGAAGGCATTTTCACAGTTATCTGCTCTTAAACCACCAGAAAACACACGGGAGAGAAACCCTTCAAGTGCAGTGTGTGCGGGAAGGCATTTGCACATTCATCAAATCTTCAAGTACACCAGAGAACACAGACAGGAGAGAAACCCTTGAGGTGCACTCTGTGTGGGATGATGTTTGCACAGTCATCACATCTTAAAGTACACCAGAGAACACACACGGGAGAGAAACCCTTCAGGTGCACTCTGCGGGAAGGCGTTTGCACATTCATAAAATCTTCAAGTACACCAGAGAACACGGAAGCATCAGAAGATCTGCAAGGAGTGGAATCTGAAATCAGCTTGTGAAAGCCAAAGTGCCACAATAAGCCCATCCCTCATGAAACAAGAACCGGACGAAAATCGCAGCTTGGACACTTTTAAAGGTATCGAGGTGAAATATGAAGAGGTGATGGTGAAGAGGGAAGAAGTGAAGGTGAAATGTGAAGATGAAGATTCAACTCCAAAATGGGACCTTCACATCGATGGAGGCAACGTAAAGCAGGAGGAGAATTCTGACTGTGAGGCAGAGCGAGGCAACTCCCAGCAGTTTGTGGAAGTGGAGGTGTGGGTGGACTTCCGAGACAATCCAAAGTCAAGTGGAGACCCGGTAGATGTGTAAGCCAGAGACGATGTCGCTACAATAGATGCACCTTTGTCACAAGCCTTTAATGACAATGTGAAGTTGAACACTTTGTGGGCCCGTGGGTTGGGTAGATCTCTAACCAGGAGCAAGAGCCAATAAGCTCCCAAGCATTCACTATGTTATAATAATTGCTTTTACACGGTGCTTGCTTAATCGCCTCAGCAACTCGGAGTTTTGTGTCGTACCTCGCCTGAAACACTCAAAGAGCATCCCCAAGTAGCAGCTGCCCCTGTGTGGCACAAGGTGGTGGCCCTGCACCGGCCTGCATGTGGACAAGAGCCTGTCAGTAGGGGGCGATGATTGATGTGTCATCTCAGTTGTGTGGTTTGTAGGTAATGTTTAGAATTTGCTACATTTTCACTCAGACGCCAGCATGCAATGGCCTACTCGTTTTGAATGACAATAGTATGTTTTACATACACGGTGAAGCAGACTGCAACTTTTTAAAAAAGCTTCTTGTTAATATGATGTAACGTGATGCAGTATATTTCACTGCAGTAATCCAATTTTGTTAATATGCCTGTCAATAATTTAGAATGTATACTTGTCTGGTTTTGTGCATACTTGTAACATTTGATCTATAAGGGTCAAACATTGATTAAGTGATGTTAGGACAAAGTGTGTGTGTGTTTGAAAGTAACCTGTACAGATTACTCAGGTGAGACCCGTTGTTCTTGTGATACAGGTCAAACGGTATTTTTGTGTTTCACGAAGCATCTGGAGCAACTCATTGTGTTTGAAATAGGGAACACGCTCGGATCATTCATCAGTTACAAGGCATACCACCTTGAAGTTACACGTAGAAGAGATACATTCTCTACAACACGACTTGTAGTTTTGTCTTACATGTTGACGTAGATTTTGTCTAACTGGGACTAGAAGTGCTCCTTGCTGATTGACGTCTGGATGTTCGTTACCTATCGGTTGAAGCAAACCCCGCTGCTGTTGTTGAGACGCTGTGCACCAATAATGGTCCAACACATTGACGGCCTTCAGGCCAGGAAAGTCACAACATTTGCACACGAAGGACGCATTCACACAAGTACCCCATGCTCCCTTTTGAAGTTTTAAAATGAAACATCTTTGACTTGTGTTGTGTTTTGAATTAGATGATTTTATTTCTTCATTAAAAGCTTGTATCAATTTACATCTGGAAGACTTAATTGAAAAGGACATTTCGTGTGAATTTTCTCTCGTCATTAAGTAGATGGCCTTGCCGGGGGTTCGGTTCAATGCGGACACAAACAGTGTACACACACAGTGTACACACACACAGTGTACACACACAGTGTACACACAGTGTGTACACACACACAGTGTACACACACACAGTGTACACGCAGTGTACACACACACAGTGTACACACACAGTTTATACACTGTACACACAATGTACACACACTGTACACACACAGTGTACACACAGTGTACACAGTGTACACACACACTGTATATACAGTGTACATACACACTGTACATACACACAGTGTACACACACACAGTGTACACACACAGTGTACATATACACAGTGTACACACACACAGTGACAGTGACACACACAGTGACACAGTGTACACACACACAGTGTACACACACAGTGACACACACAGTGTACACAGTGACACAAGAACAACCGCCATTCGCCACTAAGTGGCGGTGACGTCACCACGACGCTTGTGCCAGGCACAGTGACACACAGACACACACAGTGACACAGTGACACACACAGTGACACACACAGCGACACACAGTGACACACACAGTGTACACACACAGTGTACACACAATGTACACACACAGTGTACACACACACAATGTACACAATGTACACACAGTGTACACACAGTGTATACACATAGTGTACACACACACAGTGTACACACAGTGTACACACACACACAGGGTATACACAGTGTACACACACACAATGTACACACACAATGTACACACACAGTGTACACACAGTGTATACACATAGTGTACACACACAGTGTACACACACAGTGTACACACACACACAGGGTATACACTGTACACACACACAGTGTACACACGGTGTACATACAGTGTATACACCTAGTGTACACACACAGGGTACACACAGTGTATATATATACACACACAGTGTACACACACACAGTGACACACACAGTGTACACACACAGTGTATACACATAGTGTACATACACACAGTGTACACACACAGTGACACACACAGTGACACACAGTGACACACAGTGTATACACATAGTGTACACACACAGAGTGTACACACACACACAGTGCACACACAACAATGTCCACGTTGTTGCTGAGCTCACACACCCAAGGGAGGGAGCAATGGAAAATGAATCTAAATCAACTTAAACTCCAACTCTGTGACGTCACCACTCTGCATTACCTCATCGGCGTGAAACGTCAGGGGGAGGTGTACATCGCTAGTGACGTCATGTCACCAAGGTGTTCACCCCTCCCCCGTCCACCGCGCTCTTGAGCGTGACGTCACCTCCGCTCGGGTCGCTGCCAATATGGTTCCAGTGGCAATCCTTATTTGGGCAAAGCTACGCCCAGTGACTGGCGGCTCATTAACATAATGTGTTCGTTAAAGCCGTCGCGAGTTTATTGCGATGGGTTCAGTGCCCACGCCCCCATCCCTCGACATATGGGCAGGCCTCATTAACATAATTTATTCAGTTACAGTCCCGCTTGTGGGAGGGAAGTGACGTCATACTACTTCCTGCTGTCGCGAGGCAACAGGAAGCTGCCGTGTGCGCGCTTGCACTGAAATCCGAGGTGAGAAATTCTCATCGTTGTGGTGGTGGTGGTCGTTGTTGTTGTTTACCAAGGTAGAGCCTCTCTCTCGTAGGGATGTCAGTTGAGTAGCAGCGAGCATGGGAATCGATGTCCAGGTTGGAACTTTACAACGCAGGGCCTAGCCACGCGGGGCCTTGCCTCCTGCCCTCGCCTGATTGCATTCACTTTAATTATCTCGCTTAAATTTAATTTGTCTTCACCCGGCTCGCCACTTTGTAACTTTGTTTTATTGTAAATATTCACGCAGTTTTTATTTTCTTTTGTTACCAGGCCAAGCCCGCTTGAGCTCCTATACCGCTCTTGTTATCAGAAGCGACCTGCCCACAACAACACAAGGTGAGGCTTTGTCAACGTGTGTGAATGTTTTGACTTAAAACTTTGGTGACTGCAGGAATTAATATTCTTGGTTCTTTCGGTAAAGTCACGTAGATAGAAAATAAAATTAAAATAACATAATACATTTTATTTTTTTTAAATGAAGCAAAACACCCCACAACGTTTCTATGGCAACATTAATGTTGAAGATGCGAGGGCTTACAGGAATATTTATGACATTTGCCCTCTCATTGCGTGCCATGACAGTGCTGTTTGCACAGTCACACATACTCACTGTAAGATGATTTTCTCGGTCGTGGTTTTGTTTTTTTGCTTGTTGTGGTTGCACCCGATTCAAGAGCCGAATGCCTCACGGGACTATAACCAAAAGAAATCAAACTGAAAATCAAAAAACTGAAACCGCGTGATGAATTTGGGAAGGTTTTTCACTGCATCTCCAAATATATATATAAAAGGCAAAGTTGTGATTGTGTGTTGTCTGTTCAAAATGTTTAGCGTACTTCCCGACATGCAACAAACTGGAAATTTGCCATGTGGGTACTTTCCAGACTGTACACCGTGCAAACATACAAATACACTTTTGGTTTTTTTAGGGGGGGGGAGCTCAATAATGTATAGATTTTTTGCACAGCAAGTGAGCTGTGACGTCAAATCTGTCACGTGACCCGCGCATGTGGAAGCGTCACTCATTGTAGTGTAGCGGTTAGCGTTGTCTGTGTGTGTATCTGTGTGTGTGTCTGTGTGTGTCTGTGTGTGTGTCTGTGTGTGTATCTGTGTGTGTGTGGAAGCGTAAAGTATTGTAGTGTATCGGTTAGCGCTACACCGCGCTACGAACCCGGCGACCCGAGTTCGATTCCCGCTCACGGCCACCACCGGCGACGATTATTTGAACCGCTTCTGGGCCTCTCCTAGGTCGAGTCAGCCTCAAACGAGGAACTGCTGTGGTGTGAACATCGCCACTGGGGAGACAAAGGCGGCCGGACGTGGTGGATCCAAGTCCCGGGCGAAGCCAGGTAGTACAGCTAGTCGTGAATACATGAATGAATATAGACGTGTAACTCACGTGTGACTGTTTATATTCATTCCTCCATGGCTCGATACTGACGTGTAGATGGTGTGGATATTCTTATTTTCTGGCTGCAGCTGACGCTGGTCTGATGGAGCAAAGGCCCTCAGCACAGCAGCTCGGTACGACAAGTCAACAATGCGACCAGCGTGCATACAGCACGGATCGGACTGGAAATTTGACACAGCACCAGAGAACTCGCACAGGAGAGAAACCCTTCAAGTGCACTGTGTGTGGGAAGACATTTTCAGATTCATCGACTCTTAAAAAACACCAGAGAACACACACGGGAGAGAAACCCTTCAAGTGCAGTGTGTGTGTGAAGGCATTTTCACGGTCATCTGCTCTTAAAATACACCAGAGAACACACACAGGAGAGAAACCCTTCAAGTGCACTGTGTGTGCGAAGGCATTTTCACGGTCATCTGCTCTTAAAACACACCAGAGAACACACACGGGAGAGAAATCCTTCTTGTGCAGTGTGTGTGGGAAGACATTTTCTGATTCATCTGCTCTTAAAACACACCAGAGAACACACACGGGAGAGAAACCCTTCAGGTGCAGTGTGTGTGGGAAGACATTTTCAGATTCATCTACTCTTAAAACACACCAGAGAACACACACGGGAGAGAAACCCTTCAAGTGCAGTGTGTGTGGGAAGGCATTTTCACGGTCATCTGCTCTTAAAAAACATCAGAAAACACACACGGGAGAGAAACCCTTCAAGTGCAGTGTGTGTGGGAAGGCATTTTCACAGTCATATGGTCTTATATCACACCAGAGAACACACACGGGAGAGGAACCCTTTAAGTGCACTGTGTGTGACAAGGCATTTGCATGGCCATCAGTTCTTGAGACCCACCAGAGAACTCACACAGGAGAGAAACCCTTCAAGTGCAGTGTGTGTGGGAAGGCATTTTCACGGTCATCTGCTCTTAAAATACACCAGAGAACACACACAGGAGAGAAACCCTTCAAGTGCACTGTGTGTGGGAAGGCATTTTCAGATTCATCGACTCTTAAAATACACCAGAGAACACACACGGGAGAGAAACCCTTCAAGTGCAGTATGTGTGTGAAGACGTTTTCAGATTCATTTGCTCTTAAAACACACCAGAGAACACACACAGGAGAGAAACCCTTCATTTGCAGTCTGTGTGGGAAGGCATTTCCAGAATCATCTAATATTAAAAAACACCAGAGAACACACACGGGAGAGAAACCCTTCAAGTGCAGTGTGTGTGGGACGGCATTTTCATGGTCATCTGCTCTTAAAGCACACCAGAGAACACACACGGGAGAGAAACCCTTCAAGTGCACTGTATGTGGGAAGAAATTTTCAGATTTATCTACTCTTAAAAAACACCAGAGAACACACACGGGAGAGAAACCCTTCAAGTGCAGTGTGTGTGTGAAGGCATTTTCACGGTCATCTGCTCTTAAAACACACCAGAGAACACATACAGGAGAGAAACCCTTCTTGTGCAGTGTGTGTGGGAAGACATTTTCTGATTCATCTGCTCTTAAAACACACCAGAGAACACACACGGGAGAGAAACCCTTCAGGTGCACTGTGTGTGGGAAGACATTTTCAGATTCATCTACTCTTATAAAACACCACAGAACACACACGGGAGAGAAACCCTTCAAGTGCAGTGTGTGTGTGAAGGCATTTTCACGGTCATCTGCTCTTAAAACACACCAGAGAACACATACAGGAGAGAAACCCTTCTTGTGCAGTGTGTGTGGGAAGACATTTTCTGATTCATCTGCTCTTAAAACACACCAGAGAACACACACGGGAGAGAAACCCTTCAGGTGCACTGTGTGTGGGAAGACATTTTCAGATTCATTTGCTCTTAAAACACACCAGAGAACACACACAGGAGAGAAACCCTTCATTTGCAGTGTGTGTGGGAAGGCATTTTCACGGTCATCTGCTCTTAAAACACACCAGAGAACACATACAGGAGAGAAATCCTTCTTGTGCAGTGTGTGTGGGAAGACATTTTCTGATTCATCTGCTCTTAAAACACACCAGAGAACACACATGGGAGAGAAACCCTTCAGGTGCACTGTGTGTGGGAAGACATTTTCAGATTCATCTACTCTTATAAAACACCACAGAACACACACGGGAGAGAAACCCTTCAAGTGCAGTGTGTGTGGGAAGGCATTTTCACGGTCATCTGCTCTTAAAAAACACCAGAAAACACACACGGGAGAGAAACCCTTCAAATGCAGTGTGTGTGGGAAGGCATTTTCACAGTCATCTGCTCTTAAAAAACACCAGAGTACACACGGGAGAGAAACCCTTTAAGTGCAGTGTGTGTGGGAAGGCATTTGCACATTCATCAAATCTTCAAGTACACCAGAGAACACAGAAGCATCAGAAGATCCACAAGGAGTGGAGTCTGAAATCAGCTTGTGAAAGTCAAAGTGCCGCAATGAGCCCATCCCTCATGAAACATGAACTGGAAAAAAATCCCAGCTTGGACACTTTTAAAGGTATCGAGGTGAAATATGAAGAGGTGAAGGTGAAATGTGAAGAAGTGATGGTGAAGAGCGAAGAAGTGAAGGTGAAATGTGAAGATGAAGATTCAACTCCAAAATGGGACCTTCACATCGATGGAGGCAACGTAAAGCAGGAGGAGAATTCTGACTGAGGCAGAGCGAGGCAACTCCCAGCAGTTTGTGGAAGTGGAGGTGTGGGTGGACTTCCTCCTTGACAATCCAAAGTCAAGTGGAGACCCGGTAGATGTGTAAGCCAGAGACGATGTCGCTACAATAGATGCACCTTTGTCACGGGCCTTTAATGACAAGAACGTGAAGTTGAACACTTTGTGGGCCCATGGGTTGGGTAGATCTGTAACCAGGAGCGAGAGACAATAAGCTCCCAAGCATTCACTATGTTATAACAATTGCATTTACACGGTGCTTGCTTTATCGCCTCAGCAACTCAAAGTTTCGTGTCGTACCTCGTCTGAAACACTCGAAGAGCATCCCCAAGTAGCAGCTGCCCCTGTGTGGTACAAGGTGGTGGCCCTGCACCGGCCTGCATGTGGACAAGAGCCTGTCAGTAGGGGGCGATGATTGATGCGTCATCTCAGTTGTGTTGTTTGTAGGTAATCTTGATTCGAAGCTGTCGTGACTGCAGGAATCCACACTCTTGAGTTATTTCGGTAAAGTCACCACGTGGGTAGAAACATAACAGATCACGGCGTTTAGATCACAACACAAGCAATCGTCATCAGGTGGGACAACCACAGCAATAGAAACTGCTGAAGTAGTAGGCGCCTACTCCAGCAGTTTCTTCTTCTTGCTGCTGTGCTTGTCCCACCTGATGACGATTGCTTGTGTTGCCATCGAAACGCCGTGATCTATTATTTGTAGCGTAATGTTTAGAATTTGATACATTTTGACCCAGACGCCAGCATGCAACGGCCTACTCGTTTTGAATGACGCAACAATAGTACGTTGTACATACACTGTTAAGTAGACGGTGCGTATTTGTAAAATAACTTCTTGTTAATACGATTTAACGTGATGCAGTCAATTTCGCTGCAGTAATTCAATGTTGTTAATATGCCCGTCAATAATTTAGAATTAATACTTGTCTGATTGTGCGCGTAAATGTAACATTTTATCTGAGGGTCAAACATTGAATAAGTGATGTTAGGACAAAGTGTGTGTGTGTGTTTTGGAAGTAACCTGTACAGATAACTCGGGTGAGACCCGTTGTTCTTGTGATACAGGTCAAAGGGTACTTTTGTGTTTCACAAAGCGTCTGCCTCTGGAGCAACTCATTGTCTTTGAAATAGGGAGCACGCTCGGATCATTTATCAGTTACAAGGCATACCACTTAAAAGTTACACGTATAGGAGGAGGTACATTCTCTACAACACGAATTGTAGTTTTGTCTTACGTGTTGACGTAGATTTTGTCTAGCTAGGACTATAAATGCTCCTTGCTGATTGACGTCTGGATGTTCGTACCTATCGGTTGAAGCAAACCCCACTGCTGTTGTTGAGACGCTGTGCACCAATAAGGGTCCAACACATTGACGGCCTTCAGGCCAGGAAAGTCACAACATTTGCACACGAAGGACGCATTCACGCAAGTACCCCATGCTCCGTTTTGAAGTTTTAAAATGAAGCATCTTTGAATTGTGTTGTGTTTTGAATTAGATGATTTTATTTCTTCATTAAAAGCTTGTATCAATTTACATCTGGAAGACTTCGTTGAAAAGGACATTTCGTGTGAATTTTCTCTCAACGTTAAGTGGATGGCCTTGCCGGGGGTTCGGTTCAATGCGGACACAAACAGTGTACACACACACAGTGTATACACACATACAGTGTACACACAGTACACACACACAGTGTACACACACAGTGTATACACAGTGTACACACACAGTGTACACACACACAGTGTATACACACATAGTGTACACATACACAGTGTACACACACAGTGTACACACACACAGTGTACACAAACACAGTGTACACACACAGTGTACACACACACAGTGTATACACACAGTGTACACACACACAGTCTACACACACAGTGTACACACACAGTGTACACAAACAGTGACACAGCGACACACACAGTGACAAAAACAAAGATACAAAGATCCCCCATATAGCCTTAGACTGTAGGGGCAAGTGCTGTTAGCGAGCACCTATGAAGGCCTGAACGGTACACGAGGGGGTGGGTGGCCAGCACCACGCCCGACCGCCTTTGTCTCCCTAGTGGCAATGTTTACACACCGCACCAGGTACTCATTTTAGGCTGAGTCGACCTAGGGGAAGCCCGGGACCGGTTCAGATAATCGTCACTGGTGTTGGCCGTGAGCGGGAATCGAACCCGGGTCGCCAGGTTCATAGCGCAGCGCGCTAACCGCTACACTATCGCTCCCCACACACAGTGACACACAGCGACACACACACAGTGACACACAGTACATCACACAGTGTACACACAGTGACACACAGTACACACACACAGTGTACACACACACAGTGTACACACACAGTGTACACACACACAGTGACACAGTGTACACACACACAGTGTACACAGTGACACAGCGACACACAGTGACACACGTGGTGTCAATAAAGTTACAGACACCACGTGGTGTCAATAAAGTTACAGGAACCGCGTGGTGTCAATAAAGTTACAGCGGCCTAGAGGGGCGGACCGCGAAGCCTCGGCGAAAACTTCGTGCCAGTAAAACCCCTCACACCCCCTAGGCAGGGATCCCCTTGACCCCTCACACCCCCTAGGCAGGGATCCCCTTGACCCCTCACACCCCCTAGGCAGGGATCCCCTTGACCCCTCACACCCCCTAGGCAGGGATCCCCTTGACCCCTCACACCCCTAGGCAGGGATCCCCCTATGGGCAGTGTTGAGTCTATGGTGTGGTGTTGAGTCTATGGTGCAGTGTTGAGTCAGTGGGCAGTGTTGAGTCTATGGTGCGGTGTTGAGTCTATGGTGCAGTGTTGAGTCTATGGTGCAGTGCTGAGTCTATGGTGCAGTGCTGAGTCTATGGGCAGTGTTGAGTCTATGGTGCAGTGTTGAGTCAGTGGGCAGTGTTAAGTCTATGGTGCGGTGTTGAGTCTATGGTGCAGTGTTGAGTCTATGGGCAGTGTTGAGTCTATGGTGCAGTGTTGAGTCTATGGTGCAGTGTTGAGTCTATGGTACAGTGCTGAGTCTATGGTGCAGTGCTGAGTCTATGGTGCAGTGTTGAGTCTATGGTGCAGTGCTGAGTCTATGGTGCAGTGCTGAGTCTATGGTACAGTGCTGAGTCTATTGTGCAGTGTTGAGTCTATGGTGCAGTGCTGAGTCTATGGTGCAGTGCTGAGTCTATGGTGTAGTGTTGAGTCTATGGTGCAGTGCTCAGTCTATGGTGCAGTGCTGAGTCTATGGTGCAGTGTTGAGTCTATGGTGCAGTGTTGAGTCTATGGTGCAGTGCTGAGTCTATGGTGCAGTGCTGAGTCTATGGTACAGTGCTGAGTCTATTGTGCAGTGTTGAGTCTATGGTGCAGTGCTGAGTCTATGGTGCAGTGCTGAGTCTATGGTGTAGTGTTGAGTCTATGGTGCAGTGCTGAGTCTATGGTGCAGTGCTGAGTCTATGGTGCAGTGTTGAGTCTATGGTGCAGTGTTGAGTATATGGGCAGTGTTGAGTCTATGGGCAGTGTTGAGTCTATGGGCAGTGTTGAATCTATGGTGCAGTGTTGAGTCTATGGTGCAGTGTTGAGTCTATGGTGCAGTGTTGAGTCTATGGTGCAGTGTTGAGTCTATGGGCAGTGTTGAGTCTATGGTGCGGTGTTGAGTCTATGGTGCAGTGCTGAGTCTATGGTACAGTGTTGAGTCTATGGTGGTGCAGTGTTGAGTCTATGGTGCAGTGTTGAGTCTATGGGCAGTGTTGAGTCAGTGGGCAAACGTACAAAATCAGCGGGGGATCAAATACTTTTTTCGTCATCTCAGTTGTGTTGTTTGTAGGTAATCTTGATTCGAAGCTGTCGTGACTGCAGGAATCCACACTCTTGAGTTATTTCGGTAAAGTCACCACGTGGGTAGAAACATAACAGATCACGGCGTTTAGATCACAACACAAGCAATCGTCATCAGGTGGGACAACCACAGCAATAGAAACTGCTGAAGATCCCCCATATAG
Organism: Petromyzon marinus; assembly: GCF_048934315.1. NCBI lineage: Eukaryota > Metazoa > Chordata > Hyperoartia > Petromyzontiformes > Petromyzontidae > Petromyzon > Petromyzon marinus. The sequence goes on from NW_027422728.1 coordinate 1,328,708, forward strand.
CCTTAGACTGTAGGGGCAAGTGCTGTTAGCGAGCACCTATGAAGGCCTGAACGGTACACGAGGGGGTGGGTGGCCAGCACCACGCCCGACCGCCTTTGTCTCCCTAGTGGCAATGTTTACACACCGCACCAGGTACTCATTTTAGGCTGAGTCGACCTAGGGGAAGCCCGGGACCGGTTCAGATAATCGTCACTGGTGTTGGCCGTGAGCGGGAATCGAACCCGGGTCGCCAGGTTCATAGCGCAGCGCGCTAACCGCTACACTATCGCTCCCCACACACAGTGACACACAGCGACACACACACAGTGACACACAGTACATCACACAGTGTACACACAGTGACACACAGTACACACACACAGTGTACACACACACAGTGTACACACACAGTGTACACACACACAGTGACACAGTGTACACACACACAGTGTACACAGTGACACAGCGACACACAGTGACACACGTGGTGTCAATAAAGTTACAGACACCACGTGGTGTCAATAAAGTTACAGGAACCGCGTGGTGTCAATAAAGTTACAGCGGCCTTGAGGGGCGGACCGCGAAGCCTCGGCGAAAACTTCGTGCCAGTAAAACCCCTCACACCCCCTAGGCAGGGATCCCCTTGACCCCTCACACCCCCTAGGCAGGGATCCCCTTGACCCCTCACACCCCCTAGGCAGGGATCCCCTTGACCCCTCACACCCCCTAGGCAGGGATCCCCTTGACCCCTCACACCCCTAGGCAGGGATCCCCCTATGGGCAGTGTTGAGTCTATGGTGTAGTGTTGAGTCTATGGTGCAGTGTTGAGTCAGTGGGCAGTGTTGAGTCTATGGTGCGGTGTTGAGTCTATGGTGCAGTGTTGAGTCTATGGTGCAGTGCTGAGTCTATGGTGCAGTGCTGAGTCTATGGGCAGTGTTGAGTCTATGGTGCAGTGTTGAGTCAGTGGGCAGTGTTAAGTCTATGGTGCGGTGTTGAGTCTATGGTGCAGTGTTGAGTCTATGGGCAGTGTTGAGTCTATGGTGCAGTGTTGAGTCTATGGTGCAGTGTTGAGTCTATGGTACAGTGCTGAGTCTATGGTGCAGTGCTGAGTCTATGGTGCAGTGTTGAGTCTATGGTGCAGTGCTGAGTCTATGGTGCAGTGCTGAGTCTATGGTACAGTGCTGAGTCTATTGTGCAGTGTTGAGTCTATGGTGCAGTGCTGAGTCTATGGTGCAGTGCTGAGTCTATGGTGTAGTGTTGAGTCTATGGTGCAGTGCTCAGTCTATGGTGCAGTGCTGAGTCTATGGTGCAGTGTTGAGTCTATGGTGCAGTGTTGAGTATATGGGCAGTGTTGAGTCTATGGGCAGTGTTGAGTCTATGGTGCAGTGTTGAGTCTATGGTGCAGTGTTGAGTCTATGGTGCAGTGTTGAGTCTATGGGCAGTGTTGAGTCTATGGTGCGGTGTTGAGTCTATGGTGCAGTGCTGAGTCTATGGTACAGTGTTGAGTCTATGGTGGTGCAGTGTTGAGTCTATGGTGCAGTGTTGAGTCTATGGGCAGTGTTGAGTCAGTGGGCAAACGTACAAAATCAGCGGGGGATCAAATACTTTTTTCCCTCACTGTAGTAGAGACGATGGGACGAAGGGTGCTACTTCATGTATTTTTGGTAAGCCGTATAATCTTGGTGGCCTGGCAGCAGAAGGTTTCAACGAGAACTGTTTGGTTTGATCAATTAATGTGGTTGAATCAGAAATGATTTTGGTTTGTATGACAAGGCTGTTGGTGGGATCTCTTTTTATTTTTGTATAGCTACCATCATTGAGTAATTCTTTAATTTTGTTGTTATATTCTATTTTATCCATGATGACAGTGGCATTGACCTTGTCGGCTGAGAGGATGACAATGTCATCCCTCTTTTTTTAATTCATATAATAATCAGATTTCATTATTTTTATTTATTTATTCTTATTTAAATATAATCAAATTTGATTAGTTACATTTTAAACGAAATTTTATTTACTTATTATTTAAAATAATCAAATGTGATTATTTGTGGTTATAAAGAAAGGCTAAATTATTAATTAAATATTTCTGCCTTTATTTATTATGTAAAAGTGATCGAAATAGGTCAATTATTTTATTATTTAATCATTATTATTGAAAAATAATCCAATTTGATTATTTTAACTTATAATGTATATTTCTTTATTATTTAAAACAATCACATTTTATTATTTTAATGTATGTTTTTTATTTATTTAATCTTATTTAAAAAATAATAAAATGTGGTTTTTATTTATTCTTATTTAAAAGTAATAAAATGTGATTATTGGATTTTTTTATTTATTTATAATGCTTTTACAATAATCAAATTTGATTATTTTTATTTATCATTTATTATTATTTATCATTTATTATTATTTATTTAATATTATAAAAATATAATCAAATTTAATTGTAGTCCGAGTCCGACCTAGGGGGAGGCCCACGACTGCTTCAGATCTCCGTCGCCGGCCCCAGTCGGCCGAGAGAGGCGTCACGTGACGAGTGGCTGTGGGGTCACACCAAGCCGCGCGAACATCGCCAGAGGCCACATCGATCCGAGAATCGATGTCACGCGTTGGAATCGCCCCGCCGCCGCCGCCCGCTGCTGCCGCTGACGCTCGGCGATCCGCGCGGGCGTCGTTTTCGAGCGACAAGATCGCGAATCGATTCCCTCCGGCGCTCCACGCCATCACGATGTTGACCACCGCCGCCGCCTCCGCCGCCCGGCACGCGGCCAAGCGCCTGGGAGTCAATGGCGAAGGCAACGACCGCGTCCAGGCGGGCGCGATGGTGAGCGTCAGTGACGAGCGACTTGACGAGGTGTTTTTATAACGAGAAGATGTTTATTTTACTCCTCCTCGCCCAGAGCCTCGTTGTGAGGCCTGGGCCAGAGGCTTCACTCAGGCGACGTGCCACCACCACCACCAGCCGTGTTTATATTATTTAACGTGATTGTTTAGCTTTGTAACTCGCAGATTCCAGTGCCGTTGCGAAGAGCTTCTCGTTGTTGGTGTTGGGGATGGACCACGCGGACCACAGCATCGCTAGGCTCTGCTTACGTTCAGTAAAACGCGTTTTGGTAAACGTGGATTTCGTGTTCGTTAACACTTTGGGCTATTTCCAGTGTAATTTTTTTAGACGGCGTTTTCTCTTCTAAGGGTGTGTATTCTCTTTGCACTGAACTAAAATAATAAAAATATGAAACAATAAAAACATTACTCATTGTTTTTTTCGGTAAAGTCACGTATGTAGAAATACAATTAAATTATATTTAAAAAAACAATCACGACGTTTCGATCACAACGCAAGCGATCTTCATCAGGTGTCAAGAACAAATCACGGAGGTAAATACAGCAAAAGATGAGAGACGAGAATTCAACAAACCTGAAACAACATTATGTGAAGCACATCCAGTCAGGCCAACAACACAGTTAGACACTTCCTGGCGGACCACGAATAAAAACATTGCCTTCCAGGAGAGATTCGTTCATGAGGCTATCCACATATACAAGCACAGAGACAATTTCAACCGAGAAGATGGATTTTGGCTTAGCAATCATTGGAAGGATTTGTTAAACCATTTCGGGTCTTAATTGTTCACGCTTACGGTGGCTTTCAGACCGCATCCATTATTTTCGTCTCCCCCCTCCTCTTTTCAGAACATAGATGGACTCGTCCATCTGAACAAACTCTCAAATCGCTCTCCGTGGTGCTGACGTTAAAAAAACGCCACTTTTATTCAAATTTTCTTGCTGTGGTTTTCACACCTGACGATGATTGCTTCTTGTGTTGCAGTCAAAACGTCGTGAGAATTGTATTGTTTTATATTTTTATTATTTTATTGTTTCCCTTCTACGTGGTGACTTTACCGGAAGAACCAAGAATATTAATCCCTGCAGTCACGAAAGCTTTAAATCAAAAGTTAAAATACTAATTAAGTTAAAATACCGATGTGTTAAATGTCCCACGCGATGGCGTCGTGGGGTAGCTCTTCGACCCTCCCCAATGTGATTAAAAACTTTGCGGAATAATAAAACTTTACAGCGTCTACAAAAGCGCACCTGGCGGTGGGGGATGCGAGTTCCAGAGTTTGTAACTCGAGGGCCGTTTAGATTTAAAGTTAAACTCGCGAACGTTCTTAGCGATTACTGAAATGATGGCACTGAGCTATGGCCATTTTTTGCCAAACGGATGCAGATTTAAAAACCCCTTTAATGCAAGTGTCTGCATCTGCTCCGATATCACTTGCCGGCGATGTTAGCCGTGGCTTTATTTTGGTGATTTTGAAAAAGTTTTATGGTTTGGCCATGTTTGTTTTGTTGTAGTACGGAGTTAGACTGATGGCCTTAATCTAAGTTGTCTTGTGGTTGTTGTTGTTGTTTGACTTGCATCCCACTGGGATTTTTGCACACAGCGTTGGTGTACGGTGCTATTTCAAGGATTATTTTGCTGATTTTTCCTGGATTTTCTGTTTGCACAGTCACATAATCACTGTAAGATGTTTTTCTTGTTCATGTTTTTGTTTGTTGCGGTTGCACCCGATTCAAGAGCCGAATGGCTCACAGGGCTATACCAAATAAATGAAACTGAAAACTGTCTTCTCGGTATAGGAGGAAACAACAGCTTTGCACAATAGTCGTGTTGAGTTTGCTTCCTTGCCGACGTGCACAGGACACGTTTGAGGACCCACACAAGCCCCCACCGTCGGCTGTGGTTCACGTGCGGGGACTCTTGGACACAGCCCTCGAGTCGGACCTCGTGGAGGCCGTGCGGCACTTTGGCCTAGTCAGGTGACCAGTCGGTGGTGACCGTTGCCCGCATGGGGAAGGAAGCTGTATTATTGTTATTGTTGTTTACCGAAAACACCAAAGATTAATTCCTGCAGTCACGAAACCTTTGAACCAAGTTTAAACCGCCTCTACGGGGAGGTATAAGGTCTGTATCTTTGTGTCTGTCTTTGTGTTGTCTTGTGTTGTCTGTGTGTTGTCTCTGCTTGTGTATCTGCCTTTGTGTCTGTGCTTGGATTTGTTTCTCTGTGCTGTCTCTGCCTGTGTGTCGGTCTTGGTGCTTCCGAATGTTTGCTGCCGTGCTCCACTTTGCTCTATGCATACCTGATGCTAAAATGTCCCATTGTCTCTCAGCCTTGCCTTCTCATGCTAATATGTCCCATTGTCTCTCAGCCTTGCCTTCTCTGCCTATTTAAGGCGACTTCACTGTGTGCTTGTACCTGTGCTGGTCCGCTCTACTTTAATGTCTATGTGTGTGTGTGCCGTCTGTATCTTAAATTTCATACTTAACTTGCAATTTAGCAATCTTTGAAATAACGTAATCAACCAGGCTTTGCGTTAATTGTGTTTTGACCGACCGTCTGTGTTGCTTTATTTGGTTTCCAAATTCTGCTAAACTCTTGTCTGTTTGGTATGCTTCTCTCTCTGTGTCCCCTATTGTGTCGGTGTTAGTTCCCCCTACTTGGGTGTCTGTGTATACATCTGAGGTTATGTGTCTCCCCTCTCTCGTAAATTTAGCTCTTCTGTACCTGATGATGGCTGCTTGTGTTGCAACCGAAACGTCGTACGCTATTATGTTATTTTATTATTTCTTATTTATACGTGACTTTACCGAAAAAAACAAAGATTATTGTTATTATAGTTATTATTATTGGTGTTATTATTGTTGTTATTATTATTGTTGTTATTATTGTTGTTATTATTGTTGTTATTGTTATTATTGTTGTGGTGGTGGTGTTTGCGGACGTGGAGTGAACGTAGACCTTGGAAATTCGAATATTACCGATTTTCGCTTCGACAACTCAAGAAATTGCATAACACGAAAATACTCGATGGTTCTTAAGCACGGGGTGGGAGATGCCCTTTCTGGGGGCGCAAGACGTGCCAGATTATTTTTAACAAGGTAAATCATCGAAACACATTGAGCACGGGCATGTAAGCACCGCTACTTTGTTCCATCAAACCTCTAAATTAATAAACATTGTACGTTTTAAAAAAAATATTGAGAACCAAAGGGGGGGTGGCAAGGCTGCAGATTAAAGCTCAAGAACCACTTCCGTAAATAAAAAGTCGTGGCCGCGTGTGGCGGCGGACGAGAGGGCGCGGCGTTGCCCACGTCACGGCGTGATCGGCGACGCCGGGCGTGGCTTACTCGGGGCCTTTACAGCCTCAAGTGACCAACCAAAAACCGCTTCATCATCTTTGGGGTTCTTTCGGTAAAGTCACCACGGCGTAGAATGAGAATAAAATAATAAATCGATCAAAATTAAAATAACACGATAAAATTCTCACGACGTTTTGGGCCACAACACAAGTGGCCTTCATCAGGTGAAGGGACGAGACTGCCAAACTGAAATGGGACAGTTTCGTCCCTTCACCTGATGAAGGCCACTTGTGTTGTGGCCGAAACGTCGTGAGAATTGTGTTATTTTATTGTATTAATTTATTATTTTATTCTCATTCTACGTGTTGGTGACTTTACCGAAAGAACCAAAGAAGATTCATCCTTGCAGTCACGAAAGCTTTAAATCGAAACAAAAACCGTTTGTTTTTCAATTTTCCCAAGTCACGAATTCCCTCCGAATTAAAGTGCCGCTGCTGCTTTTGTTGTGCCGTCTGACAAAAGCGGCACACGTTCAAGTGTGATTAGTAACCGTGTTAAAAATTAATATCTCGTATTGAAATGGTGCACACACGTACCTTGTTTATGTACGTTTGAAGAGGCTTCGTTTGTCAGGTGATACATCGACAGAAGAAGACTATATTACCCTAAAGATGTATTTTAAATATAATTATATTCTTACAGTACATTCAATTGCAACGTACTACACTGCCAAACTGAAATGGGACGTGGCATCTAACCTGCATCCAACCAGTCTCCACTCCGTTGCATGCATTGAAACATTTCTTGAGATCAAATGAGGTGACTTGGAGCAGACCAACCTCGTGTTTAACATTAACAACAACAGGCACGCGTTTTAAAGTCGGCCACATCTTTGAATAACGGCACTCGTTTGAATCGCTCCCTCCGTGCAGCTACGTGGTGATGATACCCAAGACGCGGCAGGCGCTGGTGGAGTTTGAAGACCCGGAGAGCTCCTGCAGCTGCGTCGACTACTTGTCCAAGGGCTCCGTCTACGTGTGTGGGCAGCCGGCCTACTTTAACTTCTCTACCAGCCAGAAGCTTTGGCGCCCTGGTGTCCCGGGGGACAACGGCAACAGCAACCACGTCCTGCTCTTCACCATCCTCAACCCCATCTACCCCATCACCACGGTGGGCATTGTTACACTTACAGCAGCTGGACATTAATGTGTGAATAGTTTGTCGGGTGTGCCATGCACACACGCGCGTGTTTCATTTATACGAGTGAAATTATGTCCGTTTTGGATTACAGTGAATGGCTTTGCTAAGGAAATTACATTGATCCTTTGGTTCATTTGAGGCAATTGAAGTCGTGTTTTTTGTTTGTGCTTCGAAGTCTACCAATGGCATTGAATAAAAAACAATATATAGACCTAATGTTGATTTTGGAAAGCGTTGATGTCCTGTATGGCTCGATCTTAAAAATTCACTGGAAAAAAAGCTTTTCAAATTTACTTGGTAATGCGTGCAAAATCACCTCGCTGCGTTTGTGTGCTCCATGTGGTCCTGCAGGATGTGCTTTACAACATTTGCAAACCATTTGGGCCTCTGCAACGCATTGTGATCTTCAGGAAGAATGGCCTGCAGGCCTTTGTGGAATATCCTTTCAACGAGATGCATAACCGTAACGATATATCCGCCATTCACGTAATTTTACGTGTTATTTTGGAGATGCTAAATGTATTGTTATTAAAATGAAATGGTCGTGTTTTCCTTAATTTTTGGCCACGTTTGTTTCGGTTGAGAGCGCCGAAAGAGCGAACTCATCTCTGAATGGAGCGGACATCTATTCGGGCTGCTGTACTCTTATAGTGGAGTATGCGAGGGCAAGTACAACCGATATTTTGTACATTCACAAGTGTGTGCACCACAACCTGGTTTTTTTCACCCGCAGACCAAAGATTTCATTTAATATACTGAATTGACCACTTTGGTGAGCAAATAATGCTGAATACACACGGCAATTCATTGCTAGATGAGGGCTTCCGCACTCGATGCCTGTTGTGGGGGTTATTTGACTTGTGTGCGGGGTAAAGGAGTGTAGCATATATTGTGGCAGCATAGAAATACAATGCACCCAATGGATTTTACAGCTGCCCACCACACAGCCCCACAACCTACAACAACCCATTGTGCATGACGGGCATCCTTGCCGTTGTCTAAAGTCAAACTTTTCCCAATTGATATTACCGTGTGAGGGTGGTTCTCATCTGAGCCAGTGCCCTGAGCCAGTTAATGGAAAATTCGCATCCAGTGGGAAGGGTAGAGTTGGTTTTTAATTCGATTTTATTTGGTGACGGGTGATTAACATTCAGCCATAGACCGCTTTGCGAGACCTGCAGAGTACCTGAGGGGAGATGTTACATTGTTAGCAGGAAATAAAATTACAGAACAGTAATAACGAATGCATCATTTTCATAACGGGGTTATGGCACTTCAACATTTTTGAGGTATACGATCAAGGCTAACGCTTTACAGTACACGAGGAACACTGCGAATAAATAATACCGAGTTAGGCAGAGCATGCCAAACTTGTGCAATTAAACAAGTTTCGAATTTAAATAGGCCACCGAGGGATAGCGATTTTTATCTGCAAACACGAAGGGAGCTTGTTCCAACGAAGAGGGATAATCAACACGTGATCTTAAAAAAAAAACTGGTGGCAGAAGGCCACTGTTTTCCCACAACTCCGATAAGCATGCTTTTGCTACGTACGGTGCGAAAGTTTAGCTTATCGTTGACTTCCTACGTGTGGCAGCTCTTATTCATTCATCTCCCAGGAAGTTAAGGGTTGCGTTAAGTACCTCGGCTTCACCGCAAGTTGCGTGCCGTAATTGTCTCGGGGGTAATGACCGCTTAATAATTATTATGCTTGTAAATTTTAAATGGTTCTAAAGTTTCGATTTAAAGCTTTCGTGACTGCAAGGATTCATCTTCTTTGGTTCTTTCGGTAAAGTCACCACGTAGAATGAGAATAAAATAATAAAATAAAACAATCAAATTATCACGACGTTTCGGCCACAACACAAGGTCGGGACGACAGGTTTGTTCCTATCACCTGAAGAAGGCCACTTGTGTTGTGGCCGAAACGTCGTGAGAATTTTATTGTTTTATTTTATTTTTTTATCCTCATTCTACGTGGAGACTTTACCGAAAGAACCAAAGAAGGTTCTAAAGTTATATAATTTTTTCCCAGCATCTATGCCCTATATGCTGGCCACGAATAATGTTTATCTTTTCCCCCTGCTGTGTCCTCTTTACAGGCGACGCGTCTGAATGTGTTTAAAAATGACTCTGAGACCTGGGACTTCACCAACCCTGGCCTCAAGCAAGGTAAGACCAATATCGAGCATATCAGAGCCGCGCTCTCTCGACAGCTGGTGGTGGTGAGCCCTCGGTGTGTGGGGGGGGGGGGTGACGTTTTTAACGCAAGGGGAGGGGTGTGCACGGCGTGATGAAACAGGCATTGACTATTTCTGTACGCGGCCGGCTTCGCCGTGTTATACTTGAAGATCAGTGGCCAAGTAGAGGGGGAAGTTTGGAGCGTTCTCAAGAGGATAATGCAGCTTCTGCACTTGAGATTTTGGTTGCAGAAAAATGTCACACCTGCAGACACTTGGTTGTCTTGAAGCACATTGGTGTACTGTTTACAATCTACAGAACTTGGTCGTTGTCACAGGAAGTTATTTGAAACGCCATTCCCCTCTTTTGTATCAATCACTGCAATTGTGTAGAGCTGGTCAAGGTTATTTTCGTTTATACCTATCATCTCCATATATATAAAAGGCAAAGTTGTGAATATGTGTGTCTGTTCAAAATGTTTAGCGTACTTCCCGACATGCAACAAACTGGAAATTTGCCATGTGGGTACTTTCCAGACTGTATACCGTGCAAACATTACACAAATACACTTTTGTTTTTGGGGGGGGGGGAGCTCGATAATGCATTTATTTTTTGCACGGCAAGTGAGCTGTGACGTCAAATCTGTCACGTGACCCGTAGTGTAGCGGTTAGCGCTACGCTGCGCTACGAACCCGGCGACCCAAGTTCGATTCCCGTTCACCGCCACCACCGGTGACGATTATTTTAACCGGTCCTGGGCCTCCCCTAGGTCGACTCAGCCTCAAACGAGTAACTGCTGTGGTGTGTGAACATCGCCACTGGGGAGACAAAGGCGGCCGGGCGTGGTGGATCCAAGTCCCGGGCGAAGCCGGGTAGTAACAGCTAGCGCAACATATAACTAAATAATCTTTGTGTTTTTTTAGCCCATGCTAAGCTTGCGTAGTTTACTCTGGGCAGATTGGTTTTAAACTCGTGCCCGTGTACTTTGTTTTTTCTAGTTTACCCTTCAGAACAATTTGGCAGTATAAGTGAATGTTGTGAAGAACAGGATTCACAAGGAGGCATGTGGCTGCTGGAGTGTTCAATAATCCATTGGATTAATTTTTTTGTTACCATTAAAGCTGTTGCCCTGGTACTGGACATGCGATAGACATTGCCATTAAGTTGGTGGCGTTTTAGATTTTGATCAGCTTTGAAGATTTTCCCAACGTCAAGTGCATGTGGCCCATGGGCGGGTACTCGGTTGTTCGGGGTGTATCAAGGCTGGGCATTTTTACACTACAGTGTAAAACCTTGCATTGCGAGCATAATTCGTTCCGGGAACGTGTTTGTAATCCAAAGCGCTCGTACATCAAAGCACTCGTCTATCAGTTGTGTGATCACGTGACTCACGGCAGTACAAAGTGTGTCTACACGTACACTGCTCGTATTGCAAGACCTCGCTCGTTTATCAAGTTAATATTTATTTACAATTTTAGCTCGTCTTGCAAAACACTTGCAGACCAAGTTACTCGCAATCCAAGGTTTTACTTTTATATTTAGATTTACCAGGGTGTGTGTCTGTTGGATCAGAAGTAGGTGCCAACTTTCACTGGCATATTTGAGGTGGACATTGCACGTTGCGTTTTTATATTTTGTAGGGTTGAGAAACCTTGACTGCATTATGTGGTGTCTGGATACTAAGCGGAGAAGCTTAGAGGATGTCAGAAAAGCCGATATTTACGATTGAAAATATCACTTATTATAAAGTAACCCTTTTAATTTGGTACGATTGAGCCTGAACAGGAAAATGGTATCTTTGTCCCGAGTACATTGTGTGTACGCACAGATATTAGTTTCCGAAGAGGTAAGTCTCGCCACTTTATCAAGGGAGCTTCAGGGACACGGTGCGGTTTGATTTAATCGCCAAATTTCCGTAAACGCTTCGAAGAGTATTTTCCTCACTCCCAACATCAACGCTACAAGGAGCATCTGCGAGCATTGCCGCACACAGAAGCACACGGAGGCAATTTGCAAGCAACACACGAGCAATCAAGCGCCCGGCAGCCAACAGCCACCGACGTGAACGGCGACGACACGAACGGCGACATTGGCGACATCCTCGTCGGCACTTGGGAGGCACCAGGGACCAAGCAACCAACACACCGCCACCGCTGTGACACGCACGGCCGACCCGCGCACCCCACGCCTGCAGCGCCACGTCACGGAACACTCGGCGCAGCACGCTGCATCCGCTGCACCACAACCGCCACGTGCCGCTTGGCAGAGGCCATCGGATAACCCGCGTCCAGCCGCAGGCACCGGGGGACACGGCGCTGACAGACCGGCAAAGCACCGGAACCGCCGCGAAGAAGCTGGGAGCGACGAAAGCCCGCATTCACCGCGAACGGGACTTGGAAATAAGCCGAACGGAATGCGTGCCGATGCGTTTGGGGCTTAAAATCGCTCCGTTGGTGAGAATTTACCTCCACGCTCGTACGTTTAGACTGCCTTGCTAAAGTTTTGTTTGCAAACGAGGCTTTTGACATTGCAGATGCCAGACACAACGCATTTCGCATCGGTTTATAAGCGGCGATCTTTTTCATTTTAAAGGTTCGTAAGGCCCCGTCGCCCACTTCAAGCGTCCCAATTTTAAGCCCCAAACCAAAAAGGGTCGCCGGAGAGCGAGAGGTGCGGTGGCACGGACAACGCGGGGGGGTCCGTTTGTGCCGAGTGTGACTGCTGTTGGCGCAGGAAAGAAGGTGCCGGCCTTTCTGTTGCATCCTCCTCGCGATGGGTCGTCAGCCGCCGCCCGACTCTGGGCAACTTTGTGTTCCCGTCGAAGCGTAGACTGGGTAAGAAACGAGCGGGCATCGCAGGCGGCAACCACGGACACTCGCTGACGCCGCACCTCGGAACAATTTGTCGCGTGCATCTGTACACCTCCAATAAATTTTGTTTTTTTCTTCTTCTTGCGATGAGCATTTCTTTACGCGCTGTATTTTGTATGGCACTCGTTATTTATGTTGTGCCGTGTGAAATCTGCATTTTTAAAATACCGCCGATTGTTTTATGGGCAGACGCAGCGCGCCCCCTTGTGGAGTGTGCCCGGAATTTCTTAATGTGTTGGTAGTGTGAATGTTCTGGGTGCAGAATTAATTTTTTGGATTGTCATATTTTGTGCAGCAGTGAGCGCTTATGTTTCCCGTGGGTGAATTTGGTGATCGTTTTTTTGTTGTTTTCAGAGGGCAATGCAGTGATGCCAGCGAAGCAAACGTCTCTCCTTGGCGAACATCCCAAAGCACACGCTTGCGGTGGTGGCGACTGTGGAGGTAATCCCTTTGTTGCGAATGCTGTAATTTCGGTTTCCTTCAGCTTGCTGTCAGATTGAAAGAACCTGCTGCCTGTTGAGAACATTTCTTATTTGGAATTAGTGTTAAGGTGCATCCTAAAAACCTTTTTTTGCGGTTAACAATTGCAACGTACGAGTTGCTTTGTGTTTTAAGAGACGATATTTCCAACAGTTATCAGATGTATTGGGTATTTAAAACAAGCTATGCTGAATAAGAGCTTGGTGGGCCTCAACCTAAAATAAAAACTAGTTTAGTCTTCCCTAGGCAACTGAGTCTTCTGGACCAATGTTTTCCAGTGTCTCCAAGGGGTAGAGTGGTGAATCCTGGGTTGCCTGATCTTATAGGAAAGGGCACACGTGTGTGTAGGATGATGGCTGTGGTAAATCTGTTTTTCAGAGAAGTTTAGAGAGTTTCAGCTGTTCACGATGCGTTTCCCCCTCTTGTGTATTTGCGTCACAGGCCACCAGCAGCCATCGCCACCGGGCGTCGACTACGGATCTGGCGGCGACGGCATGGGCATGGGCGGTGGGGGAGGAATGGGCATGGGAGGAATGGGCAACCTGGGTGGTACCCAGGGCCAGCACGTGCAGGCCATGATGAACCAGCAGGCCGACAACAAGGTCCTCATTGTGTACGACTTGGACGCCGAACGCTTCAACTGCGACCGCGTGTTTAACATCCTCTGCCTCTTCGGCGACGTGGAGAAGGTGCCTTCGCTGGGTGTTGCGCGCACCTGCTTTGAAATGAGTCCCCGTTTTTTTTCTTCCAAAGGTTCAACCGCGGTGCAATGCGTACGCATGCGTGTGGTGCACGTCGTGCGCTGATCGTGTTATATAAAGTGGGAGATTCACACGACCAAATTTGTTCACCGATTGACAACATACACATTTGGTCATTTTCTTTACAAAAATGTACCCAATGCGAAGTGTTCTTTGTGCATGTTTTCTAATGGCCCCTCGGCCAACACTTCACATTTCAACAATGCGTTACAACGAAACTTGTAGATATTTTCGTGCAAGATTGCGCGATGCTGAACCGTCTTACGGGTTGTTATTTTTGTAGGTTAAGTTCCTGAAGAGCAAGCCGGGAGCCGCCATGGTCGAGATGGGAGATCAGTACGCCGTGCACAGGGCGGTTTTTCACCTCAATATGTCTCAGATCTTTGGAAATAAAATCAACCTCTGGTGAGCCTTTTTGTTCCCGTGTTAAATTGGTAAATGTAACTCGTCATATCCTGTTAATGTAATTGGATACTGCTTTCTCTTTAGGGAAGACACTTTAGTAAATATTTAGTGCAAGTGACGAAATTTTAGGACGGTGAAAAAGAGAGCTGATGAATACCGTGAACGAAACACTTGTCACACAGCTCACGAGGACCCCGATTACTTGCTGTCCAGAGCCTTTATTGAAGTGGCGAACATGAAATTTGGATTCTAGATTTGAAGCTTTACGGGGAGGGCCTTTATTGAAATAGCGAACGTGAAATTTGGATTCTAGATTTGAAGCTCTACGGGGAGGGCTTTCACCTATCTGTTAGAGCTTTCAACAGACAACGGGACAAGAAGTCAAAGCTCATCGAGACGCTGACCTTCCTCAAAAGATGCCGCGACAACAAGCTTAAAGGACGCGACCTGGGCTTGCTGTCTTCACTCCAACGCTGTCCTCTGGACAGTCCGGTCCCTTCACCTGATGAAGGCCACTTGTGTTGTGGCCGAAACGTCGTGATTTTTTGTTATTTTATTTTTTACCCACGTGACTTTACCGAATCGAACCAAAGAGCACATGAAATTTGGAACGTGATAAAATAAAAACTAAAAACAGTTTCTTCGCGCTATTCCCTCCCTTCCGCCCTCGTCTCGGCAGCGTGTCGAGGCAGCGGTCGATTGTGCCGGGCCAGGCGTTCGAGCTGCCGGACGGCACCGACAGCTACAGGGACTACACAGGTTCTCGCAACCACCGCTATGCCGACAGCGAGAAGGCGGCGAAGAACCGCAACCAGCGTCCCACCGCGGTGCTGCACTTCTTCAACGCACCCACGGACATCACGGCCGAGATGTTCGCGCAGGTCCGTGCCCCCGCCGCCCCTTCAGCCTGCTGCCAGCAGCGCAGAAGGGGAGCGCGTTCGGTTTCTTTAAAAGTTTTCCCAGGTGAAGCTTTTATAAATATTCAAGTCCAAAGTTTGCACGTGAAACAATCGTGGGTTTTTAAGATGAGCCTATTGATGTTGTGGAGTTTGTGGTGGCCCATGACACGTTTCCTGTGACGGGACAAATGTTAAATGGTGTAATGTAGTTTCCTTTCAGCGGTTAAAACATAAGATGTATAAATAATGCAGTCGATGTTCCAAAGGGACTTTTTTGTTACAGACTAGACAACACCTCGCGTTAATTTGTCCTGTTTAATACATTACGATTCATATTCATTCGTATTCGAAAGCTTTACATTTCAGTCTTTGGACATTGTTTCTGCAAATGGTTGCATTCCCCCTGAGTCTATGCTTGGTGTTCACACTAATCTGAGCACTTTGAAAGACTGCTCCAAAGCTGGCGAATGTAAATTTAAAAATGGAAAACGGGATTGGTGCACGTTAACTGTTACCAACTATAACGTGAACGCCGCCCGTTCTGTCCCCGCAGCTGTGCGACGAAATGTCGATTGCGAGGCCCCGCTCTTTCAAAGTGTTTTCTGGAAAAAGTAAGTCCCGCAAAGTATGTTTATTATTTATCTTACGTGTCACGGCACAGAATAAATCGTGTACTGTATTCTCCATGCAATCGTCGCTTGATTTACAGCACGACACCAGATGATCTGCAACGTGTGCTATGAGGCCATGCTCAAGAAACCCTGTGAGAAATTCTCTCCCGAGAGCAGTCCTTGCTATTCACTCGCGCCCAAGCTGACTGAAGCGTGTTAGCGTAGCCAAGGCATCGGACTGAAGCCTTCCTGCTGCAGAAATTCACCGACGACTGACACCACCCTTTAAACACGGCTTCTTTAGGTAAAGTCATGTAGAAGGGAAACAACAAAATAATAAATATATACAAACACAGACAATTTCAACCGAGAAGATTGATTCTGGCTTAGCAATCATTGGAAGGATTTGATAAACCATTTCGGGTCTTAATTGATTGTTCACGCTTACGGTGGCTTTCAGACCGCATCCATTATTTTCGTCTCCCCCCTCCTCTTTTCAGAACATAGATGGACTCGTCCATCTGAACAACTGCCAAATCACTCTCCGTGGTGCTAACGTTAAAAATAACCGCCACTTTTTTAAAATTTTCTTGCTGTGGTTTTCACACCTGATGATGATTGCTTGTGTTGCAGTCGAAACGTCGTGAGAATTTTATTTTATATTTTTATTATTTTATTGTTTCCCTTCTACGTGGTGGTGACTTTACCGAAAGAACCAAGAATATGAATCCCTGCAGTCACGAAAGCTTTAAATCAAAATGGCGAAGGGTGTTGCGTTTTACACGACCCAAATGACTCTATGAGCGACGGTCCGTCCACGTGTCCAGCCGATAGGAGCGTGTCCGGCCTGATGGAGTGGGAGACCAAGAACGATGCCATGGAGGCTCTGGCGTGCATTAACCATCACCCCCTGAAGAACGCAAGTAAGTTGTGGGGTGTTGGCCATTTGTGTTGGTGCGATGACATTGAAGCGGGGCTGCATTATCGGCAAATCTTTGGTCGTACGCTCTGTTGAGCACCTAATGTTCAGATTTGGGGGGGGCGCTTGTTATTACCATAGCACCATCTGTGTACACTGGCTGCCTAGCAGCCTTGGGTGAAATTGCAGGAAGCGAAAGCAGTTGTAGATTGTTATATTATATATTAACAGGTTGTTATTTATGGGCGATTTGGATTTCGTTGTTGTTCTTTGCATATACAGAATGGAATTGAAAGTTGACATAGCCAAGCACTTTCACTTATCACAACTCAACGTTATCTTAGCTCCCTGAACGAGTTTGTTGACATCGACAAAGACCCTCCTAAGAATTGCTTCATTGTTTTAAGTTTTTGTGTGCTCCAGTGAAGACGTCATGTGGCTCCCCTGTTTTTATTTTCTCAGATGTTCCATACCTCTACACCCTCAAACTGTGCTTCTCCACTGCCCAGCCTTCATAGAAGACAACTCAACATGTTTCATGCCGTATTGAACGTCGGTGTCAACATCATTGTCACTTTGTGTACTATTTGTGAATGTCCCATCACTCTTGTTGAAAGTTAACCGTGGGTATAGGTCGAAAGTGCAATTGACGCGTTTACATTTTAGTTGTCATTTTTTGGAGGATTAATTTAGATTTCTATATTGACTGTACCGAAAGATTTTAAAGGTCGCAGTGGAAATGAAGAATGTTGAAATTAAAATAATTATGATTAGTCTCCTTAACCTGCCGAGTTTGTCTGCCGTGTGCATTGCTATTTTGTCCATGAGCCCCAAACCAGATTTCACTTGGCAGTCCTCGGGTGCCGTAACTTTAGCGGCTCCAATTAATTTACAATTTGGGGGGGTTCTCAACTTGCTCATAGCCAAAGTTTTTGCTCCCACCACGAGTGATGCTCCTTTCTTGCTGTAGCCCATGGCACTAATATTGCCCATTTAATTTCATAACGGAGAGCTCTGAAATAAATGCCAAAGAGACCCTTTTGGGGGGGGCTGGTAAAAATATACCCCGACTCATTGAAAATCCCATTGAAAAACATGGGTTGGCATTCTGTACAGTGCGTGTATTTAGCAGGTTAATACGCTTGCAAATATAAACCCCAAGAGAAAATAGAACAGTGTTTGAAAATAAAAGTATGGAGAGATGCATGTTTGACATCGAACTGGAATCGATTGAACATGAGCGTGGAGACATGAAGGAAGTTGGGCATAGGGTAGGTGAGTGACTAGTGTGTGGGTGGCTAGGTGAGTGACTGAGTGACTGAGTGTGTGGGTGGCTAGGTGAGTGACTGAGTGAATGAGTGTGTGGGTGGCTAGGTGAGTGACTGAGTGAATGAGTGACTGAGTGTGTGGGTGGCTAGGTGAGTGACTGAGTGTGTGGGTGGCTAGGTGAGTGAGTGAATGAGTGACTGTGGGTGGCTAGGTGAGTGACTGCGTGAATGAGTGACTGTGTGGGTGGCTAGGTGAGTGACTGTGGGTGGCTAGGTGAGTGACTGAATGAGTGACTAAGTGTCTGTGTGGGTGGCTAAGTGAGTGAATGAGTGAGTGTGTGGGTGGCTAGGTGAGTGACTGAGTGTTGGTGGCTAGGTGAGTGACTGTGTGGGTGGCTAGATGAGTCACTGAGTGAATGAGTGACTGTGTCTGTGGGTGGCTAGGTGAGTGAGTGAATGAGTGTGTGGGTGGCTAAGTGAGTGACTGAGTGAATGAGTGACTGAGTGTGTGGGTGGCTAGGTGAGTGTGTGAATGAGTGTGTGTGGGTGGCTAGGTGAGTGAGTGAATGAGTGACTGAGTGTGTGGGTGGCTAGGTGAGTGAGTGACTGAGTGTGTGGGTGGCTAGGTGAGTGAGTGACTGAGTGTGTGGGTGGCTAGGTGAGTGAATGAGTGACTGTGTGGGTGGCTAGGTGAGTGAGTGACTGTGTGGGTGGCTAGGTGAGTGAATGAGTGACAGTGTCTGTGTGGGTGGGTAGGTGAGTGACTGTGTGTCTGTGTGGGTGGCTAGGTGAGTGAGTGTTTGGGTGGCTAGGTGAGTGCGTGAATGAGTGACTGTGTGTGTGCGGCTAGGTGAGTGAGTGACTGAGTGTGTGGGTGGCTAGGTGAGTGACTGTGTGGGTGGCTAGGTGAGTGAATGACTGAGTGTGTGGGTGGCTAGGTGAGTGACTGTGTGGGTGGCTAGGTGAGTGAGTGACTGAGTGTGTGGGTGGCTAGGTGAGTGTGTGTCTGTGTGGGTGGCTTATCAGGGACGGGTCTCGTGTGGCCAGTGGTCGAGACCTGTACCTTGGCTGGGTCAGGTCAGACTAGCCTCCCCTAGGACCCCCTTAGCCGGAGGACCCCGAGACCCTAGCCCAGGAATAGGGCGAGTTAGACCGAAGCCGTACCTCCTCAGCTAGCAGCGGGTGAAGGGGCAGACCCCTTCAAGTAGAAGGCTGTATTGTATTGTGTTAAGCACCTTTGTAATAAATAAGCATTGCCTCTACCGATTCGTCTCTACGCTGTCTTAAAGAACCCACTACACATGTACAGGCATAACTCTTACGTCTTTAACCATTGAACTTGTTTTAAATACATATAAAAACTCTAAACATTTATCATGTGTACAGTATCGTAATTAAGGCGGGTACTGATACCCCAATAAAGTGCTCATATTTGGTCAGAGGAAAACCAATGCTCATTCGGTAATGCATCTCCATTGGAAGCATGTTATGATGACCTCCTACAGCGCTGTTTCACGAAGTGTTCCGTTTATCAAGAACGCATCCTGGCTGCCATAAGAGGCACGCATAAAACTGAAGGCCGCCTGGGATCAAACTTACAAAATAAGCGGATGAGAGCAGGTTGGTGCACTTTCGGAAAATGTAACTTGATAATGAAACGCAAGACCCAATCTAGATGTGACTCACTTGCAGCACTCCACTGCCCCTACTCCACACCCCCTCCACTCTCTCCTCCCTGGCTCCTGAACCCCTCTCTTACCTACATAGCCTCTTGTCACAGCAGCCCTTTTGCCCACTTCAGCAATTGTTTTCTTGCTGTGGTTGTCCCACCTCACGGCGGACGCTTGTGTTGCGCCCGAAACGTCGCGGATTTAATTTATTTTATACCTACTACGTGACTTTACCTAAAGGACCAAAGAGCGAGGCCCAATGTTTAGAGAGTTAAAGGGTATGTAAAGCAAGGCCAAAGGCACGTAGAGGCACAACCATAAGATAACATAACAGATTCTCCTGCGGAGGGAGCTGGTAGTAGGAACGTTGGGCTGCTCGGTCAATGGCCAGGGTCAACGGCGGCACCACCACGTGGTGTATTCCGTAAATATGCTCGACTGTGAGGGCGGGCATGAGCCGGCGTGAGTAGGTTACACGTTGAGTTTTATAAGGGCACCACGGGGTGACCAGCCCCTCCCCACCCAGCCCCACCCATCCCCACTCAGCCCCACCCTCCCCTCCCTCCCCTCCCCACCCCGCCACACCCACCCCACTCAGCCCCTCCACCACCCACCGCACCCAGCCCCACCCTCCCCTCCCCACCCTCCCCTCCCCACCCAGCCCCTCCCCACCCTCCCCTCTCCACCCAGCCCCACCCCTCCCATTTGTGGATGCACGACGGACGGACCCAACAATAATCCCCTGTGGGCTGGTGGTGTAATAACCAGGAGGTTCCTACCAGTATTAACTTTATAACCAAGTGTAAGCCCAGAGTCTCGATGTATTTTATTTCAGTGAGCCCTGGGTCAGCACTCATGAAACATCACGAAAGCACAGCAAGTACAAAGCAATTTTAAAAGCAGTTGCAGTAACAGCTAAGAATATATTAGAATACATTTCACAACATTTTACAATTAACATTGCCAAAAAGGTCTAACTAAAATCTGAAAACTCATACTATCTATGCAACAAAACTGAAAAGCGCTCAAATTTATAACATCCAATTATGGAATTAATAGCTTATTAAAAACCAATAAAATCCTAAGGTTGGGGGTTGACTCAGCCTATGAGCCCTCCAGGGACAATACAATTAGTACCACTAAGTAGGGAAGTAAACAGTGGTTGTCCTATGGGTCGACTCACACCCATCATTGAAATGTGACATTTATAAGACTGGTTAAGGGCCGTAAAAACACAACACCATTGCACATTTGAGCAGGAAATCAACTTTGACTTGACAATTATAAAAACTGAGTAGGCCAGGATCATGTTTAGATGTTATACAAATGTGATATAATTCCACGTGTGGAGGAGCGTTGTGAGTGAAGGATTAGCCAACAATTTGTATTTAAGTTTAGGAACCTGGCATATGAATGTTTTAAGTGCTGGTCTCGTGTAAGACCCCTGCCAAACACGCACATCTGCACCTCCACAAATGGTGGAGTCCTCCGGCTCGATTCCTCTATAGGGTTTTTTTTCCTCTGCCAGTTTTCTCCCATTACTCTGCACCTCGTTAGGCTCAAGTGAAGCCTCAATCCGGTACGAACTCAGTCAGAACATGGCATGGCCAATATGAACCCTGATGACGACCGCCGCTTGCGCTGCGATTGAAACGTCGTAGGTTTTATCTTTATTCATTTCCTTTTATTATTATTTCTATTTTACGTGACTTTACCAACAAATCCGTTGTCAATCTACCATGGGCGTTGTGAACTTCCTACGTTGCTTTTTCTCTCTGTAAATAAATACCCCAGGGCTCATGTCTGACACGACCATTACTGACGCCCTCTAGGGACTCTGTTGTAACTGCATGATTGAGTCCAGGGCTTGCCACGAGGTGGCGAGGGCTACCTCTT